>NC_060213.1:61660000-63025000 GCF_021130785.1 Homalodisca vitripennis
CTTCTTGTCAATTGATTCATTAAGATAGATTTCATCCCAATTTAACGATATACACTCTCTTTTTAATGCATCTAGATTTATATTTTTAAAGTCTCTTATTACTAAAACATTGTTATCCTTATACATTTTAATCTTAAGGTTCAACTCTACATATACCAGATCATGATATGAAATTCCAGATACCTTTATCTGGCCAAAATGTTGGACTCTGTCACAGTTATTTGTAATTATTAAGTCTAAAAAGGTATCTGAATTTGGCAGATGATATGTTGCATCTAACGGTAAAAACAGATAAGTTTAAGTTAGATACCTGATCTAAAAGTATAGTTTTTTTTTTTTTTTTTTTTTTTTCTGGAAAAAACCCTTTCAGTACATAAATTTACATTGAAATCTCCTAAAAGTATTACATTATCATATACGGCTAGCAAGTTTGCAACAAATTCAAAAAACTCTTTAATGAAACCCAGTTTAGGAGGTTTATACACTGCACCTAACAATAATTTCCAGCCCGCAGATATCTCAATTAACATAAATTCTGGTTTTTTACAATATACAGGGTTTGATGTTTTTAGAACTTTATAACTAAGACCTTTTTTGATATAAATAGCAAGACCTCCGCCCTCTTTACCTTCTCGATCATGCCTTAGCATGTTATAACCATTTAATTCATAAGGTAATGAGGAGATCTCTGGTTTTAAAAACGTCTCTGACACCACAATTGCATCAAATAAATTATCCTCAAAGAGGTGAATAAATGCTTCCCTGTGCGCTCTCAGGCTTTCAACATTTATATGACATATTTTTAAACACCTTTTATCGTTCCCAAATTTATCTTTTAAATCACTTAACTTATCAGCTTTTAATCTTTTATTTATTAAATAACTAGACATATCAAAAATATAGGAGCCTCATCCAGTCCCTTGCAGATCGTAAACAGTTCATTGCAACAGTAAAAACCAAAAAATTGATACCAAGTAAAAACTCAGGATAGCGAATTTTCCAAAATAATCAAGAACCTCAAGATATCTCATTGTGACCAGACCCATAGAAAAACCAAGTATTATACTAATTATCAGCGTTGGAAATGGAGTACTTACTACTAGTAAAGTTCACAACAGTCTATTAATATCCTCTTGACTGTTGATCTGGACGACGCGACTTCCCGGATCCTTTCTCATCAGTATCCTGCCGCCGCTTACCCACAGGTAGGTGTAGTTCTTCTCCCGCCGGGCGACGCGTGCATCCCTCAGTAGTTTTCGCCGCTTCTGCGTTAGCCCCTCGTTCACGTATATGACAGATGCATCATTGTCCATGAAACCCAGGTCTCTAGAGTTCAAATTTCTCTTTTCTCTTCTCTTGCGGATGAACTCCTGCATATCTAATTTCCGAACAAATTTAACATGAATACCGGCAGGTCCATTTGAACCAGGAACAGCGGGTTTGTATCTATAGCAGTTGTCTATCTTACGTTCATCGAACTGAAAACCAATGGCTTCTGAAACTTTGGAAACAAGTTCCATTACATCTTCATTATTTTTTAAGGGTACCCCGTTAATTTCCAGCACCTTATCCTTTGCGTCTTGTTCTAAGGTGTTAACCTTTTTTGTCAACTCGTGTACTGTCTTTTTTAAATTTACATTTTCTTGAAACAGAACATCTATATTTGCTACAACAGAATCCAATTTCTGCGCGACACCCTCCATTTTCTTATCTATATCCTCGATCCAGTCGGAATACTTTTGGATGTTATCACTCATATCCTTGCTAGTCTGTTTAACTTCCTTACGGAAAGTCAACATTTCTGCAAGGATATCAGACAATGTTATCTTATCAGCTTGCATTTGCGTCTTATCAGTTGCGTAACCACTGGCCCTTGCGGGCTTGACCGGGTCCATGAAACACGTACCGCACAACCAGGACTGCTTAACTTTGGTGTACTCTTCTTTGGATAATAATGGTTCAGTACATTTTAAGTGAATTGTTATTTTACAAACTTTGCAAACAACGCGTAAAGCATTGTGAGCAAAACCCTTATGACATTTGTTACAAGATTGCTTGTTGATTGAACCTGTACTAGATTCAGAATCGTTTCCTGACTCGCGAAACTGACCTATTTTCTCACTTGTTGGTGTTAAAGGAGTTTTCATCACCTCTTTTTATCTTAACGAGTTCACATTTACCGCACTTCCAACTAGCTCCCGAAGAAACAATGTAATCGTAATCCTCCTGAGCGACATTAGTCAAACATTTAAGATGGTATTTATGGTCGCATTGGGAACATAGCAGAAAGTTATCATCCGGGTTAATATCACTTCTACACTTATAACAACTCATATTGACAAAATAACTTTAAACCCGTTTAGAACAGGAATAAAATTTAAATGAATAAACCAAAAACACGACGAAAACCGTTCCACTGTAACAAGACTGATAAGGATCAGAGCACTATCAATACAACCTTCCTCTACGACTGCTCGGCCACAACTGGGCAGAGAGAGAGAGAGAGAGAGAGAGAGAGAGAGAGAGAGAGAGAGAGAGGAGAGAGAGAGAGAGAGAGAGAGGAGAGAGGAGAGAGAGAGAGGAGAGAGAGAGAGAGAGAGAGAGGAGAGAGAGAGAGAGAGAGAGAGAGAGAGAGAGAGAGAGAGAGAGAGAGAGAGAGAGAGAGAGAGAAGAGAGAGAGAGAGAGAGAGAGAGAGAGAGAGAGAGAGAGAGAGAGACAATTGACAATTGACAATTCGTTTATTTTACCTGCCCTGGCTTAGACCATAGGTCCACTCTTCCGCCAGGACAGGCTCCAAAATAATACATTACAAAATAAAACAGAGTTGTGACGAATACATCATTTACAATAATATTTTAACTGTACTAAAATTGTATACAAAATTTTACATAATAACAATTAATAGTAATAAAATCTGTTTCTGTACATGAAAAAAGAACAAAACAAAACAAATAAATAAATTACCACAATTATCAAAGTATTGACATTATATAAGTTGTATCAAGAATCAACATAATAATAATAACAATAAATTTTACAAAATGTAGAAATTAAATATTTTTCTGCATATGAATAATGTAAATCTATTAAATACAAAAATTTATAATAACATTAAACAGTATAATCACAAAAAAAACACACTTTTGTCTCAAATTAATTAAATTGTTTATAATAATTAGGTATATCTCTGTAAAAGGATTCCTCTCAATTTTTCTTTAAACAATCTTTTACTTGTAGCATTTTTTACATCGTCATCCAGTGTATTCATGTTTCTTATAGACTGAACATGGAAAGAATTGGAGTACGTAGTAGTCCTATGAATTGGAAACTGTAACGTGACATTTCCAAATCTCGTTTGCCTTGCATGTACTTGATCCATTCTGGTATAATTTTCAAACAAATAATCAGGTTTATGTTCCTTAAGAATACTGTACATAACTGTTAAAACATTATATTCAATCCTTTCTTTTATCTTTAACCACCCTAAATCTCTATAAAATGGTGTGTGACGTGATCATCTAATCTCAAACCATAAATATACCGTACGCACGCATTTTGTGCTCTCTGTAACTTAGTAATTAACGTATTATTTACATCACAATAAGCGGCCAAAGAATAATCAAAAACAGGAAAAATTAAGGACATAACTAACAACTTTTTAACATAAACAGGTGGGTTAAAGCACAATTTCTTAAATTGGTACAAACTACTGTAAACTCTTTTATGGACATAATTTACTTGATCTGTCCATGATAAAGAATTATTTATCCTTATTCCTAAATTAATTACAGATTTCTGGTATTCCAGATCTTCTCCATCTATTTTAACTCGTGTAATATTTTCTAAATTTAATTGTGACAACAGTCTTTGAGTACCAAAGATGATTGGCTTACATTTTGAAATATTCAGATTAAGACCATGATCACTGCACCATTTAAATAACACTTCCAGATCAACATTCATCATATTAACAGCATCATCAATTTTATCAATGTCACAATTAATATACAACTGCATATCATCTGCATAAAGCAACGATCTACAAAAAACAATTGGTTCATTTATTCTGTTTATATACAATGAGAACAATAGAGCAGACAAAGTGGAACCTTGGGGTACACCAACTGAATTTAATTTCCAATCTGAAAAGGTACCATTTACAGTCCTAATTCTTTGATACCTGTCACTCAAGTACGAATCAAACCAATCTATGACTACTTCACTCAAATTGTATGATTTAAGAATAGAAAGCAACAATTTATGACTGACACAGTCAAAAGCACGACTGAAATCTAAAAGCATTAAAATTGTCAGTTTTCTCTTGTCTATAGCTGATCTTATGTCGTCAGTAATTTTAATTAAAGCGGTCTGAGTACTATATGATTTTCTGTAACCTGATTGATACTTATAAAGAATATTATTTTCATTTACAAAATCACACAATTGTTTGTAAACTAACTTATCAGCGATCTTGCCCAATACACATAAAATATTAATTGATCTGTAATGCCTATACTCCAGCGGATTGTCTACTTTAGGCAATGGTAATATCAAAGACTTCTTCCACTGTTTCGGATATACTCCATTTAGCAAAGAAAAATTTAAAACATAACATAAAACATACTTAATTTCATCATAAATTATTCTAATGAACTTAAGTTGAATTCCATCATCCCCGATTGCGTTAGACGAGATGTCTTGTAATACTTTCAAAATACAATCTACAGTGACTTCCCTAAAACTAAAACTTATATTCCTAGCTTGAAACACATGTCTCTGGTTATTATAAAACTCAACAAGGTTATTATTTATATTATTGCTAATACCACAAAAATAATCATTTAAACTATCTATATTTACGACTGGGTCTGATAAACTTTTACGCTCCTTTCCACCTCCATTATCTCGAACTACCTTCCACAGATCTTTACAATTCTTATTGGTTTGAAATAACGTTTGAAAATACTGATTCCTTCCATCTCTTAAAAGCCTTTTTATCCTATTTCGGAGAACTCTATAATTCTCCCAAATTGTAACATTTTTAGTCCTTAAAAAACGTTTGTACAATACATCTCTTTGTGACATTAAATCTTTTAATTCATTAGTAATCCAAGGACAACAAGTCTTTCGTTGTGATATTTTCCTCTCTGGCACATGTTTGTTATAAAGCTCTTTTATATTACTACTTAATATTTCTACTTTATCATCAATAGAATCGCTTAAGTACAAATCATTCCAGTTCAACGCCAAACATTCTCTTTTAAGACTATCTATCGATATATTCTTAAAATCTCTCACCATCACAGACTCCTTATTTGACACAAGTTTCATCTTTAAATTAATTTCTAAATAGATCAAATCATGATATGAGATACCAGACACTGGTTCTTGACCAAAAGTTTTAACTCTACAAACATCATTACATATAATTAAATCAAGCCAAGTGTCTGATCTTGGTAGGTGAAAAGTAGGCTCCAACGGCAAAACAGATAAATTCAAATTGCTTATTAAATTTAACAACTCAGTCCTATCATAAAAATACCTCTCGGCACTCAAATCTGTATTAAAATCTCCTACGATGACTACATTATTATAAATTGGTAATAATTGCGCTAGGACATTAAAAAATTCAGAAATGAAACCAATTTTCGGAGGCCTATAAACTATACATAACAACAACTTCCACCCTTGAGATATTTCTACAATTAAATATTCTGGCTTACGACAATAAATTGCCTGTGACGTTGCTAAAACTTTGTAACCAAGTGACTTCTTTATATAAACACCAATACCTCCTCCCTCTTTATTTTCTCTATCGTGTCTTATAAAATTGTAACCATCAATATTGTATGGTTGGGACAAAACAACAGGTTTCAAAAATGTTTCAGTTATTGCAACTATATCAAACAAATTATTGTGAAACAAATCGATAAAAGACTCTTTGTGTACTAACAAATTTTCAACATTAACATGAGCTATTTTTACACATTTTCTCGAGCTATCAAATTTTTCTTTCAACTTTGCTACAAGAGAGATATTTCTATTAGAATCTGACATAAGACAATCTATTTGAGCTACAAACAAACAACACCGTACACCAACACAATGAGACAATATTTAAACGGATAACCAAATAAATCAAACTTAAAACACATCCGTTTTCACACATATCATAAATAACTACATTAATAACACATTTTCCAAGGCTTTTTGCTGCTAGTCAAGCCAGCTTTTGTAAGTCCTCCATTGATTCAATTACAACAAATCGATCACCTTCATTTTTACGCATAAAGATACGTCCATTTTTAACCCACAGGAAGGTGTACAACTTGTCCCGCCTGACTTTACGGGCTTCATTGAGGAGTTTCCGCTTATCCTGAGTAAGGCTGTCATTGATATATATCGGTACCGCGTCCCCCTCCATGAACCCAAGGTCTCTGGAATTCACGTTCCTTTTCTGTTTACGTTTTGAAATAAACTGCTCCTTATCAAGTTTGCGCAGGAAACGCACAACAATACCGCCCGGTCTAGCGGAGTCCACCACAGCAGATCTATATCTGTAGCAATTATCTATCATTTCCTCTTGAAAATCAAAGCCAATTTTTGCAGACAGCTGCTTAATAATGTCCATAACATTTTCTCCTTTCTTCAATGGGACGCCGTTGATTTCTACCACATTGTCCCTCATTGCTTGTTCCAATTGATTTACTCTTTTAGTCAAAATTTCGTTATTTCTTTTTAAATTACACTGTTCCTGACTTATGATCTCAAAATCTTTGACTAACTGGGTCACATTGTTTTCAATAGATTTGATACTCTCTCCATTCTCCTGAACCCATGTAGAGTAGATTTCAAGAGAATTGGCAAACTCTTTATTTTTTTGATTAACCTCAAGACGAAACTCTTTCATTTCCTTGAGAATATCAGAAAGTGTAATATTCTCTTGTCTACAACTTGCCAATGTGGTTTCAACATTTGTCAATAGTCCTGTATGGGGATAGGCAACGGGACTAATCTTATCTGCGGCAGATAAGGCCGCGTCTGCTTTCTTATCTACCGCTACGTCTTGAACAATGCAGACAGGACACAACCAAGTTTTTTCTATCTTTAAAAAATCCTGTCTCGTCATTTTAATACATTTAAAATGAAAACTTTCGCAACAATAACTGCATTGTGCTCTATGCGTATTAAAAGAAAAGCCCTTTTTACATGTATGGCATAATGTCTTTTTAGTTACACCCGATACAAGAGTAGTACTGGAATCTGAATCGGCCTCGGAACCACCCTGTTTAAAAACAAAGGCTTTCTCACTTACTGGCGTTACTGGTGTGGCATCTCCTCTTGTACTTTTCTTCTTATCACAAATACTACACTTCCAGTTAACTTGATTAGCTATGATGTAATCATAATCAGTCTCGGTAAGGTTTCCTGCACATCCCAAATGAAAAAATCCTCTACACTCAATACAATTTAATTTCTTCTCCTGTAGATCAATAACTGAGTCACACTTTAAACACTGCATTTTACTATTACCATTAATACTTCACAACAATAACAATTACAATTAATTATAATCTCCAATACGAGTAGTAGAGCAGGAGCGCACGGTCCCACGATCCTTACTCCACAGCGGCCGCGCCACAACTGAGAGAGAGAGAGAGAGAGAGAGAGAGAGAGAGAGAGGAGAGAGAGAGAGAGAGGAGAGAGAGAGAGAGAGAGAGAGAGAGGAGAGAGAGAGAGAGAGAGAGAGAGAGAGAGAGAGAGGAGAGAGAGAGAGAGAGAGAGAGAGAGAGAGAGAGGAGAGAGAGAGAGAGAGAGAGAGAGAGAGAGAGGAGAGAGAGAGAGAAGAGAGAGAGAGAGAGAGAGAGAGAGAGAGAGAGAGAGAGAGAGAGGAGAGAGAGAGAGAGAGAGAGAGAGAGAGAGAGGAGAGAGAGAGAGAGAGAGAGAGAGAGAGAGAGAGACAATTGACAATTGACAATTCGTTTATTTTACCTGCCCTGGCTTAGACCATAGGTCCACTCTTCCGCCAGGACAGGCTCCAAAATAATACATTACAAAATAAAACAGAGTTGTGACGAATACATCATTTACAATAATATTTTAACTGTACTAAAATTGTATACAAAATTTTACATAATAACAATTAATAGTAATAAAATCTGTTTCTGTACATGAAAAAAGAACAAAACAAAACAAATAAATAAATTACCACAATTATCAAAGTATTGACATTATATAAGTTGTATCAAGAATCAACATAATAATAATAACAATAAATTTTACAAAATGTAGAAATTAAATATTTTTCTGCATATGAATAATGTAAATCTATTAAATACAAAAATTTATAATAACATTAAACAGTATAATCACAAAAAAAAAAACACACTTTTGTCTCAAATTAATTAAATTGTTTATAATAATTAGGTATATCTCTGTAAAAGGATTCCTCTCAATTTTTCTTTAAACAATCTTTTACTTGTAGCATTTTTTACATCGTCATCCAGTGTATTCATGTTTCTTATAGACTGAACATGGAAAGAATTGGAGTACGTAGTAGTCCTATGAATTGGAAACTGTAACGTGACATTTCCAAATCTCGTTTGCCTTGCATGTACTTGATCCATTCTGGTATAATTTTCAAACAAATAATCAGGTTTATGTTCCTTAAGAATACTGTACATAACTGTTAAAACATTATATTCAATCCTTTCTTTTATCTTTAACCACCCTAAATCTCTATAAAATGGTGTGTGACGTGATCATCTAATCTCAAACCATAAATATACCGTACGCACGCATTTTGTGCTCTCTGTAACTTAGTAATTAACGTATTATTTACATCACAATAAGCGGCCAAAGAATAATCAAAAACAGGAAAAATTAAGGACATAACTAACAACTTTTTAACATAAACAGGTGGGTTAAAGCACAATTTCTTAAATTGGTACAAACTACTGTAAACTCTTTTATGGACATAATTTACTTGATCTGTCCATGATAAAGAATTATTTATCCTTATTCCTAAATTAATTACAGATTTCTGGTATTCCAGATCTTCTCCATCTATTTTAACTCGTGTAATATTTTCTAAATTTAATTGTGACAACAGTCTTTGAGTACCAAAGATGATTGGCTTACATTTTGAAATATTCAGATTAAGACCATGATCACTGCACCATTTAAATAACACTTCCAGATCAACATTCATCATATTAACAGCATCATCAATTTTATCAATGTCACAATTAATATACAACTGCATATCATCTGCATAAAGCAACGATCTACAAAAAACAATTGGTTCATTTATTCTGTTTATATACAATGAGAACAATAGAGCAGACAAAGTGGAACCTTGGGGTACACCAACTGAATTTAATTTCCAATCTGAAAAGGTACCATTTACAGTCCTAATTCTTTGATACCTGTCACTCAAGTACGAATCAAACCAATCTATGACTACTTCACTCAAATTGTATGATTTAAGAATAGAAAGCAACAATTTATGACTGACACAGTCAAAAGCACGACTGAAATCTAAAAGCATTAAAATTGTCAGTTTTCTCTTGTCTATAGCTGATCTTATGTCGTCAGTAATTTTAATTAAAGCGGTCTGAGTACTATATGATTTTCTGTAACCTGATTGATACTTATAAAGAATATTATTTTCATTTACAAAATCACACAATTGTTTGTAAACTAACTTATCAGCGATCTTGCCCAATACACATAAAATATTAATTGATCTGTAATGCCTATACTCCAGCGGATTGTCTACTTTAGGCAATGGTAATATCAAAGACTTCTTCCACTGTTTCGGATATACTCCATTTAGCAAAGAAAAATTTAAAACATAACATAAAACATACTTAATTTCATCATAAATTATTCTAATGAACTTAAGTTGAATTCCATCATCCCCGATTGCGTTAGACGAGATGTCTTGTAATACTTTCAAAATACAATCTACAGTGACTTCCCTAAAACTAAAACTTATATTCCTAGCTTGAAACACATGTCTCTGGTTATTATAAAACTCAACAAGGTTATTATTTATATTATTGCTAATACCACAAAAATAATCATTTAAACTATCTATATTTACGACTGGGTCTGATAAACTTTTACGCTCCTTTCCACCTCCATTATCTCGAACTACCTTCCACAGATCTTTACAATTCTTATTGGTTTGAAATAACGTTTGAAAATACTGATTCCTTCCATCTCTTAAAAGCCTTTTTATCCTATTTCGGAGAACTCTATAATTCTCCCAAATTGTAACATTTTTAGTCCTTAAAAAACGTTTGTACAATACATCTCTTTGTGACATTAAATCTTTTAATTCATTAGTAATCCAAGGACAACAAGTCTTTCGTTGTGATATTTTCCTCTCTGGCACATGTTTGTTATAAAGCTCTTTTATATTACTACTTAATATTTCTACTTTATCATCAATAGAATCGCTTAAGTACAAATCATTCCAGTTCAACGCCAAACATTCTCTTTTAAGACTATCTATCGATATATTCTTAAAATCTCTCACCATCACAGACTCCTTATTTGACACAAGTTTCATCTTTAAATTAATTTCTAAATAGATCAAATCATGATATGAGATACCAGACACTGGTTCTTGACCAAAAGTTTTAACTCTACAAACATCATTACATATAATTAAATCAAGCCAAGTGTCTGATCTTGGTAGGTGAAAAGTAGGCTCCAACGGCAAAACAGATAAATTCAAATTGCTTATTAAATTTAACAATTCAGTCCTATCATAAAAATACCTCTCGGCACTCAAATCTGTATTAAAATCTCCTACGATGACTACATTATTATAAATTGGTAATAATTGCGCTAGGACATTAAAAAATTCAGAAATGAAACCAATTTTCGGAGGCCTATAAACTATACATAACAACAACTTCCACCCTTGAGATATTTCTACAATTAAATATTCTGGCTTACGACAATAAATTGCCTGTGACGTTGCTAAAACTTTGTAACCAAGTGACTTCTTTATATAAACACCAATACCTCCTCCCTCTTTATTTTCTCTATCGTGTCTTATAAAATTGTAACCATCAATATTGTATGGTTGGGACAAAACAACAGGTTTCAAAAATGTTTCAGTTATTGCAACTATATCAAACAAATTATTGTGAAACAAATCGATAAAAGACTCTTTGTGTACTAACAAATTTTCAACATTAACATGAGCTATTTTTACACATTTTCTCGAGCTATCAAATTTTTCTTTCAACTTTGCTACAAGAGAGATATTTCTATTAGAATCTGACATAAGACAATCTATTTGAGCTACAAACAAACAACACCGTACACCAACACAATGAGACAATATTTAAACGGATAACCAAATAAATCAAACTTAAAACACATCCGTTTTCACACATATCATAAATAACTACATTAATAACACATTTTCCAAGGCTTTTTGCTGCTAGTCAAGCCAGCTTTTGTAAGTCCTCCATTGATTCAATTACAACAAATCGATCACCTTCATTTTTACGCATAAAGATACGTCCATTTTTAACCCACAGGAAGGTGTACAACTTGTCCCGCCTGACTTTACGGGCTTCATTGAGGAGTTTCCGCTTATCCTGAGTAAGGCTGTCATTGATATATATCGGTACCGCGTCCCCCTCCATGAACCCAAGGTCTCTGGAATTCACGTTCCTTTTCTGTTTACGTTTTGAAATAAACTGCTCCTTATCAAGTTTGCGCAGGAAACGCACAACAATACCGCCCGGTCTAGCGGAGTCCACCACAGCAGATCTATATCTGTAGCAATTATCTATCATTTCCTCTTGAAAATCAAAGCCAATTTTTGCAGACAGCTGCTTAATAATGTCCATAACATTTTCTCCTTTCTTCAATGGGACGCCGTTGATTTCTACCACATTGTCCCTCATTGCTTGTTCCAATTGATTTACTCTTTTAGTCAAAATTTCGTTATTTCTTTTTAAATTACACTGTTCCTGACTTATGATCTCAAAATCTTTGACTAACTGGGTCACATTGTTTTCAATAGATTTGATACTCTCTCCATTCTCCTGAACCCATGTAGAGTAGATTTCAAGAGAATTGGCAAACTCTTTATTTTTTTGATTAACCTCAAGACGAAACTCTTTCATTTCCTTGAGAATATCAGAAAGTGTAATATTCTCTTGTCTACAACTTGCCAATGTGGTTTCAACATTTGTCAATAGTCCTGTATGGGGATAGGCAACGGGACTAATCTTATCTGCGGCAGATAAGGCCGCGTCTGCTTTCTTATCTACCGCTACGTCTTGAACAATGCAGACAGGACACAACCAAGTTTTTTCTATCTTTAAAAAATCCTGTCTCGTCATTTTAATACATTTAAAATGAAAACTTTCGCAACAATAACTGCATTGTGCTCTATGCGTATTAAAAGAAAAGCCCTTTTTACATGTATGGCATAATGTCTTTTTAGTTACACCCGATACAAGAGTAGTACTGGAATCTGAATCGGCCTCGGAACCACCCTGTTTAAAAACAAAGGCTTTCTCACTTACTGGCGTTACTGGTGTGGCATCTCCTCTTGTACTTTTCTTCTTATCACAAATACTACACTTCCAGTTAACTTGATTAGCTATGATGTAATCATAATCAGTCTCGGTAAGGTTTCCTGCACATCCCAAATGAAAAAATCCTCTACACTCAATACAATTTAATTTCTTCTCCTGTAGATCAATAACTGAGTCACACTTTAAACACTGCATTTTACTATTACCATTAATACTTCACAACAATAACAATTACAATTAATTATAATCTCCAATACGAGTAGTAGAGCAGGAGCGCACGGTCCCACGATCCTTACTCCACAGCGGCCGCGCCACAAGAGAGAGAGAGAGAGAGAGAGAGAGAGAGAGAGAGAGAGAGAGAGAGAGAGAGAGAGAGAGAGAGAGAGAGAGAGAGAGGAGAGAGAGAGAGAGAGAGAGAGAGAGAGAGAGAGGAGAGAGAGAGAGAGAGAGAGAGAGAGAGAGAGAGAGAGGAGAGAGAGAAGAGAGAGAGAGAGGAGAGAGAGAGAGAGAGAGAGAGAGGAGAGAGAGAGAGAGAGAGAGAGACAATTGACAATTGACAATTCGTTTATTTTACCTGCCCTGGCTTAGACCATAGGTCCACTCTTCCGCCAGGACAGGCTCCAAAATAATACATTACAAAATAAAACAGAGTTGTGACGAATACATCATTTACAATAATATTTTAACTGTACTAAAATTGTATACAAAATTTTACATAATAACAATTAATAGTAATAAAATCTGTTTCTGTACATGAAAAAAGAACAAAACAAAACAAATAAATAAATTACCACAATTATCAAAGTATTGACATTATATAAGTTGTATCAAGAATCAACATAATAATAATAACAATAAATTTTACAAAATGTAGAAATTAAATATTTTTCTGCATATGAATAATGTAAATCTATTAAATACAAAAATTTATAATAACATTAAACAGTATAATCACAAAAAAAAAAAAAACACACTTTTGTCTCAAATTAATTAAATTGTTTATAATAATTAGGTATATCTCTGTAAAAGGATTCCTCTCAATTTTTCTTTAAACAATCTTTTACTTGTAGCATTTTTTACATCGTCATCCAGTGTATTCATGTTTCTTATAGACTGAACATGGAAAGAATTGGAGTACGTAGTAGTCCTATGAATTGGAAACTGTAACGTGACATTTCCAAATCTCGTTTGCCTTGCATGTACTTGATCCATTCTGGTATAATTTTCAAACAAATAATCAGGTTTATGTTCCTTAAGAATACTGTACATAACTGTTAAAAACATTATATTCAATCCTTTCTTTTATCTTTAACCACCCTAAATCTCTATAAAATGGTGTGTGTGACGTGATCATCTAATCTCAAACCATAAATATACCGTACGCACGCATTTTGTGCTCTCTGTAACTTAGTAATTAACGTATTATTTACATCACAATAAGCGGCCAAAGAATAATCAAAAACAGGAAAAATTAAGGACATAACTAACAACTTTTTAACATAAACAGGTGGGTTAAAGCACAATTTCTTAAATTGGTACAAACTACTGTAAACTCTTTTATGGACATAATTTACTTGATCTGTCCATGATAAAGAATTATTTATCCTTATTCCTAAATTAATTACAGATTTCTGGTATTCCAGATCTTCTCCATCTATTTTAACTCGTGTAATATTTTCTAAATTTAATTGTGACAACAGTCTTTGAGTACCAAAGATGATTGGCTTACATTTTGAAATATTCAGATTAAGACCATGATCACTGCACCATTTAAATAACACTTCCAGATCAACATTCATCATATTAACAGCATCATCAATTTTATCAATGTCACAATTAATATACAACTGCATATCATCTGCATAAAGCAACGATCTACAAAAAACAATTGGTTCATTTATTCTGTTTATATACAATGAGAACAATAGAGCAGACAAAGTGGAACCTTGGGGTACACCAACTGAATTTAATTTCCAATCTGAAAAGGTACCATTTACAGTCCTAATTCTTTGATACCTGTCACTCAAGTACGAATCAAACCAATCTATGACTACTTCACTCAAATTGTATGATTTAAGAATAGAAAGCAACAATTTATGACTGACACAGTCAAAAGCACGACTGAAATCTAAAAGCATTAAAATTGTCAGTTTTCTCTTGTCTATAGCTGATCTTATGTCGTCAGTAATTTTAATTAAAGCGGTCTGAGTACTATATGATTTTCTGTAACCTGATTGATACTTATAAAGAATATTATTTTCATTTACAAAATCACACAATTGTTTGTAAACTAACTTATCAGCGATCTTGCCCAATACACATAAAATATTAATTGATCTGTAATGCCTATACTCCAGCGGATTGTCTACTTTAGGCAATGGTAATATCAAAGACTTCTTCCACTGTTTCGGATATACTCCATTTAGCAAAGAAAAATTTAAAACATAACATAAAACATACTTAATTTCATCATAAATTATTCTAATGAACTTAAGTTGAATTCCATCATCCCCGATTGCGTTAGACGAGATGTCTTGTAATACTTTCAAAATACAATCTACAGTGACTTCCCTAAAACTAAAACTTATATTCCTAGCTTGAAACACATGTCTCTGGTTATTATAAAACTCAACAAGGTTATTATTTATATTATTGCTAATACCACAAAAATAATCATTTAAACTATCTATATTTACGACTGGGTCTGATAAACTTTTACGCTCCTTTCCACCTCCATTATCTCGAACTACCTTCCACAGATCTTTACAATTCTTATTGGTTTGAAATAACGTTTGAAAATACTGATTCCTTCCATCTCTTAAAAGCCTTTTTATCCTATTTCGGAGAACTCTATAATTCTCCCAAATTGTAACATTTTTAGTCCTTAAAAAACGTTTGTACAATACATCTCTTTGTGACATTAAATCTTTTAATTCATTAGTAATCCAAGGACAACAAGTCTTTCGTTGTGATATTTTCCTCTCTGGCACATGTTTGTTATAAAGCTCTTTTATATTACTACTTAATATTTCTACTTTATCATCAATAGAATCGCTTAAGTACAAATCATTCCAGTTCAACGCCAAACATTCTCTTTTAAGACTATCTATCGATATATTCTTAAAATCTCTCACCATCACAGACTCCTTATTTGACACAAGTTTCATCTTTAAATTAATTTCTAAATAGATCAAATCATGATATGAGATACCAGACACTGGTTCTTGACCAAAAGTTTTAACTCTACAAACATCATTACATATAATTAAATCAAGCCAAGTGTCTGATCTTGGTAGGTGAAAAGTAGGCTCCAACGGCAAAACAGATAAATTCAAATTGCTTATTAAATTTAACAATTCAGTCCTATCATAAAAATACCTCTCGGCACTCAAATCTGTATTAAAATCTCCTACGATGACTACATTATTATAAATTGGTAATAATTGCGCTAGGACATTAAAAAATTCAGAAATGAAACCAATTTTCGGAGGCCTATAAACTATACATAACAACAACTTCCACCCTTGAGATATTTCTACAATTAAATATTCTGGCTTACGACAATAAATTGCCTGTGACGTTGCTAAAACTTTGTAACCAAGTGACTTCTTTATATAAACACCAATACCTCCTCCCTCTTTATTTTCTCTATCGTGTCTTATAAAATTGTAACCATCAATATTGTATGGTTGGGACAAAACAACAGGTTTCAAAAATGTTTCAGTTATTGCAACTATATCAAACAAATTATTGTGAAACAAATCGATAAAAGACTCTTTGTGTACTAACAAATTTTCAACATTAACATGAGCTATTTTTACACATTTTCTCGAGCTATCAAATTTTTCTTTCAACTTTGCTACAAGAGAGATATTTCTATTAGAATCTGACATAAGACAATCTATTTGAGCTACAAACAAACAACACCGTACACCAACACAATGAGACAATATTTAAACGGATAACCAAATAAATCAAACTTAAAACACATCCGTTTTCACACATATCATAAATAACTACATTAATAACACATTTTCCAAGGCTTTTTGCTGCTAGTCAAGCCAGCTTTTGTAAGTCCTCCATTGATTCAATTACAACAAATCGATCACCTTCATTTTTACGCATAAAGATACGTCCATTTTTAACCCACAGGAAGGTGTACAACTTGTCCCGCCTGACTTTACGGGCTTCATTGAGGAGTTTCCGCTTATCCTGAGTAAGGCTGTCATTGATATATATCGGTACCGCGTCCCCCTCCATGAACCCAAGGTCTCTGGAATTCACGTTCCTTTTCTGTTTACGTTTTGAAATAAACTGCTCCTTATCAAGTTTGCGCAGGAAACGCACAACAATACCGCCCGGTCTAGCGGAGTCCACCACAGCAGATCTATATCTGTAGCAATTATCTATCATTTCCTCTTGAAAATCAAAGCCAATTTTTGCAGACAGCTGCTTAATAATGTCCATAACATTTTCTCCTTTCTTCAATGGGACGCCGTTGATTTCTACCACATTGTCCCTCATTGCTTGTTCCAATTGATTTACTCTTTTAGTCAAAATTTCGTTATTTCTTTTTAAATTACACTGTTCCTGACTTATGATCTCAAAATCTTTGACTAACTGGGTCACATTGTTTTCAATAAATTTGATACTCTCTCCATTCTCCTGAACCCATGTAGAGTAGATTTCAAGAGAATTGGCAAACTCTTTATTTTTTTGATTAACCTCAAGACGAAACTCTTTCATTTCCTTGAGAATATCAGAAAGTGTAATATTCTCTTGTCTACAACTTGCCAATGTGGTTTCAACATTTGTCAATAGTCCTGTATGGGGATAGGCAACGGGACTAATCTTATCTGCGGCAGATAAGGCCGCGTCTGCTTTCTTATCTACCGCTACGTCTTGAACAATGCAGACAGGACACAACCAAGTTTTTTCTATCTTTAAAAAATCCTGTCTCGTCATTTTAATACATTTAAAATGAAAACTTTCGCAACAATAACTGCATTGTGCTCTATGCGTATTAAAAGAAAAGCCCTTTTTACATGTATGGCATAATGTCTTTTTAGTTACACCCGATACAAGAGTAGTACTGGAATCTGAATCGGCCTCGGAACCACCCTGTTTAAAAACAAAGGCTTTCTCACTTACTGGCGTTACTGGTGTGGCATCTCCTCTTGTACTTTTCTTCTTATCACAAATACTACACTTCCAGTTAACTTGATTAGCTATGATGTAATCATAATCAGTCTCGGTAAGGTTTCCTGCACATCCCAAATGAAAAAATCCTCTACACTCAATACAATTTAATTTCTTCTCCTGTAGATCAATAACTGAGTCACACTTTAAACACTGCATTTTACTATTACCATTAATACTTCACAACAATAACAATTACAATTAATTATAATCTCCAATACGAGTAGTAGAGCAGGAGCGCACGGTCCCACGATCCTTACTCCACAGCGGCCGCGCCACAACTGAGAGAGAGAGAGAGAGAGAGAGAGAGAGAGAGAGAGAGAGAGAGAGGAGAGAGAGAGAGAGGAGAGAGAGAGAGAGAGAGAGAGAGAGAGAGAGAGAGAGAGAGAGAGAGAGAGAGAGAGAGAGAGAGAGAGAGAGAGAGAGAGAGAGAGAGAGAGAGAGAGAGAGAGAGAGAGAGAGAGGAGAGAGAGAGAGGAGAGAGAGAGAGAGAGAGAGAGAGAGAGAGAGAGAGAGAGAGAGAGAGGAGAGAGAGAGAGAGAGAGAGAGAGAGAGAGGAGAGAGAGAGAGAGAGAGAGAGAGAGATGCTGAAGAGGAGACGCAAACCGAGTGCAATGCTATAAGGGACAATAAATACATTGCCCATAGAATCAAGGAAAATTTGGATTTTTTTTATTTTGTACTTGGCTTAAATTTTTTCACTTTGGCGGTAAGAAGCTGGAAAAAACTTATTTCTTCATTTCTGCCTGTCTGTCAGTAAGGTTTCGAAAATACTAATTGAGGTATGAACTTAAAATGTTGCATGAAGGTATGCAATTACGTATGGGCAACATCGAGTTTGATAATGGTGCATGTCCCTCCACGGTATTTGGCTTAACGTCAGCGAAGCATAACTTTCTGCAGGATATCACGGAGGATTGGAATTTTGCACATCTTGCTACGACTCGGGGGTTTTGTACAATTCTTATCTGTCTTTCTTTCGTCCACATAATATCTGGAGAATGGAATATACTGGTTTTGAATTTATGTATGAAGCTTCTCTTCTGTATAGACAAGATATGTTCTTGATTATGGTGCATATTCGTTCATGCGGTTTGGCTGAGCATTAGCAAAGCCTTTATCTCACGGAGATATATCGAGAACTAATTGATCTATAGATTTTGAATTTTATATGAAACAAAATCTTTGCTTAGGTAAGATCCAGTTTTATTTTGGTGTATATGCCTCTATGGGATTATGCTGAGCGTTATTGAAGCCTATTAGCAAGGAATAAGCTTGAAATTTAGATGTTAGAGCAAGCCAGGTTTTCGGGCAATAGGATAAACTATACCTCACCAGAGGATAATGAGTATAACCTCGAATCTAGAGAAACCCGTTACTCGACATGTGGTCTGGTGTACTTTTTCGTGCACTTTTATAAGAAGAAGATCCTTTCTCCTTATAAAATCGTTTCAACTTATAAAATCATTTCTCTTTTAAAATATTCGTTTCTAAATCGTTATAAAATTGTTTCTCTCTTATAAAATCGTTTCTCCTTATTTACGTTTAAATATCTAATTCAAATCTAATTTTAATAAGAACTATAATAATGATAAAAAAGATGTAATTTTGCCAGGCAAAGTGATCTTGTGAAATATGCGGAATATTAATAGATTAATAAATTTAGTTCGCTTGATTCTGAAAGGTAAATAAAAACTGAAAGTTATTAGACTCACATTGATTTACTGTTGCTAATTTTAAATATTTGTCCAGAATAATCTATGCAACCTCGAAAATTATACGTGGATTCAATACAAAATTGCATAAATGTTAACTTCAAATTCACAAATTCGATAGACAACTACAGTTCAAGAACATCAACAGGATATTTTACATAATATTTTATCGTACATATCATAGTTATCTTAAATAGCTGGTATTTGTTTAAAATATGCGTTCAAATAATTTTTGAGAAAATTAGTCTTACCATAGTTATTTCACCGAATACCACACATACATACTATATTTGTTAGGATACTATTTTTTCGTACTACTCAAATATTTATCCTATTTGTTATAAAATATAAATATTGTTTTTTGTGAAAGAATACTTTCACAAAGTATAACTTCTGAGGGTCCAAAGTAGGTACTGAAAGGGCATTAAACAACATCTCGGACGTACATGACCTTGTACGCCCATGGCCTGTGTGAGAGAGAGAGAAACAGTAAGGTTGATGTAGTATCGGCCTCGTAAGGAAGGACAACCCTCATTTGGCCCGGAGGGTGTATGGGTGGTTTGTGTTGGGGAGGGGGAGGTTAGGTCCGCATTGTTCAAGGTCACTGCGACATTCACCTTCTTTCACGGTTAACAAATCTAGTAACTTTTTAGTCAGTAATTAAAGTACAATGTTGCACACAAACTTTGGTTACTATGCTACGAACTACTTCTTTCTTTGTGACACTTTTGTTCAACTGCAATTACTTTTTATCTTTTACAAATGAATTTTATTGTTATTTTTATAAACATGCACACTTTTTGACGCGGACCTTTTGTTAATAAACGTAAGTAATAAAACACGTAAGTACATTAAATAAATAATATTTTTGAATTCACCTATGGAACAGGTTTTTTGGAAGGTTCTATTGCTGAATAGTTTCCAACTTTTAAATTATTGAACCATTAAAATACTGTACAAAAAATAATAAAAATTAAATACGTATATTTAGAACCTCTTTCCTTAACAAACTAGACATCTTATTTCACGGCGTTTTCACTATAACAAGATTGCGGATATTCTGCGTTAAGAAGTCGGTTTTTATGGTCTCAAATTGATTTTTACTGTAAATAAAATTTCATTTTTTAAAGGATTATTTTATGAAGTCTTTAGTTAACGCATGCATAGCATTTTGGTGGTAAATAAATTGAAAAAAATGGTAAAATAACCAACAGACTTATTAAAAACACATTGCAACTAAAACTATTAACAAGTAGAATATTATGAATTATAGGGTTTAAAAACTTCACAAATTAGAAATGTTTGAAAGGTTACGATGTTCTTAAAATATAATCACACGATAAGCTTTCATCCCAGGTGTGTTTAAAGACACACAGTACTTGTGGCATTTATAAGGTATTTACTTCAAAATTTTGCCAGAATTAAAACTTAGTACTTTTTAACTTTTTTGCCAAATATCCATTGTGTTTATCAGCGTTGTGCAACGAAATCTTCTTCCATAAGGTTCTCACATATTAAAAATATACAACTCAGGCCTAAGTTTGTAAAAATCTATCTATTTTTATCATGAAATACACACATGTACGGTTATGTATTTTCATTATGCCCACTGTTTGGGCTCAATGGAGTCGCAAAACGTACGTTTTCACTGAAAGCCAAAATTTTACTTTTAATTCAATACTTTCTACAATAACGTAAACACCTAATTACCACCCCAATAAACACATTTTACTAAACAAAAGCCCCTCACATTAATCTCTCAGCAAAACTGTTGCAAAGATCATGGGATGGAAGCTTAAATGGCGTGTTACCAACTTTATTATAGCGTTAGCAGAACGCCTGCCACAACATTACCAGGCAGTGTAACCTACTTTCTGTAAGCAGCACTACTTGCAGTTGGCGTAATGAATTTTAACTCATTTCAACTCCAATAACTGAAATTATTTAATTTTGCATTCAGTCAAAATGAAAATCTATAGCTCTTTCATTATAATATCAACGTTATAAATGTGATTGGATCTCTAGATGTTACTGCAATGAAAATTAAATTAACATTTTCTGTATTGCAAAATATTTTAAACACGTTTTAAAAATCCTAAGCAATGTACCGTAATTTCTTGAAAAATCTGCAATTGTCAAGTTGAACATGACAGTATTGTAGCTTGCAGTATTGTAGATGTGCGCATTTTTACAAGCGGTGAAGTTTCCTTTTAGTAAACATTTACTTCTACAGAGTGTCCCAGATCTCTCTACCAACCTTTTTAGGCACTCCTGAAAGTTGTGTAGATTATACACATTTTAGTTATGTTTTAATCCAAAGACACCAAAACATAAAATAGGTAAGGATATTACGATCACAATCCAAGAACGTAATGTTCAAATCAGCTGATTAAGTAGTTGAAATAGTTAAAATCGGCTATTTAAAAGCAAATTTTCTCTCTTATTTACTAACCTATGCTCTTACTCTTTCTATCGTTTTTATTTAAATTATTCAAATTTAATAAATGTAAATTTCATCTCGTGCTATTTTTAAGATATTTACTCTTAAAGTCGCCATTTTTTAAAATAAAACTTTTAAAGAATTGTTATTATGCCTTTAATTAGGTTATAAAACTGTGTACCAGATTTCAACTTGTTACAATTAGCAGTTCTCAAATTTCAAATAGATAAGATAAAATAAAAAATGGAGGTTTTTGGGGTAACTATTCAGTTTTTGAATGTTATAATATGACATTTTGGTTTGTCTGTGGTCCGTGAATAACACCTGAAAAGTTTGGTAGAGTGTCTCCTTTAATATCCTTATATATATGTTTAATTTAAGTTGTGGTTCAATGTTTATTGATATTAAATAAGGCTATTGCCATTTATACAATTTAATGTAAATAAAAGTCGTTTGACAGGTATTTTGGTCTTCCGATCATATGTTAGTTTGCTTATTTAAACCCATATGTGACAGATATAGCCAAATAAAAAATAATTGAATCGGAAAAAGTAAGCGCTCTGTGGTGTAATGGTAGCACATTCATCCGGCAAGTGAGAGATCCGGGTTCGACTCCCGGCGGAGCAAGTACTTTTTGTGATTCAATATATATATATATATAAACATAAACAAATTACTATATATAATATATTATGCATATATATATGCACATTTTATCATTCGATTCTAAATTAATGTTTTGTAGTAAATAGATATGTTGAACTACAATATGTGTTGTTATGAGTATTTATTTCTGTATGTTGTATCACTATTAATTATGTTTATGATATCTTAGTTTTATAGCAAGTTATAAACAATTTTGTTATTTTGTTAAACAATATTTATTAACAAAAATACGCTATTCCAATAATTGATCTCCATTTATTGAAGCGTTGAAAATATATTGTTGTATATAATAAAGTTGGGTAGTATAGAGGGCTTGAAAACCCCAAAGGCAGTTGTCATAACGATAGAAGTCATGACTAAGGGGAATGACGTTTTGTAATGAACTATTACTTAAGAAAATATCCATTTTTAACGAAGAGAAGTTTTAGTGAATAATATTCTCAATTAAAATTTTCACATATATAATTCATGTCATTCCCTGCGACTTTCTTCTATATACTGTACAATTTTCATATTCTTACTTCAACAACTTTGCTTCAAGAAAGTAAATATAAGTCACATAGATTCCGGATGGACTCTAATTTATACAAAGCATAGTTTGGTGGGAAGTATCGGACTACATGATTTGTTGGCCATAAAGGGCCCAGAATGTCGCAGTGGCCGTGAACAAATGCGGACCTTCAACCCTTCAACCTACCCACCACCCTCCCGCAACGACCCAGGCAAGTTGTGTTGTCCATCCCTTACGACAAGGCCGGTACTGTGTCATCCCCTTTCGCTATGGTCGGGGTCCTACAAGGCTCGGTATTGTGTGTCTGCTTGTTTTATTTATTGCCTCTTGAAATACACAGTAAACACAACACTATCGGCTGAGAGTTAAATACGTTTCATAGTCATTACTACCCACAGTGGCACTAACAAAAAAACACTACATAAAATAGTGCATACGTAGTATTTGAATTAAAACAGTGTTGTTATAAAAAAAGGTGATTGATAGCAACATGTCAAGCCAGGTAAGATAACATGAAGAATATTTAAGACAAGAGAATATCAACAGAACTGGATTAGAATTAGCGTAGGACGAGATATTAAAAAATTAGCTAATTATGATTTTTTAAGACGTTGAATCCGGTTAGGTGGAAATTAATAAATGTTTATTGGTGCTATCGATTTTTGGTTTGATTTTTTTTTATTTCAGAGTCACAATTAATTTTTTGTTATAACTTTCTTTTATAATTTCCTTTTAGGATAAATTCCTCGAATATAGGAAAGATAAAATATTGATTGTTCCATAAGTTTGGAATGAGACTTTAAAGTGATGCAATTGAAGGCTGAGAAATAGATTATACATTTTTACTATAACAATAGGAGTCATGGACTTAAGTGAATGATATTTTGTAATGAACTATTGTTTAAGTAAAAACAGCCTTTTATAATCAAGTCAGGGTTTAGTAAATAATATATTCGTAATTAACTTTTTCAAATATATAATTCATGTCATTCCCTACAACTTCCTTCTATATACTGTAACATTTTCATATCCTTATCTTGAACAATTTTCATCTGGACCTGATTATAAGATGCTACTAATTTATTATAATTGCCCTAGATAATGCATAAAACTCTTAAAATTTAGTAAAATCATTTAAAAATCTAATTCTAACCGAAAACTGACTCCCCCACCTTTTAACATGTTGCACACTTCATAGCATATGAAACTGTTCTCTTGGTTCTTATACAAATGTGTTTGTGGTTTGTGTAAAGATCATGTATAAAGATGTATCATGTATCAACACTTGTGTATGTGTATTATCGTGTTCGGTTTCAATTATTTAGCTTTGACCCACAAAGCTGATATACTGTTTAAACTTCCTCATATACAGTGTCTTCCAAATTTTATGTACACTGGAAGGATCTTGGAAACTATAAGAGATACAGCAAAGATTATAAATGGAAAAAGTTGTGCGTAATAACAATACCAACAAATCAATGTGGTTAAGTTAATTCTTGGTTGTGCCTTTCACTAACTACGTTCAAAATACTGTTTAGTCACAATTCTCATACTGTCACAATACTCTTACTAGCACCTATAATTGAACGTTTTTTAACGAAATCTGCATGAATATTTTTCTAGTTTTTAAATATTATAATGAAAAAACTTCAAGACCATAAGCAGGAGGTGTAGGGTTCAAATATATTTTTTAAATACAACAACCCATTTTGTACTTAATTTTGTTAAAATTAGATTTTTCACTGATTAAAAAAATACCTTATATGTTATAGTTTACTTGTGGGTTTCATCAAATAACTCATAAGCCCCGTTTTCTATAGTTATTTGAAGGGGATTTCTACTATATTATGAATAGTAGGCTAGAAGTAATATAGTATATAAAACCTCAACGTTATTTTTCTCACCTATTCTAATTGTGTTATGAATGGTTTCGCACGCGCGACAGATTATATCAAATTAACTTCATAATCCAAAAACTAAAACTCTAAAAAGCAATGATTTTGAAGATATTTAAAAATTAAGTCTTCATTCCAAATTTCACTAGCCTTATCATTCACTTAATAAGTAGTATTGGATTCATTTTTTATTAAATGTAAATGCATGATCTTATATACGGTATTTAAAAATTGTGATTGAAATCGTTAGAACAACTTAGTCAAAATTGTAGTAGGTCTATGTTGAATAAAATAGAACTTTGAATCAAAATGACTATTCAAAATATAATATTTTTAAAAAACAACACAAAACATTTTCTAAAACCTACTAAATATTTTATTTCATGCACAAAATATTATTACTTGTGCAGAATAAAAGTCTTTGTAGTATTTTATTTTATAAAGATACATAATAACCCAATACTATTAATAATATTAATAATAACCCAAACATTGGAACAGAATGGAACCTGTAAGTTAATTTCACAGAAGGGGCAGAGCGTACAATGAGAACGCAGATAAAGTGAGTGGGAGTTACTTGAACCGTTAAGTTTTATCATCCGTGACCCTTCTAGTGTTAGGGCGGTGTTTGGAACTCTTTAAGGGCTGCCGAGCGTCAGCTTCACGTTACTTTTTGTCACTGTTCCACAATTTGTCGAAAGTGTAGAATACAACTTCGTTTACTAGAGCAGTGCAGAATATTTACTTTGAAAATCTAAGCCAAAAATGTAGTATATTTACTTTAGGTAGTAACGAATCAGTTCAAATACAAATTTGGTACAATGGAATATTGAAAGGCCCAACAGAGCTTATGGAACTGTTACTGACCATCTAATAAAGTAATGTCATCACATGCACTACTATGTCATATGATTGTACTCAGTTTGTTTATTCTGCGATTTTATCGTTACCAATATATACTTCTCAAAAACTAACGATCTGTTTATAGGAGTAGATAAAGCTCGATGGTATAAAGAGGTGGTTGTAACGATACCAAAATATACATGGTTCAAAAATGTTGAAATGAAAAGATGGGAAATAATCAACATTCTAAGACTAAGATTTGGTCACGCCAATATAAATAAAAAACCTATATACTATTGGTCAGTATTTCACTCCACTATGTCTGAGATGTACTTTAGGTCATAGTGAAACTTTGGAACATATCTTTTTTACGTGCCCTGCATATGACCATGCTAGAAGCCAAGGTTTAAAATTAATAAAGAATAAGTATGGGATGAATGTTCAAAACTTAACTAAAATTCTGCAGTCAAACGATTTAGAGATATTTAAAGAATTACTTCAATTTCTGAACTCAATTAAGAAATTTATTTAAAACAAAGTAACTATCTGCATATTGGTAACTTAAATGTAACCTGGATAAGGTGCTTCAACCTAGGAAGCCTGATGGACCCTTAGCGAGAAGATAACCTAGATCCTTACAAGACTCCTACGTCAAGAAACAAATAGTACATTGAGGCGGCGTGGGATTTCCCGAAGCCTACTAGCCTAGAGCTAACAATTAGAGAAGAAAAAAAAATATATGATACCCAACCATGAGGGCAACGAATTAACCCACAACGGTAAACTTTTAGAATTTCATTTTGATCTTTTGACCCTAAAATCAATAGAGCTACTCCAGTTACCAACAGCATACAAATGCACGGTTTCAAGTGTTTAGTTTCAAGTCTTTTAAAGAGTTATAGCGCGGAAGGGCAGGCAGACTGATAAGCACGATAAGAATGACCTGTCGGGTTAAGGCTCCGTAAATGTATCTATATAATGCAACTATTTCAGTACATACAATAAATTCGCTACTGATTTTTCAAAATTCTAGGACATCAACCGAATAAAACGTGAACAGGGATATTCACGTGAAAGGAAAGACGTTGGAACCCATAATTCTGATATTTTCTTAATACTCGCCAATCCTACTAATGGGAAGGGAGGACAGACTACACGAATACACACTTCTCACATTTCTTCTCATGATTCCTCCATGCAGTCATCCTAATCCTAAACCATATAAAACCCCGCGCTTACATATCACCATTATGTAATCGTGCACGAAGTAAAGACGCTGTTGTTAGATTCGACACGTTTTCTGAGATAACCTAATTAATTATCATTACGTTACGTCTTGTGACGTTCAAACTATTCCATTTCGGACATTTATTCACTATCAAATTCAAATTGTTAATTACACACAATACCTCATCTAGACCTCTAAAGGATTGGACGAGATAAGGTTTGAACAAAACTGTATTTCATCATCCACGAATCATCTTCAAATTCCATCTGGTATGCTAACCAAGACTCTATTAATTAATTGGAAACACATAGGTGACTATTTCTAATACCGTCAACAATCCTGAGTGTTAAAAGACAAAGGTAGTCTTCTTACCAGACTGTATGGTCGTCTTCTGTGCTTCTTATGCTTCTTTGAGAAGAGCTCTACATGGTATGCCGTGCGGTGCTTGACAGATTTAGACCTCATCATTATCTTTCCATACGCACTCCTCGAAAGAAACACACACACACACACACACACACACACACACACACACACACACACACACACACAAACACACACACACAAATAAATAAAGAATTCAGTATCCACTTACCACCATATCTTCACAATATCCATACACCGAACGTGCCTGCTTCTCTCAGTGGTGTTTTGAAGGCACCTTCGAAGGCCCTCATCATTTCCAAGTTGATGGTGAAAGTTCTGTTTAATCAGTAGTCTTTTGAACTTAGTTTTAACTCATATTTAATGTTTTTTAAAGTTACTGATTTATTACATATCACTACTGCTTTGTACCATTGCTGTTATTAATTTGTACAGGTATCTTATATTTATTTATTGCTGTTTCGTTTGCTACCTCTATATAAGCAGGCTATTTTTAAATTTGATTTAATATTATGTGATGTTAAGTATTGCAATTTTGCACACCATCGTAATGGTTGGACCGTTTAACGTAAATGAAGATGATAATTTATTAGTATTGAGGAATCGCTCTTCCCCTCAGTCCAGTAAGGGTCGCATAAACCACGGCCACAGTGATATCAGAGCTGGCTGAACTTGCGGCCATCTTGATTGTAACCTATAAGAACAATTTTAAAGTACAAACAAGTTTACAACTGTAATTTGTATTGTACAATTACGAGAGTTTCAATAATCTCAATTGGCTTTACAGAAAAATATTGAAACCTCTTCGTAGTTTATTGTTTGAATATTAAAAAGTATACAGTAAAATTTAAAGAAAAACTAAAAAGCGTTTGGATATGTATTAATGGTATCTTTAGAATGAGACATCCACGATAATTCTACGACCAAATATAAGGATGCAAAAGTGCTTGAGGTAAAACATTGTTCTTATGGGGTAAACTCAAGGTCATTTCATCACAGCCGCGTTCGATACCTGACAACCGACACGGTACACATAATACCATACGCGATAAGTGTTTCTTTAGCTAGGTAGGTAATTCTCAAGAGGAAGATAAATTTACCCTCGATCTGAACCAGTTAAGCTAAAGGATTTTAGTTTATTAAAATGTTCCGAACCACACTTTCTGCCCAAATTACTTTCTAAATATCAGTATTCCAGTCGCAGTCCATACTAAGGACATTCCCGGGCCGAAGCGATTCTTTTTTTGCTCACTCGTAAAGAGATTAATCTCCAATAACGCTTCTAGCAAAGTAACAATAACAGGTAAACAAGTTAGACATCACCTCAGCACATCGTCTATGCAATGGTGGCTAAACTAACTGTGTTCGCTTTCCGCTTATGGATGGATATAGCTGAATACTTCAGAAGTGGTGTCAATAATCCAGAGACTGATCATAATCGGATTTTCTAGAAATAAAACAGTCTTACTGTTATAGAAGCCAACAGACCGAAGAAAGACTTTAAGTAGAAGAGCCAATGAAATAATAATTCAAATCCAAATACACATACTGAATCATGCAACGTCGAGCTTGGTCTCTACTTGAATAAGTGACCGCTGAGCGATCCTATTCTGGGCAAACAATTCGCCTGCTTTTGGTGGTGGTTCGGAGGTCTTCTTTAAGCCGTTTTTTCTCAACTATTGGTGTCAGAGAGGGCTTCTTAGCCCTAACCATGCGCGGTTAGGGCTAAAAATAAGACATTCTTTACCCTTTTTTAGAGGGGTCTGAAAGGACAAACCACGCCTCCGAGACAATAACAAGGATGGAAAACAGCATTTTGCATACCTTTATAAGAAACATTTCGCTGTATATAATCACGCCAGCAAGCACCTGAGTTCACACAGCTAAGCCATTATTCTTCGATATGACTCCTGGACTTGGGCTTACTCAAATCTTTCTATTCATATTTCCTTACCCATATGAAGGATTTGTTGTACTATATATTCGAGGAATATTTATGAGAATTAACCAATTTTGGTAGACAAGATGCTTTCTACGCAGTGGAGGAGCCTGCATCAAGTTTTAACTTTTAAATTAATGTATTTAAAAAACCTTTTCAGCGGGAAATATTAACATTTTTGTGTTGATATATTTTTAATTGTTCTCTTTGCGCATTCTCAACATGTCATAATGACCTCAACAATTTTTTGATGCCGCTTATTACGTTTTAAAATTTAAGAAATGGTTCTGATTTTTATAATATGCAAACGTGAGCCACATACAAATTTACTAAATCAATTCTTAAAACAGGTTTCACATTTTTTATTCCTGAGGACGAGGCGGTTCAATTTAATGTGTCATATGAAACTCTAAATTTCAAAACTTTCATTTTAAAACTTCTACCCAAATCCAAGATTTCGGATTTTAAAATGGCCGTTGATATTACTATTTTTTCCAAAATTAGACATCCCATGCTATAGACGTCATTATAAGTTCTTGTACTGTTCGAATTGTATAGGGGTTTGTCGAGGACTTATACCTCTTCCTGTATATCACAAAATACATAAATACGTATGGAGTAAAACACTACTAAACAGAAAAGTGTATATTAAATTTTACTACTAGTAATTAAATCCAAATTTTGTACTTCACGTACTACCGCAAAGTTAAGACAACTCATTATTGGATGAAGAGTAAATTTATTAAATATAATATTTATTACCTGTAAATCCAATACTATTTGGCTTCTTTCAGTACGTGTTATATTACAGTAGACTTTGTGTAGGAAGCAAGTAGTGATAACTACTAGGTCACAGACGGTTTGACCCATATTGAGCTCGGACTGCAGGGTGAAGCCAAGGTGCTTGTAGTTGCACATCTTCAGCAAGTCCCGCACTGTCCCTTCGTATGGTGCTATTAGTTCAATTGGTTTTAGTTTATACATTGACATATTTGTGCAAACTCCATTTCCAATTAGTTTAAGTAGCATAAAACTGTTTGATTCTGATCTATTGTATGGTTACGTTTTGTTTTGTTTAAAATATAAAAAATCGTATATAGTGGCAAGGTAAAGTTTAATCGCAGAGTATGATAATATAATATTCTTGACGGTAGTATCTTTTTCGGAAGTTTGCCATCCTTCAGTGAAACAAAATAAATCAGCAATACTAAGTTTCAAGATCTGCAAATTTGACATATTCCTCAGGTGGGTAACTAAGCTAACACACCACTACAATCTAGGTTAAAATGAAAAAAAAATCACACCAAAATGTTGACACGCGGAATAGCTGATTTCATGATTTTCAAAAAATGTTGATACCTGAGAATCCAGACCACGCGGCGTTTATTAGGCCTACGTTTTACTATTGAGCAAGTCATCTGAGCGAATTTACATCTTTTAATAGTATTGGTGAAGTTGTAATACCCTATATACACAGTGTTCAATAAAAACTTTGTATAATTTTGGATATTTATTCACCGAAAGAGTAAAGTATCTTCAAAGATCCTAAAATGCTTAGTTTGATTTGCTCGTCTGAATGTATTTTTGGAACGAAACTATTTACTTAAAACCACTTACACTAGAAAAAACTTTCCTTAGTCGTAATGGAGAACATTCTACTCTTTTAATTTCACGCAACACAACACCAGCTTTTTCGTGAAAGTATTAAAAACTAGAACTTATACCATCTCGTAATCACAACATTGTAATCAGATCTGATAAAACTTCTGTGAACAAATCAATGCACACAAAAATCTATGTACTTACCAATATTATTAGAGAAAATGTTAAAGGCCGTGTCTTCCATCGCTGGCCCCAGTCACCGATCAATTAAAATTTCCATCATATTTTTGAAAAGTGATAATGGTTATAACTTATCAAGCAAGATGATAAATTCACCTTCAGGTAATTAAACATGTACTTTAGCGATAGAGTTTGCCAAACTTCTTAAGTCTTTCAGGCCTTATGAAGTATTGTTAAGGTTGAGCTTGTTGAGTGGGAAAGTAAACAATCGGACGTCTCTCAAAACCTGAGTAGTGAAGGCATTCTACCGAAGGTGCTGATTGAAGGCTACGGATTTTACAGACTGACCAGGTATTTACAGTCTGGTCAAAATTAACATGGATAGTTTTTGCATGTCTTAGTTGATTAAAGTATTAGTCAGTTCCAGTACTGAAAGAACGTTAGTTTGTATCAACAATGTAATAGTATAATCTGATGATATACTAAATAAATCTGTATCACTCCTTTGTCACTACGTAGTCACTGTGTGGACTGCCCTTGTTGGAAGCTACTGATATTTAAAAAATTGAAACTAAAGGTAAAGGAATCTTATTAAGTCTATAGAAAAAAATTTCAAATTAAGTACCTAACTATTCACGCTCATTTTCAGCCAGGACTCGTGGCGTGGTCCTGAATCCAGCTACTTGGCGGCTATCGTCACTCTGAGTTGGTCCTCAAGGCTCTCCCGTCACACTCAAAACATCTGGCATGTGGAGGTCGATGTGGTGGTTTAAGATGTACCATACGAAGAACATAGACCTGTAACTATTACAGCGTATAGTTGCCAAAGGCCTATTAGGAGGATTAAGAAGAACTTGTGAGTGTGACGGAGATCTGAGGTAAGTTCATGGGACTTTGGAGTCTTCAAGTACTGCAGAAAGGACTTCCGAACAAGGTTGGTTATTTGCAACTCCTAACTTTTAGGAATAGTTTATTTATAAAAAAAGTATACAAATTCCTTTCCTCTGGTTGGTATAAAACATTTATAATTTTCTACATAATGCCCGATTTGGTTAGAATTTACCAATAATCCTATCTAGTATGTTGGTTTTAAATAAAATTTTATACTTTCTGTTAATTGTTTGCCAATGCCGTAGTTTAGGAGGTCCAACTGTTATCGCAAGATAATCAGATCAAGCTACACTGAGCGTGGCTGCTGCTTGGATGGGTAACCGCTGAGCGATCCTGTCCTTGTAGCAGCAGCCCGCTTGCCCGGCCATTCCTGGTTCGTAAGTCACCTTTAAGCCGTTAGTCCCCAGGCAGGTTGTGTCACAGGGGGCCTAACTTTACTTTAATTGTAAATATCAAGAAGCAAAGAATATTTGTTTCCGTAAAGGAATATATAATCAAATAGCAATACCTCAGAAGTATATATTAAATTACACGAACATTTTCCAGTTTTCTGGGTTTAGAATATTTAGCATTTTACATTAATTTATGAAATAAAAATCGTCAAACAAGTTTTAAGTACCAGATAATTTTATATTGCTGTGAATCACAATACTGTAAAAGTAATAGTCCTAGTTATAATTATCCCTTGCAAAGAAATTAAGTAAATCTTACTTTACATTGTACTGTTGTAGATAATTCGAAAATAAGATTCACGTTGTATGCATACTGCACATGTGTAAGGCCAGTGTATATTTTTAATACACACGAATCTATCTCAAAAAGAGTTAGCTGAATTAAAATATAGATCTTAATTCAGCTATATAAGAATGACAAAGCGATTCAAAACCAATAATTGTAATGACACTTAAACACACAAATTTCTCAAATCACTTCTCGAAACAGTAATCACACAATACTGAAACCACTGGATAATAACCACTCAAAAAGTATGACCTGTTCTGTCGAGATTTAAACGAAAAAGGCATTTTCGTGTACTAAACCGTAGTTCGAACCGGGAAAGCTCGGTCACTCGTTGCAAATTCACTTCTTATCAGTGTACTTACTAATCTTCATTGGATCCTTATCCTAAATCTGATTAAGAAAATAACGACCAATAAACCGGTTTCCATGCAAACAGTAACTTAAAAAAAAAGAAAATTAATATAATTGTAATGACTTCATTAAAAATTTGACTACCTATTATTTTGGATTGGAAAGAGATGGCGATCTCTGGTTTCACCAAGTTTGTTTATGCTCTTCAAAATGAGGGGTAATTTGCGAGGGGTGCACATTTTAAATATTTCAGTTGCCCTCAAAGGCCCGAATTTTTGGGGACCTAAGAAATTTTCACAATCATCAAATGAAACTTACTTTCCACATTGCATATCTCCTTATATAAACTTTATTGAAAAAATGAGAAGTTTCTGACTTTTTATTTATCCTGTGTGCAATATTTCCCCCATAAGATAGCATATAACATATAAATATCTGGAATATATATATTATCGTATAAATGTAGGATAGAAATATAATAAAGAATAGAACTAGCCAATATATGTATATCGCAGTAACTAACTATTACAGTTTTGTTTTGAAAAGTTAATAGTTCATATTATTTTTATGTTTGTTTATAAAAGATTAATAAATAACTATAGGAGTTTATACCACATATGTACACACACACAGGAATCCATACAAGAAGAAGAACATACACCCATACAATTTTGATAACTTACAATAAACATTATAAATCAATAGTTTTTAAAATTAAGATAAACTAGCAACCTATTTTAGAGAACATAAAACAAATTATCATACATATAAGATAGAAATAAATCAACTATTGTAAAATTGAATCATCAGATAAAATAAAGTAATTTCTTTAGACCAAATACTACATAATACATTAAATCTTAATATCAAGGAGATTGTTAAGCAAAGTAAGTTTACAACACCTGGAGTTATAAAGTGAATTTAGATTAGCTGGTGACTTTACAATAATGGAATTTTATTCTCTTGGAAAGATGGCTTAATAGAAGACTGAGAAGAACCTTTTTTTTCATCAAAGTTAATCAACATTTGAGTTATTAAATACAGTAATACTTTTTATTATTTGTATTAAATTGGCGAACCTCGATTTTTAAATCCAAGAACAAAAAAGACATTTACTATATGATGAACACTTGAATAAATCTACACCAAACCGACAAGGATGATTGGAAGATGAATAAGTGTCAATGGAACATACAAAGTAAAACTGGATTTGAACTCAAGTAAGGTCTACCCAATTTAAGATTCCAAATCTTTCAAAATTCAAACCTTTTTTTGTATAAATTCAAACCTAACATTTGGTGCATGCATTTGTATTTGTATAATTTAAATATACTTGTTATAAAAATAATTCATCAATCGTTGAAATTTATTTGCTTTGTAGTCAGATTTTGAATATGCATGTTTCAAAAATGTTAGATAATGATGGTCATAAATTCAAGTTTAATATTATAGTACTGAAGTTGCAGTAATTATACTATAAAAAGTGCGTTCAATTAAAATCTGCAAATATTGGTTGCATTCATAAATGTTTAATGCTATCACTTGTAAAATGTGGCTAGTCAGTAAAATGTACGAAAAGAGTTACCATTGCGTGTACAGAACTCAAAGTCGTGGACAATCATTCACCTGTTTGTTAAAACAGGTTAGAAACAATCCAACTTGTAGGGCTTTGGCTATAAATTGCACACTAGCTGGCTCCAGGAGGGTTCACTTCTGGCTGGTTTGTACCTTCCAGTAGAACCTTCACTGGGTATAGAAAAACCAGCGTGACATTTACATCGGAGCAACTTCATAGATGTCCAGTAGTAACACTTCAATAACTGTAAACGTCGAGATTTTGGGGTAAAAGAGTTGATCGATTGGTCTGCATTACTGTGTTACTGCAGAGGGTGATTATTGGACAAGGTGGAGGACCATGAATGTTAAAGACTGGTGTTAGCTTAAAGACGATGTAACAGATCGTCTCCCTTTCTGTCAAGGTGTTATAACTGAGATATAGAATGCGCTACCTCTCCTCATGGAATCTCACTAGAGGGGTTCCCTAACACCAACTTTACTCATTCTGAAAATCGTGTCACTCTGGAAACGAGAAATGAGGTGATTCCTGAAAAACTGGACATGCATGTTGCACAATCATAGTAAACTTTTTCAATTCAAATTTATCTAAATTATCACGTAAACACTATTTTCGACTTTCTTTCTGATTTAAGCTAATTTATACATTTTAAAATCATATCCTAGTATAATTTAACAAAACAAACTGCTGGATGGAAAACAACAAAATTAAAGTAACGTTACAATGACTTAGTATTACAATACAAATTTAATCAATTAAACAGCACCGAATTTTTTATTCAAATGCTTTGTTTCTAATTGTTTAAAAATTGTGCAAGATTTAAATTCAAAGAAAACACTTTATGCGCCTGGCATAATGCGGTTGTGGTGTGATACAGATTGCTTAACAGCAAAGCTAAGCGGTGAAACGCAATAAAACTGCAGGCGCTCTGGGACTGTTACTTTTTACAGCCTCGTCTTCTACTGCAAGAGCGAGCCCCGTAAAACTTGAAAGGCCGCCTCTGACAGCCGCAAGTGCCTCCTTAGACAATTTCCAGGCAATTTCGATTCATGTTTCGGCGCAATTCCTCCGTCTCATTCGAGTTCAAAGCTTTGGAGTCGTCACTATGCTTCGTCATGTATCAGAAAAATAATGTTCGAAATCGTCAGAGACATAAATATACGTTTCATTACAAATACATTATATTTTTAGTGATATTTCCACTCTAATTTTGGTTGTTCATAGTAATTTAATTACCCCCAATTGGTGTTGAAATAGTAAGCAATGTAATATAATATACAACGTATTTAGAAAATTATAACGATAAAGCAATATTTTGAATGGTGTAAAATTAATCATTAAATATTTTGCGATTTACTGGGATATACAATACAAAACATTTTTGAAGTAATGATTTTGTTGTAATAAGCTGAGCGTTCTATATTCTGTCTTCTTTTCGCTTATCTCTAGTACAAAGCTTTTGCAAAACAATACTTAAAGTTTTGCACGAAACTTCATTTTTATACGCAAAATCGAGTTTGATGAGGGTTATGCCTCTCTATGGGATTTGGTTGGGCGTTAGAGAAACAATTTTATATTGGTCGTATGGATAACCATGACAGCAACGATGAAATTGCAGAATAAAACTTTTGTTAACAAACTGATTACAATCATACGAGTAAAACATTTAAACTTGTGGCATAGTTCACAATGTAACATAATAAAACACATACACATGTTGTAGCGTAACCATACATTGTATATAAAAACAGTACTTACTATATTATATATTGTACTAAGATTTATACTTTATAAACTTGGTGGACAAATAAGATAGCCAATAATTTTGTATGAGTTTTACTTTGGTGTAAAAAAATATATTTCTTGAAATTCCTTTGAAATACATTAGAGATCATGCACGTACGGTGGGAACGGTTAATTCAAAGAGAATGTTTAGTTTAGCTCCAGTCCACCTTCCTCTTAGTAATGGAATAAATCACTAAGAGGAAGATGTGAACTGAGCCAAACCCAATGAATCGCCCTAAATCACATTGAATCAACCCTTATCTTAGCTACGTTATGTGTACCTTGGTTGCTCCACCGTGCTTAGATATCTTGTCTAAAACATCTTAGTACACTTCCTCCTCAAAGTAGGAAATCCCAAAAATCCCGGTTAACTTGATTAAACATTATTTATTTAACTGAAATATACTTACTCACATCAGAAACCTACAACAAATTATTTGATAATAAGTGCATTACTTTGGACGCAGAGAAAAATTCAACTTATTTGTCAACTTAGAACTTCAGTAGAGGTACTCTTTCGATACTTCCTGATATTCCTTGGTATCATAAGAGTTGGTACAACATCCAGGTCCTTGACTTGTAAAATCAGCCTGAGTTATTACTTTTCGAGACTCGGCTTGCATTTAACGATGAAAGGCAAATGGCTCTTGGCCAAAAGTGGAGACTCTGCCTATGGTAGGCCCTGAACCTCACGAGGAGGCTGACCGAGCTAGCTGTAGACGCTCCCTCCGTCAACACTACATGGGCCTTCTGGGACACCACCGCACTCTTCCACACACCTACGCAGATCCTGTGAAGTCACCAGGGAGAGGGAACGAGGGTTATATTCTTAGCGCTACTAATGTTTTTAGAAGACAACCATATCCTATGGCACCAGAGTTTGCTCTAAGAAAATTTTAAACTTTCCAAATCCAAAATTCAGAATTCAAAATTATTCATCAAAATTCAAAACGTGCCACAAATAAAGTGGAACAATTTGTATCGCTTTGTAATGAATTTCAACCCGATGCTTTGGTTGTATCTGAACATGGATTCACCAAAGAAACCATTGGTATTTTACAGTTAAACAATCTCGAATTGTCAAACTCTATTCACCACGAGTTTAAAGGAGAGGTTCTGGCTATTTTTGTGTGGCAAAATATATTCAAAGTGAAGTTGAGGGTGTCAGTTTTGTTATACATCTGAGACCTGTACTGTTATAGAAATGTAAATATCTCCAAGTGAGTGTTTTAGTATGTTATTATATAAACTAGATTTAATTCTAAACCTCTCTTCAGTATCATAAATTTCTACTAATTGGCGATTTTAACATCAATGCCCTGGACCTCACCAACCCAATGACCCAGCGATTCATAATTTTAAATGGTCAGTGAACTCACCAACTTAACACATCAACTAGAGTAACCAAAACATCGAGCACCGCCATTAGTAATGTGATCACGAATCTCAAATATTATCAAGTATATGTATTTGACTCCTCTATCTCCGACCATTTCTTGCAGGAGGTAGTTCGGCTTGGAGTGTGACCCGCTGATAGAGGCTCACATACTGTTAATAAAAGAACATTTACCCCTAAAATATTAGACAACTCCTTAAAAATCTAGAAAATGAATCTTGGAATTTTTTAAACAACTATTATTCACACAATGACATGTTTAGAGTTTTTCATAAGTGTTTCTTTTATCACTACGATTATTCATGTCATCTTAATATCTCAAAAGCAAAAGCGAAGATGCAAAAAATGTCTTTGATTATTCGCGGAATCTCTTGTGTCCAGGGAAAAATTAAAATTTTTCATTCATCATTTTTCAATAGCCAATCTGATAATGAAAATTTCAAAACTTTTTACAAAAATTACAAAAAAGTTACATAAAAGTCGCATTAGCCATTATGGTCACAAAAGCCTATAATGTAGATTCAAAATTGAAAATGACTGAACACTATTCAAAAACTGCCTGGCATATTATTAAACCAATTAAAATCCACAATTAAAAGTGAGACAAGAAAAATAAATTAGATGAAGGTTAACGAGACAGTAATTACAGAGTATTCGGACATTGCCGAATTTATTGTTCAACTGTTGGGGTTACCTCTCCTGGTTTTCAATATTGGGGGTCAAAACATGTGCCATACAAAGCATCGCTGACATCCATGGCGCTGACTTCTGTGACTTGCGAGGAGGTTGATTTGATTATTCGGGAGTGCAAACGCAAGAACTCATATGACATTAAAGGCTTTTCAATGTGGTTTATTAAACTTTGCTATTGGCATTCTGTAGCTCCACTAACAAGATTGGTTAATTTATTCTTTGAAATGGGAATTTTCCCGACAGCTCTCAAAAGTTATTCCATTGCTCAAAAAGGGAGATCGTTGCTTGAGCAGCAATTATTGACCAATATCAATCTTGCCTGTATTCAATAAAGTTTTTGAAAAACTGTTTCTGAACAGTTTGTTAAACTTTTTAGAACGGTTCAATATATTATCACTAAGGCAGTTTCCACAATTGATGCAATAAACAAGTTTGTGGGTCTTATAGTCGAGGGGTTTGAGAGACGAGACTATAAGACCCAGTGTCTTCTTTGATATGTCCATGTCCAAGGCCTTCGGCTGCGTCGATCATGATAGACTAGCAAGACTTCTGCGTGAGCTTGAACATTTGCTTAGAAACATTTGAACATTGAAGTTAGGGGACTACCACACATGTGGATTAAGTCTTTTCTTCAAGACAGGTATCTGTATGTCTATATTGAAAACTCAATATCATATCAAGTATAGACTGTGGATCCTTCAGAGATCCGTTCTTGGCCCCGATCACTTTTTGATCAACGTTAACAATGTGATCAATACTATTCAAATTGAACATCTTATTCAATACGCAGATGATAGGACTCTCTGTCTAAGATCTAAGTCAAACATGACTGGGAAATCGACACCTATATGAAAATTAAGTCATAAATAATTCAATTCTCTGTTAAGAAAACCTTAAAATAAACAATCAAAAACAAACTTCATTGAATTCTACTTGAGACAGCAAGAAAATTTAAAGTGAACGAATCTCTCATAGAGGAAGTCGACCTCACTAGATTCCTAGGAATTATCCTCGATAGAGGGCTGACTTGGAGTATCACTTCAATGTGTTATGTTTCAAAGTTTCCAATGGTATCTTTGCTCTGCGGAACCAAGAAAACGGTTGTACTGAAGTTATAAAAATTGTTTATTATGGACTAGTATACCCACACCTTTCTTATGGTGTAGGATTGTGGGAAAGCTGCGCAAAATACAAATTTGAAAGAGCCTTTCCTCCGAAAAAATGCAGTCAGAACCATTTAAAATTTTGAGTTGTGCAGAGATACCTTCAGGAGTTTGGGATTACTGACTTTGCCTCCCCTCTATATCATGGAGGTGGCCCTGTACTGTCGATACAAATGTGATTTGACACAGGGCAGTGACGACCACGGATATAATCCGAGAGGATGGACAATTTGAGGATTCAGTCTCACAGAACGATGGATTATGAACAACTTCCATCTCAGGTTGATGTCAAAGTGATCAACAGACTCTCGGAGTGCATCAAAGGATTGCGACAAAGAAACGTTTCAAAGCTCGATTAAGAGATCTTTTAGCGTCGAATGCGTTTTATTCAGTTGATGAGTTCATGACAAATCACTGGGGAAAAACAATTGTTTTGTTAACTCTGTTGCCATAGTTTTAATGTTGACGATTGTAAATAAAGTTAATTAATGTAACATGAGTCGAAATGGATGTTTTTACTTAATACAAATATGTATAATTTTATTCATTTGAGATATATGACTGACGTATACAATATTTTTTTAATTCGACTGCAATAAAGAAAATCTGAATTTGAATTTCCGATTGGTACTTTGTGATATCAAATCATCTTTTCCAACAAATCATCACGTTTAAAAAAGAGGTCAAGTTTTCTTGTGGCGAAAAAAGAAAAACATCCCTTGAGATAGTATTCAAATTCAAGCTCAGATCACGATAGCGCTCTGTGTGGGTAACATTCCTTATTTCTAAAACAGCGTGTGCGCTTTCTTTGCAGTGCGCTTTTTCCTCGACGCCTTTCTCGATAGCACAACCAACGTTTATGTTCATCTGACTAGTTTTTCACACGACTGGTTTATGACCCCTATCTAGTTTTATTTTCATAAATCAGGTTTATGAACTCCTGTCTAGATTTATTCTATTCCTGGTTAATCCACTTAATTGTAGCTTTATTTTCGTATGTCTGACTTACGCACTCCTGTCTAGGTGTGTATTGTGGCATAAATTACTAAATTCTGGGACGTTTGCTATACATATATACATCTTTTCGCAATAAACGATTTGACTTGACTTAACTAAGTGTGTAATTTTGTATAATATTACGCCTATCTGTCCAGTTTAATACCGCCCTATATAGTTTTATCTTTTCTGGTTCATTTCAACCACATCAAGTCCGTATCCTTACGCTTGCTGTGGTTTTTATCCTTACACCTGATATAGTATACATTCATCCTTTTGGGTGGGGGGGGATTAAAACAAAATTTAATAACAATACATTACAAAACTTGGTGATCATTTACCTCAATATGTTTTTATTACTAAGGTCCTAATAATATTGAGTGAAATGTTTTCAATTGTTTGCATGAACTTTATAATCTCATTTGTAACTAATACCTTCAGAGTATAGCATAGAATATAACACAGATTATTGAAAACCAGTTTTTAACAACACCAAAATTATATACCATGAATGTGGGGTTTTTTAAAAATATTTATTAATATTAAAAACATTTTAATGTAAAATTAACGAGAAATACACTATTCTACCCCTTTGATAGAACCTGCTTTAAATAATATATTAATTATAATCCGTCGTGTTAAATAGTGGTTCTAAATTAGTGGTCTCGACAAATTAAATTAGTAATGTCAATTACAGTAGGGGCATTAGATGTGATGAGGACGCAGGTACAATGGTCCCCGAGCTCCTTGAGCCGTTGGGGTTTATCGTCCGTAACCCTTCTAATTCTATTGTAGGGGTGGTCCTTGTAACTCTTTATGACCTGGCATTACTTTTTGTTACTGTTCAAGTATTGAAGAAAATATAAACTTGCTTCGGAAACGTGCCGTTACACAACGGGTTTCTCTCTCAAACATTTCAGGAGTAACAATGGTACGTAGGGTGATATATAACAATATATATTTTTTAATTTGTTCAAGGACGGAATGCCTAATTTTATTAAGTTACATGAGACCAATTGAAATTATTTCTAACGTTCTTAAACTTATAAAAAAGTTGTGAAAGTTAAAAGAATACAATTGATAATGGAAATGCGGGGAGAAACCTACATTAGAAGAAACAGAAATTCTTTGGAAATTTGCCATCCAGTGGTAAATAAAATCGGTAACACTAAGTTTCGAGATCTGCAATCTGACCTCTTCCTCAGGTGGATAACTAACTTAACACCTAACTACAATCTAGATTAAATTAAAAATATATACTAGAGCGTTGTACTACGTAAAAGTCAGGAATCACAACCATGTTGTGTTAACACTATCTCTGAAACATGCACTTAGTTAAAACAAAACACAAATTATATTATTAATATTAAAACTCAACAAAGGAACACAGATCAGTATAGGTCTGGCTGACCGACCAACCAAAGAGAACTGACCAGAGACCGATTGTCAAATACTTTCTGAAAAAATGTCCACCAAAATTGAGAATTAGACATCGTAGGATAGGACCTACCCGACTCCTAAAGCCTAATGAATAAGTATTACAATGTTATAACTATCACTAATTATTTTAATATGATGTTAGTTATATTATAATTATATAATATTCAAAGATTCTCGAATTACGTCATACTTGAGCGGCGGACCTCCCTAAACACAACCACACTGTGTGATGGGTCTACTTCATTACTTATGAAGTCATAACATCATAGCTTCCTCCTACCAACCAACGTCCTCTTGGATACTCCATGTCCACAGCTACGCCGCTAGTACTGCAACAAAACTCAACATCTAAACAATTGGAGGGTAGCAAAATATGTCTGGAAGTAACTATAGAAACTAGTGGGTTTTCAACAGTGTTATTTTCCTATTCCATGAACATCCACGTAGGTGTTAGTTACCTTGAAAACAATGGAGATACAGACATTGATCATTCACAGTCGAAAATATTCAATGACTATGAAAATGAATGAATCAGCTTTTCATTTTGACAGACGATGTTAAAACAATTTGGTTTTTCTCGCTTAACCAGCTTGAATATATCTTTATGAAGGTAACTAATTTGGAAGTACGAAGGCTTTTCATCAAAAAAAGCTTATAAATAAAAAGATTACTTGTAAAATTATACGTAAAATACCAAAGTACCTTATTGCTACGTGAATAAATGGATTTATTATTGACTATACACAATTATTAAAACTAAAGATTTCTTAGTAAATATTCATCATCAGAATTCTTGAATGGTCATAAAAGTGGATAGTTCTATTTATCAAGACGGTCTAGGCGCGTGTATCTGCAGTTGAAGATAACGGAGTGGATAGCTACGGAAAATATGTTGAATTTACTCAAGGAAACACCTTCCATTAGTTAGAATCTTCCTTTAATAACTAAAAACATTGCTTACTAGACGTAGAATTCAAATTTTGAAAAAGTTTTGAAATAAACACTATATTGAAATTACCATGAAACAACAAAAAAACAAAACAGGCCATACAATTTCCCGAAGCTGCATGCACGCTGAAAACTTTTTTCGGCATTTCAGACAAAGAGATTGCTAAGGTTGAAAGGCTTTTCAGTAAAAAATGGATCCATAGAAAACTCGTATGTTATTCATTGAAAACTCACATTGATCCAGAATAGTACGTGTGTATTTATAGTACAGATAACAGTAGACGGCGCGGAGCGGTGTGCAGTGAGCTAGTTCTGATAATTTAACTGGGTCACAGACAATATGACCCACATTGAGCCCAGAACTGCAGTCTGCAGCCCCGGTACTTGCACGTCTACATCCCGGGTCTCGCTACACCACGTCGCCTGGTGCATTTGGCTCAATGGGTTTTATAGAGCTTGGTGAAAAACTGCAATTTGCGGAAACTCCACTTGAATTTACTGCAAATCACTTATGCCAGTTCATTACATACGAGTTCGCTAGTAAATATTTCCAGTTTTAATAAGATTAAGATTTGAGATTGATATTGAGATAACCCTAACATTGATGAAATCCCTGTTAGTTAATTGGCATCTTTTAAAAATAGGTATCTTAAAAACAGCATTTGATAAAATGTTACAGTTATTGTGTTTCTGGGCAATTAAATTACAAATCCACCAATATCAAATATAAGGAAATCGTTTGATTAGATTAGGGAGAGAATTAATTTTTAAAATGAGTACTAAACAATGTAAACTATCATTATGTGACACCACTGATAGTAAGCCACGATAATGAGCCTTTTTTATTTTAGCTTCTTTAATACGCTCTGGTTTCCTTCGTAACTCATAGACTATTTGTGCTACACCTATAAAATTTATAGCAGTTACTTAGGACACACATAGCTGCAATTTGAACTACAATAATAGTAGCGAGTTAACAGTGTTCATATAATTAAAACAATATTAAAATAAACTACGCTTTTTAATTTTATTTAAAAAATTAAATTATCATAACAAATAATTAAAATAGGTCATATTGTACTATGAGTATCCAGGAACGAGAATATAATTAGATATTCCACTGAACACAAGTGTTTATAAAATTATTTACAAAACCAAAATTATTGTATTAAATTAAATATTTTTATACTAATTTTTTATTATTATTTTGACTTTTTACAAAATGTGTCTAAAAATAACTAAGACTTGTATTGAGCATAACTTTACAGTTTCATTGTATTTTGTCTTTATTTGAGTTCATGGTAGAATATTTTACCATGCATTGCAAAATAATTGCGACTAACTGTATCGGTCCCTTTAAATAACGAATTCCTAGTTTTCAAATTAAACAACTAAATTCCAACGTTAACGATTGGTTGTGGTAATATACCCCTAAAATTACAATTTGACAATACAGTTAGTAGTAGGTGATCTTTGTGATACGAGTACATTAACACATCTGGAAGTGTGTAGTAATGTTTAAATGTTTAAATATCTTATGGGTGCATTGGCTTTGTTTACAGGTTTATTGATTCTGATATTTCTCATTGCCATGATGGTTACCCATAAGACCAATGTTACAATATTAGCTATCGCTCAGCAAAATACTATGGAGCGATATACACCATTATCTAACTCAGTATATAGAAATGAATCTTCATGCGAAATAAAAAAAGCCTAAAGGTCAGTTTATTTTCGAGATATCGAGTGGACAGACATGCAGACAAATGAAATCTTTCCAGCTCCACGAGTGATAGGCGTGATAGGCTTTGCTAACGCTCAGCCAATAAAACTATAACTAAAATAGTCTTGCTGTTCAGTACAATGGTGGAACATACTAAAAAAATAAACATTATGCTTTGAAATATCTGAGTCATTCATTTGTATATTATAAGGCTATTGTATTTTCTGTTATTTATGGTCTCTACAGAAAATCTCTAATATACAAATTCGTACTTACAACCAGGCTAAGTCCGTCAATAAAGGGCGTTTTCTTATCGCTAACTTGATCATTCAAGAATTAAACAATAGCAAAATTATAATTACGAGGACATACGGAAAGGTTGTCTCAACAACAATGGCCTTGGAGGAAGGTCAATGTTGCGGTATTCTTGAAACAATCAAGACATCACGCAACCCCCCGCCCAACCCCTTCCTTCATGCGCCAACCCAATTCTATACCCTTGACTGCCCAACGCAGATGTTGTCCGTCAATTCTTCATACAAGTCTTATTCGCTATATTATTATCTCAGTGACTCAATTTTGTAAGATGTTTGTACTGTTTATTTTAAAAAGTACGACTGTAATATAGCATTATCTATTCACGTTTACTTAAATAGTAGATGTTTTCCCATATCAAGATGAAGTACTTCAAGTTAATTTAACCTACAAAATATAAGGTCGTACAGTTATTAAATTTAATGGAATTTATCAACTGATGAACTTTTATCAAATTAACCACGAGTGCTATATTTAATCAATCTTGTAGTTGATATCCCGTGATTTGATTCTTATCCAGCTGTCGAGGCAGGAGTATTGTACTACATACCGTGTGGGTGATTGGAAATCACTTCCAAATGAAAACTAAACGAATCTCGCTTTCAAAGTGTTAACTTGTTTTCCTATTTCCCACTAATGGATTATATTATTTAAAATAATCGATAATAGCAAAAACTAAATAAAAAAATGCATTATTTTATTTTCGTATTGCGTAATATAAACTGTTTTTTTTTTTATTTCATAAACTACCTTCTAGTAAGTAGAAATATGTTCTTTATTGAAAGTTCGTTTTCGAAGTTAACAGGACTGTGTATGTAAATGATTTTTCGATCTTACAGTGGCACAATAAATCAGCAACATTGCTGATCTTAAATTTTATCTCTACCTCAGATGGATAACCGACCTAACAAATTATTACAAACTAGGTTTTAATTAACAAATCAAACCAGAGTCCTAGGCTATGATCAGATGCTTGGTTATTGCATTCTTATCTATTGTAACCTGTATTCTTTAGTTTGGTTTACAATAATTAGTACAATTAGATAGTGAACATTTAGTTGACACACCTCACGTTAGACGTTATTTACAACTTAGATCTTGTTACTATTTATAGCCACAAAACACATTGTATTCAATAATGTACACTAAATGTCGATGAACCAACGTCTTTATGTTAAGGCGAATTAAATTGAAGAATGAACTTTACAAATTAATGAACTATAACCAAGTTACAATGTAAGATCTACCTGTTACTATGTAATATAAATAATTAAAATCCAAAAAATAGTGTTAACAAAAAAGAAATGTATTAAGTTTTACACTGAACCCAAACCAATTAAATGTTGGTATCAGCTGTATGTTCGTATGCCACGCAACAAAGGTTTAAAACCAAACCTTTATAAGAATTCAAGGCATTGAAGGGGTTGTGAGAAGCACTCATATAATACAGAAGCTGCATCTGTACAGTATGCTTCATGGAGCAACATAGTTGTTATTCATTTATGACTTAAGGATATTAACTTTTTAATGATTAAATAAAATTATAATTTTTTTTAATGCAAGTTTTCTCATGCACATAAAGTTTTACATTGTTATCTTATTTATTCGGGCTTGATTACAAAAACGGGAAATTGTCTACTTAAAAGTTTGTAATCTTACGTAGAGTAAACAACAATTTTTGGACTTGTTCTGTATTCAGGAATATTATCTTAAAGAGGTTTGAACTTAACATAAGAGAATATTTTATACACCCAAAATGGATTGCACCACTTTGAAAAGTCATAATTTCGCACAAGTTTGTGGTCTTGGTATAACAAAAATTATAAAATGTTAATTAAAATACTATTTTATAATATTTAGTAAGATAAAGTGTTCGATTGGATGTTCGGTTGGGTTTATTTTGTACATTTTCCTAATGATGCCTTCTTGAAATCCACAAAAATAGAAACATTTCTTTCACCCTACGAGGGATTGTACTCATTTCAAGCAGCTTTTAGGGATGTCTCGTAATCAGGTTGGACATATCGGTATTACATTTATACATTGTGTGTATGAAAAACGACTAAAGAGAGTGACTTGTTTATATTTATACAAAAATTTAATTTTGCTAAGTAACATTTAAATTTTACTCTACCTTTTGGTGAAAGGGTGTCATAACCATGTCATTGAAAAATCATTAAAAAGTATTTGAACTCATAACTCATATATAAACATTCCAATTCTTTTCTTCGACAATTTTTTTTTCTCCTAACAATTTAAATTTGACCCCTTAACTAAAATCGCCCAAAAATAACAACCTTATATTTATAAATTTTAATTTTTTCGTTTTATTAGGGAAGCCATTTGGTTGAGCATTAGGAAAACCCATCACTCTTGAGTTTAGAAAAAAATCGTTTATGTATGTCCGCACTATATCTCGAGAAAGAACTATAGAACTAAAACTTTGAATGAATCTTCTATAAAGGCAACATTGAATTTAATGATGGTACATGCACATTCATGGGAATTAGCCGAGCATGTTTGGAACTTATAAATCTGTAGGGACTACCACTGTCTATCTGCCTGGGTCTCAAAAAAAGTTTCCTGACCGTTTGTCCGCAAAATTTTGAGCTATAGACTTGGAAAATTATATGCAACCTCATCGAAAGTTATTTAAGAAAGGAAGTGATTCTGACATTAATATCATAACTCAACCAAAACGGGTTTTAACATGTTAAAATAAGAATATATATCAAATGAATGCACCTGTCATACGAGTGATACAATTTGCTTAACAGCAAAGTTGAGCAGAGTAGCGCCATGAAACTGCAGGCGCTCAGGGGCTGTAGACTCAGTCCTCAACTGCAAGGGCAGGTTCCGTAAAACTTGAAGGGCCGCCGTTGGACTGTCTCAAGTGCCGCCTTTTACAACATATTAGACAATTAACTTCAGGACAGTTTTGTGAGCATGCCTTGATAAATGTTTCCTTCTGCACTTTTCGCTTGTCCCGGTGACCTTCCTGTAATTTTAAGGGTGTAATGGTAGTTTGTAAAAATATAGGAAGCGTCTAGTTTTAAATAGGGGTTTGTACTATCCCCTACGTCAACCTACGTGTACTCTCATCTCTTATTAAATAACAAACATTTTAGTAGCGTAACATACTGGCTTTCACTAGGAATTATTATGACTTGACAATGTTGATTAACCTATTTTTAACCATATATATATATACTGCTAGTGGAATAGAATAACTGGATTTCGATCATGTGCATCCTTAATGGTAGAAATCTGAACACAAAATTATTAGAACTTGAGTTTACCCACTTCTTCAGTATTCGAACATCCAAGCACGGAAAATGAAACATACCAAATTTCCAAGAGTTATATTAGACGAATCTAAAATTATGCATGAGGCCATGCCTTTGCCCACACCTAAACTGGCACCAAATTCATAATAACTACAGTAAAAATACAACTCAACGCAAATGTTCTGCTGCAGTTGACACTGTAGTAAATGGAGCATATAAGCGTTTAATTGTATCATAGTAAGATTCACGTCATGACTACTCACTGTAGAGGAAGACACCTGGACAGACATTGAGGATGGTGGGGGTTGGAAAGGGGATGAACAGAATTCCTGAATGTATCTGGATATTCCAGGTTTACCAGGTTTTACAAACTTCACATAGAATCTGATTGTTCTAGTATTTATATTATTAAATCCTACTATTCTTAATAGCTGAGTTGTAATCATTCCCTATAAAATGTTGTAACGAGGCAAATTCTTCCGAGGAGTAAAACACAGATATTATGCAGTGGATAAATGTTACGACAGCTAATGGCAGTGGTATGATCGCGATCATCGACGTCATATTAGGAAGCTGTGCATTAATCAGCTGGCCAAGCGATCAGCTGTCTGCATTGTAGCACTGGGAACGGGAATGGAACATCAAGGGAACGAAAGGTTTTGTCCTCCTCCGTAGACTAATGGATATAGTCTCGGCTCTCTAACTGAGAGATCACGGGTTCAAATCCCGGGGAGGTCCAATCAGGCATAGACACGATTAGAGTACTTTGCAAATAAATACCAGTATAATAAATCAGAGTACTTTGCTAATAAATATCAGTGTAATAATAAACCAGTGTACATCGAAGCCAGCATAGCTTAAAGCTGAGGCTTAAAAGAGACAAAAAAAAAAAAAAAAAAAAAAAAAAAAAAAAAAAACGAAAGGTTTTGAGGTTATGTTTGCAGTAGCGAGAAGATTACGTTTTATCGTTGTACGGAAGATACCGTATTAATACAAATTATACAACAAAAAGTTATACAAGACAATTGATTTAGAGAAAGAACTGGATTAAGAGCAGCAAGTTGGTGAGTGTTTATTTATGTAGGCTATCCCATGACATAATTTACACCCCACGCTGATAACTAATTGGCCAAATGTACACGGTTGTACAAGTTAACAAATTTATTAGAGGGCAATATTATAGAAGTTGTCGTTTGGTTCGTCAATCTTTCATTTTAGACATTTCCTAATAACAGAAGTTTTTTGCCACAAGTCTTGTTCCTGTAGGCTGACAATAATTGATTGACCACACTATAGCCTGTTGTATGTTGTAGCAGACCTATCTCTGCATTACCATCGGAAATAAAACCAGCACGTGGGATGTAGAAAAGCATTTTGAGGTTAGGCTAGCGTTTCAAGGGTTGGTAACCCCCCTGGGCAAGCGTAGACTTTCTTCTATTCACATACGTAGACTCCAACCTGATCTTTTCTTAGTATAAAAGCAATGCTGAATCAAGAATTAATTTGTAATCCTTGCTGTTCATTTTTCAACAGAGTCTTGTGAGATGCTCTCCAGTTACTTACTTGTACAAAGTCGTCTTTAGTATGCAATCTCTTGTCTGAAATAGAGACCGCGGTTACAAAGACGTTTGTAATCAAGACTATGCAAGAAAGGTTATTTCACAGTTTGATTTAAGTATTTTCTAATTACGACGTATCAGCAAAAATATAGGTCTAAGATTTTTATGTTTTATAATTACTACGAGAACTAATATGTTCTAATCGGCTTGTTTAGTGCATTGTGCTGAATATCTAACGCCTAAAATTACAAAATTATTATCTAGAAGTTATTCTTGTGATATGGCAAAACCAAGCATGGCTTATAGTTCTTTGCTCTATCCCCCATCCGTTACTGTTAAATTCATTCAAATTATTTTCTGTCAAAAAACCATTACTGTCAATTTAACAAGCAAGCTTTTAAGATGTGTGACCCTAATTTGATACATAACCATTGAACAAATACACTTTTCATTACTTTTTTTTATTTTTAAAAATAAATTTGCACAATTCAAAAACAAAAATGAACCCTCCGCCACCCCTCAGTCTTGTGTCACATCCAAGATTGAGACAACTCGTAGACTGTTAATTTTGAACCAGCTGGCCAAACGGGGTACACCAAATCATAGTTTGAATACAGAGGGTCTCACATCTGGAAATGTCCTCACATGTTGAAGTTGGTAACTGGACACGAAGTGCAGTATTTTTTGGAATTACAGGATCTCACACAAATGTTTTTCACATCCCATGAATTCACTTCTCGCTGTTCTTGACTGGACGCGAAGTGAGTGACCGTGGATTTTGTGAATCTCACGACAAATTTCTCCACTTCTCGCTGTTCTTGACTGGACGCGAAGTGAGTGACCGTGGATTTTGTGAATCTCACGACAAATTTCTCCACTTCTCGCTGTTCTTGACTGGACGCGAAGTGAGTGACCGTGGATTTTGTGAATCTCACGACAAATTTCTCCACTTCTCGCTGTTCTTGACTGGACGCGAAGTGAGTGACCGTGGATTTTGTGAATCTCACGACAAATTTCTCCACTTCTCGCTGTTCTTGACTGGACGCGAAGTGAGTGACCGTGGATTTTGTGAATCTCACGACAAATTTCTCCACTTCTCGCTGTTCTTGACTGGACGCGAAGTGAGTGACCGTGGATTTTGTGAATCTCACGACAAATTTCTCCACTTCTCGCTGTTCTTGACTGGACGCGAAGTGAGTGACCGTGGATTTTGTGAATCTCACGACAAATTTCTCCACTTCTCGCTGTTCTTGACTGGACGCGAAGTGAGTGACCGTGGATTTTGTGAATCTCACGACAAATTTCTCCACTTCTCGCTGTTCTTGACTGGACGCGAAGTGAGTGACCGTGGATTTTGTGAATCTCACGACAAATTTCTCCACTTCTCGCTGTTCTTGACTGGACGCGAAGTGAGTGACCGTGGATTTTGTGAATCTCACGACAAATTTCTCCACTTCTCGCTGTTCTTGACTGGACGCGAAGTGAGTGACCGTGGATTTTGTGAATCTCACGACAAATTTCTCCACTTCTCGCTGTTCTTGACTGGACGCGAAGTGAGTGACCGTGGATTTTGTGAATCTCACGACAAATTTCTCCACTTCTCGCTGTTCTTGACTGGACGCGAAGTGAGTGACCGTGGATTTTGTGAATCTCACGACAAATTTCTCCACTTCTCGCTGTTCTTGACTGGACGCGAAGTGAGTGACCGTGGATTTTGTGAATCTCACGACAAATTTCTCCACTTCTTGCGATTGTGATTATTGAGGCCCGGCTGGTTTGTCTAATTTCAGCTTAAAGGGGCTGGAAAATAAAGTGGTGTTTATACTTTCAACTTTGAATTTAGAATGAATTTTTAAATAAGTATCACTATGGTAACAAAATTATTTAATTGTTTGAAATATTAGTTTGGAACTTAATTCTCTGACTAATCATACTAGGAATTTAACCAAATTATAACCTTCTGCAAGTTTTTAGATAAAAACAACATTTGTCTAATAAGAAATATAAATTATGACATAAAATTTCATTCATACATACTGTATTCCTTATGTCCTAAGATATTATTAAACTGCAGTGAATTGAAAATATCAAAGTGAACTAGTATAAAAAACAGTGATATAAGAATGAAAGATAAAATTTTTTGTTGTTACACATCAGTATATCAGTACGTTATGCTACAGTGGGTGTTCGCTTGTATTCTGAACAAAGACTACAGTCGGTGAAATATGGAAAAATTTGAGGAAATCTCTTGGAATGTTGCAAGAAAAATCACAATAGACATAGTTGCCTAAATACTTAATATAAACTTTCTGATATTAACAATTTTAATAATTTTTAAACCACGTTTTATTGTGATATATAATTATGCCGAGAAAAGCACTTAGTTTATTATTACCCGAGTAATAACAATGACAATTAACATATAAGTAATAACTATAAAATAAAATCTATCCCCGTGTAGACGTTTAAAAGGTCAGAAAGTTAAGGTTTACAAGTCTATGCATTATTAATTTCAAGTACTGAATGATATTGTTGGTTTTACAGTATCAACAAGAGTATTAAATGTGATTTCGACGCATTCCAATCGAACATTGTTCCTGCTTTAGTTGTCTGTAGGGATTGCTTTAGTCCTAGTGTTTAACAATCACTAGTGGGAGCGGTTGATTGTTACTGTTTGTTGTTCTCGTTGCTGATTGTTCATGTTGACTGATTCGTGATTGTTGTGATCTGGGTCATGACGTCAAACACATTAAGTACAATCAGAGCATGCTGTAGTGCATGCTGCAATTGTTGCATTGTAAAAGCACGTATATTTACATTAGTCGTGATCTACGTCATGTCGTGCCTGGGGTAAGGGTATGACAGGTGCATTTCCATAAACACATAATGGACAATCGGAGCATGCTGTAGTGTATGCTGCAATTGTTGCATTGTAAAAGCACGTATATTTACATTAGTCGTGATCTACGTCATGTCGTGCCTGGGGTAAGGGTATGACAGGTGCATTTCCATAAACACATAATGGACAATCGGAGCATGCTGTAGTGCATGCTGCAATTGTTGCATTGTAAAAGCACATGTATTTACATTAGTCTCGATCTACGTCATGTCGTGCCTGGGGTAAGGGTATGACAGGTGCATTTCCATAAACACATAATGGACAATCGGAGCATGCTGTAGTGTATGCTGCAATTGTTGCATTGTAAAAGCACGTATATTTACATTAGTCTCGATCTACGTCATGTCGTGCCTGGAGTAAGTGTATGACAGGTGCATTTCCATAAACACATAATGGACAATCGGAGCATGCTGTAGTGTATGCTGCAATTGTTGCACTGTAAAAGCACGTATATTTACATTAGTCTCGATCTACGTCATGTCGTGCCTGGGGTAAGGGTATGACAGGTGCATTTCCATAAACACATAATGGACAATCGGAGCATGCTGTAGTGTATGCTGCAATTGTTGCATTGTAAAAGCACGTATATTTACATTAGTCGTGATCTACGTCATGTCGTGCCTGGAGTAAGTGTATGACAGGTGCATTTCCATAAACACATAATGGACAATCGGAGCATGCTGTAGTGTATGCTGCAATTGTTGCATTGTAAAAGCACATGTATTTACATTAGTCTCGATCTACGTCATGTCTTGCCTGGGGTAAGGGTATGACAGGTGCATTTCCATAAACACATAATGGACAATCGGAGCATGCTGTAGTGTATGCTGCAATTGTTGCATTGTAAAAGCACGTATATTTACATTAGTCGTGATCTACGTCATGTCGTGTCTGGGGTAAGGGTATGACAGGTGCATTTCCATAAACACATAATGGACAATCGGAGCATGCTGTAGTGCATGCTGCAATTGTTGCATTGTAAAAGCACGTATATTTACATTAGTCCCGATCTACGTCATGTCGTGCCTGGGGTAAGGGTATGACAGGTGCATTTCCATAAACACATAATGGACAATCGGAGCATGCTGTAGTGCATGCTGCAATTGTTGCATTGTAAAAGCACATGTATTTACATTAGTCTCGATCTACGTCATGTCTTGCCTGGGGTAAGGGTATGACAGGTGCATTTCCATAAACACATAATGGACAATCGGAGCATGCTGTAGTGTATGCTGCAATTGTTGCATTGTAAAAGCACGTATATTTACATTAGTCGTGATCTACGTCATGTCGTGCCTGGGGTAAGGGTATGACAGGTGCATTTCCATAAACACATAATGGACAATCGGAGCATGCTGTAGTGCATGCTGCAATTGTTGCATTGTAAAAGCACGTATATTTACATTAGTCTCGATATACGTCATGTCGTGCCTGGAGTAAGTGTATGACAGGTGCATTTCCATAAACACATAATGGACAATCGGAGCATGCTGTAGTGCATGCTGCAATTGTTGCATTGTAAAATGTAATTACATTAGTCTCGATCTACGTCATGTCGTGCCTGGGGTAAGGGTATGACAGGTGCATTTCCATAAACACATAATGGACAATCGGAGCATGCTGTAGTGCATGCTGCAATTGTTGCATTGTAAAAGCACGTATATTTACATTAGTCTCGATCTACGTCATGTCTTGCCTGGGGTAAGTGTATGACAGGTGCATTTCCATAAACACATAATGGACAATCGGAGCATGCTGTAGTGCATGCTGCAATTGTTGCATTGTAAAAGCACATGTATTTACATTTAATTAGTTGTGATCTACGTCATGTCGTGCCTTATGGTATGACATGTAGACTTGTATAAACACACAATGGACAATCTGAGCAGGCTGTAGTGTACTTTGTAATAGTTGTATTGTAAAAGCGCATGTATTTACATTAGTTGTGATCTGGATCACAAACACGTAATGCACGGTAAGCGCATACTGTATTGAATGTTGCAATTGTTGTATTGTAAAAGCGTATGTATTTACATTAGTTGTGATCTGGATCACAAACACGCCATGGACAGTAAGCGCATACTGTATTGAATGTTGCAATTGTTGCATTGTAAAAGAGCACGCATTACAACGTTACAAAAATTAATCAATGGAATAGCCGATGTCCTAATTCACTTGGACATTGTGTCTGAGATAGAAATAGCGCAGGTACAAATATTCTGTGTGACCTTTACACTTTGCGAATCTCCTCCTTAGTTTGTTAGATAAGGCCCCTGCAGACACGAATGAAGACCCTGCAGACACGACTGTAGGTCCCGGCAGGCACGACTGTAGACCCCTACAGACACGACTGTATGCACCTACAGACACGACTGTATGCACCTGCAGACACGACTGTAGACCCCTACAGACACGACTGTAGGCCCCGGCAGACACGACTGTAGGCCCCGGCAGACACGACTGTATGCACCTGCAGACACGACTGTAGACCCCTACAGACACGACTGTATGCTCCTGCAGACACGACTGTAGGCCCCTGCAGACACGATTGTAGGCCCCTGCACTGTACTATCCGGACACTACCTAATCACACGGGGTCAGTGGAAGGACAGTTACAGGCGGCAACAAATGACTATGCTTATTGGCTTCCAAAATTACCCGCGTCTGCAGGAGCCTGTATGATTCTCGCACAAGCCAGTGGCCCAAGGGGACGGGCAGAATTAGGCTAAAAAGAGGATAGATCTCTCCTTACAAATAAATCTCTACTCTGTATTGTTCCGTCTCAAAGACTATCCGGGTTTTCCGCATCTCTCCACATTTACAGAATAATTCCATCGCATATTACATATGTATACAGCCTGTGTTAATTAAATATAATATTTTTCTTGTTTGACATACAGTAAATTTAAAACGATACAAGAGTTATATCACTAAATTATTCTATATAATACCTCGTAGAAATTTATTCATACTTAAAGTTTAATCTTTTTTAATCGTACATTTATTTGCTGACGTTTCGTCGATTAGGTCGCTACAAAATGACCACTAATCTCATGCGCAACTGTAGTTGTATTTCATTGTTTACTTGTTCCATTTAAAATTGCATGTAAAAGTCAGGAGTTAATATCGTTCTCTCAGGTTAAGAATTATTCTACGAGGCTTTGATCGAACAATACGTACTTCTGGGTATTCAAAGGCAGGAAATGTTGAGAGATGCGGGGTTGGTTGCACAACAGAAAAGTACTTCAAAGGGAATAATAACAGTTCAATAATCGAGAGCAGTATTAATATCGTGTTTTCCATTACCAGATGCATAGACACGAGTGTAAAGACAAGAACAGAAATGAGAGGAGTGAGAAATATTAGAAACTTTAATTATTAAGTTTTCTTCTTAGAATGTGCGTTGTCTTATCTTGCTGTCCGTTCTCTGTCTGCATGTGCGATAAAGGTGGTATATTGATTTCTCTTTCGAATAACCCTATTGATTTTGTTCCCAATAGGTGAAATTCAAAGCATTCCGTCCGTCTGTGACTTTGATACACTTGGTGTATAGCAGTGTATTGTTCGAAGGAAGCACTCACTGTATTAATTCATAAGGTTAAAAGTCATTCCGTTTGTCTGCCCATCTGTATGATGACTCCTAAGAATTACTTAAGATTTGAAACTTGGATCGTAGAATCTTCTTGGGCAAATGAAGAGTTCTATTAATTTCGGGGTCAAAAGATCATCAAATGACAGTCCGTCCATCCGACTCTTGCGTACGTTTCTCGGGTCCTTTGATACTCCGTTTTTTCGGTTCCTTAGAAGTCACAATAATGACTAACTCGACCACATCCCCCGCGTGTGTGAGATGAGGTACCTGACACTGTACAGTTCTCGCGGTGGGGTCTAATGATCTCATTCCGCATAGAAAAATATCTACACGCTGTCTTCAATAACGCTTGTGGTGGTTACGAATTCAGCGCCCTGATGCAATCAAATTCTGCACCAACTGATAGTTGTCGATGGTGTCACCACAATGGATTATGGAACGTCCTGTGGTTCATTTCAAGGATAATACCTTTAGGTTTATTTAAAACCCCAAGTTGATGTGATGGGTTTCAGTTGTACATTTTGAACCTTTAACATGTATTATGTCACAGTATATTACATAAAATTATGATCGTAAGATTCATTATTTGGCGTAAGATTCGCATAAGATCCAGACCTGTCACGCTGCTTAAATCCTAGTATTTCACCCTTTTATCACTTTGAACTGTAATCGTGACTGGAATAATTGTAGAAAAAGCTCTCAGAAAATATTGTTGATATATGCTTTCATAATGGGACTCAATCGTGCCCTTTGGCTCCGAACGTGTTAAATTTCGATCCTGTGTTAAGAAATATTGCATTGAGATTTTGTCAATGTTAAGATGATTTCGTTCGGTAAGAACACGTTCGCTTTATTTACTGCTCACCTCCAAGCTTTTCCTCTGGATGACTTTTTACCAAAACATTATGAAATAGAGGTGTTACACACAATAAACCGGTACACTGTCTATGCCTTTACAAATAAAATAGTTTAACTAACATATTTTTAATGCGTACTAAATTTCTATTACAATTAATGTACACCTATTAGATTTAGTAGTACTGGATATAAATTGTAACAATAGAAATTCGAAATATATGCACATAATTTGCAGTAATCTTGTTACTAAAGAGTTTATTATGATCCTGCACTTTTTTCATGCATTTACTACATTTGCAACTTTTAATGCCTGTGAAATATAAAGGCAACTTGAATTTGATTCGAACTATCCAATTAAAAGTAATGTTTTAATGATAAAGCTGTGTTAATGCCCTACTGTCGAGAAGGGATATTGAGAGCTAAAGCATTTCTGCGTGGTTATAAACTTTTATATCCAATATGACGGTGTGGACTGGACTGCTGAGTCGGAAAACTGGGATTGGCCCATTCCACTGTCATTGCGCCTGCAAAATGCAAGTGTTTATTTGAATACTTACCTGCTCTGCAAACTGTATTCACCTTGAGCAGGCGCTCATAGAAATGTTCAATGCTAATAGTTGTTATTTAGTTTTGTAATACAAAATATAAATATTGCTAGGTCAACTGTTAGAAAAATATTAACGACTAAACAGAATAGATTATGACCAAAAATAAATATATTACTGTATACAAAATAAATTATAAACGAAGGAATATAAACAAGTTTCAAAAACAATTATAGGTTAACAATTATTTATCTTTGTCTTAAATGTTTTATTTATAAGAGATTTATTTTATTTACAATAAAAAAGTTACTCCAACCAAATATTTGTTGTAATGTGCAACGGCCTACAACATTTTTATAAATTTCAACAGATATGGGCCAAATCTGTATTTAACAATGATAGTGTGTAACACACAACTATTTACTTTAGCATATTAGGTAAAAGACCATATTTATTGATATTTATTTTCATGCTATACTATGTTGTTTTTGTTTTATTTGTTAAAGTGTCGAAACAAAGACTATGATAGCTCTACGAACTAGTGGCAAGTATTCGTATACGTTTGTTTACTCGCAGATTTATCCAAATTAATTGATTAATGTAATCTTTCAGTTTCGCTTCAAAGCCATATTTACACTGGTCGAATGACATGCGCGTTGGTATACCTACATTCCATTACCGTTTCCATTCCAAGATAGAATCTTCATTGAATGTAATGAAAGATGACCTTGTTTTATTATTTTGCACTATACTGGTGTAATGTCTTATACAGTATTAAAGTTAAATTCAATACGCGTTGACTGTGAAATAGAAATTGATCATGATTATTGCGTCCTTGCTTCGAATGTGCCTGGTAGAATTACGTTTCCATTTATATAATGATTAGTGTTTATACGTTTTTACGTGCTCAAGAGAGTTTAATATCTGCTACAGTGGTATAGTGGAGAGTGAACAGGGCTTTGGCCATTTTGGGCAGATAAAGAAATGGCAATGTTTTACAAATATTATTATGGCATAAAATGATTTATGTCAATAATAAAACAATATTTTACAAACATTTGTAAACTAGAACTGGATTGACGTTGATCAATCTTTCTTTTTTTAATAATAATATGAATTACTGTTTGATTCCAAAGATAACCTTTCTTGTACTCTAAATTCTGCATAGAATATTGTAGACCGCACGTGTTAGTCACATGAACGTAATCATATCGCCATCTCGATCGAGACTTACCATTATCAGACATGTATCAGCTATGATGTTTATCAAACTGAATGGATCAAACATTCGGATCTAACACCAGAGTACTACGTCAGGACATGGCTACAACACCGCTCAGCCAATAACACTAGAACTCGATGAGCTCAACCTAACAGAAAAGAAGGCGTATTTTCTGACTATTTGTAAACAGTTATTTATATTTCTGTTTTATTTCTCTCCTTATGATTTTTCGACTATATGTTTAATTAAAGAAAGAGGTTATGATAGTTAAACTTTCATAGCAATTCTTAATAACGTTTAATAATTTATTTATTGTAAAATAAATCATTTATTACCCATACGGTACAAATAAGATATATATTTCTTTATTTTATTTTTTCGTATAATTTTCAATAAGTTAATGTAAACTTCCTGAAGGCTCAGTGTTATTCCGCGAGCTTAGATACATTAAATTGTATGCTCGTAGCAATTGCAGGCATCCTAGGAAATTATATAAATTCAAACTTCCTTGTAATTTTTCAAATGTACCTAGCGTTCCCACACTGGAATATTTGCCACTACACCACTAGTCTGCTAATAGGATTTTTTAAACCAAAGCGTTCAGTATAGAAGGAAATAGAACTGTCGTTAATACCTTAGTAATGCCATAACGAGTGTCATTTATCATGTAATAGATCTACAAGGCTCCAATCCAAGGAATCGAAGTGGTCCCAGACGTCTACCTCGCGGTAGTCCAAACAAGAAATTTAATCGGAAGGAGACAATCGTTGCCTTTGTTGCGGCAAGGGTTGTAATTTGGCAGCATATGTCGTACCAGCTGTTCCTGCGCGTCAGGTGGTGGCTCGCTCGCGTGTCTGTCTGTTCGCCTCTCGTCTACCTGATCCGAGATATCTCCAGGAGTCGAGTGAGTCGCTCGTTATGACCTGTTTTGTGGAGATATTGCAGTTCACATAGCATCCGAACAATGTAAACCATGCTTGCGTCAAATTCGCAATAATACATTTAAAATTAATATTTTGTTATGTCTCGATGATATTTGTAGGCTGTATTAGGAGAATGATTTGCGCCAAATGGAATCGCTACTGAACTTTATAGTCTAGTCCTTTATTATATATCTTGTGTTTGAAGTAGTTTCGTACTTTTTCTCATGTTTCAGATTTACTCCTCTTTTACCGGTTCCAAACCCACATTGGCTAAGGAACGTGCTTAGGGATCCAGAAAACGAATAAAGGTACACTAATAATGTAGTCCATGTGAAAATGATCATTTTTCTGTTATCAAGAAACAGTTAGGTCTGTATAAGACCACACAATCAAAATGAATCACATCCTTATTGGCTAAACTGAAAACTTTCGAGTTATTAAGTACATTCTAAAAATCGTATCGTTGTCTGCGAGTTCGTCTGTGCGATAGCTCTTGGTGGAAAGGTCCTCTTGATCAATGGTATATAGCAATATTGTATATATGAATACCTTTAAATCGGTATATATAGGAATAGGTATATAGATTCCTCCTGGTTCAAGGAAGAAACAACTCTGTTGATTTTGCGATGAAACGGTCCAAGGGCAGCAAAGTTGCAAAGAAATGTTGTGATAACTTGAAATGTTCCTTACATCTTGTCAGAGCCTCCGATAATCCTTCGAGTCGGTTTTTTGGCTGCTTTAACGATATCTCGAAAATGAACTGATCTAAAGACTTGAAATTGTGCTTGAAGCTTCATTTCTAAATGAGGAAAACTGAGTTCGAATATGGTGCATGTCAATCATGGAATTCGGCTGAGCGTTAGCGAATATTTTTACATTTTACATATTAAGGGTAACCATGATGGCAACTAGAAAATATCCGAATAAATACATTTTTAAACAAAGCCAATATACCCATGAGAGATTCAATCATGTAACCTTATAAACACAGGAAGCCCAACTATACTAACTAAAAAGAATATGTAACGAAGGAATACGCTTTAGAGCGCGTTCTGATTGTCACCATCCTGTAAAGTTTGCGTAAAATGTTACCACGCTTATAACTCAGTGGTTACATAAATCTCTCAGATAGGCACTGTCCGCGGCCGAATGCAGCGATAAAATCGCTTTACAACAATGTTTAATAATGTACATGAGAGCACTAGCTCTCCAGGGTACCGTTCTGAACTAATCAACAAACACAGATTCCAGTCGCAGCGCGGCAGCAGCAACCCTTGATTAACTAATGTAGGGATGAATGTAACATCGAGAGACCATTAATTGTAGCGTCAAAGTAAATGTTTCAGTGGCGCAATATAGGAGCAACGCGTTAATGGACGCTTTTTGAGCAAAGGGCATAATAAAGTTCCACGTTCCATTTATTATTTGATAGCCCACATACTTAACAACGACGTACCACCACCCGTGGGGGTTTGGTCGGCGCTGCACAACTAATTCGATTTTACGGTTTTTTGCTAGCCACGTAATTTGCCATTTTTCGTTTTCTACAGTGAAAAACTAGTTTTTACGCGGTTGGTACTTGGTTTGACGATGAAACGTGCAAGCGTTGTAATTTTTCACCCTCTGTCAAGAAAGTGTTATTGTTCTTTGCTCAATTATAAATTTTACAAGAATAGCTCACGTGCTACAAAGTAATTCATGAAATATTCCGGAACAGTACTTTTATGGTAATTTTCCATTCAATTTTGAACCAGGCAGTGCTGGCGGCCATTTCAATTTTAGTCCCATAAGCAATGTTAAACCGCAAACCAATTTACGCCCTATTGTTCGTCCTAGGACTATGGAGATGTCTTATTTGAAAGTTTAAATTATTATTAAACAATTTATTTTTGTTTTTACAATATTTGTATTTGCTACACAGAATTAGTTTAAAATAAAGAGTTTGGATGCGTCACACTATAAGAATTATTAATTCTAAAGATCCAGCACATATTTTAAATGGACATCCCCTATAACACCATGTCAAAAATAAGAGTGTGAAGGGGTTTGAGATTTAACAACGGTGAAGGAAACAGGATTTTTCTGGACATTTGCCATCGTTCAGTGATACAAAAAAAATCAGTAACACTACTTTTCGAGATCTGCAATATCTACAGTTCAAAACATCCAAGATTTCAAAATATTGGAATCTACAGATACGTTTTTTACAAAAGCAGGTACTATCTGTAATTTGGTTATAATTAAATTAGAATCGTGTAATTTTGCAAAGACTTATGTAGACGAAACGTTCAAAGGCGTCTACATTTGGCAATCGATACAAACTAGAGACGGAATGCCACTTACAACCTTGAAGTTGTCACAGCGTAAACAGTGTTTGAACTGCCAGTTCGTGCTTGAAAACGGGAAATTAAAGTTGAGCCATAAAGAGGTGGAAGTAAATTGCGTATTCCCTGTGCGCAGTTTATGTGCCATAACGCCGTGATAGCCGAGGCTACGTGCGGTATCGCCGGGGCAGAGGCAGGCCCAACACAGGGCTGCACCGTTCTGGCGACAAGAGCGTATCGTGTGGTGACAGTCACTATACTCCTGTTGTACCGTTTGGCTATGTTTTATGCTAAACTGCCACGTAAATGTGTTACAGGTCTAGACCTATTTTTGGTAATAAAAAAGGGTGTTTTTTACTCTTTTATATTTTTAGATATGCATTTATAAATAATTTAATACAGAGGATTTAGATGTTACCTCTACTAATCCCTCCAGTACTACCTGTATTTCTAAATAATTTTAGAACAGTTGGTGACTTTCAAATAACTGCGACTGTTAACTACTATTTAACAATACCTTGCACAAATTTAGCTAAATCTCTTGGCTGATCCTATTAATCTAACCCTAGTGAAAAAAACACGATTTATATATATTACCACTACTAATGCCTCCAGCTCTACCTGTATTTCTAGTTCATTTCAGACCAGTTTGTGACTCAAATTACTACGAGTACTAACTACTATTTGACAACATCTTGCACAAATTTAGCTAAATTCTTTGGAAAATGTAAATTCTAAATTCTATTAATCTAGCCCCAGTAAAATGGTTTTATTTGACTTCTATCCATATATTGCATAATTTGCTGTTGTGCTTAGATCACGTCTCGTACGATAAAGCACCAATTCTTGGAACTAATCTAGAAAAGCTGAATTCGTGGACTGGATAATGTGTTTCTTTTAGAATTTGTAGAAAGTCGTAGCCAAGTTCGTGAAAATTTTCATCTTGTTGCGTGAAGGTATAACAGGGTCGAGTTGCATACGGCAATCCCCAAAATTCTTCAGTGAATAGATCAGTGTAGACCCAATTTATAATGAAAGGGCCCCGCTAACGCTACGACGAGTAAGCACAAGCAAGAACCCCGACCTTGGACTCATTCCACTCTTCTTCCTCCACAATGGGACCAGTCTGTCGCACATTTTCGCAAGACCTTCCCCTCCCTCCGCGAGCGTAGGACCAGCGCAATTCCGTACACCTGGGCCCGGGGATCCTCAGGATGAACCAACGGCCCTCCTAGAGTCTGGAGGGTGCAGACGCCTTTTGTCCGCAAGTCTTATAAATCTCCCTTGAATGAATCCAGCTGTCCCGCGTCTAGTCTGTCGTTACGCGAATACTTTCTTCGTTGTGTCGTTATCTCTCGTAGACATTGTGTCTGGTCGTTAGTTCAGCAGTAAATCACGTTGTGTTCCAGTCTTGTGTTCACATACACGATGTATGCTTTGGGCACAAATAGTGGTTGTTGTGACAATTGAATAAGGTGTATTAGTCACAACTGAAGTTTAGTGTTTTGAAAGTAACTGAAGGAAATATTTAATTTTATTCTGGTGCTTCAGAGTCATTAAAAAAGGACGCCTTTTTGTGTTCCAAATATAAGACGAAAATGGGTTGAGAAATGAAAGGATTTTTCATTGAGAATATTGTTTTTTTATATTTGATTCTTAGAAAACCGTTCATATATGTACTTTTAGCATCTTGAGCAACAAAGGTTATAAATTTAACTTTTACAAATATATAGGTACATTCTCTTTCAGGAGATTACCTCTGATCTGATCTGCCACGCAATGATAACATACACAAAGTTTAAATTTTCTACACCCTATTTACTTTCTCTGCATCAAATTGTTTAATTAATAAATACGCAATTAAGAGGAATACAATGTAATACTTGTTAAAGAAGCCTGAATACCAAGTTTATATGTCTCCTCTGCACTCTGTAAGGTTAAAATTTCTATGGATATCGAGTCTTATTAATCTGAGTCTACCGTTAAAAGTTCACCGTGATGCAAATAACAAGTATTTCTCCAGTTCTCCTTATTTTGGCTTTACAGTTTGAGTCTGCCAAGAAGGGTCTAGGGATGGATTTGGATGTTTTTTGTCTGATGCTAGAATATCTTGAATAGCTTTTCGCCATTTACTTGATAATTCTTCTAGCATATCTGTTTCACACTCTTAACAATACTGACCCATCTTCCTGAACAATAAAAACTAAATGTTTATTGTAGTTTCATCGTGACTGATGTCGAATATTGATCTCAAACAATAGACAGTGCCTTGAAATGTTTTTTTATGTTCTTCTTTAAGCTTTCCTTTCTGTACCCTAATTACGCGCCGAGCTGGCTAAAAAGACGTAGGGAGACATCTCTCTAATCATCATTTGAATTACCACCAGTTTATTTTGTCATCAACGAATAATAATTTGCAAACAGGCAGCTCAAAGCTTCCAGTGTTGGTTGACGTCGAAGTGGCTGATCACGTTGCAGTCACTAGAGACACTCTTCTCTCTGTTCGTCTCTTTGATTTACCACTAGTTTATTTCGTCATCAACGAATAATAATTTGCTAAAAGGCAGCTCAAATCTTCCAGTGTTGGTTGATGTCAAAGTGACTGATCACGTTGCCGTCACTAGAGAGACTCTTCTCTCTATTCGTCACTTTGATTTACCACTATTGTATTTCGTCATCAGTGAATAATTATGCACTAATCATTAACTGCAATCGTCAGCTCAAAGCTTCCAATGTTGGTTGACGTCGAAGTGGCTGATCACGTTGCAGTCGCTAGAGAGACTCCTCTCTATTCGTCACTTTGATTTACCACTATTGTATTTCGTCATCAGTGAATAATTATGCAATAATAATTAACTGCAAACGTCAGCTCAAAGCTTCTAATGTTGGTTGACGTCGAAGTGGCTGACCACTTTGTTGTCACTAGAGAGACACTTCTCTCTATTCGTCACTTTGATTTACCAATAGTTTATTACATCATCAATGAATAATTATGCAATTTTAATTAATTACAACCGTCAGCTCAAAGCTTCCAATGTTGGTTGACGTCGAAGTGGCTGATCACTTTTCAGTCAGCTAATAATACAACACGATAACAAATTAAACCGCATTCCATTACATTGCTCTTACATTGATAACGACCACTTCAACCCTTCTAGTTCACCCCGATTGGTGTATTAATGCAACCGTTATTATGTTAACAACCAAACAGTGTAATATGGCCCACGCACTGTTAATTCATTTAATTTTAAGAGCCCTAATTGAATACTTACGTTGCTAATTGTTTAAGTGCGCTGTGAAATAATTAATTGAACGAGAAATTTAATTAGGTTCTTCGCTCAAAGGCCGTCCATTAACGAGTTGCTCCCAAAATGTAGGTCTAGTGAAAAATGTACTTTAATGTTTCAATTTAAAAAATTAGATAATTAGTCTTAATTAGGGTTAATGCTATTTTACCACGGAAATATGGATTTGTTGTCTATTTTTATGGCTACCCATAGAATACGTTACTCTGAGGTATATTTCATTGGCATTTGTTTAAACGTATTCAACTAGATTCGTTCATTCAAAAACGTGATGTCCTAATTTTTTGAAGTAAGTACTACATTTCCTCTAATTTCCCCTAAAGCTGATTCTTTCAGCATTCGAACATTCATAAGGTCAAATTCCATATACTATTATTTTTATCTCGGTGTCAAAACCATTAAAATTATATAATTGACTCGTTGCTAATAATCGCTAGCCCTTATAAACAAAGTCAAAATAAGGAAAAGAGTACCAGAAAGATAACGAAAGAACAGTAGGAAAGTTGCTGCTATCGTTAATACTGCTTACTTTTCATTCAGTCAGCTTTCACAAGTGGGATAGGTGGACAGACTATCGCATCCCGCGCAGCACCTGCTGCTCTGGCGATCAGCTTGTTCCGCATAAGTTTTTATTATTATTCTGCCCCTAGACTTCTCTTAAATAATTCTACCATCCAAACGATGCTAACCTTCACCGTAAATCTTCTAACTCAAATGGTTCTCCGGATATGCGCTTATAAACAGTAAAACGCGTTTTTGAGCATCTAATTATGTATTTACTGCACCAATGTACATCCCATTGTATAAGCGTTTGGATCATTTACATGTATAGGAATGAAAATGTGAATGCTTTTGTGGAATAGCTTTAAGTTAACGGTTTCTCAAATTTGCGGTATATAAGAACCCATTGACATGTTTGTCGGATGAGGCATTAACAGTTTGGCATGCCATTCAACTGAAGTAAGTTTGGATGATCTTATATAACCATTTACTGGACTATTCTTGGATTTTATAACAATTGGCTTACTGTAAATCTTTTTCAAATTCAGAGTCGTTATAGAAGTTATAGAAGGGCAACTGTAAATTTTAACAAAGCATTATATGATATTGCCTTTAATAACAAATTAACTGGGAGAATTCTTTCTCATCAGTAGGAAACAGGCAATATCTCGTAACTATACACTATTTCTGTGAATATCATCATAAAATATAGGAATGATACAACCTAGTTTATTCACGGTTTTCAATTTTAAGGAGCATACACTTTTATAACGGTAAATGTAGGGATACAAATGTTGAGGGTAATAAAGTCACAAATAATGTCATGGAATTTGTTTAGCATGTAATTTTCTAATTATCTTGTTGGTTTTATAGTGATTCGGCTCATAAGCTTGGTTGGGTTGTATTTGAAAATACACACATATTTTTAATATTTCAATTTTGTACTAAGAGTCTAATTGGGCCCTCCCGCCTCCTCCCCACAACCGAACTACCTATACCTTAGATTTTAAGTTTTAAGTGGGTTTATGAAAGTTTACAAATTTGGATTATGAGAAGATAAATCTGAAAAATTGCCTGGTAAGGGGGGGGGGTACTTTAGGGAGTGCAACGCATTTAGTAATAACGAACCCCGATACATGAGCCATTATAGCAGCTCAGCCTTCGTCCGGTTGCGTCAGGTCGAGGCCCGCCCAAACGCAATACGTGGAGACACTGGGCATGTAGAACAAGCTGGAGGTTGCGAGAGGTCGGTTGTGATGCGGCTGGCAGATGTTTGTTGAGGATGGATCGTTGCGTCTCTTTCGTTGATTTAGTTGTGTGAAACTTTGGTGTATGTAATTCAGAGAAACAAACCCCATATTGGCTGGAGGAAGGCATCCTTGGTAGGATTACTTGATTTTGTATTAAAAAGCGTTAAGTATTCACTTTAGCAAATTTTCTCGTGCAATTAAAAGGACAGAAAACGGGAGTATAATATTACGAAAGGTCAAATCAAATGTTTGTATTATAAAATACAAGCATACAGTCTCTTAACATCCACGCTTTAGCTATTATCGAATATTTAATTAGGATATGGTTTTCCATTGGCTCCAAATAAACCAGCCTTGAGCGTCCCTAAATATTGAAGATATCAAATTCTAGTTAACATTTTTGATCAATGTCTTGATTTAAGAATGGATATTAAAAGCGATATGATACATAGATCTTTAAATTATTTATAACCTCAACTCTTCATTAGAGGAAGAACTGTTCCACAATTTTAAAGGTCCAAAACTTGACCCAAAATGTAAGTAGATCCCTTACTGACTGAAATTATAATGAATACGATTTATGTTTCTCGACCCACTCCTCTTTACCACTTAACCTTTAGGATTATCAAATTCAGTTTTGTATAATCATCAGTACTCACAACTCAACACAACTGTTAATCCCCACGGAAATATTTAATGAGTCCATCACTAATAAACCGATTACGTGTTGTTACAGCATGTTCAGGGATCGAGTTGTGCAAGTATAAACGGTCTGGTTAGTAGGAAAGTTAGTTTCCTATAAACTACTAAGAGATTAGTGCCGAACAGGAATCGCGGCTTTAGTTATTGAAGAAGTTTAAAGGTCAGCCTTATTACTCGTGCAGTTTTCAAATGAAAAAATATGCAACAGAATGAAATTGGAAAACTCGTTCATTTCTTCCTAGAAATTAATTTCCCTATCAATAATCACAGAACTTGTATAACGGTTCATATTACTCTTGGTATAAGGAAAATGTAGGTATTAATTACATTTCTCCTAGGTATTCAAACTGTTTGTGCTTCACAGTATTCCAGGATCAAAGGATAACGCCACGTGGCAGTTTGCACAAAACATTGGATACTTGATTGCATTCGCACTCTATTTTTACCCACTTGACACATTTTCCTCAGTTACCTTTTCCCCAACACGTTACAATCTCATTACAGCCAGTGGTGTGAATTAAAGGCCGTTTAAAATGCTACCAACCAGCTGTATTGAACGCGCTATAACCGATACCAGACTTTCGTCGTGAACGATCCAAACCGTTCCGGAATAGAACTGTTATTTCTGCAGTACTTGTAGGGGTTACATTTATCGCCGTTGATGGTACCAATAACTACCGCCCTCCACTTCTTGAACGGTTTTTTTAATAGAGTTTGGAGGTAAAATAAGACCAGTCGTTCAAAATAATACTGCGAGAAAATGGTGGGCCGTCTTCCTGTATCAACATCTGTATGTGACCTCTCGGAAAGTAAATGCTCAACACCACCACAACTCTATGTAGCCTTAATTTCTGTGGCTTTAATTCGTATACCGTGGGACTCATTTACTTCATGCCAAAGGAAATAAATAATTCCTAATAGTTTTTTTTTTTTTAATTTTGTATTTTTCTTGAAATTGGATAATGCATTATTACGCTTCACGTATACAGGCATGCATTGGTTCCCTTAATTACGTGTTATTAGAAATAAACAACTGATATGTATATAAATCTTTCTAAATTCGTAAGCAAATGTATATGTTTTAAAATAGTCATTTAAATAGAGCATGGCATAGTATGGAAATAACTACCCTATTTATCTTGTTGCTACCAAACAGATATTAGATTTCACAATACTATTTCAAGCATAAACTATAAAAATAACGGTGTGTTATTTTATATAGTATTTATATTCTAATGGTAAGCATTAATGTGACATGTTTTAATAGGTTCTGTTATATATTATGTATATGTATCTTATATATTGACGTATACTGTTTTTATGTAGTGTAAGGGGGGTGGTGTAAAGAAATCGTTTTAAAATTTTTATTACCTTGAGGACTTGAGCTAGGAAGTAAAATGTTTACAATCATTCAAAGTAGTTAATACGAAAATACTCGCATATTATCTTTATCTAATTTCTTATGTCCAACGTACGATAAATAAATATCCAATGCCATCACACTTTCATGTAACCATAAATTCATTCATTGTTCACTTAATACTTCGATGCGGCTAGAATGCTTTCTTGAAAGATCATCACACCCCAGTACTCCCATTCAGATCACCTTCTCTTTCCAGCTTTCGTACCGATTCTTTTGTGACACCATAGGTTCACCTTTTATTCCTAAGAATGGCCTTTTTTCTCGTAGACGGTGTGTTTCGGTACCGAATCTCTGCGCGACAAAAGACAGACCAGCTGCCGGTGCCGTTCAAGATCGGGAAAGAACAGCGGTCCCAAGCCGAGCCATTGTAGGACCCCAGGTGCCCGGTCACGTGTCTTCCTGCCCATTGTTGCGTCACCTCACCGTATGCTGTCTGCTCAGCTGTCTTGGCCTTTCCGAACCTTTGTCAGATTTCACTTTAATATGGTCCTGGATTTCTTAAATCCTCACGCGAGAGTTACGACCCTGTCAAGGGCGCGTGCTACCGCCAGGGTCTCCCCTGGCACACTAAGGAGATGTGTGATGATTGATTGAGATCCAGAAGGCTCTCTTAAGCCGTCTATTTTACTAGGGCACCCGTGCGCATACCCTTTGGATTAGGAGAAGGGTTGTCTCCATTTTATAGGCGCCTTCAATAAAAAAACTAAGAAGATTCCTTCAGAATGGAGAACAAGAAAACTGCTCTTCACCCATCTGCCTTATTCTTTTCTGAATCGTATCCCGTATTATACTGATAAATTCAACCGACAATCGCTGCCTACATCGAGAAGTCTGAAAGTTACATGCCTCAAGACATCAACAACGGCATTTTCTTGCAGTCAGTGTCAAATTCATTAAACTCTTTAAAAAATGTAAATAATTTAATCAAGCTACCATTCACAGATTAACTTATACATATCTCTTAATAAGACATGCATAAAAGTAAGATTATTGTATTCATGTTTACATGAGTTCACTCAGTTTAGCCTTTGAATACTTAAAATTGTATCAATATATACCTTAGAAGTGTTGAAGATGTAGATAGAATGTTTTTGAAATCTTTCATGTTCGATTTACAGCATTCGTTCAAACAAGCAAATGAACCTTGCCTATACAGTATGATATGTATTACAACTACTTTCACTTCTTAATCTTATTAATGACATTTTTTAAACTATTTATTTTTGGCTCAGATAAAAATGTATGAATCTTGTTGGATGTGCTTCATTAATAATCTTGTTTAATATAATCATTTGATATCTAAATCTCTCTTATACTATTTTTTATTTCAAGTCCTGGTGATTAAAATGTGGACATTGTTCTAAAACCAAAACCCTGTCCATATTGTATGTCATAATGCGATACCTCTTGAGAATATATATTTTAATGCATTTCGAAATTTATATAGCAGTACATTTTTTTATCCCAGCTTTTTATGTATTTGTCTACATAAGTACTTAGGCCATGCTTAACATATTTAAACGAATGATTAATTTGGTGACATTTTATACAATTATTGTAGAGAAGTTGAGAAAACTTTTCTGGTCAAACTTGTTTTATTGAGCATGTTTTAAAAATATCACTTTGTATCCAGATGCTTATGAAAACAAAAGAGATGTAATGTTCTTTTCAAAACAAACAACATGCACATTGTCTACCCAGCCTGAAATGCTACCACAGTACCTGTCTTGAATAAATACATGGAATATAAAACTGACGAATATTATTGTTTATACATCCTTAGATTTATTGATTCATTTAACCTAAAATAGTACATTTTACGTACTGTGTATGTATTTACTTCGCCTTAGTTTGTAGAGCTTTTTACATATCGGTGGAACTTAATCAACGTTTTTCTCGGCGGCGTGCAATTTTGTACTGGAACACGTGTGTAATATAATACTCGGGGAGCTGACAGCCAACCTGAATTGTAAAAGCATAGTAAATTGTTTTCGTGAAATCAGTGTAAATACTTTCTTTAGAACAAACTCGATCGTCAGCCACGCTAGTGTTGGTATGAGTAGAAATTAGAGAATATCAAGAGTGTTAAAACACCAAACGAATCTCAGATCACGTTTTTTGCTTGACACACTTAAAGTCAACCATCAGACATGTAAATGAATTTAAATCAGCACCAGTGAACCTTATTTAAACTGACTGTTGGCTAAAGTTATGACTTTCTCTTTCTTTATGGATCAAAATGCAAAGTTTACTCTTAGCTCCAAGAATAAAGACTGTTTTTCAATGAACTGGCTGGTACACATACTGTGAAGAAATGGACTGGAAGAAAATATGTCAGTAAATTCGTGCAGTAAAAATCAATACAGGGTGAGGGTGAGGTGCTTTATACGACAAATGCAATGTTTTTCATATTTTACTGCTGAATAATACATAAAGACATGGGTAATACTATGCAATTTTATTTGGTCAAAGTAATTTTTTAACCATATCCTGGCATTCCTTAAGATGGCAAAAAAGCCGCCAAACACTTGTTCTAGCATTTCTTGAGGAACTGCCTGAACCTCTTTGTAATCCTTGTCATCAGTTGATGCAAATTACTCGGACGAGTTTGAAAAACCTTGAACTTCAAGGAAAAAATCACGAAGGAATGCCAATTGGAAAAAATCACAAACAGATAAATCTGGTTCATGACGATTTAGATCATCAACACAACATACCGCGAAAATTCGCTCTGTCGTAACTACACACCATACTGTCACTTTGGGGTTATGCAAAGGCTTGGTTTGAAGCTCTCAGGGGTTATGAGCACTCTAGTAACTCATTGTTTCTTTGTTAACATGGTCGGAAAGGTAAACGTGTGCTTCATCAGGCATAATCCATGGGTTAGAAAAATAAGTCAACTCATTTTTTAATGTCAATAACTCATCACAAAATTCTCTTCTGCCATAGTCTGGCTCTTAGATAATTTCCTTAAGAAATTAGATTTTAATAATAATATATAAGATAAAATTTAAAAAAAGCAATAAGAAAATGAATTTCTTGCAAAATTTTATTTGATTAAGGATTAAATATGAAGGTTCTGGAGCAAAATCCTCAGCAGGGATCTGTTTAAAAGCCCAAGTGCCAACGCTTGCATTTTGGCCGAACGCAGCAGTTTTTAGACTTTCCCCTTTTTTATTTTTTAAATAAAATAATTTCCCCGTATTTCTTAATAAACTTACCCCGTTTTTAATTGCTCTTAGATTTGGAACAGCGCTATGTCGAGCAATGTTGCCGTAAAATGTTCTGACGGTACACTTGCAGGTGCTATGCCAATTTAAAAAGGCACAATCAATTAATTACCTTCTCTAAAATCCTAACAATTTGCGATTTTCAAACATATCTTGGCCTTAGTATTACCTCATTTAGAAGTGGCCAGACTAAGTTACCATATTATGTAATTTCCATGAATAGAAATCCTCACTTCAAAACGACTAAAAGTGCTCATTTTATCAGCTGGTAGTCTCTGAAAGCTAAACAAATCATCAGGTAATGATGCTAAAAGTCTTCCTATGTTTCAAAGCCCACTCTAACAAAAAACTATCCCCACGTTAGTGTATTATTGAAATAAATTTTGATTCTATACCTACGTATTCATCTAAATGAGTGAAAAAACCCGTGTCCCTTTATAGTTTGTGGCATTTATAGCCTATGAGCGAGGTACTTTAGATAAGAGTAATTGAGAGTAACGTCGTTATCACCCCTTTGCTCTAATGTTATGCTGAGGGCCTAGTATTGTACACCACGCCCTTGTCTACCACCCTTCTACCTTCATACTGATTACTAAAACAGAGGAAATGGCAATTATATGGACCTATTTAATCCATGTACGATGTGTTTGTAATCATTAACCAGGTGCGGTGAGCCAATCCTAAAAATAAAACAGTGATCAGCTGGTGCCACACCTAATAATGTTATTTTAGGCTAGATAGAAGATACTGACATCACAACGATATGTGATATTCCGAAGGATTTTATTCATAAGTATCCAATAGACTGTAATCTACATTTCGGAGTTTCTAATAAATATCCTTCACCCGGCTAACGTTTCTGTTTATCATGTAACGCACTTTCACGTGGTCTCCTCTCCGTCGACAGCAAACTCTGTACATCGATGTTGGCGACAGGCAACACCAACGGCAGGTAGAGGCCGTAAAGATAACCGGGCCACCTCGACATCCGGACCGCTGAATATGCTAAACTGAGCCAGTGCCCACACCTGTCCCGGTATCTCACACGCCGGGGAAATGGTTGTTTAGGTCCATGGGAACCTCCCGAGCCCATTGATGATCACAAAATATCATCCGGTCGAATAAAAAACCTTTACTTCCTTTTTTACAGACTGAATCTCTTCTCACAGGTCCGCCTGCTTGGGCCTTCCTAAACGTTTTGCTCTGCTTTTAAACCTTTGATCGCTGCAATGGTCGTATATTGTATTTTTTACATTGAGGTCTTGCAAATTTTGTGAAGCCTATCAGAAGAACTACACTGAGAGGACATTCTTTTTCCCGAAAAAGAAACAGGTCAAATCCTTTTCGAGCTGTTGGAAATAAGTGAAATGCTCGTGAAGAAATCTGAGTTACGGTTCAAATCAAAGTGGTCCTTAGGAATTCTTGCAAATTAATAAACCTTTGAGCAATCGAATTGAGTTTGCGCCACGCTGCGATGATTGATAAGTCACACAAGATTATTATATATACAGTTGAGAAACGCCTCTCCACCTCAGGCCAAGATTGTAAACCTTACTCATCATGAGTGCATCACATAGAGTCCACGCGACAACCGAGATCGTAAACAGAGATACTTCGAGGAGACAGAGTAAGAAGTACTAGACGGAATCAGTGGCGTAGCGAAGGGGGGGGTCCAGGGGGTCCGGCCCCCCTCCGAAATTTTAAGACCTTTAAAAATGAAGCATGGAGCACGAGAACAAAGGAGAGTTATCATTACTCTTGTCTACACACATTAAATTGATTGATTTAATTGATTAAAGTGACCGTTGTTAAAAATCTAATTGTCCTTTCGTTTAAATCATAAAAGTATCAAACGATACTTTTCGGCTCGGACTTTCGGATAGTGTAGTGTAATCACGGTATTTCTATAGGGGCGGTCACGTGACGTCGCAAAGTAACCTGAACCGTAACACGGCAAACAGTTTAAATTAGCGACCACTTCGTTCAAATTCGTCTTGGGGACGTAAAATGACCGCTTATAATTAAGTTACGACGTTGATTTTAGGTGTCATTAAATTGTAGACATGTATATAATTATCGAAAAATAAAAAAAAAATCACTTTTGGTCGGAAAATACACTTGAAAAACTCTACTGATTAGAACTTCAACTAATTTGGACTTCAGTGATTGAGGTAAACGTGGTGTTTTCGGTTGAGTTAGGACGACGATTTTTGTTATCATTAAACTGTACACTGTACCTATATAATTATCGAGAAAAAAAATCACTTCCGGTCGGTAAATACCGAAGAAAAGCTCTCTACAGATTCAAGTTTTGACGATTTATGATTTCACTGGTTGAGTGGTTGAGGTAAAAGTGGTACTTAGAATTATGTGTTCCTCGGTATTTTCCGACCGGAAATGATTTTATTGGCTTTTTTCTCGATAATTATATATGTATTAGTCGGCGTTGAATTAATACTTAAAATCAACGTCCTAACATAATTCTAAGTACCACTTTTACCTCAACCACTCAACCAGTGAAATCCAAAATCGTCAAAATGTGAATCTGTAGAGAGCTTTTTTTCGGTATTTACCCACCGGAAGTGATTTTTTTTTCTCGATAATTATATAGGTACAGTGTACAGTTTAATGATAACAAAAATCGTCGTCCTAACTCAACCGAAAACACCACGTTTACCTCAATCACTGAAGTCTGAAGTAGTTGAAGTTCTAATCATCAGAGTTTTTCATGTGTATTTTATTTCCGACCGAAAGTGATTTTTTTATTTTTTCCGATAATTATGTACTCGTCTACAGTGTAATAATACAAAAAATCGTCATTATAACTCATTCATAAATACCTCAATCAGTGAAATCCAAAGCAGCCGAACTTCTAATCAGTAGAGTTTTTCCGGTGCATTTTCCGACCGTTAGTTTGATCTGTACCCGAGCAACACTAGAAAATTGCCCTCCTTTTCTAAAGGGTTTTCGGCCGTCAGTGGCCCAATGTCCCTGAAGGGGTATTTCATTTTCTCCACAGAATATAGTTGTGTCAATTATACGCTTGAGTGAAGCTCTGTTTTGTTCTTTTTCTTTCCTATCCAGTGAATGCAACATCACATTGGTGCCTTCTACTCGGCCAGAATCGAACTTCGTAAAGTTTCTGTAGCTATACAAGAAAATTTGTGGTGCTAGAGTTGCTGTGAGAGTTGAATTTGCCTATTCCTTCTTTCCACTTTCTATTAGGTGTAGTTACTAAAGCTCCATATTTTTGGTATTTACCTTTTATCAGTGAACTCATTGGCAAATAACACACAAAACGTCCCCCGGATCCCCGTTTTCGGACCCCCCCCCCCGAACGAAATTTCTGGCTACGCTACTGGACGGAATGTAATACGGCATTTCTTTACGGAGTTACTTGCAACTTTGCTATCCCTAGACCTTTCGAATAAATGAATAGGGTCCTTTCTTTGACCAAGAAGGACTTACAAGGCGTACCACGAGTCTCTAAGACTTTTCTATTAAGACTCATCGCACAGATTGACGGACGGACTATCCTTTGGATTCCACAATTATGTTCAGACGAAAGTGCAGACAACAATCACAGAGCACGGCTATAGATAAAACTTTCAGTTTTGAGATCAATGACATCATGTTTTCTTCTAGAAAACCGCAGAGCATGAGTTTCACCTATCAAACTACATATGTCAATTTTAGTAGAAGAACGAGGCCCTCATCAGTGAAGATGTAGGAAGTCATCTGTCTTTTGCATCAATTGAGCCGAAATGTACAAGAAAGGATAATGATGAATATGAAAGGATATAAAATATATAGTTTCCCACACGCAATATCAACATTTTGAATTGAAATTGGGATTAAGTAGAAAAGTATAACAAAAATGTAAATCTTTTGTTATCGGTAACACTATAAAATAAAGCAGACCCCAAATATTAATGCTTCACGAGAACTGAACTTTACAACGAACAGGTAACCCACGCCTGGTTATGCCGGATTTCTGTAGTGACCGTATCGTAGCAACGATTGACAATAACTTTGCAAACCCTTGTGTGGCTTTAATACCTGCTGAGTTCCTCTAACAACAGGACTGGCCGAAATAAAATACTTCAGTCATCGATTTGTACAAATACAGCGTTCGTGTAGCTTACGTGGAATTGGAAATAAACAGATACAAGATTCATTAATGTCTCGTAATACTTAATTTCCAAACATAAATTTAATATAGATTTATAATAACCCTTATCTATTAAGATCGGCTGTACTATTAAATTTGCTTTTGCTTCAAGATTCCATTACTATAATTTACTAACCCCAGGATAAATGCAAATTATATTAAATTACAATTCGTAAGGGATACCATATTGAATTATAGTACGTTAATTGATGATCTGAAATAGTAAAATTGGGATCTCGTAATTTATAAGAATACATATTACAGCTTGAATGGGTTATAGTGAACAACGCTACGTGGAAACATTAACGGGCTTTTATTTGTGTGAGTTATTTGACATTATATCGGCCAACCCTAGACTCATATTTAAGAACACACAATATATGTGTGTGGTGGTGGTGGAAATGAATGGAGAGGGAGAGGCAGGAAAATCTAAATTTTATAATCATTATGGGATGTAATTGAAAAGGTAAAATGAGTACTCTGATAGTGACCATGATGTTTTGTATCACAAACCGTCTAGGCTTGGTGAGGGTTATGAGATGCCATTGAAAATGTGAATAAGTAGTTAGGAGTACTCTGATACTGACCATGATGTTTTGTATCACAAACCGTCTAGGCTTGGTGAGGGTTATGAGATGCCATTGAAAATGTGAATAAGTAGTTAGGAGTACTCTGATACTGACCATGATGTTTTGTATCACAAACCGTCTAGGCTTGGTGAGGGTTATGAGATGCCATTGAAAATGTGAATAAGTAGTTAGGAGTACTCTGATACTGACCATGATGTTTTGTATCACAAACCGTCTAGGCTTGGTGAGGGTTATGAGATGCCATTGAAAATGTGAATAAGTAGTTAGGAGTACTCTGATACTGACCATGATGTTTTGTATCACAAACCGTCTAGGCTTGGTGAGGGTTATGAGATGCCATTGAAAATGTGAATAAGTAGTTAGGAGTACTCTGATACTGACCATGATGTTTTGTATCACAAACCGTCTAGGCTTGGTGAGGGTTATGAGATGCCATTGAAAATGTGAATAAGTAGTTAGGAGTACTCTGATAGTGACCATGATGTTTTGTATCAAAAACCGTCTAGGCTTGGTGAGGGTTATGAGATGCCATTGAAAATGTGAATAAGTAGTTAGGAGTACTCTGATACTGACCATGATGTTTTGTATCACAAACCGTCTAGGCTTGGTGAGGGTTATGAGATGCCATTGAAAATGTGAATAAGTAGTAAGGAGTACTCTGATACTGACCATGATGTTTTGTATCACAAACCGTCTAGGCTTGGTGAGGGTTATGAGATGCCATTGAAAATGTGAATAAGTAGTTAGGAGTACTCTGATACTGACCATGATGTTTTGTATCACAAACCGTCTAGGCTTGGTGAGGGTTATGAGATGCCATTGAAAATGTGAATAAGTAGTTAGGAGTACTCTGATAGTGACCATGATGTTTTGTATCACAAACCGTCTAGGCTTGGTGAGGGTTATGAGATGCCATTGAAAATGTGAATAAGTAGTTAGGAGTACTCTGATAGTGACCATGATGTTTTGTATCACAAACCGTCTAGGCTGAGGGTTATGCCATTGAAAATGTGAATAAGTAGTTAGGAGTACTCTGATACTGACCATGATGTTTTGTATCACAAACCGTCTAGGCTTGGTGAGGGTTATGAGATGCCATTGAAAATGTGAATAAGTAGTTAGGAGTACTCTGATACTGACCATGATGTTTTGTATCACAAACCGTCTAGGCTTGGTGAGGGTTATGAGATGCCATTGAAAATGTGAATAAGTAGTTAGGAGTACTCTGATAGTGACCATGATGTTTTGTATCAAAACCGTCTAGGCTTGGTGAGGGTTATGAGATGCCATTGAAAATGTGAATAAGTAGTTAGGAGTACTCTGATACTGACCATGATGTTTTGTATCACAAACCGTCTAGGCTTGGTGAGGGTTATGAGATGCCATTGAAAATGTGAATAAGTAGTAAGGAGTACTCTGATACTGACCATGATGTTTTGTATCACAAACCGTCTAGGCTTGGTGAGGGTTATGAGATGCCATTGAAAATGTGAATAAGTAGTTAGGAGTACTCTGATACTGACTATGATGTTTTGTATCACAAACCGTCTAGGCTTGGTGAGGGTTATGAGATGCCATTGAAAATGTGAATAAGTAGTTAGGAGTACTCTGATACTGACCATGATGTTTTGTATCACAAACCGTCTAGGCTTGGTGAGGGTTATGAGATGCCATTGAAAATGTGAATAAGTAGTTAGGAGTACTCTGATAGTGACCATGATGTTTTGTATCAAAAACCGTCTAGGCTTGGTGAGGGTTATGAGATGCCATTGAAAATGTGAATAAGTAGTTAGGAGTACTCTGATACTGACCATGATTAGTCTTTTAGTATCACACGCCGTTACAAATTGGTGATGGTCAAAACCTGTGGATTGCATTGAGATGGGATACATGATACATTATATATGGGATGCTACTGAATATATGAAGAAGTAGTAATAAGTACTCTGATAGTGACCATGGTTAGTTTTTTGTATCACAAACATATAAAGATTGGTGATGGTTAAAACCTGTGAGTTCCATAAAGATGTGATAGTTTTTTTTTTTTATCGATACACAAGTTTGTATTGTCTATTATGGAACATTTTATATGGTTAAATGAAATATTTTTAGTTAAGCAATAATTAACACCTGGTATTCTGCAATGGAATTGGGTGGGAAGAGTGTGAAGTCTAAATTTTCAAAATCAATACAAAGCGGGGTTTTTATGGAAGTAATGGGGTCTTCACTGATTAATTTATTATAACATCAACTGATCGTAAGTGGCTAAACTTGGTCTTTAAAAAGGGGCTGACATATTATATCGAGTACGCAGGCATACACGTTTAGTCCTATTACGCACAAAACAAAATTAAAAATTTGCAGCAAATTGAATTCTACGTCTGCTATAAAAGATACCATGGCAAAAGTGTGTACTAGATTGTAGTGGCTTAGCACTAGTACTTTTTAAAAATACAGTTCTGTTGTTCGAACAGTCTACTATATTTAAAGAGAGATAGGGATTGAACGCGTACGTGATCGTTTTACCGAGAGGTTTCTGTACTTGAGTTGACTCCTACAACTGTCACTAATCACTGAAAAGAAAGAGCAATGTAAGCACTCGAAGAGAGATTGTGAAACAGCCAATCTCCGAGTATGCTGCAGTGCAGCGACAGCTAGTATCTGCTGTCTATCTGTCTGTCTGTACCTGATGAGGACAAAGGGGAAACAGCGTCTACCGACATATCAAACCCTTTGCAAGGATATCAAGATAGATTGAAAGTTTCACACCGTATAATCTTCCAGCCACTGAAGGAGTCGTAATTCAGCTGTCTGCTACGTTACTGCGACAAATATAAATATATGACGCATTTTACTGTTTTGTAAATAATGATGAAAATAAACTATGTGATTGGCAAATATATATTCATAAAGGAATAATGAAAAAATCAGTTGTAAATTGACTAGGAGGGTGAATATAGTAACGCTACTGCTCTAAAGTAAATACCTCCTGGTGAACGCTTATACTTACTTAATATGCTCACGGTGAACTGAATAATACGGCTTGTTATTTGTCTGTTCCTCTCTCGCTCTCTAGCTAGTTTGAATTAACGCGGTGTTATCGAGAGTGTTTGTGTAGATAAAACTAGTGATGGATTTAGGTCACAGAGGCCCTCTCTTCAAATATTCTCCAAATATAAAATATTTTAGTTTTAGTTTCGTATAAAAGTACATTTTATACTCCAAAATACATAAAATGCGTTTTAAGATATGTATTATTTAATTTTTCGGGATAGGGTCTTCGGACACTCCCCTCCCATTCCATAATCCCCTAGTTGTAACATTTCAAACTTCATACTATGTTAAATTTGCCTATGGATAAACACCGTTGTTGTAACATGTATTTTTCAAAAGATAATTTAATTTTTAGAGCATTTAAAGGATTTTATTTGTAAAACCCAACATTCTAAATATGCTACTAATGTGTCCGGGTAGACGATAATAAAGATAGATAAAACTTCAAACTTGATTTGATGATTATTGTATCATATATCTCAACCTTCAGCACACAATTATGAAGTTCTCCTCAGATAGAAAATGCACTCCTTGAGATCGAAGATAATCCTACGAAATCCAATCTCCCCTCACTGAGTTAGTGTACCTAAGATAATTCAGATAACAGAGTAGCCAGAACATTCCTGTAAAGTATGTGATGATTGAGCTTGTCGAACTCAAGCTGAAATTGAAGAGTGATAGAAAGAAAATGTTTTTAGTTCTACTAAAACAAAGAAAGAGGTGGCAGACTCTTGTATAAAATCTCCACCCAACCATCTAGAATAAAGCACAAAGAATAGAAATCCATGCGAATTAAAGAGAGTGAAGAATACTTTTTGAATCAGCGCCATATCTACCGAATGGAAAGAAGTTGTTCCAATAATTAATTCCACCCGAGAAAAATAACAGAAGAATATCCATATTAGATATAACTTGACAAACTGCCGTTTTCAAACATATTTATCTATCTGATTTCTTAGACAAATGGATAGAAAAAAAATATTGATAGACGCATGCGGAATAATATACATGTTTTGATCACTTTATTTTAGCATCTCGAACAATTCTGTCGCCAACATTGGCATTCGGGAATCCGCCCAAAAACTGGCTAATATACAGGTATGATCAAAAGTTTGTTACGTTGAATTTCATGTTACTTTTTTAAAGTGCTCCCTTCCACCTAGATCCAGTTCAACTTCAATGTCTCGTCTCAGACTAGAGCAGACTTCACAGTATCTATAACCCCAAATCTCATATTTCTTTTGAGGATAGCATGTTTTTTTTTTTTTTCAAGTAAAGTAACTGAGTTAGCTCAATATTACCTATGGGTACCTATTTCCTCCCTTTAATATATGATCATTCCTCCTCTTCCTACACATGATCATTGTGGAGATTAAATCCTTAACAGGAATTTAATAAATATGTCGGCATTGCCAGTATGTTAAAGGATCACATAAAATTTACTATAAAATAAAATTTGGATGAATTTTTTTCTTAGGATTTGGCCACCACAATGAATGATCTCTAGACGAAAGAAGAATACTTTCCGGTTCTGATTATTGTAACCTCCACAAAAACAGAATGAATTCGGTATTGGCTTCAGAGACTTTATTGATCATGTTCTGAAACCACCTTTAAACATTGTAATATTCCTAATGATGTAAAATGCAATTCCGCACTTTAGTGCGGAAAGTAATTAAAATTACCAATATCAATGTTGAGATTAGCTCCAGTTCGCCTTCCGCTTAGTACATCGTCTGACGCTGTCACAGACTTGACTCCTGGAATGTGGAGACACGTTCGTCTAAAGAGATCCATAAAATCTGCGACGAAGAAGCTCAAAATAAACTCTTTACATTGTTTTGACATCAGAGACACCCTATTCGTGACAGCGTCAGATTTCAGATGGTTTACTGGAACTAAACTCAATATTCCCATTGATTCAAACCTTCCCACATTTTTATGTGTAAAAGTGCCGATTCGCTGTCTATATTTAGAAACAATGGCCTTACGTAATGTTTATTTTGAAATTACAAGAATCCTTAATAATGCGTAATCAATCTTCGGGCATTTATTTACATGTGTCTAATAGTTACAATGTTATAAAGGATGTTTTTAGTCCAGCGCGTTACCAGCGGTGTAGTATAGTTAAGAATGTGTTGCCGCAGCCCGCATTGATGACTGCAGGGATTCGTGATCATGGCCTATGGAATTTGTATATGGCAACACATAAAAATTATCTCAAGTTTAAACCTATTACTTTTAATTAGTTTCTGTACTAAACGTTTTGGGGCTAATTAAAGTTTACTTAGTTTGAAATTTTGTGAATGTAATTTTAGATCCTTAGTGGAGAAGGTGCTAAACATAATATTAACCGATATTCATTTTGGTATTAGTTTTAAAGGTCTAACTACTGAAACCCTTTGTAAATTTTAATTGAACAGAAAGTTTTATGGAAATGAAGGACTTTATTCAGCGTTGAAAATTACAAGGATTTTGACCGAGTTTAAATAAATGGTTAAATATTATACACTGCTTTCTTTAATAGTAGGTAACTTAAAGGTTTTTCTCATTTTACAATTCAGTAATTTACCTGGAATTCGTTTATCTAAATTATATTCCTATTTAATCAAGGTATTTACTACCTCAACAGTACTACTTAGAATTGTATTACAATTAAAGTCAAATATTATAGCCACGGTGTGATCCGAGAAAAGGGATAACAGGATCACAGGATAACAGGATCACAGGATAACAGGATTTCAGATATCTGCCGTCGTTATGGTTACAAAAGGTATAGCACAACGTTTCGAGGATTGGAATCTATTCTCTTCGTCAGGTGGGGGAGGCAATAGTACATACAAAAATAAAGAATAGAAATAAGAAAAGAAGGAAAAGAAAAGGGTTCTAACATATCCAAAAGCTGCTTGGAGTCTAGTCCAGGCGTTGTCACTACAGACAATTGCAAGTCCCGGACCACAAGTCACGAGTACAAAGAAACACAATCATTGTCAACAAAACACTTTAAACAAAAATTTCTTCACTTTTCAAATTTCACTTTTAAACCAAAGTAATGAACTTATTGTAATGACTATATTGAAAATTCACAATAACCAATACGTAAAATATTTTTATTCCGTACCGCCTTTCTGTATGCGACAAAGATAGCCTTCATATCGAAAGACCTTACAGAATTTTATTTAGTGATTATATGAGGAAACCAATACAAAGCACTATCTTCAATGTTACGAATTTATATTTTATAAGAAAAAAACAATAATGAATGATTTTTAATAGTCGGCACGTTTTATAAAGTCCTAATATATCAAAAGTTTATCGCACTCTAAACACGAATTTGTATTTCCCATAGCTTTGTATCGGCCTACTGCAAGCAAGACATTTCCCTTCTTATATAAGGTGTGGTTCAATATCCTTGATTTATTTCTGGATAAGAGGCGCAAAGAACGACTCCTTAACCAACTCCTTCGGAAGATGTCGGTTTGATAGCAATGTAATTTTCTTGCCGAAGTGGGTCAAAAACAAAACGATCTCGGTGAAGAACAGTCGATACCGGCGCATTGACAAAACAAGGCAAGATAACTATCTCCCCCTCTCAGATTGAAACACGCATGAGCTCCGCCCAGCCGCCAGGCACGGCATCGTTATATTAAAACACAGTTGATACACCGATGTCAGTCACAGTTCCTACAAGATTTGTAGGAAGTTCGGTACTGTATGACATGCAGTATATACAAACACTTGTGTATGAACGGGATGACGTTTTTAATAAATGTAACTCTCAGCGCAGAGACAGCAGAATAAATTAAGACTCCTGTTTTGACAGCTGGTATTAAGGGTCACTACAAAGTTTGTAATTTTTGTTATTTTGTCTTGCTATTATTTAAAACTGCTTTTATGAAATATTATGATGTGTCTTATGTCCACGCACCGAAAACCAATTAACATCGCATAACACATAACCTGTGTTTTCTTGAAACATTTACACAAATTTATTGTAAGGTTATAAATTACAATAAAGGGTTACAAAAGCATTAAAAATACATATTTATTCTAATATCATATTTTGTACAGTTCAATACACTTATAACCAACTATGAGACACGTAAATGCAAGTTAAATCAGTGTCAGCTAACCGCATGCAGACCAAGTATTTGGCGGAAATTGGCGATATTTTAGACTTTTAATCTAGTTGTCTGGTGACGATATAAGTAATTTTTTGTTGCCTTGATGTCGTTAAGTATGCCAAGCTAAAAACAATTTGGTACGAGAAAAAAATGGTTTGATATTTTTAACTCTCTCGATATCCTCCTGTACCTTTTACCGTTATTTATTTGCTTTATATATTTTTTTTCTCTACTCTGTTAATCGTTACTGGCTAGTATTATTTTTCTCCAATGTTTCTTGGAACAAAATTCTTGGCGGAATAATTACTTAATCAACACGCGTAGTAACTTTTCTCTTTTGAACTTTGTAGCCGTACGACACTTTACCGGTTACCGTCTCACGCGCCTTGTCCGTAAGTAAAATTAACCTTTTTCGTATTACAAATTAGCCCTTTCAGGCGAGAATACTGTTTTGAATGTAATTGAAAGTACATTTGTAAATAGTAGAGTAACTTATGACGATGACTTTAGAATGATGATGTTTTATTTGCCAGATTAATACAGATAGTAGTTGTGGCAATTGCCTTATGACGAAATCACGTTGTCGTGATTATAAGTTGTCTCGATAAATGGCTAATACCGTCGCGATTTTGTTTTAGGCGAGTTCTTGTTCAACTTCGAGTACTTCCATTATTCATGTTCTAGACTTCTAGTCTTCTAATCTCCCTTTTTGTGACTGCAGCTGTAATGACGAGTCAAGATGCTGACGCCGCGGTGTGTGAGTCGACGTCAACGTGAAGGGAAGTAATTTTAGAGTTTTATTCAATGATTAGGTTCGTAGGCAAAATTCCAAAGAACATTGGAACATTAGACCTATCCCCCCAGATATCATTTTAGTTCATTATTATTCTATTTCGCCAGCAACGTGGCGAGTCCTAATTTTATTTTAACATCCACAAGTGGTGCTTGTAGTCATTATTTGCCGTAATTAAATTTATAAGTAAACTATGAAACGTCGAGTATTCATTACTACCACCTCAGGTGTTTCCAACATGGTCTGCACGAAACAAACCGAAAGTAACCGGTACAGATTACTGTTACAGGTACTTTGACGATACAGATACTTTACACGTTTATCACCGTTCCTGATACAAAGTACCCGGAATAGTTTAGCAGTAACAGTAACTGGAACATGTGACTGTGCCATTTTAGGAGTACTCTGTTACGTATGATTCAAAATAAGTACAAGTACATTTCGTACTCGGTTACTGACAGTACCGGGCACAGGTAAAAGTTACAAGAATAGTAAGCAACTTCACTTTTGTGGTTGCTGCATGACGGTGAAATTCAAATATTTAGAGTTTTGAATATAGTTAAAATTACTATACGCAATGTCGTATACTTCGTAAACTAAAACAGTTATAAAGTTCAAACAGTTGAATTGATATATTTTACTATGATTAATTTCAACGTTTCAACGTAATTGTTATTTTTAATCTAAAATAGACTATTAGGCGATCGATTATTTTAAAATGAGCTCCTCTTGTGGGGGGGGGGGGAGCAGATACCGTTCGTCCACCCCTTCGGTGCGCCCCTGGTGTCAAGGTAACTCATTGCTTCCCTCATTGCATAAAACTCAAAACTTGAACCATTAAAAAAATTGTTAAAAATATACTTTGGTGCATTTTATATAGTTGAGCATTTTTTCCAACGCCACTGGAGTAATCAGTAATTAACCCCCACCCTGATATTCTGGAGTTAGCAGTGTGAATGGTAGCAATTTGTTAACAAAACAGTATGTCTTAGTGTGTGTGGGTGGTTAGGTAAGAAAAATAAAACGATAACGCTTGCAACACAATTGTAATTTAATCATTGCAATAAAGAAATTATTATTATTTGGTACGTTTCTTAAGAGGATTACTGGAACCGCTCAAGGTGAGATTCTGTTGTTTTCACATCAGGAGTATGTTTTCTTAGACATCTCTCTATCTCAATTAAACACAATTATATATTTTAATTATGCTGATGTAAATGTTTAGCACATAAAGATACGGTTGAGCAGAAAAAACTAGAGAATAATTTGAGTTTTTCGATAACAAGTAAGTGTGCATTACTGAAGGAAACAGGATTTTTCCGGACATTTGCCATCGTTCAGTGAAACAAGAAATCAGTAACATTATGTTTCGAGATCTACAATCTGATCTCTTCTTCAGGTAAATGTAACCTAATACATAATTACAAACTAGGTTAAAATAAACAAATCATGCCAAAGCGTTGTGGCACGCCTAAGTCAGGAATCACAACCACCATGTTGTTTGTCAACTCCACTAACTCTAAAAACATGCACTTAATAAAAAACTATACACAACACTAATCATTAACACTGAACTACAGAATACAGGTCACAATACAGGTCTGCATTCGTCTACTAACTAACCACCTACGACTGAATGGTGATCAGATCTCGAAACGTAGTGTTACTGATTTCTTGTTTCACTGAACGATGGAAAATTCCGGAAAAATCCTGTTTCCTTCACAATCCTTCCATTGTCAAAAGTAACCTTCAAACTATGCATTACTATTAGCGAAAGCTATTGATGATTACCACGGTTATTGTACTTGCATGAGTGTATCTTTCCAAGGAGATTCTATAAATAATTGGACAAAAATTCATCGATTTTCCCTCTAATTTGAATTCCAGTCCATTCTTCGCTCTGCATAAATTGAGAGTATGTGCAATGAGAGTACTGAGTAAGCTCGTACATCGTAGAGTTTATGATAAGTTTGTATCGTCTAGGTTGCTTAGAGGTATCAACACCAGAGTTCACAGTGGTAGGTACGTGAACTTTGCTGGATTTCGTAGTCCGTCTACCTGTCTAGATCACAAGGTGGATATGGGTGAAAAATAGGTTGATATTCTGAAAATCGTCATATTATCAACCTTCTTCTCACCTACCTTTATTTCCTTTTTTTGATCTCTTTTTCTTCTGTGTGACTGGCTGTGCTTCTGGCGATATAAAAGAAAAGTCAGACACTATACCCCAAACGAATTAAGATGTTCAGTGGAGTACGAATAGTAAACTCTATAGTCTGTCAGAAAATCCATTACCCCTGAAGGATGACTGACCCTGCCGAGAAGTTTCTCATACAGCACTCATAGACCAAACGGTTGGGCTGAACTATCAATCACATTATTAATTAATATGTGATTTAGTTGATTTTAGTACATATGCATGCAATCTTCATACCAAAAGGAAGAAAATGAATCCCAACAAGGTTGTGGCCTGGGCAAGATTTATTGGTGGTGGGGGGGGGGGGGGGGGGTTGAAGACGCAATTTGGAAGCCACCCACGGAAACATTTACAATTTTAAAACTTTCAAGTTTAAGTAGCAAAATAGTGGATTTTGCACAAAGCGTTTTTAATTCATTGAACAGGTTTTATTGACTATTGATATTCATAATTGTGGAGGCTCTGTTTTAGTAGGCTGAGCAGGATTAATAATTGGAATTGATTAGAGTTACGTAGTAATGTAATTACAAAAAATATTCTTTTATTGTCTGAAAAACACAGTACATAGTATACAAATCCACATTAAGAAATGATAATATGTAAAAAGGTTTTTACAAAATTTAAGTTCTACTTGACTTCTGAACCATCGTATCTAGTACTTGTTGTGAAGAAACTGATGTGTTTCCGTAGTGAACAGAAGGTAAGGCAAGTTCAGTCTACCGCTCATTCCCCATTTTGTTCCTTAAAAGGTTGACCCGTTTCAATGTTGAGAATGATCTTTCAGTAGTAATATTGAATAATCAAAATATTAATAATTGTTTGTTAAACAATGGAAAAATTAAAAAAATTGAGGGGATCCCTGAACTTCCTCGCTGGCTACGTCCTTGAAACCTATTGTAAATAAAAACATGTCGTACTTATGAAATAGTAAAGGTAATTTTAATTTAAAGGACTATTACAAGCATCATTTCACTTTTTTTTGTAGAGATAACAATAGAATTAGTTGAATACACTAAAAAAAGTAACTCCATGTTATGAGTCGATGACAGGCCAGGCAGGTGGAAGAATTGTGACTACCAGCTCTGTTGTTTTGTGTGTAGTGGTAGTGCCTGTACTCTGGCAGGAGTAACGCTTCTGCTGAAAGAGTGTAGTAGTGTACCATTATGCACCTTTAGATTCTACAATACACTAATTTTACAGGTAGTAATAACTTATTATCTCTACCTTTATATCAATATATTGCCTAAGAACAACACTGTACTAAACTACACAACACAAATTAACCATAAAAACTTAGGTGAGAAAAAGTCCCAGGGTTGCTACTTATTCTGATTAACTTTCACCATCTTTATTACACTTTTATATCCCCCTTCTTGCGAGAGAATGGCAGACTTTGGACGTAAAGGGGAGTCTAGACTTGGGGCAGACAGACGGACAGTAAGGGGGGGGGGGTTTCACGACCGGGGAGTCACCATCACATTGTCACACCCCTGGGCCCATCGGGCGTCGTTCACGGCTGTTTTATGCCCTTAGGGAGCCTGTTGCGTAAATTGTGTCATCCTCTGAAATGGAAACTGTCTCTGTCCAAAGCCCTCTTTCTTTATATATGTACGCTTAGGCGGTCCAATAAGGTTGATTTCGTGGTCCCAGCGTGTTGTGAGAGTCCAGGAAGCACTTGGAAATGTTGTCCACTTAAATAATTTATACGAAATTTTAGAACATTGTTAAATATGTTTTCATAAGAAATATTTAATTTTTGTTCCAGCGACCGTTCCAAGGCTATAAGTTAGTTGATTAGCTTAAGAAAAAATGTGTACACTACAAGCACCCAACGACCACGATCACCTAGAATAGAACCAAGTTAAGATCTTTGTGCATACAAGCCCTAGACACGTTAAAGTCACGTACGGTGATTGTGCCAAATGATTTTCCTGTTACTTTGTCGACGATCACCAGTTACGGAACTCGCAGAAAAGAGAGCTTGTCAAAGGTAACAAATGTTATTTGTTATTGGCTGAGAGTAAGAGTATGTCATATTATTGAAATCACCATTTATATTCCGTACAGGGTTTTGATAATATCATATTACCATTTATTATTATTATAAACGCCTGTACGGAATTGTTATTCATTTTAGCCTAATTTATACACATTGTCATATTAATGTTTACATCTCTGCATTGTCTTAGAGTTTACTTCATACAAGTATATAGCTTGGCCCTTAGCTAACTAGCAATCTTAATTGATTAAACAATAGGATAAAAAGTGTGTAATGGCGACAGTTCATGCCGGAAATGGGAATTCTCGTTTCCGGTGAGCTAGGGATTTTGAGTAACTACTATTTTACTATTATCTATAGTCATTATAAAAGATAGATACATTTCTTGAAATAAATTATTAATCCTAAATAATTTTTTTACTGAATAATCATGTTGTGTTAAGATAGGTAATTAAGAATTGATGATAATTAAATGTTTGTTATGTAATCTCATCTAAGTCTCATAAAAGCACTAAACTCCCCTGTAAAAAAAAGCGAAGTGTATTATGGAAATTTCATCGCTGCAGCTCTGTATTGTTTATACAGAAAACGATCCATAGAATAAAATGAAATGAGACAGTTTCCAGCTAATAACATATCTTTTCTTGATTACACAATAAAATAAATTGTGCTCGCATTTAGAACGAAATGGGTACCTTTACGACGTGTTTTAAATCCTTCTTAAAAAATGTAGACTGTTATCATTCGTCTGAATATCCAACGTTAAGACAAAGTTAAACGTTTCCCAAGATGTGATTCAAAGGGTGAGAAGGGGATGGATAATGGGAGATAGCAGGTTGCACTGAGCAGTAATAAACAACCCTTGAGTGCCCAGGGGGTGGGGGATCATCCCGGGCCCGGGGCAGGGGTGTGTGACAGATAGCTACATCCCCGGGCCTGGGTAGCCCGGATAGCTAACTGGAGGAAGGGGTCAAAGATTTATGTCGTGGCCATTATTGTAATTACACGTAATTAAGCCGGGGGCGCACTTTCAACACATTCGCACTAAATAACGCCGAGTTGCGTGAAACACACTTTCAACTTGATCAAATCAGGTGTCCATTAAATCGCTGCAACGGGATGAGACTTTCTTAGCGGCAATTACAGCAAATCAGAGTGATCTAGACGATACAGTATGGTGGTTATCAGAAGATGTTACCTTATCGGAGGATATGAGATATATTTTATTGGCTTACCACAACTCGTAACGGTTATTATTATACAAATTGAAATTCTTCCTTCTACTATGACTTTGAATATTTTTCATCATAACATGCCTGGATTTATTTTGTTAATAGTAATAATAATATATAAAATAATAATAGTCCCATGTCTGTGTACTTTGTAATAAAACGGCTCTTCTGTCATACAGTTGAGCTTGACATGCAAAGTTTTAACTAAATGTCCGATCAGTTTTGAAGTAAAAAACAGGTTAGTTTGCTGAAATGGGGTCTGGAAGTGAAGTAAATAAAGAAGCCTTGATTATTTTAATGCTCATCACACAAACTGAGAAAATGAGTGATTTCATGTTTAATACAAAGGACACAATAAAGAAAGTAATGAATAGCATAAGGTTATATGATCAAATATCTACATAAATTATTGAATCCGTTAGTCCATTTGCCATTGAAGCTGTAATTTTCGTGATAAATGAATCACTAACTAATGGGGCATGCCCACAAGCTTGGAAGAACAAAATTGATCGTCCTTTACCCAAAGTTGCCACTCCAACTACTTTGAACCTATTGGGCCCAATATCCATACTTTAAGCAAAGTTCAAGATCTTAGAGAAAATATTGATTCAACAAATAACAGAGCACGTGAATAAAAATAAAGTACCTCCAAAATTACAGTTGGGCTTTAGACAGAATAATAGTGTTTGTACTCTATTGAGAAATGTTATAGTGACGACAAGGATAAGGGGAAATATAACTCACTTACAATGCTCGACTATTCTAAAGCTTTTGACTCATTAGATCACAATATTTTAATTGCAAAGACACATGTTTATAGATTCAGTAATGATGTTTCGGCACGGGTAAGATCGTACCCTGAAGACAGGCTACATGCTCGTATTGCCAAACTTCAGGAAAGAGACCACCCCTCTTGCGTAGCTGCGTGGCGTTCCTCAGGGTAGATGCCTAGGTCCGGTCTTGTTCAAGCTGTAACTGATGATTTTCCTAGCTCTGTGCAAAACTGCACAGCCTTTTTTTTTATATGTAGATGATTCTCAATAGCACTGTTCCTTTGAGCCAGGCCTTATGGCAGAAGCTGTTGGCCAAATTAATGCTGACCTTGAGAGCATCTTAGAAGGGCTCAAAACTGAACTCAGACAAAACTGAGAACTGTTTTGCACACAGCACCAAAAGACCTCGTGCGGACCTTTCAAAATAGTGGAGTGAGCGTCTCACTCGATGCATTTTGAATAAAGGCATTTTGATTGATTCATGAGACAGGTGAGCTCGCGCGTTGCCAAGCTGTACAAACCCCAAGGGAAAAGCAAGGGCGCACGTAATGTAGGTGTTGGCGGTGGTTCAGAATCATCTTCAGCCATTGGGCCGTTTAATCTACGCATCAACGAAATTGATACATTTCTGAAGCAGTGGTAGGAGTTTCTTTACTGGAAATCTTCCAAACATGAACCTATAAGAGTATTTCATGTATGTTAGACTTATAAAGGTAATTAAGTAGGCCATGTGACTTGGATGGATTTGAAATGGTATCAAGTATTCAAATTATGAATATTATTTAATCTTATCTTATTCATTTAAATAATATATATCCCATTATTCTACTATTACAAGTAGGGTTGTAAACATATTTTGTTTAACATTGTTCGTTATGGTGCTAAAATCAAGATTGCCGGCAATACAGGCGGATCCTAAATTTGTCATTTTTGGAGTTAACCAAAGCCAACTTTTAGGATCAAGCCTTATTTAGCTTCATCTTAAAAAGTCCCCTATTTGTCTCCATTTAACTTGGGTTAGACCTGCATAATTAGTTATATGAAACGTTGCCAGTAATATTCACTTACTAGTAATTAACTGTGAATCGCAATTGTTTCGTATATCTCTCTGTAAACAATATCAAATCTATCAGGGCTCAACTTGGAGAAATCCAATTTAGAGTTCATCAAAACAAATAGTTGCCCGTCTATTCATTACGCGAGCTACGACATTCTGACTGTTCTATCATTCATCGTGTTTTAAAAGTCTCATTTATGATTGTTGCTCTCTGGGCCCTAAAGTCTGTTTTTGACATTTCATTTGTGTAAATTTACCTTGTCGGTTCTCACCTGCTAGTGAAAGGACAGACAGAATTTAGGAATAATTAGAAGCCCCACTTTTTTCTCCATGACCAAGTATCTTATGGGAAGGGAATACCAGCAAATTCTAACAGGTGGAGGTAAGTGGGTATTGGAAATCTAGCCGTGAGCGAATATGAAAAGTGTGGAGTGGAGTCAAATTGTTGTTTTGCTTGATAGATATGATTTTCTTCCACAGATTTTACTTGTTTCCTCCTCATCAATCCTGGATCGTTTCTGCTGCCTTCGTGTACAACAGCATTTCTCAACAAGTTCAGTGACATCAGAGCAAACGGTTCATTTCTACTATAATCATCGTACAATCAGGTAGGTGCGGAGTCAGATGCGTCTGAAGCCGGGGGCGAGACAGATGTCGGCACAGATGACGGGCAGAGAGACTCCGGCGCCGTCGGGCTACCGGGGGAAAAAATCTCACACGTCTTCGGTAACAGTCCAGATGACACAAAACGTGTGATTCAGTCCTTCTGAAAAACCTCACAACGACGATAGTTGGAAGACGTGAATGGCAATCGTAGAAAAGAGTTGACTCATAACGGAATTGTGGAAGGGACGAGATATGCGTTCAATGTTACTAGAGCACCTCGCACGAAAGTAGTCCAGTTATGGCTGTTGCATATGAACGCCCCCCTCCCTATTCCCCGCGCCTGTTGTTAGGTTTATGTTTATGGAAAGTTATTAATATGTTGCAATAAACAAATACCATCAACTACTACTGTATACAAATATAAGCGCATTCGGCTTCATTCATCTTTTTGCAGACCACACGGTTGTAATCAAACAAGCAGTACAACAGACCATGGCCACTTTATAGCGAAAATAGCTGGTTGACAGCAACGAAATGGCAACACCGCCTCTAATGTCATGGACTAAATTGATGTGATCTTCTCTAGATAGGAACTTAAAATGAATTTATTGAGGTTAAATGCAAGAAACTCCGCTCGCAGGACGAAGAAATTAAACAATTGTGTGTTTGTGTCTCTCGTTTTTTGAGATAAGGTACGTGACGTGTGGATTATCCGCTGTACGAACGTCCCGACGCACGTCCGCCGCCTGAGGGGGCCACTGCGGAGGTGATATGGGGAGAGCGAGGGGTGGTTACAAAAGGACAGAGTCCTGCAAACACTGTACACGCGTGGATTTTCATGTTTACCTTTGTTTGATCTTTCCCTGAGCATCCAGTAAATTTTCGCGTTCAATAGAACTGTGTTGCGTAATGTTCACGCTTTCTGGCGAGTAAAGAACTGAAATAAACGAGTAGAAACGGTGGATTTTGTCAAGCTCATGCAATATTAAAATCGGCTTCAGTCAAAGCATGACAAACGTATTTCCCTTCCAATTTTATTTTGAGTATGATAATATGCCATATATTATCACTTTTAGATGTATTCTCTTTGTAGTTTTATAGATTTTTCAATGACTTTTACATTTTAGAAATTGCCACTGCATTAAAATATAAAAAATAAATAATATGTTTATTTTTATGTTATTTTTACTATTTTATATGTGTTTATATGTTTTGAGTATAAACTAGCTGTATCCTGCGGCTTCGCACGCTTTTCGTAAGCTTTGCCCGTGTATGTGCACTTCTGATTCAAGTGAATGATATTTCCAGTGCCGTTGTCGAGTTTGTCTTGTTGCCACGATCAAGAAAATCTGTGTATGTTTATAGCCATCATACACTTACATGTAATTTATTATAAAGTGGTATAACACTCAAACTTTAAGTTCAATCAGAAATTTATCTTCAAGACAAATATACATCATAACTTCAATATAGTGTTTGGTTATTTATTATACATAACTGTCTCGTAATTGCAGTTTTTAGTGTGCAGGTGCTTTGAAAACTTGTATCTTTTGCAGCACTGCCTGGTGGCGAATTACATCAATGGGCATAGTATATAAACCTTCTCTGTGGAAAAATACGTATACATACAAATTTTCATAATGGTCGGTTAAATAGTTTACGATTCCATAAAGGACAAACACACAAACATTAATTTATGTTTAATTATATATATATATATATATATATATATATATATATATATATATATATATATATATATACTACTAATAACGTATATGGAGAAACATTCTGTTTTTTGATGTAATAAATAAACACGTCGAATTTATTATTGAAGGATGATTTCTCTAGTTAATAAATCCGCAGCTGGCTTAAATTTTGGTATGAGAAAGACAGAATATTAAGACATTAAAACCACAGGAATTGAAATGTATGACATAGTTATGTAGTAAAACTTATATATGGCTTTGAAGCAAATGCTAGGTTTACAGTTAATTAAACGACTATACCTGCTTTTTTAGAACCATAATACCGGAATTACATTTTTATAACAATCTAAATAAACGAAAGAATTCCAGATACAACAATTAATTTAGTTTATTGAACAACATTTTTCCAGTTGTTGAAACGATTAAAGGAACCCAAGTAAAACTTTAAAATAATCTAAAGTAATGGATTTTGTGACAACTCAAACATGTTTTTACTATGCTATTTAAATTTATTCGATATCTCGAAAACCGATATACAAAAGAATTTGCTTATAGCAAAAGGTTTTGAAAAACGTTCATATTTTTAATGCATGTCAGAACTATGATTTCTTGTACATATCCATAAATAATGGATTTATGGATTTTTTTAAGTGTTAAAGGCCGCCATATTAGATTGAAATGGGGTACCAAGCTGGTCAAAAAACAATGAAATAGTGAATTTATTCCAGCATGTAACAACATAACAAAACACAAAAGAATACAACCCGGGGAATAATCACTGACCACAATTGTCAGTAATTAGTGGCCATCGTGCTCATGTTACAAACAATATACAAACACGATTGCAGTCCAGTTATCAGCTTAATGCCTGCTATCAAGGTAGCATGATGTGTCTATCAACTTAGCTGATAAATGTATAAAATCAGGTTTTGAACCAAGTTTCCACTAACAAGGTTGACGCTGAAAACCGTGTGTTCAGTTCGCTTATAAATTTCCTCAAGTATTTTAGAATGATTGAGTCCTCGACTATTGAGTTGAACTAGTTTCTTGTCTATCAATTGAGGTTACACCGCACGTGTAATCAAAGTAGCCGTCATGTCGCACACACAGAGAAGTGGGTCAATATGTTAGCTGCACACGATAACCACAGCACTGTATCAGGTAAGTTGCTGCAAGGTATGTAAATAGTTGGTCCAAGTTGTACTCTCAGGATATTGCTTGCCCAAGTTACTTACCGCCAGACATACAGTAGACGATAGTGTGCTGTACTGTATGTATTGCTACAACTTCCTGACAGTCGGGATACATACTTCTATTACAGTGTAGTTTTATATTGTATTTGTTTTCTCCGTAAGCGCTCTATATTACCCCGGTATCAAAACAAGGGCGGGGGTTTTTGCAATATATTTCCAACCCGCTGACGTTAAACACTTTTTGTATTACTAACTTGCCATGAATAGTTTTGAAACTTGTCTGTACTTTTTCGTGTTTATTGGTTGAGCGTTAGCGAAACCTATCACTCGTGGGTCTAGAAAAATGTTTTTTTCTGTATACATGATATTTCGAGAACGAACTGACCAATAGATTTGCATTTTTATGAACCTTCATTTCTATATAGGCAACACCGAGTTCGATGATAGTGCATGTCTATTATACCTTCGATACTCCAATAGGTATTTGTTTATAGACAAGGAAAAGTTCGAAGATGGTGCATGTCTCTCAATGGGATTTTGATGCGCCTTAACAAAGGCCATCAAAATCATGGCTCACTCATGAGAAAATCATGGTTTACTCATGGTGATAGTAAACTAAAAAATTTGTATATTTTATTTAGCTGTAACTCAGGGTTTGGGCAACATCCTTTTTAAGTCTACTAGTTGGTCTGATTTCTACTGGATATCTTAAGACCTAATAATTGAGCTATGGACTTTAAATCCAGGAATTAAACTTAATTTCTATATAAACAACGCGTTTTATGATGGACATGGAGCTGAGCCTTTACACAACCTATCTATCGTCAAAAATATTTTATCCGTACACTGAATTATTTTCATTAACCTTTATTTTTACACAGACAAGAATTATTCAGATGAATGGATTTGGGGCAGCGTAACTGAAGTCTATTATATAGATGGTTATAGATTTTTTTTACTACAGTTTGCCTGAGAGCTGTAAAATTTCCTTCTCTGTTTGATTCCCTGCCTGTCTGTCTGTTTGCCCGCAGGACATCTCGAGAATAATACGAACTAGATATTACTATATTTACATATATTTATATATTACTAGCGGGCCCGGCGCGCTTTGCTGCGCATTTCAATAATTTTTTGCAAAAGTTGCCCGCGGCTTCGCACGCAATTTCCCGTTGAAAACAGTACACTATATTCACTTATTCTTTTTCTATCACATTCTAAACATTGCTGAGATAATTGATAGTCGTTCCATCGTGAGCCTCTTGGGCGTATTATGAAGGTATGTACCATATTCCTGCCTCTATCTAGCTGTTACCCACGGCTTCGCACGCAAATCTTAAGAACCGAAGTCCTTATATTACTTAGTAAATTTTTTTTTTTACTATAATAAATTTTAGATTAAATTAGTTATATCTCCGATGCCACGATTGAGCTTGCTTTGTTGTCTCGATCGAGAGAATATGTACACACGGAGTTTTGAGAACCATACTTCTGTCAAAAAAAAAACAACTAAGGTTGATTTTATAACATTCTTTATATTTGTAGCCAACGTAAGATAGTAATTATGATATCTGCATTGCTCTTCTGATCAAGCATGAGCATGGTTTATATTAAATAAATATTGCAGTTAAAGGTGAATTTTTACGTCAAATTTGAATTGTATTATCTGGATAGTAAAGTCTATGTTTAACAGTGATTGCAGAAACAGTTTAAACAAAATTTGTCGTTTCTCTTAAGCTTACTCTATGCTTTAAAACTATAAGTGTAATATATGTTTACAAAGAACAGCTGATTAAAAATTTGAAAAGACGTTAACATATGTTTGCTGCAATGCATTTCTTATGGGTATTTCTGTAACCAGTGGGGCGGAATCCTGAATCGGGAAAGGGATGGGCATAGCTTATAAACCTTCTCCGTGGAAAAATACATATACGTACAAATTTTCATCATGATCGGTCCAATAGTTCACGATTCCATAAAGGACAAACATACAAACATTCATTTTTATATATATAGAAGATTGCAATCGTCCTCATTGTAGCACTAATTTTGTCTTCATAACTCCACCGAACATAACCCCTGAGCCTAAAACCACCCAGTTAATATTGCTTTATATATTAATTAGCACTTACTCGCGGCTTCGCCTTCAATTTCTATACAACATTCCGTGTATTTGTTTGAATAGCACACACTATTTTAGTAACACTTAAACTATTTTAGATTAATATAGAAGAACTCCTATGACGGTAGTTCATAGTTTTCGTAGTGAAAGCACTTGTGGTGCAATATGATAGGATTCTACAATATTTTTTAAGGAATTTGTCATATATCGTGCATCAGGTTTTACAAAGTTTTACATTAAAAGGACCAGAAATTAAACCAAAACTGTGAGTAATTCTTATATCAGGTTTTACAGTTCTAATTAAATTTCCAACGCATTTGCTATTTTTCCTTGAGAAACTACATAAGTAGACCTATATAATTGTAATGAGGTTGGATTCTAAATAGTCCGGGCGTATACCGGAAGCATTTACAAAATAAGAGTAGTTCTATGCTCGTCCTTAGGATCTTAGGAATTTCCATGTAAAATTTAATTCCGATCGGTTGAATAGTTTATACGTGAAAACAAAACAAACAAATAAAGGAACTTTCGCATTTACAATATTATTTGGATTAGGATATATATATACATTGTATTTGTAAAGCAGGAGTTAAATAATCTTTGGGACTAGGTGTGCTAAGGTTATTTCATATAGTTCTGCGGTCTGACGCTAGGGCTGCGCTATATAACTTATTTTAAATATTTACTACCTGAGCTTTCACTCCATAGAGGGCAGTCCGAGCGCCTACGTTTCCGCTCCTCGATTCATAACATTGGATGAGTTATCTCTTGCGTAACTAATGCAATCAAAGGGTTTACTTCAAAGGGAGTTAAATTACTTGTTTCCATGTATTATCTGGGTGTGATCAATATATATACGTCGGAGGTAGAACCCTTTTTAAGCGGCCCGAAATTGTTACACCATAAAGACTTTACGGTTACAAAAATCTCTTGTTTCGAAAAATTCATTTTAGTAAAGGCTGTTGGAATGAAATAAAAATAAGGTCATAACTCGCTTTGGCAAATCAATGAACCTCGATAACTTTTGGCAAAAATAGGCCATTACAGCTGGAACTCTAGGTGGGGAAACAATAAAAAAGTGCTAATAAAAGGAACAGAAAGGTCGTGTAATAGGAGCACAAGCAGTAACATTAGCTCGAGTTACGGCCCATAACTCTTCAGCCTTCCATTCTGTAGATACCCCCGGCGAGCCTGCATCTGTGACCGGTAGTTACAGTACGGTAATAGTAGCAAAACAGGTAATATTTTTAATATACTACTGTTAAAAAAAAAATAAAAAACTTTATTTTTACAACTTTTTTGATAAACAATTTTTAAAGTCACATCTTTAAAAGGAATTTATTTAACGGAATTAAATTTGCATTTCTATTATATTTTTGCCTATCTACTCTTTCTGTTGTTAATAACTTGATCATAGTACGGGGTTTAGAATTTTGTCACTAATAAACTATTTTTTCAGCAATTACCTTACAATCATAATTTACATCAATTTGGCAAAACCGTACAAGAACAAAAGCACAAAAGGTTATCTATTATCCGAAATCTTAATGAATTTTAATTCAATAAAGTTGTTTATTCATTAAAATAAATTTAATAACGAAAGTTAAGGAATAAAGTTTTCAGTTTATTCCCTTTCAGCGTTTATTTAAGTATAAAAATGGAAGTAAAGCAATGGACAGCTAATAGTATTTATAAGCTACTCTGTAGTTTTTAACTGAAAAGTTTATAAAGCGAGACTGGAGAGTTCTATGAAATGTTTAAATATATTAAGTAAATGTTTCACTCTTGAGAGAGCTTTGGCATTCTTTCCGTGAGGATCTCAATAGTAAGCTATTTTCATTTTTTAAGTAATTACGAAATTTGTGTCTATTTTAAGTCTGCGAATTAATATATTCTATTTAATTGTGTTGTTCTTTTAATTGTAGAACGTTGTGTATTGTATAACATTAGAATCCAATAAACAATATTCATTTTTTGTTTTGGATGTAAATCTTGTGCTAAGCGCCTGCAAAAGATGCACAGCAATATGAGTACATTAATGTAGAGTGTGTAGGGTAGTATAAAAATAAGGCATTTTAACAGATTATTACAATTATTATTGATTTCCGTATAATAACTATTATATATATATATATTTGTAAGCCAGAATCTCAAATGAACGCTTTAAGAGAAGTAAATGATATTTTACTTATGAAATGCACTTGCAAGAAGCTAATGCTAAATTTTGAAGCCTGTTGATAAACGGTCTCGTTTTTATAACAAAATATAGGTGTAACAAAATATTTACGGAATATTGCAGCAGTAAGATATACATATTTTTAGTATTAACAATTTTTTTATTCAAATTTTAAGTTATTGTCATGCGTAATTCATGCTTGTTAATTACCAATTCGTCACATTGTTTCCGTTTTCACCTACAGATACACCTACACATACCGACAGATTGTGGATATCTCTTTGTAAATTGACTTGTCCGAACACGTTAGTTCTAAGAATTTCAATTCAGTTACCACTTATTTTTATAACCACGTTACCACGAATTATAATATTTATGTTATAAATTAAAATATGTAACTATTGCAAACCACTTATTGTTTTCTGTATTAATGATTTAAGCTAAATATTTGCGATTACTATTTTATATTAATACTTAAATCACAGATATTATCTCTAAAGATTATTTGAAAAGATTTTTTATGTCGATATCATCACTTAATGCTGCCAGTCACCTGATTTGTTTAAGATATAGCAAGTATAAAATCTGTACAAAATAGTAGTTACAGCCTACTCTCAACTTCCCGTTTCAAAATTGTTGCGGTACATTTATCTTGAAAATGTATATATATATATATATATATATATATATATATATATATATATATATATACCCGTATTGTATCAAGGCAGAAGTACGCTAGAGCACGCGTTGCGTAACAGGAATCGCTGAAGTTGCGTGCAAAATGTCAGGTTTAAAACATTTCATTTGGATCTGTTGCTATTTAACGTCATATGGAGTTAAAATGTTGTGTTAAAATGTCATATGACGGTATTTAAATTCATCTAAGTAAGTGCTCTTCTTATGGGAAAAACTATTATTCCGTAAACATTATTCTATGAGGAATTTCACTATCCAAGATGCTATCGTCAAATGTGTTTGGCATCTAAGATGTTGAATAGCTTCTTGGGTTAAATTAAAAATTATTGGACCGTTAATTGAGCGTTTCATTTTGTACTAAAATGAAACATTGAGATTTATACAATATTTCAAGACATATTGAACAAACATAACAAGGTACCGATACGATGTACCTTGTTATGTTTGGTCACACATAACGAACATAAGCTTGGATGTAGCTATAATCTGTGCTTGCCAGATTTGTCACATTGTGTACCTGTTTGGTTACACTCTGCGATTTTCTCGTTTCCATCATGGTTATCCATAAGACCAATGTAAACATGTTAGCTAAGGTCCCATGGAGTGACATGCCCCATCATGAAACTCGAAGTTGCTTATATAAAGATAAAGTTTCATACAGAATTGGAGTTGTGTACGTCAGTTTTGTCGAGTGATAAGCTTCACTAAGGCTCAGTCTATAAGATCAGCCGATTAGAATCAAGCTAAAGAATCAACTGATTACTAGTGCTAAAGTATTTAATCATTTTTATTTAATTCGTTGTTAAAAACATTACAACACTACATATCAATAACCACAAAATAAAAACCCCTTTTTATATTTTTATATTGTTTGTTTATTACTTTATCAGATAACACGTCGTTTTAATCCATGTACACGCGACACATGCCCTGGATAGCTCCATGTACATGAATACAAATCAGGCTGTATGGCTCTGTGTTCTGTATGCTAATGACGTTTATTTACATAATATGTGTATTACCCGGCTACTACCCGCTATTAGAACTACCCTGTGTCACGCTGCTCTCTTTGTGTACCTTCTTTTCCTCTGCCTCACATTTACTCACCGTAGAAACTGTCAACATTCTTGTCGTACTTGTTTTGTGCACGACTTAACACATTCTTTGTTTACAAATCGTGTTTTGATGGTGGAAGGATAACGAAGGTATCAGGATGTTTCTGGACATTTGCCCTCTTCATCAGTAACACTACGTTTCGAAATCTGTAATCTGATCTCTTCCTCAGGTTGATAACCGACCTAACGCGTAACAACATTACAGAGCGTTGACATGCGTAAATCAAGGATGTACAACACACATTTTATGTGTCAACTCAATACGAACTATAACTAAAAGATGTACTTAATAAACAGAACAAGTCACAAAGTTTTTGCGCTCAATGATCAGCGACTAACAACCCTGTTACTATTTGTTAAGTCAACGTTTAAGAGTAATGTTACTTATCTCTTGTATCAACAAACGTTGGTAAACTTTCACAGAATCCTGTTACGTAACTCAACGTAGTTTTAAAGATGTATGTTGAAAATCATTCACTAGTAAATAATCTTAATTCCAATTGAAATGCAAGAAATTTTCATCATTTCGAAGTCCTTAACAATATTGCATTAGCAAATGAAACCAAAGTTCTCTTATCCAAAAGAAGTGTTTATATAGATCGGTAACGATCGCACCTTGTAGGAATTTCCGGTGACGGCCTGTCAACATCCGGTTGAATGTCACCCCAACTCACCCCTAACAACCCTCAACCCCAATACAATAATCTCTATTGTACGTCACATAATCGGATTTTTCACCCTCATGGTCATACACAGAACGAAATTAGTCTTCATTCGTAAACATAAAATTGTTACTCCAAATAGAAATAATTCACTGAAAACTTATTAACAGTGTGTGTATAAAACAAATCCGTTTTGTAAATCAGTCTATAAAACCAAATTTCATATTAGTGAACCTTTTGTTTATATCAGTTCTGTAAATATCAAGTACGAGCTTTAGTTTACTACTAGAATATAGGAAGTCTCGTATGGAAACAAAGGAAACCTATCAGTGAATTAATTGAAATACTTATATTATTATTTTTGTATTCCTCTGAACAACAGGTTTGAATTATTCCTTTACGGAAGGAAACGTTGTAGACAAATCTTTATTGAACTATATGAAATTTTGTCTCCAATACTATAAAATGAGTGTTATTATAATCACATAGCAAATTTTATTGTACTTATATAGTACATAAAACTTATCCAAATGCAACCCATTTTAATAAAAATTAAAGTGAATTTAAAGATAATTTGTTAATGTTAACTAAAACAATATAACGGCCACGTCTGTAACAGACGTGAAATTACTACTTAGCGTAGTAAGCTGTTTTGAAGTAAGGATGAAATATTTTACATGATTAATGTGACTGGATACTGTATTTATAAACAAGGGTGTTTAATTAATCGAATGAAAATACTGTAATATGTTTTGCAATGAAAGGGTTATTTACCTGTACTATAGCCAGCGAGGTGTTGCTATATAATGCTATCACTACCGCATCCAGGAGTAGGTACATGATTGACAAAGATCTCATTGCTTCACTAACTAGACATCGGCAATGAAAGGGTTAATTACCTTTACTATAGCCAGTGAGGTGTTGCTATATAATGCTTTCACTACCGCTATATCCAGGAGTAGATACATGATTGACAAAGATCTCATTGCTTCATTAACTAGACATCGGCAATGAAAGGGTTATTTACCTGTACTATAGCCAGTGAGGTGTGGCTATGTAATCCTTTCACTACTATATCCAGGAGTAGATACATGATTGACAAAGATCTCATTGCTTCATTAACTAGACATCGGGAATGAAAGGGTTAATTACCTGTACTATAGCCAGTGAGGTGTTGCTATATAACCATTTCACTACTATATCCAGGAGTAGATACATGATTGACATGATCTCATTGATCCACAAACTAGACATCGGCAATGAAAGGGTTAATTACCTGTACTATAGCCAGTGAGGTGTTGCTACATAATCCTTTCACTACTATATCCAGGAGTAGATACATGATTGACAATGAACCCAACGATCCACAAACTAGACATCGGCAATGAAAGGGTTAATTACCTGTACTATAGCCAGTGAGGTGTTGCTACATAATCCTTTCACTACTATATCCAGGAGTAGATACATGATTGACAATGAACCCAACGATCCACAAACTAGACATCGGCAATGAAAGGGTTAATTACCTGTACTATAGCCAGTGAGGTGTTGCTATATAATCCTTTCACTACTATATCCAGGAGTAGATACATGATTGACAATGAACCCAACGATCCACAAACTAGACATCGGCAATGAAAGGGTTAATTACCTGTACTATAGCCAGTGAGGTGTTGCTATATAATCCTTTCACTACTATATCCAGGAGTAGATACATGATTGACAATGAACCCAACGATCCACAAACTAGACATCGGCAATGAAAAGGGTTAATTACCTGTACTATAGCCAGTGAGGTGTTGCTATATAACCATTTCACTACCATATCCAGGAGTAGATACATGATTGACAATGAACCCAACGATCCACAAACTAGACATCGGCAATGAAAGGGTTAATTACCTGTACTATAGCCAGTGAGGTGTTGCTACATAATCCTTTCACTACTATATCCAGGAGTAGATACATGATTGACAATGAACCCAACGATCCACAAACTAGACATCGGCAATGAAAGGGTTAATTACCTGTACTATAGCCAGTGAGGTGTTGCTACATAATCCTTTCACTACTATATCCAGGAGTAGATACATGATTTACAATGAACCCAACGATCCACAAACTAGACATCGGCAATGAAAGGGTTAATTACCTGTACTATAGCCAGTGAGGTGTTGCTACATAATCCTTTCACTACTATATCCAGGAGTAGATACATGATTGACAATGAACCCAACGATCCACAAACTAGACATCGGCAATGAAAGGGTTAATTACCTGTACTATAGCCAGTGAGGTGTTGCTATATAACCATTTCACTACCATATCTATGAGTAGATACATGATTGACAATGAACCCAACGATCCATATTTATATTGGTCTTACCATGATGGGAACGAGTAAATCGTAGAATAAATAAATTTGTGACAATTAGAGTACACTATTACAACAAACTTTACGTTGGCATTGAAAAGGATAACAAGTTGTGTATTAAAAAACTTGAATGGTTCACATTAAATATTCGACATACAAACCGAATATTGGCAATAAAATAACATCTTATATTAAGTTATGGTTGTGTTTATATATAACGTAGAGGTTGACATGTATTAGACAAAAAATTAAAGTTGTGTAGTGTTCAATTGTTAATTTTTAAAAACACTAATGGACCATTTTTAATTAAATATGTTGTATAGAAGTATTTATATGTATAGAACATATGTATTTATATTTGATTAAAACGTACAGGAAAGAGTGACATCACTATATTACACATGCATAAAGAGAATAATCCAAGTTGAATATATAAGAGTTCGCAGAAAACGCACTATGTCCCAAGCATTAAATATATTTGCTCACCCAAAACTGTTTTATTGTCGTGAGCGACCGTGCAGTTATTTCTCTCACACAACTCACGTAGGTTTCGACAGCTGAGGTGGTTCCAAAATATCTTGTAGTGGTTACACACAAACATACGCGGGCGCGCCTACAACTCACTCGATTGATGGCATGATACAATTATTCTATCGTACTGCATAATAAAAAATGTTTCACCCCGCAACACTGGTTGTATTTTAATTTTTATAAAATATTAGTTTGTATATAACACTTCTGAAATTAAATACAAATTACTTTCACAAAATGTGACAAAATTTTAAGATGTGCCTTGGATTATTGTTTAGTAATTAATTTAATATGCCAATTAAACAATTTAAATATTTTTTGTTTAAACTATTTCCATACGAACGTGTATATAATTTCGACTTTGAACGACTTCGAAGGTCTATAATCCAAACACGATTTATTTACTAACTATGAGTGTTAGAAAATAAAATAATAAATTTCAATAAAAGATTAATATCAATTTCTTGGCGGCTGAACACCCAAGAATGTTTAATGAGGTAATGCTCACAGACAAACGACTTACTTGACCAGGCTTAACCCCATGTGATTGTTTTTGGATTCTTTGTATTGTTTTATCTCGTTCCCTCAGGTCTTAGATACATTACAATAAAGCCAGAGAGTATGTAAAGACGATAACCAATCCTGAAGGAAATGTATGCATATTAAGTGGTTATTTTTAGAAAGTTTGTAACTGATGCCAAAAAATGGTGCAATAGAAAGGGTATAAATATTTACCCTTTACCCTATGCGTATGGTAAATATTCATAATGACATAGTAAGGGTTGGCATACTTTTTAACTAAGTATGAACTAAAATGATGGGTTATAAAATTATATACAAGTTGAGAAAACAATTAATTATAAATTATAAATATGGACGCAATTACGTATGGGCTACTGTAATAAAAGTATTTTTATTAAAATATCTAAATAAGTACCTTACAGTGAGTTGTATTCTATATGACATGTATCATGACATATTTACATTTTAACATAGCATTAGCCTTAATTAGTTTTACAATCTACTAGAGAGATTTAAATTGAGACATCAAAGTCCATTTTTCACTAAACCTATATTTTGGAGCAGCTAACAAGTTGTCCGGTATTTTACCTCAGCAGTGATAATAATACATTGTAAAACGATGTTTATGATTTCCCCATGTTAATTGATAAAACGCAGTTTAAAGAAACGTCAATGAAATATACCGTATAGTATCTTATTCTACGGGTAACCATAAAACTAGACAACAAATTCATATATCCGTGATAACATAGCATTAACCCAATTAAGAATAATTATCTAATTCTTTAAATTGAAACATCAAAGTACACTTTTCACTAGACCTATATTTTGAGAGCAACCCATTAATGGACAGCCTTTGAGAGAAGAGCCTAATTAAATTTCTCGTTCAATTAATTATTTCACAGCGCACTTAAACAATTAGCAACGCGAGTATCAAATTAGGGCTGTTAAAATTGAATGAATTAACAGTGTACTAGTGTACATACTACACTATGTTTGGTTGTTAGCATAATAACGGTTGCATTAATACACCAATTGTGGGGTGAACTAGACGGGTTGAAGTGGTCGTTATCAATGCAGTGCAGTGTAATGGCATGCGGTTTAATTTGTGATCGTGTTGTATTATTAGCTGACTGCAAAGTGATCAGCCACTTCGACGTCAACCAACATTGGAAGCTTTGAGCTGACGGTTACAATTAATTATTATTGCATAATTATTCATTGATGACTAAATAAACTAGTGTAAATTAAAGTGACGATTAGAGAGAAGTGTCTCTCTAGTGACTGCAACGTGATCAGCCGCTTCGACGTCAACCAACGTTGGAAGCTTTGAGCTGACGGTTACAATTAATTATTATTGCATATTAAATTATTCATTGATGACTAAATAAACTAGTAGTAAATCAAAGTGACGAATTGAGAGAAGCGTCTCTCTAGTGACTACAAAGTGATCAGCCACTTCGCCGTCAACCAACATTGGAAGCTTTGAGCTGACGGTTTACAATTAATTATTATTGCATAATTATTCATTGATGACTAAATAAACTAGTGTAAATTAAAGTGACGAATTGAGAGAAGCGTCTCTCTAGTGACTACAAAGTGATCAGCCACTTCGCCGTCAACCAACATTGGAAGCTTTGAGCTGACGGTTACAATTAATTATTACTGCATAACTATTCATTGATGACTAAATAAACCTAGTAGTAAATCAAAGTGACGAATTGAGAGAAGCGTCTCTCTAGTGACTACAAAGTGATCAGCCACTTCGCCGTCAACCAACATTGGAAGCTTTGAGCTGACGGTTACAATTAATTATTATTGCATAATTATTCATTGATGACGTAATAAACTAGTGGTAAATCAAAGTGACGAATAGAGAGAAGCGTCTCTCTAGTGACTACAAAGTGATCAGCCACTTCGCCGTCAACCAACATTGGAAGCTTTGAGCTGACGGTTTCAATTAATTATTATTGCATAATTATTCATTGATGACTAAATAAACTAGTAGTAAATCAAAGTGACGAATTGAGAGAAGCGTCTCTCTAGTGACTACAAAGTGATCAGCCACTTCGCCGTCAACCAACATTGGAAGCTTTGAGCTGACGGTTACAATTAATTATTACTGCATAATTATTCATTGATGACTAAATAAACTAGTAGTAAATCAAAGTGACGAATTGAGAGAAGCGTCTCTCTAGTGACTACAAAGTGATCAGCCACTTCGCCGTCAACCAACATTGGAAGCTTTGAGCTGACGGTTTACAGTTAATTATTATTGCATAATTATTCATTGATGACTAAATAAACCTAGTGTAAATTAAAGTGACGAAATTGAGAGAAGCGTCTCTCTAGTGACTACAAAGTGATCAGCCACTTCGCCGTCAACCAACATTGGAAGCTTTGAGCTGACGGTTACAATTAATTATTACTGCATAATTATTCATTGATGACTAAATAAACTAGTGGTAAATCAAAGTGACGAATTGAGAGAAGCGTCTCTCTAGTGACTACAAAGTGATCAGCCACTTCGCCGTCAACCAACATTGGAAGCTTTGAGCTGACGGTTACAATTAATTATTATTGCATAATTATTCATTGATGACTAAATAAACCTAGTGGTAAATCAAAGTGACGAATAAAGAGGTGAGTCTCCCTAGTGCTTTTGATCCAGCTCGGTGCATAATGGGAGAGAACTGAAAGAGACTGCCCTCTGTAATAGAAGAATACAAAAAGAACAGTTCAAGATCACTGTCAGCTCTTTGAGATCAATGAATCATTGTCAGTTACAGTAAAACAACGCAACCCATCCGCCTTGTTTAATGTAGCCGTAATATTTCAAGAAAGGGGGGTTTTAGCTAACCCTTTTAAGGTGGAGCAATTTCATTGATTTAGTGTTTTGATGCATTCATTAATTAAATTGTAGAATTACAGTAATGTTTTAACCACATATTAAGGTAGCTTTTTAAAAGGCAATAGAAATTGAAAATCTTTTTCACTCCAGGAAGAATTATAGATATTTGAAGTACTTAGTTATTTTTGGGCTATGTTGTAACCAGGCTCAAGAAAATATAACTCATGGTAAGGATATGAATTTGCTATCATGATTGGAATAAAAATGACAGGGAAAGTAAATATTTTATATTGTTGAGACATATTTTATATAAACTATATAAAATATTTATTTCACCGTTTTTAGCTGTTAATCGGTGAGCCTGATTTCAAAACGGTCAGAAATACAACATTGAATATATACAGGTATATATGAATGTTGATGGTAATAGAAAAATGCTTTTTTTCGTCTTTTGGGATCTATGAAATGATCAAGGATTGTGATTATGAAATCTCTTGAACCATTTTAAAAAGTCCAAATAATCAAGATGATTCGTTGTTTCAAATGTAGCGATGGGTGATTTTGAAGGTTTACCGTTTTCTTTTCGTATTGTTCAACTTTATGTATTAAGTTGTTGATGTATTTAGTTGTTAAGGATAGATAAAAATCCTCGAAATGTACGGCTCAATTCTTTTAACATATAATGACAAAAAAAATTTGCAATCCTGTTATCCTTTCAAATCAGGGTGATGTTGTAGTGATCATCATTGATACCGGCCCAATTGCAAGATCGGTAAGTCCTTACAGGTGATTATGCAAACCTAGAGGTAACTAGAAACAAAACCTCAGATGAACACAGATGTAACGATTGAGCTACTTCTATGCTACAAGTTGGGTTTATGAAAGTATACTTCATTAATTCAACTTTCAATTCTTCTACACAATGATGAAACCTTTCCTAGATTCTCTCCTAGAAAATATCCATGGCATTGATATGGGGACAAAACGTAAACAGTATTCTCAAAGTTAACAGAGTATCTTTTAAGGCCCAGAGTGTAACATACATATAAAGACTAAAAGCACTATCAGCAGATGCTTATTATACTATACTCGTATATAATTTTAATGTAAGTGCGTTATTGAAACCAACAAAGAATACCACAATATTATCCCTACATTACTTTGCATGACAAATTTAATCTCTTTTCATTCTGAGTGTACAGAGATAACCTTAATTTGCATTTTATCTTTTGTTCCATAATTCATTCTTATAAGCTGCATTTGTCTCTGAACATTCATCATTGGGAAAGATTCCTTATCTTTATAAATTGTAATAGTAAAGTTATTCTTTAGCCTCAAATACACTTTTTAACGCCATTACATAACAGGTTAGATACCTGTTTAGATACACGAAGTACGTAAGTATGATATAAATGAGAGCTAATCTTTGGTACAACCAATTGAAAACTACGAATATATATATTTTTAATTGAACTCGAATAGAGAACTAAGCATATCAAATTCGTATTCTTAAAACGATAATTATTGTTATAAGTAAACTCTTTTCGCATTGCTAATATTATTTATTACTGTTCACCTCGTTTTAAGACTTATTTTTTATCTCATTTCAACGTTCAACGTTCGTTTTGCCTGTATACATGGTCTCAAGCGTTTTGCTAGATACTTGCCGTTGGATGTCAGAGTGATGCTGGTGAAGACAAGTTTTCCTCATTCAATTACTGTGATATGGTGGCCAATGACATGACTGTTGATCTTCCTAATAAGATTTAGCGTGCAAAGAATTATTATAATCGTTTATTTCGAGTTACGACGAAATGATCATGTCTTCTTATTTTGAGCAATTATCCTTATTAAAATCTAAAGTACTTGGATATCTTCGTTTATTTAGTCTGTTGCACGCAATAATCCATAGTGCTTGTTCGAGTTATTTGGCCATAATTTTGTTTTTATGTATGATATTAGTAGTACACGTAGAACCCATAGATATGCATCTTTGTTATCAAATCCAATTCATCGAACAGTCATAAGTAACAAATATTTAATTGTTTCCACATGTTGATTGTGGAACGCTCACATCAGAATAATTAATGAGAGTGCAGTCGCTTTCTAACTGAAGTAAGGGTCCGATTCGGCGGGAGTGACGGTTGGTAGTTCTTGTGGTCGCACTTGGGGTAACTGTGAATGTAACTGAGTGAATGTGATGAGTGTGTAAGATGATAAGGACAGGGTATTTTTATTAGTTTCCTATTGTATTGAAGAGATGTTTGTTACGGTTTTTCTATAAAATCAATTATAAGTTTTAAATGCCAATTTTTATGATGGATACATGATGTAATGTTTAATTAAACATAATTTTTAGAAATAATTATATTGTATTTGATTTGTTTGTGTGTAGAAGGATAAGTGATAAAGAGGAATTTTATGTCTTTACTTTAATTCTATAAATAAAGACATTTTAAATTTAATTTTTCATTATCACATTCATACATCGACTGCTGTTAGTACTTGCACAGTGTTCACATGCTCGAAGGACAAGAACTATACATAGATTCTTTTTTTATTTTATGATATTAATGATCTAGATACCTGAATAGTGTTTTTATATGCTTACCTAAAATTTGAAAGTAACGTTAGGGTTCTCCCAGGCTGGTGGAACGATTGATTATATCAATTGTTGTGCAGCGTTTTCTCATCGGACTGTTTTAGCTAATTTGGTTGTTCCTTTAACCATTCTTGTGGATAATGCGCTAATTGTGAAGTTCATTGCTAGCGGAGTGGAAAAGTACAGATCTTATCTTTAGACCTTCATGAACTAGCTTCAGAGCTTCGACTACCCTTAGGCTAAGCCATCTTATTTGGGTATCTCGAGTTGCTCTAGATAGAGGGAAGACTGTTTTTATCTAGATGTCTTACTAAGTGCACTTCATTCAAACCCCAAGTTTACAGGACTTGAGGGCCACTAGAATCAATGATTATGAAGATAACAATGGTTATTGCTTTCAACAGTAGTGGTGGTTAGAATTTGATCCAGTCAAAACTCTGGACTTCAGTAGGTCGGAGGAATGCGCCTGGCGAGTTGTGTAGAGTGAGATAGTGTTATTCCTCTGCTCATACAAAATACCTACACTGAGGTCCGTCCTGTGGGGTTTTAATTCAGGGATTATTTTCCTATTCAAATCTTACTGTTTCTCATTTCCATTTATGTTGGTGGTAACATTAAAACATCAATCTTTTTGACTCGACTGGTAACTTAAATTTGCAAATTTTCTTGGACCATCAGTATGATGGTTTTGAGTAGGCCAATGGACTATTCCATACCTAAAGTGTACAAAGAATAGAGAATTGTTAATTTGAATCCATTAAAATTCATTGACTTCTTTACTTGTCCAGCGTGCAGAAAATCTCTACCTTATATGATCATGTATATGCCCGAATAGAGATTCAACCACTTTGATTCAAGGCGACAGAGGCGTAAATTAACCAGATGTGGAGATGTTAAACATTTCCAAAAAGTCACTCAAAGATCTTTACATAAATAACAATAACTTTGGTCAGTATTCGTGAAGACGTTCTCTAGTACGATAATGAGGAAAGTGAGATCTAAGAAATATTTAAGGCTCTTTAAATACAATACGAGTTGTTGCAATCGCACAGCTTCATTATAATTTAGAGTTAAAAAGAACCACACTACAAAGTTTCAAGATTGTAAGCTTTTTAATGTTTTTAAGAATGAACCAATGAACAAGCTGAAAACTCGTGTAACGAAATTAATGAAACACGATTTGTAGCTAATGCCATTTTGGCTACATTGAATGTATCAAATAGTTTTTCATCAAATAATTTACGACCATTGAAACATACAGAAAACACATAAAAACCATTTTTAAGGATGATTGTGTGCCATCCCAAAGTTTAGCTCTATTGGTATGGTTAGGTTTCACGTAGAAAAGAACAATACGCCGACCCCAAATTGTACCGAATTACACTACGGTAATAGGCGTATCGCATTCCCTTTCAACAATTTCACCTTCCTGTACAGTTTTAAATTTCTACCATTCACTCTAATAATCTCCAGTTATTTCGAAAAAGTTTCATGTTCCACTAACATCAGCTGGCTCCCCCTTCACCCGCATGTTTTTAAACTGATTTCTCCGTTTCTCATACGTGGGAACTGAGAGTACAGGGTGTTCAGGAACTGGTGGCTCAAGGTGTGCTCTTTCCGATACCTGCTTTTGTCGCCCAACCCGCGGCGTGGCGCGAACTGAAGCTGAGTTTACCGTAGCAACATCCCCGGACAATGGGCTACTGATGGGGTTCTCACGAGACCCGGGTGGTACAAGGGCGGAGGGTACCTGACTAGGCCGGAAGATAGGATTGTTCATGAGGGATGAGAAAAATAAGTAGCTCTTGTTAGAGTTGGAAATTTGCAAAAGAATGTTAACACAAATTGCTGTCAGCAAAGTGAATGACATTTCATATGTTGGGAGTGATATTTCAAAACAAATTAACTTATGTAATAAACAGCCATGAAACTATTGGATAAACCTTTTCCTTCTATGTAATAAACAATTTAATTCGTAGAGTACAGTATGTGTTGGGCGAGAACGTCGTTCAAATATTCTTGGTTTCTTTTTTTAACATTATCGTAATCCAAATTTTCATTGTAAAAATGAACTTAAGTGAAGATATATTTAGAAAGTTTAGAGTACTATGTTTTAAAAAACATTGTTTTTGGGTGATGATATTATTTTTTAAGTAAAAATTAATGATTTGTTAGGATCAAATGTGTGAAGTGTTTTGTACAATTAATCTAGTGACTTAAAAACCTGCTGTAATGAAACGGACTTATACGAACAATGTTAAAATGCAAGCACGTTCAATCCCTTATATTAGTCGTAGGATTATTAAAAACGTCTTATTTTCATTTTTGTATATATGGTTTTTATTGTTTCATGTAAAGATTATACATTTTTAATATTCAAACTCTGTAGTACTAAAGGTTTTCTGAGTGACCAATAAAAATATCTAATGAACTAAAAAATGTGTTTAAATGCTTATCAAGCGTATTTTTTAAATTGATAAATCTCCCAGAAATCAACGATTAAAAGTGCTTGAAGTTTAACATTGATCTTTCAATACTAATAAAATCAAGATGGCCGCTAGTACAACATACTCTTAGTCAAGGTACGTGCCGAATTTCTTATTTTATATATCACAGTAAAGCATAGCATACACTGAGCTGATACAAATGAAAATAGATAAATATGAATATCATTATAAACGCAAACAAAAATCTATAGCATCAGTCACTCCTTGTCGGAATAGACTTTTTTAAATCTAACCATTCAGATGATCCCACTGAACACTGATAGTGGCCAAAGATGTCGAGAATTTTAAATTTCTTTAAATTTTAATTCATAAGAACAACAAATACGTTAAATATCGTTCCATATAAACATAAACCATTTACGGTGGGAGTTCAAGAATGGGCACTAGTGTGTAAACAATTTAGTTACAAAACAAAATATACGGTAATGTACAGGGGTACAGTTAGAAGTAGTTAGGCGATGTTGTGGCGAGTTGTTATCTGTGGGATGAAGTCATGGGTCAATGTTCTACGGGCCGTTGGCGTGGAAATTTCTCAAACTACCCTCCACGTGAAACACCCGTATCGGGGCATACATGTGCGTACAGATAAGGGGAGATAAGAGGGAGCCCGGGAATTTGTATTTAATCAAACATCCTACGGAAAATAAGAAAAAGAGTAACAGGGTGAAATAAAGCACACTAGACCATATGTCGCGTAACTTCTCTGAATACTCCGTGTGCATAACTGATTTCCATATGTTTTGCGGATAGACAGACTGATAGAAAACTATGTAGGAAAGAAATATTTACTACCCCCAGGCAAGCAGAAAATAAATTTTATTAGACCACTGGGTGTTTTATCAATAACGCCCAACCAAATTCTATGGATAGATGGACATATACTATCATTGACCTCATTCTTGTCTATGCTAAAATAAAGATTTATACTAAGTTTAAGTCTTCAGATGAAATCTTTCTCGAGATATCTTGTGGATAGTTAGGTTACGCAAACGCCAACAAAATGTCCTCTCATGTATCACTATGACACGTGTTAACATATTGTATGATTGTCACAAATCTGAGTTCGTTACAAATCTGTTTGTTCTGCGATTTTCTCGTTAACATAAGAGGAACGTAAAAATGTTCGCTAACGCTCAGCCTAATATCATGGTGTGAAAAGCAGTATCATCGCACTCGATGTCACCTATTCTGGGTGTAAAAAAGTCCCGTACGGGCTTTATAATTCCCGAATGATTACAGGTAAAGCAATAAAACTTAGTACATCATTACTGCACATATAAATATACTGTTTGAAGACATTGCAATTTCCTTGTCATGTGAGGGGGATGGCCCGCAAAGAGTCAGAAGGAAATCTTAAATGAGGGCATAGGTCGAGTAGTACATCAAATTAAAGGCTTTTATAAGTAAAGTACAATATCGCAAATCCGACCTCAAAGGATTCACTCTTTAAACAATTACGCTGGTTTAAATTTTGAAATATTTCTAATGTAGGTCTTGTTCTATACGGTGTAATATTCTTGTCTCGGCTCAGGTTGTGAAAGTTAAACTTAGTAAATGAATACTGGACTTAGGAAATAGTTTTTAAGGTAGTGACTTTCCAGATCCAATGGAGGATGGTCTACAAGGAGTTTGGCAAAACAATTTAACATGAGGATATCTCAAGATGTACTTCATTATAAAAGGGGTTCTTTAGCAGAGATGAATGCTGAAGAGAAAAACTGGTATTAGTTATTATATTAGAAGATTCTTATTTTTAGGTTGGTCTTTGGACTTTACTTGTACATCCTACATTAAACTCTAAAACAATGTACATCTTGAGCTATGCTTATGTTAAATTTGTTGCTGATCTCCTTGTTGACCATCTTCTATTGGATCGGAAGAATCCTAACTACCTTAGAACTATTTCTTAAGTCCAATATTCATTTACTTGCACAACTTGAGCCAAGACAAGAATATTAAACTATCTAGAACAGAACCGGCATTGTAAATGTTTCAAATTCTAAACCAGCGTCATTTTTTATGGAGTAAACCAATCTTTTGGGGTCGGATTTGCGACATTGTATTTTAATCATAAAGGCCTTTAATTTGATGTACTACTCGAACTGTGCTCTTATTTAACATTTCCTTCTGACTTTTTGCGGGCCATTCCCCTGATGTAACAAAGAAGTGGTAGTTACTTCAAAAACTATATTTATATGTGCAGTAAAGATGTACCAAGTTTTATTGCTTTACCTGTAATCGTGTGGGAATTATCAAGCCCGTGCGGGATTTTTTTTACAAGCTGTATATAAATAAAGATTCATGCAAAATTTAAATATATATGTCAGTTTGTTCTCAAATTACCATGCGCACAAACTGACAGAATAGTAGTGTTGCTGGTCCTCCTTAGTGATAGGCTTAGCTCACGCTTAGCCAATAAGAAGATAAGAGAACGTGTGGTTAGGAATCTGAATCATAGTTCCAGCGGTATATTACTTTTTAGGTTAGTTTAAAATTATGTTCCTAAAAGGTTGTAGCAATGTTTAACACATAGGATTATTTAACTTATTGGTTTAACGCTAATTTTGCAATTCGTCTCCGTTTTACTCTTTAATCTAATCTAAAACTATTACATTTAACCTTTGCACTCCTAAAAATATTATAAATATGAAAACGTCTTTGTTTACTATTTTTGCTTAAACTATTTAACCTGCTGTACTGAAAATTTACATGAAAATAATTACCTTCCATGATATGAATATAGGCCTATTCTTAATTCGAAAATCCCTCCGGGCTACGCCTCACTGGTCATTAAATAAACAGAAATCCTATCTTAGTCTCTAAAGTTGAAATATTAATCGAATTACCTTGTCAAATGTAATCAACTGTTCTGTGTAAACATTGTTTTATGACAGTGCAATCACATGTTTAATTAGTTTAACCACTTTTTCATTACTTTTATAGTGTGTAAATTCTTTTAGGAGAGCAACCATTAGTTTCCAGATTTCAGTGATTAGGTAAGTAATCATTCACCTTTGAAAATCTCCTAACTTATAAGATTGTTCGAATTTTACCTCGAAGACTCCCTTTGAAGCAGCCGAGAAGAACTATCCTGGATGAACTATGCGAACTATGTGATCGAAGTTCGCTGGTCTGTTCTGTTGAGCTAATGTACCAATTCCAGCTTTAAATGTTGTAAAATATTAAAAATACTTTTCAGTTTATAAAGAAAAAACAAACACGTAAATAATGTTGTTGTTAACGTACTCTTAACTTTTGACTGTACATGTTTAGAATATATTTGGTATGAGACATAAAAGACAAAGTTACTATCTAAATTTGACCAAAAAATTTAAAGACAGATAGTAGGATTTTCTGATTTACATGATCGGGAAGCAAATTAAAATCAACTATCAAAGAAAAGATACTAAGAACGAAGTAAATTATAATCATCATAAGTATACACTGACGTATTCTTGATTATGGGAACAAGGCAAACTGAAAATTGTCGTCGGAAATACAATTCACTCAAACCAGCAATGGTCATACAAGTGCATTGTCTACTAAATTATATGCAAAGCGGCATATATTTGCTAGAAGTGTAGATATAAAACACAAAGAAGAATAACTTTTACTATACATTTAAAGACTGTTACGAAACCTATCTTAGTTGTCTTTTAACGGAAGTATGTTTCTCATAGCTGTGTATGTATATACATTTTCTTGATTGGGAAAAAGGTAAAATGAACTATGGAACAAAAAATACTAAGGCCGGAGTATATTAAAATGACCATAAATATACTCTTTTAAACATATTTCCTTGATCGTGGCAAGAAGGTAAACGCAACATTGGCGTCGGTGTAGAATAAGCACTTATGCAGGTGAGAAACGTGCGAAATCAGTGCGAAGCCGCGCGTAACTGCTACTACAGGTTTATAAAATGATGACAAGAGACACGCCAGAGGCCGGAAGCTTAGACTGTTTCAGACTTTGTCTAATTTACATTTAAGACGCTTTCAGAAACCATACGTCCATACTCGTAAGTTAAGGGCTTATGAACTGCAGCGGAAATCTTCTTAAATCTTGTGGTGGGTTTTTTTATTTGAAGTATTATTTCAATTCTAGTTTAATCTTATATTGAAATCACGTTTCAACTAATTTTTGAGGCTTGTCTTAAGAACTATTTCATTAAACTACAGTTGGGTGCTAGAAAGGCACGCCTGTTTTGTGAGCACACACCAAATCATTTAATCTATTATGTAGGTTTGTATACATTCTATATTCGATTACCAACTCAAGCGTTTGTGATCAGACCTTTTAAAACGTTATTCTGTTACGTAATAAGCAATATATTTAGGGATTATTTGTCTTTCGTCACGACCAGCGCAGAATGCTGCTGCCGGAGGCTTTATCTACTAGATAAAATGAGGTAGGACAGGTCCTCTGCTCTCATCCTTGAAAAACAACATGAACGTATAAACTGGTTGATAACGAATAAACCGTGATCGTTTTGTATATACGAATTTGCGAGGTTGGTGTGGCTTACCTATAGACCCAAAAGGCAAAGTAATTCTTAAATAGCTATTATTAATAAGGGCGGGTCGCGCGGACCTTGGTATTTACACAGTAACCTGACATTTTGTCGAACTGGGCTCGTAACATCACCAAGGTTTATTGCCATATACTCATTATTCTTTAACGACCACCGTTATTAATTTGTGAAGCATCATAACATGACATTAGATCTTTAAAACATGCTAAAAGTTCCTCTCCGAAGCTAATATAACTTTACAACAGAAAAACTCAAAACCTTCTCCTCAAACCGATAATTTAGTATAAGAGCCTAACTATGTTTTACGTAATTTAGCAAATATAAAAAGCATAGAAAATGTTTCGCATAAATTTTGCAACATAAAACATTGCAATAGAGAATGTTGATTGAACAGCTTTTACCTTGACCCTAACACAACCTTTTGACCTTTAGACGCAGGCTAAGGTCAAATGTACTTTACTACCTTCACGGTGTGCGTCACGATTGACGTGTAAATACTATAAGTGTCGTAAATTATTCAACTGTAACTAATGTACAGTACTCTTGAATCTTGAAGTGTGTTCATCAGAGTTTGAAGTATTGAGAAACTCTTTTTAATGATTCTAAAACAGATGAAACAGGTGCAAAACGTTGTGTTGTAGAAGTTTAAACACGTGAAAATTAATCAATCATGTAATGTAGAATAGTATGTGCTGGTAGGAATGCGTTACCATTACCTAGGATAAACAATAATATAAACTCGCCGCCACTACACAATTCACGCTTCAGTAGTCCCTGACCAACAAGCGAAAGAAAGCTTGTATTTTACTTCCACGATATGGCAAAGAAAGTAACGTCTCTATTGTAACACTTTGCTTTAGCGTGTTCTTTTATGTTTCTGTATTTAAATTTAGTCACTTCACGTTTCTTGTTTTATATTGAGAAAAGAAAGGAGCACACCATTGCTATCAAAACGTAGCATTTTGGTTCTTTTGCCATAAAAAGTTATTGCAATTATTAATACAAGTATTATTCTTTTCTTATTTGAACTCATGGATCCTCACAGCCATATGTTTGAAACGGGAACCTGTTATAGTTAACGGTAAAAATTCATCACTTGACTGACTTTTGCAGTTCGTTCTCCATTCTAAATCTATTTACTGGAGTTGTAAAATGTTAAACAAATTTCCCGTTTTCCTTTTAAGGAACAGTAAAAAGCTGTTAAAATCCTTTATCAGTTACCAATATCCAATCTTATCCTGGGCTCCTCTTCAGAAATCCTTGGAAGATTTTGGACACTTTGTAGGGTCCACTTTACTTTCTTAGTTGAGTAAAGATACCCTAATACCTTTGAAAATATAGGTCCGTAATTCTTACTCGACCTTAAAATTCCCACGAGCATACTACATTTATATGGCAAGTTGCGTACATGGTAAGCAGGTTAAAGTCTTATGGTTCCGTAGAATGTCTATGTTTTGAACCCAAGGAGGCGGAACTCTCAAACCGAAAATGTTGCTCGCGATTACACTGCACACTTTATAGACCTATGACATTGAAATAAAATTATCAAGATATTTGAATAAAATAGATAAAATAATAGTAGGCACTTCTTCTAATTCCAGGGAGTAAAGCTTCAGGATCAAAAGACATGCCCTGTTTTTCATAGATGTATCTTGAAATTTGTTATGTATTTGTGAATTTTGAAATGGTACAATTTTAGAAAGAAATTTTAACCAACGACCAACTTCTGAGTGCCTATACTATCAATGAGGTAAAAATTTGAGACGAGAAACATTCACGCAAATAGCCCTTCAAGCGTTACTTAACTAATTTTAATCAAGATTGACATGGCTATTCTATAAAATACATTTTAACTGTGGAACATTATTCAGAAGTTTAAACCAAAAGAGAGGATCAAACCTATCTTTCACTCAACTGACCTGAAATAGATACGAAAATATTAACCATAATTGTCATTTACCGTAATGTAGGGTAGATTTTCCGATGGAATTAAAACATATTCTAATTATATAAAATTTTCTATACAACTGAAATTAAAAACATAATTACATAGGTTTTAGTAAAGTTAGTTTGTCCTTTTAAAGGCACAAATTTTGGGCCACAATAGTTTTAAATGCGTGCGTCATTTATCGTGGTTGGTGGTGACTGGTTGTGCCTATAAATATAATAATTTCAGCAGTTAAACGGTCTAATAAATCAATGCCATACCCTGACGTGGATATTCCACTAGCTGGTAACCTAAAGAGCTCAGGTGCTCTCAGAAAAAGGTGGCTCGCAAAGGCCGGGAACAACCATATACTGAAAGCTTCTAGAATCTTGAAGCATTTTTAGCTTACAAATACGTAGAGCAACCAGAGATCATGATCCAAGCCCTTAAATATCGCATGTTCCTATTGGTTGAAAGCAATCAGAGATGCGCAGTTCTAGCACACTAAGATTCATAGACGTCAAAAGGTTTTACAGGCTATATCCTTCCAGATACTATAAATTCGACACCGAAACTCATACACTTCAAAAGGTTTTTAAAACTCTCACTTCCAGAAGTTTCCATGTTCCCAAGATAAAGGATCTGAATTGGCTAAATACTGACTGAAATCGGGAACTCCAAATTTTTAGAATTTTACAACATAGAGTGTGTAAAGATTATATAGGTTTAAGAATTTCAAATGTCTGAAGCTGTCAGAGGTCGGAAGCTCGTGGAAGTTGAAACTGCTGTAAATAGATGGTTTTCAGCACTTGGAATATTCAATAGGATGAAATTCTATAGTTGCTAGATGCTTCCAGAGGCCAGAACCTTTTAGATGCTGGAAATTCTAAGAGATTAGTAGCCCCCGGCATGGTTAAAAGTATAGAATCAGGCACCTTAGACAGGCCAGAGAGTATGACGTCCCATTGACCTCGCTGGATGCTCTTAAATATTTAATAAAGGGCGGAGGCACTCGTTGGTCAGGAAGTTTCTCTTCCTAAAGCTTCGTATACAGCTGAATTTGAGCAAATGAAGTTAATATCTTAATTTATTATTTAACAGCAAAAGACCTAAAATATGGTAATTGTAATGAGAGTAAAATAACGAACTGTAGGAAAGTTTAGACTCTCACTTTCAACAACCAACCCCCTTCCTCCCCGCCGACCTCACAGCTTAAACCCTTGAACAGTTACAATTGAATGTCATTTGCACTGAGTGGTCACGCTAACAATAATCCAGCAAGATATCTAGAATATTTCTCTTTGTACAACTGAACATAAAGAGTGCATTACAATACCAGGGCTTTGATAAACATTAAACAACAAATTTTTATCAAAAAAGCATTTTTTATCTAAAGTATAGTTTAGTAGATAATTAAATTAAACAAAATTTAATTTTCCCAGTAAATATAAAAATATTTTGTGCAAGACTATAAAAGCATTTTTAATCAGGATCACATATAAGAAAAAATACAACTTAAAAAACTCTTGTAATCTCGTGTAATCAACGTCGAACCGAGAAAGGTTTTTGCATTATATAAAGATTTGTCAACGTGTTTTAACATTCCTAGCTGTCACTTTTCCTTTATTATATTCAAGCCACAACCATTCAGAAGGATGACAAACTCTATTAGCCCAATGGAGGACTTTCTCTCCATCTATAAGTATAAACAAACGTGGCGGAGCAAAACTCGTTTAGCTTTCATGAAGTCTCTGAAATTGGCTTGAATTTTTAACGCAGACTTCTAATATTCACAGCCAAGGGCGCTGGGACCGTAAACTGCGTTGTGACGCAGCAGTAAACTGCGCTATAATACAGTGGCGAGGGGATGGCGCTGTAATTCTGGCGGCGTTGTCTGGTTTACAGCACGCTGAGCCGCATCGCCGTGCGAGCTGTATAGATCCTCAAGAACCTAATTTCTCCACTCTCAGACTACGTTATTGAGCAATATAGTGGGGACAAAAAGATGATATGCTCTTAGCTTATTAAAATTATCAATCTTCGGGTTGAAATACGAATTTAATTTTTTTTTCTTTTTACATTTATAAAAAACGAACTTAGGACAACACGAACTAAAATCCATTTTAGAAAAAAACATATCAATTTTCATCTCCCCCCCCCCCCCGACAACCCCGAAAAATTGTGTAATCACTATCACTTTTTAGCTAGGATTATTTACTATGTGGTTTGCAATATTGTACAAATTTTAATAGCCGCCATTATTTTATCCAGGATCGTTTAAAATTAATTGTTATGCCGTAAGTTTTGTCTCATTAAACATAACCTAATCTTTCCTTACATTTAAGATCGTTAACTTACTCTTAGACGTTCTTCCAATGAGGCGAAATGTTAATAATGGAAAATATTGTTTTTGGAACTTATTATGATTTACATATTTTTCATTTTCTTAATATAATCGTTTAAAACCAAGTAAGTTATCCCGCTATTTCGGGACAACCCGAAGTTATACGAACCCCAGATATCGTCTAATACGTATTTTACCGGAACCTTATTTTCTTAATCATCCTGGGTAGTGAAGGAAACAAAATTTTTTCCCAGACATTTGCCACCGTTCAGTAATATAATAGTAATGTATCAGTAAAACTACGTTTCTAGATCTGCAATCTGATCTCTTCCTCGGGTACGTAACTAACCGAACATATAATTACAAACTAGATTAAAATAAACAAATCATACCAGAGCGTTGTGACTCGCCTAAGTCATGAATCACAACCACCATGTTGTGTGTAAACTTCATTAACTCTATAAAATATGCACTCAATGAAAAACTAAACACAGCCCTTTAAAACTGAACTACAGAATACAGGTCATAGTAGATCTGCATTCGCCGACTAACCATCTAAATGTAGGAAAGTCTTGTTTCCTTCACAATCCTTTTATCGTCAAAACCAAACTTGAAACAAAGCACCCTAGGTAAGTTTGTAATTGGAAAATTAAATTAGAATAGAGAATATATCGAAATTTTTAGAAACATTACTATAAGAATTGGCCTAATTAGGCGATTGGATTTTATTTGCAGTGACACAAATACATGTTTAGGTGGTGTGGGATTAGGCGCTACGAGACCACCCCCATATAACGGTTTATTGTGTTACGAGTATACATTTCAGATAGTATGTATCTAGTATAAGCAACATTAAAATTGTAATACTAGAAAATTGTCTTATTCAGAATTTTATTACAAGTAGGAAGGTTGTTTACGTATTTAGTTATTATTACAGAAGTAATATTATGTTTTTCCTTTAGCTGAATGAGTAAACTTTAGTCATGAATAAAAATAGCTAGAGTGAAGTTAGCTTATTTTTAATGCATAAAAATTTAAATATTGTGCAGAGCTTTCGTCCTTATACTCACTCTCTGGGACAGATCCCTGAAAAGTGTCATGAAAATACTGCAAGAAAGATTGCTCCACTGATTGCCTCTAGATGTTCATTGATACAGGCGTAATAGATTATTTGTAGGTAAAACACTGTCATTGTCCAGTGCCATTTGTAATGTTGCATATTCGATGATAGTACTACTCTTGTCATTAACATTTTTTTATTTCTTTTTAAATTTCTAAAAACTAACATTTGTGTATAATTATATGCAAAATATACCTAAATAAGTTGTATCATTTTTGTTGTTGTAATGATAATACGTTTTTCATATTTAACGACAATAAAACTTTAGATTAAGTATTCTTTTTGTACCACGAAAAGAAACAACATAACTCTTTTTTTACAGAATTTCGTAGTTCCTATAACAACTTACATTATCAAAATTATTATCATTATTTAAAACAGTACTATTAGTACAACTATATAATTGCAATTGCTTATATAAACCTCTACTAGAATAACAATTGCTATTTATAAGAATCTGCAAGTTTCCTAAAGTAAATAAACGGCGAGACAATATTCTGACGGAGAGTCGATCGACGTTTATTTACGAATAACTTGAAAACACCAAGAAACAAGTTGAGGAACTGTTGTTTGGTGTGCTTATTAAAACCGGAATTGCTTTCTGTGTATTCTTGTTTATTGTTTCCGTTGAAACTTTTGCATTGCTGACTTGCAAAATTAGTCTTATTTCAAGAGTTCCTGAAGGGAAATATATTAAATTTGCTTTATCACATTAAATATTTATTCCAATAAATTTTTTTTCATTACTTTTGCTCTCCTAGTTTCTAAAAAAAGTTACGTTATCTGGGAAGAAAAACACAAAAATTAATATTTTATACTATCACTTCTGTTAGCCATTCTTTGGATAGTTGACTTGATTGTCGGATTCTTCCTAGAACATACCCTTATACTAACATTTCAACTGGAAAAAATCTGACAGAATAAACGGTCTGTGGTTAAATACATACACACATTTTTCCTGTCGAGTGTTGGAGCATTACGTTGTCAGTAAATAGGACAAACATTCAAAATTTTCTAACGGCAATAGAAATTTAAAAACTAGAGTTTTTAAAGTCACTTTACTTTAAAAACCAAATAGGAAAGTCTAAATCTGGAGTCAAGTGGGTTATGCTAAAACTGCTGTCACGCCAGAGCATTTTATTTTATCCATGTGAACTTTTATTGGCTTGTTTGGTTAGAGTAATTAATTTTAAATATTAAATTTGACGTTCAATATTGAATAAAAACACAATAAATATATATAGACATCAAATGATCACTAAAATTCTACATCTCCTCTAATTCTACACTGACAGTCTCTCACGTTAACGCGTACGTGTGACGTGTGTTGTGTACTTCGCTAGGTGATTTACTGTGACATTAGGTTTTTACTTGGTTTATTGACCTATAACTCGTTCTGTTTAAGTTAGGCTATGACGAGTCCCTTGCAATAATTTCATTACTTTTTAATGTTGACACCTAAAGAAGAATATGAGTTCAAATCTTCGAAGCGTCATCTTCTTTGTTGTATGATACATAACTATGACAATCCATTCATCATACTACTATTTATTTCCGTATATAAATATAAATAAATTGAGAAGACTTTTAAACAATATCATCCTCCAGTAACTAATACATTATTTTGTGTGACCAATAGGCATATCAGCATTTAAAATACCCATAAATAAAACTTCTAAGGAAGCGTGCATGTATAGGATTGCTTGTACAAGATTTTATGTACAGGATTCTATGTACAGGATTGTAATATACATGATATTTGTACAGTATTGCATGTACAGAATTTTTGGTATAAGATTTTATGTACAGGATTGCACGTACAGGATTGTGTGTACAGAACTGTATGGACAGGATTGCATGTACAGGATTATATGAGTATCCATTACTGTGGAAACTCCTAACCAAATTACTGTCACCAATATAGTATATATATATATATATATATATATATATATATATATATATATATATATATATATATACCTAATATTTAATTTGTATGCAATTCACATAGATCAATTATATAGAATTCATTTTTATAATTAACATAACAAACCTGCATGAATTATATAAACATTTATAAATTTTATTATTTTCACTAACAGAGTTAAACTCAGATCTTTGTGAGGCTGACAGAGTTGGACACTGTGCCACCTCGCTACCAAATTGTTAATGGCAGAATTTCAATTAACTTTTATCACGTAAAATATTACGTTTTTGAGTAAAATAGTTGCCATAGTTTTTAAAAAAGCAGGCAGATGCTACTGTATGTACAAAGATCGATTGTATTCTGCACATTTAGTACATCCCAAGTCGAAATTAAACCATTTCAATGAAAAGCTCATCTTTGCGCGGATGTGTTCAGGGAGCTGAAATGAGCAAATAAATATCTTGACAGCACACAGCGGGGGTGATCATGGAGGCGATGAAGAGGGGAGGGAGATTGAAAACTCACTTGGGAGTGTTGTCGAAACGTTTCATAAAATATATTTACTTATCCTCTCTAATTCGTCAAACGTCGAGTCATGGGCAGACAGGCACATAATGAATGGCGTAGTGGGTGACCTTTGTTGTGCCGTAATGTTCAAGTTTAATTGATCCTTAAAAACGATTATTATTAGTTGTAGATGGACCGTGTCATCCAGTGATAACAAATATTAACTGCCCTTCAAGATATCATTTCTGAAGATAGACAAAGTATAATTGTTGTATTATCCCACAAGTAGATCTAGTGGTTAGAATTTGAAACATAATTGTTGGTCATTTTATAATTCCGCACAAAGTAAAACTGTTGCGCAGATAAGGAAATGAACATTTTACTGTATGTACATACAATGTGCCTGGAAGGAATGACATGGTTCTATTTATACAAAAAAATATATAATTTATACAAGAAAAAAACATAAAACGTGTAATTTTTTAAAAGTATATTTAATTAAACAATATTTTCTTAAGTCACACATTGTTAAAAAAACTCGTCATCCCCTGAAGTTATAGCTCACGTATATACTGAGAAATTTCTCATTTTCATCATCAACTATTTTTATTTGGGTCTGATTACAAAGTTACCTGAATTTCTTTCTTCAGCTGTCCGTAGTGTCTCTTAGAGTGATCAAAATTATTTTTCTACTAAGCTGTTATGGATGTTACCTAAAATGGAGTTGTATTTTTATTTTTCTTTACCACAAATCAATGGAACTGCCTGTAGAGACGAGCAACGCGACGTAGTTTTCAGACAATACGGTAATGAATGATCTAGCATTGACTAAAGAACTAATCTGCTTGTATAAATCCAATGGTGCTCTCTAATATTTATCCCACCAACATACCAGGTATAACATTTCAAACTATGCACATTATGTCAGGAAATAGATAATGACGTAGTTAAACTGTATCATCTCAAACATCTCAAATGTGCCTGAGGTAAATTGTAAATCGATTGTTACATAAAGAACTCAGATTTTAAAAGCTTATGTTTTGCAATGTTCTATGTTTTGACTATATTCTAAGTCTGAAAAATGCAGTTTTCATAGATTGGTTCGTTCACTTCCATAGTGTTTATTACTATGGAAGTTTTATATCTTAATGCCGTAAATAAATTTATAAAGTAAACACATTTAAGGATTTAATTGTCGTCTCTTTCCATAAAACTAAGAAAATATATATAATAAATTTGTTTCAGTAGTGTGTTATATTTCTAAGCCGGAATAAATTTTAGAATAAGAAAATAATCACCCCTTCATTGCATAAATTACTTCGTTATTTTTAAGATAAGTAGAGGCAGATATCTTTATTCCCTTGTTTTCTATTATTTTATGTTGAAATATTTCGTGGGGGCTGTTTGCCCCCAAGGGGCTCCGCTCTTGCTACATCACTGAGGTGCACTAATATAATTGTTCTGTACAATAAGCGATGCCAGATAGCCGAGTGTAGTGGGGAGGACGCTGTTGGCGAGAGAGAAGAGGTGGTTGTTGTGGGGGGGGGGGCAAGATGACAATTTGTTGTACCACCCATTGAGAGCACTCACTTTACGTTGAAGAGTACTCGAGTCTCGACACCGTGGCCACACTTCTAGCCTACGAGGGGTGTTTACAGTAATATATAAATATTTATAAATAGACACACGGATCTCGAATTTAGTTTTGAAACCAATAGTCAGGGCAGGACCTAAGAACCAATCTGCACTGTATAAGTTCACAACCTGGGTTTTCTTGAAATCGATAGAAATATTTCTCCCATGAAATCGATAGAAATGTTTCCCCTATTAAATCGATAGAAATATATACCACATGAAATCGATAGAAATATTTCCCCTATGAAATCGATAGAAAAATTTAACCCCATGAAGCCGATAGAATTGTTCCTCCTTTGAAATCGATAGGAATGTTTCCCCTATGAAATACGCGTAGATAGAAATGTTTCCCCTATGAAATCGATATAAATATTTTCCCTATGAAATCGATAGAAATGTTTCCCTTATGAAATCGATAAAAAAACTTCCTGCATGGAATCGATAGAAATGTTTCCCTATTAAATCGATAGAAATATATCCCACATGAAATCGATAGAAATATTCCCCCTATGAAATCGATAGAAAAATTTAACCCCATGAAGCCGATAGACATGTTCCCCCTTTGAAATCGATAGCAATGTTTCCCCTATGAAATACGCGTAGATAGAAATGTTTCCCCTATGAAATCGATATAAATATTTTCCCTATGAAATCGATAGAAATGTTTCCCTTATGAAATCGATAACAAAACTTCCTGCATGGAATCGATAGAAATGTTTCCCTATTAAATCGATAGAAATATATCCCACATGAAATCGATAGAAATATTCCCCCTATGAAATCGATAGAAAAATTTAACCCCATGAAGCCGATAGAAATGTTCTCCCTTTGAAATCGATAGCAATGTTTCCCCTATGAAATACGCGTAGATAGAAATGTTTCCCCTATGAAATCGATATAAATATTTTCCCTATGAAATCGATAGAAATATTTCTCCTATGAAATCGATAGAAATGTTTCCCCTATTAAATCGACAGAAATATTTCCCACATGAAATCGATAGAAATGTTTCCCCTATGAAATCGATAGAAATATTTTCCCTATGAAAACGATAGAAAAATCTTCCGCATGAAGCCGAAAGAAATGTTTCCCCTTTGAAATCGATAGAAATGTTTCCCCTGTGAAATCGATAGAAATATATCCCCTATGAAATCGATAGAAATATTTTCCCCATGAAATCTATAGAAATGTTTCCCCTATGAAATCGATAGAAATATTTTCCCTATGAAATCTATAGAAATGTTTCGCCTATGAAATCGATAGAAATATATCCCCTATGAAATCGATAGAAATGTTTCCCTTATGAAATCGATAGAAATGTTTCCACTATGGAATCGATAAAAACATTCCCGCATGGAATCGATAGAAATGTTTCCCCTATGGAATCTATATAAATGTTTCCCCTTCGAAATCGATAGAAAAAAAAATTCCTCATGAATCGATAGAAAATATATGTTCCCTATGAAATCGATAGAAATGTTTCCCTTATGAAATCGATAGAAATGTTTCCCCTATGAAATCGATATAAATATTTCTCCTATTAAACCAATTGTCCTCTGAACTAGTTTTAGTGGGGTTGAATATGAGGGTATAAAAAGGATTAAAAATATGAAATTATAATTTTTCAGATCATCATTTCATTAGTTTGACGCATTTTAAACCAACGGTAAGACGTGTAAATCAGTGCCATATACATCCCCTATACTAGAGACTTTGAATCTTTTTATCTAGTTTTCCCATCTAAATGTAACTACCATTTATGTATAAAGCTAGAAAAATATAATCTAATAAAAATTTTGTTTTATATTTTTAACCCTTCCTATGCTCTCGACTAAACTAGTGTGCCTGGTGATTAATCGCTTTCTCAAGAAAAGTTCCTTAACCGATTTCGAGGAAATCCAGGTTTTGTGCTTAGAAAATGCAAAATTATTGTAAGCTCCTAGACTATGTAAAGGAGTTTTTGGGTCAGTTTATACCTTTAAAGTCATAAGGGAACATCGGTGTTTTATGTATTTAAAAATAAAGTAAAGGCACGAAGATTCTTCAGAGCCATAGTTCTGTGGAGATTCTTCTTCAGTCTAATCCGACCTGTCTTAACATCTTAGTCGTCAGAGACATATCCGTTAATTAGGGAGGAATGTTAATTTTTGTAACCAACCACGTGTAACATTCCAAAAATTAAAATATTAACATTATCCATAATGTCGTCATGATTTTTTTCGCAGTGATGATTTACTGATGCCACTTTATTGTGTTTACTAACTATACACAACAAAGATCTGTTAGAACGAAATATTACAAATAATACTGTTCTGTTAGTTTTAAAAAGCGTTGTCTGTAAACATTGTGTTATGCTTTGGAGGCGCAAAAGAAGTGCAATAAACGGAGGAAGATTGGTTAAACCATTTTTAGAAAACTGTCGGAAAGTTTTAACAACCAAAGTCGTTAGCAACTCTTTCAGTTTCAATGTAAATTCCGTAAAGTTTGTAACTCCATGACTTTAAAACTGTACTTTTATGTTTTTTTATACCAGCTACATTTTTCTCTGCTGCGACATGAGGGTAAAGTTGGATATTTTTGTGGAAATTTCAGTTGTTTATGATTGGTTCAAAAATCGCACAAAAAAGAGTTTTTGGTTGTAAAACCTTCCTTTTTTACACACATAATATGGGTTTCATTAAATAGGTTTTAATTTATACAATTTCTAAAAGTTTCTAAAATAACGTTTGAACCGCTCTCTATGTTTCCAATAACATTCCCAAGTAGAAAGTATTCCTGGACTTTTATTTACGTATAACATACTTTGCTAGTTATGTTTATATAATTACACTAACCATTCTTTGTTTGAAGTTTATTTTTGACGATGGAAGGATTGTGAAGGAAACAGGATTTTTTCCGGACAAAGTATTACTGATTTTTTGTTTCATTGAACGATGACAAATATACTAACCAACGTTTATATTATTTTATCTTAACATACACTCTTTTTAACACTGTTTTCCTCATACACAAGATAGGCAAACTGTATGTCCTTAGTTGTTAAAATAACGTTTTGGCGTAAACAAACCCAAGTTCAAAATATGATAAAAATTTAAATTTAAACACCTAAAAGTACAGAAAGGTATACTGTCAAGCCTGTGTTCTTAGCTGCTATCTCAAGTTCTGTATTGCTTTTAGGTCCTCCATGTAATGAACCGGGTGTTGCCACCTTCAGTTCTCTTCTTATATATCAGTTAGTTTTTTAAATTAAGTTTACTAAATAAACATAAATGAATGTTATATTATCATAGTCATATTTAATTAGTTTCCTTCATGAAATAAACTGATACAACAAAGTTGGGATGGATCAGACAGAACTAATGAAGAGTTACACGGACAGACAGACAGACTGACTGGCTGACTGAGCTTTGACCTTTTAACCCCAAAATCAAGGGTCCTAGGAGCAAAAGGAACCTACGTACGAAGTTTAAAATCCCTAGGGCATTTTTATCGAAAGTTATCAACAGACGGGTAGAAAAACGAACAACGATATTATTTAAAAAAAAGAGCCCTGTCATGTCCTTAATAATTATTACCCAGGTAATTTTAAATTTTTATTCATATAACACGCTATGCTGGATAATAATTATCTCATTTTAATAGGCTCTTGCATTATAACCAATTTGTGAAATACTCATTTTCTCTTACAACACTATAAGCACAACATAAAATATCTTATAATATATTCAATATGACCTGGATTATTATATGAGAACTGGTACAATATTTTAATTAACGTGCATTTTTGTATTCACGGCAATTAAAAAGAATTCATTTTGTATATTCCATCGAATAAAATAATTGTAATATTTGTGTTTACAACCAACACAGTAATATGTGCAAGTGGTGTAGCAAAAGTGCCATTTTACTGAATTGGAGAGAAATTGATGTTTACCCGCCTTCGGTTATTGTGGTAATTTTTCCCGAGTAGTGTACAAAAGACACTTTAAATTTTTGCTATACATTAGAGATGTCTTACACATTGTTAATATGAAAATAAATTTCAAAAGGGTCATTACTATTATTGATACCCTCATATACTCTATTACAGTCATTGATTATTGATTGAGCGTTGAGCAGTGAAGCCTATCACTGGAGGGCTGGAAAATTTCATTTTTGTCTGTCTCTCTCTGTCCACCAGACAAATGAGAACCGATAGAATTAAAATTAAGTATGACGCTTTATTTCTATACAAGCTACATCGAGTTCGATAATGGTCTATGTTATTTCATAGGATTTGGCTGAGCGTTAGCGAACAATTTTACATTGGTCTATAGGTAATCATGGTAGGAACAAAAAATTTCAAAATACAAAAACTGTAAAAACATGTAGCGGAATTAATGAGCAAATATTTAAAATTTTGCATGCTCCTCAGCGAAGCCCGTTACTCGACACGCGGTGCGGTGTACTACCTTATTAAACGACAAAAAATTAAAGATTTTTAAAAGCATACATAAACATTTTCAAGCTTATCCTTGTGGATTTGACATCAGAAGAACAGACACTACTTCCGTACCCCTGATCTTGTAACTGATAATAATATATGTCCCTGGTCCAGTAAGCAGGCCCGTACTCAGACCGGGGTTTATTGGACAATTGTACAGTGGCCCGGGCCCTCAGTGGGCCCAGACTAAGCTCCGCCACTCGTCTACCGGGTGACGGGGGTGCAGTGGTGGGACATGATGGAGTCTGACCGAATGTCTTTCCCGGGGCCCGCTAAAGCTGAATACGGCACTGTCAGTCAATTATCCTTTGAAATTATCCATCCACATAATGTAAGACAACTTTTAGTGGTTAGTATAGCACTTTAAAGCTGCAGAAAAACAATTTAATATAGACGCCTTGACAAATAACTTTAAGGTAAACGTTACGAATATTATAATGCAGATTAGAATATTGTTTAGTGTTTGCGGTTTCATGTTACAGTCCATAAAAAGAGCAACATTGCCTTAAAATAGAAATTGATCGTCAAACTCGTCAGTTTTGGTTGAGGACGAAATAAGAGGATATCAAAATGGCTAAAAATATAAAACGATAATATTTTCTCATATCATATTTTATTAGTATAACACACTTAAAACCTCATAGCTCAATGGCACTCTGATATTTTGAAAATAAATGCCTACAGGTGTCACTCAGAATCAAATCAGCAGTGCCATCTGTTCACGGGTTCCATTAAGGGCGTAAGATGGGGAAGAGCCCAAACTTTGAGGTAGGAGTTTATAAAGGTCATTCCTCGCATGCTTAATGCAAAAAAAAGGATTTCAGCCAGGAAGCAACTGTCAGATACGTAGATAAATGATACATTGTAACGCTAATTTATTACAGACCGACTATTGGGCTAAAATTGACTACTTTTAGTCTCTTTATCTGGATATCTGATTATTACATAACAATTATTTATGTGACATACGGTCTGTTATGAGTTTGTCAAGGTATAAAAGTAATGTGTATGAAAAAACATCATTAGATATTTTAACCCTTTATATAATGGTCCATTTCAATCTCTACTAAAAGGACGTAGAAATTCCTCTATTTTTGTTTCTCCTTGGGGAAATTTATCCGTTTCAAGAAAAAATAAGCTGTATGCCTACAAAAAGCAAATTGGCTTTCAACGTCTATACTATTAGACCTTCATAACAACCCGTCGTTGTATTCATAATCACGTTCCCAAAGGGTAACAACCCCCATGTAAGGCTAAACAAGATGCAAGTGAAACCTAGAATGTGGAAAATTAAGTTCAAAAGCCAAAACGTTATTGAGAACTCTTTAGAGTGCAAGAACATCAACTTTCCCGGCCACCTGATGAAAGAGACATTTGTACCTACGAGCCACATTAATAATTTTCAACTCTTCCGATTCCATTATAAAACGTTGTCTCATTCATACATGTTTCTTTACCACAGGAAGAAACACTCAGTTTTACATTTGAATTCCGAGTTGGCGCGGAGAGTGGGATATTAAAGCGGGGGAGAATATTGAAAGTTCAAATTCCACTTGATAAAACAAATACCACCCCACTTCCACCCCTCTTTAACGAGTCCTGGAAGCGGCAAGGGGAGCCAACTTCAAAGGGGTGAAGTCACAAGATTACGTGCTTTTAATAAAACCTTAAGATGTCTTTAAATATTCATCGTGCGATCGTAAGGCTTAACACTTGTTAGTAGTATTAATTATGCATGTTATAAAGCAGCTGTTTTTTTTTTAAACCTTAGCGAAATTTTTTGTTAATATTATTGGCTGAGCTGTACCATAGCTTATCCATTTAGGGGATGGAAAAATTTAATTTGCGCCTGTCTTGCAAATGAATTGACCTGTATTACAAAGCTTTATCTATATACTTTATTTATGATCATGTCACACCGTGCAATTTGGCTGCGCGTTAGCGAACATTTTTACATTGGTCTTATGGGTAAACATGGTGGTAATGAGAAAATAGCAGAACAACCAGATTTTTAACCAATCTGTCACAATTTAATATGTACATAATAGCATAGGTAATGGTGTTCCTTTGTTGGATTAGGTGGTAAGACTTTCGGTACGTTCGGTATCGGTTTATTTGTGTATAAAACATATACGTAGTTCAGTGATGGTGCATGCCCCAACATGGGAATTGGCTGAGAGTTAGCAAGCCTACAACGCAGGGTGGTGAGTCGAAAGTTAATTGAGTGTAAACTTTTGAATATGTATAATTTTGTATATTTTTATATCACTAGGGGTTCTAGCAAAATTCCTCTTCTGTCTGTTTTCAGCTGGAAATTTCAGAATCAAATTAATCTGTGGACTGGGAGGTTTGCCCAATTAATTTCTACGTAGGCAACATCGTGCTTGATGATGGATATGTCCCTGTCAGTATCTAGAGAAAGATTTCAACTGTACACATTAAATGTATGAAAATTCAGCGAAGTGTGGTCTGGCGTACTCCTGCCTCGTCATCATTAAGTCTTGTAACGCATTTACGTTTGGTCCTCATATTTAAAAACCCCTTTCGATAAAGCTATGAAGTAAAACTTACAAAGTAATATAGTAGAAAGTTGAACAAATCCCTTTAAAATTCTAGATAAACTACTTTCTTATCTCTCTTGCACGATGCTGCATTTGCCAGCATGATACACGATTGCGTAATTTAATGGCCAAGATTACAATATGAACTATTTTGGACTAATAAAATTACCGCCCGAGCTGCAAGGGCAGCGCGATTCAGTTAATCCGACAACCTCTCCCATGTGTGGGTGAATTAAACAAGGGTTAGTGCTGATGGGTTTTCTTACTAATATTAGTTACAGTGTCTCTGTTTAAGTCCCTGTACAAAACATAGACACATGACTTCCAAATGTATAAATCATTTATAAATTTCTTTATATATTTTTATTTATTTATAATATATTTATAATTTTTATTTTATACATATATATATAATTATCATATATAATTAATTTTAATTATCATAATTAAAATATAATTTTAATTATCATAATTTTATTTATAAATCATATAGTAAGCATTTATAAAAAAACACCACTTCTTCTAGCCTGGTTTTCTTCAGCTGTCCCTCTTAGACACCAGGATCTTTCTTGTGCTGGCTGTTATTTAAAAATTATCTACATTTTAACTCAGGATTATTCCACCTGACTTTGATAAAATATTTCAAATGCAAGATGCCGTGATTTCTCTCCTGTCTCACCAATACGTAGACATAGACGTATGTCTAAGTGACTCACCTAAGTGACTATAGACGACTGCGAGTCCTCTGTTACATTTGTGTCCGGCTAAATGTCTAAAAGTCTTGAAATTGTTTTATGTCACATCCTACATGTGGAGGAGATATTATAAAGTGACACATGCAACAGACAGGAGCACAGTGTAATTACACATAATTACACATTACAGCGGTTGACGTCGTATTTATGAGCTTTGTGAATGGCTGATGAAGTGCGAGATTGCACGAGGCATGGATTTCCTCTTCAGTATTATCCTCTTAGACATCCCATTTCAATATACAATGTGCACGGTTCTGGGCTCTGATACTTTTATGATTATACTTTTATCATTCATATATATCACTCACCTTGTTTACAGTTTATTTGTTTTTCTAGTTTAGTTGACTACCCATAAGACTAATGAAAACTGTTCTCTAACGCTCATCAAAAACCCATGAATTGACGTACACCATTGTCGAACTCAGTGTTGTATATACAGTGAGTTTCATATGTTATGCACACTTGGAAACTATAAGAGATACAAGACCAACTAATCAATACGATTAAGTTAATTATTGGTTGCGTTGTTCACTCGCTGCGCTCAAAAAACTGATTTTAATCTAAACAGTATTTTGCATTAAATCTGCATGAAAAGTCTTCTATTTTCCAAATATTATAATTTAAAAGACCTGCAAGTAGGAGGTGTAGTGTTAGAGTCGGCCTTTATAAATGCAAAGAACCATTTTTTTACTTAATCAAAAGAGAGTAGAGTTTTTTCTGATTACAAAAATACCATACGTGTTATAATTTTCTCACGGTATTCATCTAATAATTCATAGAAATCTGGTTTTTGTATGGTTGTGTGAAAGGAATTTTTATTCCACTATTGAGATAGTTGGTAGACCTGATATATTTCACTGCACAGTGTTGGAATCAGCTGTGTAGTAAAACACAGAAATTATGAGACAAGGTCAGTCTAAAGTTACTGTTACTGATAACTTTGTATTTGATTAACAAAATACGACAGTTCGAAATTTGTGACCAAAGACAATTAATTTATTGGTTTTGTTATTATTCACAACTTTATCAGTATAATCTTTGCTGTATCTCTTATAGTTTCCAAGATCCCTTTAGTGTGCATACAATATGGAACACACTGTATACGAAGCTTCATTCAAATTTTCAAGCCTCTAGATCAGTTTTCACGTGATATCAAGTGGATAGACAAACAGTCAGAAATTACAATTTTCCAGCCTCTCGATCGATAGGCTTCTCTAACGCTCAGCCAGTAATAATAATTAATGTCTGTACTCAGACACGAATTATTTATTTCACCAGTACGCATTTCGTGTAGTTGTATCATTTAAGGAAAAATTGTTGAAGGTAATAAGGTTAATTTTTGAAATTTTAAGGTAGTCGTTAAAACATATTAATGAATAATGCTATGGTACAAACTGCAAAAATTCTCATGTTTTACCTTCATCCAATTTTTTTTGGCCTTGTTACAAAACTGCCCAAATTTCCCAAAACCGATTTACCAACCTTTAGGGCTATTGTGAAATGGATATTAGTTTGTGTTTTTGAACTATGGGAGATATCTTATTTAAAGTTATAATGAATACATTCAATGAAAAGGTTTTCTACTTCAATACATGTAGAAGTTAAAAGCCATTTCTTTATACAATTATTATGTATCTTTACCGATTTTTCATTTTTTTATAAACGTTGGTAAGTAATTACACAAACCCGAATATCGAGACCATAAAGGGAAAGCTTCGTAACGCGTTTTATATATGTGCATGCTGTTTTCACACACCAAAATGAAGGTAGTGAAGTGAATATTATTAAATAACTAAATTGTACACAATAAAAAATTCTATAAAATACAAGGTTCTTATGTATAATGTACATTTCTCTAAATAAAACACAGGTAATAAATGAGCAAAGCGAAGTTCCATCGCATCTGTTAAAAATAAGAGCGCAAGAATTCTTCATTAAATCCCACAATAATTATTTTTATGTTGTCAGACAGTGACACTGCGTTCTTAAGGACACGACTCTTTGTGGGGATTCATTAAGGCCCTCAAATCCACTCGGAACAGCTGCCCTCTTGTTAGTCTTGAAAGGGTTAAGGGAGAGGGAGGGTGATTCAAAAGGGAAAATTAGAAATACTCCACTGTACTCTGCGCATACCCACTCTAATTAGAATTTAGCACACACATTTAATTACTCATATTAACCGAGTAAACTTAATTTCGGAATAAGTTTTAATGTGGTAAAAACGAATATTAGTCACATTTAAGTTGTTATTTAGCTTACCGTTATTTCAAGATTCATGTCTCGGTTGTACGCGAACTCAGGAAGTTATCTAAGATAATGTTATGGTTCGTTGACTATAAATTTTAGTTGTATAGTATGATGCTTTTTAATTTTCTCCGCAAACTCAGGAAGATGACTAAGATAATTTTCAAGGTTCTTTCACTAAACATTTCAGTTGTATAGTATGATGCTTAATATTGTGCTCGTATAATTTTCTATGATTGTACTGTTGATTATTAAGAGTTTCCATGGAGTTGTATTTGAGTTGATTCTGGATTGCACGCTTACAATTCTAGCTCAGACACAGTTTCCTTAAGGTTTAATGGAAAGCATAAAACCGAGAACTTTTACATTATATACAATTCCATGGAAAATATCATTTCACAAATGTAACATGTAACAGTTACTTTTACAACGGTCACAAAAGAGATTTAGATATTTGTCATAGTTGATAAAAGAGCTAGATTTTTGAGACCACCGAGCAATAAGCAACCTCGGTTCTGAAATCCTTTGCTTTGTGGGTGTACAACACTTTGGAGCCCCCTTTTACTGATAACTAAGATCGCCTGGTATGGCTCAACGTACTCTAATGAACCATCTGCCTCCAGTTAGAGAAACGTGATGGCCTCTATAAGCCAATAAGTCTTCTTTTGGAACAACGCTCTCTGAGGTTACCTAATTTTTAAGAGTATCTTATACTTGAAATTTGTCGACCTCTACAACACATTTGAGTGAATATCCACTTAAAGTTCCATCGTATGTCTGTAAAACTTCACTTTAACTAGCCTTCTGCTGGCTATAGCTTCATGACCTAACCTCTGGGAATTCACGGTCATTAATTGACTTGTTTCTCGCAAACTTCAAGTTTTCTCCGAGATCTAGTCATTGTAAACACTTCTGATAGGGTCAAAAAGTCTCCAGAATCCTCTAGCTCTGCTTTATGACTTGACCTCTAGGAACTCAAGAATATTGAACGACTAGTTTATTATAAACTCCAAGTCTCCTTGAAGACTCTACTCACTGTAAAAACCTCTCATAGAGTGAAAACCCCTCCAGAATACTTTGGCTCTAGCTTTATAACTTGACCTCTAGGAACTCAAGGAACTCAAGAATATTGAATGACTAGTTTATTACAAACCTCAAGTTTCCTTGAAGACTCTACTCACTTTAAATACCTCGTATAGAGTCAAAAACCCTACAGAATCCTTTGTCTCTAGCTTTATAACTTGACCTCAAGAACTCAAGAATATTGAATGACTAGTTTATTACAAACTCCAAGTCTCCTTGAAGACTCTACTCACTGTAAAAACCTCTCATAGAGTGAAAAACCCTTCCAGAATACTTTGGCTCTAGCATAATGACCTCTAGGAACTCAAGAATATTGAATGACTAGTTTATTACAAATTGAAGACTCTACTCACTTTAAATACCTCGTATAGAGTCAAAAACCCTACAGAATCCTTTGTCTCTAGCTTTATAACTTGACCTCAAGAACTCAAGAATATTGAATGACTAGTTTATTACAAACTCCAAGTCTCCTTGAAGACTCTACTCACTGTAAACACCTCTCATAGAGTGAAAACCCCTCCAGAATACTTTGGCTCTAGCTTTATAACTTGACCTCTAGGAACTCAAGAATATTGAATGACTAGTTTATTACAAACTCCAAGTCTCCTTGAAGACTCTACTCACTGTAAACACCTCTCATAGAGTGAAAACCCTTCCAGAATATTTTGGCTCTAGCTTTATAACTTGACCTCAAGAACTCAAGGAACTCAAGAATATTGAATGACTAGTTTATTACAAACTCAAGTCTCCTTGAAGACTCTACTCACTGTAAAAACCTCGCATAGAGTCAAAACCCCTCAGAATATTTTGGCTCTAGCTTTATAACTTGACCTCAAGAACTCAAGGAACTCGAATGACTAGAACTATGAAGACTCACGCTAGTGTTATTACAACTCCCTAAGTACCCTACTTGAAGACTCTACTCACTTTAAATACCTCGTATAGAGTCAAAAACCCTACAGAATCTTTTGTCTCTAGCTTTATAACTTAACCTCTAGGTACTCAAGAATATTGAATGACTAGTTTATTACAAACTCCAAGTCTCCTTGAAGACTCTACTCACTGTAAACACCTCTCATAGAGTGAAAACCACTCCAGAATACTTTGGCTCTAGCTTTATAACTTGACCTCTAGGAACTCAAGAATATTGAATGACTAGTTTATTACAAACCCCAAGTCTCCTTGAAGACTCTACTCACTGTAAAAACATCGCATAGAGTCAAAACCCCTCCAGAATATTTTAGCTCTAGCTTTATAACTTTACCTCAAGAACTCAAGGAACTCAAGAATATTGAATGACTAGTTTATTACAAACTCCAAGTCTCCTTGAAGACTCTACTCACTGTAAAAACCTCTCATAGAGTGAAAACCCCTCCAGAATACTTTGGCTCTAGCTTTATAACTTGACCTCTAGGAACTCAAGAATATTGAATGACTAGTTTATTACAAACTCCAAGTCTCCTTGAAGACTCTACTCACTTTAAATACCTCGTATAGAGTCAAAAACCCCACAGAATCTTTTGTCTCTAGCTTTATAACTTAACCTCTAGGAACTCAAGAATATTGAATGACTAGTTTATTACAAACCCCAAGTCTCCTTGAAGACTCTACTCACTGTAAACACCTCTCACAGGGTCAAACACCCTCCGGAATACTTTGGCTCTAGCTTTATAACTTGAACTTTAGGAACCTAAGGCCATTTAATGACTAGTTTATTGGAGCTTTATGAATTCTCTACAAACGCAAGGTCATTGATTGACTATTTTCTTGGAATCTCGAACTCCTGGGAGCCTCCTTAGTCTCTGAAACTATCCAACCTCTAGAAATATAATACTATCTTCAGCGTCACCTTGTATTTTGAAACCCAAACCATACAATTCTCTGGCGCCTGAAATCACCTATCTCTTGGATTACCAAGATCCTCCAGTTCTTAAAACCCAATTTATCTGAATCACAGAAACCTCTCGCTTTGTCCGGAGTAGTTTACTGCTTAAATCTAAATGGGGAATTTCCGTGAAGATTGTTCCTTTACCTCTGAAATCATAAGCAGTAAAAACAGTGACATCAACGGTAACTCAGTTTGCGACTGACATCGACTAAATATTCAAGACGGAAAATCTAAGTATCTGCTTCGCTTTGAACCAGTCAAAGCTGCTTACGTTTACGATGGAACAGCCTAACGGGCTAATGCTGAATAGGAAATTCCCGCCTCGTCCAATTTCATACTTCATCATCCATTCACAAAGCACTCAGATTTTAAGTGGAGTGTTCTAATAAGTAATTATGTGAAACGCTAAATTCGAGTCACAATTCTCAGCCCACGTCACTTCTACACTTGTACTTTTATCATCATGTGTTTAATTGCAACCCATATACATTTAGACATTTTCTAGTTTTTTTACTTAATTGGTTTGTCTTAGAAGGCAACATTATAGTGTTTATGAATGGCTATATTGTAATTTTAGGTGTAAAATATTTGAATAAAGGTGCCTCCCCACACAATCCATTAGACGCTAAGTTTTATACACGTTCAGAATGTATATATCTACTATTAATTTATCATTACGCGTATTATATGTACGTCAAGGACTTTTGACAAGCGCATAATTCAAATGTTGAATTAATCATATGAAAATCTACTGTACAGCTCTTTTACTCAAACTCTTTTATCTTCAATGGTCCTGTGAGTTATTGAGTTAAAAACAAATACGCCACTAGAAAAATTAAAATTAATTCTTTTAATTATAGATTACAAAGCAAAGTATGTCAAATTCCTTACATTCATGACATTTCATGACTTTATCCCAGGATCATCCTCTTTATTTTTTTTAATTTTAACTCCTTACCAGTTAAAAAGTACTTTGACAATGTGATGGTAAGCATTTTTGAGTACTCCCAGTTATTGAATTGTGTAAGCGCAGTATTTTTCTCTTTAACACACTGGGAGTTTTTTTTATTATTTAGTTCTCTATCCAGGATTTGTGTATTAGCTGTATTAAGGCTACAGATTCAATCTGTGTTTACCACGAATTTCTTAATCTGGATTCTAACCCGAGTACTTGAAATTAAATGCTCTAATTTATGTCAATTAGTACGACTAGCTGTATAATTATGCACAAATTGTATTTCGGAAACTGTATTGTACAAGAATTTTCATTAAATTACGTGTATACTTTTGGCTGAAGTAAATAATCCGTTTTTATGAAACCGCAAAGTTGTGGATTGATGCACAGTGAAATTTATATCTCAATATTCTTACTTGAAGGGACTTTTGTGGACCTATCTTTCGTTCCCAAGTGGCCATTGACTATCAGAAGAGCATGGCGGTGGGGGAGGGGGAGAATGAGGGTTTGTTTAACCACAAACGGCCCCTACAACGACTTGGAAAAAACCGAACATATTCTCTCCGGCCGAATTGCCAATATTACATTCTACCCGGTTAAACAAGGGCAGAAACAATACTGGGCCCTCTCTCCTCTCTCCCTTCCGCGTGCCACCCCCGTTTCCCGACATCCCCAAACATTTGAACCCCTCCGGCAGCTCAGACTCGGGGGAGCGCCGCTTTCTCGCAGTATTTGCATAGTTAAGCACACAAGCGCCGATTAAGAGAGTCTAGATTACGGGCGAATCTTTGAAACAACTTATAATTGGTTGAAAATTTTAAAACATTTCTTAATTAATTTCTCACTACTTTTTCGCAAATGTGGAACAATATCAAGGCGGACTGAACGGTTCTGAACTGTCTGTTGTTCCTGAAGGCAACTTTAATTGTTTCATTATATGTATAAAGTAATTAAATAAGTGTAATAATTCATGCAATCTCTCATTCCTCTCTACCTCCCACCAGATATAAATAGACAGGGACAAACTTGCCACTTTACTCCTGCTGAATGCTTGTCAAACATTGTGACTCGACTTGTTTAGAACTATACTAGAATGTAATTTAGGAAGCTTTAAATAATACTAGTATATCTATTTTAGACCAGTTGGCTTTGGAAGTAAATTTGTTAAAAGCATAATGCAGTATTAGCTACTAAATTTCGAAAACATGTGATGCATTGCTACCCAGTCAACATTGTTCATAAATTGAATTACCACTTTACTACGTTAAAATGTATTACTGCTTTGTTTACCTTTTATGTAACGTTGTACATTTATTGAGTTGTGTAAATCTACTGGGGTAAACGAACAAAAAGTAACAAAACATATTGAAATCGTAATTAGTGAATGTCATTAATAATGGGGAATTTAATAATTAGTCGATGTGATGTGGAAGGGTGAGTTGAAGACAAAAAAAATTATGACAAAATTGTGTACTATTTATTAATTTATTTTTCCCAGTAATCCCTCATTACGTATTCCACTCTAGTTCTATTAAACTTTTAATACAAAAATCACTGAGATATGATTGTCAATTAAATTATATTTTGCAAACCAAAGCGCAAATTTGAGTTCATTAGATAAAGTATTAACTTAAAGCATGCGATTACGTTCGTATTTACGTTCGATAATGTTGCTGTGGATAGGACTATATTTTAAATAATCGTTGAGTTTAATACAGTTTAGCTATATAACCAATATACAGAGAATTTCCGTTTATATTTATTATGAATATTCTTTTTAGAGTGATACCATTGTTTGATGGTCGATAAAACAAACAAAATAAAATAAAAATCGATTCCAGCCCTAAACAAGAGATGGTAATATGAATCATTCTTACAAATTAATAAAGCACATTAAATATTTTCATTACAAAAAACATTACCTGTGTCTCCTTTTTAGCAATGTGGAAAGTCTAAACGTACTGCTTTTTAGATTCATTCATTTGCAGCCTGCTTTAAAACTTTAGCAATCAGTACAAATTTCCAGAACTTCAACAAAAACCAAGAAATAATTACCGTAGCAAGTCCCCTTAAGTTGGCTGCATAAATTATACTTATTAACTATTCCACCTTGGAAGTGTTTTTATGTGAGTCATCAAGGTCTTAAGATGCATGCCATAGTCGGGATTCGAACCCGAGTGCCCGAATTGAAGACTTCATTCACCACAGTAAAGGTATGGGCAACTAGGTGTGATGCTAGTTTTATCTTAGAGTAAGTATAACAGAGTAAGTATAGTATTGTAAGTATAGTATGGTAAGTATAGTATTGTAAGTATAGTATTGTAAGTATAGTATTGTAAGTATAGTATGGTAAGTATTTTCTACCGCGTGTACTTAAGGACGAGCTTCTGAGAACATTCAATAAACTAATAGCCGTTTGGTTAATTAAAAGTGTTTTTAATCGTGGCAAAAACCTAATTTCATCAACTTCGGCATTCACTATCAATGTTATTTAGATATCAAGTGAATTGACTGATCAATGGTGTGAAATGTGTGCAATTTGATTAATAGCATAAGGTCCTTAAATGTAAGAGTTTAAAAATTGAAACAGTTTAGAGGTGAAATTTAAAAACTAATTGTGCGTTTTATTTTAGTATTTCATCGGACTCAAAGGATATGATTACGTGCCAGTGATAGGCCGGGGCTTGAGGTAAAAGTTTGATCAGGTTTTAGGGTGGGAAGGGATTCGACCGGAGATGTTTTAGAGGGAAGTACACGGGAGAGTGGGTGCCCTTTCCAGTTAGCGATTGAAGGGCGCGGCAGGAAAACGGAGAGGGTAGTAACACTGCGTCTCATGGCGTTCCCGACACTGTCTAGACTTGGTAAAACGTTTTATAGACACTGCATAGCTTGTATTGCACTCTGCGAGCAGCAATTATCCAATATTATTAAGCATTCCTTCAATTAAAAAATGGTTACCTAGAAAGAAATCGTTGTATTGTACTTATTTAATCGTGCCATTGTAATTTAATACCGAAAACGATTTTTCTACAATTCACAAATGTCATGTTACTATTTATGTTACTATTCACGCATAAAAGTGACCAAGTACATCTTAGACCATAACTTAAATTGAAATAGTTTAGAGGTAAAATATACAAAAACTAATTGTGCGTTTTATTTATTTTTTTTTTTTTTCAATTAAAAAATGAGTACCAAGAAAGAAATCCTTGTTTTGTACTTCTTTAATGATACCATTGTAATTTAATATTGTAAACGATTTTACTACAATTCACAAATGGTACTTTAAATAGTTATGTTATTGTTCGCGCATAAATATTACCAAGTATATCTTAGACCTATTTCCTGATTTCGATTTTTCAAAATTTTTCTCAAAGTGTAGATGTTTAAAACTGTCTATTTTATTTTAACTTATCTCTTCCGTCTGATTAAATCGGCAGGTTTTAACCAGTGCACTGTTTATATACACTTTTTGTAAAACCCATCTTTGTACAGTAAATCACCATACAGTAAATACGTACAACAGGGTGATCTAAACATTAATGTTTGGTTTTCGAAAGCTAAAACCCGTTTTCCCATCAGAAAAACTAACAAACATCGGGCGAATCGCACAACCTTTACCGATGTTTCCGATAATTTCATTTTGCCGGAATCAAAACAGTTCTGGGAGTGTCGGCGGTGGTGAGGGGGGAGGGGGCAACCGGCAGTATCCGTGGATGAAACAACAGAGACGGCGATTAAGTAAATATTTTGGGCCTGGTAAATGAGTTAACATGGGCTCCGATCCCGGGCCGCAGTCAAGATGGCGGAGAGGGGGTTGTCATGGCTACGGCGGGTGGCGGGTGGTGGGTAGTGGGTGGTTGGGTGGTTGGGTGGAGTGAGTGGGGTGGGCAGTAGTTTACAACCACTCTGGGTCCCGTATACTGAGTAGTACGGGGTAAGTGGCTGCCTTGACAATTACATTGGAAAATACGTTATATCGACGAAGGAAAAAATTTCCTGTCTGGATTAAAATTTAGTGTTCTTTGCTTTATAATAGAGGTTGAGAATTCCGACACTGATCTTTAAAAGGTGTATAGTAAAGCGTATCACCTGGCTTCGAGTCATTAAATCGCTTACATCTCATTTTCCGACTGAGCTAACTAATACATAATGTCCAAGGATAAATTGCTCATTGCAGTTTTGAATAGTTGGCTTTGAAATCTTCTTTGACAGCGGTTTTTCTTGGCTATATACTTATCTTTATAAGTATATATGATTCATACAAGGAATTGAAACTGTCTATTGAAGCCTATCCCAAAAAAGAACGTAAATCTATAATTTATAGCTTAGTAAAGCGTCCGAAATCTGACAATGTCACAGATTTAACTCCTATCCTATGAAGTTCACGTCCGTCTGAGAAGATATTCAAAAGTCGACGACGAAGACGTTTGCATCGTTTTGACATCAAAGCCGCGTAGACTACAAAAGATGAAGAGATGTTCTTATTGTGTTAATAGGTGCAAATCGAATTAGGTGCGATGTTTTAGACACGATTCTAAAGTACTGTGGACCAATCGAGTTTTCTACAAACACTATTTTGGAAAGGGTTGATTCAATGCGAATGTTGAGTTTAACTCCATTTATAATCTTCCGCTCAGTTCAGCGTCTGAAATCTGACACTGCACTTGGTGGTCTAGGTGTTCTTGATGTCGAAATGATGCAAAGATTTCGTTTTGGACGTCTTTGCCACTGACTTTCTTTTGGGTCTTTACAGCCAGACGTGGACTTCAAATTCCAGGTGAAATGGAGCTAAACCCAACATTCGTATTGAGTCAACAACTCATCTGATTGGAATGGTGATACTGAGAAATGCTGGTAATTCAATGCGGGATCCAATTCTGACTGGTTTATTCTACCAGTTGAACTACACTGGGTACAGCATGCAGGAAACCACGATGTTGTGACTTACATCTGAGCAACTTCGTGAATTTCCAGGAACAGCATATCAGTTGCCGTGAATGTGAAGATACGACATGGATAATTTGATTGGTTTACTTACGGTGGAAAATTATTGGTTAGAGTTAGTATGGCTCCCTTAGTGTTAAATGCTTTAACCTAACCATTCAGAAAGGGTTTCATCTGCCCGTTTTGACTGTTAAACGCTAGAACCCTCCATTTTCCAAGGTGGCATGGTTGAAGTACTGCTCACTATTCTTCCACACGGTGGCTGTATGTGGGACTTCAATTCCTTATCCTTATCCATCTTGAATCTCCTCACTCCAAAAGCCGCATAGAATGCCTTTTAGGTGTATATTCAGTAGATGCTTTCTCAGCGTCTTGTTCTAAAGAACAAAAAAGGACAATGTGTGCTGGGTTGTTGGAGTTGGAAGGCCAAGTACTGCTGATGTTGAAATTTGTTTAAGGCGACCCTCTGTAATAGGTTTTTAATTTTAATAACATTGTATTTATTTCCACGTTGGCAACATTTACACTATAGAGGTTAAGGAAAGAGTGGACGTTTAAACCAAACCGTTACCTCAATAAATCAAACTATAATTGAAATTATCTATTATTACTGCTCAAACCGAATTGATTAAGTATTAATTACAGGACGTAGTTTATAACAAGGATTTAGCCAATAACTGATAATTTAAGGCTTCCTGAGGTTTGTGGCGGTTATTTTAAGTAATATCCTTAAGCAACAAGTCTATCATTTCACTGCTCTAAACTAGGAAGTTGTAGATTCAAACGTAATCGTAACAGGAAAACTTTATTATTAGAAAGCTCATATCTCAAAGATCACTAATTTTCAGTGAAAGATCGTCATCCCTGCAAACTTTCCTGTCTCTCTGTTCCATACGTGAAGGTAGTCGCCCATAATGAGATCCCTTTCTCTGTTAAATGCATCGGGGTCAATCATATACGATAAGGGTTAGTGAAAAAAGAATAAAGGGTTAGGTAATGACATTCTAGTTACGGTCATCTCTCTGTAGTCTCTTTTTGTTTCCCAGGACTAGTTGTTTTCTTTTCTTTTCACTGATGACCAGTTCACTTCTATAGCAGTATTGGATGGCTATAATTGAGATATATGTAGGTGTCAACTTTCAGATCTTCAGGGTTTCTCTTTCCCAACAGCAATACTGTGTCATCAGCGTACAGTCCTTTACTGTGGTTTTGCATGTAGGTGGGAAAGTCATGCGTGAAAAGGATAAAAATTACAGGCCCTAGAACTGATCTCTGGGGGACTCCTCTGCTGATCTACTTGGGTGTTAACCAAAACATTCTATTCTCCTGTTATTAATATGAGTTATTCAACCATTTGGCTTCGTCCTGTCAGGTAGCTGGTATACCAAGTTTTTGAAGTGCTTTGAATGCCAAGTGTTGTAAATTTCTTCATGAGAGAGGCAGTAAAAAGCTTTGCTGTGGTCAACAGTATGGCTGTGCAGGTGTTGCCTTCTTCAAGCTGATCAATAAGGAATCCTGTTTGACTGATGAAAGTTTTAGTTGTTGATTTTCCAAACAAGAATCTATGTTGGTAAGTTGTTAGTAATTGATAAGTTGATAGATTTTCAAAAAGCCTGGTTAACACTATATTTTCAATTGCTTTAGAAAAAGTAAGAACCAGTGAGATTGGGCTATAGTTTAGTGAATGTATTGTACAGCTTTTTTTTTAAAATTTAGGGTAGATTTTAGCCAGTTTTACGGCCACTGGAAAAGACACAGATTGGAGAGATTTGTTAGTGATTTCGACTAGAGGTTGTATTAATCCACTATCGCAAAGCTTCAGTAACTTTGGCGAAATTTCTTCAAATTCTGCTGAGGTTATCTTTAGTGACGTAATGATCTTTGACATTTCTTGATTTTTGGTTGGTGTGAGCTGTAATGGTGGAAATTTGTTTCTTAGTGGAAGTGGGGTGTGTGAATTATGTTGTATTCACACACATGTGTGTGAATTATGTTGTATTCAATAAGGTGAGACTTATTGGAATTTTTATCATGTCCCTTACAAACTCCTTCTCACTGCATGACGTCTGCAAATTTTTATTGATTTAACTCCTCATCGAAATACCCCTCAGATCATACATTGCGAGAAATCCACCACCAAACAGAAAGTCTTCATTCCGCACTGAACCCGGAATGCCTAGGCACACAAGAGGCGTGTTATTGAAAATCATTTTCATGACGACTCAAATCGTTCCATGCACTAGGGATCTTTTTAATCGTGGTATCCAACTGAGGTGTCTCCGGCATTACTTAATTGTATGGTAAATCTTCTCTAAACTAGTTCCCTGAGATCCATTGGATTGTGTAAGGTTTAGAGAAATCCTCATCCGACCCCTTCGTTGAACAGAATAAGCTCGTATCCTTCAATAGATTCATAGAGAATTCTCATTTGGTCTTCCAGAAGTCCTCCCATGAAATCTAATGATAATTTATGTCATTTGGTTTGTGAGAACTTTACATGACTCGAATTCGAGTCACTGGAGTTCGAACACAGCTCCTTCAAGTGACAAGCTAAGATTCTGACCTTTCAGCTACCATGAACGATTTTATCTTTTACATGCAAATACTACACCGTTTTATTCCTACTGGGCTCATTTATATCCATCGTGTACGCAGCTAATTTACTCGTAAGTAAAATTCATTAACTAATTTTTCAGTTTTCTTGATGACTTTGAAAATTTCTTTTTTATTTTGGCTGTTTCAAAATGAAACTCAATCTAAATATATCAGCAAATTAATATATTACTTGTTTTAATGTCTATATCAAATGTATCAATAATAGAAGGAGCAGGAGAATTTCTTATAAGACCGTCAGTCAGTCAGTTTTGAGATATAGATTTCTCAAAATGAGATGAAATTTTCAAACTAGAATGGATATTGATATTGAAAACAAAAGCTATTGGCTTACAGGTCACAAGTTTACGAAAGTTTTCCATTGCACTCTATAAGAGACGTCCAATTTTGGAAGCATCAACCAGTGGGCCTCTGAACATCTGCGGTTTCAAAGTAAGAGTCTCGTCCAATTATGGTCATTTTTAACATTTAATTTTATTCGTTTTGATTTTAGCCCAATCGGATTATATATTCCTCGAAACTATAAAAACTAAATTACAATAATTACGTTAAAATGTGAAATTCGGTTTTGTTATTTTATAAGCACAAGAAATGTTGCTAAGAGCCCAATTATGAGTTCAACAGATGATATTTTCAAATTAGACTAAAATACTCACGTCATGTATTCTGATAAGTTCTTTATTACATATTTTATAAATTACGTTGTTTAAGCAACATTACTTCAGCCTATTCATTTCAAATTATTATTTTGAATTTTTAAGCTAAACATGACAAAATTCATCTGATCTGTCTGATACATTGATACATTTGAAATTGTATAGCTGTAATAACCACTGGTTAGTTAAATAAAACGGTCTTCCATGGCTTAAATAACTTTAAAATAATCAATCTGCTTTACGTTAAGCCTCGAACTTAAGAACTTGCTGGATAAAGTTATCGACTGAGCAGAAATTCTGCATTATTTTTTATTATTATTGGAACCACCTTTGGCACCAAAGCAATTAAAATTACAAGTAGGAAAACAATTCCTCCAAGTTAACTCCATCTCTAGCGCAACCTAAATTCTAGAACCACCCGGCCCCTAAGACTAACTGGTTCCTAACATCCTCCAATATCTGGCTTCATCTTGCTGTCTAGCTCAAATCCACAGGTCTTTGAGTTTCACATGGTTACTAGGGACTGTCAGGCTTTATGACCAATGGTATCTGGGTAAATTGGGTCTCTTGAGTTACTGGCCTCGACAACTGTAGGACTCTAACTTGTACGCATCTGGAACAAGTAGCTCCTCAAGGTCTCTAGAACACTTATTCATCAATATTGTTCATCAAGCCCGTAGGACATTTATCCTCTTGAACATCTATCTTTTGAAAACCTCTTAGATCAAGGAGGTTTCTTGGATTATCTCTCAAGATACCACCTTGTGAGTGTTCTCTGTTTATGACATCCTCTGGAATGGAATTCTCTTTGCCGCTGTGGCTACAAGAAACAACTGGTCTGTAGGAGCCCCCAGTCTTTAAGGCCGCTAACAGTAGAGGAGTCTCTGACCTTTCTGAAACCTCCAGTAGATCCAAAAACCGCTGAATGATCATTCTCGGCTGAGATTTATTTCAAAAAAGTTCGTGCCAATAATTATGATTGAAATTCACGTATTCAAAGAACAGGTTTGGTCCTGGAATTTCGCTCCATGGGGTCTGCTACTGACCTTATCAACAAACTTGAAATAGTCATTTACATATAGGAAAGTCCATAGCATTTTGGGGGAAGACCCATTGAGAACTTGTCTTGAAGACCATCTTAGACTGATAATCGTAATATGGTAAATATAATTTGCTATCTATTCAAAGGTTAAAGTATGGTACAAACACTTTTGTATGTCAAAGATATGCCGTAGAACTGAAGGGAATTTAATGTGTGACAACAATACGACTAACTATTGTTGATTAGCAAGTTATTTAATTGAAAGAAACCTACAATGATCATGTTTTAGTTTTATAGCTTCAAGTAACAACTTATCAGGTTAGCATGTGCTATGATATCTTATGTTTTATAACCACTGTATCGTAAATCATCCGCAGCATAAAATCTAAATTAAAATCAAGTAGCTGCCACTTACTAAATAAATATCTGTGACTGGTTGTTATTCGCTCATTATCAATACACTGGATCGGCAATTAGTGCGATTCAATCTAAATTAACTCAATAAAAGTAATTATCGGTAGTGTTCATAACTAACGTCATTACCGCAACCGAGATGTATTCACTTCATTACACCAATTACTGTGATGTTTCCCCGAGTAGAACATCATTCTGCAATATTTCAAATTCGTTGCTGTAATGTGAAAATGGCAACTGTCAACGCTAAAATATATCACTGCTAATTTTAATGCTATGCAGAATTTATTTTCTCGTTTTACCAAATGTTTGCTCTTCAATTTACGATTGACCTACGACCGAAAAACGTGAATCACTCATTGAGCCCCGTGACTGCGATTCACGAGTTCCAGAACTACAGACTATAATATAATACCGTAGATTATCGAATGGTCGGAAGGAACGTAACTAAATAGTTATCGCACACTCGGACAGACTGACCTTTTACCTTTTGACCCCCAAATTCACTAGAGTTCTTTCTTTCTTGGACCAAGAGTGACCTATACCAAGTTTCATATCACTACAATCTTTCTATCAAGAATGAAATTATTTCATAGACGAAGAAACTGACCTTTTACCTTTTGAACTCAAATTCACTGGAGTCCTTCCTTAGACCAAGAGATACCTATGTACCAAATTTCATGTCACTGGAATCTTTCTATCAAGAATGAAATGATTTCATAGATGGAGAGACTGACCTTTTACCTTTTGACCACCAAATTCACTAGAGTTCTTTCTTTCTTGGACCAAGAGAGACCTATATACCAAGTTTTCGTGTCACTGGAATCTTTCTATCAAGAATGAAATGATTTCATAGATGGAGAGACTGACCTTTTACCTTTTGACCACCAAATTCACTAGAGTTCTTTCTTTCTTGGACCAAGAGAGACCTATACCAAGTTTCATATCACTACAATCTTTCTATCAAGAATGAAATTATTTCATAGACGAAGAAACCGACCTTTTACCTTTTGAACTCAAATTCACTCGAGTCCTTCCTTAGACCAAGAGATACCTATGTACCAAATTTCATGTCACTGGAATCTTTCTATCAAGAATGAAATGATTTCATAGATGGAGAGACTGACCTTTTACCTTTTGACCACCAAATTCACTAGAGTTCTTTCTTTCTTGGACCAAGAGAGACCTATATACCAAGTTTTATGTCACTGGAATCTTTCTGTCAAGAATGGAAATATATCATAGACGGAGAGACTGCCGTTTCACCTTTCGATCTCAAAAACAAGACCTTGTGACCTCCATCTTTCTATCAAGAGTTATCACACAGACGGACGTCACAATTGTAAGAGGCTTTAATAGAAAATAAAGCGGAATAGTGTACGTTCACTTTTGTAGTTTGACTGTAACGGACACCCGCGTTGTGTTACTCCGTCTAGCTCAAAGGAAACGAGTTATTTATCGGTTGGTTTTAAAACCATGGCACTAATTCCAAATCCATCAATGCTGCCATTGGTCATATAAAAAAATCAATATTTATTCTGCGAACCTGTTTAGACATTTATATCCAATCGTTCATTTGTTTTCAATTACATCTTCATGATTGGGATGGAATTCAAATTACGTTCGTGAGATAAAAGGACTAAAAGTAAACGATTGTTGTAACTTAAGTCGGATGTAGTGAAACGACATTGAGTCTTACCACAATAACAAAATTGTTAAACCTCAAAACACCTTTTTAGAATTATTTGTAGGGGTTATGATTTGTGTTATATATTTTAATATAATACGCATGCAAACCGTTTTTAGTTTTTTATTTGTACTTTTAAAAGGTAAAGTAGGCAAGGTTAGAGATTTTTCTGTTTTAACCTATTAAAAAAGAGCTTAGGTTTGTATTAATAATATCTTTGAAATGAGACATATACCATAGTTATACACGTTTCTTTAAACTAAGGACAAAAAAAGACGTGAGGTTAATATTGTACTTACGTTGCTAAAATCAAAATCGTCACCAGCACACTCAGCACGTAAGTTTAATACATAACATAACATGCGATTAAATATGCTAACGTGGACAAACCACGGTAACATTATTTAAATAATGAAAGCAATAAAGAACCTAAATAATAAATTATTACTTTCTAACAGCTGATACTTTGAAATCAGTACTGAAATCTGCCAATCAAAACCAAGGTTTCTTTACTTGCGCTCCTTACGATGTACCACTCGACTATACTGTACAGCACATCGCTGAGGAAGAGAAAAACTCACCATATGTGAGTAATGTGAACCCGGTTGCAGTGGAATGACCTTGACTTTTTTCCTAAAAGAACAATGTTAAACCTCATGTAAAAAACGCTTTTTTTGTAAAATATATTAATTTTTAATAATTAAACGGTGAATTACAAAGAATTGTGATTTTTTCTGAGTAGCCAATAAAAATATCGAAAACAAAAAGCGTTTGAATGCTCATTAACATCTTTAAAACGAGATATTTCCCATTATTCTCGACTAAGTATAAAATTGTAAAAGTGCAAGAGGTTTAACATTGTACTTATGAGTCGCTATCCAAGATGGTCGCCAGTACGGCCGGTTCATAACCAGACCTGTCAAGAACAATTGCAGTAGTTGCCCAAGCTATACTAGGTATTGTGTTTGACCTTTGACATTTCATAAAGTTTTACATCTGTCTATAGGTTCCACAGTTGTTGGGAAGAAAAAGGCTAAACCTTCCCCTCCCCCCACCCACCGTCAGCCGATACGTCATCTAATCATCTGTCTGATAAGGTTCTGTTCAATTATTGTTTATTAGCCGCAACCGAGTTTAGTGTAAGGCATCATTCAAAATATATTCAATCTATATACGGATGTTGAGTTTAACTCCATTTTCCCTTCAGAGCAGCGCCTGAAATCTGCCACTCCCACAGACTTGACTCCTGAAATCTGGAGTTCACGTTCGTCGGAAGAGATCCAAAAGGATTCGGCGACTAAGATGTTCAAAATGAATTCTTAGCATCGTTTCGACATCAGAAACACCTAGCCAACAAAATCAGGTGTAATATAGGTGAAGAAGTGTTCCATTGTCTCATTAGGTGCACAATTGAGTCTGTGACAGCGTCAGATTCCAGACGCTGAAATGAGCGGAAGGGGAAATGGAGTTTCAACATTCATTCGCATTGAATCAACCCTTCCCATCATAGCTACGTTATGTCTGCCACTCCAATATTTTGTTGCCATTACAGATTCTAGGTTTGTGTGGCACTGATTATTGTACTAATTACAAAATAAATACGGAATAATGTTTACACATTAGTTTTATTTTTCTACAAAAAAAAGGTCTAAACTTTTTATTGATTTATTTCGGACAGTTGGTGTCATCAATAAACAAGCACCAATTCATTCACCTTTTAAATGAACAATCTGTAATAAAGGAAAAGCTGGTGATAACATCTGACTCACAGTTGTACAAAATCAATTCTATGCTTATAAAGCAAAACCTTATCTAGATGCTTAACGCGGGCGTATTCTTTCCCTTGATTTTCGACGGCCTTGTTTCTTTATCTTATTCCTGATTATTAATAAAACCAACTTTTTCAATAATAACGCTAGGGAACAGTTTGAATACATATAAGCCATTTTTGATTTATATAATTATCTTGATAATCTGCGACCGTAACTATAATAGTGAAAAAAATATTTCTGTTTATACCCTAGTTGACAAGGCCAAATTTCTGTGTCTGACAATTGTTAAAAATGTCAAGATTAGAAAAATATGATCTAAGAACATAATTATCATCTAATTGTTTTCCTTTAAATATTCTTCCATTTCAGCCAAAAGTAGCGTAATTTTTTAAGAGAAATCTATCGATTTCAATAAAAAACCAGTTTGCGGGCTTAAACAATGCAAATTGGCTATCGGCTCCCAGACTCATGGGACGGATCTCAAGGAAACTTCAGTTGTTGAGGTTATGTGTTAGAGCGCGTGCTTTTACTAAACGTTTGCGTAGCAGTCAGCTGATCGTGACAGCCATCTGGTGCGGCCTGGCGCGTGGTGACGTGTAATAAAGCCTGGTGTCAGATAAAACGCCTGTATAAAATACTGCATTTGAAACATGGATCTTCCTTCGAAGCGAGTTAACCGATCAGATCTTACAGTGTTAGTCTATCTGAAACAAGCATGTAGTGTACGCGTTCATAAAACCGTTGACTGTTGGCTTAGCATTAGCGAAGCTTGTTACTCAAAGAGATAAAAAAAATGTTTCATTTCTGTTTGTCAATCCACACAATATTTCGGGAACGATGTGATCTATAGACTTGACATATCACATGACATTTCATTGTTACATTGACAAAAATACTTTCTAGCAATGGGAAGATGCGTGTCCATCCGTAGCGTCATGGCTGAGCGTCATTGAAGCTCACTTAGTAGACACGATTTCTTTTTGACTTCAAGGAGAGGGGATTCAATGTTTACTGTGCGATTGTCTGTCTGCCCAAAGGACACCTTAAGAATTAAATTAGGAAATTTTACATGGAATCTCAGCAAAGCCTGTTACGCAACTAGTAGAGACGTAATCCTGCCTACTATTAGTTACACAGGAGATAATGAGGTCCGGAGGTCTGGTGCTAGGGCTGCGCCACGTGACTTTGATTTTTACCGTTCAAATATTTTCTCCTTGACTTACCTCAGCCTCTCACTCAATTGAGGGCAGTCCGGGCGCTCACATTTTGCGTCCCTCAATTTCAAGCATTTATGAGTTATCTCGTGTGTAACTAATACAGTCCAAGATAAGACCAAACGCATTTATCTGATGCTTCAATAATATAAATAAATATTCCCTGTGAATATTCTGTTTGACAGATCGTAAATAAAACAGGATTCTTATGAACGTCTGGTAGTGCAATATGTACAATATATTATGTAGTGCTCATAAAATATTCAAGCGAGGACTACTTCTCTCAGAACTACTCTTATTTATGTTTAAAGCTGCAACTGATCCAGTTGCAGAATTCTATTACGGGTATGATATAATTCAACACTGAACAACACTGAAGTAGGATGTGGTGCAGTCATTATATCACTTTAGTTCTACTACAGTATAACTTCCAACAGCTTTGCGTTAAATAATTTATTCTATCTCTATTAGGCAGCTGTGGAGAACAGTGTGGTCATGTATGCATGTCTCGTACAATAATCAGAGGCTTATCAGAAAAGTGTTCTAAATTAGCGCCATAATACCTGTAAACAATAATCAGAAGCTTATACCTGTAATCAATAATCAGAGGCGTATCAGAAAAGTGTTCTAAATTAGCGCTACAATACCTGTAATCAGTAATCAGAGGCGTATCAGAAAAGTGTTCTAAATTAGCGCCACAATACCTGTATACAATAATCAGAGGCTTATCAGAAAAGTGTTCTAAATTAGTGCCACAATACCTATATAATAATCAGAGGCGTATCAGAAAAGTGTTCTAAATTAGCGCCATAATACCTGTATACAATAATCAGAGGCTTATCAGAAAAGTTTTCTAAATTAGCGCCATAATACCTGTATACAATAATCAGAGGCTTATCAGAAAAGTGTTCTAAATTAGCGCCACAATACCTGTATACAATAATCAGAGGCGTATCGGAAAAGTGTTCTAAATTAGCGCCACAATACCTGTATACAATAATCAGAGGCTTATCAGAAAAGTGTTCTAAATTAGTGCCACAATACCTGTATATAATAATCAGAGACGTATCAGAAAACGTGTTCTAAATTAGCGCCATAATACCTGTATACAATAATCAGAGGCTTATCAGAAAAGTGTTCTAAATTAGCGCTACAATACCTGTAATCAGTAATCAGAGGCGTATCAGAAACGTGTTCTAAATTAGCGCCACAATACCTGTATATAATAATCAGAGGCGTATCAGAAACGTGTTCTAAATTAGCGCCATAATACCTGTATACAATAATCAGAGGCTTATCAGAAAAGTGTTCTAAATTAGCGCCATAATACCTGTATACAATAATCAGAGGCTTATCAGAAAAGTGTTCTACATTAGCGCCACAATACCTGTATACAATAATCAGAGGCGTATCGGAAAAGTGTTCTAAATTAGCGCTACAATACCTGTAATCAGTAATCAGAGGCGTATCAGAAAAGTGTTCTAAATTAGTGCCACAATACCTGTATACAATAATCAGAGGCTTATCAGAAAAGTGTTCTAAATTAGTGCCACAATACCTGTATATAATAATCAGAGGCGTATCAGAAACGTGTTCTAAATTAGCGTGTATACAATAATGTATAGCAATAATCAGAGGCTTATCAGAAAAGTGTTCTAAATTAGCGCCACAATACCTGTATACAATAATCAGAGGCTTATCAGAAAAGTGAAAGTGTTCTAAATTAGCGCTACAATACCTGTAATCAGTAATCAGAGGCTTATCAGAAAAGTGTTCTAAATTAGCGCCACAATACCTGTATACAATAATCAGAGGCGTATCAGAAAAGTGTTCTAAATTAGCGCCACAATACCTGTATATAATAATCAGAGGCGTATCAGAAAAGTGTTCTAAATTAGCGCCACAATACCTGTATACAATAATCAGAGGCTTATCAGAAAAGTGTTCTAAATTAGCGCCACAATACCTGTATACAATAATCAGAGGCGTATCAGAAAAGTGTTCTAAATTAGCGCCACAATACCTGTATACAATAATCAGAGGCGTATCAGAAAAGTGTTCTAAATTAGCGCCACAATACCTGTATACAATAATCAGAGGCTTATCAGAAAAGTGTTCTAAATTAGTGCCACAATACCTGTATATAATAATCAGAGGCGTATCAGAAAACGTGTTCTAAATTAGCGCCATAATACCTGTATACAATAATCAGAGGCTTATCAGAAAAGTGTTCTAAATTAGCGCCATAATACCTGTATACAATAATCAGAGGCTTATCAGAAAAGTGTTCTAAATTAGCGCCACAATACCTGTATACAATAATCAGAGGCGTATCGGAAAAGTGTTCTAAATTAGCGCTACAATACCTGTAATCAGTAATCAGAGGCGTATCAGAAAAGTGTTCTAAATTAGCGCCACAATACCTGTATACAATAATCAGAGGCTTATCAGAAAAGTGTTCTAAATTAGTGCCACAATACCTGTATACTGTATATATAGATCAGACGTATCAGAAAACGTGTTCTAAATTAGCGCCATAATACCTGTATACAATAATCAGAAGGCTTATCAGAAAAGTGTTCTAAATTAGCGCTACAATACCTGTAATCAGTAATCAGAGGCTTATCAGAAAAGTGTTCTAAATTAGCGCCACAATACCTGTATATAATAATCAGAGGCGTATCAGAAACGTGTTCTAAATTAGCGCCATAATACCTGTATATAATAATCAGAGGCGTATCAGAAAACGTGTTCTAAATTAGCGCCATAATACCTGTATACAATAATCAGAGGCTTATCAGAAAAGTGTTCTAAATTAGCGCCATAATACCTGTATACAATAATCAGAGGCTTATCAGAAAAGTGTTCTAAATTAGCGCCACAATACCTGTATACAATAATCAGAGGCGTATCGGAAAAGTGTTCTAAATTAGCGCCACAATACCTGTATACAATAATCAGAGGCTTATCAGAAAAGTGTTCTAAATTAGCGCCACAATACCTGTATACAATAATCAGAGGCGTATCAGAAAAGTGTTCTAAATTAGCGCCACAATACCTGTATACAATAATCAGAGGCTTATCAGAAAAGTGTTCTAAATTAGCGCCACAATACCTGTATACAATAATCAGAGGCTTATCAGAAAAGTGTTCTAAATTAGCGCCACAATACCTGTATACAATAATCAGAGGCGTATCAGAAAAGTGTTCTAAATTAGCGCCACAATACCTGTATACAATAATCAGAGGCGTATCAGAAAAGTGTTCTAAATTAGCGCCACAATACCTGTATACAATAATCAGAGGCTTATCAGAAAAGTGTTCTAAATTAGTGCCACAATACCTGTATATAATAATCAGAGACGTATCAGAAACGTGTTCTAAATTAGCGCCATAATACCTGTATACAATAATCAGAGGCTTATCAGAAAAGTGTTCTAAATTAGCGCTACAATACCTGTAATCAGTAATCAGAGGCGTATCAGAAACGTGTTCTAAATTAGCGCCACAATACCTGTATACAATAATCAGAGGCTTATCAGAAAAGTGTTCTAAATTAGCGCCATAATACCTGTATACAATAATCAGAGGCTTATCAGAAAAGTGTTCTAAATTAGTGCCACAATACCTGTATACAATAATCAGAGGCTTATCAGAAAAGTGTTCTAAATTAGCGCCACAATACCTGTATACAATAATCAGAGGCGTATCAGAAAAGTGGTCTAGATTTGTGCTACAATTTACCTGTAAGTATGTTTCGAGCGTTTTAAGAACATGTATAGTGCCTAATGTATGCCTTGAATGCAGACAGAAATTGGCATGTAAGTGAGTCACACTATGATAAGATCTAATGTATTTTGTTTTTGTTTTTATTTTGTATTTTATCAGTTACTTGTTACACTCAGCATAAAAATATCCACTTTTTAAGAAGCATCATAAAAAGGTTTAGTGTCGGCCGGAAAGTCCACTTTAAATAATGCTCACGTATAGAATCTGTTGGATAGCCATAACCGTACACACTGTTATAGAAACCAACCATTTTAACACAAATTTCCATTGTATTATTTATTGTTCACTTTTTAATAGCAACCTTATTAATGTAGTGGCACTGATACATGTATGAAGGCTAGAGGGTTATCTATTATATGTCATGAAAATAGATATTCAGTTATCATTTTTTTTAATGTGTTGTGAACCATTTTGCGCGAAATTCCTAACATTCGAAATTGATTTTAGTGTAACGAATACCTAAATCATCATTAAAAAGTTGTAAATTTTTACAATATAAAATAATTTATAGGTATATAAAATTACCATCACGATGTGTTCTAATGTTCAGGTAATTTTAGGACTTCTTACATGGATCCAAATAAGATATGTAATGTGTACCCCTTGAAAATTTGAGGCCTGAAACATTTGACAAAATAGTAACCACTTCCTCAATAATCGCCAGACTATCAGTACACAAGCGGTACACATAGATAGGATCACAGCATGTCGCCCGCAGCAGGAGGGCCTGAAAATCACAAACTCAATGTACCTTGCAAACAATGCGTTGTAGAGAAATTCCACAAAAGACCATTTTTTTTCTTCTTCTCTTTATGCGTTTTAAGAAGAAATCATAATATTTTGTTCTACATCTAGAACTTCCCTTCTCAAAAACTGAAAACAGCTGAAAATCCTAAAATGTACCATAACTTTATTTAAACTTTCTTTAATTTCACTTAAATAGATTTTTTCGCTTCGGAAACCCAACAAGGACAAGTTACGTGATAATAATTGCATTGCTTTGGACGCAGGAAAAATGCCACTTATTTGTCAACTTAGAATTTCAGTAACTAAGTAGAGGTACTTTTTCAAACACTTGATGTATGATAAACAGTAGTATGTTAACTTCAAGAATACTCCCTGAAATTTCCTGGTATGCATTTTGGAACTTCGAAATAGTTTTCTTCAAATTATTGAAATCATTCAGTGGGTAATATTTTTATGTAAATTTAAAAAAATAAGACTGAAATGCATTGGCAATAAATAGTGGCTTTTGTCTTTTGCAATGCACACAACATCGTTAACCATTGATGCGACGTATTCGGACTTGATATCAGGGCAGGGATGTGGGTCGTGAGGGACAACAAAGTTGTTTACACATGTCCCGCGTGAGATTTGTGAGTTATTTTGCGGGACTTCGCACCCACAGTTTCTTGCTGAGGGCTGACTCTGGTCAAAAACTCGGGACTTACAATGTTTAGCATATTCAAGGTCTCGTTTTCTTTTATATTTTATCTCCCAGAATAATATTTTTCATTATTTACTGATTTCAAGAATATGTTATTAATCATCTAAATAAATTTTTCATTAATGTTTGTTGGGATCAATGTGGAAAAATCATTTTATCTTCAAAGAGCTTCAAAATACTTGTAACGTTATATTCCTAATTTTTTACATTTCAATTTATTAATAGTAGGGCCGTCAATTCTAAACTGTAGGCCCAATTCATTTCCCTACCTTTTACAATGTAACTTTTTTCCACCGAAGGCAAAACTGCTTACAAAAGAAAAATGTCTTTGTTTTTTTATCTCAAACGAGAACTGCTTTGAATCTAGCATAGGTGTGATTAGTTCTTTCGCAATTTGTTCAGGCGTTTATGATTTTAGATTTTCATGAATATTTTTGTATAGCATAATACATTATTTCATCAAAGCACTTGGTCTCAAAAACAGATTTTGGAACACACAGAAGTGAATTTGAACTAAACCGTAAATGTGAGCACAAAATTAAAACAAAATTTTAATCGCTAAAACAGTCTCATTATAGATAAAAACAATGTAAAAATGTTTTTGACCATACACTATTTATATTGTAATGAATGTTAAAGACAAAATATGAAGCCATAGTAAACCCAGAACCCTCTCATATGATGCTAGATTTTTTTTAATATTGCCTGTATCAGACAACTACAGCTTATATGGCCATCCCTTTTCCTGGACGGAGAAAATAAAAATACCGTTTGATTTTTATTTAAAATTTTTGGGAATAGTCATTGAATACGTACCAAAGCAAACTTTTAGCAGTACCTATCCAAAATGTGTCAACAATTTAGTATATAATGTTTCCATTCGTCAATAGTTCACTTTCAGGACTGAAAACCTAAAATATTTATAAGATATTCCTAAACTAAACGCCTGTCTTTATTTATAAATAAGAGTAATAGTTATAATTCTACAATAAAAGGGCTATCACAGGTCTAAAACAAATTAGCAACATTAATATCGCATTGTTTTTCATACCAAACAACTTTCAGAATTGTACTACTTTTATTTACAATAACTGTAAATCTTACCAAATTCTCATTCTCATGTGTTGTCCTTCGTCCAGAATCCCCGTAATTCTGATGTTTCTTGTTCCATTTTTTACGAGTTCTCTCATATTCCGTGGCTACAGTGCTCCACATAATCATACTCCTTATAATAAATTGTCTACGAAAAGCAATAAAATAGTAAAATATTGCAAATATTACTAATATAATGCATAATATAATACTAAAATATTACAATTATTCCTCTAGTTTTTGCAAAGCAGTCTTTCATTCACGTGGAATTCTAAACGTTACTTCTCTTTACATATATAGAACAAAATCTTTTTAGACTGAAAAACCTCAGGATCTTCATCCTGTTGGAGAAAATCACAGATTTCCCACCAGACATGGTGGTAACCTCCGCACTCCAGCACGCCGTCTTGCATCTCAGAGAGGGAAGTATCTCTTGCTAGAACCTTTTACTTCCATCTCAATTAAAAGAAATAAAAAAAGATATTTTAAATTTTCTCTGAAAAACATTAATTGAAAAATGAATTTTACAGTATTGGTGAATTCCTTTCTGCCTGAGGCTACTGAACATCAATTTTAACTACCGTAGCTCTTAGTCTGTAAATCATACGATTTATTGTGAGCCCCTTAGTTATAAAATTAAGATTCTAATTTCTATCGTCTGAGATGTATATATTGTATAAAATGAATACCTGTTCAGAAGGATAAATGAAACGAATTAAATTATGTTTCAGGTGCTGCAACACCACCATTTCCATGTGACTTGATGGAATACTACAGAACACCCAGATTTAAAATAATTTAAAGTTTACTTAACATTAAAGGGAAAAGAGGTTACTTGCCAGAAAGTAATAAATAACCCGTCAGCAAATAGAATTTTGTGTAATTTTGAAGAGTCTACATAAGTGAAATCGGTCTGTAGCAGCACAGATTCTCCAAGAGCAATAGAGTAACGACGCAGATGCTAGAAGACTGGGGGAGCAACGAGCGTAACTTGCGCAATACGACCTCCAACGGCCAGGGGGTGAACTGGAACATTTTGGCCGTTAACCCCTCGCCTCGCCCCTCACCATCCTCCTCCTCCCGGCATAACCGAGTCTAGACGATAGAAGTTCCTTCCCTTGCAAAACTGCTCCTGTATTCTCCACTGTATTCCCATAGGAATCACTGCGTCATCGCTGCAGACTTGAGGGCGGTTTGGGGTTTATTGCCACATTGCACACTAAATTTGGACATCATCTTCGAAAACTGCACGTCACTTTGTTCGTTTACTAACCTGAAGAGACGTTACTAAAATCAAGTAATTGACTAAACACTTTTGATTATGAATCTTTATAATTTCAAATTGCTCAAACTTACAAAGTAGAATTAGAACTTGCAAATACAACTCTCATTGTAACACAAACTGATTAAAACAAATTCAAGGTTGGTTGGTACTCATGATGGAATTAATGGCGACAACGCCTGTTGTTAATATGAGCTCGATAAACATCACCTCAAAAGACTAATCAATATACATGCCATCATAGACTGCCAATGTTGCTTTAGTATTTCGATAGGAAGGTGATGAAATATATTCACTTTCCACTACAGCACTTTGAAATTGAGTATTGTGATCTGAATCTATAGAGATAATAATTTTATAGAAAATAGTCTGGAAATGTTTACCGTACTCCTAAAGATTAGGTTCAGATCATTATCAAATTGAGTTCCATCCCTGAAGAGATAAGCTGAACTCCTTATCATTAGGTAGACCACAAAAATTACGATAACACAACAAATTTTATTCACCAAAAATCACTATTGTTATTCAATTTAATTGTCGTAGATAGCAATTAAGATGCTTTCCAACGAAAGTTTCCTGCTCGCCCGGTGTAATTGATGTGAAGTTATTCAATTTATCACTCGACTCAACAACAGTATATAAACACAACAATAAAAGTCATGTTTAATCACAGAGTCAACAGTTTGTAAGAGATCCAAAACTAATTATAAATATTTAGTGATTATATGTTTTACTATGCGTTAAAAGCTGAAAACCATAGATATACTATTATACAAATATATCAAATTAAAATAATAATAATAAATTTTCAAATATCATTTCAGTTCCATAAAATAATGCCCACATATAAACTTAAAATTGCTAATCAGCATCTAGAAAGTATCTTCAGTATTTGAAATATTGATGAGTTATGAATTTTCAATAACTTATGAAATCTAGCATAAATATACAGCTTTTATGAAATTAAGAAAAGTTTAATAATCGTTTTATAAGATTTCGAGTAAACGTATTGAACAACGAAAGTTAATTTTATTTAGAGATTTATAATGATTTAAATTCAACAATAGAATCTACAACTGAACAGAAAGATTAAAATCTTCAATTGGATTAGATTAATCTTTTGATGTAGCATTTAAACCTTTCATACAATTCAAAACTAGTAAAAGCACTTAATCTCCACGGTAAAAATCATTCTAAAATAACAAATAATGAGGTTTATTATAGGGAAATGTTTGACTTTAATATTTCATCTCAGTGTGAGCAGATTAGTAATCGAATGGTCTAGTTAATGATTAGTAACAATGAATACCTTGTGGTGTTGAAGAAAGTCGTTATAGAAAGGAAGCAAACTTGTGTCTGTTATTTCGAAGAATAAGAAAGTAATAATAAGATGGGATGCAGAGATGGAAAGCCCTATAACAGCCATCACTGAAATCAGAATGCTTCAGGAAATCTCACCGCACCGTTAAGTAAGAACATCTGTTTTGCATTGGAGTACACGAGGCTATGATCCTTGAGTATCGAGATAAGATGGGATGCAGAGATGGAAAGCCCTATAACAGCCATCACTGAAATCAGAATGCTTCAGGAAATCTCACCGCACCGTTAAGTAAGAACATCTGTTTTGCATTGGAGTACACGAGGCTATGATCCTTGAGTATCGAGATAAGATGGGATGCAGAGATGGAAAGCCCTATAACAGCCATCACTGAAATCAGAATGCTTCAGGAAATCTCACCGCACCGTTAAGTAAGAACATCTGTTTTGCATTGGAGTACACGAGGCTATGATCCTTGAGTATCGAGATAAGATGGGATGCAGAGATGGAAAGCCCTATAACAGCCATCACTGAAATCAGAATGCTTCAGGAAATCTCACCGCACCGTTAAGTAAGAACATCTGTTTTGCATTGGAGTACACGAGGCTATGATCCTTGAGTATCGAGATAAGATGGGATGCAAAGATGGAAAGCCCTATAACAGCCATCACTGAAATCAGAATGCTTCAGGAAATCTCACCGCACCGTTAAGTAAGAACATCTGTTTTGCATTGGAGTACACGAGGCTATGATCCTTGAGTATCGAGATAAGATGGGATGCAAAGATGGAAAGCCCTATAACAGCCATCACTGAAATCAGAATGCTTCAGGAAATCTCACCGCACCGTTAAGTAAGAACATCTGTTTTGCATTGGAGTACACGAGGCTATGATCCTTGAGTATCGAGATAAGATGGGATGCAGAGATGGAAAGTCCTATAACAGCCATCACTGAAATCAGGATGCTTCAGGAAATCTCACCGCACCGTTAAGTAAGAACATCTGTTTTGCATTGGAGTACACGAGGCTATGATCCTTGAGTATCGAGATAAGATGGGATGCAGAGATGGAAAGCCCTCCTATAACAGCCATCACTGAAATCAGGATGTTTCAGGAAATCTCACCGCACCGTTAAGTAAGAACATCTGTTTTGCATTGGAGTACACGAGGCTATGATCCTTGAGTATCGAAATAAGATGGGATGCAGAGATGGAAAGCCCTATAACAGCCATCACTGAAATCAGAATGCTTCAGGAAATCTCACCGCACCGTTAAGTAAGAACATCTGTTTTGCATTGGAGTACACGAGGCTATGATCCTTGAGTATCGAGATAAGATGGGATGCAGAGATGGAAAGCCCTATAACAGCCATCACTGAAATCAGAATGCTTCAGGAAATCTCACCGCACCGTTAAGTAAGAACATCTGTTTTGCATTGGAGTACACGAGGCTATGATCCTTGAGTATCGAGATAAGATGGGATGCAGAGATGGAAAGCCCTATAACAGCCATCACTGAAATCAGAATGCTTCAGGAAATCTCACCGCACCGTTAAGTAAGAACATCTGTTTTGCATTGGAGTACACGAGGCTATGATCCTTGAGTATCGAGATAAGATGGGATGCAGAGATGGAAAGCCCTATAACAGCCATCACTGAAATCAGAATGCTTCAGGAAATCTCACCGCACCGTTAAGTAAGAACATCTGTTTTGCATTGGAGTACACGAGGCTATGATCCTTGAGTATCGAGATAAGATGGGATGCAGAGATGGAAAGCCCTATAACAGCCATCACTGAAATCAGAATGCTTCAGGAAATCTCACCGCACCGTTAAGTAAGAACATCTGTTTTGCATTGGAGTACACGAGGCTATGATCCTTGAGTATCGAGATAAGATGGGATGCAGAGATGGAAAGCCCTATAACAGCCATCACTGAAATCAGAATGCTTCAGGAAATCTCACCGCACCGTTAAGTAAGAACATCTGTTTTGCATTGGAGTACACGAGGCTATGATCCTTGAGTATCGAGATAAGATGGGATGCAGAGATGGAAAGCCCTATAACAGCCATCACTGAAATCAGGATGCTTCAGGAAATCTCACCGCACCGTTAAGTAAGAACATCTGTTTTGCATTGGAGTACACGAGGCTATGATCCTTGAGTATCGAGATAAGATGGGATGCAAAGATGGAAAGCCCTATAACAGCCATCACTGAAATCAGAATGCTTCAGGAAATCTCACCGCACCGTTAAGTAAGAACATCTGTTTTGCATTGGAGTACACGAGGCTATGATCCTTGAGTATCGAGATAAGATGGGATGCAGAGATGGAAAGCCCTATAACAGCCATCACTGAAATCAGAATGCTTCAGGAAATCTCACCGCACCGTTAAGTAAGAACATCTGTTTTGCATTGGAGTACACGAGGCTATGATCCTTGAGTATCGAGATAAGATGGGATGCAGAGATGGAAAGCCCTATAACAGCCATCACTGAAATCAGAATGCTTCAGGAAATCTCACCGCACCGTTAAGTAAGAACATCTGTTTTGCATTGGAGTACACGAGGCTATGATCCTTGAGTATCGAGATAAGATGGGATGCAGAGATGGAAAGCCCTATAACAGCCATCACTGAAATCAGAATGCTTCAGGAAATCTCACCGCACCGTTAAGTAAGAACATCTGTTTTGCATTGGAGTACACGAGGCTATGATCCTTGAGTATCGAGATAAGATGGGATGCAGAGATGGAAAGCCCTATAACAGCCATCACTGAAATCAGAATGCTTCAGGAAATCTCACCGCACCGTTAAGTAAGAACATCTGTTTTGCATTGGAGTACACGAGGCTATGATCCTTGAGTATCGAGATAAGATGGGATGCAGAGATGGAAAGCCCTATAACAGCCATCACTGAAATCAGAATGCTTCAGGAAATCTCACCGCACCGTTAAGTAAGAACATCTGTTTTGCATTGGAGTACACGAGGCTATGATCCTTGAGTATCGAAATAAGATGGGATGCAAAGATGGAAAGCCCTATAACAGCCATCACTGAAATCAGGAATGCTTCAGGAAATCTCACCGCACCGTTAAGTAAGAACATCTGTTTTGCATTGGAGTACACGAGGCTATGATCCTTGAGTATCGAGATAAGATGGGATGCAGAGATGGAAAGCCCTATAACAGCCATCACTGAAATCAGAATGCTTCAGGAAATCTCACCGCACCGTTAAGTAAGAACATCTGTTTTGCATTGGAGTACACGAGGCTATGATCCTTGAGTATCGAGATAAGATGGGATGCAGAGATGGAAAGCCCTATAACAGCCATCACTGAAATCAGAATGCTTCAGGAAATCTCACCGCACCGTTAAGTAAGAACATCTGTTTTGCATTGGAGTACACGAGGCTATGATCCTTGAGTATCGAGATAAGATGGGATGCAGAGATGGAAAGCCCTATAACAGCCATCACTGAAATCAGAATGCTTCAGGAAATCTCACCGCACCGTTAAGTAAGAACATCTGTTTTGCATTGGAGTACACGAGGCTATGATCCTTGAGTATCGAAATAAGATGGGATGCAGAGATGGAAAGTCCTATAACAGCCATCACTGAAATCAGAATGCTATCAGGAAATCTCACCGCACCGTTAAGTAAGAACATCTGTTTTGCATTGGAGTACACGAGGCTATGATCCTTGAGTATCGAAATAAGATGGGATGCAAAGATGGAAAGCCCTATAACAGCCATCACTGAAATCAGAATGCTTCAGGAAATCTCACCGCACCGTTAAGTAAGAACATCTGTTTTGCATTGGAGTACACGAGGCTATGATCCTTGAGTATCGAGATAAGATGGGATGCAGAGATGGAAAGCCCTATAACAGCCATCACTGAAATCAGAATGCTTCAGGAAATCTCACCGCACCGTTAAGTAAGAACATCTGTTTTGCATTGGAGTACACGAAGGCTATGATCCTTGAGTATCGAGATAAGATGGGATGCAGAGATGGAAAGCCCTATAACAGCCATCACTGAAATCAGGATGTTTCGGGAAATCTCACCGCACCGTTAAGTAAGAACATCTGTTTTGCATTGGAGTACACGAGGCTATGATCCTTGAGTATTCGAGATAAGATGGGATGCAGAGATGGAAAGATGAGAGTCACTGAAATCAGGAAAACCGCACCGTTAAGTAAGAACATAGCACGAGGCTATGATCCTTCAAAGTCCTATAACAGCCATCACTGAAATCAGAATGCTTCAGGAAATCTCACCGCACCGTTAAGTAAGAACATCTGTTTTGCATTGGAGTACACGAGGCTATGATCCTTGAGTATCGAGATAAGATGGGATGCAGAGATGGAAAGCCCTATAACAGCCATCACTGAAATCAGAATGCTTCAGGAAATCTCACCGCACCGTTAAGTAAGAACATCTGTTTTGCATTGGAGTACACGAGGCTATGATCCTTGAGTATCGAGATAAGATGGGATGCAGAGATGGAAAGTCCTATAACAGCCATCACTGAAATCAGGATGTTTCAGGAAATCTCACCGCACCGTTAAGTAAGAACATCTGTTTTGCATTGGAGTACACGAGGCTATGATCCTTGAGTATCGAGATAAGATGGGATGCAAAGATGGAAAGCCCTATAACAGCCATCACTGAAATCAGAATGCTTCAGGAAATCTCACCGCACCGTTAAGTAAGAACATCTGTTTTGCATTGGAGTACACGAGGCTATGATCCTTGAGTATCGAGATAAGATGGGATGCAGAGATGGAAAGCCCTATAACAGCCATCACTGAAATCAGAATGCTTCAGGAAATCTCACCGCACCGTTAAGTAAGAACATCTGTTTTGCATTGGAGTACACGAGGCTATGATCCTTGAGTATCGAGATAAGATGGGATGCAGAGATGGAAAGCCCTATAACAGCCATCACTGAAATCAGAATGCTTCAGGAAATCTCACCGCACCGTTAAGTAAGAACATCTGTTTTGCATTGGAGTACACGAGGCTATGATCCTTGAGTATCGAGATAAGATGGGATGCAGAGATGGAAAGTCCTATAACAGCCATCACTGAAATCAGGATGTTTCGGGAAATCTCACCGCACCGTTAAGTAAGAACATCTGTTTTGCATTGGAGTACACGAGGCTATGATCCTTGAGTATCGAGATAAGATGGGATGCAAAGATGGAAAGTCCTATAACAGCCATCACTGAAATCAGGATGTTTCGGGAAATCTCACCGTTAGGTAAGAAAGTCTGCTTTACATTGGAGTACACTAGGCTATTATCCTGGTGTATCGAGATAAGATGGGATGCAGAGATGAAAATTCTTTCATCGATCGTTATTGAAATTATGGTTCTTCGGGAAATCTCACCATGGTTCTTACCATGGTCATCGCTGAAATCATTAAAAAGCTTTATCGACTTTTAATACTTAGGCAAACTACTTATATATCACATTACCTTTAAGAAAGTTAAGAGTTAAAGTAATACAATTTTTATTATTAATAGATTTTCTAATAATGAAAAATAGTGAGAATTAATTTATAGTCAACTTTCCATGGTTAAACAAACAAGCAGGTACTTGTTCTAATACTATTCAAATTCTTTCCTCGGATTTTAGTAATTGATTTATGTTTATTATTCTATTTATATCTTTCTTTAATAAGTACACTACTGTTACCCAATACAATAGTAAAACAATTTGTGAAAAACTGCGGTTACTCTTGAAAGGTTTAGTTGTTCAAGTGTTAAAGTAATTTGTTGGAGAAACAATTACGAATCACTATAAACTGTGAAATTTCCTTTCACGGGTTTAATTGTTCGCTGTATGCGCGATCTTCCAATTCGATTCGATACATTGTGTTAACTCAAGGACGGGGACGAAGTAAAAAGATACAACAGAAACCGTCAACTTTTGGCTTCCATTCACGGGCCAATTTGAGAGAATGGTCGAGGGGGAGGCCCGGGGTGCTTTTGTTGTAACACCTGTTCACCTGGAACTCTAAATCAGCATTCTCCCCGCTCAGAACCCTCCTTTCTACCCAGATTGTCGTCTTGTTTACTCTTGCGTTCTTTTTGAAAAATTCGGTTTGCCGCAGTCGTTTTTCCGTTTGTACTTTTCCTATTGTGTCTAACAGAATTCTGTTTAGTTTTTTCTACTTTGTTGGCGCAAGGCCTTTCAAACCTGTTTTATCTTTTTGTTTGTTTGGCCTCAATGACTGAATAAGCAATCCCGAGGTGACAATAACGGGTTTAATTCATTTTAGCTAAAATAATCTTGTTAGAAATATAATATCCGTATGCATATATAAAAGTTAAAATATATGTATAAAAATTCCAAAGCGTCGAAAAATGTTTACATATTTTAAAAATTAGTTATTATATCTTAATTGAGTCACACGAATGATAGAGTATATACGTGATAGTAGAGTCGGGATGATGTACGTATCTAAATAGATATATGCCATGCAAAGGAATGAAAAATTAGTATTTTTATATAAATTTCAAAATAGATCATTCCGTAACAAACAGACAACTGCTATACATATTATATCTATTCAAAATAAACGTAACAATATACATACAATTTATATCTTGTTTATAATTAAGACAATGTAATAAATTAAAATGTATTAAATAATGAAGGAAAAATCCTCACTTTGCCAGGACTCGAACACGGATCTCTCACTTGCCGGGCGTGTAAAATGTCACTAAGCAAAGCTCTTACTTTTTGGGTGAACAGTTATTTTGCAATTGATTATACGTCACACATGTAAAATGAAATGAAATGTAAAATGTCTTTATTAGAGGCGATGTTAGGACTATAAAGTCCTCTCTACCACTTAATCTGATAAAAAATTAAACTAACACATATGCACATTTCTAACTAAAAATAAATCCATTTATTTAAATTATATATTAAATGAGCCTTAGCTTTATGTGTTTAAATAACCAAAGAAAAATACCTGTCAAATGACTTCTATTATTCGTGCAGTACCTATGAGATGCAAAATTCTAATTTAATTTCAATAAATATTGTGGCAGACAGCGTAGAATTTTTACTTTACTTATTTAGTTTTATAAGTCCTAATATCATGTTATTTTCTAAAACGTTCCAGTTGCCCCTGTCAAAAACGGTACTATTAAAAATACTTTAATTACATATTGAAAATTTAAGTAGACTTGACACGGGTTTAAACTGATTTACTGTCAATGTTGAATAATTACGTGGTAAATGTACCCTTCTTTTTACTGTGTGATGGAAACTCTGTTACAGTAATCAATGCCAGAATTGCACACGCAAATCCTTCCCGTAATTAGAGCTCATCAGAGCGTAATCTGCATTTGTTATCGGTAAAGCAGCGGCTCTACTCTGGAACTCTAATTTGTTACGTTTCCGCACATATATATTTTCGCCTATTTATAAGAAAAGAAATAAAAACTGCTTCAATTTTGTTTATTGACGACGCCGAATACAGTTTCATTATTCTTATTTCGAAGATTGTGGTCATATTTGGTCTCAGCATGTTATCGGCATTTTAGTGAAATTATTGATTATTTATAAGGAATAAACTATACTATTGGTCAAGGATTTTTTATTGCAGTGAGATATTCACTAAGAAGTCGACTTCTTCAACAACAGCCTTGGAGCTGTTGAACGTGCAGCGCTGACATTTCGGCAGATGACTCATATTTTAGTTTTTCATTATTCATTTCGATTTTATTGAAGGAGGAGCTCTTCTTATTACAAAAAAAAAAATATGAAGAACAGAAATAAACAAATATATATTAAAGTAACACTTCATTTATTATGGATACAGACAAAATCAAATGTCATCTATTGCCAAAACACATGCATTACAATCCAATAACATGGTTTTAAACTTTAAATCATTTTATAAAAAATGTGGAGTCATCGCTTGTAAAACATTATACTATATACTAAAAAAGGAAGGAATGTATTGAGCAATGATTTTGCACGAATCCAAAGCTCGCCTTTCCTTAAACAATAATATAACTAAATTCTTTGTGACCCAACGTGTTTTATATATATATATATATATATATATATATATATATATATATATATATATATATATATATATATATATATATATGGCTATTAATTTTTATTTATCTGATAGTTTTATTTTTTACTTATAAAGAATAGTCTTTGACGTTGAAAACCGTCGTGTATTAATTTTAAAATTATTGGACAATTGTGTACTTCTTTTATTACAGTAGTTTCCTCTTTAATTTATTTTTTGTTAGTTGTTATTTTGACATAATCAATCTTTGGTATCAAAATTTTCATTTGTTTATGATGATTAGCACAATTGATTAATGTCTAATAAGTAAATCTTTCTCTTGTCGCTCTCATACGTCAAGCGACATAGTGTAGTTGAAGAACTACAAGCAATACGACAAACTCTTTTGTACTAAAGTGCACTGATAGAAAGGTTGGACAACACTACTAAAACAAGAAAACTAGAATAGCCTACTATGAATAGACTGGCTAATTGGAAAGTCCAAACTGCGACCCAAAGATAAGAGCTTTTTAATTATTGTTACTGTTATCAGGTTTTCCTAGTTATCAATATATTAGGACCATATTTGTACCCCTTGAGGATAACCTACGTCATAATTCACTTCTGTACAACTGACAATCATAATGTAGTATTTATCTGCAGTATTCGTTTGGTTGCAGTTTTGCTTTACCGGGGTTATGGCTACTAATAAAATGTAACCAAGTAAAACCTTTGAACAGCCGCCATTTTGTACTGGATCAATCTTTTTGAGTGCGGTTTGCGGCATTAAACTCTGCTAGATAAGCCCTTTAAAATGATGTGCATATTGACCTATGCTCCTATTTAAGATTTCCTTTTGACTCCTTGCGGGACGTCCCCATGATATTACAGAAAACTTATAGTTCCTTCAAAAAGTAGATTTTTAGGTGTAGTATTGATGTACCAAATCTTGTTCATTTATCTGTTATCGTTTAGAAAATATTATACCAGTGCAGGACTTTATGTACACCCTGTATATATATATATATATATATATATATATATATATATATATATATATATATATTAATATATATATATATAAAACACGTTGGGTCACAAAGAATTTAGTTATATTATTGTTTAAGGAAAGGCGAGCTTTGGATTCGTGCAAAATCATTGCTCAATACATTCCTTCCTTTTTTAGTATATAGTATAATGTTTTACAAGCGATGACTCCACATTTTTTATAAAATTATTTAAAGTTTAAAACCATGTTATTAGATTGTAATGCGTATGTTTTGGCAATAGATGACATTTGATTTTGTCTGTATCCATAATAAATGAAGTGTTACATTAATATATATTTGTTTATTTCTGTTCTTCATATTTTTTTTGTAATAAGAAGAACTCCTCCTTCAATAAAATCGAAATGATTAATGAAAAATTAAAATATGAGTCATCAGCCGAAATGTCAGCGCTGCACGTCTAACAGCTCCAAGGCTGTTGTTGAAGAAGTCGACTTCTTAGTGAATATCTCACTGCAATGAAAAATCCTTGATCAATAGTATGGTTTATTCCTTATAAATAATCAATAATTTCACTAAAATGCCGATATCATGCTGAAACCAAATATGGAGGGGGGTTGGGACCCCTTCGCCGCTAACTCGCGTTACGTTACTGACATAAAACCCGGACTGACGTGACAAAGCCCCAAGTATTTAACAGACGATCGAGCCGTCATTTGACTTTGTATGCAGAAGAGAGTAAAGAGAGTAATTCTACAGGATTCTAATTTCAACGTAAAGAGAGTAATTCTACAGGATTCTAATTCCAACGTTCTAATAACAGTAATGGATACATTATATGTATACAAGTTTATCATTCATATCATATATGGCAATATAAACACCACAAAGAACTCGAATAGAGTTACAACTGAGGGTTTTTTAACACCCAGTTATCGTTGTGTTACAACATAAAAACTTTGTTTTATGGATCATAATATCGCATTTTCTTAAATTGTCAAAAACCCTTAAGTTATAATATTTAGTTCCCTTTAGCCTTAAGGTTTTTGACTCCTGAAGACGAGAATAGATCCAGATCCTCGAAACGTAGTGACCTATTTTTTGTAACATTAACGGTGAAAAGCTTCTGAAAACCTGTTATTTCTTAAAATTATCAATCAGTAATAAACTTTAAACAAAGGTCCAACAGAAGGTTTCTAAAATAACCGTCACGAACTGAGGAGCCTTTATGGAACATGTTATTGATTATGAAGTTACGCAAAGAGAATATTTATAACTTGGCAGCTTTTAAGTTAGATTTTATTTTTGCATATTGCATTGATAAGGATTCATCAATATAATTTTAACTCATCATTATTTTCAAAATGTTTTATACATTCTGACAGATACATATAAAGTCCATTGCTTTTACGTATTTTTGGAGCAGTACTATTGTAAAAAGAAACGTTCAATTGAGATTTTATTCGCTAGATATAATAAACGCATTATCGTTTATAATTCTATATCATTACAATCTCTTAGAAACCGGTCACGATCGGTCACCGTTACAATACAACCACGTGACCTTCAAATCTGACATATATTAATTGGAGCTGTTGATGTCCAAACTCAAGGGCACGCAAATAATTTATTGTGTTATTTGCATGATTACACACTATGCCCGGGTAGAACGATACCAACTTGATAAATTTGAGAACGGTTTAACTCTGTCTTTTATATAATTCGATACGTCTACTAACATTTGAATATGCTAAAAATAGAAAAATTTCAAATTTTCTGACCTGACGAGATCCGATACTCAAACAAATCGGTTTGTTTGCAGACGACAGATTGGTTCTTGCGCATACACCTGGTTGCTTGCATTGAAACGAATGTAGAATCAGTATCAATGGCCAAGCGAAGCAATCCGGTTTCGACTGAATCGTTTGTCAAACTGCCTGGCTCTTTGTCTCGCGGCTTCGGCCAAACGTGTTGACAGATTGCATAGTTTGGGTGTGAATGATCTTTAGAGGGTGTGTTTTCAAATTATACACCTTTTTAAAATATTCTCTTTTTTAAGAACCAAATTGTTATAATAATTATGTAATTTTTTTATTAGTGTCGTGGTCAGACTTTATAAAATTATTTACTTATGAATTGGTTATTAATACAAACCACTTATCAGGCGCAACTTGCAGTGACGGCCTTATCAGAAATTGTTGGAGTCCAATGTCGAGTGGGATCCCCTTAATGTCACGCAGTTGACGTGTTAATAGAAGGCGACCTACAACTTTGTTGTCATAATCAGCTGTTGGCGTATACCCATTTGATGGTGAGGAACATGGATGAGACGGTATAATAAGGTACATACTTGTCAATGCGATCTCTTATCCCTACACGAATGTTACTGGTTGGATCAAAACCAACGATAACTTTTTTACAGAGGATTCGACCTCTTTTAAGCCTTATTTTCCCCATCCTCATGGTCCAATAGTCTTTGCTAGTATTTAGTCATTAAGAATAAAATTAGAAGGGGAGTCAAAAGCTTGATGGTACTGATCAAAAGTGCTACGGTCACTGACAGGATTGAAACCAGTGCTATCTCTAACTCAGATTCAAAGTCCAAGATCTTAGACCGTGTGGTCATCTACTCGGAAGAGCCTATAGGAAGGAAGTCCTACCTAGGGGACGTCTTATAGTCACATGTAGAAACCGAGCATTGATATTCTGTCCTTGAATACAACAGTAGACTTCAAAAACCTTATCTACTATCAGTGCCAAATTCCACAAACGCACCATTCCTTCGGTTCCCAGTTCAGTTGCAAGCCATTGAAGGTATTAGTGTGGACAAATAAAACGTGATTTCCACATACTCTAATCAACTTACTTTTTATCAACTTTCTCAAAAATCCTTCGTCCATAGCTGGACCGCAGAACAACAACTTTAGTCCCAGGCTCTCAAAATGTACAATTAGGAAATTTTGTGAAACTCTTATCTTACTAACAGAATCTTATTTAGCATCTTAGTAATCTCGTTCAGTATACTGATGTCCTTATAAATGAGTAAAATCCTTTTGAACTCCTTGGCTCCTTTTGAATCCAGTCAAGTTCTCCCTATAAGCATGGTCCCCATAACACGAGATACGCTCCAGATTTCAACATGGAACTCAATTATATTCCAAGTACAAGATTGTAGGACAACGCATTGACTTCCAGAGCTCAACAAGCATAATCTGAGGCACAGCGCAAGGGACACGCTGTGGCGCCTGGGAACCAAACTACGGCACACGAAACAACCAAAATAACGGATACCGTAATTTTCCAGCCTGACAGGAGAAATCGAAGGACAATTCGCTATCTCGTGCCCAAGCATATTTGTTTGCAGACGACACTGGCCTCATATGTTCGCCGTGTGAATGTTAACACCGTCATAACTCTCGGAGCAGACGCTTCCGACAGTTTGGTCGTCGGCCAACCTCCCAAGGCTGCCTTGCACGCACGCATTGACGAACGGAGCCCCGAAACAGTTATGCCCTCGAGTGACGTGCCTTGAGTCTATTTCGGGGGATAACAATAAATGTACAAGGTGGTGCAAAAAATAGCGTTTATCATACATTTTAGTAGATGTTGATATTACAACTCCCCATTCTGCAGATATCTCAAAGGCAACATCTGAGGCAGTAATTACGTTTTGCAATCCGAACAATTTAGTAATGCCAAATATTAACTTTGAAAAAAATAAGCAATTTATCTAGAACTTTAGATGTGATAATAGTTATAAAGGTAGTAAAGTGAACAGAAGAGTCTTTAATAAGTGTTCGGGCAATGGCCTAAACATTAGCTCATAACTCCTTGGCCCTCCATTTGGTATATACCCCCAAGGGATCCTGCATCTGAAGCAAGTGGTTACACCTTGCTCTCCAAAAGTGTCAGTATTGTCAAAGGATTTTTGAGAAAATAAGCAATTTTGACTAGAGCTCCAGCCATTTTGACTTAATTTAAAAGAATTTAAAATATAATAAAAGCAACGTAAATGTCTTGGGTCACATACTATGCAGAAAAATTACCTCCATATAACGTAGCTATGGTTGGAAGGGTTGATTCAATGTGAATTTTAGCTCCTGTTTGCCTTCCTCTTAGTGCAACGTCTGAAATCCATGCTGTAACAGACGATTCCTGAATTTGGAGGTCTGCTCCATCTTATAATTTTTTATCTCTTCAGACGAACATTTCCAGGAGGCAAGTCTGTGACAGCGTCGGATTTCATACACTGCCCTAGGACGAAAGAGAAGTTGAGCTAAACTAAACATTCACGTTACCTCCATAAACTTACGTTTAACCAATTAAATACATATAAATAACTCGCAAGCCATTGCTAAAACAACGTTTCTATATTAACTTCCATTCCCATCCTCTTAATTTATATAGCAATGTTCTTATTCTTACTATTCAATTAGATCCCAATGAGTCTAATACCAATTTATAATGTCAAAATTGTCTATGAACCACGCTCGACATACAAATTTATTCAACTAAAGACTTTGGAAAAAATTTGTATTTTAATCTGGAACTCTACTGATGGAAACAATTTAAAAGCTAATAAAAGAGAAGAAAATCGTGAATAGGGTTGCAGCCATTAGCTCAAGTTACGTACAGCCCATAAATCTTCAGCCTTCCGTTCTGTAGGTAACTCAAGCGAGCCTGCTTCTGTGACCGGTAGTGACACTGTGTTCTCCGAACATAGCTCAATACTGTCAACTATGAAGTTTGGACAAAATAAGCGAGTTTAACTAAAAACTCTAGATGTGCAAACGATTAAAAGTTAATAAAAGGAACATAAAGGTCGTGTAATAGGAGTACAAGCAGAAACATGAGCTCGAGTTATAGCCCATAAATCTTCAGCCTTCCGTTCTGTAGATAACTCAAGCTAGCCTGCATCTGTGGCCAATTCAGTACTGTCAAGAATGGACGAAATAAACAATTTCAATTACAACTGTAGTATTTTAAATGGTATAACATGTTATTCGTTTGTTTTTTATAGTATTTGTGTTCTATATTTGGGAGGTTAACAAAATTATTATAAACCTGTTGAATTCTACGTATTTCAAGTCCATTAATTATTTATTGTAGTTGCTCCAAAACCTCTGGGAGGAGGAGATTCATGTCGAGTCTTAATATATCGATTTAATCCAGAAATGGATCCGCATCACAATCTTATCGTACCATTCCCTCTTTTGTGTAACTTGGACCATTACTCATCTACTCATGTACATATTTTACGCGACATATCTTGTAAAACAACTGTTATAATTATGATTTAACATAGTCTTGTAACACTGATAAACATAATTTTGACTCTTGAAATGTTGAATAACAATATTATTATTATTGTATTATACTGATTATCTGATTATTGTATATATTTATCTTTCTCCTTTAAAGTTTCTCTAATATTGTTCATTCGACTCAATTTAAAAACATTAATCACATCTTTATTTGTAATTTGGTTTATATAGAACAGGTCTATTCATTTGTGAGGTTATAGAAAACCTGTATTATGAACAAAATTACAGTTTCTACGCTTTCTTGAGAATTTAAAATTCTTTTAAAGAAACAGTTCAACTCATGGCCTTGACATGTTTAATGTGTTCGATACTACCATCTAAACTGAATTAGGAGGATTTTGTAATTAATACCAACTGTGTTAAGTTCTAAATATTGAGATTAAAATACCCCACGTAGTAACTAAATAGGTCAAAAATATGTTTGATTCCGTGGTGATTTGATTCCCATTAAATCATAAAGTTTCATATATCACACTTCTTAGCTGACTTCATTTCCTTACTGCACTTAAGCGACAGGTGTACTAAACTAACCATAAGAACAATGATAAACGTTATGCAGTTTTACGCCCTTATATTTAGTTGTAGCGTTATGGAAGGTGTATCATTTTGAAGATACAATTAGTACACATATAAACGCTTTAAGGATTTTTTATAAAGTGTATACTTTTAGGATATTTAAACAAAAATTACAAAATTGTTGCGATCATTTTTCGGAACAACCTATTAAAACATTTTTTTTTTACAAAAAGAGCGTTTTGACGCATATTAGGATCTATATTCCAAATGAAATAACTCGTGCTTATACTGTACGCCTAAAAATAAGGTCATAAAAATGCATGGGGGTCATAAAAACATTGTTCTTAAGACGCTACTAAAAAGATGGCCGTTAATTTTGAAACAGAGGGGGCGTTTTGGAAGATGCCTCATTTAAAATATTTTATTAATGTGCATCCGATCGCTTTTTAGTTTTTTTTGTAAACTGTTTACTTTTTGAATGTTTAAAGGACCAATTACATTAAAGTTTGGTTTTTCTGAATAATCCAAAAAGATAAACAAATAAAAAAACCTTTGAATTATTATTAATTATATCTTTAAAATGAGACAACTCACATAAATCTGCGACTTAAAATAAGGGCATGAAACTGCATGAGGTTTAACACTGTTATTATGAGGAAAAGCTGAAGGGCACTTTAACCCAGTAAATAATCTCTTCGTGTGTCTTAAAAAAGGAGTCAGTGGAGAGGTTACTAGAAACTACCTGGATAAATAAATTAGAGAGCACTACGACATAACACAGGGTTCTGCATTAGGCCCTGTTAATTAGGGTGGTGACCATAACATCTACTAATTGTCAGCCACATTGTCGACATGAGCACAGGTGACGCTCGGTGGGGGAAGTAGAGGGGGGGTTACTAATTTGTACAACTGTACCCTGCCGGAGTCGAACAGGCTGTTAGTGTTAGCGGGGACATTGATAGTGTCGTAATTACGCTCCTGTTAGGGTGACCGCCCAAGCTTGCCTTATCTGGCCGCACTACTAGACTTTAACTGCGTTAACTCAGATAACTCGGCTCAGCTCAGAGGCGTTATCGTAATTGGAGCCTGTATTGATTCACAGAAACCACAATTAATTGAGAGCCCGCTTTAAAGAAACGACCTTGAATGTTTTCCCATAAGAACAATGTTAAACCTCATGCACTTTTACGTCCTTATTTATTTTGGTCGTAGAGTTATGCGAGATGTCTCATTTTTTTAAATAAAATTTATACCCATCCAAGCTTTTTTTATTTAAAAAAAAATAATTATGAAAAAGATTATTTTACTTCCCAAATATAGTATGTACAATATTAATCTTTACTAATAAACTTTATAATTTAAAAAATTTTAAATTACAGAAAGTTGCTTGAAGCGAGAAAAAGAAGAAGCGCTATGAAGAAAAGCATTGTTGGGAGTTTTTAGTAAAGTGTACAATTTTTGAATATTCAAACAGTAAATTTTAAAAAGTTTGTGATTAATTTTTGAGTAACAATTAAAAACATCGAAAAATTAAAAAGCGTTTATATGTACCTATTTTACAATTATAAAATTACAATTATTACAATTACAATTACAATAATTACAATAATTACAATTACAATTATAAAATTTTACAATTATAAACGTTGAAAAAATCAAAAAAACCTTTGGATACGTATTTAACTTAACAATTAAAAAATTATAAAAAAATAAAAAGCGTTTGGATGCTTACTTAAAATGAGACGTATTTCGTGATTCTGCGACTAAAATTAAGGCTATAAAGGTGCATGAGGTTAATTTTGTCTCTACCGTCTTGAATCAGAAGGAGTTTTCCTAAAAAAGAAATTGGTCGTCATCACGCTAGATTTGGAAGAGACCGAAATTGAAGGGTATCAAAAGGATTAAAAATATGAATCGATAATTTTTTTCTCTGCTTGTATTTTGTAGCTTGATTTATTTAAAAACATCAGCTGGATACGTAAATAAACCTTATATCAGCGTCAGTTAAGCATTTCATTATTTCATGTAGTGGATTTTTACGAATAAACTTTTTAAGGTTCTTATGTACAGACCTACCATTCAGTGGCAACTTTCAGTGATTTTATCTAGTTCACTGAGGATGATATTACTATTATGTCTGTGCTATGAAAACATTTTATACAAAAACTCAAATATAAATATTTTTAACCCTTTTGATACCCAATTTCAAATTGTTTCTACGCGTATAGTTCCAGTTTAAATCGCTTATTTCATCCAAAATCCATATTTCAATAAATTAGGAAGATTATCACAGGTTGAATTAGTTTTAGCCCTATGAATTCTTCATGTAAACCGGAGAATAAAAACTCCAAACTCTATGTTCTTAAACTATTGGTTTTAATTTCTCTATCTTTGCTTCTACGTAAGAATAATTAACAACTTATAATTGTTCATGGTATAGTGTTGCCGTATGCAAATCGGTATTTGCCTTTCTAAGATCTAACTTGGCGAGAAAGATATTACATACATTTATTGCTACCTTAATTTAAAAGGACTGAATTATGAGAGTGTTTACAGTACGGAAGACCGAAGAGTTGTGGGCTAAAACCCAAGCAATGTACTTGCTTACTCCAATATCGCGACCTTTCTGTCTCTTTTGATCGCTTTTTATTGTTTCCACGCCTAGAACTCTTGTCCAAATCGCTTGTTTTTGTCAGTTTTGCCGTATTGTACAGATTTAAACATGTTTCTGTTAACCAAATAGATGCAAAAGTGATTAGTATATTTCAAAAATAGTGGTAAAACAGGGTTTTCGTAGTACGAGTCGTTATATGAGCACTTTAAAAAAAGAGCATTAAGAAGTACATTTCCCCAGGAGTTTTAACACTATTTTCATTATTTTGCGTCATAAAATAAGCACTTTAATTATTGATGTCACTGATTTAATCTGGGCGCAAAGCCATGTGTTTTATAATGATATTGCAAGGTTGAAAAGAACATTCTCCGTCCGCAAGTGTAAAATCTTTGCTTAAATGTGTTTGCAATAATTAATAAATACTGTCAGTAATATGCCGTTGTATTTTACAATATCTACACTTACAATTAACAGGTTATCTTTACGAGATACTTCGGAAAAGTCCAAAACTAGGGCAACTTTGTATGGCAAATACTCATACAAGCTTTAATTTGTCAAACAATTCTTGCATTTAATAACTCTCAGTGCGACTAACAACTGATTTTTCGCTACTGTGAGAATATCAAATACGGGTAGTATCATGGAAATAGTACATGTCCTGACTAGTCTCGAAGGTGACGTATTGCTGAGCGAGATTGCATTTGGAAAATGCTATCGATCCCCACAATACAACTTTCGAAACGTGTATTGAATGATACTTTTGATCACGATGCAAAAATGCACTCGAAATCTTTTAAAAGACATTTATAACAATTACTAGACTATTAAATGTCGGATAGTTTTTCCACAAAAAATACGTAAAACTAATTTCAGTTTAAAATCATCTGTTCCGAAACAAAAAACCTTAGTGCTCCTGATGGCCAAACCGGGAATTTCAGTTACTTGTACAGGAAAAGAGATTTTTACATAGAGAAAGAATTGTTTACATAGAGAAAGTAATGTTTGGGATAGGGAAAATCATCTGACAATAGCTATGAGAGAAACAGCAGTTTTCAGCTTTGAAAAGTAGCCATTACCTGAAAAGTGATGAAATGGTGGTTTTTCACGACGGTCTTTATCATACGGGAAACAAAATTGAAACGTAACGTTTAATATAGTTTTATTGTTGCATAATAAGGCACCATACAAATAATGTCAATTTTGAATATAATGAGCAGTTTTTTGCATTTACTTCTACTGAAACAATGACAAAGTTTAAAGTTTTTCTTTCTCTCATTTAAGCCTCAGCGTCAGCTATGCCGGCTTCGAAGTGCACTGGTTTTTATTATTATTATATGATTGGACCTCCCCGGAATTTGAACCCGTGATCTCTCGGTTAGAGCCGAGACTATAACCATTAGTCTACGGATGAGGACAAAAGTTTAAAGTTAGCGCAACGAAAAACATAATTGCGCCAGCTGGTTTTTCAGATCTCTGTTAAAAAGTAATGTATATAATTACAACCATATTTGGACCAACTCAAGTATAAAACAGCTGTTTTTGTGCAGCATTGTGAGAATTGATATTAGTTATTAAATTGGTCTATCATAGATTATATTAGTTTTGTCATTAAATTGGGACTGATCGAGAACGCCTCCTCAGTGTTATTTCTATATAAAATGTAAATTTATAATTTTTATAAATATAAGTACTAAAGTACCATCTCCCCTCGCACATGAAGCTGTACTATTAGTGAAGGATTTTCACTATTTATTTTGCTTACATTATTGTAAGTTCACCATTTCGACATGGGAGGTCATTTTCTCTTGTAGCCCTCGCCTTAGCTTTTCAGGTATCAAGAGGTTCTCAGTGGGAAACCCTGAAACACTCCAAAACGTGCCACTGACTGACTCACTGCGGAATCCTCAGTTTACTTTAGGAGATCATAAACTGCACTAATTTATTCCCGGGCACGAACCACCCCGGGGGTAAATGGCTGTGAGGGGGAAGGGGGGAGTGTCACCACCATTCTCCATTTGTGGCGGCTTAACAGCCCTTGGTCAAAAAACACAACGAAGAAAGTGGTTTTGTGGATTCACAAAGGATTTTCTGTAACCTGTCTCCAGGTAATTATAAAACAATAATTTTGTTTTCCTCAACACCATAGCAGTTTATAATAAAGGTGCGTTTTAATTTAAACAAAACAGCTCCTAAACCTCGAACAAATACATGGCCAATTAGTTAGTCTGCGAAACAAACAGGCGATAATAAAAAGGACCTGAATAACAAAATATATAACATTGAGAGAATATATTTGTATGGCAAATCGCTGAATAAATTGTTTCCGATAGTCTGCGTTCTCCGACGATCAAACTTTTTCTTAATTGCCCTCCTATTGAAAGTTTTCAATTAAGAGCCAATTATTTCCCCTCCCCGGGACAAAAGTGCAACATTTCTGTTCCCCGCTGCGATAAATTCTCCCCTCCCAACACCACCCCCTCCCGCAATCCCCTCCACCCCGTGGAACTCCAAAGGGACGTTGGAACGGAATTATTTATGGTCCATTTTAATGCATTACCTCTCTGGAAATTTATGTTTGTTTTACTTGCTTTTCCTGATATTTCATGCTTAGGAGTGTTAATATGAGTTGGATTTTTTCAGTTTTTGCAATGAACAAACAATAACTGACGCACGGTGTGGATACTTTGTTAATTACGTTGTTAATTGTACGAAAATGAAATATTTATGTAAAATCAAAAAGCGGTAACAACTACAGCTCTTGGACTGGCAGACAAGTAATTTGTTTTTCATATAATTCATTTGACAAAAACGAATGTTTTTATGTCAATTTCAAGCCGCAGTTTGATGTTCTGGAATGCAAATATATAGACTTGTAATACCACAGATGTTGCATTGCTACTGAAGTGGGATTAGCAAAAACGGGGATGCAACGTCTGCGTTATGACTCAATTAGTTCTGGATGATTAAATATTTAGAAGCTACATTGAGATTGAGGTATTTTTTATCAGATATGTCGTCTCTAATATGTAATGGTCCACTGCTAATCCACTAATACTCCTTGTAAATTGCAACTCCACCACCGTTTACTACCAAATTGCTCCGTGGTCATTTCAATCCCCTTCTTTTATACCCTTGCACCCCAAGGTGTGAAGGGGGGGGGTAAGACGGTGACGGTTGGAAGGAAGGCAGGCACGTGCTGGTGACGGTTAGATTCTAAAGGCTGTTGCCCAAGACGACAGCTGCTGCGGGAGGGGACTTGGCCGACAATGCCGTGACAGCAGTGGGCCAGGCAGCCCGGCTCGACAAGGAGAGTGAAGAAAAATAATTACACAGTTATATGCGACTGATTTCCATTTTGTTCTTTTCTCATTACAAACGCCGGTCTCCAGGGGTGAATAACCTCCGTGTTTCATATTCCCATTTGGCTCATTCAGGTTTAGAATAATTGAATTGATTCTGACAAAGAAACAATGTAATAAAATGAAGAAAAATTAATACGTAATACGATACAAAGGAGTATCGAAGTATTCTACAGAACGTAACAAAAGGTCAATCCAAATTGGAAAAGTTTCATTTGATAGTAAGTAGTCAGTTTGTTTACAAATTTGTTTGTACTGTGATTTTCTCATTGGCATCATGTTTACCTCTAGACCAAGTAAATAAATATCTTGGACTTTTATTTTTATTATCTGTATTTTTTATTCCAAAACCAACTCTAGAGGAAAGAACCTGAGTCGCAAGCTCAATGTCTACAGCAACTTTCTATCAAGAACGATCGCAAGGACTAACGGACGGAGAGATGAACAGCATCGACGCTATTTTAAGAATAACCTGCCAGAACCTTAATAATTAATTATCTATGTAATTAGAATTTTAAGTGAATATTTTAGTGAGAAGATACTATATAGATACTGTTTATTCTCTTGCATGATCTAAACCTCATTATGAAAAAAATCTTCCTCTCTAACGTTTTGGAGCAGAACCTCCTCATCTTTAAAAGAGGTCTAATTATCCTTAATATAGAAGTAAAGAGAAAAGTAATTCGACAATGGTTCCAATATCCTAAAGGGAAGTTTACTTTTTCATTCCTGGTATGATCAATTAAGAACATACATACAAAACAAATGACAACATCTCAGATTGGCGGAGAATGTATCCTAGTCCATAACAACTGTCATTTTAATCGTAGGTTTGGACGTGTAGGAAAATGATTCGGAAAAGTATAGGCTTACTCATGAGTTGTGATTTACTCCGTAGGGGAAACAAACGCAAGGGAATAATTAACCCTAACTTCTATCAGAACAGCCACCCTTCAAAATAGCCCGGAAGGCAAGATCCAATTCGCATTGCTAAGAACTTAACCTCGTTTTTCGTGACGTTGGTAAAGATAGTTTCCCTAAGCAAGGGATCGATCGGAGCTATGCTAGTTTATGTAGAAGTCAACATGGGATCTTGGTTAATCATAATACCCTGTCGCAGATTTAATAACATCTTCACTCCGGCTCTATGCCAAATGATCTTGAGCAGTCCATGAGACCAACTAAAATCATTGTTGCGGAAGGATGATTTGAAAGTATGAGAGGTTTATCTACATTTGCTACCAAAAGACTAGCTCTACGTTTCGGAAACTGTTATCTACCCTCTTCTCCAGGTGTCAAATGCTAATGCACGAGGGTAAGCAAGCCAAAAGTAATAAGTGCAAATACATGCCGATTAACACAACAAAGTAAAAGTTATATTAATTTTGTGGAAGTACAAAACATGTCTTCAGTACTAAAACAATATCACTTCCATCTATATAAAATATAGAAAAAGTCAGAGTTATAAAAAGAAACATCAAAGTTGCAGATTAAAATTTCATAAGCGCGAAATTGAAATATCTGTTCCATCTACCTTAAGCTTATTTTCTCACTTCTCTAGGATCCATTTACTTAAGGTTTACTTAGAAGGTTTTTCTCATTAAGATTAATTTTTTCGTATGCACATGGAGTTTATTCTTAGACAGTAGAATGCAGTATCTGTTAAGAGCAGTTCCAGTGTTTGTTAAATCTCTATTACTTGGCCTTATCCGTTATGGCCTTACTGATAACTTTAGAAAAGTTATTATTACTATTTTCGCTCTGCGTTTTTGTGAAACATTAGTGACTGATTTGCACCAACGTCATTTTTACGGTTGCCGTGCTGAAAATTTCAATGTCCTTAGTATCATCTGGTCAGAAGTGAGATTTTTGGCAGTTTGATCATTTGGCCATTGCCAGTGTTTTAGCACTGTTATGGATAAAATTCTCATGGGGACACCTACCCACTAAAAACCCCACCAGCCCCAGGCATCACTCCCTCTCGCGACTGCTTTCCACATTACATGAACGGGGTGCATACTTCAGCCAACAGAGGGCTCTCACAATATCAGGACATCGGTTGGGACACGTCACTATAGGCTTTCTTATGATTATGGATTTCAGCAACTCCGCTACATGCGTTTCAGCAAATTTAGGAATGCCATATTGGATTAAAGAGTGAGAATCAAATACGGGTATTCCACGGTATATGCAGGCGAAAGATCACGAGGTTATTGTGTGGTCCGAAGGAATAGCAAATAATTATATTCATCTTCTTGTTGATATTGCTTTAAGGGCCATGCTTCAAGATGCATGATTCAAATCGTTAAACTCTTTATCCTTAGCTGACGATCTCCTTTTGTTTCCAGATCGCCGTGGGGTCTTCAGGAAACTTTGAACCTTGAAGAGTGGTACAGGCGCGGCGGTCGAAACGTTGCCAACACAATTGAATTCTTGAAATATTTTGGTCTTGGAGTGGAGAGCAGTCTTCTATCAACAGTTTAAACCGAAACTACTAATAATAAATATACCCCTATACATGTGTCTTGAAGGAGGTGAAGATGTTTCGTGATTGGCTAAGCCTTAACCAATCAAAGACCAGTATGAGATATGTTTTATAATGTTAACCAAAGGAATGTATTATTGTAATGGTTGATCCGTTGAAAGAAGATGAAGTGTTAACAACCACGATGTCAGTGGATAAGCAAAATTTTCGTGGTACACAAGGAATGAAATTTCGGAACATAATTCAAAGACCTTTTGTTGAATGATGAATGTTCTTAATGAGATAAGTTTAAAAATCGTATCTGAGTGGTTAGTGTAAAAAGAAAATATAAAATGCACTTTAACTAATGAAGCCAATGTAGCAATTCACTACCCTCGCCGTTAATGTTATTACTAACATTCAATCATGGTTTCATTAAGTTGTATGTGTTCACTTATACCAACATTAACTCGTACATAGTCTGTGTATGTTTTTATCATTATATTTTAAAGTTGATAACCCAAGTTAACTTAACGGTAGTTCAAATATAATTAATAACATACGAGTTTCATTATTGTATTTTTAATTTGTAGGAAATTTAATAATCAACTTTCAAAATATGTTACAAGCAATTGTTTTGTAATAGTAAGTATGATTTACTATTTTGTTAGTGTTTGTAGGGATAATGCGGTTAGAATAATGATCCAGATACGTGATCCAGTGTATGTGAATAGTGCTAAAGATACATTATTAGGAGGATAATATAGGGCAGTACTACACAACAATTATTGTGATTAACGATCAAAGTAGTAACTTTGATAGTGTTTGGAGGGACAACACTGTAGGAGTAGTGTTTGAGGTATATTATTAGGAGGATAATATAGAAGGGCAGAGTTGGAGATCAATATTGAAGGGTTAGTACTATGATGACAGTGCAAGAGATGTGTTAAAGTAGAATTGTTGTTTTGTCATAGATACATGTCATTCTGTCAGAGTAATTTCAAAGCTCCAAAACATCATTTCCTCTATGTCGACCCGAGAAAGATATTGAATTATTGTATCTACTCTGCGCTTTAAATCTGATGAACTCTGGTGCATTTAATGAGGAGAAGCGCTGTGAACATGACTGATGTCTTCCTTTAACTCATGTTGTGCTGACGCACAAAACAATATGTATTATTTATACAATAGCATTGAAGGATATAAAGAACAAATTCCATGAGGTTTTTGCATTGTATAGACATTTTATAAGTATAAGTATAAAGCTAAATTAATTATTACAGAAATTTACAATAAACTATTTTTACAGAAAACAGGATCACAAAGTTTAAAACATTATCCATTGTTTAGGAGGAGTAATAAGGAAACAACATTCAGATTAAACCGAAGAGCTTGGACACGCCGGAGGCAAAACTACGAAAAACGTTTAAAATTCCTAAACAAACACCTATTACATAGTATATATAGTAACAATTAGAGAACATCGTTCACCTACACGTTCAATAACACCATGCCGTCATAGACAGATAATACTGAGAAAAGAAATTATATTATGCAATCCATCCACGTATGCGATGAATCATTCTACTTTCAGCGGTAACCACGAGTGTAGGTAGATGGGACTGTTAGTAGACAATGTTTATTGTACATCCACGTTATCTACTTTCACAAGTCTACTCCAAGAGGACGCCCTAAATATACGAGTGAATGTTTACAGTACATATCTACCATTATCACCTGACAGAAGACTACATTCAGCAGTTGTCCTAAGAGTAGACAAACTGAGATTACACTGAATGTTTACAGTAATATTTATCCACTGGCAGCAGATTATATATAAGCTATGTCTTGATTGTAGATTACACTGAGAATACGGTGAATGTTTACAAAACTGTATCCACTGTATCCATTGACAGAATACTACATTTAGCGGTACCCTGGGATAAGATGACACTGAAATTACAGTGAATGTTTACAGTACATTTCATACAGATTATCCCAATGAAAGCAGATTACTTTTGGACTATGCTCCAAGCTTACAATAAAAGCAGTATTGTTTTTTTTTTTTTTTTTTTTTTTTGAGAAATTATTAATACCTTTTTGTTTTGTTCATTCGTTGTACCGGTTTCTCAAAATTTCCAACTACGAATGCATTTTAAAAGTTTATTATATACAATACGGCTTATGTGGACGTATTCCTTCAATGTCAAAATAATGGTGCCCTACAACTTTTATTTAGTTCTTAAAAACGTGATGTCATATTTCTTATTTAAATTAAATAGGTTAAATTGTAACGGTACTATTAAGTTCTTAAACTATCGGATTTCTTGATCTTAACATTGTAATTTTTTAACAGTTCCTTCTAATATTAAGTCCTACCGGAAACTGATAAAACATGTCAATTGAATACGTTTTACCCATTTAAACAGTACATTATTAATAGTTTTAATGTATAATTTTTTTAATAAGAAAATAAAACAATACTGTCCTTGTTGTTACTTAGGTTACTACGATCACAGCTCCTTTCTTCAAACACATTTATCGCCTTCAAACTACACGATGCATTTCCCACGCAGATGTGTGCGCAATCGCAGGTTTTGTGTAGTTACCGGTCACTATTTGCAGAGACCACTGCGGAATTGTTAGGTAATCTTTTATTATCATATTTATACATTTCGAGAAAAAAACATTATGGTTGCCTGTAAAGTCGGTTTTACGGGCGAAGATTTTACGTGACAACGTCTTTTTCTCGGTAGAATATTTATTGATATGAATATTATTAAATTGCACAATAGGAACAAGGAATTGAATGAAAATAAGAATTGCACAAATTTTAACTATAGAAATATATTTTGTTTACTAAGACATTGTACATAATTTGAAATTAATTAAAATTTGTTATTGTAAATGGTAAAGTTGAATAAAACATTTACTAAAATTGGAATTTGAAATTCTTGCTAAACACAGTTAAATTCTAACTCCGCGCGTGGTGATTGGTCGGTTTAGTTCGTTTGTTTGGTCGCACTGTTATGACAGGTTAGAGGTTATAATTTGTTATTTTAAATGTTTGACTAGCAATACGCGCTGTTTCTTCTCAATCGACTGAATTACGATTGATTGCAGAGTGATTTAAACTAATAATTTACTTAACACTATCAACATTTGTCAATAGTATGACATAACCTATAAACTCAGTTTCTCAACTTTTGTGTCAATCTAACAATTAATAAATCAATCATAGTTTACGATAATGAAATATCAGTGTACAATTATTTACCTTTATTGTTGTAGTTGTTGTAAATGACGAATCTAAGCACTCCACATTTTCACGAATAAACATAGTTATCTGCTTTATCCCGTGCGGCGGACCCACAGTTATCTGCTTTATCCCGTGCGGCGGACCCACTGGACGGGCATCGTAACGTTACCGGGCGTTACACTTTTTCATGAGTGACTCCGAGCCGCAACCTAATTTAAGACGTTGTCACGTCAAAAAGCTAGTTTAAAAATATCGCCATCCATAACAGTGAAGTCTCTCGCTATTTCCGAAATAGTTTCCAATAAAAATTCCAAACAAATCCCTAATCCACATTATGACCTAAAATAAGTCCAAAGCAAAAATTGAGGTAGTCTTAGTTATTAAGTAACCCATTTCCTCAATCATTATGTGTGATGGAACGTAGGATTTATTCGATAATAGGATTTAAATTGCATTTCAAATACAGGTATGATTTTATACTTATATGTGCTTTTGATGCACCATTAATTAGGTATGTAAACAATACAAATAAATAGATTTTATAAAATTTATATCTTTTTCTATAAATGAGTTTCATGATACTTCATAATCTTCTTACTTTTGTAAATAAATTGGTGGTATGGATCCAGGTTACAATTTACCGTAAATATAAATAATTGTAATATAATTTGAATGGTGTGGAGACTTAGAGAATAAATAACTCAAACTTTCTTTGATTATGTTATTACATAATAACTTTTTATTATTGGTAATTCACCAGCAAAAACACATCTTTATATGAAAATAGACATTTGCGTTGTGCGACCAAAAGGTATTTTAAAGATGTGTGACTTCACGATTTCACGCATTTTGCGATTATAAAATAAGCCGAATGTTTCGAATAAGCTGTGGGAAGCGACTGATGCCATCATCATGTAAGTAATTTCTCAATAAATTTCCGATAATTTCTGGAATTCTAACAGCCTAATTTTAGATCGGTAAATTCTAAACTTTATACCACAAACACAACACTCTCGAACCCGACTGTTGCCTTCCTTCAATTCCTGGGTTTTAAAATTTAGGTCTGGACATTCCAAATCCTGGACTTTAACTGATTGAGAATGATTTATTTAGCTTACAGTGATTGCTGAGAGAGTCAATCAATTACCGCTTTACATTTTCAGAAAATGCAGAGTGGTCAAAACCTTAACTGAATGCTAATTATTTAACGTTTATGAATGACAAATTTTATACGTGTGTTTAAGTCAATTTATTGGGCATTCTTTGTGGCTTCCTTAAAACTTTGAGAGGTTAAGTTGTCGGACAGAGGGCGTGCAATTTGTGTTGTTGGAATATTTCTGGGAGTAAATACAGTAAATTTAGTTTTCATACTTTTTAATTTACTTTAATAATTTACTGTAACTTCACCACGCTCAATAATAAATTGAATATTTTCATTACATATTCCAGAATATCCAGTAACCCCAGAACGTGATTGGCTGAGCTTTAGCAAAATGTCATTTCTGTCTGTATGTTTATCTGTGTCTATCAGCATGATATCTCGAAAATGAACTGGCCTATAGACTTGAAATTGTGCCTGGAGATTCATTTCTATCTGAGGAACACTGTTCCATGATGGTACATGTTACTTCTGAGCGTTAGCGAATATTTTTACGTTGGTCTTCTAGGTAACCATGATGGAAACGGGAAAAATATAAGAATAAATAAATTTGTAAATAACACCAGAGAAGAGATTCACACATGTGACATATTAACATATGCCAACGGATACATGATACGGTGAGAAGACTTTTACTACTATGAAACCCAATTTAATGAACAACATTGTATTATCTGGCAAAATATATCGAGATAGATTATATATGTACATTTTAAATTTTACACGAAACTTCATTTCTTTAAGAGTTGTATGATGCTTTATTTCCGTGTCAACATCATTTTTGTATAATTGTCTGTCTGTCTATCTGTTTGTAGAACATTTCGAGAGTGAAATAGATTTGAAATTTTGCATACAATCTCGTCGAAGTCTGTCACGACACTTGGTGTAGTTTACTTCTTGTATAAAATACAAAATTGTCGAAAAAAATAATAAAATCCTCTGACAAGTGATGGGTATAACTTTTACGAGAAACTTAAGTATAAAATAAAATTTATCTTCAAATTGTTTCCAGTTTTATTAACACTCAAATAAAAACAACTCATGGAGAAGTAATGGATTTGCATCAATTACTTCCATTCGATCATGCAACTGGTTAATTGAAGAAAGGCCGTAATACACAATGATAAATAGATCAGAATCATAACTACTGTATACGTGGTTTAAATAATTCGGCTATACCAATCCAAAAATTCACTTCTCGAAGTTGTGATCCACGAAATACAAACATCCTTCACGCTTAATACATACGAAGAAGAAGCAGTCGATCTACCTTTCCAATAGAAAATTGAGAGGAACGTGCAGTGTGCACCTCCCCCCCCCCCCCGTTAACGACACCAACATTCAAGACCTATGTATTATACCAATCAAAAGTGAAAAAACCAGGTTGTTTGTTTAATTTGTAACACTCTGTAGTATATCCACTCAGAAAGATTTAATTTGCGAATTATTAATTAAATCTCGTCTAAATACAATGGGACGAAATGTAAACAGTCATTGTGAGTTTTTGTAACGGTAAACTACGTGAAATAGCGTTTTGTATTTGTTTTAACCACATGATTGTAATTTCAACCTGCTTTGAAAAGTTGTAGTTAGTACACTGTAACAATAATACATAAGAAATATAATTACCCATTCAGTCATTGCCAATTTATTCTGGTGATCGCGAAGTTCTTATATTTAGCACCAACAAGTAAAAATTAAATTTATTACATTCTATTTATTTTATATTATTAATTTCACACAAACGTTTTAAAATGCATATTTAGGCTAGTACACATTTCGGTCCAGTAATCGAATTCGTTTAGGCTGTTATTTTTCTCAAATTCCATAACATATAAAAAGTTTAAGATAAAATGGCAGACCATAGTCGATTAATGTACAATAAAAATAGCTATAAATGCGGCTAGATTTGAAAATCCCGCCATTAACATCAAAACATAGTAAAACTTCAATAATAATCAATTTCTTACCGATAGTCTACTTAGTACCTTGACGTTTCTCTCGGTGGACTTTCCAACGAGAGTCGATTGCCAAGAAGAAAAAATCTTTGGCACAGACGCCCTGTCAGTGGCTGGTCGTAACGTTAGAAAACAAAACTAAGTCCATGGATGACATAAAAAGAAACAAATTGTATAAACAAAGTACGAGTAAGCCAATCGCGTAACAGGCATTGCTGAGATTGCATGCAAAATTTTACATCAATACCTCATTTCATTCTAGAGATGTTCTGCGGAAAGATAGGCAAAGATATATCATAAAGAGAATACATTTTTACATCCCTACTAAAATAAAAAAATTTTGTCAGCCTACTAAGTGATAATACTTCGGTACTCAGAAATACAAATCCAAAAATTCGCTTCTCGAAGTTTTGATCCCCCAAGATCATTACAATGATACTCAGCCAAATTCCATGGTAGGCCTTGCACCATCATGTAATTCATTCTTGTCTATGTAGAAATGAAGAATATGCAAAATTTCTGAGATGCCACATGATAAATTCACATTTTTGTTCTTTGAGTTAGGTTTCATATCAGTGTTTATAATACAAGTTCCGGTGATCAAGGAAAAGTACAACACAATAGTCAGCTGAAATCTTGCGACCAACATAGCATTGATTTTCACTATTTTTCGCTGTACGATTAATCTACACATGTGTTAATATGTAACGTGTTAAAATTTAGCTTCTTGGCTGAGCTTTAGCGAAGCCTAACATTCGTGAGACTGGATAAATTTCATTTCAGTCGGTCTGAAAGTCTGTCCGTCCGCACCAAAACTCGAAAACGAACTGACATATAGACTTGAAATGCATGAAGCTTAATTTATATTTGAGGAAAAATGGCATATGATTATTTTTTTTATTAAAAATGAGTCATTAAAGGGCTAAACTAATATGTAAGTAATAAAACTATTCACCAAATTGACAAAACACTGTTCCACCTATAGCGTTATTTATTTATATGTTGATAGTTCAGAACGGCAGGTCTTAAAACTGTAATTTTGCAACAATTGGGGCGAATATATGTTCTCTTATGAAACTACTCGATTTCTAACGCACTTCAGTAATGTTATTAGTGAATTTAACAGTAAATAGTCCGTCTCTCTAATTTTGGTCTTAAGTTGTTGGTTGATTGATGGAATATAATATAATATAAACTGTCTTTTGCACATACTAATTTAGTCGGTCGTACTGGCGGCCATCTTGATTTTAGCCTCTTAAGAGAACAATCTTTATCATCAGCCTTACTTTAGTCACATGAGTATGGGTGATGTCTCATTTGAGAGTAATATTTAATAAGCATCCAAAATCTTTTTCAGACGTAAAATCGGATAAATTTCCGTACTTTATTGTTTATATCGTTAGAATAAGCTGTCATCCATGATTCTACGCCTGAAAATAAATCTGTAAAACGTCTTGAAGGTTAACTAACTTTATTCTTGATGGTCACTTTTTTAAAGCAGACTCTTAACTAAACCACTTGTAATGTCAGTTGTAGTTTGTATACTTAACAGTCTTACATTAAATGTTTGATACTTATTGTTAAATTAAACAGTAAACCTTTAATTGTCCATAACACTGGAATGGATTTAACCTTCGCGAACATTTACCTTAATCAAATTTTGAGGAACAGCTATTGATCATCCTTGACAAGATCTTCGCTGGCGTCACAGCTCTAACTATGAGTCTTGAGCGAGAACTGCTAAAAGCCCTTCCACAAAATTTACCTCCTTCATGAGGTTTTGAGAAACAGCTATTGATCATCCTTGACAAGATGTTCACCGGCATCACTGCACTAACTGTGAATCATGAGTGAGTTCTGCTAAAAGCCCTCCCACATTTACCTCGATCAGGAAGGTTTGAAGGAATAGCTTATTGATCGTACTTGACAAGACCTTCGCCGGCGTTACAGCTCTAACTGTGAATCGTGAGTGAGAACTGCTAAAAGCCCTTCCACAAAATTTACCTCCTTCATGAGGTTTTGAGAAACAGCTTATTGATCATCCTTGACAAGACCTTCGCCGGCGTCACAGCTCTAACTGTGAATCGTGAGTGAGAACTGCTAAAAGCCCTTCCACAAAATTTACCTCCTTCATGAGGTTTTGAGAAATAGCTTATTGATCATCCTTGACAAGATCTTCGCTGGCGTCACAGCTCTAACTATGAGTCATGAGCGAGAACTGCTAAAAGCCCTTCCACAAAATTTACTTCCTTCATGAATATGAGTCATGAGCGAGAACTGCTAAAAGCCCTTCCACAAAATTTACCTCCTTCATGAGGTTTTGAGAAACAGCTATTGATCATCCTTGACAAGACCTTCGCCGGCGTCACAGCTCTAACTGTGAATCGTGAGTGAGAACTGCTAAAAGCCCTTCCACAAAATTTACCTCCTTCATGAGGTTTTGAGAACAGCTTATTGATCATCCTTGACAAGATCTTCGCTGGCGTCACAGCTCTAACTGTGAATCATGAGTGAGAACTGCTAAAAGCCCTCCCACATTTACCTCGATCAGGTTTGAAGGAATAGCTTATTGATCGTACTTGACAAGACCTTCGCCAGCGTCACCGGCGCTAACTGTGAATCATGAGTGAGTTCTGCTAAAAGCCTTCCCACACAGAATTTCAGTAAAGGGTGTGTTCACTTTTCATGACACTTACGCGTCATGACAAAATTCTACCAAGCGTATCTTCTTATCCATTAATTCTACTTAACTTAACACAAAATCAGGTGGTTCAAATAAAACAAAATCTATGATACAAATACATTTTAATATTTTCTAGATAAAAATTATTAATATAACTTATTTTTGACAATATGGTAGTGAAAAAACATACAATATATTTATATATTTTATCTGTAAGAACTGACAAACAAAACATGTATTATAACACTATTCATAAAACATATAATACCCTAAAAAGACATACTATATAAAACAGACACTAGAAAATATATAAGTACATGTTATACATTACAAATATAAATATCATTTGACAGCTCGTACTGCGTGGGACATAGAAAACATTATCAACAGTTTTGTTGTGAGTCAATGTTTAACGGAACCGACTACATGGTTTGAACAAAAACACAACCAGTACCAAAATACAATATTACGTATAAAATACCCTTTACTCTAAAATACCTAGTGAGTATTGCATCGGTACAGGGAAAGGCGCCTAAACGGGTACTGTATCCAAAATAAGTTGCCTTACAAACATATCCCTTTTTGTAGTGGACGTCGGGGTATATCGGGTGAAACAAATCTTTCCTGACACAACTGGATATAGTTTCAAAAATATAACTTGGCAACAATAAAACATTTATAAATTCTCCATGTAAAAACAATACTTCTTATTTTACACACATCAACATTTATTTATTATATCGATAAAAATAATGCACACGTAATTTTATAAAAACCACTTAGAATATCATGCTCGACAAAGGGATATGCTTGTTTGTATTTGAAAATGTATGGTACATAAATATATATATACTATATATTATTATTTGGGCAATACGGGACACATTTCAAAAATAACTTTTTTCCCATGTTTTAACTGTTTACTAAAATGATTGTACAATTTGTATCAAATTTATGTTCTGTGGGTCGTGTGCGGAAGTGTGTTTTATGCGAATCCACAGGTTTGAAAACAATACTTAATGTTAAGTTTTTAATCTTATGCAACGTTTACTGAAAGCTCTATTTTTACTTTTGAAAAAGGCGTTAACTCTAAAGTGGGAATGTAATTTTAATTGTAAAAATGCTAAGGGCTATTATTATCACCAAAGTGATGAGAATGAAACTTCGGGTACTAAACGATTAAATTGTACACCAAGTGAAACCGGGCATGTACACTTAAGTCCCTGTGAAATACTCGGGTGTTTGTCCCCACAGAACAATAAATATTGCAGACACCAGCGAAATTTTAATAACCTCAAATCTTAACAACGTACAAAATATTGGTGTTTTAATGTCTTCGGTTTTAGAAAAGAAAGGTCATTTACTAAATGTAAGCCATCAATGTCACCTTAGTTGACCCTTCCCTGTCAAGTCTTTGGTACGTGGGCGAGCGAGGGTTACAGAAGCGTGAGGGGCGGGGGGAGGGTCGACTATGGTGCAGACCGGCGCACACGCGCACACACCAAGCCGGCGCCGAGACGCATCGCGCCTGATGAGGCGTCGAGGCGTCACCGTCGCGCTTGTAAAAAAAATATCAGATATTTATTGTGGTTTGAGCAATTTAGTGGGATGTTGGAGCATCCTAGGTGAGGCATTTTGGCACTACATGTGACAGTCCTGTGACAGCTTGTCTTTTCTTTGTGGAAACAATAACCTAATATGTATGCAGTTCTTTGATAAATTGCTTCAAGTTTTCCGTTAAGCTTACGAGTTACAAAGTAAAAACACATATTTAAAGGCTATATGAAATGGAAACACAGATAAACATTTAACAGTTCTTTACTTGTGCGCAGTCGGTGCTGCAGGTCGGCGAAAACTGGGCGCCCGTCACAAAAACAGCTTTAAAAACTAACCATAACACTGGGTCGATAAGTGACTTAATTTATAATATTAAAAGTAATTGATTTAAGAAAGAAATTAACCAAGCTGCATTGACAACTGGATGAGCAGCGCCTTCAATGTATACAGTACTGTACCCAGATTGCCTGAGACAACAAATGAAGGGGTTTACTGCTATCGTGCAGTGCCAGCGCTGTAGTTGAACTTCCTTGAAGCTAGATTTAGAAATGTTAAATTATTTTAAATACTTTAATGAGTAACGAATGTTTGTAAATATATTAGTTCATGGAACGCTGTGAAATTACTTCTTACTTCGAGTTTCAGGCGCCCGTGTGTTTTCACCCGACCACGAATTCTGTAAATTTCACCGCCTAATCAACAATTACGCCTGATTTTGGCAGACGTCAAAAATCAATGATATGTGCTGAAAACCATCACATCAATTCATATAAAATAGATATTTAAAATCGACAACATTAACTAACAAAAACACTACACATTTCCCTAAAAGACAACAAACGATAGCACGGAGAACTCTGCAAAATCCTCTGGTGGGGGGAGACAACTCTGAGTTTGTGCTTCTCACGTGAGAGGGGTCTAAGGAGATTGCACCTTACAAAATCTGTTCGTAATGTTTTCAAATAAACCGGTTACACCGTACAAAGCTACACTGTATTATTGCTGCCGTTCTGTCTCTGGGGCCAAGAGTGCCTGGGTCCCGGCACAATAGGGTTCGTGGAAGGTCGGCCTTTCTACTTTTTGAAAAGGGCTCTATGTACAAAGCGCTAGGTCTGCCTTGCCGGTGGGAAATCACATCTTCAGCTTCAAGGTCCTTTGTCAGACTTGTTGGGCGTTTCCATGAAGTGACAAAGACCGGCGGTCCTCAACCTTAGAGAGGCTTTTGTTTGATTGTCAGAACTCAATAATAAAGTTCTAATTGACAACTGACAGTTTTAACAGGCATATATAGTTTTTGTTCTATATATTTTATCCTACAAAGCAGAAGTCCATTAATAATATTCTCCATAACTAGATCAAACAGAAAATTTTAATTTACCTATCAAGTTAATTTTTTAAGAGATATCTTTCTCTTTCTTAATTTACAACTGCAAAATGCTTTATCATTGAGTGCAACTTTACCATAGGTGTAGAATTGAAAACTGGTTCAATTTTAAAGTGGCTCATTCGAATTGATTCTATTAATAAGTCAAATAAATTATTGCATCTCTGCTAGCTACTGGCCTTGAAAGAGGTAACCCTGAAAATTAAAGCTACAAAGAAAACTAGTAACCTGTTACTAACAGTATAAAATATAATATAGAACTGGAAGAGTCCCAAGTATTTACAAATGTCGGGGAGGTAGTGTTCATAAAAATGTCCTGAGCGGAAAATGTGATTTCAAGGTAGCAGGCAGGATTGTCCGACCAGGTCTATGGGAACGGAAGCAGACTGTACCGAGTACGAAACTTGCCGAAGCTGTGAACTTCAAGCGATTTTATAAGGTTACAATTCGCTAGAATGCTTCTACTAATAAAAGCTACTTGCACTTCTCTATACCCTTCTATTCTAGAATATGCAAAAGTTTCAAGTTATATTCAAAACAATACACAATTGGTTACTTTACTGTTGTCGGGCGTATGTGAAACTTTACGTTCTGTTAATGTGTTTTGGATGAACGATTGAATTTTTATTTTTAGGTTATTGCTACACTGAAATTGGTTTCAGAAGATAAATTTTGCCACCGTTCCGAAACAGCGCACACCCCACCCCCGGATCCTTTGGAATGCCCGATGACTCTACTCGCCGGACAACAGCAACACCAAACACCCAAACAGACAATTGAGATAAGGCAAGGGAGTAGCCGCGTGCCTCGTGCCGTCCTCGGTCGCAGGGCCTCGGCCCCCGCAGGTGATTGTCAGGTCCGCCTCCGCCGAGGTGACGAACCGAGTTCCTATGGAGGCACGAGACACCCGGCTCACTGTCCGAACTGAGGGAACCAACACTAAAACACACTGAATAGAACAGTTCGTATATTTTGTAATAATAATAATATAATTTGTAGTGAGCGGTTGGACCGGGGCCCCTTATTGCTGAGGGGGGCCTCGGTCGAGGGCCCGCGCCAGGCCCGTGGGACCGGAGTCCCTGGTGGGGCCCCGGCTTCGGGCCCCGATATAATTTACTTCTGTTACAATATAAATACTTAAGTCATAATATTTAATGTACAAGTAATAAATTATGTATTAAGTATTGAAACAGACCCCGGGTAAGCGGAGGTATAGTTTTATCAAAACAAAAAAAGAAATTTTCTATAGGTTTTAAAGTTACTTTATTTAAATATATTAATAATATATAATTAGGCCTGGACCTATTTTTATCTCTTAGACAAATGTATATAGATAACAATTCTAAAGAAGTCATTAACTATATCAGTCGAAAGCTAGCTACTGTACTTTACTCCAACCCTCAGTGTCTCCTGCATGCAAACATCATTGCGACACAACAGAACATACGAGGCGAACACGAACTTATTGTGGAATCAATTGCTTAAACATTTCACTATTCTTGCAGGCGCTCGGCCGAGTCGGGGGAGGGTACGGGAATGTGGGGGGTCGAGTGTGGGGGGTCGTCTTGTCGGAGGGTCCAGGGGTCCGATCCTCGACCGGGCGCCCCACACAACACTGAGCCATGCACATCTACTGATACACTTTAAGTGCCGATAAAATTATAATTTGAACAACAAAACAGCCAATTTCCATCCGTAAACTACAAAAAAGTCCAAACTTAAAAAAGAAAAACAGGAAGACGAAAAGTCGGAAACACGTGAACATACTTGCAATCTTCCTTCAGGGCCATCTTGAGCTGACTAACAGAAAAAATAGCTTCTTCATTTCTCTAAATTTTTTTTATATTTTTTTCAATTTATAGCTACTTATATAATATAGTATCGTCATATAATATATAATAGGATTGTAATAAAATAGAAAAAAAGACTATACCGTTAAGTTATTTATTATTACTAATTCTCTCCACTTGAATTGTGCATTTGTGGGTGGGAAACAAATATAGACCTCTAGGTAGAACACTGCAGTGCAGTCAACAAAATAGAACAGAATGTCAACAACACAACTAAACCTATCGAGTCGCAAACGGGTCTCGGGGACCCCTTACAAACAACATATATCTACTAAGATAAAAAAATAAATTCTAAGAAACTTTTTGTCAATTTATCAAAACTAGAAAACAAAATATATATAAGAAAGTAATATGTAAAACGCTTAAATCTAACAATAAAATTTTTCCTAAAATAAGAAATACAACAAAAATATACAGATCACCGTGGTTTTATCTCAAAATAGTCTTTAAAGTGAAAACAAAATTTAACTATTACAGGAGGGTAGCTTAACACTAATATTACATAGATATAGAACATTTATAATATTATCAATAATTAATTATTTTTCTCTTATATAAAAAAGTAAACAAATACTGGAAAAAATATGATCTTTGTTCATATAATGAGGCATATCTCGCGACGACTAGTGGGGGTTCGGGCATGTTACGGCATCGTGAGCACTACATACTAACAGATAAGTCGGTCAGGCATATGCCCGGTGGTATGCCACGAGATTCCTCTGACCAGCTAGGTGTCTGCAACAGCAGTGGGACAGAGCTCGCCCGCTCACTACAATCCCTTCAACCAGGCGAAACTTTGACAGACCAAGAGTTCTGACAAAAGCTGTGCGCCAAAAGAATTAAAACATCATAGGTTCAGTCAAAACTTAAATCTTTATGGGATGCAAAAAATTCGAAAACGCTGCGTTAATAGGTAAAACGTTATGCCGTATCTTAAACGTGATTTTGAACCACGCCTAAGATTAAAATATCATTTTCTTCGGATCTTTCAAATGATTTCATCATGATTTCATTAGCGGCATTGAAGATGACGTGAAGTCTATAGCGCAAAACGTTGTGAGACAAGACGGGTGATTTGATCACCCGGCTTGTAAATACAGTCTATCCGGTACAAATACACGGGCAAGTGGAGAGATGGGTTATCTAAAAAAGATAATCTAAAATGTCGTGTAGGTTCTACTGGGGTCTATACTGCACAAATGACGGCGCGGCTCTTGCCCAATCTGCTGCTACAGTTCGTTCAATCAGTAGGCCAGTTACTTCGTCTTATTGCTTCCGGTTTCTGCGAGGAATCTCGTGCGTACAAAACAAAAACAAATCCACCGGGAACTGCCGGGCCGGAGGCGGTAAAGAAACAAAACGCTTCCGACCACCGAGGCGAACAGAAGCACAAAACAGAGTGCGACTACACTAATAAAAGCGGGGGTCGCGGAACGGCCGTGTTCTAGAGTGAGAGACCGTGCCGCCGCGGAACACATCAAAACCTTTACTGTACAAAAGGTCCACGAACTTATGGCTACCGAATATCACAATAAAACAAAGAAACGCCAACGATAGTGGGATATGTCCTGAACTACCACTGCAGTCTATGTCACAAGGAATGCTTAAACGATTTTACATTTTGTATAAAAAGGATTGCATTTGCTTATTAAAACCGGAGGCCCGTCGGACCCCGCGATTGGCAGTTTTAGAAATCACAGCCAGGAACCGTCCCCCACTAGTCACCGCGGTGTAGCGAGTCTTCTAGTATTATTACTGTATCAGCCTCTTGACGTGGTTACACATAGACTTAAGCACCGTGTGTGTCTTTGATGTGGCCCGCCGGGACCGGTCAGGGCTCGACGGGGCGGGGTGGCCGGAGTTCCGCGTCCCCGGCCCCGCGTCGAGCGATAAACACTGGGAGGTACTGCAAACTACCGTATAGAAACAGAGATCAAAATCATTACAAAAATAGGAAAACGATCGAGAAAAAATTCGTACACTAAATATAAAAACAACTGAAAACATTAACATAAAAGATAACATAAAAATATACATATAATTTACTCTGTTTCGTTGTACATTTAGGAGAAGATGCGGATGGCCTGAAGGACAGTCTGGTGACAGACGGGGCATGTGGGGTCCGAGCCGGCACACAAGCGAGTCGCGCACTCGAGACAGAACAGGTTGTGTCCACAGGGCACCAGGGCGGCGGTCACCTCCCTGTCACCACAGACGTGACAGTCGCGCTTGCCTAGGCTCTCGGTAGGAGAAGTGGAGTGGGGCGGGGAGGGTCGTGCGGAGAACGACCAGATGCTGGAGGAAGCGGTGGCGGTCTCGAAGGAGGGAGAATCTCCCAGGCCCTCGTCTCTGTCCAGTGACGTCCCCCAGATGGAGCCCAAGTCCAGCCCCGTGGTGGCCGAGCCGGAGGAGCTGGAGGAGGCCGAACTGCAGCCGGAGCTCCCGCTCAGAGTGGACGGGAACACCATGTTGTCGGAGGACATGTTGTCGACGTAGTTGAACAGGCTGTTGAATCCGTTCTTGTACACGGAATTGAGCAGGGTACCGGCGTCAGGCGTCAGGAAGGAGTCCGAGAACAAGGAGTCAGTCATGGTTCCCGTCCCCGTCCTCACGGCGATGTGCGCCTCTATCTCCCTCTTGGCCGCCTCCACACTCTCCGGCAGACCTGTCACGTCGAACACCGGCTCCTTGTCTCGGGACGGTGTCACGATGTAGGTGTGAGTCTGGTGCTGGATGCGCTTGATGGTCGCCCCCTTGGGACCCACGACGAGCCCCACGACTCTGTAGGGCACACGGACCTGGATGGTGATGTGGCCAGGGACGTTGGCGGGAGGACCCGGTGGTGACAGTGACCCGGTGCCGGACAAGTTGTTCTTCCTGGAGGCTCTGATCTGGCTGAAGTGTTCCGCCGCGGACAGAATCTCCCTCTTAGCCTTGGCGACATCCTCCTTCCGTCCGGTGACTACAAAGACGGGTTCCTCCCCTCGTACCGGAGTCTTGATGTAGGTGTTGGTCTTTGCCCTGAGCGCCTTGATCTTGCATCCTGAAAACAAACGAATACGTCGTTATTAGTTTCCTCAGAAATACCCCCTACCAAGGCATCAAAATTAATATTCCACTCCTAAAAGTTCCATTGTGTTTGCCAATACACACCAGAACCATATAAACCGCTGTTTAATACAGTCGTATCGGCCCGACATCGTTACGCGTTCGGCAAACTGCTCAGAAGCACGCGTAGGCAATTAAATCTTAATCCTTGAACTGAACATAAAACGTTCAAACAAAGACGCAGTTGTCACTAGACACAACAATAGCAGGCAGTTATTGCGTCTGTACAGCTGAAAGATCTGGGTTCGGATTATTATTAAATAACTTTTAAATCGTGGCATTTTTGCGTAATATGTATTTCTAGATCAAACTGGTGGATGTGACGAGGTTTCTTGACTGAATTGACAAAGAAATATCGGATTTTGAAGATTTTATCATTGGCAAGCGGTCCTCCGAGGGCCGCGGATCTGCCGAAAAGACTTTTTATCACATCAGGTCCTCGTTTTCGTTCGACAGGCGGCGGCAAACAAAGACCCTGATAATAACAGTGTGCTTTACACGGGTCCGTCAATTTCGGAAAAAAATATCCCTCGACCCCCGGGAGTGGAGCAAAAAAGTGGAACGGCAGAAGTGGATATTGAAACAAAAGCGGTCGACGCACAACCGGCGTCCTTCGCCGGTCACCTTGGCGGGACTCTGAACTTGCCCATATATCGCTTTGTAGTCTGGCCAGCTCCACTCGCTTGGCCACAGGAAATGCTCCAGCAGTCCTCTCCTCTCGACTCTCGGTGGAATGTGTTCGCTACGCTCTCGCCGCCGCCACGCCGTTGCTCCACAGCCCTAATTGAGTGGCTTCCCACCCTCCACGGACTGCCGCGGGTGCCGGGTGCCGTTAACTGGCCAGGGTTCGGTTCGACCCCCACAAAAAGTGACGCGGGGACGAAATTATTTACACAATCCTGAATCCTCGCGCAGGGTTAGACTGCCAGGGTGACTGGTTTCTAAACTTTTACAAAACTTGACATTAAAACTATAGGTCTAAAAGGACATTATTAGTTTTATTAACATAACAAAATTAAGATTCAAATAATTAATATCGCCACGTCATTTATTATATAGGAGTGATTTGTTTAGAAACCAAGACTATACCACAAACAAAAGTACAGGAAGAAAAACAAAATATCTTCGTTAAACATACAAATCCTGATTTGCTATACATAAACACAGCGCCGACAAATACATTTTTTAATTAGTTGGGTAAAATGGAGAAAAATATTTAGCTACTCATTGCAGACAGTGCTTAATTCCTTATCTCAAAATGTAGTGTCATTCTTCATTGACCAATGAAGATGTTTAGACGACGATAGCACTGACGGAAAAGACTGATAACAATTAACTGAACACGCCGCAGACAAGATAAGGTACATCGGGAAGAAGCAATAGGAACAGCTGAGTGGGCAGTGAGCTAACGCCGTCTAGATTACGTAGATCGATTTGTCACCGATAATTGTAAAGGCATTGGCATTAGCTTCAACCAAGGCCAGGCTCTCAATCCTATTACATTGTAACGCCACCTTCCCAAACAAAGAAATACGAGTTATTGTTGTCCGTGATATCGATCCCGGCTTTATTGAGTGAACGTGTTTCAAAATATATGGATAGTCAGTCTCTTCCCAGACCAGGTTTATTAAAAAAAAGTGCGCTAGGGTGAGTCTCGTGGGAAAATATATTAATACACATACCGTATTTTTAGTGAGTTATAAGTAGCCAGCACGTGCGGAGGTCGTAGTGCTTTCAAAAGTCTTCTTAAAAACTATTACTGAGTAATTTCTATCAGGTCTCAAATTAAAAAATGTGAGAGATGTAAAGAATTCCGAAACGCGAGATTACTCCTGTAATTCCGATTTTTAATATTACTGTAGACACAATCCACTTCCTAGTTTATATATGAAACTGCAAACAGGTAAGGACGAATCAATTTTGTTTGATCTATAGATATGAAAATGTAAATGCTTTGTTCTATATCAAAGTAAAGTGGAAGCGGGGGTTTTCCACTTACAAGATTTAAAACACTTCCCTTTTTACAAGGAGGTCATCAAACTCGAACTCGCTATTTGGCAGCGAGCCGCGAGCACAGCCGTCAGGGCAGTTTGGCGAGTGCGTCTCACCTGTGACCGCTCGTCATTGGCGGTATTTTTACCGGCCGAGGAGCACTAGGGTGCCGGGATGAGTCAAGGTCAAGGCCTCAGCACGTGGGACACCCGAAGTACTTTCACCGACATGTGATGTAACAGGCCGGGAGAGATGTCGGTCTGCCGCCCACCACCGGGCCTCGTAGGCCTTCTCCGGTGTCGCGCTCCACGGGATTTGTAGGGACAACTAGTAATATAAGGGATGATCTCCACAGGTGGATTGTAGAACCACCCAGTTCTTCTGAAATTCCTCCAAGAACGTAGAAAGGTGACACCGAAAACTGAGAGAAATTCTTATGTTGGCAAGCACAACAAATATCTAACGTGATTGATTAGACTGCTTTTGCAAGCCCTTGTACAGAATCTCCTTTGGCTTTACTTTATAGCTCTCTAGTGAATATGTTTAAATTGCTATTTTTGCTAGTCAATATGGTGGCTTGTTATGCAATAACAAGGCACAGTATGTATTGATATCCGCAGTTGTGTCGCCACTTTTTTAACATTTAGCATTAGTTTTCAGTAAAGCACTGTAGTGATTCCTTCAGCAAGATCATATAGTTAATCGTGATGGGTTTTTACCAGTTGTAAACCCGGGCCCCCCCTCATTGACCAATTCAAAGAATGTTACAGACAATCAAAGATGGTCTAGATATAATTAATTGCTTAAAATTTCATTTAGTACTGTAACTTCTGAGAGAGAATGCCTTGCCCCAGCCCGCTTTAAGATAGTTCCTTACAATTAAACACGGTTACGTCAATCCATACTAAATTATAATAGGTACACACTTGGTATATCGGATAAGTTTTACATTTTCCTTTTCTGTGGATTAAGTAATACATTCTGCCGTCAATTTCGTGAAATCCACTTTAAATCCCGATCCCCATTCCGGGAATGTCACTGACCTTGACAAGTCCCGGGTGGACGACACAGGTCGCCCGGACAAAGGTAAGACACCGAATCTTCCCCGCGCGAATCGGCCAACAAAATCCCAAGTGTCTGTGTCCTCGAAAGCCGCATTCCACTTCCCCAGTTTTTAAGCCTCCATAATGCATGAGACAGGCCAGGGCGGCGAAGACAGAGGAGTTACGTAAGTCGTCACCCGAGCAGATGACCAAGATAGGCCCAACAATGGCTAAATGGGCTGAGGCAGATCCAGAATTTGAATAATTTATGTGGGCCCAATTAGACGCTCCAGATTCGGCCCTTTCTACCAGATTCTGAATGGCCCCAAATATAGACTACGATATCTCGGCATTTTAAACACTGCATGGATTTTATATTAGTGGTCATATTATCTAAATAATGATTTGAATTAAGTACAAAGCGGATAATATATATTTAATTTAGGAACTTTTATCCGCAGCGAAATATAAATCCTAAAATCGAATACGCAAAGATACATGTTACCAGATAGCTGTATAGATAGACCTGTGAGCCGACCACCACGATCATTTTGAAAACTATATCAGAATTTTGTACTTTTTTGTACCTTTTTGTACCATAAAAATAAAATTCAACAACCACTGAAAAAAGTTATTAACCATTTAAAAGTCATCTCACAGGTCTACGCTTTGAAAAGAAAACTTGGTTGTAAATTAAAATAAACTACACCATGATTCGTGATGGTCGGCTCACAGCTCTATACAGCCATATTACCAGATCATGTACCGTATCATGAAACCGACACATTTTCCAACATCGAATATTTGAAAGTCTGTAACTACCGCATACGACAGAAACAGACGCCAATGACAATGTAGTGGTAAATGATCGGCGCCATAATAAAGATAGATCCCCCAAGACGAAGCCTTGCCAAGATTACAGAACCGTTGTGTCTATCTCGACTCATAACATAACCCGGCAGTAGAAGCGACAATTAAAGTGTTTGGCAGGTGTTAAATGGCCGCTGCTAAAAGTGTATCTGGAGCCAGTACAATAGGGAGAGTAAAAGTGAACTTGCGTCTGGCAACAGGCCAGGTCCGACCGTCCGTCTGTCGCTGCTGCTGATAGCAGCTTGCAAGCAAATACCGTCGACCTTCCGTGCACCGGGTAACTTTAGATCGGAATTCCGCGAGCGAGGCCTATGCACTCTGCGTCTGGTGTGGTGCAGTACGCCAGCGCAAGGCTATTCTTGAAGATCAAGGCTTCCAAGAGTGATTGCAGGGAATCCTGGATATTTATGAACTCGCACTCTGTCGTGGCTTTGGTGCAACAAACCGATAATCTTCTTCAGAGGTTAACGAGCATTGTTCAAATGAATAACGTTTAAGAAAAACAATGATAATTTAACTAAGTGACTTCCAAGTATTCAATGAATGTAAATTTATCACGGTTGTTTTAGTCCCTGAACAAACTAACAAACTATTTAGGCCAAACTACTTGGGCCAAACAGAAGGCTCAAAGGAAGTCTAAACAGACCTACATAATATAGCTAATGGTTCGTTCACAAAAAACATGTATTATTTGGATCCACGTGACTGCTGAGACTCGTATGATTAATGACCCTTGGCCAGCGATGTATATTTGGCATTGATTACGCTCTTATTTATTACATTTAATTATAAAATTATAATAAAGAGAGTAGACCTATTGCGGTGTCATTTAATTGCATTAGCGTTAAATAGATAACAATTGACTCATTGGTAATTTAGTAATCGCTAGACACTATTATACCAACAAACGTGTACAAAGAGAGCATGTACATAAGATCTCTGCCACTTCATATAACCCACATTGACCAGTGTTTTCCATCATCCCCGGTAAAAAAGCTAGAAAAGACGGATTAGTACGAGTTTTGTTTTGACAAGTCACCTACAAAAATGGGCCAACAGGGGAGTTAAATGGCTTATAGGGCACCTACGCGATCCCTGTCGGTCTTATCTGCCCTTGAAAATATCTCCAAAAATAGAATCTTCCCCTCAGCCGCCCGGTTCAAGGTTACAGAGACAGCTGTTCGGCGCAATATGGCGGCTAGTGGGCATGGGAACCAGCTGACACTATCGCTCAGCCTCAGCTGTCTATGTAAACAAAGAGGTTTACGACATAGAGGAAATTCTGCACTATTAAAAGTGTGTATTATTAACGTTGTTTTATGTTGTATATGATATTATATTTTGTATACTGTAATAGGGCTCAACAACTGCTTTTAAATTGTTAGTTTTAATATTAACTTTGGTTAACGTGATAAAACTCAAAGAATGTAACTAGAAGACTACTTACTTCAAACAGCAAATGGATATTAACAGTATGTTTCACTAGTTTAGTAAACTGCTGGAATTAAAATTATGCGTTCAAAGATGAGTTTGTAGTATAGCTTTATACATTAATTTTCATAACCTTCAGAGAGCGCGTGTAAAAGAATGAAGAGAGAATACTGATGACATTCGTCAAACCTAACCTCGACCACTTCAAGTTCAGATCTTTTCAGGGCAACCAACGTCTGAAAAAGCTGTCCATTATCCTGCCATTCATTCCCTCCAGCTTGAATGATCCAGGACCTACAGTCCAGGTTCATTGTGGTGGACAAGCTGATGTCGGTAGCTCACGAACCAGAGGTCGGGGGAAAACTGGTTCGCTTCCGAACCACTAGGCCGTGGTCTGCTTGTACTACTTATTAAACACTTCTCAAATATCCGCCCCCCCCCCCTTACCATGGGCCCAGGTTACCGAGAAAACCAACACTAAATGGTCCGAGGCCTTTGTCTTGCTTGGACAGCTTTCGCCGTTCTTTCTTGAAAAACTCAGCCTACGAGAAACTGAACTGAATTTCGGATGTCAGCTTAAAACTTCAATGCAGATGATTGGGCCTAAAGCGTTAGAGAGTTTAACCCCCTGACATTTGCTTTGATATTTTTGGTTGAAAAAAGTTCATAGAAATTAAATGTAAACCGCAATATACAAATTTAATGCAGAGACTCCCACCAAAGTTCTAACCTTTATCTTAATACCTGTGCATAACAATTTAGGATCTTCAGCCTATAAGGATACACATTTGGACAGATATATCCCTAATGGATGAAAGGAATGGTTACGATTTCGCGTACGTACGGAAGTGGGGTTTAATTGAAATGGTGATTCAGCGAGGGGAGGAAGGAGGGTCGGGGGAGAGTCGCGCTTTCATGTGGGAAGCAGTACATCAAAATCTGATTGCAAGCGTACGAGGGGGATGGGAGGGTCCGACAGCTGGAGAAAGGGAGAGAGAAAACAATCAATATATCAAAGATTGACTGGAAATAAAGAATAATGTGCCGTCAGTTACTTCTGCAAAGCACCGACGTTACAACACCTTTCTGTAGCGAGGAAGCACTCAACAGAAAGTAAAAAAATAGTTTCCTGCAAATTTACTTGGGGACAAATTTCAGTCAAACGAAAACACCAGTGAACGACCAATTTATAAACTGCTTGGACCAAAAACTGTTGTCATCAGCGATTAAATCATCCAACACAGATCACATTTCTGACGGTAAAGAATGGCATCGCAGAGCGAAACACGGCCTAAACGGAGTGACTGGATCGGACGAGTTGACTGCGACTGTAGTTCTAGCCTTGACTGTAACCTCGGCAGTTCATGTACCCAGCGCAGCGGCCGGGAAGGGAAGTGGAGGAGGCGGTAAACGACCGGCGGACGATGGCCTTGGACTGCGATCTTACCTGCGACAGTAGCATCAGCCGTCAGCAGTCAGTAGTCAGCACTCAGCTGATAACATCATCCAAGATACTGCTTATTGTCAGCTGACGTTTGATCCACTAGACAAAGTCTTTGAAGGGACTTTCCACGACAATGTGCTCAAGAGTCAGAATACCACGGCGATTAAAAGTGATATAAGAATGTTTTCATAGGCACTTACAAAAAATGGCTGTCTCGGTTTTAAAATTACAATTTGCCCGCTGATTTACATCCATAGAAAAAAGAAAGGCATGACAAAGAAAGTACTTTAATAACGACCTTTATGTAAACATCCCGTATGAAAAATTTTCCTTTGATAAAAAAGTGGGAAATCAATGACTACGAATCATTATCATTGCAATTTTTAAACCGAAATCATCAAATGGGAACGAGCGTTCATTGGACATTGCCAATCAACTATACACTCATCGCCAACTAAACACATGGGAGACGCGGAAGACTTCTCCAGCGACATACCACAAGACTCAACGCGGGATGTTGTAATTAATTACAATTAGCAGAAAAAGCGTGAGGAGCGTTGATACCCCAAACCCTCCCTCTTATACCCCAGCCGTGACGCAGGGCCGCTCCCGACTGCAATATCGACCAGTGCAACCCCCGCCCACCCGCACGTGCGACTGGCGTAGTTCACCCCCGGTCAAATCGATGCACGCACTGTAGTGTACTACAGAAGAGGTGCGTACCTCCCCCCGCCCCACCCCGCCCGCCAGAGCACGTCAAAACATTGCCCTTGTTTTGATGCTACCACTACCAAAAGCACCTGAAATTTCACAATTTGTTACACAAAACATCTAAACTCTCAAAATGCAAAATCCACATCCCTATTTTTAGGCATCACTAGAGTGGGGGGTAATAATTTTTTTTAATTTTGGAATCTGCTACTTAAGGTTCATCTGCTAATAAAAGAGGCCTCTTGAAAAGTGTTAAATACCTTCCAACTACGATTTGGCCATGTGTGCATGGATATTAAGTCTACATAACTAAACAAATGGTTTTGGAAAGTAGGTGTAGTTTCTCCTAATATAAATCTACTGACATAAAAGCAAATACCTTTTATGACTAGTTCCACCGGTCAACGTTGATACTACTTTTATAACCATGATCCAACATTAGGGAGTAATGAATTGATATACGAACAGATTGTGGTGTTGCGAGTAGCCCAAAATCTTTAACACATTCCATCGCTCCATAGACGTAAAATTAATTTCTAAGTAATTACAGAAAGGCGCGTGGTTTTACTGGGGCTCAAAGGTTCCTTCCACGCAAGAAATAATATTGCAAGATTTCCACTAAAAAACGTTTTATAAATTCTTAACCCTAAACTTATGTAGTATTTCCAACGCTTAAATTTGCCAAAACACATCCCGATCCTGGGATAAGAATTAACAATAAACAGCACTATCGTGATGTAGAGGATATGGAAACCCCGATCCGTGCATGCCAAAATTCTCAGTTCAAGCCCGGTCAAATCGATAGTACGCATTGTGCGTCTACCACCCCCGCACCTTCACCACCCCTTTCCCACTCCAAAACCAGACAGCCCGAATACATTACCGATGTACTGTGGTGAGGCCTTGAATTACCACTAAATTCTACTACCAATTTACTCATAAATTAAGAGTGGTTATGTAGAAAACTGATCAATTAAACATTTACGTCTTGTCAATTTTTAACTACCAGTTCTACGGTATTCATATTCTTTGGATATGAAAAAAGATTTTATGATTTAATAGGTTATTCTTGTATCACTTTGGTGTAACACTTGGAGGTTTGACAAGATTTGCACTACTAATCTAGGAAGTTATGTAATTACAATACTGGGTTCCAGGCGGAAGGGAACCCTACATAGTAACCCGTCCAGAGATTGACGTGGAGTGGCTAAGAACTGGATGAACAGGAATCGCCTCACCATACAGGGCTCACTAATAACTCTCCTAACACGTTAGTAATGTATTCCGCACCACAAGATCCATTAATGGTCCAAATTAATACAGTAAAAACGTTTTGACAAATCTCCAGAACTGAAAATAATGTTACTCAAAATGACTTGCTTGGCACCAATAATTTTTATTCCATTATAAATTAAAGAACAGGCTTATATTGGCGGCCATTTTGCATTCATCCCCATGGAACAATATTAAACCCCATGCACGTTTACGACCTTATATTTATTTAGTCGTAGAATTATGACAGGTGTATAATTTAAAAAACGTAACTAAGGTTTATCCAGCTTTTTTCGACATTTTATTCGTTATCTAGGAAACCCTTATATTGTGTTGTACTTTTCGGGCCTACCATTTAAATACTAGAAATATTACACATTTGACACAAAAACATTGTAAGTGCTACAATAAGGCCGTAAAAGTGCATTAGACCTAACATTATCGGGGAAAAGTTAAGGTCTGTTTCGCCGTGCGAGATAAATCGGATTTTATTAACTAAAACTCGGGCTATCAGATAGGCCTATCGGTGGAGAGAGGCGAGCTGTAGATGGCCAGTATAGTTATAGCACGGCCCTAGACTCAGATCGAAGCCCTGCCGCCCTCCCCCACATAAATAACCCCAACCCTTCTGGATCGATTCCCGCGCCAATGCGGCAGTTCTGCCCTCAGGAACGGTGCCGTAGCCATATCTGCCGTCAGCTGCGACCACTGCCTCGTTCCGTGCCCAACACCACCTTCTAAACTGCCGTTCTAATACTCTTTCCGTATGAACGATGGACAACACACCTTCTAGTGCCATAATACTCGTTCCGTGCCCCACACTACACCTTCTAATGTCATAATACTCGACTTTGTAAAGCCGGCCATGAGTATAGTCTGTCCGATACTATCGTACTCGGATTACAACAACAGACAAGGATGTTTTTTATGTATTATACCAACTCTTGGCAATTTTATGCATTGTCTAAGTATAAAACGAACTATGTCAATCAATATAACGCGTTCTTTATTTTAGTAAAAGTGGGAAGAATACAATGGACATTAGCTTAGCTTAGAGACAAAAACTAGCGAAATAATTTTGTCCGGGATGCTAGGTAGTCTACTGGATTTTACTGACAGGCACAATCCCCAATTGGATTTTACCATCTTCCATCGGACGACATTTAGGATAAATACATGGCAACGCGCTGCAAAATCGCTTTGCGAAACAACTATTTGAACGGTCATTAAGTTGCAATAACACATTTGTAGACTGTCTGTCTGACAGACATGTGGTACGTGAAAGCACAGGGGTGTCCCCGAATGTCACGCTTATTTGAGGATAAAAATCCAACATAAAGCTTCAGCACTGTTAACAAGTGTTCCCACGTCCCAAGGGAGCCATCCGAGCCTGATACTAGATTCCTGGAAGCGTGCTGACATCGTGCTGATGTTGCCGTCTCCAACTCAGCAGCTGGAGCAGCACTAGTGTCGTCTGCACGCCCCACTTATGGCGTCAGCAAGACGCTCCAGCCGCACAACTGTCTCCACTGTTGAGATAACCCAGATCACCGTTCTGTTGAGTGCTTAGTCTCAGTGAATCTTTACAAAAATTTAAACTCAAGAATCAGATTTTAATTCAAAATCCTTTCAAAAACCCTGTTTCCCCGGACGCAACAACGAACGGGTGACAACACAACGATATACAAACTTCAGTTTTCACTTAACGATACTCACACGCCCTCGCTCGTGACAATAAAACGATGAATGTGCAATTCATCTCATGTCACACCTGCTCCAACACAACAGTGTCAACAGCCACCTTGTTTCAGGAGAGACAGGCAGTTTCCTCCAACTGACAGATTGGTGCCTTTCAACTGATATTCGTTGATATTAAGGTTACTAAAAGTCATTAACCCATCTTCTCTAAAATAAAACTTACCCGAATTTGTGTTCAGTAAAATGTGTAGGTGATTACAAAAAGGCTGCTTAAATCTAAGCTTCACTTTGCCCATCACGCTTCTAAGCCATCACACCATACTGTTATGCTATCCTTCGATAACGGAGGTGTTACGAAAGTGAGGAAAGAAAAAATCTATTGAGCATTGCTATATGAATATATTGTAAGCAATATCAGAAGCTTTTTACAATACAGACGAGTTCATGGCACATGTTTGGGTGACCACATAATTGGCTGACTGACGCTGGTGCTAGAGTGGGAAATTCGAATAAATGAGCAGTAGGATGGATGGAATAAATTGTATGTACGAAAGTAACCTAGATGTCATGTATGAATCCAAAATTTTAGCTTATTTTCTTCTTTGACAATTGCTATAACATGTACATGTTCTAAAGCAATAAAATTATTATTATTATTATATTATTATCAAGTCCGCAGTATAGATTGAATGGTCAAGTCTCACAGCGCGATCTGTCGGTTAGACCTAGGAACTACTCGTAGTGGGCGTAGCATTCCTTTGACTGGCTTATTTAGTAACGCCATTGAGACGTTTAGTTTTTTAATTTTCCAGACCTCCTCTCTTTGGAATTTTGAGAACTAAAATAAAAATGCCATCGGTTAGACACGGAATTTGGTAAGATTTAACTCCTTAAACCTTCTGTTCCCAAAGCACTGACTTGGGTATTTGGATCAGTCAATCCAAACCCGAACAGCTTCATGGGGTAAGTAACTATAGTGTTAGCAAATATTGACTGCGGCTTGGGGGTCACGCAGTTTTACAACCACGCACAAGGTTTGTGTTTTAGCACCGGCCGTATTTCCGCCCAATGCAACCTCCCCCAATCAAACCCAAATTAGTGTTACAGTATTTACAATTTATTCTTACAGTATTGCTTAGTCTTGAGTCTAAGTTAAATCCGGTTCGGGAAACAAGAGGTGCTGTGTTGGCCCAAAATATGTGCTCTTTAGAGTGTGGTGATGAGTGCGTAAAAGGCAACTACCAAGTCATTCGGCAGCAATCCCTAACTGCTAATACTCTAGCATCAGTCAACATAATTCGCTATGTTCTGGCAATGTCGGATGTTGCTGTGGAATATTCCAGTGGGGCTTGATAGGATCATCCCTCATATTGTTCGCACTGATCAAACCATAACTTGCTAAACTTTGCCATCATAATTATGGTCACATTATGGTCAAAGTCTCCTACAATCATGATCACATCTTCTTTATCCAACAAATGATCAATGACTAAATCTGTGTTCGTGTCGAAAGCTCGGTCACATTTACAACGGCACCTCTTCAACAGAGGATGAAAAACGGGAGCGCGGCTGACAATGACGGATCACTGTAATCTATTAGGCCTCACAGGTTATAAATTACGCGAGTAAACCTGAGGAGAGCCAGGGGCCTTAGGCCGACTGATAAAGCCTTCACTCAATTAGCAGCCACTGTCCGTGCCCGCATCGCCACAGTACATCGGCGCTGGGAGCACTCCGTTGATTGATAGGCGGGGGACGCCAATAGAGTCACGGACTCAACGAACTGTCAGGTACCGCGCGAATCGCTCCGACTGTTTACACCGCGCTTGTGCTGCCAGCAACAACGTCTTCCTTTCGATTTATTCGTGGCTGGGACCACTGCAATGATGATCACTCATTTGACATTAATTTGTTGGTAAATCTAGCACCAGTATTACAAAATATCCAGTATTACTACTCCGAAGTCCGAAGCGAGCTCGCTCCAAATTCAGGTGGAATATCTAAATTTATTTATATTTTATTGTTATACCGCACCTTATTGCAAATTATTTTACGAATTAGAGTGAGCAACAAAATGCGTTATTTTATTATAGGCCTATTTCGTTAGTGTCTTGTGTTTGTTTTTTTATGTGAAAAATTGTTATTGTCCACCAAAATTTTGCTTTCGCTTGTATTTAATTTGGTACAAAACGTTTAAACTGCAGCAATATTAAAACTAATAATCTGCCCAATTGAAGCCTCGTTGTTTTTTTAATAAAAATGTAGTTTGTTGGGATTGTTCCAACATAATCTTTACTGTGATTTTGAACCACCCAATGAATCAGCGAGAACTTAACCTGGATGGATTACACTTAAAGGATGGAGCAATGGACATTGTTTCAAGGAGTAGTATGGATGACACAGGATAAAGAACTTTTGATAGGTGCGCGAAGAAACCCTTATCCAACCTTTTTCACTATAAGACAGATAAGTCCTCCCGAAGTGACGGAATCTCAGTAAGTGTGGGCACGAATTGTTGGCGCCCCGTGTCCTACTGCGTACACAAACCTCTCTGTCTCCCTTATCACTGATAAGGCGTAGGCGAGGCGAGACCACAGCTGCCGCACTGATAAACAACAGGAAACCTTGGCTACTAGCCTCGGCGTTCCCTTACTCTCCGCCGTTTTCCTTGAAGAATTTATAAAATGTGCTTTGCACCTTTGAAGTAGACATCTGCTACCGCTAGAAAGACATTTCGTTATATTTTCCCGGAATTTTAGCGGCGTTATGCATTTCAAACTCTATACTTCCTGTAGAGTTAACGGCGCTATACATTTCAGAAAATATACTTCCTGTGCAGTAATCCCCCTTGAAAAGAAATTGAAACTGGAAACTGTTTCTTCCAAAAATCCTAATTCGGTAGATTCTAACAACTCTCTTAAAATCATAACTGATATTCTAGACTTTAAACGAGTTGTCTCGTATCAAAACTGACTTATCAAGGAGAAAAATCTTTTTCATTATGAATAGCACAATAATAATACCACGAATAGTTCAACACCACGTTTCCTTTAATACTTTATCAGTTTCAGTTGTTAACTTGAGTATTATTTCTCAATACTTTTATTATCCTATACATCGTCTAGGTTTAAATTATATTGTTTAAAGTTATACCCAGTTTATTTACATGCAATATTTCTAGCTGTTAATTATATATTGCAAATGGCATTACTGTACTATTTGTACTTTAAAACGGTTATGATATTGCAATAAATAATTAAGTCTTGTTATCAATGAATAGTGTAAGTTATTGTTGACTCCGTTAAGGCTAATTCATTTCTTAATTGTGCCATTGTTATGTATAAATACATTTTCTAGCCCAAGAGAAATTCCTGGGTGTTCAAAACAATTGCAGGAAAACTGTTAAGGAAATATTGAATTAAGAAATAAAGCAGCAGAGTGGGCACAGAGATTTTTCCAAGAACGTTTTTATTCGTAAACCCCTTTCCATTTTAACGAGACAAACCATGATTACACCCCGGCTCTAATTAGCGACCGGGGCAGGACCCACGCCCGTTGTCCCCACATTTCGAGGATGTGCTGTAGTTGTGTCAGAAGGCTCGCCAATTACCACGGCTACGGCTACAGTAGGTGTTGGCTGGCGGGTTCGCGCGAGGGTGTTGCTAGGCAACGGCACCGTCGCTGCACTGCGTACAATATTCTCTCACGCACAATACAACATCCATCTCCTGGACCGCTCCACACTCACGGGTTGGCCCCGAGTCAACTACGCGACCCGTCCCGTTGTTCTTCGCCCGGATTTATCGCTCATGATCACTATTAGTAGTGTTGCCTCAGCGACTAGGGCTCCCGGAAAGTGTCACTGTAAAATTCTAATTGATTTGAGCCGTTGTAAAAGTCCCTTATTACTGGACTTGATAGTCACTGTAAAAGTTATAACAGTGGGTTTGAGTCACCGTGGTACTGGATTTGGATCACAGTAAAACTTGATAACATTAGATTTGAGTCACTAATTTTGTATTTGGATCACAGTAAAACTTGATAACATTGGACTTGAGTCACTGTAATATTGGATTTGGATCACAGTAAAACTTGATAACATCGGATTTGAGTCACTAATTTCGTATTTGTATCAAAGTAAAACTTGATAACATTGGACTTGAGTCACTATAATATTGGATTTGGATTACAGTAAAACTTGATAACATTGGACTTGAGTCACTATAATATTGGATTTGGATTACAGTAAAACTTGATAACATTGGACTTGAGTCACTGGAATACTGGATTCGGCTCACTATAAAATTCGAGAGCATTGGATTTGAATCACGGTAAAAAATTATGCCATTGGATTCGTGAGTCACGGTACAAATTCTATATATTGGATTTGGGTTACAATTAAATACTGTAACAATGGATTTTAAAGTCACTATTTCCTTGAATAATATTGAATTCGAGAATTACTGAAAAATTGCATTTTTTTCTTATAAGCGACACTTCAATATTTTATAACAGTGGACTTTTGAATCACATTACAATTCTATAATATTGTATTTGAGTTACTGAAAAAATTTATAAAATTGAATTTTATATTTGAATACCGGTACTGAATTTGAAAGGCCTCTGTAATAAAATGCTTTAGTATTCGATTTCAAGAGTTCCAAACACAATTTTATAGTATGGATTTGAGAGTCCCCTGTAGTGTTAGGTTTTAGAAAGATTGCAAACTTGTTATGGTCAATTGCGGGGTTGGAGAAAAGTTGTTGTCAATGGACAGTATTACAACAGCCCTTCTAAAAATTCAAGTTCAATGACTTTATAGGGATATGACAGGCACCTACAGATGGTTGTCGAGTATGAAGTACTATGATAATTAATCTCACGTTATTTTTTTCTAAAATCTCCGCCACATACAAGTGTGCGATTAGAATCTCTACTGTATAACCACGCCACTTACGCAGTGTTGTAACACTGTTATGACACGCCATAAGTTTCTCCTAATATATTCCAGGCAGGCGAGTCACAGCATATTGTGGCCGGTCCTTCCCCGCCGTCTTGCCCAACCCGACATCGACATATCTCAGACTACACTGACTGGTATGTACAACAATTGAAAATAAAATCAACTTGGAGTTTTCCATTCGCGAATACGTGAACCAATCATCGACGGAATAATTCAGCGGGAAACGCCTGGCTGGTGGGTTGGGATTTTGAGGTTAAGGATGGATGGCTGTGTGACAGATCTCTTGCATAACATACAGCTTTTAAGTTGCCTTTGAATAATTTATGGATGTAATTTGGAATATGGTCTAGATTAGCATAGCTCCTAAGCTTTAAAAAAAATCACAAGTACGTTTAGGCTGTAATCCATAATAGCCGCTTTCATCTGTATTTGTATTTAAAATGTATATCAGAGTCTGGTGTTAGCAATTAGCAACTACTACTGGCATATAAATGTTATGATACACAAGTTGAAATTGACAGGTGAAATATTACAACGCGAGTTTGGTTTAGAGACAAAATGGAGTAATTAAAAAATCGAAAATAGATCAAATTCTATTATGGTTACAAGCATTTATTATTAATGGTGAATTAATCACGTAAACTGTCAAATCGTCAAAAGATTACAATAATATTAAGAGACACTGAGTACGATGGCCGGCTACCGACCGCCGAGTGAAAGAGATCCGAGAGACAGGAGAGGTAATTCTTTCCTCCGATTATCGAGAGAGGGTCTACAGACCGCAAACGGGCGCTTATTAGACGCCGACCCAAGGCCACATTCTCGGGGCAGATGGAATTTAATTTCGGCGTTGAGCGGAAGGGAGGGGTGCTCCCCGACCTTGGCTTATTTATATTGTTCCGTACTCATTGTTGTGAGCGGGTCCGGGCGCTGTGTCTACTGTCTTAACCTGTGATGGACATAAACGTACTGTAACCGTTCCGATGGTGTTAAATGTTGCTATTGTCTCAGGATTATAATGGATAGTGGACAGTGCTGTATTTAGAGAGGGGGGTATCGGGGGCACTTTTCAAGCCTGCTACGTGTTGGCATGTCCTTTGCTCCTAACCGATACCACACAAGTGTTCGAGCGAATGCCATTCTCCGACTGCAAATTGAAAGTCGAGCCAAAAGAAAACAAAATCGAGGCCAGAGTGGCGTAGCGTTGGTCACGGCGAGACAAAAGGAATTGCAAATAAATTAGCGAAAAATGAAACAACACCATAAAACCACGTAAGCAGCCAATAAAATCGCAAAAACATCAAAGTCGCCCGTAATGGCGGGCTTTAAACTAACATATTTCCAATTTGTGGCACAAGAGAGCGTAAAGGGGCCACAGGCCGTTGGCAATTCGGCCGCCTGCCCCGGGCTCGTTAATTTCTTCTTTAGGCCTCGGCGGAGGTCGTAAAACGCCGAACGACCGTCGGGAGAATTGGGGTTAGCCCGGGCGGCCCTCGCCGCCGTACCCCAGTTGATTTGGCCAAGGTCTGGGTTCTCGTCAGACACTACAGGTGGTGCTTCCATGAGTCTTCGTTCGATTTAGATAAGCAAAACTGCGACCATTTATCTCTATAGACAATATTTATCTCAATTTCAAATTAATGATAGGCAAACATTCCACTATGGTAGTGTGCATAGAGATAAGATATTTTATTAGACGTGACACTTCCTCTTCGACCTAAATTCACAAAAGGTCAAACATCCAATTAGCCACTTGACAATAGTATATAAAACCACGGATCAACATTAGTTGCTTAGTTAAGTGCAAGGGACCTAGTACCACAGTTGACTGTTCAATACTAGTTTTGTATGCTTGCAATAAAAATATACCGGACGCCCGCCCTTAAAAAAAGTTGTTCTCTTATTTAACCATCGTAAATCTTTATTATACTATCGTAAATAGTTTATTTAAATAGCAGGAATATTTGGGGTAGGGCTGACCGTGTTGTGACCTTGGATCCCAAAAAACCAGAATACCAGCCTGTGTTCCTTGTACTGCACGATGATACTGGCACTCGACAAGCCTGAGCAACTAATTTGTTTCACCACTCCGAAACCTAATAACCGAAAAATTAGTTTTCTCGTAATGAAAACAGAAAATCTAGGTCAAACTGAATAGAGTCGGCCGAGGATTCCCGATTCCACGTGGAGGAGGGAGGGGTAGTTCAGCGAGTCATGTCTTACATAAACAAACAGGTCAATACCAGGCCGCGACACCCCCCTGAAATACTTGGGCCACCCTAGGCACGTGAGGATTACATAATATCAGCAGAGAGCTCACTAACTAGGCGACCACAACGCGCTGTGGGTAGTTTACACTTTGTCCAGTCTACATTTTCGCCTGACTTAGATTTTTCAAGACAGATTAACATATTGATACTTTCTATACGATAAACAGTTCCCCTTAAACAGTTTTATAATAACATATCTGGTGCCTGTTTAGTCGATTATTTTTTTTTTTTTTTTTTTTTTTTTTTTTTTTTTTTTTTTTTTTTTTTTTTTTTTGTGATTCCGGCATGATTGAAGGTCAATTGGATACTCGTCACATAAAAAAGAATTCGGCTCAACGTTTCGAATTCTAAATTATTGGTTTCCTGCTATTGTGTTAAAATCCAAGTGCACAAACAATCTCTATATTCTACGTACCCCAATAATTCAAAATAAAGTGGTAAGTAATATCTCTCAATTCCGATAGCCAACCCAATAACACCTTGGGACTAATTCTGGATCCAAGTTGGACTGGATAAAGTGGAGAAGCTTTAAATATTTACAGAACCTGAATTTGGACTTTATTTTTTCAATTTCATCTCGTTTGATCTGTATTGAATCGCGCTATATTTAAATAAAGTAACTTGGACGGCGCCTAATGCTTGTCTTTATGTTCAGCACATAAACTATTCGTATTCTGTACGTCAGTTGGATCTCCTGCAAGAGCGTATCTGGGGATTGTGAGAACTCTGGTGGTACTTACAGAATCCGAATATAGACTTTCATTTTTTTCCGTTCCATCTTTGATCAGTATCGAGTCGTGCTATGTTCAAATAAAGTAACTTTGACGACGTCTGAATATTGTGCCTCATTAGATTATGCATCATGTTCAGAACCTTCCGGTCTGAGGTAAAAATCATATTCCGTGCACCATTTGGATCTCCTGCAAGAGCGTATCCAGGGATTGTGAGAACTCTGGTTGTACTTTAATCACCACCAGACCGATTTCAGATGAGATAGACAAGCGGTAGTGTGGGTGCCGGAGCGGCCCGCGCGACGTCCTGCGAGGCCGGAAATGACGACGGCTTCCCGCGCCCGCCACCGCCGCCCGCTCGCTCAGCTGATCCGTTCACACAACAATAACGCGCATCAGCTGATCTCGCTTTATCTCCCGTTTTGAGGTTATGTTTCCGGATAATGTCGATGCAACGAAATGGAACGGAGATAGCAGAGAAATGTCAATGTTGTACTCAATGTTGTGAAAACAAATAAAAAAATTGAGTATTTGTTTACTAAGCACGACTTCAATTAATATTTAAATGGAGATGAACACGTAATGATGTGTAAATTAGTGCTACAGTTACCTACAACAGTTCACAGACAGCACGCCAGCCAACTTGCTTGCAATCCAATAACTAGCACCAAAACTTTTATTTTTAATTTAGTGACTTTTTCGACGACAGCTTGATGTGTCCACTTATCTGTGAGCTAGTTGGACGCAACCGGCCGTAACGATATCGACAAAACGTAGGCGAAAGTCACGTGACCGAATCGGCCTCACGTGACGGCAGCTAGCTCCGTACTCCACCGTCACTCAGACGGGGACCTTGCTTTGCCTGTGGTCGACCGGTACCTAAATATAGGCAGTCTCGGCATGCAGCCAGCGCTTGCCCATTGTGTGAGAGCCCAGTCAATGCTGGATCTCGCCTGGGCTTCCTAGATCTCGTCGACGCTGCGAGCCGAGATACTTGCCGCGCCGGGAGAGGCAGCGTCAAGATCGACGAAATTTGGGAAATTGAATCTTGGGTAGTTTATCACTGAGCTTAACTATTGCGAGTAATTTAGCTGAAAGTCTCAGTAAACAACTGTCTTATTGGAATTTGTAAGAGATTTGATCGTAATCATAAACTTTTAAAGATATCAAACTTTAGGTCAAAAAAACCGTTAGACAATACTCCCAGTAAAGTACCACATTAATTATTGTAATCAGTCTGTAAGACTTAAAATCACGGAAATTACTTCCTGGAATTCTAGAATACATTATACTGATCTAAGATGTTTTTGTTTTTTTGGAACCCAAGGCCACTCGTCACCCCCAGCAATGTGAGAAATTTATAATTAATTACGACCCACCACCGGGAGCACCTGCCAAGAGACTGCAAAAACTTGGAAGAATGCCTCAGTATTGTCGGAAGAATCAATAGGAAGAGGCCATTATCGGCCGAACTGGAGCAGTCCTTCAAAGGTATCTCTCGAGCTGTCAAAAGGACCATCGAGGGTACAATGGGGCTTTTTTGCAGCCCTTAGGACCCCGTTTAATGGCCGGTCCCTGACATTTGTTAGATTTGTAGGCGGCCCCTTTGCCCCTAAAGCACAGGGCTATCGGTTCTCCAATCGAAACTACAATTCTAGCCTAACCACCTTGCAGCCTTTGTCAGCAGGCAAGATTTCAAAGATGGGTCTATTTGTAGTCTTTCAACTTTTGAAGCCGCTGATGGAAGGACAGCTACCTGTCCATGGAAAAACGGCTTGATCCCCTTTACTTTAACGTCCACTAGTTTCGAAACAATTATTCACGGAACAAACAATGTCCAATCAATGAATTTGTAGCGATAAACACACCATTCACAAGATTACAAAAACTAAATAACACATTCTGCTGGATTGGCCGAATGTCTTCCTATAAATAAATTTCAGAGAGTTTACAATGAAGTAAAATCTTTATTAGCTAAATATTTTAGAGTGGTTTCATAACAGGTCCCACATTATTATGTGGTGAGATGGCGTCGCAGCTAGCAACAGTAGTCTGGATCCACGATATTTTTGAACTATGGAAGAATCTATTATGGTTTTCTGTACTATTGTTTTCCTTTTTTAGCCTCAGCGTTAGCTATGCCGGCTTCGTTGTTCACGGTTTTTTTAGCATAGTACACAGTTTTTTTTACAGTTTTTTTACAGTTTTACAGTTTTTTTTATCGTGTACATGATGGGACCTCCCCGGGATTCGAACCCGTGATCTCTCAGTTAAAGAGCCGAGACTATATGCATTAGTCTGCGGAGGAGGACTTTTCTCGAACTAGTTCAACAATATCCATTCACGATTCAAGGTTATTAGGAACAACCACAAGCAAGGTACATCAACGATTGGTTCAATTCGGTTGTTTTGGAACCGGCCAGGCTGAGAGATGTCATTCGATGGTAACAATTAAATCGATCGCCAGGTAATCACGAACGTATGCCTACATTTTCCACACAGTAATCGGACACTTATTCAGTTGCCTACTCTAGAATAGAACAAGCTCAGTGCGCAGGAAGGTAGTTTCCCAGGACTTGGGAGTGAAGTGAGCGTGGCGGCCGGCCGGGACAGACTTGACCTTGACAATGCGACGACTGGTTCATTGCTCGAGTGCGAGCGCCGAGTGCCGCGGACCGCGAAAGGGAACTGAGGCATTTAACCGGCCGGACTACATGAGTAGAGCACAGTGCCTGCCGTCCTCACTTTCGTCTTCGTCTGGACTTGCCTACAGATGTGAGCTTGCAAGGAATTGTTGCAGGGCTGCACGTGGAAACTCAAAACTTAACTCATAAAACAACTCATCGTAGATTTAACCCTTTCAACCACTCTAAGCTTAGCCAATATTAGGAAAAAATTAAAAACAATTTATAAATGTAATTATTGTATGCAGATATCAGCACACCAAACGCATTAAGCATGAGATGTTTCCTTCCTGCAATTTTTATATACCTTGAAACACTGGTACTCCACATTTACAAAAATTGAAGCGTGGCGTCCAAGGACCCTGACTAGGATTCTAGTCCTGTGTTCCTTTGATTGTTTTTAGAACTTGCAGAGCTGCAGGTGGAAAGTCCAAATTAAACGCAACTTCTAAAACAACCCATTGTAGAGTTAGCCGGTTCAACACTGTTCAACCACACGCTTAGCCTATATATTTAGGAAAAATGTAAAAAAAGTATAAATGTAATTATTGTATGCAGATATCAATCAGCACACCAAACGCATTACGCATGAGATGTTTCCTTCCTGCAATTTTTATTTACCTTGAAACACTGGTACTCCACATTTAAAAAAATTGAAGCGTGGCGTTCAAGGACCCCCGACTACAATTCTAGTCCTCTATTCCTTTCATTGTTTCTTAGAATTTACAAAACTAATGGGACGTAATGATACACTGCTATCACATTCATTTACACAAATGTAATTATATATTATTCCCGGTGGCACGTAACAAAAGAATAGATGAATACAACATAACTAAAAACTGATAACATGTTAGGATATATAGCTAGGATATCTGGAGGGTTGCAACAAAGTCAATAGATTCCAAATTAATTTATTCAAATGCACATACTAAAAAAAGTAAGAGCATTGTTCTGTTATTCCGTCGACTTTACACATAACAGTAACTTCAAAAGACTATGCATATTATTATCATATGTAGACTATTACTCTTCGTGTATGCAATTTGCCTATACATTACGTTATGACACCTGAAGAAGAGGATAGATACAAGTTCTTGAAACGTTGACTTTTCAACTTTATCAATAATGAGCTCTAGGAATATTCAAAGCTACTTTATAATGGGACATAATCGTATTTGGAGTATAAAATTAAAGGTATTTCCCGAATCTGGGACCATGAGAAATTGTGCCTTTGCTAAGGAACGTAAGTTGAGGCTGACAGGTTAGAAACAGAGCCAGGAACGCTGGTAGACAGAGAGAATGAGTGAAGTGGAGAGCGACGGACGGTAGACGGCTGGAAGACAAGTGCACCAGAGTATCGTAGCCGCGCCACGGACCACGGAGGTCTGGTCTCCGACCTTGACCTCACTCCTTGGTTCGTCTCACGCTCACGCCTCTGGAGTAGCGGGGTGGGGGGAGGGGGGTAAACAATGAATGGAGAACATGGGCTACATTACCGTCCCAGGACGATACAAATGTCTTTCGGCCCTCTCCTAATAGGAATAATCAGTAGTTCATACCGGACTGAAGAACAAAGCAGGAGTTGGGCTATGTTCTAGGATCCACGCATCCCATTCCACCACTTAACCGACCTACGATTGTAAATCTGATTGTGTAATTTGTGTTTTTTTATAAAGGAAAATATTAAGGGCATGAAGAATCCCCCCCCACAACCCTTAGGTTATTTGAAACCCTAAAAAACTACTCAGATCTTTTGCAGATGTATGTATATTTTGGGATAATAAAATCATTTGGTAAACCATGATGCATGACAAGCCTGCAGAAGATTATATCAACTAATCAGTCAGACTAATACTACTGAACTGTGAATACATTGTGTGGGATTAGTAGAATATTAGTAATGATAAAAAATATTATTACACAAAAATAAAATTCGCATCGCTATTACCAGTTTTAGTACTAAACGGTAAAAAATATGTCTTGTAAATTCCTTGATCTCACCCCACTAAGGACATTAATTACTATTAAAAGAGTTTTAACACCACGCAAGACACAAAAGTAGCCTATCACATTCGACGACACAGGACAACAAAGGACGGGAATAAAGAACAACGACTACTTGCCGGTTTGTATGACGAGGGAACTGAGTATATTTGCGTACCGCCCAGGAATGCACCTGGATTGGTCTAGGCTCTGATAAGATAAGGACTTCCTGTCACAGCCGTCCCGCTCCACGCTCCTGCGCAGGTTCTTGCCGGCTCGACTCTAACCCCGATACGACTTGAACAGATTTCCCCTCTTCAGAACATGATTGTCTCAACCAGATTGGCTACTACAAGAATTGGCGTTACACAATACCATGAAAAACCTATTTTACTTTATACCAATCACGATATTAAATTGCAATCGATGAAGCATCGATTTTCTGCTTTATGTTTTAACAAACTGACATTGTACAAAATTGTATTCAGAACAAATTTGGTTGTTCTATAAAATTGTAAAATTTATTTGACGTTTCAAATCAGAAATTTTTGTAATTTTCTCCATAATTAATTCGTTATAAAACGAGTTCATCAATCTACTCCCTCCACTCCCAAAAAAACAAACTTGTGGAGAAACACATTTTGTTATTAGTAATTGTTTGGTTAACTTATAGTACACGTTTAGACTTCAAGTTGACATTAAAAAACTTATAATAGTCGATGGATTTTTAAAGAGATATCCCTAGATAGCATACAATCAAACTCATCACGGCAGAAGTAACCTCTTTGCAGGTCAGGACCCCTACATGTTTCATTGGTCACGTTTGTTACGTTTCATTGGTTAGGCTTCTTACGTGAGCTATAATTTTTATATCAATATCGTCATGAAACAAGAACAAATAAAAAATAGTCAAGTTTAAAATATGCGGAACAGACACGTTATATAAAACCTTAGTCCAATTTATGACAATATTGTTATTACTGAACATATGTTGTATTTATATATCTAGTAAGTTTTTAAGATACCAGCTTTGCATGAATGGAATATGACATCGGCTACTTCCTATCTTACAGCAAAATTGAAAAAAAATATTTTCCCCCTTTAAAAATATAGAAATTGTGTTAAACATGGCAGAAACATGACTAAATTTAATCTAATTGAACTGAATATGAATTGATAAAATTAGTCGATGCACATTCTGAATTTAGCAGATGATTGACAAGGTAGCCTGAGTAATGGGATGGCAACCATATACATGAAGTGATTTCTTAACATACATAAATAAAAATAGGAGTAAAATTCGTCACTAATCTTACATTATTAAGACAAACAAAAAATATGAGTGATTTCTGACACGCCTTAATTTTTAATTACAAACAAAACACGATTATACTTTAATATAAACTATACAAATTGTAAGCCATACACATGCTAAAAACTTTTCTATACACTGCATCGGCCGATATAACCTTATCTAAATTTACCAAACCATAGAGTAAGCATATGAGACTTGAAGATCTTGGCAACTTTGCACTTTTTGTTTCCAGTGCGAGATTACTCAGCTTATCAACTGATGATTTTGCACTTCCATTGGATAATCGGACTTGGTTACATGGCTGGCATAGTTGAAGGAAGGCATATCTTGCATCTTAGTTTTAAGTTACAGGATTACTTGGTAAAATCCTAAATAAGTGTCCTACAATATTATTCCGGAGTGTGAAACAAACAAATTTGTGTAATAAAATTACCCCTTCAAAACAAAAAACGTCATGTTGATATCAATGAGAGTTTAAACTTGATAAAACTAGTTTTTGCAGCTACATACAGCTTACTAATAAATTATTGACTCCCATAAGATTGAATGTGATTTCGATTTAATTAACGATACTTTCCTTGGCTAGATGTGTATATATGGTAGAATTCAAATTAATGCAGTTTGAATTTAGTAAATAACATTTAATTTCAACACAACAACCCACTTAATTGAACATGTACAGTTATAGAAAATGCCTAGATAGACTGTCGCCTAGAAGGCAGGATTAGGACATCATAGACTTCCCAGACATCTTGCCTCAAACATTTATAATTTCATTAATTTTTTCTGAGACAGACAACTGTGCGTCTGGACTATCGTGACGTTTCTACTGACGTTTCTTTTTACTCTAACGTGGTAAAAACGGCAACCGACTCTTCATGGGTGAAAGTCGTGGATCCAGGGCCGAGGATCTCAGGGCGTGAATTCCTCTGTACGAAAGAAGGCAGTGAGAGCGGGGGTGTTCGTTTTCCGTTCTAGGGACAAAACACCGGACCCGAGCCAGAGGATATCGATTGTCTGAAGTGAACCAGTCCCGCCCGGACAAAGAGCGGATACAGGCAGGCACAAAGACTGGCAGCTGGCCGGAAGACCCGCAGGCTTTCGGCAGAAAAAACGGCCCCATCATATGGTACGGAGCGCCACAGCCGTCACATGGCAGCCCGGGCCCAGGCCACCTGACGTAGCCGCCGTGTTGTAGAACCTAGCCTAACCGTCGCGGCTCTGGAGCAAAAACCTAACCTAACCGTCACGCCGCCTGTCTCACGGCCGAGCAAGTAGATCACTAGGGGTAAATTTGAGTCACCACTTTGATAAAACAACATTTGAATAATTATATAACATATGAATACCTGCCTTTCTCATTTGTAAAAATGATATTTCCCTTTTAGGCTAGTTGTAAATCATCTGGATCTGATATTTCCGTTAGACGAACAGTTCACTCAATATTTACGTTCTTTGTAAAGTAAAACGTAGTAAAGATTACTCTATGCACTGGCGAAACTGGAATTACTAATTCAGATGCTTGTGAGAAGTATAGAAATTAGTCAGTTGATTCAGGCAGCTGAGTTGCAAATAATCATATTTAAACTGTGAATTTATTGTGAAATACACGCTGTCCAAGTCAATATTATTGTTATATTTTGAAATGCTCATTACTTTTGAAAACATTTATGCCTAATCAGTTTGAAAGCAAGTACGATTTTTTTTACTTTGCTAGTCAGTAGGACTATATTTTTCTCATTGCAAAAGTATTATTAATTTAACATTGACACGAATATTATACTTTATTTGTATGTTAAATACCAAACACTAACTTAAATTAAATAAATGCGGTTCCATAAACTGATTGCGGGGGCGGTACATTTCAAATTTGATGATTGGTGGACTTTTTCATCCCAATCGATGTCCATTCCGACTCAATGGGGGTGCAGAGGCTTGACCGAATGAAATTGCCACTTGAAAGGAAGCGATATGGCAGGCTAATGGAATTACCTTTCAATACGACTTCATTTTGTAATTGACTGGGTCGACTACTAGCCTTCCTTTTCATCAAAATATTTGCTGGTGTTTATATTAACGTGGAATAGTCATAACAAATAAAACATGGACAAATTTTTAATGCAGTGTTGAATGACTAGTCATGAATATCACATGAACTGAAATATCTTAATAAGACGAACCATAACCAAGAACCCCTATCTCTAACTAGGTACCTCAAAATATGTTAACAGTTACCTATCATTAATAGAAGAACGGGTTCTTAAAATGCCATTGCAACTGATTCCGTTTGGAATAAATAAATATTCAGTGATTCTATTCCTGCTGTCAGATGCAGGTAAACTAATTTGTTTTTTCTTGTTTTAATACTGGCATTCCTTAACTTTTAACTGGGACACCTTCTTAATCACATTTAGGACGTAAATAATTTGTTGTTTCATTTGTAAAACAAAAAAATAATGAATAAGTTTAGGTGAGGGCAAGACTTTATATTAGCACTGTGTCATGGATGAATACTAAATAAACTTGTAACAATAATAAATTAAATATAATTAAAAACTATCAAATACAACATACTGAATTGTGTTGAGGATCGTCTTGGTACATATCTATATATTATGTAAAACAGGAATGGTTCGTTTGCCTGGCAGAAATATAAATATTTAGCACTGTGTTGATTAATATAGACAGATAAACAGATTTGTACACGTCAACTGAACATGATTCAATTGTAGGATATTATAAAACATTAGTGTTTACAAGTTCTGCACCGGTTGTTTTTAAAACACGAGATAACCTAAAAGGACTCGCGAGTCCACTGGAAATAACCTCAAAAGCAAGTCAGAACCTGGTTAGTCGCTGAGATCGTGTGTCGCGCCAGTGTTTATCCAACGGTAACCATCAGACTCGACCGACCTGGACTGATAAGAGATAAGGGGAGCATGAACCTCGGTGAGAACAATAACAGGATGGAAGGAGTCGTAGGAATTCATTAAATTGGTGGAATGACTCATAAACTACGCTGGCCCGGCGCTGGCCGCGAGACCAAGGTCACGCCAAGCGGGAATCTTGACAAAGGAGATCTCAGAGTCAAATTGTCGTCTGCCACCCGCTGCTCCTCCGATAACTTATCAATTTTGACACTTCCTCTCTCAGCCCTGACCCAGAAAACATCTTATCGTACACACAATAGTCGTTTAGTTTGCTAAATTAAAGGAAACATCACTTGAGAAACTTACTGTTTATAGCATATTTAGGCCTACTCTCGAACTAAATTACACCAGTGCACACACAACATGAGGTAATTCAATTAAAATGAGTTTGAGAGAACTATTGTAATTAGATCTAATACCACTAAGATCTTAAATGTGACGAAATTGAATTGAGTGTAATTATTTTACCATAAAACTTCTTTCCAGATCACAAACCTCGTTTGCATCCAGTAATAATAGTTTAATTTACAACAAATAATATTACTGATTTTTACCATTATTCTAGGTATGAATCTTCAAGTTAATCTAATGCCATTTACAAAATAAACTAATGGAGAAGTAAAAATTAGGTTAAACTATTAGTTTGAACTGATACAGTGCATGCTTTATTGAAGAATAAAACAAATTGTGACAAAACATATTTTTCAAGTAATGTGTTTGAACACCGATGTAGGTTCGTGAACCTAACCCTCAGTACAATACCACGCTGTTTGACATTGCATGGGAAAATCGATGCCGGCAACCCCACCCTTGTTCCTTCGCCAGGATATTCACATTTATCCTGCATATGCATGACTTATCATGGTTACATTGGACTTAAAATTGTGGATTTATAAAATTATAACAGTAAAATTGGTCAAGTTGTTCTACCAATAAACATTATTGTATAGTTTGCTTTTTTATTTTGATTTCAACAGATTCTACACCAACTAGTCTGGTTTTATTTCACTACTTGACAGGTCTACCTGCATGTTTATAATATAACTAAGCCTCGTTAATTTACTTTGTAAAATCACTAGGTATTTGACTAGACTGCGTGCTACACATAAAACATAAAAAATACTTAAGTTTATGGATCATCACGAGTAATTACGTTAAGTCCAAAGGTTTAATAAGATGTATGTGGTTCCTACAGACTGACAAGTTTTTTTAGGTTAATCCACTTCAACATTACGGTTATGTATTGTAAGTTGTCCAAAATAAAACTGTCATAAATGTAAAAGCTAGGTTTTTGCGGATCAATATACTATTAAGAGAGAATGGTCTCTATCAATAGGAAAGAAATCTTATTTCGTTACAGTGTGACACACTGGCTTATCAACTATAGCCTACCTTGTCTGCCGACGATCTCTGCCACATGCTCTGAACTGGGAACCGGTACACATTCCGTCATGTTCTGCGACTTCTTATTGCGACCCTCCTCGGGCACGATAAAGGCCGTAGGGAGTACCGGGGACTCAGCCTCCGGGACCGGAGCCGCGGGCGTAGCCCCCCCGTCGCTGAACCCGTTGGCACCCAACATGGAGAGTTCGAGCGCGAGCTGGAGGGCGCGCTGGTCCTCGAACCCGATGCCTCTGTCCATCCCACAGAAAATACTTCCCGGCATCACAATACTGACTGTATGTCCGAACACTGAATCCGTAGAAAACTTAACACTACAAAAATAAACGCGGAGATGTGCACTGCAATAGCCGGCTTGAGCGACTGACTGAACCGCTGCCTTCGCGCCGGGTCGCACCACGAGGAGTCGGCGTGGGGAGGGGAGCCAGGCCCGCCAACTTTGAATGGCGGCCACCCATTGGTCCCGCCGGTGGAGGGGAAAATACCGGATGGAGGGGCTACAGACTCCGATGAGGGTTCTAAAATTACTCCAAACAGTGTGGACAAAGAATCTACCACGTGTTAAGGCAGATACTGTACTCGGACTCGATACTCGGTAGACGGTACCTCTCAGCTACTACAGTCTGTCAGTGGAAACAGCTGATTGGCGGGCTTCTACACTAGAACATTCCCAGACTCCTAGATATTTATATTACTCTTATCTCATGGTCAACCACACACTTTCTCTATTTTTAAATAATCATCTTAATAAAATGACCAAACAAATTTATTATTTTAAATATTCTTTTCTTTGCAAATACGCCAAACAGCTTCAGTCAATCACATAACAGTATAACTTGACATATACACTTTTCTTGTCTGTTAAATAAATGTATCAACCTCCTTATTCTCACATTTATGCCGAGGACGGTAAACAATAGTGATAAACAAAAATAAAACAACAACATATGACGATTTTTTTAAATAAATACAATTTATTGTTTTTAGATGTAAGTTAACTTTTTTGTTTAATGTTCTTTTAAAATGGTAAAATAATTTTAATTATATACTGTACCTCTACAAATTGTGGAGTCAGGATCTAATTTTACTTTTTGCTAACTCAACAGTGATATGTATTTGATGAGGAAAATTTGTGTTAATGGATCCCGTATTGACCTTGACCAAAATAATTATGTTTGGTTAGTAACCATAATGAAGGGTTGGTGAAACGGTACAATTTTTTCACTTGGGGGAGGGCGGCTGGCTAATCAGTGCCTAATTAGTTTCAACGAGTAAACCTGACGTTGGGTTTTAAGTAGGTTATAAAATGTGAAGATGGTACAGTTCGTCTCGTTATATTACAGTCCAAAACTTTGAGATATGCAAAAATTCAAACGTTTGAATTTTAACAAATTATTTAAAGCATTATTTTATGTAAGTGTAATATAAACATGCAACACGACCATTTTATTTATTTTCTGGCGATTTATAAACTTTTATAGTTCGGTTACAAACATATTCCAGACCCAAATAATAAACTCTCAGCTCTGCATTCTACACCGCTTTAGAGCTTATCCAGGTTTTATTGCTGTGAAGTTGGTAACGACTTTATTCGCTGCTACGCTGTCGATTATTTTATTTCGTTTGTCCGGAACAATTTATTTGTTTTATTATCAGGTAGTTTATAGTTTTGTATGTTACTATAACATTTTCAATCCCTAGTTAATAATACGAGAAATTTGATATTTCACTGTAATAAATGCCTCAGTATTATTTTGTGAAATACACGTTTTGATCCGTTGGTACATGAAAGACTATAATACTAAAGCGATTTATATTTAATATTATTTTTAGATTTATCATTATGTTCCTCAACATACACGATCATTACATTTTCATTAATCGCGTACATTTAAAATGTATAATTAACATTTTATACAAGCTAATGCTACAGTAGGGAGGGAGGGGAGGTTTAGGGTTAAGTATTATTGGCTGAGCGTCAACGAAGCCTCTCATTCATGGTGCTAGAAAGATTTCATTTCTCTATGTTCTGTCCGCATGATATCTCTAAAACGAACCAACGTACAGACTTCATTATTTTCATGGAGCTTTATTTATATATTATCAGCACTGAGTTCAATGGTGGTGCATGACACTCCTTGGGATTTGGCTGAGCGTTAGCAAATATTTGTACATTGGTCTTACGGGTAACCATGATGGCAACGAGAAACTTGAACATTACATAAATGTGTACACTAGATGAGTACAATCGTATGTGATTTTAACATAAGCTTATTAACAAATGCGGGCTATGTATACAGTAAAAAGATAAGAAACAACAGATTTAATTCAATGTTCAAAAGTCGGTACAGAATCGGATTTCAGCGCACTCTTTCGATGCTTCAACGGATCATGTATTATTTAAACACTGCTATGAAACCTAATTCAATAAACGAAATTATGAATTTATCATGTGGTAACAAAATATCTATGAAGCTGGAGACAAATTTTGCATGAAAATCCATTTCTAAATAGACAAGAATAAGTTATATAATGGTTCATTTCCAACAATGGAAATTGGCTGAGCGTGATTGAAGCTTACCACTTAGCAGGCTGTCACAATTTTTTTCGTCTGTCAAGGGGTATGCAAATTTATTTTTTATATAGGGTTAGTCTGTCTATCTGACTGCAAGGCATTTCGAGGATGAAATGAGCTTGAAATTTTTCATGCAACCTCGGCGAAGCCTGTTACGTGACAAGTGGCGCACCTTGTATATTAGAGCGCATTAATAAATGTATTTTTAATGAGGCGTTTCCCATAACAATAGGATCAAAAATAAGGGCCATAAAACTGCATGAGGTTTAACACTGTTCTTATAGGAGAAAATTCAAGGTCGTTTCACTACAACCTGCACGTAACTGCACCAGTGGTCGAAATGCTTTCACTCATGGGAGTATAACTGCACCAGTGGTCAAAATTCTTTCACTCTTGGGATATAAATGCACCAGTGGTCAAAATTCTTTCACTCTTGGGGTATAACTGCACCAGTTGTCAAAATTCTTTCACTCATATCGTATAACTGCACCAGTGGTCAAAATTCTTTCACTCTTGGGATATAACTGCACCAGTGGTCAAAATTCTTTCACTCTTGGGTTACACTTTGTGGATATTCAGTGTTCAAAACTCAACATTGTACCTTGGAGAACTATCTTTATAGGTCGTCATCCAGCTTTTTAACTTGTGTAAATTCGAACTGATTTCCAAATTGAAATTGAAAAAGCTTGCCATCTGCCTTGAAGGCACATGCAATGTTAATTTCTGTTGTCAGTTCAGGAAAATATTTATTTTTCATACTTAGAAAAATATTAACTGAAGTCCTCATTTTTTGGCGCACTAATTAATTCCACACATAAAACAGCTACTTTATCAGTTAAGTCATTACAAGGTAGGTAACAAGCTTCCCTGACGTGGCATGCGAAATTTCACTTTCGATATGTTCTTAAACAGACAACAATCATACAGAAAAGAAATGTTTACATCCACCCTGCAGACAAAAGAGATTTTTGTCAGCCTATTGAGAGGGTAGACTTCTATGACGCTCAGCCAAAGTCCATGGTTTGTCATGCACCTATATAGAACTCATTCTTGTGTGTGTTTAAATAAAGTGTCATGCAAAATTTAAAGTCTGCAGGTGAAATCTTTTTCGAGACATCCTGCTACATGATACATTACATTTTCCTTCATTAATTTTCTTTCATAGCCGTGGTTAAATAATTTACGTCTACACTCAAAGTCACCAAACGTCGTGGGTGTTGAAATAGTTCAGCTACATGAGTTTTGTTTAAAAATGTATTTATTCTCGTTGCAATCATGGTTACAGTACAATTCTGACCAATAAGACCAATTATGTAAAAATATTCGCGGACGCTCAGCCAAAACCTAACGGTGTTATACTATCGAACTCAGTATTGCCTTTACAAAAATAAAGTTTCATGCAAAATTTTAAGTCTATAGAGTACTTTGTATGTGAGGTGACGTGCGGATATACAGACAGACAGAAATTAAATTTTTTCCAGCCCTTCGAGTTTTGAACGCCTTCGCTAAAGCTCAGCCAATGAATGACAAGTATTAGCCCATTAAGCAACAATGAGTGTTTTAGAAGTGAGTTATTTAGTTATTTACTATTTTATTTTAACTATTTAACAAATTCCATAATGTTCATATAAAATAACGTTTTAAATCAGTCTTTACCCATTGTATAGTCTACAGTTATTTTACAGGTAATTGTACTAGAATTCTTACAATACATAGGTACGTATCTTTAGAAGTAGGAAAAGAACTTTTCCGCAATAATAGGTAATTTAATAGTAAACTACTTGATTCATTTACTCTTCTCTAACTTACTTAAAAACTACTCTCAACCACACCTGTTCCAAGCTACTACAATTTACTCTAACTAGTGGATTTGGGGGAGTTTTGTGTAATGTGGGTGTTGCAGCATCAGCTACAGGATTAGGGGGCAGGGGAGTGGTGCTGTGTAATGTGGGTGTAGCAGCAGTACCTACAGGATTTTATGGGCGGGGGAGTGGTGCTGTGTAATGTGGGTGTAGCAGCAGTAACTACAGGATTTGGGGACGCGCAATGGCTAAAGTGGGGGTTGCACCAAAGTATATTGGATAGGGGAGGAGATATTTATTTATTTTAATATAATATGCAGAGGTTAGTAAATTTTAGAGAAGGGGGTTAAACAGCGTTGTAGGCGTTGAATATATTTTGAAAGCCTCCTAAATTAGCGGACTGTATTGAGATTGTTTTATTTTTTCATGATTTAATTATCAGCCCTGATACCGTTTCCTAGCGTCAAGATATATGTTTGTGTATTTATAATATATGTAGTATTCCTAAGTCGCAATTAATTTCAACTTTGTTTCTTTATTCTTTATAAATAAATCCTCATGGAGTGACCTAATATCTGTTTTGCATTTTTTTCTGCCTTTAGTAAAGTTATCCTGAAAGGAAAGTGATTAATAATATAAGTGAGTGAATAACTGATTGCCTACCCTGGGGGAGTCGGTGGCTATATGCGCAGCTGTGTGGATGTGTGGATGTGGGTGTGGGCCGCAGGAGCAGGTGTTGGAGTAATGGTGTGTGTCCGGTAATGAAATGTCCGTCTGTCTGCCGGTCCGTTGACATTATCGTGCCTTGTACTTCATTATAAGAGTTGTAGGTGGTAGACCATCCATGTTGTAATAGACTGAGTAGACTTTGCCAGTTCTAAACGGCCAAAGTTTGGCAAGTCAATAAACAAGATAAGCAATGTTACTCGTGATTAAAAATCTGTATCAATATTGCGATTATATCCTGTAATAATGTTCTAGCCAAGGTTTTACTCGAACACGTTCATATATTTCACAATTTGCCCGCTTAAAAGACTATGCTGTTATGTAACGTACACGATTCCAATTCATCATGTACTGGTAATCTAAATGATTAGTCAAGCGGTAATATAATGCTGTTACGATTCATATTTGTTGTTATCCTGCATTAAATTATGTAAGTTCTAAAAGATTGACAGTCACAATCGTTTAAAAAGTTCGATGTCCTTTTATACATTAACGACACTGTTCATTCATTCCTGTACATTACAATAAAATAGTATGGAAACACACTTATTGGCCATTTCTAATAACACCCAATACATATATTTTCACCCAGCTGCCTACCTCTCATTTCCCAGCTTCAAATATTATTATGAAGTTTAAAATAAGTCTCTAACTCTCCGGACTTTCGGATTATTCAAAATTAACCACCTCAACTGCAACTCTTTCATGCCATCCCCATGACGAGACTGGAAAACACAGGCTTCGCCAGCAATTATATCCTACAGACGTATAAGGATTTGTTTCAACATATATACAGTATAAAACAACATGAGGTCTAGTGCAAGCACTTGCGGAATACATGATAAATCTACATTAGGTTTGTAAAGCAATATTATTTTTATCGTCTTACCGTTAATAGAGGGTTAGCACAACCTACTATTTCTGACCTATTTTATTCCTACTGACTTCCATTTCCATTATTTCATGGCATTGCAGAAATATTTTTTTTAGAAAAAGGCTACGTGCTGGATTTTCCCCCAAAAAACGTATGTCTGTTTTAGGCTTTGAAATGAAGTCACAAAAACAACGACTCGTACGTTAAGATAGTTCTAAAATTGTGTGTTATTTTATTTACTAGTCTGGAGATACAGGCCGTTACAAAACACAAATTGACAGGGACACAAAAAAATAGTCTGTGTTTATAACTGTAGAATACTAAATTTGGGATAATACGACTCCAATTCGAGTTATTAACAGTAGCGATGTCGCGGCGCGGCGGCGCCACAGAGGTTCACTCAGTACAGTCTCTTGTCTTGGAGACGCATATCCGGTCTCACGGCGATTCTTGGAAAGAACTGAGACTGGAATATCCGTTACTGATAAAATCATCTAACGGAAATGCACAGAAATAGAATATCTTATTGTTTTGTGAAGCAAACTCCACCGATTTATAGCACAGGACGCCATTGCAACCGTTAAATTTAATTTAAACAACATGATTCTATTTTTTTATTAAGTAATTACAATTTAGGAGTACGCCAAAACACATGTCGCCGGGCTTCTCTGAAGGTGCGTGCAAAATTCCAAATTCGTAGCTCAATTTATTCTTGGGATATCCAGAGGAACACTGACAGACACGCCGTTAATTTTGTGTACACATTAATTGTTTATTCTAACAGTTTGTTGTTACCATCATTGGTTACCCATAAGATCCATAAGATCAATGTAGAAATGTCCGCTAAGGCTCAACTAAAACCTCATGGAGATATGCACCATCATCGAAGTCGATCTTGCCTATAAAGAAATGAAGCTTTGAACAAAATTTCAAGACTATATTCTTCATTTCTCCAACGTAAACTGTAGGTAAATTCATTCTCAAAATATCGTGCAGACAGTGTCGGATAGCAATTAAACCTGGAGTGAAAGGCTTCGCTGAAGCTCAGCCAACATATATATATATATATATATATATATATATATATATTGTTAACGTAATTTTCTTTGATATAAGCATACAACATTATAGAATATTCTGTTTTATGCGTATATAATACGCCTATTCAGCAGTATAGCCTCTATTTTTATACTTGTGTTGGTCAGTATGGCAAACTCTCATATCTTCGGTGTAGTAGGGCCTAACTCTTTACAACTGAATCAGTATTTTTTTAAAGGGCGAACTTGACATTTTTGGCCAAATTTCCTTTTTAGAACGTGTTGTGTTCTTTGAAGATAGCTTCAATGATTTGGTTTAAAAAGGCGCCTGAAAATGCTATAACGCTATCTAAAATGTTATTGGTAGAAAAAACAAAAACAGTGAATTATGGCATTTCTATTATAACCTATAATAGAAAAGACTATATACGTTTGTTTTAGTTTAACAAAAATGGTGTTTGGTGCAAACCCGTCTTAAACCCGTCTTTTTAAAAACACTGATTCAACTGTGTATCAAGGAGCACGAGATGATGATTCCCGATCACAAATCATTTACATACAGCCATTCAATTTACTTCAGTTTCGAAAGTTTTAAGGGTAATTAATCTCCCAAATCCTCCTTGCTGGGTACGTCCCTGGAAATAACAGAGTAAACGTGATTTTGGCCTGCACACAGTTATTCGATAGAAATCTCTTGTAGTAAATATTTTAATACATTAATCAATTAATTATCAACAGAATTACTTGAGCCATATCAAATAGCCTCCTAAAGGGGGGAGGGGTCCTTATTTGAGTTGCCTCGTTTGACACCTGTAAGTAGCGATCGGTCCAACCGTATTAATAGTTGGTTAATAACTGTGTTCTTAGGAATTACCAATACAACTGTATGTCGCTATTCAAGTTAAACCCATTTTCGAATATATTGCCAGAGATGACTGATAACACACCCCTTTCTTCATTTTTAAATGACGATGAAGTAAATATTCTATAAGATGATGATTTTTGCCTCTCCCCTTTCCCCTCCAAACGGGTGAATCAGATTATCAAATATTCTGTACAACTTGTTGTCGTATATCGAGAAACATTCGTAACACTGCTTTTCATAGAAAAAAGAACAGAAATCCTAGAATTATCTGAAGTAAGAGGAGGGCTTATTATCCAAAACAGACGTTTTGGATCATTTAAAATCACAACTGTAAAGTCCTCGACAAACGAAAGGGAAGTTGTCTCCCGAGGCTGAGACGTTACCCCGGATCTTTCCCACGAGCTTTTGTTCTCGTGTGCTTTGTATTTGGGGCAGACGGATTGCGAAACCAGGGGCGAGGGCCGACTCTCCGGTTCTCACCGCCCAGGCACCGGCTCCCGTACTGCTGCTCACTGCTTAATATTCACCCGACAGTGGTAGCAGCCCTTGTGTCTGGCCTGCCGACCTTGGTAACGTGGGAATTACTGGGGAAAATCAACGAGAGAAGTTTTAGGATGCAATGTAGGCTAGAACTCAAAATAAGCTAGTTATTAGTTCTTTGTTTGAAGTTTATTTTTGACGATAGAAAGATTGTGAAAGGAAACGGATTTTTCCGGACATTTGCCATCGTTAAGTGAAACAAAAACTCAGTAACACTACGTTTCGAGATCTGCAATCTGATCTCTTCTTCAGGTAAATAACTAACCTAACACACAATTACAAACTAGGCTAAAGTAAACAAATCATACCAGAGCGTTGTGATATGATTGGTTTACTTTAGCCTAGTTTGTAATTGTGTGTTAGGTTAGTTATTTACCTGAAGAAGAGATCAGATAGCAGATCTCGAAACGTAGTGTTACTGATTTTTTTGTTTCACTAGTTACAATTATCTTCCCAGGTTAGAACCCTGACATTTGATCGATATTCTGATTGCAGCTACTTTATTCGGTCTAATTAGATTAACCTACAAATACTCGGAAGTGCCAGACTGTTTGTTATCTCGTCTTTTAACCGGGACTGGCCGGTAACTTCCCCGAATATTCTCAGCTTCGGTTTGGTCGTGAACGGCACATCATAACTGAATCATTATCGTTGTGCACTGGGAATTTGATTGGTTTATTTTATTTCATAGTAACAGCCTTGATATATCTCCTCTGAAGGCAGGAAAAATATAATAACAAGATTTATTGTCAGTTTGTCATAGTTGAAAGCATAATTTACAAATGCATATCTAATAAATAAACAGAGTTTATTCATTCGCCGAGGAGCTATGTGACGATAACGTTGCTATTGCTTACAAAAAATATATGATTACAGTAAAGTTTTTTTTATTTCAGGTATTATAGTAAGTTAAAAAATAACAGGTAGACACCAAGTTAAAAAATCTTTGATTTCTAAATTTTTTGGCTAGCTGTGGAGCCATCTACAGTCAAAATTGTTAAACCCAAACTCAAAAACAGAAAAAAATATTATTAATGATTTAAAATTGTGTCTGAACTTAGCTCCTGTTATTTCTTCGTTGTCATCATGGTTACCCATAATAACAATATTCCCTAATGCTCAGTCTAACCCCATAGAGTGACGTGGACCATCATCAAACTCAGTGTTGCCTATATAGAAGTAAATCTTTATCCAAAATGTCAGTTCGTTTTCGATATATCGTGCGGACAGACAGACATTAATTTTTCCAGCCCAGGTAGTGATAGGTATTACTAACGCTCAAGCCATTCAGTTGGCATCTCAGATGGAATGTTTGACTTTTGTCTTTAGCCTGGATTTCATTACGAACCAAATTTATGGTTTCGTTATTGAGTTCCTTAGTAAGAATCCTTCAGTCATTCAAAATGTTCCTTCCATCTTATCTTGGTAAATCGGAAAAGTGATATTTCCAATGCTGTATAATTTTTAGTGGTCTTCAACACCAAAGTGTCAAAGGATAGTAGCATTTGGGGCATTTGCCACCATTATGTGTTACGTGTAACAAAGATAGAAAATGTCGCAAATCTGACTATCCTTTCAAATCATACATCGTCAACAAGAAACTGTAAACAAAGGGCCGAAATTTTATTTTCGATACTGTCTGAGGGAAGTCCGATTGAACAGTTATTGAATTCCTGCCATCCTGGTCTTGTCATAAAAACAATTCAACCCCAAATCAAGTCTTCATGAAGTGTTCAATAGCAACCAATGTCGACTCGCAACACGAATTAGGGAATGTGTGAAAAGATAATGAAACGTTTACGAGTCCGGATCTTCAAAAGACGTCGCGGCGAGGGTAAGGATATTTTGAAACCATAATATATTTTTTATTTATCACACTTAAATTTTACTATTAAAGGCGTTTTTGCTTCAAAAGACGGTCGGTTGATGATATCCATCACGCCGAACTCTGGCGGGTGCAGGCTAAATTCTAGAAGGGTCTTACGGAAGGGAACGAAACAAAAGGAGGTTCTGAAGAACCTGTGCAGAAAAGAAAGGGACACATCCACCGCAGAATCCAAACCAAGGGTAGTTCCAAAGGGAGGCTTTTGAGTACGGTTTTAAGGCACCCTCTACATTGCAATTTTGTAAGTTATAACCGAAAACAAATTGGGAAAATGTTAAATGCTGCATGTCACTCTGAATCAGCTAGATTTGGTGTTAGGGTCTTTCTCAAATTCATGAACAATTTTCAATCAGTATCAACATTGCTAATAACAATTAAGTCTTGTATTTATATCTTCAAGGTAGATGTTTAACCTTTTTATGAGACCGAGTTAGAAATAATTTGTAAGTGAGGAATATCTATAAAACACAAAACAATAATTAAGGAGCGCTAGAAATAGAGCTAAGACCTTCCAAGCAAGCAATGAAGATCAGACGTTTATCACAGCAATATCTGAAACGTAAATACGAGAAATAGCGAAACACTGGTATTTACGAAACGAATATTTGCGTAATTACAATCAGATCAAACATCATTATCTAAAAATCAGCTGTTTACTCCAGTTGGACGCTGATAATAAGCAAATGTATTTGTTAACTAAATTAATTGGTTGACAGCGGTATCCTGTTGACAATATTACGCGTAATCTCTCGCTGAGTAGCGGATTAGCGGGTGGTGGCAGGTTGCGGGAGGAGGTGCAGGGGGTGGCCCGTATAAACAAGTATGTAATTAGTTGTAGTGGACCCGACACGGTACCTGTATCCGCCGAGTCGACACGGCAAGGGGTGAAGAGGGGAGGAGAGGGGGTGTCAAGCACGTGTACTCTTCAGACACGATTAAACATGTGTTTTGTTTGTGTCAGGCTGACCTAGTCGTTGTATGAAACGCTAGATACAGGGTGGAAGTACACTCCCCTCCCCCTATACCTCTTAAGAGCCAGCAGTAGTGAAACTACTTTGAGTTTTATCCCAAAACAACAACGTTAAACCCTAAACGCTTTCATGCCCTTATTATAGGTTTAGAATTATGCGAATATCTCATTTTAATAATATAAGTAATCTTAATCTAAACTTATTTTAGATATTCTTATAAAGTTTATAATATAGGAATCCACACTTGGAATTATGTAAAATTTTGACTGTTCTGAATAACCAATACACAATTCAAAAAGTTTAAAAGCGTATTCATTATTCTTTAAGATAACACAACTCCCATAACTCTACGGCAAAAAGGGCTCACAAGTGTTACAGGTGGATAAAGTAAAGATGGCTGCCAATGCAGCCGGACTTTTATCGATCAAGTCTTTGATGATATCTTTATGACAGATGCAAGACCCGATTCTTCAGGAAGCAGCCTAGGAATCCGTGTAAACGTGCATTAAACGTGCCCAACCAACACACGAAATTAACATGTAAATGTAAAGTATATCTTGCCAACCTATCCAACAAAATGTCTTCATCACATGTGTTACATGTTACACGATAATATGTCATATGTCTGTCCTCACTTTGTTCACGAATTGAAGGCATAGACTGTGACGTATATCATTCATAGGTATTGTTTTTACCTAAGATTTGATCCACGGATTCATGTATTCTTGTCGACTGATAGTGGCCAAGTAGTTACTATCATGTCATGTTTTCTCATTTTCATCATGAAAATCCATACAACCAATTTAAAGAAGTTTGAAATTCTATTTTTAAATCTATTTTGACCCCATGATCGAGTTTTTTCTTAGATCAAGTTAAAAGTCTCCAGGATCTTTCTATCAATAGTTATCGCATAGACATACAGACAGACGAACATATAACGATACGATTTTTAAGAGGCCACTGTCAGGATATTTATGAAGAGCGTACCAAATATAAATGAATGTACACAACAAAATGCTGTCACCAGGATGGTGAAGGCAGTAGGATTGATTCCCATATCCCCCACTTGGTCAGCCCCTGATTACGATGTCGTTCCTTTTCAGGAAGTTATGGTATGGTCCTCGTGACGTCCTAGATCTGTACAATAGACCCAAGGACTGGGATGTACCTTGACCATAACAAAATATACACCTACGTAATAACCACGTATGTAAACATAGCATAGCTATGGAAGGAATGTTCAATTCAATAAGGATCTTGAGTTTAGCTTCATTTCTCCTTCCGCCAAATTTCCACTTAGCGGAAGGTGAAATGGAGCTAAACTCAACGTTCGTACTGTATATAGCTTGTATCGCTCCTTTACCTTTTTACACTATCAAAATATATATGTTTATATATCGTATATTACTAGTACAATAAATTTAATTCTGTTAAAAAGTTAATGTAGACTTTAAAAAAATCGCTGCATGGATGGAGGTACAGCGATATGTAAAACGTACAAAATAATTTATAAACCAAATGAAAGTTGGAATATCTTTTATTTCCTGTAAATATTTCAATACACCATTACTAGGAGCTGACTTTATATTGATCCTATTAAAACAACGACAAACACCATACATCTATACGCTCTCATGTTTGTCACAGAATTATTGAATTTGTCTCTTTTTAAATCGATGGATTCGATTTCAAATTCATCTGTATTGTTATTGGTTATTCAGACAAAAATCTCAAACTAATTTACATTACAGTTCAAATGTTCAAAATGTACACGTTTTACGAGACACCTTATAGCGCATGTATACGAGAGACACTTACCGTGATCTAAAACCAAAAAACAATAAAAATAAAACTGAGGTTTATCATTATTCTTAGTGGATAATATACACAGTCTGTTCACTATATCCAGCCTATACTAAATCATGAGGGTTGCATACAGTTCAATATCCCCTGAAAAGTACGTCATAATCGTTAAAGACAAAATAACAAATATACATTTCCTGCGAAATCTAGTTATTGTTTAATAGTTTGATCTAATTCTGATCTAAATCTCCGCTAGATTGACAAGAAATATGACAACATACTAGTAAAAATACATTTGAGCGCTTAGTCCGGATATCCTGGAGGAAGGATTGCAGAAATGTAACTTCCTGATTGTTTTTACAGCTACCATCATTAATTAATTCTAGTCATCGTTATGCAAAGGGAGGGAGAGTTAAAAACTGCGTCTAAATTACAAAAGAATTAATTTTGGTTTACGAAAGAGAAAACTGTAATAGGTTCCTGGGTACAATTGTGGGGAAGGGGAGCCCTGCATATTCATTATGTTTTTATTATTACTTATGAAATACTCATAGGATATGCTAATGTTAGGACTCCCTAGGCTAAGAGTAAAACTCTGAGCAGCTCTTTAGCCAGTGTTCAATCATTAGATTACCACTCACTGTTCATGTTGTTGTTTCCCTAGGGCACAAGTTCTTTGAACGGAATGTCAACAGAACAGTGATACTGGTTTCTTTATTTCCTTCATTAGAATCCACCCCCTTCTGTAGTACCCTCACGCACTGATGGGGATTGCAAATTCCCATTACCCATCGACCATGGCCCGTACCACCACGCACCGCTAACTGGTAGGGTGGTAGAGCCCAGGAGATCCTGGTAGACCCTGACACTGACACCGGCACTGGAAGGGACACGAAATGATCGATATCTCGCTTGACACTCGCTCGCATCGCGTGAATGGAAACAAAAGCGGCCCCAGAGCAGAACCTTGAGGTACACCCGAAACGCACCTGGGGACTCCCACGTTCCATCGTTTGTGTCGTTGCCGCAAAGTACCAGAAAGGATCATCATGTAAGAGGAAAACTCATTACTGAATAGGCCGAGTGTGTTCCCAATTCTGATTGAGTAGCACATGCTTATTCCAAATGATGTGAAATAAAAAGTTGTCTAATTATTTACGCAAACTACGGTCACATTGATAATGGGCATACCTGACATAAAATTGGTATTGTATGTCATTTTATAGGAAATAAATTACCCTTTATTTTCTATAGTTAAGTTAAGTTTATAGTTACGATATAAAATAAAAAATAAAGCATTTCTATACTAATACCACATTGAATTTACAGGGGGAAATGTCCAATCTTGTAAGGCGTATCACACCACAGAATACAGATGTAGTATTGGAACTAGGGGTTTTGGGGTCTTTCAGTTATGTTCGGTGTTATATAGAAACTTTCTTAGTGCTTCCATCAGGACAGTTGCAATAGGGCAATATTCTGTACAAATCTTATTTTTTTATTAAATAACTGAGTCTTTCTCGGGTTAAGTCAAATTTAAGACTTGTCACAATTTACGTCAGGAAATGAGTTTGTCTGAAATTTGTGAAATATTTCCTTGAAGTTTTGAGTCCGGTTAAATTTTATCATTCACAGTACGTAGTAGATTAATACGTAAAGTTTTAGTTCTGCTAGATTGTGTACACATATTTCTCATTTCTCTCACATTCTAGGACACAGTCTAGTCAATCAATATTGGGGTACTTCCTAAATATAACCAACACTCAGAATATCATTTCTGAAAAAACAGCAACCAACAGAATATTATTTTTTCATTGTTTCTCGCATCAAAATAAAGTAACGCCGATTCTCTGCCTGTCCGTGTTTTACCTTAACACTGCATAACTAAAACTATTTCATTCATGTACTCATTGTGTTGCATAATATTATGAATATTTGTATTATTATAGCTAAATTTACAACTAAAAATATATTATACTAGTCTTTGATATGATGGTAGTTTCAAAAGTCACAGTTTGATTTAAAATTGTATGAAATTCGGCGTATAAAAAAACCATAGAAACAGCTGAGAATACACGTATTTATATTCTATCAAGTAAATAAGTTTAATTTAACAATAAATAATTGTTAAAATATCTTACGATGTTATCTTGTACGATTTTTGTTTACTTCATGAAATCAATGTAAGCCCTTTTTAAATATCTTAAAATACGTATTTTATATCCGACGAGAACAGTACAACTATTTATCCATTCGTTAAATTATAATATTCTAAGCGTTAACTGTATTCTTTTCTTACACGGGTAGAAAGTTCTAGTAAAACCTTTGCTAGCAATGTCACAAAAGCCGTTACAAATAACGGGAACCTGCCCAGTATAGCTGTGCTGAAAAGAACAAAATGACAATTGGTTTAACTGAACAATTGAAGGGATTTTACGGGCCTTGAACTTTGGGAATCCACACAGTTTCTGGGAAGGCATGGAGAGAGGCGTGGACATTGTTGGATAACTGGAATTATGGATTGGTGGATGGTATATTATATATATTATCCGTGACATCCACACAGTCTGTTCGTTTCGTTTAGAACCGTCACCTACAAAATTGTAAAAATTACTTTAAGCGATGATGTTTATGCTATTGTTCCTTTCGTAAAAATAACAAAACAAGTTCCTATAGACACAAGTTGTAAAATGATACTGTCTTTTTTCCTGGAAATGGATAACTCAAAAACAAGTTGTGATTTTCGTAATTTGGTTTGAAAATTTAAACTGGTACGCATTTTACCTGCAACATTTCGCTCATGTGAGCATATGATGAAAAATAAGAAAAAGTTTACGTTTTCTAAATGAAAATTAAAGAAACACGTATTTAACAGCAATAAACATGTGCAATGACACACGACAAGTTATGAACACATGACAGACACAGAAAGTAACAATGTCGCCTAGCAGTGCCGATTATAGGTAGGCACAAAATTAGTAGATGGTTACAGTTAGGTTAATTGTGTTAACTTAAAACACGATATAAACTATTAACGCTTATTAATTAATGCCTCCGATCCTCAGTGCATTCTGGGAGAACAACTCGAGAGAGTAAATAAATATTCTAAACCTGCCTAACCATAACTGTATATATAAATTATAATATATATTTTAAAAATAAATACAGCTATAATACTTAATTATGTTACAAATTAATAGAACTGACATAAATTCGTCCTAATTTGGTATTGGGGTACGTTGGTGAGGTTACACCTGTCATATAAAGACTGGACTCGAAAAACTCAAGGATATCAAATGGCTACTCAAATGCTGCTTCAGGCACATATTGTAACCTCTCACAAATTGGCCAATTTATCAGTTTCTCAGCCCTTTTAAAGGCAGTTAGTCATTCCGATTTTTCAAACAGGACGACCTTTGGTTTACAAAAAGTATCTTCCAATCTTTATTCTTCCCATGTTTAGTTAAAGTTTTCTATGTAAGTCTTGTAACATTTCTGAAAAAATGACGAAATTCTGAATCCCGAAGAATTCGAATTTACTGATAACAACTCTACAATTGACGAGTAAATGACATTTGGAGAATGTTGTCGATGGATTGGATAGGTGAGAAATATACTTAACACATTTTTGTCCTTTCCAAGGCCTTTAACTGTGTGGCACTGTTGCGACGGATTATAAATGTAGGGTTGGTTCTAGGTCACAAATATATGGCTCACTTCTTATCTTAAAGATCGAGATTAATGCGTGGAGATTTCGACTGTTATTTTAAACTAAATTAAAAAGGCGCATGGTGTCCCTCAGGGCATTATCCTTGGATCTCTCCTTTTTCTGATTTATGTATGCGGACTGAATTTCCCTATCGACTCTGGGAACTAATTCAATATGCGGATGGCACGACTCTATGTTTTTAAAGCAAGTCAATACAAGATCTTGAAATTCCATCTTTTATGAAATTGAATTTAAGCATTCAGCATTTTGCTGAAATGAATCTGAAAACTAAACCCAAAATCTAATGTCATCAACTTTTGCCTTCGATCGCATGATGACATGTTGCGGCCTGCTGTCTTTGTGGATGAGGTTCTTTTACAAGAAAGAAACTTCACTCAGTTTCTTGGTATGTTCCTTAATAGAGGACTGACAGGATGATCATATTGATAATGTCTGTGCTAGGGGTTCTCTAGAAATAATGCCTTGCATCACCGAGCAAAATTATGTTCCTAAGGAGTATTAACATAGCCTAGTATGGCGTAATACAACCACATTTTGCATACGAGGTGAGGCATAATGGAGTTTATTGTAAAAAAAAACTGTTTAAATCATTGGCAAATAATTCAACTATGGAGAGTCGTACAGCGAATTCTTCAAGGAGCTGGTGTTGTAGACTCTGCCCTACCTCTGTGATTTTGAAGTGATCCTATGCTTCCAATCAAGATGTAATTTGGTTCGCGCAGGGATAGTCACCATTACAAATGTAGGGGCAGAAATTACTTCCAAACTTAGCATCACAGACTGTCATTATCATAACATCTGCTGTAAGAGCATGGTGTCAACTGCTCAGTATTCTTCCTGGCTGTATAAAAAATTCCAACAATTAAAATCGTTACAATACTCGTCTCAAACACCTTTTGGTGTCTCAAGCGTATAAGGATTCGGTTGATGATATCATAAGTCGCTGGGGTACCTGAAAAAAGCTGGATCTAGAGTCACTGTGACTGAGGCGGGAGAAAATCGAAAACCTAATTATAACTGCTCTTGTGCGACCATTTTAACGGAATCTGCATACGATTTATGGTTGGAAAATTAAGACTTTGTAAACGGATTATTGAATTATAATCCAAAAACAATCTATAAAGACGTTTTTAACCTTAGTTTTTAAACGCTCTGTATATTTCAAAGGGCACATTTAAATAACCATTACTGTTTTTATTCAATTTTTAGAATTTTCAGCTGATGATCTTAACATTTGTATATGTTGGATTGATTAACAGACTGTTGAATGCACTGAGTAAGCCCAATAATAAATGTCATCCGCCCAAATACGTTTTGAACATCAATCCCCGAGTCCCGTTATTCATCAATGCCCTCGACTTGTCTTCTCTGTTACTTTCCCAGAACTCTCCAGGATTCCCAGAGTTCAAGAGCGTGAAAATCCCTTCAATTGTGTAGTCAAAACCTCTTGTCTTTTTGTTGGATTCCGGCAGTTCTATGTTCGACACAGTCCTGTTGTTTGTTAATACTTTTGTGTTCTTCTCCAGGAACAGTTATAGAAACCCATACGATTAAGAATACCTAATCCCTTTAAATTTTAATTTGACAAAAGTTGTGTGACTCGCCAATTAGATACACGTTGTCGATTTTGGGGTTGAAAAATATGTTTTATGTTACATTCGTAGCTCTTTCCCGATTACAGAAAAAAGTAGGAATTTGTATCACTCCATGTGAAATTACGGGTATTTACAGTGGCATTATTTTATTTATAACAAAAATATTCTTAGTCCAAAAGTATTAAAAAAAACATATCATTTTCATCATACTTAATTAAAAAATAATTTCCTTAGGTCAAAAACAAATGAAAACTGTTACTCCTCAAAAACTATTACTCAGAATATTTTGGACTGATTACAAATGATCTTAATTGACTACCTTAAATGCCTGTTCTAATTTGAAGAGGAATAATAACAGTCATGTACTTTTTCTGTATCCAGGAAAGCTGTCTATGAATTAACATAAAAAATATTTCTCAAACCCAAAATCGATGACACCGTTGCAACATCTTAATGAATTCCAAATATTTCAAAAATTAGTTAATTTTATTGAAATAAGTAAAAAAACATAAGTATAAAAAATAGAATTATGTCGCTTTGTGTCACGTTTTTTGGCCGTATGTGTTCAAAATATTTGTTTAAACGGTTTTAAACTACAGCAGTGAAATTTGGTAAATTTACTGTGGTGTACCAACGTAATTGCATGAAGTTATAATGTACAGTTTAAACAGTTTTCATCTTACAATATAAATTTTCCAACATCGTTAACTATATTAATATTAAGTAAGCTATTTTTATTATTTCTTGTCTAAATAATCATTTATTGAATTGGAATACTAGAAGATTTCAATATAATATTTTGAATTTTGGCATTAATGCACTCTGACATAATCCTGTCATTAATGCATGTTTTATTCAACAGTTTATATTTTATAACGGCTTATCATATTTATTAGCGCATTAAACAAGTTACAATATGGGATGTTTTAGTTCACAACAGTATGCAGACATACTTTTAGTTTGTAGAACGTTTCTAACGTTTTCATCCTTCAGACGCTGCATAATCGATAAATCCCTTTTATATCTTTCACAGCGGTTAATACAGTGTCACTTAAGCCTAAAACTATTTATCTGTCTTTTAACCTTATTCTGTTATCAGCGGCCACTGCAGAGATTACAATTTTACTGCGCATAACAATTGTTTTTACCCCACATAAAGATATAGATTTAATTCGTGGAAGTGAATAGAGGAGAGCAAAGATACTTCACTGTTTTTACAACTTAATTGAATTGGCTGCAGCAAGTTGTTTCCCATGGATATAGGAAGAAATCTACCTATAGTATGGCAACTGATCAGCTGCCAAGCAGCTAATTTACACTTGACGTGTACGTCAAAATCATGGAGAGTAACTAAAAATCGTGGGATCTTTTTGGAACTTCATCGTCCATTGTGTACGTAAGAGTACAAACACATGGTAAACCCTTTGAAAAATCCTTATGCCCGTCGCTGTTAGATTTATTATAATATAACTTCCATTTGATAAACGGGAGTTATTCTAATCAAAATTAATGGTTAACATTCTATCTGAGCTGTCACGAATTTAATTTAGCATGAAGGGACCTCTGCACACGCTTTGTCTTTAGAGGCCCTATATACTCATAAAAGTATGTTCAGTTAAAATATTTGTTAGAATGATCATACAAATGAAGTGTTTCCTTTTTGTTACGTTTAGTTTATTTTGATGTAAGAGTCATCATGCAAGTGGTTGGTATATTGAAATGAGTGTTAAGTGCTAAATATAGTTAAAGTGATTCTTAAATTGTTAGTTTAAAATTCTTGTTAACTTTTTTAAAAATATGTAAGAAACACTTTTATGAATAGAGATATTCTTAATCTTAATAATTATATAAATGTAGAACTTCAAGTTACGGATCCGACTGGTACAATCCAACCAAATTCCACGAATTTCGTTTCAAGCCATAAATAAATCAAGTAGGACCAGCGTTAGACACACATTCCCTCGACATTGATAGGCCGTCCCCCTCGCGAGGCGCACTTCCAGGACAACTAGGTCACTGGCCCGGTTTATGACTCTGTCCCCCTAAATCATCATCAGTCAGGCACTCTGCAGGTCCTGCAGGGCCCCCTAGGTCCCTCTCGAGGACACAATGGGACATGAATGTGTCCTTGGTTCTTCACTGTGACCCAAACGATGCAATAACATCAGCTTTCTCTTCACCGACAGGACATCCCTGACCTGACACTAACTGTCGGGTATGACCATAAAAAAGGGGGCTGGAATGCCCCTCTTTATGGCCATAAAAGAGGGAGTTTAATTGAGTGTGAAAAGCGCAAATTACAATTTTATTTTCATGTTACAATGTGACCAATCATTTTTATAATGGTAATTTCTCCCACATCTTGACGTAAACGATATTGCATTTTATCTACCACTGTTCTGTCAAGGTTTGAAACTGTGTACTGAGTTAACAGGGTGTATAAAAAATGATTTTTATAGCTTTAGAATCAGACTCCTTATATTAAAAATAATAAAACAGGTTCATATAAATACATGACCCAAACTCTTTTATATATTCGAGTCATCAACGAAGGTTTACGTTTAGACGATTAAAGGTCATTATTACATACATTTGCACAAAATGCCTGAAATGGCTTCCTACTTATATTCCTAGATTGTAAGGTTATCTTGTGATGTAATAGGTACTATGTAGTAAGTATAACGTAGTCAGTAATCACCGGTGGCGTTCCACTCGGTTGGAAACCGAAACTCTCACCGGAACACTAGCCAAAGTCACCACGGACGTTCCGTTTCTATGCACCATGTATTTGTGTATATATAATTAAAGCTTAAAATGCACTCGTAGAATCACTGGCATTTGTAACATGTCGCTGAGAGTATCTGCATCCGAGTTGACTGTTGCTGAACCAATGAGATCCTAGAGATAACATTGAAAGGGTTGAGGTCAAAAGAACATAGAGATGTTGAGTTTAGCTCCATTTCATGTTTCGATTGGTGCAGTATCTGATATCTGAAACCATCAGACTCCTGGAATGTAGAGACCATATTCGTCTGAAGGGATCCGAAACAGTGGAGAAGCTTGGTAATGCTACTTAGCACTTGGTAAACTCCCCTACCTGACGAAGAGGATAGATGTCATTCCTCGAAACGTTGTGTTATACCTTTTGTAACATATAACGATGGCAAATGTCCGAAATCCTGTTATTCTGACTGAACACTTGCCATTATTTTAGTATTCAAAATCTACTTTCGGCAACAGGGTGATACCTTAGAGTTCAGAAGTCAAATCTGTGACAGATACCTCACGCTGCATTGAGTTGAAGGTGAACTCAACATTCACATTGAATTAACCCTCATTACCGTAGCGTGTTATGCGCAGGAGAATATTTCCTTCCAAGTCGGGTTCCTCCTTTACCTATCCATCTGTGGTTGTAGACAATCGGTGCTTCTTGAACAGTGATGCCAAAGTTGGATAGACACGCGTTACTTCTTATTTGAATGTATTTCTTGTATTGAGCATGTCCTGAATAACGCCCCTGGGATAGAACCTGCAAGAAATTATAGAAGTAAATTAACTGACAACCTGATCAACAAATATGACTTCCAAGTATCAAAGCAAATGATCAACATAAGAGATTTAGTGCAGAGCAAATCTCGAACTAATCCCATCGATAATGTCTCATCAGAGATGAATACAGTATAACCTATAAGTATAAATCTAATCTCCCAAAATATCAGAACTTTAGCTGTAGTATATAGAATGTTGACAAAAGCGCCCTCGAGTTATTTAGCAACTGAAGCAGAGAACTCTCCACGTATGTGTCTTAATATTAACTGCCAAACGCTTCCATTGAAAACTACCCAAGAGGCCAATTTCGATTGATATAAAATGTCGAACCGGGTCTTGTTTATCAATATGATAAATTTCCCATGTCACTCTTTAGACCTTGTATTGATATACAAACTTTGCATCGATCCTTGTCTTTTGTACCAAAACAGTACACATCTGCTATTAAAGAAAGTACATATTTCCAAAGGCACTCAACTCGACGGAACAATAATTGTTAATCTGTATGCAGAAAAACATAAACAGCATTTCAAATTATGTGATTATTCCATTATCTACCATGCAACCTGAATAAATAGGAATTTCAGCATAACTTGCTGTTGACTAACGAAATAAACCGAGTTTGCACTTATGAAAGTTCACAAACCGTAGTGGTTAGCAGTGATATTTCATCAAAGATTGCCTCTTCGTGAGTAGAAATTCTCTGTTTGAAGTTTGTTTTTGACGATGGAAAGATTGTGGAGGAAACAGGATTTTTCCGGATGCAGATCTCGAAACTTAGTGTTACTGTTTTTGTTTCATTGAACGATGGCAAATATCCGGAAAAATCCTGCTTCCTTCATGAGTGGAAGCCTTGTTTTCAGATTGATGCAGTACTTGTCTGTCCACAAATTTTCTAAAGCTGAGCTCAGGATGTTCTGTGCTGCAACACCTCCTGAAGACACTTAAGGTGCCCACATGCTCTTTGTCCGAGGAGGAATCACCTGTTGAGTAATTATCGCATCCAGCACAAGACTCGAGCAGGTGGCGCCCTCTACCTTCTCACCTGCCTGCAGCCGAGCCGCAGCTGTCTGTCTGTCTGTCTGTCCGCCAGCTGCTAGCTGACCACGTGCCCCCACCCCCACCACCTCCACCTCATCTGTCTACTTGTTGACTCTGGAGGTGTAATCCGCTCTGTGTAATCCTCTGTCGTGCCAGGAGACGATGTCTTTATGGCTATCAATGATTGTGAGGATCCCGCAGTATCTCGAATACGTGGATTTATTTAGCTGGAACAGAATGTCCTGAGGAGGATGTGTTAATTTAAATGTTAATTATTATACAGTATGGTTTATAATATGGTGGCAGAAAAGTCCTTAAGCCTCAAACTGGCAGTCATCTTTTCCTTAGATGGCAGTTCATTTTTGAATGTTTTGTACTTGTACATCAATAAAAAAGAAATACATCTTTACTATAAACCTATATGTATAATGTATTATCTTTTCAGGAAAGGTGGAAATAATTATGGCATAAAATCCTTATGTGTAAACCATAAATAATGAGAATTTGAGATAGTCAATTTATTCTTCATTTTACCTATTTCAGAAAATATAAAATGGTATCCAGGTTGTCTTGAAGAAAAATTATACATATTGTAAAACCTAATAATAGTTCACGAAATACTAAATTTGTTACCATAGGTACGATTATTTTCAAACATTTACAAAATTTATTAAAGATCTTACATTAAATATTTCCAAAATATACAAAATTAGAGAGTGGTGTGCACTGTAAAACAATAAATAAATTATTAATAATATTTCTTTTTTTAAGTGCTGGGGGACCTATTTCATTAAATTTGTTACCACAATTACGAGTATTTTTTTAAATAGGATAGAAATAATTTGTACACTAAATATTTACAAATTATACTAAAATGTAGCATAAAATAGCCTAAAACAAGGCTATAATATACCAATGATATGTCACTCACTACTTTACAAATTAGCTAGATGAAGATGATCTTTCTGACAAGATTTATGATGTCTTTGTGACATCACTGTTGCAAAAACAGCGACACAAATTTCACCGTCGAAATAAGCAATCTTTCTGTTTGAATTGGTTTATAAATAGTGGTGGTAGTGTTGATATATTATATACTACATGAACTGTCAAAACACGTGCGTGTTAGATCGACATTATAATGTCGATTGCAAGTTCGAGGGTAGGATTTTTAAGAATTTAAACAGTTTCAACTTTTTTTAATATACTTGAGAAACAAATGATCCCTTCGGAGTTTATTCCGCTAGTGGACACGGCCATAGCCAAAAATTTATAACCCACTTGTAATGGGAGAGGGGTCGGTGTGCTGAACAAGCACGCTCTTTTGTGACGTCAAAATTACGTCAGAGGCTTGAGAATATTTTTTTATTCAGGCGCATCGACTCGTTGTGGCTAATGAACTAAACATTCTGACTGCTCTCTTCTACTAATAATGTTAAAAATATACACTTGTGAATTAAACAGGATTTTGAGTTACGTTCGTTACATTCGCACACCGATGTTTATCTACTATACATATTTGTAGAATCTTTACAGCGTCTCTTCTTAGCTTTCACCCTTTGAGCATCAGTTTTCTTATCGATGTTTGACCTGTCTCTGAAAACTTCAGCGATCTTCCTTTGATTGTATTAGTTACACAGGAGATGCGTCATTCATAAGGACGATGTATGAGGTCCGGGGCGTTACTTCAATTACTTATGAGGTCCGCCACTAGGGCTGCGTCACGTAACTTTGACTGTATTAGTTACACAGGAGATGCGTCATTCATAAGGACGATGTATGAGGTCCGGGGCGTTACTTCAATTACTTATGAGGTCCGCCGCTAGGGCTGCGTCACGTAACTTTGACTGTATTAGTTACACAGGAGATACGTCATTCATAAGGACGATGTATGAGGTCCGGGGCGTTACTTCAATTACTTATGAGGTCCGCCGCTAGGGCTGCGTCACGTAACTTTGATTGTATTAGTTTAAATGTTTACTACCTCAAACTTTCACTCAACAGAGGGCAGTCCGAGCGCTCACCTTTTCCGTGCCTAAATTATAACATGAATGAGTTACATCATGTGTAACTAACAAGATCATAAGTTACCTATATGTCGTTTAGTAATTGTTATTGTAAAACTAGTAACAAGTGGTATAAATCTCAAGATAGCAATGTTACAGCAACTGCCACAAGTTCAGTTTCAAAAGTGAAAATGAGTTCTCTTGGTTTTCACGTACGAAAAAAAATGTTTTATTTGCCTAATTTATAGTGAAACCAAACTTTTAAACACAAATTAAAAAAAAACTTCATTATTGTGGTCATCCATTTAGATTTAGAGATCACGCTTTCTATATTGATCTCTAGGAACAAATGTACAATGATTTTCTAATTAAAATACTGCCAAGCTAGCCAATTCCATCTTGGAGACCGCGGCTCAAGCGGCTGAGACTCAGATCAGCTGATAAACAAATAAATCGTACTTTACGTAGGATAAGATAATGGTTAAATGATCATTTATTATCGATAGTTCTGAAACAATTTTAATTTATTTTACATCCCTTCCTCTTCTCAACAAAACAGGAAACATTATGATGAAAAGGCAGTGATATATAATAGCTCTACTGCTTCTCTAAGTATGTAAAGTAAGAGTAAAGTAGTAGTAAGTTTAATAGCTATTATAATCCGAGATATATCAATGCAGGCCTGGGTTGTGGTGCGGTGTTGCCAGCTGTAACTAAATAATAGTGATGGGATAATCGTTTGAATTCAACAATAGAGTGATCTGATTTTTTTTCAAGATTTACATTAACACGTGTTTACACTATGACACAGAACGTGAGCAAAGAATTTCAGAATAATCGAAAGTCGAAGAACAAAACAGATGTAAACAACCGAAACGAAGCGAAACACCGTCGCGTTTCCTCATACTGAGAATCAGCTGATACGACAATGAGGCCACTCTGTGAGGGGGGAGTAGGGCGCGATAACTGCCCATAAGGCCAGACTTGCAAAGATATGTCTCTTACTAGAGTCGTTTTTTGAAGACACATTGAAGATCAGCGAAATCAGGTTCAGGCCAGTAACTAAAGCATTGAAGGTCTGCGTAGACCCACTTAGAAATAGTGGCATCTATAATTTTCCGGTGGTATATTATATTCTATCTACATTTGGACACAGCGCCCAAAGAAAAATAATACCCTTCTAGCGAGGCTGCAGATAGCGCTTTGTGCAAGTTCCTTCAGTTTTCTTAGGTAAATAAGGCTTACTAGTTAGAGTTAACAGTAATTTGGTTTACAGAAACCGCCAAAACAGTCCATCAAACCTATTGCGTGAAATGCGCGATCTAAGGGGGTGAAGTGCTTGAAGGATGTCATGACGAAATCGTTGAGAAATACGAACAATTAAATAGTTTTTGATCCCATGACAGTAGTCCCCCCCTGTTGTTGATCTTTATAATTGATAACGTTTTCAATTTAAATTCCAGAATTAAGATGTTTATTCCCTTTGTAAGGATATAAATTGTTTGCAAATGAACTGAAAACCACCGGAAAAGGTAAATATTAATGCACCAATAGAAAAAGTCCAAAATTCTGCCATTTAAGATCGCTATCAACTTTTAAAAAAAGATTTAAGCAAGAAATATTCTTTGTTTAAAGTTTGTTATTTATGATGGAAGGTTTGGAAATATAACAGGATTTCGTACATTTGCCATCGTTATTTGTTGCAAAAGGTATAACATAACGTTTTGAGAATGGGAATTTATCCTATTCGTCAGTATCCCACTGTCGTCTGTGCTGGTGTGATTTGTGATTGTGATTCTTTTACTCGAGACTTACACTCTGTGCAGTGACGTCTGGACTGGACTGTAAGCAGCTTTTGGGTATGTCTGAACCCTCTTCATTCCCTTCTTTTCTTATTTTTTTCTTTATTTTTGTAAGTATTAAAACCTCCCCCACCGAATAATAAGTATTTTTCGACAGAAAAATAATGTTTTTATATTACATAGCAATAGTGCTTCTGTTTTTATTTCATTTAGACCACCCTAAACTCGAGATACACATCATTGGTTCCCTAATTAACTTAATGACGGCGTATGAAGTAACTGAGAATTTAATATTCTTCCTTTATTATTGAGGAATGCAGGAGACATACTATTGATCACTGAATGCCAACTAAACATTAGTAGAAATGTTACAGAAGACTGAAATCATGCAAAAACTGCATCGTTAATTTTGAAAAGAATCCATTGATCTAAATCTGATAGAGAGACTGAAGCAGTTGTTCATTCTTATCTTGTAGCCTTGAAAGGGCAGAGGGATGAAGTAGCCATTTGCAACTGGTGCGGGCTGCTGTGATGGGGTGGGAGGGGGGGAGTTCCTGGAAGGTCTGCAGGTGGCGAGAGGCTCTTGTTTGTTTACCACCCCCCACCCCATCACGCACCGACCCCAAACCGAATTCCGAATAAGCCGGTTTTCTACAAAGCCAACCAACCAGGTAGAAACTAGAAACTGCAGTGCAGATCTTTTGTGAAGGGTGCAAAACTGGAAAAAAATACCGGACGCTGTGACATGGGTGCTCCACTTTAAGCTCGGGTTTTCTGCATTATAAGACCAACTAGGGCCATGAAAGAAGGTAGAGAATGGTAAAGCATGAAAGAATCCCCTGCTTTGTATTTCGGTAAGTATCAGTTTCAAGCTCAAAGGGACAACAAATAACGCTACAGTTCAAATATTGTGTTTCTTCACACAATAGGGATATCGTATAATTAATTTACCTCATAATAACATACAGAAGTGGCAAAGAAATAATTACACGTTTCGGTCCATATTGGGGTCCAGTAAAGTTACAGATCTTGTCTTCTCTTCTTACCAATCAAAAATGTTGTGATCACATTATCTCACGATTTGGTAATGTCCTGAATGCTACGGCCTTGCTATAACCTTCTCCTTTTGTTTTACTGCTGCTTAATTTAGATAACCAATTAACGAGCAATTCCATGGTTCCTGTATATAAACCCAATATTCTATACTAATATACTACTCGTATTTTTTGTCAGCTCAAAAAGGCATCATTCATCAGGGCTTGGAGTTTTCTTATTAGAAAAATTTTTTGTGCTTAGTGCTTGGGTTCTCCCAACTTATCTCTCGGTTAAGGTTATTCCACCGCTGTTATCTTTTTTGTCTGGAAATCCAAAACAAATCAAATGATCCAACTTCTATATATTTACTTCAAACTGCCTCAAAGTTCAAGATATACACATAATTATCTGCGTCGTACAATTTTCCCTCGAAATCGGAAATAAACTTGTGAGACCTACGCATTTTCGCAACTGCTTCAATCGAGAAGGCGTATGGATATTTAAAAATATTGTCATATTGGGTCTTTAGGATCCGTTTTAATTATAATTTTGTTTAATGTTCACTGTATTCCTGGTCGCTATTCATTTAATGGTAGAGGAGATTTTAGTAAGAATTGAGCCCTACCTGTAATTTTTAATTTTATAGTAAACTGTGTAATTTAGAAATCATTTGCCGCTAGCGATCTTTTAGTGTCAGCAGATCCCCTTATTATATTAAGATACTAGACTGTTACTAATCAATAAATAATAATAATCTACTTGTGTGTGTATTCAAATATTTTACTTTTTAACTTCACGACCATTTCGGATTTATTCAACTTTTTATATTTTATCCTATTATGGGAACGTCTGTTATACCTACTCCAAAATATATTCCTCGTGTAGGTAAAACTAGACATATAACACGTAATACGTCTATATCAATGATTACTAACAACTGCACAGCGTATACAAAATCACACATTTAAAATATATACCGTCAATAATAGCAGAAATGTTTATGTCAAGGATTGTAAAAGTAAATGTACCTAAAGTAATGTCTATTTGATAATTTGAAACTTTACCAATAAATTAGTTTGCATTTGGTTATTTTGAACATAAAAATTAATAGGCTACTTACTAGTGTATCAGTGGAAAAATTAATATGCCCTATTGTATTTCAATTTAATAATCAGGTGTTTGTTTTATTGCAGTTCGAATCTTAATACCCTGTATTATCGGCTGAGCGTTAGCGAAGTCTATCACTCGAGGGGCTCGAAAAATGTCTGTCTGTCTGTCTATCTGTTCTCACGATGTCTGCAAAACGAACTGACCTAAAGACTTCAAGTTGTGCTTTAAGCTTAATTTCTAAATAAGGAACACCGAGTTCGATGATGGTGCTTGTCCAAACAATGAATTTGACTATGCGTAATTGAATTTTTCTCTTTTGGCTGCTGGAGGATTTATATTTTTTTCTTAATGACTGCCTGTCTGTCTATTTGTCCACAGGACACCTCAAAAATGAAATGAGCTGTAGGCCTAGAAATGAAATTAAGCATGCAACATCAGCGAAGTCTGTTATGCGACACGTGGTGTGGCGTATTCGTACTTTGTTTACAGTAGTTACACTACTGTTTGTTTTATTTAAGTAATTAATAACATAAAACATATGCTAAGGAAACCCATCAATACGATTACTGAAGGTGATTTTACATTTCCAAACGTTATATGATTAGTGGACCCTACCTCCGAGTTGGGTTTTAACTGCGATCACAATTCCTGTTAACCAATCAGGCAATGGATTGTCTCGTTTTATGTTTTGTTATACTCATATTAATATTGTATTAAGATAAAACAAAATAGCTAGTTCAGCAACCTAGCCGCTTCGCGTCGCTGAATATATATCATCTACCTAAATGATTTTCACCTGGTCTTTGGGTTCGTTGGAAGTATCTATTGCACATAATTATGAATTCTCAACATTTCTTTTTATTTGAGTTTCAAATAAGCTCGTGATGCATGAAATACAAAAAAACTGTAATATTAAAGTTATATTACAAGTTAGTTACTTGTATTTGTCACAGACAGTTTGGGGGCCCAAATCCTTACCTCAACGTCAAATACGGCACTGGTCTGAAGGACTGGAACGAAGCCATAAGTACGGGTTTGTTTGCAAAAGAGGTGATAATTTGTTTGTTATCGTTGAGTTAATGGATTCATAGTTGACAACATTAAGTGGATAACGCTCCACTTGAGTGGCAAGATACCGAGATAACAGCCATAGCGCTGGTCCTGCCTCAGAAGCCTAGTGTCGAAACTGATAACATGTGCATCTGTCGTGTAAACTGAGTTGGTGGAATCTCATAAGTCGATTGCTAAGCTTTTGACTACTGAGTTCGCTGGGGCAGCTGTTTAAAAACCAGCCATTATCTTTTGGCCCGTACGATCAGTTGGTAAAGAATCTGGCCATCTTATAGTGCGAAGTTCTTAACACTTTATGACATCATTTTCTGCTGCTAAGTGAATCTTTTGCCTATTGAGTTTCTTTGGACAACTACCAAAAGAAGCAATCATCGCCTTTTTCTTGTACACGATCAGTTGGGTGGCGGACATGGCCATCTCAGAGGCCAAAGTTTTATTAACACTTTATGACCTCATACCACGGCTGCTAAGTGAATATCGACAGTCCAGTTCCCTTGAGCAGTTGTCAAAAGAACCAGCCATCGTTTCTTATCGTGTACGGTCAGTTGGTGCGGATCATGCCATCGAAGAAGGCAAAGTTCTTAACACGTTATGAGATAGCTGACTAAGTGAATCTCAACAGTTGGGTTCCCTTGGGTAGTTGTCAAAAGAACCAGCCATCGTTTCTTATCGTGTACGGTCAGTTGGTGCGGATCATGCCATCGAAGAAGGCAAAGTTCTTAACACGTTATGAGATAGCTGGCTAAGTGAATCTCAACAGTTGGGTTCCCTTGGGTAGTTGTCAAAAGAACCAGCCATCGTTTCTTATCGTGTACGGTCAGTTGGTGCGGATCATGCCATCGAAGAAGGCAAAGTTCTTAACACGTTATGAGATAGCTGGCTAAGTGAATCTCAACAGTTGGGTTCCCTTGGGTAGTTGTCAAAAGAACCAGCCATCGTTTCTTATCGTGTACGGTCAGTTGGTGCGGATCATGCCATCGAAGAAGGCAAAGTTCTTAACACGTTATGAGATAGCTGGCTAAGTGAATCTCAACAGTTGGGTTCCCTTGGGTAGTTGTCAAAAGAACCAGTCATCGTTTCTTGACGTGTACGATCAGTTGGTGTGGAATCTAGCCATCTCAGAGGGCAAAGTTCTTCACTCGTTATGATCTCGGCCGGCTAAGTGAATCTCGACAGTTGAGTTCCCTTGAGCAGTTGTCAAAAGAACCAGCCATCGTTTCTTGACCTGTACGATCAGTAGTTGGTGTGGAATCTAGCCATCTCAGAGGGCAAAGTTCTTCACTCGTTATGATCTCGGCTAGCTAAGTGAATCTCAACAGTCGGGTTCCCATGCGCAGTTGTCAAAAGAACCAATCATCGTATTTTTGAGGTGAACGATCAATTGATGCAGAATCTGGCCATCTCGAGGGCAGAGTACTTGACACTTTTTTGGACTTCTTAATAATTTCAGCTGCTAAATTATGTATTTCTGGAGCAGCTGTTAAAACAACCAGCTGAATGTAGGTCAGCCTATCTCATCAAGGCTGAGTTTGAAAAGGTTCGGCATTGTTGATACTAGCAATATCCTATCGCCCCTTCAAGAACGTAGTCGTCAGGACAATTTTGGGAAGAGGGGTCCAGACAACTGATATTTTTCCCTAGTTGACAGAGAGTAAGGCCCCATTTTGTTCCTTACAAAATTCTTGGCCCGTTTCTTGGTTGAGAACGATCGTACATGTCAGTAATACTGAATTATTTAAATAATAATAATCGTTTACTAAAAAAAGTGAAAATTGGGAGGTTCCGGATCCGTTGGACCCTTTCGCTGGCTACGTCCTTGCGCTCCTTATATGTCCTATTTTCTGTATGCTTCCTCGCTGCCAGTGATTAAAATATTTTAGAATTTCAACGGCGAGAGAAACAAAATACAATTCTTCATATATGTTATTGGTAAAACAAATTACTGTATGTTTATAAAGATTCACCAGTGATTATAATTGTACAATAATTCTTGACTAAACCCAAATGTGCCGCTTTGTGGAGAGCCGGACATTCCTAAACATATTAAGAAGTGGTTCAGTTTCGGTCAAGAAGACGGCTAATGAGGGGACCATAAAGATACATATTTATGTCATATATATGGGCGGCCGAGTCGGACCAGGCCGGCCAGGTAAGCCAGGTACGGGAAACAAGGCTTTCTCCGAGGCAGCTGCCGAGACATCTGCCTGCTCGCTCTTGTCTCGGACGTCCAGGGTTCGGATCTTCTACCGGGCAGATGTCTCTCAACAGCACTGAACCACCTGCTTCACCGCAGCGCCGCCGTCTGCTCGTCGTGATTCTTGTACTCGGAACACTCATCTTTTACATGGAGAAACGGCCTTCATGATATCATATCCATTTTTACTGCACACATTGAATAGGATAAAAACTGCTGTATTTCTAAGACCGAGAAAGGCGAACACCTAATAGTTGCATAAATCGCCTTTCGAATCAGAAATAACATAAATAGAATAAATGTACTAAGTATTTTGAATACAAATAGATTTATTTGTTTTCATCTTCACGTGTTCACATAATTGATTTCGATTGTGAAGATTAATAATAAATCATCTATTGACAAGTACATAAATTATTTTAAAAACATGTTGTTTTCCTTTTACAATTCCAGCTAAATTGATGCTTAAAGATAGCTTCCGTCAGTTTTTTAAGTGCTTTTAGTGAAGAAGCGAGTTAGCTATTAATATGTGTCCCTTTTTCTTACAAAATTACCCACAACCGCGTTGTATAAGGCGGGCCTGAACCCTAAAACAAAATAATGTTTTTCTAGAAATCTAACTTTTAGATTTAGATTGTTTCGAAGATTATGTGCCGTTGTCAACTTTGAACTGATGAAAATCATATATGTATATCCTATTTGGATACATTATGTCCTTCTGTTTATACTACATATGGAACAACATGATATATGTCATTTGAAAAGTATTAAGAGCTAAAACGAAAATTTTTTGAAGTCACAGTAATGAAGGCTGGTTCTTTAATACCGGTACTTATTCGAAATATTTAATCCTCGCTCTCTCTTACCCTTTTACCTTTTACCCCATTCAATTATGCTGTAAAACACATTTTACAAAACCTGATTAGCTATTGGATGTTCAGTTTGACGTTTTAAGCCTATTTAAAATCAATTAATGTCGTCTATGATAATTATAGGCTATATACAATTTTTCTATTTCATATATTTTCATGGTACGTGTTTAAAAAGCACGTCTACGTTTCCTTTTTTTAAATTGTAAGTTTGCTCTCCTCTACGTGCGAAAAATTTCAAAATGGCTCTTTCAAGGAAATCCTTGATTAGAATTTGCTCACCCCAACCCGAAATAAGATTGGCTTAGACGTTTAAACTAATTATTAAGTTAAAAGGTGAGTTAAGATAAGTATCGGAGCTACCTTGCTTGAATAACACCTTGAGAAAATCAATCATACTCCACAATCGCGGAAGTACACTTTGTACAGCTGTGCTGAATATCTGCAACCGGAAGTCGTCTGGTGTATCGAGGAAAAACGATGTCACTCGTTGTCTGCCTGCCTTCTGACAGTAAGAGGTTCGTTATTTATAATAACATTATCCTAAGAAAATGATCTTTTTGAGGATTCAATCCAATACTTTACTTCGTTAGAAATAGCAGGACATCGATTTATCTGTTTTGTATTATACATATGCCGATCAGGCTACATTTCAATATGTACGTCTTTATGTGCGAATGGAAACCTCTAAGTATTGAAAGCATTTCACTCAGCACAACAAACACTATTTTAAAATTATATATTAAATATAAGGATTGGTTGTTAGTCATATTTGTTATGTTATTAACTCCTGTTATTATATGTTATTATAACAGCAATATTATAATTTTGCTGAACACCTATTGGAGACTGACCATAACTACACAAATATTGAAAAGAACATGGAAATTTTAGATATCGAAAGGAAAGGAGAGAAATTAAACACAAAAGAAGAATTACACATTTATCTCAATTATAATAAAGATCCTCATAACATTTTAAATAGTAATCTGAAAAATAAAACAAATCCAATTTTTGAAAAAATTAAAATATTAAATACAGATTACTAATAAGAAAATTACAACTGTGTCATTTAAATTTAACACATGTTTAAAAGGTCCACATGTGTATATCTCATTGTTTATTATTTATTTAGAGGTTAATGTACACTGAAGATGGTTAAAAACCGAAACACGTGTATGTAATAAAAAGTTTTAATTTAAAGGGTTTTAGTTATTTCATTACATTAATATAAATATAAGGAATATATGTAAACAAATTTAAGCTATTTGGGAGGGGGAGACATTTGACCTCTACGCTTGAAGTTTCCAAAAGGCTCCACTAAACTGAACATTATCCAATTTTTGAGATCAAGACTCAGAGGGCTTTATATTTTGTTATAGAATTGTCGATTTCACCCTATTATTAGATAGATATTTTACACAAAATCAGCCTATTATTTGCAGGCACCAACCTGGCCATAGTTGCGATAAAAAGGTTCCATAACACTTTAACATACTGACCTCTGGTACCAAGAAACGAGTAACATATTTTAACTTTTTTAAGTGCATCCTTTTAAAAATCACCACAGCAGATGACCTTTTTTACATTCAACAAAATAACAGGTAGGCTATTTGCATTATCAAACCGGCATCAATGTTTACGTACACACATATAGCAAAAGTAATGAGGTCTCATTTGAATATATAGTAATTAGTTACAGGATAATATTATATTTCAGTTAATTGAGAGGAAAACATAACTTTCCTTATTAAGATCTATAATTATATAGATCTTTATATATAGTAATTAGCTACAGGATCACATTAAATTGTAGTTAATAGTGGGGAAAATACAACTTTCCTTGTTAGGATTGTTAGTCCAGGTCTATACTTCGGAAATTTCTTAAACGTAAGGTGGACCAATTAAAAATATATCAATTAATTAGTTCAAGTTAAAAATTTCCAGTTAATATCAAAGTCAGAATTCGGATAGATATACATTTTGGAGTAAAAATTAAAATATCAACTTGGTCAAAATCATTGAAAATTAAGTAGTTTGTACATAATAAACAGGAAATTAAACAAACATTGGTGGTTTAATCTCTAAATAGTTTATTGCTAACATTAAAAATTTGAAAGTTAAATTACTATTTTCATTCAATCATGCGTTAGTCCCATTCGTTAACAATTGTTCCTTGTAAAAACAGGATTTTTCCGGACATTTGCCATCGTTCAGTGAAACAATAAATCAGTAACACTGCAATCTGATCTCCTCTTCAGATAAATGACTAACAATAGGTCAAAGTAAACAAAACATAACAGAACTTTCTAACACGCAAAGGTCAGGAACCACAACAGCAAAAACAAACTTCAAACAAAGAATTGATCCGTAACATCCCTTTTCATCAAATCTGTTAAAGAAAATATTTCTTAATCACAATCAGGCCTAGAGGCAGTCTTTTGAATGAGTTGCATGTTCGACAAGCAAAAGAGCAAGGGCTTTAGTTTTCCGGATAAGAATGTTCAGTGAAAATACTTAAAAGTGAGTAGTATTTACACCTTTTTTCATAACACACGTGATTATTCTCACGTCACATTGAAGAGGGGATTTTGGGAAGTGTGCCTAATTGAATAAATAACCTTCAGCATTGTTGCGATATGTGGACGAACCTTCCATCCGAATATTTTCGATCCGAGGTTAATTGTTGGCCAATTTTGAAAACACTTCATTGCCCCCACAAGTGTATAATGTATATTCTTAAGAGCGGGCTGTAATGGAGCGATCTTGAGTTTTACCCAATAACGACAATGTCAAATTCGAAATAGTTTAAGGACTTTATTTACTGGCCCCATACCTATGGAATGTCTCTTATTTATATGTGGTCAATATGCATTCAAGCTTTCAAAACAATTTATATTAACCCTCTGAGCGTCCATCGTCTAAATTGATATATAAACTCCATGCCCTAGAAGTTTTTTTTCTAACATTAAACATTCTAAAATATTGATTTCTACGCAACCATAAAGCGTCAGTCTCGTTTTATAAAAATTTGACCTTATTTTATTTTATTTTAATTGTGTCTTAATTTAAATGTGTGGTCAATAATACGCATTCAAGCGCCTCTTTTAAGACTATATTTTTTGATTATTTAATCGATGAAGTTTGTGATTTGTTTCCAGTAAGTCTACCATTAAAAATAGATTCGTTTAAGACTTTGAGGTTTAACATTGTTCTTAAGGGGTTTAATAATCAAGATTAATGTCATACTTTTCTACCCTCCAAATACTTTCGTACACTTCTTAGAAATTTAAATATTTATATGTTTGTTATTAATATTTTCAACACGTCATCGAATGAAAAAAGTGTTTACGTGGATACGTTTAAGATTATTTTGACTTGCTCATTTAGTATAGTCATATGCAATGACTAAACTATTACTACTGATGTAACGTATATATTACTATTATTTATAATTATATTATATGTAAATATTAAATAATAATAGAGCGTCGATTTTTAAACCAACGCAGGTACTTAAAGTACATGCAGGAATTCGTATACAGTTTTAAGTATGTAGGCAGCTCGCAGTTGGTATTTATTAATTCATTGAATAACGTTCAATTCATTCATTAACGTTCACTTAATTACGCATAATTATAACTTAAATGCATTTTCAACTGTGCTGGAAAATGTATGGTTGCGATGGATGACTTGAAGGAATAACATGATTAAGGACATCTGCTTGAAAAAAAGAGAAACTTTTACTAGGTAAAGGTGGGAGTTTGTTATTAATCTAAAAACTTAATTTTTATTTATGTATTGGGGATTTACCTCTACATTGCTCTGTACCTTCCTTCCCTTTGATTAAATGTCATCAGCAACGCTGAACCTTCCACCCACGAATGTTTACCTTTTTACCCAGAAATGTTTTAAATGGCGTAGTTTAAAAAATGTTTCATTGTGCTCAATTCAAATTTTGGTCTAGAATATCTACAATGGGACTGTAACCAAAGTCTTAAGTTTGTGGCAAATTTCGTTTATCGTTTCAATTTTAGTAGTGCATCACAAAGGGAGGGAGATGAAGGTTTTGAATGCAGCATAAATTGCGTTCCATTGACTTAGAGATTTTTTTTAAGTTTTCACTTTTTTACCTGTTACTGGTATAAAATAAGCAGGGTCGGAAATTGTATGGTGAGCAATTGAAACACTGGTTACAGTATAGTGTTGGTTCTCCAATGCCTGTACGACTAATATTATACTTTTTCACGGGGAGGTTGGTTAAAACTATATTTAAATGAAATTCGAATGGAGTGTTAAACCACTGTTTGTATATGTACAAAAAAGTTAGTTTTAAGATAATTTTTTTGCCGTAAAAAATGAAAATATATTAAATTAGTGGTGCAGTCGTAAGCGGAGGGCAGAGCATTTTTACAATGTATAGGTACAATGTGAGAATACAAAATCCAGGTATTTGTGTTTCCATTTAATATTTCATTTATAAAAAATACGCATATTTTATAAATATTTGTTTAGTTTTTTAATTGTTTCAAGTAACTGGCTTCAACACAAATTATTGGAGTTGTTATTTTAGAATGTGAAGGTAAAGGTTCATGATAGCGACAAGACTCCGTAAACAATCGTGACGCCGGTATTGCTAAAGTTCGATGTTTGCGCGAATGTGGATGCGAGAAAGAACTTCCTCCAATATTTCGTACGCTTTCAAAAACACATCCGTTTGATAGACGGAAATAAAATGTATCGCCGTTCCTTTATGAACTGCACACTCTTACGGACAAAATATCCCACTTTCGCCCGCAGTAAAAATGTTATTGACATTTAACAAGTTTGGTGACGAGATTCGTAATGTATTAATTGATGGGTTCCGTATTTCTCGCCTTATATATTCAGATAGTTTATATAAATTTCATAAAATATTTCCTTTTCATATTATAAAGTCTTATTTTAAAGAACTTAAACCATAACCACAACAGCTGCTGCATTTTTTCAACTTAGAAATAATGTATAGTATTAAAAAGGTATACATTCTAGCATATATATTACTCAATTATAAGAAATCTGAACTCTGAAATAAACGCCATCGTCGTAAAGTGAATTTACATTATTACTGATCACATTGGAAGAGACCCCACTGTGAGTTGCAATTAGTTTTACGCCTTCAATATTTTACCACCATTTCATAACTTGCTTGTCACTCTATTGCGTTCGTCTATTTCAGGCGCTTAATTATAATCTGCGTGTAAGAAGACAAGGTGAGGTTACTGCTACATTCTGTAACCACAGAACAAAATTTATTGCTTTGAGCTGTAGTGTCGTGCTCTGTAACTATTTTTACATTTCTGTGACGAAAACAACGGGGAAAGGCATTATAAAATATAAATTGGATGAATCTATAATCTATGAACAATGTGCAGACGAATTGTTTAAACCAGTAATTAAAACCAATTGTAGTAAATAATTACAAGTCTCGTAACACTCGATGGCTGGACAATGTTCTCTTACTGCATATCATCTTGTCGCATACATCCACAACTTTTATAGCTATCACAGCCACTGGATATGAAATCTTGTAGCCCTGACTAAAAACGCTGTCATTAGTCTTAGATAACAGGGCATTCTTTCCAGCCTGATACAGCCTGTTCATCCAATGTGAGCTTTTCTCCCCAGTTACCGGGAAGAATTAAGGTTCTTGACACTTACCTACACTTCAGCATGGGCCTATCCAAGAACTTAGGCAGAAAAGGATTTTTTGAGAGGGGGTCCAGACAAAAAAATCGGGGGGGGGGTGCATTATGGGTTGATTTTTTCCCATAATGTACAGAGAGTAAGGCCCCATTTTGTTCCTTAAAAGGTTCTTGATCCGTTTCTTTGTTGAGAACGATCTTTCATCAGTACATGCCAGTAATATTGAATTATTTAAATAATACTAATCCTTAACTAAAAAAGTAATTAAAAATTTGGGGGAGGGTTTGGACCCCTTGGACCCCCTCGCCGGCTACGTCCTTGGACCTATCAGTTCTTTCTATTATAACATCACATTTCTTAAACGATTTTCCATGCAAACATAATGATATACAATTGCATTATGATATTTTACTAATAGGTACTATCTGGAGGGATGTTTTCGTTTGTCGCAATTAGTCGAAGGTGCTGCTGAACCTGCGCTGATGGCCAGAGGTAGTGCTGAGCCCACGCTGATAGCCACGGATAACTGCATTATTTCTCGAACTATTAGGGAGATTACAGTTCAAATACGTACATAAAGAGTATACATATCAGGAAAAATACTAAAACCGTTTAAATAAAGATGAATTATATTTTTAAAATGAGACATCTCCCGTAACGCTCCGATAAAAAATGAGAGCTTAAAAGTGTATGAGATGTAACAATGTTCTTATATGGGAAAACCCAAGGTCGTTTCACTACGGTTAACTGACTGAAATATAATCTGAAGGAAAATTATCATGTTTTATTTGTAACCCATTTCAAATCCTCCCATTATACCTGCACCAAAACTAGCGTGGCTAACGATGGATCTCTTTCTTAGTGGAGATTCCTCTATCGATCCCAAGATCAGGTTATGTGCTTGGACAGTCTGGATTGGCTTTAGGATGCTGGACCTATGGTCCTGTTTGAAATCCACATTGAGACGAGTTGCTTTTGAAATACTCTCTGCAGAAATTATCTTAATCTCCTTATAAACGTATTCACTCAACGGCGGAACGTGTTTATGTTGAGGATAGACAGATTAGTGTCAATTAGTGTAGAAATACAGATAGACCTCCTTAAGCTCATGAAAAGATCCTGCTCCAATCCAATAAGAGATAGGCCGGATATTTTCTATTACACGACCACAGTTCTTAAACAATTGTCTATACAAACACATTGACAGTACAAAATATTATTGTCTGAACTGCTCTATTGGGAGAATGTTAAATAATTACGGACATGTAATAGAAACCTCTATACATGTAACATGTAACATGTGGCCCACCTCTAGCAATACAGATCTACTTACAAGACCGTTTTCTGCAGTCGTGTGGATTTCCAATATAACAGTTTGGTAAGGAGGGGCTTCATTAGAAAGCTAGAGTATTATATTTATTTTTTAAACTACAAATAGTTTTGACCGATTCAGAAGGCAGCTTCTAACTGGGCTGAGGTTTTCACACATAGTTCATGATTCAACAACATTTATTTTACCGGATTGAGTCAGGAAAACAAACAAGACTTCTTCACTATTGAGGCCGACTCTAAGCTGAACTCATTCAAAACTTCCGAGAGTATATTCTGTGGTGGGTACAGTGCAGTTTTATTTAGCATACAACAATAACCGCTTTCGCTTCGGTACTGAAGCTGGGCATATTGAAAATTCAAATGGGGCTGAAAATCAATCACACGGTCGAGGAGCGACGAGCCAGCAGCCAGACGATGACTCACGCCGTTAACGAGTTCTCTGCGACCCTTGAGAGGATTAACGCGACTAAATAGGCAGGATCCTTTCATTGGCTTAAGGAGCTGACCTTTGTAATGGGAGGTCTATTTTTATGTCTACACTAATTGACGCTAATCTGACTATCCTCAACATAAACACACTCCGCCTTCGAGTGAATACTTCTATAAGGAGATTAAGATAATTTTTGCAGGCTGTGTTTCAAAAGCTTCTCGTCACAATGTGGATTTCAAACAGGACAAAAGGTCCAGTATCCTAGAGCCAATTTGGACTGTCCAAGCACACAACCTGGTCTTTCTTGGAATCTCTTTAGAGGAATTTCCACTAAGAAAGAGATCTACCGTTAGCCTCGCTAGTTTTAGCGCAGGTAGTATTGGAGGGTTTCAAAATGGTTAAAAATATAACATCATAGTTTTTCAGTTAAGCATAAATATGCCCGAGCAGGCTGTAATGAAACTATCTTGAGTTTTCCCCCTAGATTAATTTTGAATAATCTTGGGTTTTATTTCTAGAATAATTTTGAGTTTTCTTTCTAGAATAATGTTATAGTGTTTCGGAAATTTTTTATCGTAATATTTGAATTAAAAGAAGTTGATTTTCAGCTACTCTAGTTTTGGTGGAGGTCTAAATGAAAATGTATCAAAAGGGATAAAACTTTTTAAAAATATATTTTTTTTAATTGTATTTTTCTTGACTTGACACACTTAAACACATGGTCAGACACGTAGACAAACTTTAAATCAGCGCCATTTAACCATATACAGACCCTAACTGGCTGTAATGAGATGGCCTTGAGTTGTCCCCCATAAAAACAATGTTAAAACTCATTCACTTTTACGTCCGTATATTTTTTCGTATCGGAGATGTCTCATTTTATATGCGTAGCTGAGCTTCAACCAAATTGATTTTATTTTTCCAAATATACTGTGCAATTTAAATAAGTTTTTCTGAATAAACTTTAAAATGCCGAAAATACTAAAAAGCGCTTAAAATTAATTATATATTTAAAATGAGATATTTCCCATAATTTTATTGTTACAGTAAGCTCGTAAACGTCCATGAGGTTTAACATTGTACTTATCGGTCTAAAATCAAGATGGCCGCCATTATCTAATTGTCTGACGATAAAAATTATTATAAATGTGTCAGGCACATTGTTGATGTTGGTTGGTTTTGTGTATCAAGGTAGGAAAAATAGAATCTGAGAAAAAAAATACCATTTCATATTTTAACCCTTATGGTACCCTTCCCATTTCGACCTCCAAAAACACTACGCGGCTGACGATCGGCTTCTTTCAGGGGAAATTCCCTTATAGATTACAAGGAAAATCAGGCTGTGTTACCCAGTAGAAATTGACGCTCGGCTCCTAGAATAAATCAGATGAGTTTAATTGTTCATCTAAAACAATAACAGTAGGGGAACACAAGCGATAAATGTATCGCTGTTTTTATCAATGCTGTAAGAACGCTTAGAGATTTATTTGGCATAAATAAGCTCAGAAAAACTGGAACTTGGAAATAATCACAAACGTCGTACCGACGGTCTACAATATTTTACTGATTACATTGGAAGCCACCCAAACCAAACGTATTGAAACTAGACCGTCTTAGCTGCGAGTTTGAATTATTTCTGCGCCTTCAGTGTTTTGGCAGCAACGTATGTACGAGTACGTCACCAAATGCGGTGCTCTCTACCAAGCTCTAGTATAAGTTTTATGCACTGCGTCAAGTAACGTTAACCTAACCGTTATAATTCTTGAGTACATGAGCTAAATAAATAAATATACAGGGTGTTCAGTAAAAGTGAAGCAATACTTTGGAATTTTGTTCTACTCATAAAAATGAGTAAAACTGTTCATATGAAGGTATGTCCTAAAACATTTGGTTTTCCGTCTATCTGTCTGAATGTGTTTTTGATTAAAAAATATATATTTTGAACCACTTAAGATCAAGTTATGAAACTTGAGAATTGTATTAACCTTTGGTATACATTTTTGAAAATAAAATATTAACAAAATCCTTTTACCCGTTTCAAAATGGCGTCTGTTTAAAACTTTTAAAGTCAAATAATAAAAGAACCGGTATAGTTATACAAAATGCATAGGTTACCAAATATTTATTCATGTTTATACCAAATCCAACGGTGCCTTTTTCAAAGAAATACGTCAATGCATAATCGAGCACGATCACTTTATAGGTATGCTTTGCACAAACAAGGAGCAACTAAGATTTTGTCTTTTGATAGGAATTAGCTGTTTTTAAACAGGTTATACAAATTTTACAAGACACAAACTATTTTTAAATTTTTATGACAATTCTAACGGTACTTTTTCTAAAGAAATCCGTCAACGCAAGCGAACACGGCCACTTTAAAGATACGCTTGCACAGCTAGGAACAGATACGCTTGCACAGCTAGGAACAGATACGCTTGCACAGCACAGCTAGGAACAGATACGCTTGCACAGCTAGGAACAGATACGCTTGCACAGCTAGGAACAGATACGCTTGCACAGCTAGGAACAGATACGCTTGCACAGCACAGCTAGGAACAGATACGCTTGCACAGCTAGGAACAGATACGCTTGCACAGCTAGGAACAGATACGCTTGCACAGCACAGCTAGGAACAGATACGCTTGCACAGCTAGGAACAGATACGCTTGCACAGCTAGGAACAGATACGCTTGCACAGCACAGCTAGGAACAGATACGCTTGCACAGCTAGGAACAGATACGCTTGCACAGCTAGGAACAACAAACAACTGATACCTCTCAACTGTGACATGTTTTTGCTCATTTTCATGTGTACAACAAAAAATCCCAAAGTATTGGCAAACTTTTACTGAACACCCTGTATAAGAATCTTAGTATACAAGTTCGTACCGAAACATGGTATACTAGGATTGCGAGTCCTGGTTGAGTTCAACATACACTTCCGGTACAAGTTTGGTGGTATCCGTTAGACTAAAATGGTATGTCTCAGCCAGCCAAACTCCCGCGAGCTGAGTCCGTAAGTATTACTTTTGCGTTCTATAACAGTTACTAAGCCGAGATCTTCTTGTAAGAATTAATCCTATTGAATAATGCATATTACATTGTTTTTGATGACCAAACTTGTAATGCGTTGCGCGTACTTCTGGTGGAGCATATTTTATGTTATTATTTAACGTCTCGGCTTACATCCTTACGTCATTGTAGAAGATGTGCAAATCGTACAGTTATAGAGGATTAAGGATAATAGGATTTCGGACATTTGCCATTGTTTATGTGTTACAGAATGTGTAACACGACGTCTCAAGGATAACAATCCATCCGTATTTAACACTTCATGAGTGATATATGAATCAATCGAGAATTAAATATTCCAGAAAAATGTACTTTTTATGTTAAGAAATTACACGAATTATATATTTCAAAAGTAAAATAATAATATTTATAAAACGTTTAACTATATCAGGTTTTGCTAAAGTTGCGTGCTAATTATTTTCCTCATTTCATTATGCTACACGTGTTACTATATTACGTGTTTAAATGTAATATAGTTATACTCAGTTTGTTGAAAACATTGATTTATTCTGGGATCTTCTCTTTGTTATCATGGTTACCCACAACACCAATGTAAAATGTTCGTTAACGCTCAGCCACATCTCATGGACTGAAACGTCCCATAATTGAACTCGATGTTGTTTATATAGAAATTAAGCACAAGTGAAATTTCAAGGCTGTAGGCGTTGTTCTCCAAATATCGTGCGGAAAGAAAGAAATGAAATTATTTTCCAGCCCTTCAAGAAATAGCCTACTCTAATTACAATTAAAATTGTTACTGTTTTAGAGTACATTGTTAAAAACATAACAATGTAAATTGTTATGTTTTTTACCAGTCATGATACAATAATTTATATACGTGAGTACAAGTTGAATGATAACAGAAATCAATGTAATAAAAATGAACGTCAGTTAAACTTCATTAATAATGATTGATCAATTGATTAAAGAGCAGATTCCACTTGTTTTTATTTCATTAACATGAAAAAGGTTATACTATGGAGAAATAAAATTAGTTTGAGGCGTTGTCGAGGTACTCAGTTATCTTGATAACTTGGCTCTTTGATATGTCTAACTCACATTACGCTGCCTTTACGTTCATGTTTCCTCAGCTATAATTATTAATTACGTCATAATGAAACTGTGTGATCCAATTTATCAAATGTAACACATTAATGAGATCATGAATTCTTTTGGAACAACGAAGACATCATGTTTGTGATTCCATTGACAAACGATTTAAACATGACCATCGTAAAACTGTCAATACTGAACATTACTTCTCTTTGTTGCTTTTCATTCTTGGTAGTATACCAACAGTTTCTATTAATAACAGTAATTTACTTTACCTGATCCGTTTTATTGTCAATAAAAACTACACAACACACACTGAAATATTGATCTATTTATTAAAACCATAGTTACTATGGTTTGAGTTTACCTTTTCTTGAAAATTTTCCAATTTTAACCTTCAAAAATCAGTACAGATACAGCAATATTTTAATTGATCATATATTTTTCAAATGTCCTTAACAAATGAATTATTAAAAAGAAACACTCTCGAATAGAGTATTGTTTCTCCAGACAATGAAATACGCCCTACTTACATTCTTTTACTGCCTTCCATTTACTGACGGTAATATCCACGCATAACTCTGTTAAATTGCATCTTCTTCTCGCAGGGGTCCTATTAAATTAAAATACTAGAGATTGTTGCTCACCCATAATATGTAACTTCTATGTAAGTGTACATAGTTAAAAGTTATGGAAACAATTAAAAATCATTTAAGGCTATAAAATTGTCTTTTGAAAAAAATGTATTTATACTTTTTTCATAGTTTCAAAAATAATAAATGTTTCTAATAAAATTAATGTCCAATGATCTAACCTGAAATGGTTACTGTTGCAATTAAAAAAGGAATATTAATACATGGCCACCAACTCGAAAGTTTTTAATGAATTACTGGTTATGAAAGATCAGGAGGTGGGTGAAATAACCTCTTTTGAACCACTCCGTCTAAAATAGTAGTATTTATTCTTTATGTGGAACATAAAATATGGTAGCTGACTATAAAATAATCTGTGATTGTAATTGGTGATTTTATTGGAATGCATATTTTTAGGTTTTTCAAACAAGTCCTTTTAAATCGAAAGCATTTTCTTGGAGTAAATAATTAGCTGCTTAGAATTGTTGTATTGTATTTTACAAACTGTGTTACATAAGAACTCAACCTAGTTTTTACTGAAATCAATACAACAATCTTTTTAAAAAATAAATTTATTTTTAATCACGATAATTTTGGTGGGGCCAAAATGGGAGGGTTAAATATATCAAACAATATACTCGTATTTTTCAGATCATACCTTTTTTTAGCTTGAAATAACCAGTGGTATTAGACATGTAAATAAAAGTTTAATTAGCGTCAGTCAACTATAAGGATAATGACTATTTAGCTAACACTAGTAACTTTCAGTCTCTTTATCTCGATATAAATATTATTTACATATATAAATTTTGGTTCTAAGTGTGTCATGCTAAAAAATATACAGTTTCAAAACAAATTTGTGTTTCATGTGTGTATCCTTTTGATATGCTCCAATTTTCACCACCACCCAAAATAGTGCAGATGGCATGAATTGTTGAAGTATTGAATTCTTGGGAGTTATTTATATGATCTTCCTTTAATAGATGGGCCCAGGAATTTGTAAGCAATTCCTTCTTTTTTCTGATGGCAACTTAAGAGTATGGACCAACATAAAGAGCAATGTAATTTTCATGGTAGTCAACGTATTCTTCAATCATTTTAGATGTCCCAGGGACAGCTACATGTACAGGTGAAGAACTACTAGACTCTTATTCCATAATAAACACAAAATCCAATGGTCTGGTCAGTTTCGTTATACCTTCATCACAAACTCTGCTTCCACTTCCACTACTGTCATCTTGATCCTCTTTCCGTTTGAGAGGTTTTCTGACTGAAAGTAATAGAAATTTATGTATTAAAAAAAAATTACCAACTATTGTTAACTAACATCCACAGTAGCCAAAAGAAAACTCTCTGGTCAAATATAAACCTAATCATCTCAGTTACCTACTACTAATTTTCTAGATATTAATATATTAATTATAATTTTCTACAGGAATTGAGAAATTACTTAACTTATCTTTTTGGAATCAGTTTCTCATATCCATTTAGGCAGCCTTACTGTTCTTCAAATGTAAATAAGAAGCTAAATTAATATGATGGAAACTGTAACTGGAATAAATTTGAACAATTGGTTGTTAAAAAAGCACTAAGTAAACATTAACAGTTGAATTAAATTTTTTATTTCAATATGGTTCTGGGATTGCTGGTTCTTATATTGTGTAGTCACAGATTGAAGCAATCCATATTAAGTGTGACACATTTCGCTTGAATATCGAATGAATCGCAAATCAAACTGTTTAACACTTACAAGCAGGTATACAAAGCTCAGAGTGTTCTACACTCGTCACGCTTAAGGATAATATGGGTTGTATAAAAACTGTGAATACATAATATAAGAGTTCATTCAAAATTCTGATTATAATTTTACATCCAGGGGGGCAGCTGCCCCCCCATGTCCCTCGCTGAGTACGCCCTTGTATATATGTACTATGAATGCCTTAAAGTTGTTATTAATATTAACCCATCTATACAACAATACATTATATATTTATTAAAAGATTTATCTGTGAATAAATAAAATAATTTGTCCCGAATTTTTTGTAATTAGGAATGTTTTTCAGATTTATTTATTTTTAGGAGACATGCGATAACTATTTCCGAGATAATAATATTACTTTCTCCTACCTCACAGTGAGATTATAAGTATACAACTCCTTATAATAACAATAATATCTCTTCAACCAGTAGCGTAGCAAGAGTTTTCAATGGGGGGGAGGGGGATTCACTGATATTTAGTAAATGTAAATTATATTTGGTTATCATAGTATTGTTTATTTATTCCCAATACATTTTTTCATCGATTATATTATGGGGCCCACTTATGAGACCCCCATTGCTCTCCTTGGGTACACCACTGCCCTCAACTACAACTCTGTAAGCACTTCCAGGAGCTCTAATTACAAAAACTTGTGGGTCAAACTACAAAGTTACCGGCTAACAAAAGAGATCCTGTTATCTTGCTTATTAGTCATACTCTCTAGCTAGCACTCACTAGATTCCAGCTTCAAACACTTCCGACGCAATGCCGCTTGTGAGAGTGAGAGAGAGAGAGAGAAAGAGACAGGCGGTACTTTTGTAAAGTACACTATATGAATAAGTAGGGCGAGATTCATTAACATTTTTGTTTCCTTTGTTTGACTGGCTTAAAATTAACAATGACAACTCAAACAATTGTTCAGTCTTATTATTCAAGGGTTATTTATTCTCTTTTGAGATTCTGCAGTGAGCCAGTGCCTTTTCCTGGCTAAATCATGCTTAAGAGGCACGAGATATGCAATCATTTGCAATAAATATGTTTCATATAAATGATCCTAATTGATATTAGTTTTGTGAATAATTAAATTGAAGACCAGCAACGATTTTGGGAATACCATTAATATTTTGTGTAAATTAAATTTGTTAATTGCCTACTGGAAATCCAGATTGAACTGATTGAATGTTCTAGAAATATTTTTAGCATTTATTCCACAATGAAATAACTTTAATATTGTGATTGGTGAAATTTACAAAAAACACAAGCTGCAATAATTAAGAATGACTTATCATTTGTATACTAATCCAATCGTAGGAAATAACTATTTGAATAACATTTTCATTCGCAAAAAAATGGTAATTTTCTGTAATTGACACGTTAAAAAATAACTATATTAATTAAACAAATATTTAAGCTCAAACCTTGTTTTTGGCATAGTTGGCCATAATTTCTTTCTATGCAAAATTTAGTAATAGGAATTGTGTATTTTATATTTTGTTAAATAGTTTAAATGAAGTAAAATATGTGAAAATCACAACACTAAACCTTTCAAAATGGGCTTTATGGTCTAGTATGATTGTAATGTACTGGAAAATAAATTTAATCACAAGGATTAAATTTTGTATATATTATTAGCACTTAACCATGGCTTTAAACGCTATATTTGGTTTTATGCAATAAAAAATTGAACTTTGTGTCTTTGGCTTTGCTTTGTGATTCTGTTTTGCAATGGTCATGAGCTTATTGCACCCACTCGCTTGTTTCCCTGAATTGTAGTCACAAAGTAAATGGTTGATTCAGCCATAGTAGTGCCCGATTGCTCCATTTTGACTCCTTCACTTTCTATAAATATACCATCCCACATACTCAAAGGAAGCACATTTCAAGTGTCTTATGTGAACACATTCACAATTATGTCCATTAAATTTAATTTTGTATGTTTTGAATTAATCACGTTTGATTGCTGCCATCTGTAGTAAAAGTCAAATATTTGCTATGTTAAATATTTACTATTTGCATCTCAATACAGTAACTGATATTTATTCATAGAAAAACATAATTCTGTAATATTGCGCATCATGTTGTGTATTCTGTTTCGATAAGTAGTACAAAATTTTGTCTATCTTAAATGTAAAAATGTTTATTTAAATTATTTTTAAGTGTATTTATAAATAAATCATAAGCAAAGTATAATGAAGGATATAAATACCATCTTTTATCACATTATTCTCATTAAAACTGTCTACAATATAACACAGATTAATAATAATTTAATTGGGTACAACATTTTAAAAATCTTTTATTTTTCTGTTTAATTTTGTTCATTGTAAGTTTATTATAAAATGAAAATATCATTCTTTTGTAAGGAAACACTTTTTTTACTTTATTTTCAATAAGAGTATACAATTTTCAGTTGATTATTTTGAAAATAAGGATTAAAAGATGTAGTAGCCGGTGTAACACACTGATTAAATGTAACAGCTACTATATGATGTGAATAAAATACATGACTGTTAACTTTTGTACTGCCAAAATGACCACAAAATATTCGTAGAAAAATCATAAGTAAGAAATATGTCAGTAGAGATGATTATTCAGGTTACGTGAATTGTAAATATTCAAACAAAAAGCGGGCTATAGTAAGGCTCATTTTTTGGCAAGTGCAGTATACGGAGAGATTTGGATTATATTGCCCAGCCCCAGCGGAGTGAGTACTTTATCTGTCATGATTGAAATATTAAATTAGTCTATTTATAAAAATAATGAATAATAAAATTGATGGCCAGCCATTTGGTTATCTATTCACATGTTAGTTTGAATATTTAAACCGAATATAGTGCAAAATAGCGTATATAACAACACGTAGAAAAAGTAAGGGCTCTGTTGTGCTTCGTTAACATATTCACCCCGCAAGTAAGAAATTCAGGAACGAGGCCTGAATTTATTACTTTTGGTTCATCATTCTTCGTTGAAATAAATTGTGATAATATGCTATATATCACATTTTAGAATATTGTTTCAAACCTCAAATCTTGGATATATGGCTTCATGGAGTATCTGAATAACACAAGCACAGTATTTGATGATCTAGAATTGAGAAATTACTAAGGATTAAAATATTAACACAGATTTGGAAATAAATATGTTTATTCTAACGCTAGATGAAGAATGGGATGGATGGTGAAGAGGCTATGAGTAGTACGTGAGCACCGAGGTCTGGTTGCCTCGGAGAATGAGGTATGGCGGCATGTCTCGAGTGAGCAGTTCGAGCCAGGCGAGGTAGAGTGGAGCGGAGACGGTGCCCTTCCGTGGCATCGGCAAAGTCCTGAAACATCACCAGAATGTAGTTAAAAAGTCTATGAGTAGTACGTGAGCATCGAGGTCTGGTTGCCTCGGAGAATGAGGTATGGGGACATGTCTCGAGTGAGCAGAGGATGAGGGGGATATATCCACTCCCAAAAGCTTTAAAAATAAAATAATATTCGGATAACAGCCAACCAACTTGTTTGAAATAAAGCAGTTAAATGTTTAAATTTGAATTGTGCTTGTATAATTTATTCTAATTTAGATTTATTCCATAGTCCCGCTCCATGTCTGTGTCGTGTGTTTTTCAATTAGATTCACCAGCTCCTCAAAAACCAAGTACTAGTTACGCTACTGACCAAGACACACATACACACACTCCCAAAGCTGGGCACAAGGACGTAGCCAGCAAGGGGGTCCAAGGGATCCGGACCCCCCAAATTTTAAATATTTTTCAATTACTTTTTTTAGTAAACGATAATTTTTGAAATAATTCAGTATAACTGATGTGTACCGGTGAAAGATCGTTCTCTAACAAAGAAACGGGTCAAGAATTTTTTAAGGAACAAAATGGGGTCTCTCTCCACTATGGAAAATATCAGTTGTCTGGACCCCCTCCAAAATTTTATCTGGCTATGTTCTTGGCTGGGCATCACAATTTTACTACTGGTCTGCTATGAGTAAAAAAATAATAAGTAATAAACTGGTAAAATGTTGTAAGTAAACTTTAATACATTTTTCAATATGCTGAAGTATTTGATGAAACATGTTGAAGTAATGGAATAGTGATTTTAATATAGTCCTAAAAATTCCACCTATACAATTCCATAGGTAGATAGTATTTGGACTAATTTTTTTCATTTTGGTATGAAGATTACAATTAAATACAATTGACTGATTTAAATACAAATTAATAAAACTGGTGAATACAGATTAGCAATACAATCAATAATTGAAAGGACAGCATGACCATTAGGGCTAACTGTGTGTGTGAGAACGTTTGTATCAGTGAGGGCCTGAAATCCTTGAGGGGCCAAGGTCCTCTGAACAGAGTATACGCTATATTAATATTAAAATAAAATCACTTGAGAACTCGCAATAATTTAATAACTGATTTTTATTTTTTTAAATCCATATGTTTTTGTAATACCCGTTCTATATTTAACAAAAAAACAATGTTACAGATAATGTATTTGAAAAGCACTGAACAAAAAATGCTAATAATGTATTGGAAATATTAAAAATAATATTGCTATTTGTAGAACCCTGATGATAAACAAACACTAACCACAACAATGACAAAATCCGCTGAGTAGATGCGATTGTGGTTACGGTTTAGTCTGCTCAGCAGTCCTGCAGCAATGTCACCACCAGGACAGCTTACTACGGTTGTATTTACGGTGAGCACAACGTTTTATGGGTTTGTTTAAACTGTCATTTGATTTCAACTGGATTCTGATTATTTTACTCAATTATACATCCTTTATAACACACATCCTTTTTACATCCTTATACATTGAGACTACTGATTGATTAGACTAATTGATTGGATAAAATAGGTGGAAATATTTTAAATTTTTAATTAGCCAGCTGGAATTGTAATTTGTTTAATAGTTTGACAATTAATAGACAAATATTTACTTTACTATACATTATGTTTTTTGTTATCACATGTAATAAAAAACTGGTACATAGTCAATAATTAAAACTATGTAACTAAGCTTATTCAAAAACATTACTTTTGATACATATTTTATTCATATAAAACATCATAAAACGTAAAAATCATTGATTAAATCCAAGGCTTAAACCCATTTTACAATTTTTTTAAAAGATATATTTTTATTATTCGATTTCATCATAAACTGTCTTCAAAGAATTAGTTTATACTATAATGTTTTAAGACAAAGTACTTCTTTTACTTTTTTAGTAAATTTAGATAAGGGAAGTTTTTTATATGATTGTGGAATATTATACAATTTTCAAACATAGATAAAAAGGACTAGTTTCAAATTTTTTAAATTTTTGTGCCGAATATTGATACAAATTATAATTTCCTTTGTGATATCTATGATTAAATTTGTATTTTTCAAATTGATCAGAATCTTATGTACTAATTAAACATTTCAAAAAGATACATACATGGCAAAGTAAGGATGTTAAATTTTTGTAATAACGGTTTACATGTGTTCTTGAATTGCAACGACCTATTGTTCTAATAATTGATTTTTGACTAATAATGAGTTTTTAATCACCTGAGCAATTAACCCCAAAAAGTAATTCCATAACTCAACATCGAGTATACATGGGCATAATACACAGCTATACCAACTTCCAAAGATGGTATTCTAACTAGTGCACTCAAAGCATACCTGGTTGAATTAAGTTTCTTATTTAATATATTGATATGGTCAGAAACATATAATTTAGTGTCAAAATATGTGTCTAAAAGTTTTACTACAATTATTGACAGACTCCTTAGCGTACAAACGTGATCAGAGATACCTTCAGTTGTGTATTATCAAGTACCAGCAGATAGTATGAATGTATGTAATTAATGTTATTTGGAAAATTCTGAAAATTACACTTTTAAAACATTTTACTGTACAGTACTTTAAAATATAATTTCTGAGTATATAATTTTTATTAGAACAAATATTTCAGTTTTGACCCATAAAACAAAACAAATAACTACTGAGCTTTATTTTTTTAATAGGTATTGTAGTAAAATTGCATTACGCTTGAAGGATAAATGGAATTTTTTGTAGCACTATATTGCTTCAGAATACTTAAGCTGAATGGTACATTACTTATACTCACATGACTACGAAGGTAGATTCTCGTGAGTATTCCATTAGTAATTCTCGCAGTCTCATGTGTCTGTTCGTCTTCTCTGCTAGAACGAGAAGTTCAGACTCCATCACATAGTTCTTCTCTTCTGTAAAAAGATAATATTGTTCTTTCCATTACAAAGCTATTCTTGTAACATTATTTTCTCAACATGTACAGTCTTAATTCAATGTCAACCTTAACTTATAAAACATCAGTGTACCTATTTATTGTTATGAGGATGATGTTTGTTACAGTAAAGTAAGTGTAATTATATGAGTTTTCCATTTCTAAACACATTATTATACTTACTTGTAAAAAATAGTTCTGAATCAGTTGTACAACACTTGTATTTAGATTGTACTGGTACTTCAATAAATTAGATTTTATTTAATAATCAAATAAAAAAAATCATTTTTGATCTTCAAGTACCAAACATTTTGGCAAGTACCCAACATTTTCCCTGATCAATATATCTTGACAAGGTCTATAATAACTTCATATTTTAATTGTGAGAGACATTAGATGCACTTTCCTTATACTTACTAATGTGTAAGTATAAATATATTTTAACAATAAAAATGAGTCTTCAGGGTAAGTATCTTAGATCTGTGAAACAATCTGCCCTATTACTATAGTTAACAATATACATAAATCTATTTCTAAGTTTTTCTTGACACACTTACCTTCCTCAGGAATGTTTTCATCGTGTGGACGGAAGTTCTCGATAAGTTTCTCAAACTCCTTCTTTCGTCTGTTCTCTTGCTTTCTTTGTGATATCTGGTATTACGATGAGGTCACTGTAGTCGATGCGGAACTTGGAGAGAAGAGCGGCCAGACTGAAATAAAAAGTGATCTGTGGTTTAAATAACCTTGCATTCTATTGTCTAGCATCACCGAAGTGCTGAATTGATTTTTTTCACACACAACAATGAATTGTTTGAGCCTAAAGTAGCATGGTTCTTCCAGTTTCTAATTCCAGGTTCTTCTGTGGAAGAACAGATACTAACTTGGAGATGTACAGTACATAAGAACGGATTTTTCAGATTATCCATAAAATAAATAAATTATACGGACCTGAAGTTTAAACAGAGTTATTAAACAGAGATTATTTTTTGAGTAAAATTAATTTTTTTTTCCTAATACGAGTTGCGTGTCGCTGCTAGCCGATTTTTTTGTTTTAGTTAAGTGATGGAGATCCCAATACTGGTTTTACCTATGGGGTTCCTATTTGTCTTGTCTTAAATACAGTTTTTTTAAGTTATATTATCTTTTATTGAGACTGTTTTTGCATCTTAAAATAAACATATTGTAGTTACTTAATGTAAGAACATTTATTTTGATTTATACTATGTAAATGTATGTATGTATTTTATTATGCATGAAGATGTATATGCAAAATGTATATTCTGTGTTTTTGACAAAATAAAGAATTATTATTATTATAGTTTTGTTGGGGTGTGCAAAAAAACAACGATACTTTATAATCTATTGTTTTTGTTTCTAATGTGACTAATGCCATTGCAAGAAGTCGGTAACTTTTATTCGTCACTTAAAATTAATTTCCAATGTTCAAAACCACAATTTAACTTTTTTAAGGGCTTTTATGTTTTTTCTTATATTACGTTCACTTCCAGAACTTACACATGCTGACTTTTCTGTGTAACCCAAGACTAGACATTGTGCCACTTGGGAGCCAAAGTGTTATAGGAAGCAGAAATAAATGTGCTCAAATGAAGAAACTTACAAAAAACTGAAAGGGATTTGGCTGTTTATCAAACTCTTTAAACATAATTCAGATGGGAAACTTGAGCCAAATTTGATAAAAATGTATTCAAAAACGTGACTAGGAAAATAATGGTTTATGTGTGTCTGTGTGGAAACTATAAAACAAACTTTTGTGTCTATAAATCTTGGGCCTGCATCATTTACATTGTTTTTGTGGCCATTAATACCAGACCAAGTTCTTTGCAAACTGATTTTATCCAAAATTAGGTAGTGGAGGGGATGAGGATAACATGGATGCTCCACCCCTACTCCCCGCCCCACCAAAAATACCTTTTCATTGAAATACAATTCAAAATATTTCTTTGTGGCATTTTGCTGTGGGGGTGTGTAATTATTTGCTAAAGTAAGTACATGTACATAATTTGGCATAGATGCAGTTTTTTATGTTATTTAGGATTATTATATTACATAGCATTGTATATACTGTATTCAAGAAAAAACATTATTCTTAATGTTTTGTGTTTGTTCTTGAAACAAAATAAGGACATTTTATATCTATCTATAATTGATCAAAGGTCTGACACATCTGCATGTTTTAATAAAACATATTATCTGAAAATGAAGACTTTTATTAAATATTTATCTTGTCTGGGTTCAGATTTCTGGCTGAAAATTACTAAGGAAATAAAGCACTGAGAAGAGGTTTGAATATGATTCTAGCTAATTATTTTACTGCTCTAAAAATATTAATTTTTGCAAATAAGCTATTCGAGAGGTTAGTTACAGCATAATAAATTTCTCTTAAAAATCTATCCTAGAAGAAATTTTGTATACACTTCTCAACAGTCTATGAGCTACTCTGCAGTCAAAATGTTAAAAATGGATAGAGATTTTAGAAAATTCTACATCCACAATGTTACCTGGTTTGGTTTAGATATACAGCCTGAAAGCCAACTAGACATTAAAGCTTGTATTTTATAATAACTCAATTATGAAGGAGGTTATATAACAAAGTACTAACTTCCGCTGATCACGATCAAGCTGATTCTTGCGGTTGGCCAAAGAGAAGATTCTCAGTTTGCAGTCAGCAAACTGAGATCTGGTGCTGAGTATGTGAGGTATCAGCAGAGTCAGACCTGTAACAGTCATAATGGAGCTGTAATTAACCTAACAAAATCATAATATTATTATTATGAATGAGCTTTACATTATTAACTAGATCTTGTTTACAAAATCAGCAATTGAAATTATTCTCATAGTAGCACTTAGAGAAAATTTCTGCCTAACTCCACTGAGCATGATTCCCAGCACTTAAAATATACTCCTGTTCCAAGTTTGTATTTAAATGCTAGATAATGTGGCTTGGGAAAACAATAATTTCTCAAAGAAAGCCTAAGCAAATTTAAATTTGATGCAAAAATCGATCTTATAAATATCTTGGCTAAGTTCGTTAGCCAGCTTGGTATGCCATTGCATTCCAATATGGCGGCGATTTAAACTTAAGAAAAATTCACAACTCCATTATTTATTGAACTAGAGAAAAAATTACAAGTATTCTGGAATGCTTACAACACTTCCTAAAATTTTTGTAATAAACAAGGTTTTTGTATCTTAACGGTTTTATAGATATTAATTACATGTAAAATCATTTAGGAAATAAATTATCAATATTTCAGTTGTCACAGAATTTACCTACTTCTTCCGACTAAGACATAGGAGATGAAGTTGAGGAAACCTGTACTACAGTTAAACTTAAAAAGTTTTCTGTGAGGTGCCTTCAAAGTAACAGAATGTTCAGGATATGTAAGGGTGAAAGATTGGGGCCGCCTCATGTTGAGACCCTTGGTACAGTAGTTAATGCCACCTGTGCCTATGTTTTACTCTCTCATGTAGGTACTCTGAAGTGACCATTAGTAAAATTGCGTAGTACATTATGTATAACTTTTCTAGTGCTCCATGCAAGTGATTATCACTAGTTTTTAGAGATAGTTAGTTATCAATTGTCTCAATATTCCTGACCTAAGTGTTCTCAATCATTCCAAAACTGCTAATACAATACATAGAACCTTTAGTGTACTAATTGTAATGTCTTTGAATACAATTAATTAATATCATTGACAAAGACATACTACATAAAACATTTGTACTGAGAAGCAAAATATTTGCAAATCCATATTTTTATCCTATAGAGAGGTTCATGTTATTAACTCGTTCAATCCCGATGATGGTTTCGTGCACATGTCACACCACTAGACAAAGCCAGGTCGTGCTGAGAATAGGGGTAATTTCAAGAATTTGTTACTATTTAATAATAAATTGTAATTATTGCTATATTAAATGTTTATTTACATGTCTAAGAATACCAAATCAATCTTGTTTTCTGAAAACCATTCTTTGAAGTATTGATTATTTTTTTATGTTTACAACTTGAGTTTCAGTTGATTTGAAATCAACAGATTGGTTGACTAATGTGAATAAATTATTTTCAAGTCCATTACACATTGGAAAACTAAAATATTGATTTGCTGGTCAATGGAATGTGCTTCAATCTCTATTACATTTTATTCCTGTGCTGTCAATACTAGTAATTTACTAAATTTTTAATCATATTATTTCAAAACAATTAATTAAACTCTATCTTCCTGCATACAGTAAAAAGAGTACCTTAATAGATTGCAGGTCTACTACATTTATGCAGATTCAATTTTGCTTTATTACATTTTTATACCTACTTATCATTATTAAATATTCTAACTGAAAATGTAACAGCTTTCATGATAATTGTCAGATGTTTAATTTTTTACGTATTCAAATATTTGATGACTCTGTACTTTACAATAATCGGTAAAATAGTTAATAGTTAGTTTAATAATTTTGAATTCATAAACAAAACGAAGGCAATCGAATCAAGATAAAATAAGTTTAGCTGTAATGGTCACTGCATAAATGGGAGATCAAAGAAAGCACATGTGCAAAGTGTAAATCACATTATTGCTTGGCAATTAAATGGTAAAAAGGATGGGAGAAATTTTTAATCTCAGTTTGTATTGTTTTAAAGCAAATTAGATTTTTGAAAATTGTGTCTTGATCTGTTGAAGATTCTTCAGCGTGTATGTTAAAACTGGTTGGACTCTGATATCTAACTCCAAAACTTATACTCTTTTAGGAGGTTATGACTGGGTGGGTTTATAATATTTGTTTGCTATCTCAGGCATACAATAGGTACTATCTAGAGGAATCTTTTTCATTTGTTGGTATCACTGTGCTGCAGTACTGAAGATGCTGCTGAAGGTCCTGCACTGATGGTCGGAGGCATTAGTGTCAGATTACTTGGAAACTAGAACAAAATTTTGTAATCTTGTTCAAACAATCATAAAGACTGTTTTTCTCTGTATGCTTTTTTATTTCAGTAGATAAAGTGGTATAAAAGTAAGGTTTTGGGCCAGATAAAGGAAGTTTTCTTTAAAATTTGTACTGCTGATAAGGTGAAATTTGGTAATCTAAAGGATATCTCAATTTTATAACGTTCGATTCATTGGTTTCATAATTTGATTGGTAGCTGTACAGTTAAAAATGCTGCATTCTATTAAACTTCAAATAAAAAATGACACAGATGTAAACCTTTTAACTATTACCTCCGTCATCATAGAGCCACCAGACATCAACAAAACCCTTCTCCTGTTTGCGGCGGAAGTGCGTGAGTTCCTTCATGACAGCTGGAGACAACGGATCTCCCTCCACGTTCATGTATAACTCTGCCCACAGCTTCACTTTCCCGGAAACCTGCTCGGAAGCCTCCGGTTCTACTGGTGACAAGTCAGCTGGAGCCTCCACATCACCATCTGCCGACCCTTCTCCATCACCGTCCCCATCTCCTTCTGTATCTCCATCAGGGCTAGTCTCTGTTGTCAGACCTGGATTCTCCTCTGATGATACAGCAAAGTTAGTGAAAAGTAACAATTAATTATTTATATTACATTGTCATTGTTAAGGTTTACAAGAATAAACATGAAAAAATATATTTCAAAATGCAGAAAAGTTTTGTTTCAGAGAGCTGCCTGACTTTGAATTAGACTTAAGGGAGAATTGCTACTCAAATAGTCTAAATTTTGAAATTTGAGTCTGAGTTAGAGATAACATAAGCTCAAATCCTCCTTGAACAATAGCACTTGATATCAGCACAATCCACTTTGTCTTTGTACTGACTCTAATCTTTAATTTATTTGATAAGATCTTAGCACAAGCTTGTAGACCAAAGGGATGTTCTCTTTTAACTTGAGTGTGTTAACATTTTAACAAGTTAAGTTAAGCTTGAAAAGTGTCAGGCTTTTTTGCGTATATCTCCCCAAGAGTGCCAGAGAAGGACTTAAAACTACAACTGTAATGATGAGTTGGTTAACTTGTATAAAAACTTTGAAACCAGTCATCTAATTTTATATTTTGTTGTATGGTTATAAAAAGTATGTAAATATATGTTCTTCAAGAATAATTTTAAATTTTACATAGAAAATATATTCACTTGACTTTCTTAATTTTTCTTAATATTTTTATAATCCTACAGTTTTCTTTTTAACTGAAACATTGTATACTACAGTGGAGTCCCGCTAATCCGAACACGTGTAATCCGAACGTCGGTTAATCCGAACAGGTCCAGGAGGAATTATTTATAACGATAATGAACAGTTATAGGAACTAATTACTTAAAAAATGAAAATGGGTGCATCATTTCGTATATAAACAAAGGAAACTTTAATTAAATAGACATACAGTATTTTATTAAGACAAATTGTGTACGGTACAGTACATAAATAATGAAGTTTAAATACAGTACCAAATTGAAACTTATAGGTTAATAGTTTGAGCTAAATTACTGTATTAAGAAGTGAAATCAAACAAAAATTGGACGTACAGTACTGATATTATTATTGAGTACAATATTAATTGTTAAAAAGACATAAATTCAGTTATTGTCTTCTGTCGCATTGAAAAGAGTCTATTGGATGACGCGTAGTTTCGCCATCGTGTCATAAACATGATATCGGCAGGTATAGCAGTAGCCTGTTGCTCTAAGTATCGTAGTGCAAGGTTAAGCGCTGCTGCACCGTCTGCGTGTGGCACTAACTCTCGTCCCGTAGCGCGTGGACCCGTACAATATCCAGTACGCTCACATTGCTTAACAATAGAACTCTCACACTAAATACGGTAAATGTGCTTAGTATTCGCAAACACGTTTATTTGTCAAGAAATACAATGCAACAGTCAGAAAACATGTTTTAATAAACAATGTTGATAATTCTATAACAAAATAGACCCATTCTCAATTTTAAAACCGTATTTTTCTGTAATTCTGGCTAATCCGAACAATCACATAATCCGAATAGGGCTCGGTCCCAATTAGGTCGGATTAACGGGACTCTACTGTACATATTTCAAATAAAAATTACCATTAGTATTTTAGTTTTTTTTAGTATATTCACTAAGGGTTGAGGGGAATAGATTCACCCCAAAAGCCCTAAAAGTTAAAAAAAATATACATACATTTATAAAAACGTTAACACAGATAATTTGAATATTTTACTTTGAGTTAGGCCGTTCTAATTAATTTTAATTTAATATTTATTCCAATATTCATCCAATATCCCACTGTGTGCTGTAGTCTTCAATAAGATTCACCCCCCCCTCTCCCCCAAAACAATCCACTGGTTATTGGAAATACATACTTTTAAATATATACATAATATATATCCAAATATTTTTTAGTTCTTTAATACATTTTATTGGCTAATTAGAAAAAACATTTTTTATGAAATACAGTAAAGGTATAAGTTAAAAAAATAAATATAAAAAGCTTTTGGATACATATGAAGTACGAGCCTCCACATCTCCCAATTGTGGATTACTCCTATTTTAGAGATATACTGCTCGTATATCTCTAAAATACATCACCACAAGACAATTATACTTATGTAGAGCCATACATTAGTCATAAGCCCAATACTAAAAATACGGTTGTAAAAGTGTTTGGCATTTGTCATTGTTCTTATAGGACCAAAATCAAGATGGCTGCCAGTATGAACTGGCTTCCTCAGATGTTTATTTAGCTTGTAATGCTCTTTTTCTTGATATACAAAATTAATGTGTGTACATTAACTTTGAATATCAATCATACTTAATCACTTCATTAATGCATATTCTTATAGCATGATATTTCTCATCGTACAAGACTATGAATATTAATGTCACCAAAACATAAATTATCATTACAATACTACATGTTATACTACAATTATGTACATAAATATGTAATACAACTTCTAAACAAAAGCGTTATGTAACTAACTAAAGCCAAGTTGTTGTGTTACAAGCCACTAGTTTTACATAACAGTGTTGTTGGTAGTTGGAAGGGGAAGATGGTGGAAGTTTCACCCCCAGAGAACTCTGACCACTTTAACATCAGGGGGAGGAGAAGATTTATTTGTTTTGAAACATTTTCCTTGAGAGTGTTTGCGTTAAACCTCACTAGCATAGAAACTTTATCGTTGAATTTCACGCCCACCATGATATAACGTTTATTTCTTCTGCTATGTAAAAAGTATAATTGTTTTTTAAGACAGCTGTTAAATGAGAGGAAACCATGCATACTATCCCACATTGAAACCAAAACAAATCAAAAGTAGATTCTTGCTAACATTAATTATTAAAACTTAAAAAATTTAACATGTTTAATAAAAAATAAATGTTTAAGTAATAGAAATCTCAAATTAATGGTATCAATGTTATAAAACTAATAAAAACATATTAATGATATTCCTAATCTATTCTTAAGTTAAACTGCAGGTTTATTGAAATAAGTTGATATTTTATGATTAGGGGGACTGCAGAAATTTCGGTTTCTTTTTTAAAATTACACCATGCTGTTATAATTATATATTTTCAAAATTATGGATATCATAACATAGCTTATTAAAATTTGGGGTTATCATAAGCCAGTTCACTGATGAAAGCATGTGTAAAAAAAGGCAATACATGAATTTAGTGTTACTCATGCAAACCGAAGAACTAATACATACTAATAAGGAGGTTTCATTTTTTAATAATATTTTATATTTAAATATAAATATTTAGTAAAACTTTGAACAAATAATATAAAAAAGTTACTATTAGTCATTAACGTATTAGCAGTGTATACATATAAGAGAAATTGTTAACTAAGCAAAAACATTTAATTTTTGTAAATATTTGTAAATTTGTATTTTGAATAAGGCAAAAATGGAAATTTTCACTTAGATCAAAATGACACATTTAATTAAAGAATAGTTAAAATTAATATCAACTAATTCCTTAAGGAGAAATAGAAGTTAATTAACTTATTGGGAGTTAAAAAAAATACAATATCAATGAGTGTAAGTAGTAACAATGCAATAAGCGAGTAAGCAATACTAGTAATGATGAGCAGAGAGGATGAAGATGCTTTGAGATTTTAATATTAAAATAAAGTAATTATTTTATTTTTAAACTGGTAAATACAATAACAATTTTTTATTATATACTAAAATTAATATCTTTTTAGTATAATTTTATAAAATACTTGGTTGTAACTATAATAAAATAATATACACATAATGATTCATTATGGTATTATAGAGCATTCAATAAATAACGTATAGCTGCAAGAAACATGCCAATTTTGAAACATGTTAATGCCTAACTGAAATGCCACTTCTAATACAATTTCATGATTTAATGTAACAAATCTTCTAGAACACCAGATGTAATGCAAGCAAGCAAGCCTAGAATTCCACCACCAGTACCTAGGCCACACAGTTGCGCACCGGATTGGTTACGTCGAATTTTATCCTCAGCGTCTTTCTTGTCCAAAGAGGAGACCATTTCGACATCCTTATCCTGGAGAACGCTGGAGTAGTCCAGTCCATAGGGCATCCTTAGAATAGCCACTGCCAAGTAGTTGTCCAGGGCAGAGCTGAAAAGAAACATGATAATGGATGTTGGGAGAGATACAGAATAATACAGTACAGAGCAATCTTCTTCAATAATCATAAGAGCAAATGCAATGTTATATTTTCAGTTTTACAATGGAACTTAGTATTTTCAGTTAAAAGTGTTTAAAGTATTTAAAACCAATACCTTGCAGTTAGCTTATTTTCAGTAATAAGATAGATAATTCTGGTCAATAACATTTTATTTTTAATATCATCACTAATAACTTAAAATCATTATTTGTTTCATTGTTTAACCCTAGCCAATTGACTTATCAGTTGGTTTAGTATACTATCAGTAGAAAATTTATTCAAGCAACAAGCATACAAATTCTTATAAAAAAATTGATATGACCGCTAAACAATCCTACAGAAATTACCTGTCTATTTGAAGCAAAATATAAAAGTTAAAAATCCTATTTCAGGTTTTGATTCCTAAACTGATAAGATGTAAGAGTGTTCACTGATTGCTTATCTGTAATTTTATTTATCATATAACAAATTTGTAATTCATCAATGATGGAATTTCAGTCTACCATAAAATTCAAAATGTATACCAAAACATTGGAAATGAACAGTGTACCACTGACTAGCATAAATTTTACTTGTCTTTATTAACAAAGTTAGATTTTAAAATTTATAAGTTACATCAAACTCACTGAATCAAGCTGAAATACTGGTCTAATTCTTCACGAGGACATGTTTGCCAGTCGCTCTTATACCCCATCAGTACTGTGTTAGGCCTGAGCTTGCCAAGTCCTGCGATTTGCATGAGGGATTGTGCCGCAGTCTCAAAACTGCCACTAGCCTCGTCCGCGATGCTGATGAAGGCTTTTATCCGATGTTGGTCGAACCAACGATAGGCCTTCTGGCTGATAGCTTCATAGACGCGCTGCGAGTGAGTTCCCTAAAACAAAAAATTATAAGTTTTGGGTTGCAGGTTGCACTACGAAGAAAACACATAGACTCAGTACACAATTTTGTCTGTGCAGTCCAGTTAAATAAATACCTTCATAACATGTCCGCACATGAGGAGACTGTTGCCCTTGGTGATGAGATGGGCAAAGTCAATAAGTGGTGGCCTCGAACTGGGCAGTCCGGACAACACTAGAAGTTGCGGTCGATAGTTCTTGACATGCTCTTGCACGCGGTTCAAGTCTAATGCAGACTTCAGTGCAAAGTTGTACGCCTGTGCTTGTGTTGATGATCCCCAGTTCACCTCTAACAAAAATTGTTATTGGAATAAGGTTGTAACATTAATTTTGTTATTACTTTTTTAGAATCTTTCACTAGAACATCCCCTCTTTTTGAATTCCGACAACAATAAAATATATTCTTTTAACTCAAGTTCTTGAACTTCTCAACCCTTGTCATGCATGAGTAATTTAACTGAAGATCTGTATAATATTTAGCATTAGCAGCAGACAATGTGTTGGTTTTCTCATTTATAGGTATTTTGTATGCATATGTGGTAGAAAGTACTATCTGATATGTCTTACCTACCTGATTTCTACTTCTCTAACAGTTCCTGCATACCTTTTATATTCCTGTCTCACCCTTTGTTGTTAGTAATTCACTTCTCTAATTCAATCTTTTAATGTTCATGAATGTACTGTACTTGTAATTCATTCTGGTGATTCATCCCAACGAATTGGAACGTGACACAGTGTTTACAGTTCCAACTTGAGCTCCTGCATGGATACATAACATGAACATTTTTTATCTTATTCCCTGTTATAATTCATTTAACTATCTACCTCCAGAACTGCAGAATCATCTCACGATGATGAATGAGAACAATTGTAACTCAAACTCAACCATAAAATATAAATAAATTGAATTTTCTAATACCAAAAAATAAGTAGAACAATACATATTACAGCCTTAAAATTAAATTGATCATTTAGAAATGTTGGTGCTGTTTTGCTGTCAAAAGTTTATTCATTTCAAAGTACAATAAAATTGCAATAACCTTATACTATATTCCAAATTGTATGAGAATAAAACTAATGATTCACAGCATGTTACAACAGGCACCCTAAAAGTTTTAAATAAATCTAGCTTTCTGTGATAACCTTCTTATCTGATTGTTTGAAGGCATTTAGTACTCTACAGCAGTATGGATTTATCATTAGAAATTTTAGGATATGATCTTCTATAAAGCCAGTTTATCCCAAAAAGAGTGAATATCCCAATTTGCTTTTGCTGTTGAAACATCATCATGTGCTACACTGACACTTTGGTATACTTAATTTCAAAGAGGATATACTCAAGGCCAGACTATAATACATGCTGGAATCCTGATACTCTGACGCAACAAGACCTGCCCAACCATTCAGCTTTCTTCATTTAATGGGAATAAGGAAGCCCTCAGCCTCATAATTGTTAATATTTTGCCTTTTCAAGATTAGTTTGTTTATTTAAATAAGGTACATTTTCTTTTAACAAATATTAGATTTTAAAGTGATATACACATTTTGTAAACCTTTATACAACACACGCGTTTGTAGCAGACAACTAATAACAGATGAATTAAATAGCTGTGATAAATACATAAGGAGTAAATGGCCGGCCGGACTGATAGTGTAACGTAAAGACTAGTGGTGGAGGGATTGAACTCCAGTTTTATAGTCTGGCCTTAATATTGTTCCTTCAGGATGATTAACGTTCAGATAGTCCTGATTCCACCATTACCCAATAAAATGAAAACTAATTGTAAAGCTATGATTAAAGAGAACAGAAAATGCACTCATAGTACAATGTATACATTAATATTTATTTATTTATTTCTCTATAGCAATTTATAATATGTATAAGTAATGATATTTTGGTATGATACCAACCACCTTTCAGGATTCAAACAGACTTGCAATAACACTGGCTGATAAGCCAATAAGTGAGTTCGGTTTTGAATCTTTTTGTGTTTGCTAAGCTTTTTAATGGCTGGGGAAACTTTTGGAAAATATTTTCCCTATTTAGCTTGGTTTAGTTTCATACAATATTGTACAATGTAATTCTGAAAAGTTACTTTTATGGCGAGTGTTGTATTGATGTTTTCTAATTTTTTATTAAAATAAATTATTGTGCACACTATAAGTGATTATTTTATATATATATATATATAATCACTATATATATATATATATATATATATATATATATATATATTTATATATATAAAATAATCACTATATATATATAAATTGTTGGGACAGTTAGCATTTTATTGGTTTAAAATAGTCTTTACAAGATTCATTGTATTGTATATATGAGTCCTTTTTTTGCAAAATAATGCAATTTTTCTGATAATAAAGAGGTTGGTAGATAATTTAGAAGAGAAACAATTAATATGCTCTTTCCAGTTCAAGGAGAGTCCACTTTCATGCCTATAAAAATAGTGTCGTCAACTTCTTTTACCTCCTTCTCCTCCAGAAAAACACTGATATGAAATTTATGAATTTTGTCTTGAAAATCAACTTTCATATGTATGTTTTCAAAACATCCACAAATTTGGTCGACTAAAACACATGTTGTCAATTTATAATTGTGAGGGTGAACTATTAATATTTATTGAAGTGTTATCATCATCATAAGTAATCAGCTTATCACTAGGAACAGCCTGAGTTATGTCATTGACACAAACTAGGAATAAATGAGGGTCCAGGATAGGTTTATTAACACTGTTCATGTCGTCGTGAATGTGTTAATATCTAAAAAATGTAAACTTTAATTATAAACTTCTCGTTCTATAATTCTATAAAAGAATGGTAGAAGAGATATTGGATGATAGCTGTCCCTGAGAGTTTCTTTCCCCCTCTTATGGAGAGGTATAATTTTTTTTAATTTTTAGTTTTGAGGGCACGATTCTCTCCTGAAGGAACAGGAAAGATGGGGCATGATTCTCTCCTGAAGGGAGAAATTTACAATATGAGTAAGAGGTTTTGCTATTTGATCTGAACACTTTTTAACTGCTACCATTGGAATCTTGTCATATCCAGCATATTTTGTGGGTTTGAGAGCTTTGATAAACTACGTCACATCTTTAACGTTGACCAACTTAATGGTTTTAATTACAACCTGCTCACTATTGTTAGACAAGTTAAATGTACTTGGGCTAGATGTGGTATTATATACACTTAAGGTATGTGCAATATCAATAAAAAATTATCAAAAACATCAGCAACTGTTCTTGGACCGCAATTTATTTGATTGTATTGGTCAAAGAGTTTAATATTTTTGTAAAGTTTGTGGTTTTATAGTTGTAGTTGTATTTATTGTTCCTAGATTACTACAGAGGTATTTCTGAAAGATTTTGCTACTAAAATAAGAATTTTTGCCTTTCGGATTTTGTTTTCATATTCTTTTTTCTTTTTGTAGCTATACCAGGTGCTTCACTCTTTGTGTTTCGGAAAGATTGGCATAATTGATGCAGCTCGTCCTGACCGTAGTTCCAGGTCATAAGTGTACCAGACATTGTGTTTATTCTGATTAAATTTTGGTATCTTTAAAGGACAAGAAGCATCAAATACTTTTTTGAATATATCATAGGACCTCTTTATTTTCAACCCCTTCTATATTGTAAACTGATTCCCAATTCTGAAATTACTTGAAAAGTATACATGACTAATATAATTTTTGTAATAAATAAAACTTTTAGATAAAGAATGTGGAATATTACCTGGTTTACGGTAGGAGACGTAGAGGTAGAGAGTGATGACAACAAAGAATGTAACCAGGGCTGTCCACCAGGAGATGAGGAACATTACAGCAATACAGAGCAGAGTACCAACCAAACTGACCCAGGCATTGTAGTACTACCAACACCGTAGCAAAAATATATTGTACAGTTTAGACCAGTAAACATGTTACATGATTATCATACTGTACATTACTATTTTCTGCACAGCTTTATAATGGCACTAAATTAAGTTAATTCTGAAATATTTGGGAGGGGGATTTGTCATCTTGATAATTTTGTCTTCATTAACCATTAATATTATCTAAAACAATAATGCAGTAAGTTAAAATTTACTACTATAACAAATGTTTAATGATTTTTATATAGCAGAATTATAAAAGATTACTATTCAGTAAGAAGATTATAAACTTTGTTGTGAATGGTGTTTCTTCAAAGGATGATTCAGTAAGGGGTTGATAAAAACCCACAATCAAAGTGCTGAGTATAGTCACATTGCATATCATTTTAGGAAATGTAATGAGTAAAGAGGAATGGTGTGAGAAAAATTAATAATGTGAGCTACAGTAAATAGGAGCAGTGGCCACTCTAATTTTGGTAATGCTTAAAATTAAAAGTACCATACAATTTTTCTACATAAGGTTATTTTAGAATATAAACTCAAAATAAAAATTGAAATATTCCTACACCAATTTTTGAGTCTACACCAACTTCATTAGGTTCTACGTTTAAACGCAACTAAATATTGCATAAAACATTTTAGAAACATCACTATGAATGGATATTTTTAACATTAATAATATAAAAATAATATTTAATTTTTAGCATAAAAATTGTCTTTTACACAGTTCAATTATGTGGGGCTTAGATACAAAAATTATGTGTATCACAGTAAAGGGTTTCTTTTCAGAGAAGAGATTACACTGCAAAAATTAGAGTTGAAAGAAAACTATACTTTTTTTTAACCATGTTTGCTTTCAGATTACAATTTTAAAAATCAGCTATTTATAGGTTTTATCTTATTAGACTCAACATTTTTGTATGGACCCCCAAATGCTTTCCAGTCCTCTTAGGTAGAATAACTAAAACGTAAAACTTCTCCTTTCACTCGCAGTGTTAAAAAGTAGATGTGCTTGTGTAGTATAATAAAAAATTGTATTTCAGGTCCTACAACCGAATGTTTAACACACTTCATATAAATAACAATCAGATAATATCGGTTGTGAAGTAGAACAATAAAAATTTACCTTAAAAGCCGGCCGCCATCCCGGACACTTGGATATTGAGGCATGGAACACAGAAAAGTTGATGAGAGCATAAGCGGCGAGGAAGAAATTTGAAAGAAGTGGAGCAATTGCATTCAGCTGCGCTGTAAGAATCCAGTTTTAAAACTTAACACAATAATTTGAATGCGAGAGATCTGTCCCAATTTAACACTTTTTAATTTTAAGTACCTAATTCTTTTAAAAAAGCAGGCTGTATTTAAGAATGCAAGCAATTTTTGGTTGATGGATAAATTATTTAAAAAAAACCTTCCCTTCCTCAATAACATTTTTTACAATTTGCAAACCTTTCAGCCAATCAGAACTTGCCACATACTCTTTTGTGATGAATAAAACTCAAAAGAATTTTAATCCTTAAAGAATACCAAAACAACAAAACATTTAAGTGTATTCTGAGTATAAAATCCTAGTCCTAGTTGCAGTATGTATAAAATATGATTAGGTTAATGTAGAATGGCAAACTACAGCAGTTTTAAAAAGTGTTTGAAAACCTGATTGCCTCAATCATATGATGGTCTGATAACAGCCAGTTCCATCTATCAACAGTTCTTTAGTTTTAGTATAGTATTGTAGCTGTTTATTGTGAGCAATAAAAATTACCAACCAATAAGAATGCAGCCGAATGCAATGCAGGAAACGAGAATATAACCTCTCGCAGGATCGTTGTTTGCGCCGTAACCCTTGGCGAAGAACTCTATATTGGGATAGAGTTTGTCTTTTGCTAGTGCCTAAAACAAAAATTCAGATTAACACTCAATTTTGGTTGACCTTTAATTGTATTAGTTACACAGGAGATAAATTGTTCATATGGGCGAAGTGGGCTGGGGTCGGGAGGATTATTTCAGTCAGTTTTGAGGGCCGACAATAGGGCTGCACAATATAACTTAGAATACTAATCTACAGTGGGCAGTCCAAAAGTTCACTTGTTCTGCACCTCAGTAATTTAGAGTATTGGATGCTAACTAATACTTTTGTGTAACTAATACAATCAAAGGTTTAACCTTAATGGAATTAATGGATTGTTAATTGGTTGATTTGTATAGATGTATAACATTTTTAGGAGTAGTGAAAGTGATCTTTTACCTGCAAGACTCTAGGGGCTCCAACAAGACTGGCGATTGCAGATGAAAGGGTGGCAGCGAAGCACCCCCCATAGATCAGAGGACCCCAGACCGAGGCTAGCTCCATAGCCTACCATCAAATAATAGAAGTTTTATCACTAATTAAAGCAATGATATGTACAATTTTTAATCCTAGAGAAAAATAAAATGTAGGCTTTTTATTTGATGCTAATGACGTTGAATGTGGTATATCCTTTAGTATCTATTCATTATTGGTCTTGTCAAATTTATTGAAGACCACCAAATACAGGGTGAGGCAGACCACCCATCCGCAACTTATAGCAGATGAACCGAGAAACTTACCTTCTTCGTGTGAACACAAATCCCCATATTTTGACCCCAAAGAATTTGGGAAATAATTTTTAACACCCACAAATTCTCCAAAATGGCACTTTTAAGGGGGGAGGGTAGGGGTAGTTTTTAAAGATTTTCAAATGTAAAGGCCAATCCTTACACTTATTCTTTCCATTCACTGATTATTTTGAAATAAAATAGCAAGATATGAGTGCCTCCAATTATCAACACTCTGGAACAAATATGAAATCATCATTATATGAATATATAAAATCTTTAAAAAATATTCAAACTGGTTACTGATCTTCACTGATAATCATTACAGTAAAATGAAAATTGGTAAACTTGACTTACTTGCAAGTTTGAAACTGGTGGATCAAATTTCTATAACTTCTTGTACTAAAAACCTACATTGATTGCAAGTCCAACAAGGAATTACCTTGATGATTACATTTTATCTTCACAGGCTATAAAGTATTCATTAGTTTCTGGTATGTAAAAATAAATTCTTACTGCCATGATTTCTTTTGGGTCCATGAAGGCTTCATTGAAGGGAGGGGTGGAGGTAATCGATTCACATTTATTTCACATGTGTAAGTTGGATAAATTATAATAAATTAGAGGATTGTGAGTGCAAGTTCTATCCCTATCAATACTTTCCTCCTCGTATTAAGATATGAGATACAGTTTGTTGCAAAAGGACATGAAAGAATCAAAGAGGAAAATGGCGACTTTATCATGGTAATATGATGACACTTCCACACACAAAGTGCTGATTTCATTTAGGTTAAATAAAGAATTCAATAGGTCTAACAATTTCCTAACTAACTGATATTTCTACTAAAACTTTTGCTATTGAAAGTCAAACTCTAACTAAAAGGACACAGATTTTGAGATGTAAAAATCCAACAAAATACTATAAAGCAACTTTTAGTTATTCTGAAAAGACTTCTATTAAAGACAATGGAGACAGCAATAGGTAAACTGTGCTTAAGAAGGAAATTAGGTACTTTAAAATACCATAAGTCTCAAAACCGTTCATTTTTGACAATTCGAGTCCTGATACAGTTTATTAAATGGACCTAGTAGTTTAGTACTTGGTTTTTTGGGTCACCTGGTTCTATATCATAAGTATAATCCTAAGACGCATAAAAATTCCTAATTCAGAATTATTTTGCTTTGTTCGTAACAAATCTACAAAGAGCTATAACACACATTCACATATTGTATATTTTTGTTTTTGTCAAGCAATTTCAAACAACATTTATTTTTACTTGTTCTTTGATAGCTCTTAAGTTTTCAAAATGGTGGTTGTTTAAAGTTATAGGAGGATGCAATTGATTGGTTATAAGTAAATATGTTTAAAACATAATTTCTTATTAACTGTAACTACGTCGAGTCCACATTTTTACAAAGAAATTTACATGCTTATACAAATTTTTATCTTGTAAGGTTTTTAAGATTATGGAGTCTCTATAAATGTTTGAAAGTGTTACGAATATTAACATGTCAACATTGGGATTTAATGTCATCAATGTTGTAAAAATTAAACATAATAATACATCTTAAGTTATACATTTAGTAATCTTATGTGAGATTGTCTGATCAATAAGAATGAATTGTTTAGTAGTCCAAAAACTACGAACAGTTTAAAATTGGCACTAAACCATCTTGTTGTTACTCACATGTCGCCATTACTTCAAAACTTAAAATTCTTAAAAAGAATAAATATGAATTTTAATAAAAGTAATTACTAAAAGGTACAGGAATCTTTAAGTAATAATGATTCTCTATCATTAAACATTTTCAGTGGAAGATTTAAAAAAGCAGAACATTAAAAGTTAGAACTTCCCATATTCTCTTACCTGGTTATCATTGTGCAGACCATATCTACAAGTGCCATTGCAGTCTCCCAGTTGCTCGTAAAGTTCCGCCCGTGGCAACCCCTCAGACTCCATGACAAGTGTGACATTTCCCACTGCATCACGGAGCATGCAGCCTCCCATCATGATGGCGTAGGCAATGTATGAGAGGAACGTTGTACCAATGGCCAACAATGTACCCTTGGGTATTGCTGAGCTAGGGTCCTGGACACAACATAAACTTCTAAGAAAAAGCCTAAAATACAGTTTCAAAGGAAAGAGAAATATAATGATGCAATTTATGAATGAAAATACATAAAACTCTTCTCCATAGGACTTGTCTACATAACAAGAGAAAAACAAATTAAAACAAATGTTATTTACAGATATTAACAAATTTATGTTATCCCCTTCAATGTACTCCTCTCCTTGATCTCTGCATGGCTCTATGCAAATTTTTTATTGTGTGTAACAATGCTGTAGATCATTTTCTGTATCCCTGTTCATGACTTCCGTGGTTTTATCTTTTACTGCTTTAATAGTCTCAAATCTCGTTCCATTAAAACATGATGACTTTAGGGAATGAAAAAGTCACAGGGGGCCAAGTCAAGTGAGTAGGCTGGAAGATCTAAGACGGGGATGTTGAGTTTGACTAAAAACATCTTCACTGACAAAGCTTTGTGAATTGGAGCATTGTCCTGGTTGAGGATCCATGACTTGTTTTCCACAAATAATTCTGTTTTCTCCGTAAACACTCACCTAAGGTAGTCAGGACACTAATGTAGTAATTCTGATTCACTCTCTGTCATCTGGTATTCAATCAATGTGCACGATTCGTTTGATATAAAAAAAACACACAATCATCATGGCCTTGAATTTTGATTTTGTCATTCATGAGTTTTATTGCCATGGAGAAGCAGGGGATTTCCAATGCATCGATTGACAGTCATCACTGTAGACTTGTAACATTACAAATGTTTACATACTTTTCAATTTTGAACATAAATTTGATGTTCACATGACGTTCTTTCTGGATACTCTACATTTTTCCAACACAGAGTCATATTGTAGTGCGCTTGTAACAGATTATTAATCAATACAACTTAATTTTTAGATTTAATAAAAAAATGGCTTACACCTGAGAGGGTAAGTAATCCATAAGGGAATGGATGCCACTTGAGATCTGACTGAATATAAATTCCACAAAACTTCAAACTGAGTCTTACTTATAACAAGGAGCTGTTCCTTAATTACGTAAAGCTAAAATCGTATTTTTCAGAACTGCCTCTTCCCTCATTTAGGACTCATAATGGTAACACTAACCTCCTTCAAACTTTATGTTATTCTAAAAACTGTAATAGGATAAAGACAATTTTAAACTCAAAAGTGTAAAATGATTTATTAATATAAAACTAGCATTCCACAACTAAAGAACATCATTTTGAGCAGCTTATGGTTTATTCTAGAGACATGCTTTTTTGCAATTTGTAGATTTAAATCAACGATTGTACAGTTTTTCCCCATATGCTTTTTAGACTTCATAACTAAAATATAAATCCATCCACAATGTAGAAAACAATCATTACGCCATCACTTGGTACGCCACTCATTATACTGTTACACTCGATTGTAATGCACATGCACAACTTACTGACAGATGATTCGAACTGCTTGCTTATTTGCGCAAGTCATGACATGCCTGTCTGTACTATATACATAGCCAGACATATAACACCACACTTCCTGCCTCCTATCATGGCGGACTACTGAGTCATTCTTTATTACTAACTTGTATATTTGGTTTTATAATAGAGACAATATTTACTTGCAATGTTTTTCGGAGTTTTAGCTTTGGTGCCGAGCACGTGAGTTTCTCTAAACAAAGTTTTTATCAACACACTGCCATGTTTGGCTCAAACATAAAAACTCCTTCTTGATCAAAAATGCTTGACACAAATGGATTTAAACTGCTTTTCCATTTAAGAATGTATTTAAGTGGAGGATTCAGGCTTGGTTCAGGCTTGTTTCCTTTCTTATGGAAGAAAATACAATACTAACTTTAAAATCTATAGGGAGAATTAGAAAAATGTTGTGAATGAATTCAAAGAATTAATTGTTGAGGTTTTATAGCTATGTAATACTAGGTCAAATCCCCCACCCTACTCCATAATGGTGCGCAACACTGCTGAAAATCTCAAACAGCATTACGTAATTTAGGATCAGCCCCTAACGTAGGAGTATACCGCACCGTATGTTGCATGACAGGCTTTGCTGAAATTGTATTCAAATTTTCAAGTCTATGACCTATTTCATTCCATATGTTCAGCTAAATGTGTTACTATTTTACACTTTAAAATGTCATATAATTCTACTCAGTTAGTTTAAAATTTATCTATCCCACAATTTTCAGGTTACCCATAAGACCAATACCAAAATGTTTGCTAACGCTAAGCGAAATCCCATAGAGTGACATGCACCATCATTGAACTCGATGTTGTTTCTATGTATGCTTGAGTGATAGGCTTTGCTAATGCTCAGCACCACATGACACAATGAGGTATAGATCTTGAGCTATTGGTATTACTAATTTTACCTTTAACGTAAAATGTAATAACTAATTATTATTCATTTACTAGCCAACTGACTTGTACATATCTTACTTTCCTCATCATAGTTAATATCTGGTATTCCCATTACAAGATAATGGGTACCTTAATTCCTCATTACTCTAAAATATCCAACGAAAACTTTTATTTTATAACCTGGAATTGCCTGGTCCACCCAACCTAACATATACGTTATTGATGCTATCGAAAATACCTTAAGGTCCCCAGAAAGGTTTGCTCCAGCCACTATGCCTGTGACAGCAGGAAAAAACACAGAAAAGACGGAGAAGAAGTCGTGGTCAACTCCTTCAAAGTAGCGATAGTCCGCTTGCAAATTTTGTTTGAACACTTCTACTGAAACAGAATGCATTTTGTCCAATTTAAATACTCTATAACCATAGATCTTAATTGTATTGGCGAAGTCTTTTTTTCATTGATTTAAGACAACAAAGAAGTATGAGGTAGGTACCTGTGTTCAGAATATTTGGTATACTTTTAAAGTATTACCTAAAGTACTTACAGTGGTACCCTGTGAAACCCTTGGCGATCTCCACATTGTTCTTGGGTCCAAGGATGGTCCCGATGACAAAATCTATTTGAGAGAAGAGCAGCACCACCAAAAGACACATTTGGGTCTGGAAAAAAAGGTTATGGATTCAAGGATTTTCTAGTAATATATGGTTGTTTTATAGCATGTGCAATCGTAACAGTGAAACTAATACAAGCATCCTCCATAACTTACAGTTGCGATGGATTTCTGAGAAGTATGCCTTTAACAGTATTTATTTTTAACCTATAAGGTTTCAGGCGATTTTTTTATTTCCCAGCCTATATTTCTATTTCATTACTAAAATTTATTTGTTAGATCGTTGATAAAACACAATAACACTATTTTGTGATTTAAACTTGATTTTATTTAAAATAAAATATTCATTAGTTTTTATTTTATTCCTTACAAAGACAGGTATTTTACCTTTGCACTTTTTTAGTACATAGACTGAGATAGTCGCCTCGTGCTTAATTAATCAGAATAACAGTAGTTGGTCTCACTCAGTACATAGCCACAGTAAAGATGTTAATATGTTTATGTGCAACATTTTTCAGAAATATTTATACAAAAAACGGTTTTGATTAACAAACATTACTTATGAGTCCTGTTGTCTGATTCGAGCAAAATAATCCAACATTAAGAGTTCAGAATAACATTAGTTTCATTAAGAAAAAAATATATATATATATATATATATATATATATAAGGTATATATTCATAAAATTAATAAAGAATCCAACCTTTAAATTTAAAGTCACTTCTTGATTAATATTTGTACCAAATGAAATGTTAATATCATTTTTGGTTCAAAATCTATCAATTCTTATTACTTGCAGAGTATTGTATAGAAAACATTTTAAATCTGGAGCTGGAGCTTTGCCTCCTTGGCCAATAATTATCCTAGGTTAAATAATATCCATAAAATGTCTATGTAAAACTTTTGTTACTCTGCAGTAATCGTGCATAACATGGTATTAGTTCTGGAGCTCTGACTCTTTGGTACCAAAGATGCTTTGCCATCATTCTTGATCAAAACTGTTCTGTAGAACATAATATGTTAATTTTGGTTAAAATGTATACAACCACAAGATGTTTAGAGGGATTAGGAGGTAACTCTTTTGACCTTGATAGTCTTACTGGCCTCATCTACTTTTATAAAAATGACTATACTAATACTCGTTACAATCTAATAATAATTACAAGTATAATCATGGAGTATAAGATGGAGATTCATTTACCTTATACACAATGATAGAACAATATTGTTACTACCAAATAACTGGTTGATTAGAAATAAACTACTAATTTACAAACCTTGTAAATTTTTGTATATTAAGTTTATCTATAAGTTTTCACACTTTTATACTTAATCCATAGCCAAACAAAATATTCACATATTTTGATCATTACTGGGAACCATGTTTACTGGACTGTATATGGGGTGATCTTTAAAATTTATGACAATAAACTGGCTTATCATGAAGCACAATTTTTTAAAGCAAAAGTTAAGGATAAATACAGGTAGGTTTCCAATCCTTACCCTAGTGACCCAGTCCATTCCGACAAAAGCAAGAACGAGAATACCGATGAGAGTGACAGACCCGATGAGTCTGATGTCGTTGGTGCTGTTGTCGATTATGGAAGTACCGAACATCCTCAACACATCCTGTATGGACTCGCAGAAACCTACGATGTACATGGAGACAGCCACAGAGTTGGCCAGGGTGAACATAAGACCGATGGCTCCCCCGAACTCCGGGCCCAGAGAACGAGAGATCATGTAGTAGATACCTCCTGAGGGTTCATAGATAGAACAGTTGTTAGCATCGGTTGAAATCTGTCACCTATAATTAGCACAATACTACAAGTACTAATAATGCAGTTCATTTTGCTAACTCAAAGGACTTATAGTGTTTACACATGTAGTATAATGTGTTGCTGTAAAAAAATTAAATTATGATCTTTAAGTGTAGAAACAAATTATACAATCAAATTTAAGTTTGACTTATCTATAGTAATCGTGCATAGTATATTAATAAAACATTAAACAATACTGAATAGTAAATTAAGCAGTTTTTATTACTAACTTAATATGAATATTTATGGATAGTAATACACAATACATGGTTATCATCTTAATTTGGCTGCAGACGTGTCGTGCTTTTTTGGCCTCAGTTATTATGACAGAAGTATCCACTGTTATGACTTCATCTTAGTTTCTAGGCTATAGCCATAAACTTATGACTCATCTGTGATCATAGTGTTCAAAAAGTTGGGGCACTGTTTCCATTACTCATCATGTTCTGTGCAATTTCCAGATGATATTGCTACTGATCAATGTTAACAGTTTCTGCAAAACTTTACGGATATTCTCCTCATTTCAAAAGACCATCAGATCACCACCGAGCTACCGATCCCAAGAGGGTAACCGATCTTTACAAATTGCAAATCCCGAAAGGGTCACCTATCTCTGTGTGACTTGAATCATGACAAAGAGTTTGAGATTACCAAAATGCGGTACTTTGGCAAAGTTAATATTATTGTTTACCAACCTTAGGACAGGATGTGAGATTGATAAACAATAACTAACATTATTCTCCTCATGCCTAAATCCTTAGTCAAAACTGAATGTACTGATCTAACACTTATCCCTATTAGTCTCTAGAAAATGATTAGGGTACAAGTACACTGACAATGGTGCGATGTAACGAGATGCGATATTAGGTGAAACTATCAAAACAGTTTAAAAATGAAATAAAAATGACATCACGTCATACTTGGTTTACTTTATTCCCTATATTTACATGTATTTGATAGGTTTGTGTTGCGCAACATCGAATCACTGTCCTAGAATTCTTACCATTAAACTGTGATACTACTCCTTTGGTCAAAATTAGTACTTGCTTAATGACATCTTCATTTTGGCTCGTTGAGGATGTGCCTGAACTGGGTACACAGTACAAAGATGTGTGGTCATCTTAAAAGTGGTTATACCGCTCCTTTATTCGTAATTTGATCCGGATTTGTCATCAGAAGCTTGCTTAATCTTGTGAATTGTTTTTGCATTGGTATAACCTAATATTTGCTGAACGTGATGGAATATCACTGCATGATTTTTGGTCATTCACTACTTACTAAATCCAACAAGTGATAGATACACGATACACCTACTCATTCTTGGCCCAAATGCCATTGCAGTGACTGGACTGACATTTGCTGCTGGTGGTAAATAAAATATTCCTTCCACATCTTCGCCAAAAGACGCTTCCCACACTGGATCAGTAGATCCAGCAGGTAAAAAGTTTGATACTTCTTAAACACATCTTGTATATATTTTCACACATTGATGTTAAAATTGCAGACACTTCTGTGAACACTGATTTCATACTAGGAGAAAAAATAATATCTACTCAATTATCAAACACTGCATTTCTAAGAGGAATGAAATAATTTAAGTGGAAAATAAGAAATGTAACTATAAACCAATCAGAGGTCAATGCTAAAATTAGTGCAAAAATATTCTAGACACAATGCACTTACTATGATATACAAAATCTAAAGCGCAAATATTACATAGTGTACAACATTATATCAAAGCAAAATAATGATAAATAATTTATAGCAGCCGCCATATGCATGAAATATACAAGCACAACGTTATAATCCGATATTTAACTCAAAACTTTTATGATTGAAACAAACTTTATTGTAACTTCACCTAGCTCCTTGAATCCAGAGTGTTAAATTAACTTACTGGGAACAAAGAGAAAACATTTTACTCAAGAACAACTAAATTCCACAGAATAAAAGGAAAGCTTAATTTAAATTGTCTACCAGGTCTCCTAAACTCTAGATAACTAATTTCTAGATGTTTTATGTATTACCATTATAATTTTCATCTAGAATTCTTGGTACTCCCTGATTTCTCCTTCTAGGGATTACCACCCTGAACTTTAAGATTTGAGGCAGACCAAGGTGGATGGGACATTCTCTTATAATTTGACTGAGTAACCTTGACTCTTTAAAATACCATCACCACTTGAAAATGTATTTATCTTGGTTTAGTGCTTCAAACGGGATTCAAAAGGAATTATAAGAATTCCTAGTTCGCTGTATGTCAACCTAAGCTTATTACGCTCAACTGAAGGTTTGAAGTAACACTAATTAAATATACAAGGTGTTTGAAAAGTATGGGTACGGCTTAATATTTTACAAACCATAGCAGATAACATCTATAAACTTTGCACAGTGTCATATGGCTATGTAAAACTATTTTTCCTTGCTATTACCATGACACGCCAACCATGGGGGGACGGCCCACAGAGGAAAACATGGAAATCTTAAATGAAAGCATGGGTTTATTTTATATTGTATTATAATTTTATGACATAATTTGCTAATTAAAAAAGTCAGTGAAAACACATCGGTTAGTAGAGTGATACGCCGCCTACCGCATCAGAATACGACGATCCAGTCAGAAATGGCAGCGCATAATGTACTTCACAATGTGTACCTAAAACAACCCGCTATTTCTGATTGGATAAACCTTTTGAGATGCGGTTTGCGGCATTCAACTCTACTAAGTGAGCTCTTTCAAATGAGGTATCACTCAACCCATGCTTTCATTTAAGATTTCCATGTTTTCCTCTGTGGGCCGTCCCCCCATGGTTGGCGTGTCATGGTAATAGCAAGGAAAAATAGTTTACATAGCCATATGACACTGTGCAAAGTTTATAGATGTTATCTGCTATGGTTTGTAAAATATTAAGCCGTACCCATACTTTTCAAACACCTTGTATATGAAAATACTTATTTTATTTCCCATGCACAGCAGTGGCCTAAATATCTCATCTATTGCTTCACAACCTCTGGTTTGTTACTTGGCAAATTCCACACTTTGCACAATCATCATAGAAGTGTGCTATTCAGAGAGAGTCAAGAAAGGGATTGATTGGGTTTGGAATATCCTTACTTGTAATAATTATTTAATGGATATCTGAGGGAAAAAGTATGGTTAAAGTACTTTGAGTTTGGGTTTGATAGATGAGTGGATTTTACATCCCTTGCAATCCCATGTCATAATTATTGTGTTCAATTTTTTCACATTTGTATCCAATATCTTGCAAAAATACACACAAGAGGAAGGTAACATATTGATGTCCAGTGTTGGGCTATTTTCGAACGTGTTAGAGATAAAAAGATACACAAGATACCTTGTTTTATCAGAATTAATGATGGTTGTATCAAGCAAGCATGACAATGCTCTGAGAAAGATGGTGATTTTGCCTTTGATGGTGGATGGAAAGTGATATAGAAAAAATATTCAATGCTCATGGTAGAGTTACATAAAGTTTATTTGGTTTATTAAGAAGGTATCAATCTGTGCGTTATTGACACTTATTTCATAGGAGTGGAATCATCTGCATTCCTAATTTCCAATACCAAGAATGTCCAACAATGGTTAAGTTGGGACTGCTCTTAAGAAGAATTGTGTTTCTTAGCTCCATATCCTCATATCTCAGGGATCCAACCTTATATATCCCTGAGATATAAGGGATCCAACCCTACATGATCTAGCCCTTTCGATGTGACAACCACTAAATTATTTTAGACATCTAAAAGTTATGGAATCTTGCTTAAGATACAAGATTTATGCTTAAATCCTTCAACCACTACTCTTCTGTACTTTAAAGGTTTTTTTACTGATAACCTTCATAAATCAAACTTATCCGCCATATTGAGTCAAGATAAGAGCATTCATATGGTATATCTATCATGGCTTTAGTTACATTTTACTCAAAATCCAAACATTATAAACTTTAGAACAAATCTTTTAAGAGTGATCCAGTTAAAGTTACTTTGTTAAGCACCAAAAAGATAAAGTTTACAAAGATTACAAATGTTAATCCGGTTATCCATTATATACAACTGCAAGCCATATTCATTCAATACAAGTCTGATCATTTGGTTATAACCAATGGTTCTGTTCACATGTACACATATAGAGTAATAAATGTTTCATACATTTTTTTATTTAGAAAGTTATAAAACAAATATTTTTACTGGTAAACAGAGTTAAGTTTTTTACAACCATAAAACTTTTACCTGTATTGGAGTGAAGAAAGAAAAAATACACTATTTGGGTTATTTTAAACCAATATAAAACTCAAATGCCAAACGAATTCTGCAAATTTAAATGAGAAATTCAGAACTAATATTTCTGACTTCGTGAACTTGAATGTACTTATGTGGCTGCATATATTTGAGCTCATACAAAGCAAAATTGTTGTGTCCTTTTTGGTATCTGATATTACATCAATGTTTTTTTTTTGTGGCTAAGAAAAATTATTGTTACATACTTTTTTAATAGAATATAACCTTTATCTTGCATTTTAATTATTTAATTGATTTGCTTAAATTTGGTTCATATGTATGAGGTGTGTTCAAAAAGTAAACGAAATTTATTTATTCATCTACATTAATGTTGTCACCTTCAAAATAGTCCCCATTAGATATTATGCACTTGTGCTAGTGCTTCTTCCAATCCTCGAAATACTTCTCAAACTCAATTTTTGGGATTGCCTTTTGCTCTTTCAGTGATGCACTTTTAATGTTCTATGCTTGTTTACTCCTCCCTCCCTAAGGACTAGATGGTCCTTTAAGGATTTTTTTTTAAATTTTGGAAATAAAAAAGTCACAAGGAGCCATATCTGGAGATTATGGAGGCTGGGGCATCTTTACAGTACTGTTTTGCCCACAAATTTGTGAACAAGCAATAAACTATGAGCAGGTGTATTGTCACAGTGCAAGAGCCATGAATTGTTTTGCCACAAATCCAGGTGTTGTTTCGGATTGCTTCATCTAAATGGCGTTGAAGTTGTAGGTAGTACTCCTTATTGACCAATTGACCTTGTGGCAAGACTTCATGGTGCACTATGACATTAAAATTGAAGAACACGGTGAGCATGGAAAGAACACAAAGAAGAATCTTTGATGTTTGACTGCACTTGCCAACCCTTTTTCGGTCTTGGTGATCCAGAATACCTCCACCAGGATGATTGAGCCTTAGATTCAACGTCATATTCGTAAACCTATATTTTATCACCTGTAACAATACGTTTCAGTAATTCTCCATCGTCAATGACTTCATTTAGTGACTCCTGAGAAGCATCCATTCACCACTGTTTTCGTTCAAAATTCAACAATTTTTAACAAATTTTGCTACCACATGTTTTATGTCCCAAACATTCAAAAATATTACATGGCATGAGCCAAATGATATGCCAAAATCATCAGTGACTTCTCTGATTGGAATATGGTGATCGTTTATAACCATTTCTTTCACTTTTTATAAATTTTTATCAGTGATTCATGTGCTGGGGCGTCCGGAGCATTTGTCATCTTCAATGTCTTCAAGGCCATCTTTGAAACACTTATACCACTTGTAAACCCTTGTTTTATTTATATTAGACTCATCACAGGGCTTTGTTAACGTTTTCCACACTTTGATAAACTTTATTTCATTTTTGACACAAAATTTAATACAAATTGTTTGATACATTTTTTTAAACAAACAAAGATTCCTGACGTCATAAAATATGTCTAACCTTAGCAGCTGCCACTGTAAAAATAAACTTTGAATACAGCTGGAAATTTCATTATAATTCAGAAGCATAAGTACCAATATAATAAACAAATCTTGACAATCGGACTCTTCAAATCCGTGAAACTTAAAAATTTCTGTTACTTTTTGAACACACCTTATATATATATATTTTTTTTTTTATGTGTCGTAATTAAAAATCTTGTTTGAAAAATACCATATCCTCACATATTTTACTATGATGGGAAATTACTATATATTCATTGCATAATTGTTTTATGTTCTAAAAATATGTCTCAATTTGATACTTTATAACTCCATTGCACTTGACATATACCTGCTCTGATCCTGCCATTGGTGCTGACTGCAGACATGGACACGCCCGTGATGAGTGTTACAATGTTGGCAGTGATGATAACAACCAAGCCCTGCACTGAAACATGGCATGCGCATGCAGTGATACCAATATTACAGCGATGGCGTCATGCGCTGATGATCAGGCAGTCTGCAATTGGAGTCAGCTGTCCTATGAAATGTAGCAAACAGATAATTCATGTGGACAAGCAGAGCGACTAAGCCAAACCGATGGTCTTCATTTAGTTACTTTGCAACGTAAATCCTAGTAAATAAATACTCTTGGGGATAAAATTTAGTCAATTTTTCTTTCAAAACATTACTGGGAATATAGGCGAAGTACTGTCAATTTCAAAAAGCCATTTGCCATTCAATAGTACAGTATATATTGAAGTATACTTTTAATACCTAGTAAAATATTTCTCACTTATGAAAGATTCTTGAATGGCATCGTTTGAACTGGAATAAAGATGTAACTACCCCATTTGGAAACAATTTTTATGGATTTGAAATGAGTAAGAGAATATAATATTTTGTAAAGATGTGCAAATCTTCTAGTAAGTGTATAAAAACATTTGTGCAGCAGTAAAGTCTACAGAAATCAATCCAAAAGTACCAACAAAAATAGTGCAACTGCTGCAAAGCGAGATGGTGCTGAGCCAAAGCGAAGAATGGTAAGTGGGGGTACCTCCTTCGATGAGCCCGTTGGTGCTGACAGCCGACATTGAGAGGGTGGTGAACAAGGTGACAATGTTGGCGAGGCAGATCACCGCAATGCCCCACCCTACGCAAGGTACAGTGGCAATATTGCTGAAACTCAACTTGCAGCAAAATATTGTCAGGTTGAATGATCGTTGTTTCACACAAAACAAAGTAGTTTTAGGGTTCAAAGTATTTATTATATTACATATTCTCTACATAATACTATTATTATGGTATTAAATATTACTAAAATATATAATTTATAACTCCATTCCAACTGACATATAGCTGCTCTGATCCTGACACTGGTGCTGACTGCAGAGAATCATCAATGGGATTGATGATGAACTATGTTTTCTTCAAAATATACAATCATTCTCTATTACTGATTGGGAAATATTTTCAAAAATGTATTATTCAGTTAAACAGATTTAATAAAGAGAGTAAAGTAAAGAAAAGAATGTCTTATTTTACCAGGTGAAGTAAGGGTTAAGAAGCCCTCTCTAATAGTTAACCTGGTAGCACTATGAAACCCTTAAAGTAAAACAGTATATCAGGTATTCCTAGACTTCTTGTAACTGACCACTATGGGATTTATCCTAATTCTTATAAACTATATAAATTTTGCAGCGTGTATTCTTTGGGTACTTGAATGATTATAATAATTTATATAAAGTACCCCTATAACCTTCATGTAGGAGAGTGGTATTTCCAAAGCAATTTTAAACAATGGTTACAATCTTTCAAAATAATTTATTGCCATTCTTAATGTTTTACATAATACTCTAGGTTCCTTTTCAGTTGTTATGAAAGAGTGTAAAGTTGTAATATTTGGAATTAAAATGTTTCTCTCTAATGAGAGAGAAAACAAAAGAAATTTAAAATGTTTCTCTGAATTGCAATGGCGACCTTTCATTGCAATGGGTTAAATGGGGGGTTTGAAGACATGTTGAAAAAATTAACATTGTTTTACAGGGGAAGATTAAAAATCATGCCAAATCTTAGTACAATAAATTTGGGAAATTGATATGGATAGCTTTATTATATCAAAGGGCATAAATAAAAATATAACTGGAACATTCAAATGATATTGTTTTATGGGAAAGAAAATATATATAACCAGAGGGCTTGCTGGTTCAATTGTATTATGCTGTTTTGGATCAGAGGACTAGAGAATAAAATTGAAATAACTGATTTTGAAAGCTTTAAATAAACATAATTTATTACATAAAACCCTAATCAATCCGAATAATAATAATAATAATATTTATTTAAATTATATAGCAATATAATTTCTTGCATTATATTGAACTAGCTATCTGATAAAACTGTCAACTATAAATCTGATCCTGGAATGCACTAATGGCCTCCTCAGTCTGCAAAAAACTGTGGTCGCCCAGAACCACAATCTTTACTCCAGTTACACAGTAGACCCAATTATGCAGTGACATTTCACACACTTTTAACCACTGTCTTCTACTACTAGGCTTGGGTTCCATGCCTGAGAGTCAACATAACCTCAAAACACTAGAGGACTCACCTATGCCAGCTTGTCCGATGACCCATGACAGCCGTAGGAACAACATCACACCCCAGATATTGAGCAAACATCTCATCTGCACAACATCCGACATCTCATCATTGTACATCCTATGTAATATTATGTATAGCACAGTAAATAATGTTTACGCACATTTCAAAGTATTGCAACCCTTACTAATGACTCAATTCATGATTACAAATAATTTGTAATTCACTATTATTATTGCCTATTTTATTGTTGTTTATGTTTAATTTAATAATATTTGTTATATCGTTTATCATCAACTTTTCCAAAATATCACTACATAAAACAGGTACAATTAATAATTTTTGAATACATTATTCTAGAAATAAATAACGTAAGAATAATTTAATAAAATAAATAATATGTTATAAAGGTAACAGGTGGTAAAGATAGTATGTCATAAAGTAATGGATTTGGAGCCCCCATGGGGGTTCTACATGCACACGTGGCTTAATAAGGAGGGATGGGGGTTGAGGGGAATATAACTCCTTAAAAGCCCTAAAATTAAAAACATGTATGTATAACAGTGATACAACTTGTTTGAAATACAACAGTTTAAACATTTTATTTTGAATTAGGTCTATCTAATTCATTTAAATGTAAATGTATTTAGATTTATTCCACACCCCTCGCTGTGGTGTGCTCTTCAATCAGATTCAATTCCCCCTCCCCAAAGCCAAGTCCTAGTTACGCCACTGCACTCAGGGAGTAGGAGCATCATTTCACACTATGTAAAATTTTTTATAAGAAAATGTAAATTTATGATTACAACATGTGGTATAAAGAAATTGTTATGCATCAACCTGTGTTAGAATTACCTTATTTAGCAGAACAGATTCTTACCCAAAAAATATAAAATAGCAATATTCATTTTTCAATTTTTTTATGATGAAATATCCAAATAATATAATTTTATTTTATAAAAAATGTAATTTATCAAATATATTATTAGAATACTGGGTCTTTTAGTATGATTCTGGAAACAGTGTTTATTATATAAAAACATTGCAACCTAATTCTTGTCAAAAATATTAGCCTAATTTAGCTTATGAAAACCTCCGATAATAGACTCTTAAAGTCTATACATCAGAGTACTGTACCTTACAAAAACATTATTACAAGCACTACAACACGATTCTTGTAAGAAATATTCATCTAGTTTGTAAAAATCTTCTGACTCTTCAAACTTCCACATATGTCAAAACCACAGAAACCCAAATCACATTCTGAGTTGTCCAATTCTAAAACTAAAATATTCGTATATACGAGGTGTGGCAGAAAAGTAATGAGACTGGAATCACTGAGAGCGATCTGGCAACACAGCAATCTTCTCCTTATCACAACTTGTATTTTGGTGCCTTCCAAAGACCCAGTACAAGTTTCAACCTTGTCCAGTGAATACGTGACTCATTAGAACGTGAAAAGTGAAGTATTTCTAGTGTGGTGTGTTTTGAAAATGGAACAGCATAGTTAGGAGCAATAGTGTGCCATTAAAGTTTATGTTAGGCTGGGTGAATATGCGACTTTGACTTTCGAAAAGATACAAAAAGCTTATGGTGAACATTCATTATCAAGAGCACAAGTTTTATGGTGGCATAAGGCACTTTTACAGGGTCAAGAGTTAGTTGAAGATGAAGCTCGTTCTTGGAGGCTTTCAACATCGAACGAGTGAGGGCAGACCGTCGACTTACATTAGGGCCAATGAGAATAGAGTTAAGTTTGAATCGTTTCACTCTTCATCAGATTCTGATACAAGATTTGGACATGAGAAAGGTGTGTGCCAAGATAGTACAAAAAATCTGACAACTGAATAAAAAGACAATCGCAAGAATGTATGCCTTTATCTTCTTGACATTATTGTAAATTGCCCACATTTTTTTAGTCACGTGATCACGACTGAATCATGTGATTTCGAATATAATCCCGAGACAAAACCACAAAGCGAAGAGTGCATACTCCTCAATCTCCTTGATCAAGGAAAGCTCGCACGATAAATAAGAAAATCAAGCCCATGCTTATTTCTTTTTATTTTAATTTATAGGAGGAGGATCGTTCACAGAGAATTTGTGCCTCCAGAACAACCTGTTAACCAAGTCTTTTAAAAAGAAGTACTTGAACGGCTCAGGAAAAGGGTACTTCGAGTCAGATCGGACGTTTTAGACCATTGGATGCTCTATCATGACAATGCCCCTACCACACGGCAATCTCTACCAACCATTTTTGACCAATAAAGATATTTCTATGATTCCTCAGCCCCCCCCCTCTTCACCTGATCTCAGTCCCTGTAATTTCTTTCTGTTTCTTAAGATAAAAAACACTTGAAAGGGAACTTGTCATCTTAGTATTTTTGAAAACATCCAACAGAGCGTAACCAAGGAACTAAAGGCGATACCAGTTGAAGCCTTCCAGCACTGTTATGGAAAGTAGGAACAACGCCTCCACCACTGTATCGCTGCACAGGGAGACTAGGTACTTGGAAGGTGATAAAACCAATGTGTAAAAATAAAATAGTTCAAATAAAAAATCAGTCTTATCACTTTTCTGCCACACCTCGTAGGACAAATGAAGGTGATACATGAAATGAAATTAATTTGTAGAAGGCTTTGTAAGGTAGGCTTACAGTAATTTGTAAGCTAGGTTTAAACGGTATAGATCAGACATTATTTTGTAATAATATAAAAACTGTGTAAATTTATATTAGCACAGGTTTTTTATTGCACTAAAGGTTAATACAATTCTAAAGTACTTTATCTTAACTGGTTGAAAAGATATACTTTTTTATAAAAAACACATACAGAGAGATAGACGGAAAACTAATAAACGTACCTTCCTATAAACTTTTTTGCTCATATTTATGTGTGTAGGTTTTTAATGTGCCGCTATTTAAAAATTAATCCTTGAAAAAAATTTAAAGTCTTTAAAAATACCTATATTATACTATATATAATAGTATAAAGTAGTAGCAAAATATCACTGTAGTTGTTCAAAATTTCCTTGATAAAAAATCATTTGATAAAAACAAAATGGCGGCTGAAAAAAAGAGTTTCCGGTGTCTTGTTCAGTTGAATGTTGTATCGTCATGATTATAGGATATTGCAGAGTTATTACAATAGCTGTATATACAAAATATGTACTGTAGGAAACTTATTTTCCAAAGATTGACTAAAAGCCATACGGTATTTTAAGAATCATAGCAAACATAACGAAGTGAAATTCTCATCATAAATTACCTACATTTAAGTTATTACATTATTTTTTGCAGTTTTTTGTTTTGGTATTTGGTGATGAAATATCATAAATAATATGCATGTAGCTATGGGGATTAACAATAAGGTTCCGTTCAATTATATACAACATACACTGTAAAGCAACGTTAAGTTTGTTATTGTTTTTCCTCTATGCGGGGAAGTAGGCCATGTCATCGACACTGTGCCGCAGGTTGGTGTAGTCGGGACGGGGTAATTGATACCAACTGCCACATCCTGCTGAAACCATAATCCTGCTCCTTACTCTTTGTTGTGTAACTAACTGTTGCAGTTTGGTACCTTCGGATATAAATAGGCTTGGGTTTATTAATACACCCCTTTTTAATTGTAACCTTTTCCTTTACACACAATAGTCTACTACTTGTGCATGCTATGTTAGTTCATGTAATTTGTTTATATATATATATATATATATATATATATATATATATATATATATATATATATACACATTACATGAACAAATTATATACAAATTACATAATTATATATGATTATTTGATCATACACACACACATATATATATATATATATATATATATATATATATATGATTAAATAAGCCTACCAAAGAACTAAGACTAAGGAAACTACATAAGTCCACCGCGCACCGAAGCGCACCGACGGGGGGCAGGTTGAAACGGGAAGTGCCCCCTCACAAGAATATTTTATTTCGTATTAATCGATTGCCTAGTAGTCTATTTTCGACTAAAAATAACATTCTTGTTGGAACTTTGAATTCAATCATAATGAAATGTATAAATTCAAACGTTATAACTATTTTAATTTACGAAATACAGGACAATGTACATGTAATAATTCAAGATTGTACAAAACGCAACAATTTTTAATTTCACCGTCACGCAGCAACTACGTAAGTGAGGTTAGTTCTTACTATTTCTTATGGCTTCTAACTGTATACCCGGTACTTTCAGTAACCAGAGTACAAAATGTAGGTACTCGTACTGATTTAGAATCATACAATGAATGCATACCGTTACTGCTAAACGAGTCCGATTACTTTGTACCAGGAATGGCGTTAAACGTGTAAAGTATTTCCATCGTAAAAATACCTACCTGAAACAGTAACCTGTACCAGGTATTTTCGGTTTGCGGTAACTTGTACTCTCAAGGCAGAAGAGTACCCGGTACAGAGTATCTTAGTCCCGATGTGATCAGTTGTCACTGTAGTGAGTGAGTTGCCGAGATTTGTAATGCGTTAGTTTGTTGTAACTTGTTGTCACTACCAGACAATAACTGGGTAGTCTGACGATTTGCGCGTTAAAAACGAGATGTTGTCGGTTACAACAAATGAACTAAACCTTCTTAAATTAATCTGTGTTCATAATTAAACGATTTAATTGAAGGTTTTCAAAATTACACGCTCAGCACAATGATTTAGAGCTCTATAACTTGACCAATGCCAATTTTTGGGACCATCCGGTCCCGTTCAAGACCGGAGTTAAGATGGTAATTTAATAACAACTTCATTTTCATACTATTCTAAAATTACACATTCAATTACAATAGACTTGTATATGTCTTGTACAAACAATTCGTTTTAATCGCATAACAAGTTTCTGAGTTATGAAGTTTTAAAGTTGCAGTTTGGTTGAAAAGCACCATAAACAGGAATTTTTTGTTGTTATCGATATAAAAACTACAAGTTATTGTAGTAGTTTTATATATAGAAACATAGTAATAAACAGCCTAAATTTTAATGTAACTCCCGTTATTGTATTTCTCTTAGTTAGTTTGTAGTGAATTTCCAAACTCGGATAACTATACATTTTGATTCAGACATCAAGATTTAGATTTGGTCTTGATTTGTGATTTAGACTTAACTATTTTTTCAATATTTTGTTAATTTTACGGTTAAATTTTGTTTTAGTTAAATAAATTTCATATAAAATTTATATATCGCAGAAGATTTTAAGTATCCCTGTATAAGATTCCTGGTGATAGGTGGTAGAATTCTTATACTGCAAACTCTATACTCCTGATTTGTCCCTCTTTTTATTACTTCAGAAGTGATATAAAATAACGATTCTAGGATCTATTACAAAACTCCCGAGGGAGGACCCCCGAACCCCCTACTGATCTGGAGGGTTTTCCATACCCCCAACAACCCCCAGAGAGGATTTGTGGGTGCTCCACTGCTTGAGTGGAATATTAAAAAGTGTGATAGGATGGGTAGGGACATGAGTATCATAATATAAATCCAAGCTGCGAAACTCATATCAATTTAGTTAAAACACAATCCATGAAAGCTAAAAAATTGTAAACAAATTTCTGGATATAAAAGTATATTATTGAATTTCATACATGGTATTTTTTAAATACTCATTAACAAGTATCAGTCAGAAATTTAGCGTATACAAATGACACGTTTGGGGAGAAGTGACATATCAATTTCGTCTTTTTTAATATTATTCAGTAAACATAAAGGGTGTTTAAAATATATTTGGGGGAGTGCATTTTTATAAAATTAAAACAGTTTTAAACTTTTTAACCCTCCTCATTGTTTATTTATTAACTCTCCACAAGAAGGAATGTCCTAGTTAGTATTAAGTCTTAATATGGAATAACTGACACATTTCTTATATAACTATAATATCCCTTTTCTTACAATGACTATAGTTCTCTTTGAGAACAGCTAATCAAGTTCAAACAGTAATACAATTTACCAGACTTAAACTTAAATGTCTTAAACGCCGGCTGTAGTGCAACGACTTAGAGTTTTATAACAAAGAACAAAGTTGACTTCAAATGCTTTTACGCTCTCATTTCTGTCTTTGAAGTATAGGATATGTCTCATTTTAAAGATTAATGCGTATCGAAACGCTGTTCAGTTTTTCCTGTAAAATGATTTTTTTTTTTTAATTCAAACGATTAATAGAAACAGTTTGTGAGTTTTTCAAAAAGATTTTGGGTGTGCATTAAGTTACATATTTTTAATGAGACATCTCTCTAGTTCTCCGACTAAAAATAAGGGCAAATAAGTGTTTAGCATACATCGTATGAAGCTAAAATTATTATCGTGATTTCATTTGACAACTGTAAATAGTTTTTTTACAATTATTTACGTTTATTTTGGAGATCAAACTTCAAATGTCGTACTAAGATTTGTAACTCAACCACAGGATTATAAAGCTGTTCAGTCAGACAGTTGTAACTCTAGGCAATATAACATTTATGTTATATACAGTACGTGCGAAGTGTTATAGTACGGTACCGGTACAAGTTATCTTGGCCTTGCATATCCATTTATCATAAATACTAATTTCGTTCTAAGATTTGTAACTCAACCACATGATTATAAAGCTGTTCAGTCAGACAGTTGTAACTCTAGGCAATATAACATTTATGTTATATACAGTACGTGCGAAGTGTTATAGTACGGTACCGGTACAAGTTATCTTGGCCTTGCATATCCATTTATCATAAATACTAATTTCGTTCTAAGATTTGTAACTCAACCACATGATTATAAAGCTGTTCAGTCAGACAGTTGTAACTCTAGGCAATATAACATTTATGTTATATACAGTACGTGCGAAGTGTTATAGTACGGTACCGGTACAAGTTATCTTGGCCTTGCATATCCATTTATCATAAATACTAATTTCGTTCTAAGATTTGTAACTCAACCACATGATTATAAAGCTGTTCAGTCAGACAGTTGTAACTCTAGGCAATATAACATTTATGTTATATACAGTACGTGCGAAGTGTTATAGTACGGTACCGGTACAAGTTATCTTGGCCTTGCATATCCATTTATCATAAATACTAATTTCGTTCTAAGATTTGTAACTCAATGATTATAAAGCTGTTCAGTCAGACAGTTGTAACTCTAGGCAATATAACATTTATGTTATATACAGTACGTGCGAAGTGTTATAGTACGGTACCGGTACAAGCTATCTTGGCCTTGCATATCCATTTATCATAAATACTAATTTCGTTCTAAGATTTGTAACTCAACCACAGGATTATAAAGCTGTTCAGTCAGACAGTTGTAACTCTAGGCTATAGGCAATATAACATTTATGTTATATACAGTACGTGCGAAGTGTTATAGTACGGTACCGGTACAAGTTATCTTGGCCCTGCATATCCATTTATCATAAATACTAATTTCGTTCTAAGATTTGTAACTCAACCACATGATTATAAAGCTGTTCAGTCAGACAGTTGTAACTCTAGGCAATATAACATTTATGTTATATACAGTACGTGCGAAGTTTTATAGTACGGTACCGGTACAAGTTATCTTGGCCTTGCATATCCATTTATCATAAAAAGAGAATCTTGAAAATAAAGAGATGGTGAATAGGTGAAATGTTTAGTTGATTCTACAGTTACTGAGAGCTTTATTATAAATTACTGGTTTAAATTCAAGACTTTAAAAAGTTGATGAAAAACTTGTTTTATCAAGAAGTCAATTTTTATGTCCATAAATAGTTTGTTACATAATCTTTGTTGTTTCAACTATTTAAGATTCGCTAAATAAAATTATAGGTTGAAAACTAAAACATTTTAGGCATAAGGTTTTCATACGACCTAACATTCACTACATCCTCGATTAATATAATATGTTTTCATAAAAATTGCTCTATTATGACTAGAATTTACTTCAAAATTCTATTATATTTGCACTCTTCTCATGAAATAAAAAATATACATACATACAAATGACATTGCTGACTTGGATTTACAATAAGACAGTTGGGACTCTTGATTGAATGGGATTTTTCGTACGAATAGTGTACGATTTTTCGTGTGTAGTGGATTGATTGTGTTTCATTGTTAATGGAAATACCTCTGAATGTATAACACACGTTATACAGCAAAACCAGTTGAAAATGTCATCTGTTTGTCCGTCCACAAGATATCTTGAAAAACGAACTGACCTAATAGAGTTGAAGTTTAGTATAAAGGTTCATTTTGATGTAGGTAGCGTAGAGTTCGATGATGGTGCATGTCTCTTCATACAATTTGACTGAGCGTTAGTGAACATTTTTATATTGGTGTTAAGTGTAACCTTGACAGCAACGAGATAAACAGAATAAATGCATTTGTAAATAAACGGAGTACAATAATATGTCATTTTAACATATGTGACATAGTTATATTACATTTTGCTGAAAAACTGTATAACCTTAGTATATACTACACATTTTAGTTTTTTTTTTTTTTTTCAGAAAATGTAAAGGTTTTGAGAAGTTTAAGTGAAATTAAAATTATATATATGTGTGTGTGTGTGTGTGTGTGTGTGTGTGTGTGTGTGTGTGTGTGTGTGTGTGTGTGTGTGTGTGTGTAGGCTAAGTTTATTATGGGTCAAATTGACGTGCGGACAGTTTATTGAACACAATCTTGTTGAAAGTCAGTATTCACTAAAATAAATATTAAATTACTTTTTGTATTCTTCAAACTATCAGGAAGAACACGAATGAATAACGAACAAAAATATATAGCATGACGTGTAAAATGTGTAATGAATATGTAAGTTTTTGTGTGTTATTTATAATGTGTGTGTATAATGGCAAACAATATTTTTTCTGAAATTACAATAGCTTACAAGAAATGGCAATTTTTACTTACATAAACTCCCTCCAACCATCCAAACTTGATGATTTTCCCCTTTTTGTGCTCTCTGCTGAGAATGCTGTAAGTGCTCTGTCGCCGCTTTGCCTGTTATCAGAAAAGAAGCAAATTACAACTAAAATACTAACTGTTATTTGTTATATTTTCATACAATGTTGTCTATTCAAACTTCTTATATAAATAACAATTAGGATTTGGCTTGCAACAATGAAATATACAGATAGGTGGGTAGCCAAACAAATATAATACTCTTTGTCAGAAATAAATAGAGAAAAGTATATCTAACAATTCAGTTTAAATGAAGAAGGACTTTGAGAAGAGAAACAAAATTATAAATGACTCTGAGAAGCAGAAAAGGAATCTTAATTATTAGGCTTACACGACCGGTCTCGTGTCTCATCAAGGGGTTCCCGGTTCAAAATGCGTCGAAAATTAAAACAAATTCTAAATCTTAAAATATTTCGGCCTCGGTTTGGAGAGCTATTCTGTCACAAATTGAAATATTTAAAGTTAAATTATTCTAGCAGTTTATGTACTGAACTGAAAAATCTTGTAACTAATCAAGAAAAGGAAATGTTAAAAGACTTTGAGACGAGGAAGGTTAACGCTAGAAATTACGCTAGAGAAAGGAATGGTAATGCTAGGACATGATAGAATGGGAATGGTAGAACTCCGAGAAGGTGAAAAGGTCTCTTATAACTCTGAAAAGGGTATAATGAATATTAGGACACTAAGAACAGGAAAGGGCATGTTAAAAGAACTCTGAAAAGTGGAAAAAGGAATATTAAAAGTACTCTGAGAACAAGAAAGGAAATGTTAGGACTCTAAGAAGGGAAAAGGGCTTGAAATAAGGTTTATAAGAACTGAGGAGTGGGTATGTTAGGGCTCTCACTAAAAGAAAAGGACTGTTAGGGCTCCCAGAAAGGGGAAAAGGACTGTTAGAACCCTGAGAAGAAGGAATGGAATCTTAGAAAGACTCTGAGAAGAGGACAGGGATGTTAGAAGGACTTTGAGAGGAGTAAAGGATTAGAATGACAATTGCATGCGTGTAAGTGGTCCAGCCAGAACTAACCACCTACTACTAACTGCCTAGGTCCGGTCACAACCAGAATTATCCACCTCCGACTTTGCTAGACAAGTCTCAATATACCTCACTTATCTCAGGATAATTACTGACATATGTACTTATTTTAAGTGTTAGAAAGTTACCACAAAGTTTCCATTACTTCTAACACTTTCCAGCCAATTACATATCAAAGGGAGTACCACGACTGGACTAAAACTGCGTTAGAGATGATGAAGTAGGAATTATGGATCCTCTATTTTAAGTCCCAGTATGTTATTTCATAACGTTGGTGCAGAACATAAACACAAATGCACTGTTGATATTCTACATAGTGGTAGTGTTTATGCATAGTTTCGGATATTCACTCCCTATTTACGATCAAGCAAAGTCATAGACAGGAACAGTATACGGAATAAAGGGAACATTGAATTCTTTTAGACTAGACGAGTCTTTATTTAAAAAATACAGTTATTTTAAAATTGGATACGAACGTAGTTTAGGTTGTGAAAAATTATGTTTTCATGTCATCCATCGGTGAAAGAAATGATTTAACAATTTTTAAACACGTATAAGATTAATAGTATTGCCTGTTCATTACACACAATACTAGTTGATGTGACAGACATGTATATACATATTTTTTTGTACAAACCTTCTTTTACGGCAATGGCCATTCTGTAAGTGACTTTACCTTTGCTTTAAGATGTGTTCTCAGGACTGTTTAATAATGAATTTATGAACATCTGAAACCGGTTTTGGATAAGATGAAGAGGTAACAAGATGTAATATCCTTGAATTATGGAATTGTGGGACACCTTATAAACTAAAAGATTTGTTGGACGGTTTGTGTAGATATTTAATAAAGATTAATCTGTATCTATAATCATCAAGCGTATCTATAAAGTTTTAACTCATCACTTTAATATGGCGGAAGGAATTGACCACCGGTAGTTGTTTTTACGAAGGTTTTGCTGATAATGTCTTAAATTTTCTATTGTCCTTACGTGTAACGGTGTAAAGCAGATATTTGCAAAGTACTTAAGGGGAGGAGCGATGGGCTAGAGAACTTCATAGTTCGACTGACGGTTTTGAACTTCAGGGAAATCTGAACGTCATTGTTTCAAAGGGCCACAGAAGAAAAACAATCAAGACGAAAACTGGGATAATTGACCAATATAGCGTCGGGATATTGATTAAGGATATCTTTTCGGGCTATAATGGTAGAATCTCTAGGTTAACCCCAAGGAAAATGTAAAAAAGATGAAAAAGACATATCTCAGCTCGAGATCTGCAATATATTTGCTCTTTAAAGTCGTGTAAATAAGCAACCTCCTGCGTGTTATTAAAACTCGTGCTAAGTATCGAAGATGACAAATAATTATGCCGGATTTTAACTAAGTAACAGAGTTTCGTGCACTTCTCATCATGCATGATTACTTGACGTAGGTTTTTGTTGTTTTCGAGGTTCTTGTTGAATTTGGGCCAAACTTCACGGCTGCGCTGAGGAATGACGATTAATGTCCTCCGAGATTGCCACATGAACTTCAGAGGGTGAAAAGTACCACCACATGCTGCAAGTATTCATCCGCCTCTCATACTCGTGTATTTCGTGTGAATTAAATCATTAGTATTGTGGGTACTAGTTTATGGACAGATAGGCCAGGTGGGGGGAGAGGGGGTCTTTTCCAAAAACATCAGGTTTCCCTGCAGAGTCCATCGCTTCGGTATTTCCCGTGACCCAAGAGGCAAGCACTGGAATATGTACTGATTTATTCAGTTTTCTCGTGGTTATATTCAAATAAAAGGTGTTCTGGTAGTTCAGTTTTAAATTAATCATGTAATGGTAGTGCATAGGTAAAGACGATGTTTCGTGAATAACTAGTACACCATCGGCCGCGCGGACAGATCAGACAGTGGTAAATATACTACAAGTATCCCTAAAATTAGTTATAGACATTGGAGAAATCCCCTTCTTTACAACTCTATATGAGTCTTCATATAGACTCATATAGTGGAGACTTTATGGTGGTAATATTTGCACACTAATTAAGGACACTTGATCCAAGCAAGCACCATTTTTTAAGATTCTATAAAGTCGGCATCGTATTGCATTGCATAAACTATAATGCTCATATAACCAGGGGCGATTACATAAGTCCGCCCGTTAGGCTGGGAAATTAGGAATAAAAGTAGATTCCCCATCAAAATAGGTTTTACTACAGTATATGGTTGGATTTATCAAATACTATCAAAGTGAGAGAAATTTAAAATTACTTTTATAAAGACCTAAAAACTTTGATTCCTCCCCAAAGAATCAACATTCAATCTTATGCACGATGAATATTACGTAACTTAAACATCAGAGTCAACTATTTCAAAATGGCAAAAGTTTTCTATTTTTTTCTGGTGAAATTTTATATAAAGGGTTTATACGTGTACCATTCTTTATAGGTTTTGTAATTCCCTACAAGTAGAAACTCGTCTTTAAAAAAGGTCACTGTTTCCAGCTCAACAAGAAACGTCCAGTCAATTCCGGTGAAGTCTTCGAAATTGTTTTTGATAAATCAACCCTCGTTCTTTAACTCTCATTTTTAGAGGGCGTCCACCTGTCGAGGTCACCGACGAAAGAGGTCAATCTGCAGTGGGGAATGAATGGCGACCTCGGGCGAGCCAATCGTCACCCCATTCATCAAACTTAACGTACGCCATAGAGTGGATAATGAGAGGAAGGCTCCAATCTTGCGTACCGGTGCGGCTGCTGAGGTTCTTCCTCTGCCAATCACTTTAGTGGTGTTTGACATGCAGAGATGATACGCCGCTAACTGCTATCTGCGCTGTCTTATACCACAACGTCCACAATCGTACGTTGTGCGTCCTTGGGCTATAGTAAGAGTTGACGAGATAATAATTGCCGTTTCCAGTCACGTCGAGTTAGGGATGGTCAAACAAAAACGTGACTCTTTGGGACTGTATTTAATAACATTTAACTTACGCAATAAAAATATACGAGAAACTACAAGTTTCGCTGAATCTAATGATGTAGGTTCTGATTGAAGACGGGGTGAAATGATAAATCCAGTCCATCTCAGTTCATCAAGTGAAGTATTTAATTTTTATATGTAAGCACAGAGTTAACAGAAAAACATGTTAACTTTCCTACATATTGTTTAATTCCACTGTAAAACAACCACTGTTGCTTCATAAAAATAACTTTCATTTTGCATCTTCTGTGACAATAGCCGATTGTTCAGATCTTAGTAGTTTCTACAGGTCAATATATAGATTTCTTATATTACGAGAATTTAGATTATTTAATTTTCTAACTCAACTGATATCATTCGGTCAATTTCAGAATTAGTCGAAATTAGTGTTCCTCAATGGTATATTCTGGGCCCAATCTTATTTATATTTTTATGGATTGTCTTCCTTTCGGAGGAAGATCACAAAATCAATTTAGTGATGTAGGCACTACTAATTTCTTGTTAAACAGTAAAAAATCAGCAATAATTGCAGTGTTTCAATCTCCTCAATGTGTCTAAGAATAATCAGAGACTCGTTTATATCTAACTCGGATATTATCAATCTTAAAATTAAGTGGATTACGTTTAAGAAATAAAATTTTAATTATTGGAGCTCGATAAAATATTTAAAACTAAATAAACGGTCCATGTAGTTAAAATGTAATCAACTTCAATTAATCAATCGAATTAAATGGTTGGATGATTTAATGAATCATTGAATAAATACTTGCATCTAATAACAGGATCCTACGTAATTGAAAATAGAATCAAATATTTGACTCAATACCAATTTCAAATCATTCATAACTTCGTGATGAACAAGTATTCAATGTTGTACAAAACACTCGAATACCCACACATAAAAACAAGCAAATGTATCACAACTCCTCAAGTTCTAATCAACTGCTACTTAATATTCCAATGACTAGATGTGTATTTTCCCAATTTTGATTAATTATCTTACAATGAATGGTTTAAGTGAAACGACTCGAGGTGGACATTTCAAAGAAGTAGGCCTAAGGGGAGGTAATCAGGATATACAGGGTGTAACAAAAAGGTTGGGCTCGCTATGTATTTTGAAATTTTGTGTGTGATTCTAAGCTAAAAATGAAGAATAACCTTTTTCCAATTTCCACTTCGTTTAACCGCTAGCCGCCATTTTTTATTTACAAATAATTATCTCTAAAACTAGTAAAGTTAAATAAACCAAATTTGGTACATGGGTTTAAATAGATAAGAGGAAAATAAAAAATAATTTTGTTATTTTCTTTAATATTAACAAAATGGCGTCTGTTTAAAGTCACATAACAAAAAATTAGTATAGTTATAAAAAATGTACTAGACCCCAACTATTGCTGGAGAAGTTTATTGCAATTCCAACGGTACTATTTTCAGTGGAATCCGTCAAGGCATAAGCGAGCACTTTACGAACGTAGTTTAGCGAACACTTTAAAGGTACGCTTGGAAAAGTTAATCTTACTTTTTAGCTTAGAATCACACATAAAATCTGAAAATGCATAGCAAGCCCAACCTTTTTGTCACACGCTGTATATGTAATCATGCACCTAAACCATCATTTATGTGTGTTTATATGTTTATTATAATTTATTACAAACATGATTATGAGTGTAATAATCAAAGTTGTAACTATGTTCTAACGTATATACTACTAAACCCGTTTAAACTTTGTTTCGCATTTAGTCTTGGGGCTTAGCTTAATATTAATCTCATAATCCCGATTAGGAGACAAGTCAAACTTTATGATTTTCACATGAAACGGCGGCACTTTTTTCTTATAAGTTTGTATGGGTTTTAACCACGCAAATATAAACAAAATTATAAAACTGTGCAGATAGAGTAGAGTTAATATCTAAAATGAATAATTTTATAAAGCAACTTTGAGTGTTTGAAAACAATGGCTGAACACATGCAACTAGCTCCTTGGAAATTATAACGCTTCAGTTAAAACGTTTAGTGCGGTCGCATATTGATTTGTTATGTAACCAGCAGTGTATCCATAATGCTCTATTTCTCAGTTCACTGACTGAAGCTCTACGTGCACAAACCGGTCTATTTTAAACCAAATTGTCACTCGAAATTTCACCAAGCTGACAATAACACAAGATTAAGCACTGTGGAGAGTATTCATATTGATACAGGCAATTTGTCTCTGTTTGATGCTATAAAAACCAAAGGCTTTATGATGTTTTCAATCTGAGTGTTTTCGTGATGGAAAAAGTAAAGATCTAAGGTTATGCCGAATTGAATTTTACAAATGCCACAATGTAAAAAACACTCTACACAAAAATAAACATGCAGTACAAGAAGTGTTTACATAAAATATGTACCCCTATGTCATACAATACGTTATTTGTATTAAATCATTGGCATAATGTAACTAATAATTATTGGCTTCATTGTATGTACAGTGTAGCGTGTTATTCATCGTTAGATGGTTTTGTTTCTTTTGAAGGTCATTTCATAGAAGAAGAGAACTCTTCTTTTAAGAAAGTCTCGTTAGTATAAAAGGGAAAAATATTGACATTGAGGAATTTATAAAAAAAGAATTCTCCTTTCCTTTGTAATATTTAAAAAAAGTTTCCTATCAGTTTCACATGGCCAATTTTTTTATTTTCGGGCACAAAAAAGAGATACCAGTTGTAAATGTCCCTTCAGGTTAAGAGTATACGTTATTAATTCGTCCAATTATTACGATGTAAATATAAAACGCCATTTTGCCTAGACGCAAACTCTAATAACACGCACACTACATACATTTCATACACTTTTAAACTCAAACAAACTGAAAAGGAGGCTTATTTTAATAAGATACGCAATGAAATTACCAAAAATGTACTATAATATAAAGAATCAATTCACTCCAACAGCGAACGTTTACTTGTTTCAGAAATACCTGATTCCTGTCATGGCAGTACAAATGTATATCTTGCAATACAATTGCTCTCCAATTATAGTATTCATTAGTTTTAATTGTTTAGAGGTTTATGATCAAGACTAGCCTTCTTTTATTGTTACTCTTTTATGGACTGTGAGCTAAATAAAAAGAACAAGGAACATACATGTGACTAAAAAAGATTGGCAGAGGCAAGGAAAGAAAGAGCACAGCTACTTTGATCATTCTTTTTTTTACTCATCCAACTCCAAAAACGTGAGAGTGGATATCCAACTTATACCAAAACCTGAAATTCGTTTGAATCTGAGACGAAGTTATGAGAAATCCTAAATATCCTTATTAAACATTTTTAGGACTATAAAAGGTTTGTCATTAATGGAATATATGACGGTGAAAATTATGTAGCTATGTAGCAAAGTTTAGTTATTTTCATTAAAAAAATCCTATTGCAATCTCTTACATTTACCCAAATTGATTTATATACCTGATTTTTCTAAACTAAGTTAATTGTTCTCTTTTAAATTTTTGAATGCTGAAGCATAAAATGGTAATACTAGTTATGTATATACAATTTTAAACAGTTACAGAGTTAGGTGCGTTAAAATTAAATTTGATCATATTATTTTCATCAAGAGCAATAGCAAAAACAATTTACTTGCAATCGTGTTTTCTGACAAAATCAGAATACGTTTTTATATTTTGTTTTAAATGTTTTAAGGTGTTCAGCATGTCACTTTGAAAAAACATTATCGCTCGTTCGTCATCGTTAATACGTTTATGTATGAACTAAAATTACTATTAAAATGGACTAACTATTGATTCTGTAAAATCTTTTGAAGTATTAAAGAAAATCAAGAGGTTGTATGGAAATTTAGACAATACTGTTAAAGTGAAACCATACAATAAATACAAGAATAATACAAGAAAAGAGCTCAAAGGCATTGTCATGTAATAATCATTATTCTTACTTTAAGAGGTTCATTTCACTTCTAAGCCAAATGCAGTTGTTAAAAGCAAAACATAATTTCAAAATGCCATAGCAATGATAATATTACGAGATTTATACAAAATAATCAGAGCTAGAGCGAAAAATAATCAGTGCCTCGTAATTAAAATTATATAAACAATTAAAATACTGCATTTACTGTTCGTATATTTATTTAACCTTACTTTCTTGACGGTATTAAAAAACAAGTAAGCATAATGTAGGACCGTATACTTGTCAGGTTTTATTGAAGAATTTAACTTTGCCTAGAACCCAAATAACAACTAAACGATAACGAGGACTGTAATGTCTGCATGCGTGGCTTGCCCAACCCGCAATGGGGAGTCTGAGATCCAGCACTTCTCTCGTTCGCGACGCTCTCGTCCCAGTTGTTTCATGCCATTATCCAATCTCCCCTCGTTACTCTAGCTCGGCCCTTGTCTAGTCCTTTAGCAGTTTTCATTGTGACTTCGTAGAAACGACTTGCTCAAATTAGCCTCATTAATTCACAGAAAACTGGTAATGTCCTAGGCATTTAAACTTTTTAGATTTCTGAACGTTTGCGCTGCAAGTACCAAAACCTACAGAAACATTTACACTGTCATAAAATAAAACATACACATAAAACTAAAATGTTTTATTTACGTAGTACACGAAAGGAAAAATAATTAATCTGATTTGACAGATACATTAATGTCTTGCTTTTGTAAAAATTAATCGTTTGCCATTGCATAAAATCCTAGTGAACAAGTAAACTGCTATGATCTTAGCAGTTTAGCTGAGAGCATCATTTATCTCGTATACTCCTGCTGAACCACTCGTTACTAATGAAGTTGTTTTATTTACCACATTATATGGTAAATTACTACATATATTATAATTATTATTTTCCTCTAAAACGTTGCTGCCATATCTCAAACAAGTTCATACATCTTAATTTTTAAATTGTTACGTAGAAAGTACAAAATCTAGGACAATTGTTCTTATAGCTCTTACCTAACCTAACCTAACTTCACACCTAGGAGAATTCGCTTCTGAATGGTTTAAGACTTCCAGTTGAACCTTATGTATGTCCAGCAGCGGCTCATCACTAACTGCAAATGTCGAGATTCCGAGGTGCAAGGGTAGATCGGTAGGCCTCGCCTGCTGTGGAGATGACTGTTGGTGAGGCTCTTTAAGTGTTAAGGGCTGTTGCTGGCCTATACATAAGAGCGTGCCACCCCCTGCCTGTTTTGGCTGGAGAGTGGCACAGAGCTGCCCTCCCCTTCTTCCATGGAGACATGATTGAAATGAATGCACAAAATTCTTCCTCTTGGATTTCGACTGAAGACGGCTTCTATCTTCAAATTTACCCAACCAGAATATTCTATCACTGCGGGAGAAGCGCAAAGATCCTTTTAGGACTAAGTGCAATTTCTCAGATTCTTATCCTAAAGAACAAAAAACCCTAAATGAACATAATCAAATAAACTCCAATATAACATAAACTTATGCCAAAAGCGATTGCTGATCCCATTGCAGAACGGAAATTCGCAGGATGGATGTGAGTGGCTTAAATTCCCCACGACCTAGATGGAATATATTCTTCACGACGTAGAATATATCGCATATTTATGGGTGTGCGGGGATGCCTAGTCTTTCACCCACTTTATATGCCTGTAATTTTTGCTGAGGCCTCTCAAATTCCATTTTTACTCCCATTGTGTAAAGACTGAGTGGTATATTTGGTATATTTGTACCATTTGGTGGTATATCTCTAAAAAAATCACTCACCTCCTAAATTGTAAGGATTGTAGATACAATGAAAACATGAAATTAGCATGGACTGATCTGTGGAGTCTGACGGAACTGTTAGTCCGTGGAGCGACTTAGAGAATTAGAAAAGTGAAATTTAATTAAAAAATCGATTGTATTTTAATATTTTGCCAAATTTTTATTTACAGTGTGATGCCTATTTAAAATGTAATGTCGGTGGATACCGCGGAAGACAACGTCTAAGCTCGACGTCCTGTCCGCTGTGTCATTTTGGAGCAATTGCGCTCGTTGTGGACAATCTTGGCCTGAATGCCTAACGAGACAATCTGACATATATTGTTGCGCACTACCACAACTTCGTCTGCGGCTAAAAATATCTCCGGTGAACAACCAGTGAATGTAAACAAGGCCAAATCCTCAGATTTCTGTGACTTAAAAAGTTTACAGTTCACCGTTTGTTCAGATAATGCTTTTAGATATGGTCCTTATTATCATTTGAAGAGGTGTTCCACAGGGTTCTATCCTTGTACCCATATTTTTCTTATGATCTGAATATAATTTTATGTATGTATTTTATATAAATTACTATTCAATCTTTATGTACACGTAAACGGACAGTAAAATACTACAATAAGACATGCCGTTATCATGCTTATGGCATATGAATATCGATTCGTACATACTACTTTACTGCACGAAATATACTAATTTAATTTATACTTTACTATAAGTACTGTACACTAATTCAAAGATTTTTAAGTAGAATGACCTCAGATCAATACAGTTTTTTATGATTGCCCATTTAGTTTTAAATTATGGGTTTCCGAATTATTTCTTGAACCGTTTCCAATTTGTCTCTCAAAGTGGGTAGAACTCATCTGTGTTTCACGTGCCATTGTACAGAACTGATGTATTGAAGTGATGTAAATGAAAAGTCTTTTGTGGTAACGGCATTCCGTCTTTAAAATTCTCTTTCTCGTAGCATAACATTCTTAGAGAATCATCCTTGCTTCGTGGCGTTACTGAAGGAGCTCTACTTGAGGCGGATGGTTGGGGTCGGAATATGTCTCTCGCTGTGGTTTGCGTGGCATGAGTAGCATGCATGGGCAGAACATGTTTGTAATGTTACATATATTATACGAGTACATTATCATTATTTTATATGTAGCCTAAGCAAAATGTTCATGCATATGTTTATACACCTTTTGTTTCATCATAAGATTAGTTTATATTCCCCAATAAAGGTGTATTTTTTTGGTGTTTACTGAAAAATGTTTACAGTAGAATATTATACTTAATAAATTACTTATTATTTTAAAATAAGACTGGTTTATTTTAGTCTCCATATGAGGTTAAATGTAAGAAAGGGCCTTGAGGCCCTAATTTCGCATCAAAGAAAAAATCATTTATTTATTTAATTTATAAGATTCGCAACCTTTATCAATTTAAAATCTGTTAGTTCATACTTAAAAAAGTAAATTGTCTCCAAAAACAGAGATGCCAATCATTCGCTTTGTTCTCTTAGTTTAGCAATAGGGAATATTAAAAGGCCAAAGGTTAATAAAACATCTTTTAAGAATTCTTTTGTATTCTTACCACCTAATTGCTTTTAACATATTGCCCGTTGCATTTAAACAAACCCAAAATCTTAACACTTTTTTATCTAATTTAAAAATTCGTCTTCTAAAAAAGGATGTACGTAACATGTTTGAAATTATAGCATAAAGTTCAAATACTTTAATTTGCAAAAGTACTAAAATACCTAATTATTTAATATTAAGATTATTGTTTAATTTTATTATAATGAAGGCTTGTTTAGGCGTAGGATTAAGCTGTAGTAAGGTAAGGCACGCCCAGTGCCGCAGTGAGCCATGCTATCAGTGGGTAAAAGTGCGACTGATAAGAAATAGGTCTACTAGTACAGTGGACACAGACATCAGAACTGGAAGAGATGGCTCAGGTTATTTCCAAGAAACTTCTTATTACTTTGTGTAAAAATGTAAACCAATGGAGGAAATTCATTCATTCATTCTCAGAGGCTGTAGTCAGAAGTAGCGACGATCCTCGATCGTTTTGCAATTCCGCAGTCAGAATCCATTTTCTTTTTGGTTCCTCCGTATGGATGTCTGTTCGATATGGAACACATACGTTTTGAAACTTAATTCATGTTTATTTCCATTACAATACTTCTGAAGCTTTTTGAATTGCGGTACTCTGAGGTTGGCTCATTTTAGATAATTCTAACCTGTTTTAACATACGGGTTAATATTTATAAACTGCAACTTCTGCTTCGTTCGGTTACATTTATTAAAGATTTTGTGTGTGAATAATTTAAATGACTACTTTTCAATGGTTAAAAAGTGCATAGATTGTGCCTCAGTATTTAACTCATGCCTTGAAAGATGACATTTTCAGTAAATCTGACAATTGCTGAGTAAGGTGGCTAGGATAGGCTTATTGCAATGCGTTGTTCAATTGTGTACTGGCAACTTCAACCGAGAATTCTTCATATAAGTTCACTTTGCACTTTGAAATCCTCTTTGAATATTCGTATTTTAATAGTTATAAACAAGTCTAGGGAGGACAAAAGAGTTCTATTTCTAAATTGTATTGTATTACAAACTTCCTGAAAAATGTTGTTGGCGACCCTGATTCAATCTTACATTCCAATGTAATCAGGATACTTCAGGTAACTCTGGACGTAGATGTCTTGTGAATGGGCGAGTTGTCGGTCAGACTGGAGCGAGTTAATGGGCGTTGAATGGGCGATAAAACACGATAAAGTCAACATGGGTCTATCTATATCAGGTCTGCTGTGTGTACCATCGCAGGGCTACCACTACCATAAATAAATAACAATACTTGTTACACGTTCATTGGAAGTGCAAGGACGTAGGTTTTGTTGCACTTGCGTGTACATGTACGTTTTATGAATTTCTCAAGATATTTTGCGTCTTGTTTATATATAATAAGAGTTTTTATGCTGCTGTTGGAGAGGTTGCAAAGGAACTTCAGTGTCTGACAATCTTCCAATTATGTGAAGATCCAAAGTTGTTGAGGATATTCGAAGAACAGTTGACTATTATATAATACTGAAGAAAGACTGGGTAAGAAAACCAGTGTGTTCACCGACGGTTTGGTTCAGAAGTCAATCTTTTACCCCCAACCTCCTGATTGTTTGGTATGGTGATTTACGTCACCTCGAGTACAGTCTGTGATTTCCAGGGTGGATACTCTGCGAGCTTGCCAGAACAGATGGGATGAGGGCTCCAGCAGTTACTCAGGGCTCTCGCCTCATCAAGGATGACGAGGCTTGTATCAGGCTCAACCACAGATTTTTCAGGAAATCCCTTCACCAGATTAGAAATGTCGTCATGGCAGAGGGCGAAGATGATGTGTATTATTGTGTTGCTGTTTCGATACAGGAAGGAAGGTTCCTCGCCGAATATCATAGTGAGACAGATTTGTAGGAAAGTAATAATTTTCCATGCCTACAAAGTCCTTGGTATAAAGCTTGAAGAGGGATCCCTGTCTAATCCCTGGGTACCCGAAATAAACTAGTTGGTTCAGGGGATAAAGAACGGTGCCAAATTTGAAATAATATGGAAGGGCCTCATCTTGTAGGAAATTTGTAGGTATTTCCTACAGAAAATACAAATTTCCTACCGTCACCTAGTATTCACTAGTATTCACATAGTATTCGGTATTCACCTCATTCAGTGAGATGAACCCAACAATAAATCCACTCTTTTCTCCATACGAAGGAGAAAAGCATAATTTCTTTACTAACGCACTTTCCCTAAATTAGGTAGTTGAAAATATTGTTAAAGCTATATTTTGAAATTATACGTTTAATCCTGCAAGGTATGAATCACGCTATAAAATGGTATTAATTTGATTTTCCAATGCTTTTCCACTTACAGGGTCCAGAATTATGATATTCTACAATGTTGCTGCCTTCTTCAAACTTCAGGTCTTAGTCACACGACTTACCTAACAATAAATACTTATAGTAAAAACGGAGAAACACTAAAGCCTGGCTGTGATATATCTCGTAAAAATGTAATATTATTAAAAATACTAACTATAAATAACTGTTTCGACCAGCATTGGTTTACAATATTCGACATCTTTGACTGGTAAGAAGACTTCCACAACTCCAATGCACCATGGAAACTACAATTCTTGAATATGGATAAATTCCATCACTAAATATGGTAAATGTGGACGTTTCCCGTTCAATCAAATGATTTATGTAATAATCTTTATGAAGAAACATATTAATTACTATAATAATAATATATTATATTATACTACATATTAACAATAATATTAATATTATTAGATGAGGCTAAGTGGTAAAGAGGACTTTATAGTCCTAACTTAGCCTCTAATAAAGAAATCTTTATTTCATTGATCAGAAGCTTTTCGACATCATGTAAATTATTGTAATACAGTGTTGATATAATCTTTACAATGTATATTTCTAAAATATTTTGTAATGAACTAAGCATTCTTAGTAGTAAATATTATAGTTTTAGAACTGTTATTGTATAGTAAAAACCACAAGGTCTTACATTATAGGCCACGACCTACAAACCGGAAAGCGTAGAGTTGTGAAACTCTATTTTATTTACACAAACACTATCAGCACTATTTAAATAATGCGGGTTTCACGAGAACAGTAAACTCTGACATTATCTCGTAGTACAAATTTGGATGCTGCTAGTCCCGTCACTCAAGCCGGACAAATATATGGCAGATTAGGCCGTTACAACAACAGAAAACTCAAGTCTGACTTGAGTGAAGAAAAGTATGACTTTGGTTTGTTTACGAGTACTTCGGAAGCATAGCACTAGGCAGAATTCAAGTTTTCGAATTAGAAAAAAAAATCATCTCATGCCTCTAATATTACCTTCGCTAAGATGGAGTCAGGATGAATAGAAACTTTGAAAGAAATTAGACTAAAAAAATTATAATAAATGTACGTGAAAAAGTAATCAATGTAAAATTTATGAAAAGTAATACGTGATAATACAAAATTTTGGGAATGATACAATTTGCGGGACCAGTCTACGGTTTCAGCAGTTCTACAAACCGCAGAAAATAACAGATCAGGTTCTCCTGGGGAAATTCGCCACCCTTTTCCAAACTACTAAAGATGGCGTATCGCTCGCTTGCCATTGGAGGACAATCAAAGAGCAGTTGTTCAGCAGTTCCCTGATGCTCGTCACACGTTCTAAAGAGCGGATACTCCCGAAGGATACAGTTATCTGTTAGTATTAAAAGAGAATGTGTCTAAGTATTATCTACATAGGTTCTTAATTTTAACTCGTAACGGCCCAGTGTAATCATATAGACACAGTTAGTGCGTACAGTGTTTTCACTGGGTGTGGGTCCCACTTTAAAATCTATGCTATTAAGGGTTCAAAATATAATTTATTGTATATGTCAGACATACATGTTCAGTAATTTATTGTTAGCCTATATGTAATTTTAGTTCTACAAGTAAGTTCAGTTGTATAATAGAAATTATTACATCTTAATTTTTATATATTTTGTGTTTAGATGTTAAGAAAGAACTTGTGGGTTCTAATCTCTATAATAGAGACATTTTTCTATATTCTGTTTTGCAATATTCTTCTCTCATATAAAATAGTAAGAATATTCATTAAGAAACTTCTTCTTCTCTCGCTTCATCCAGATCTGTAGTAGTCTTTGTCAATCCTCTAATATCATCATATATTTGCGACATATGCGTCATCATGTGTATATAAGCCGAACAAATGTTTTGGAATTTGGATTTGTGTTGGGTTTGTACGAACACTGAGTTGATTACATCAGATAAACCTCAAGAGAACACTTCCTCAATCCAACGCGACCCTCCCCAGCGATGATTGAACGCCAATGAAATACTGGCGGACTCCGGTAAATAAAACTGGCCACGCGAGGCAGAGAACTGACCAGTAAAAGTACCGTCGCCGTCACAATTAGTGCTCATTTCGACTGTCCTGAAATATACCAATAAATTTATTATTTTTTAAAAAGCCATCCATGATTTCGTTGACAAATTTTGTTTTTCATCAATATATATATCTATATATAAATTATTTTATTCAGGTATTTTTGTTTTTTGTTTTTTTATTTAAATTATATATGTATATATAAAACGTAAAGCATTATACTCGAAGTATACCTCGAAATATAGATGCGTGGTGTATTCTTTGTATCCTACTTTTATTTTCTTGGGTCTGTAAAAGTACTGTCACGGCTTGTCAACCATAGCTTGTTAGATCGGTAGTTTTTTAGTTTTACACGGACAAACGCACAAATTTCATAATAAAATGGAAGGCAAGAAAAATGTTCAGATTTGAATTAAATGGCAAAGTAATACTCGTAAAACACGGTACGGTTATAGAGATGATTTGACTTTAATCATCTTTAACTTACGGTCAAAGATGGCTTAGGCCATAGGGATACAATATCTTCGATGAACTGTTAATACTAATATAGATATAATATAGATTGTTGGCAAATAGAAGTATCATATAGTAGCTCAAATTCTATAACCCAACCTTTTCTGCAGTACAGCCAGGGAAAGTAATTCTGAATAAGAATCTCACCTTCTCCAAGAACCGAGCCTCGTGTAACTCCTCCAGGGTCGGTCTGCAGGCATGCTTGCCCTGGATGATGTCCCGGTAGTGTTCTGCCCTCGGCAGCGCCTCCCGCGTCAGCTGGGCGAGGCTCTTGGAGTTCCGGGTGTCGTAGACGTAACTGTTGTGCTCCATGGTGGGCGTGAGGCGAGTCACCTCCCCGCGGTCTCTCCCGGCCGGGGCCAGGTCACTAATAGATACCCGGGCCACCTGGAACAAGAGAGGAATGTACAACAATTACAGACAAATTTCAATTTTATTATTTTTTAGAGTATTTTTCAGAATTTTTCCAAAATATACTCGTATTTAATTTATAAAGTTTTTGTATCAGTAAGAACACTAAAACAATCACAAAATTATTATCGTACTCGATTTTGCTAATGTAGAAATTAGTTTTATCAAAATTTCAACTTATAGCTCAATGTGAATGTTGAGATTACAGTTTACCTTGTGAAATACGAAGCTGTCATAGACTACACTCCTGGAATCCTGGAGTCATGTTCGTCTGAAGACATCCAAAGTCAAACGAGTTTTTTTACCGCGCTTAGAGTTCGAGTCTAAAACTTCGTGAACCTGATGAGGAAATAAGAATACCTCTTCATCTAGATTACACTACATTTTGAAGTCTAGGTGGCCATAGTTGAAAAATAGTCGAAATTATCTATATAGTTCATTTTGAATTTCTTCATCGCCTAAATGTTGGATCTCTTCAGCCAAACATGACTCCAGACTCCAGGAGTCAAGTCTGTGACAACGTCAGATTCCTCCACTCGCTGCAGTAAGAGGAAGTTGAACTGGAGCTAAACTCAACATTCACATTTAATCAACCCTTCCCACCATAGCTACGTTACTTATAGCTCAGCCACATATAGAAATAATTCCCTGATTAATAAGATTCAGTATTGTTCAAGCAAATCTCATAAATGAATGTGAGCTTTAATTGAAGACGATCTTGCCTATGTGAATGTTCGTGCAAAATTTTAAGTCTATAAGATTCACAAGATATTCAGTGAACAGCGACTACGGTAACGCTCAGCCAAAACCTATAGAAGGACAACCAATATCATCAAACTTGATGTTGCCTAAATATAACTGAAGCTTCATGCAAGATTATAAATCAATTCGTTCTTTAGATATCCTACGGTTGCTTTCCGTCTTCTACGTGTTGTCACACAGACAGACATAATCTCTCAACCCAAGTTAATGTTTTTCACAATTTTGACTGAAATGTTTGCCGTATCAACAGCGACAACACACAATTATTCCGGACATTATTAAATTAAAATTAATTAATTTTAAAACTCCTACCCATAATACTTTAAAAGTGCCTGTTTCAAAAGATAGATTTTAATCAACCGAGGATTGTTGATTTCAGGATTTATTTTCGGGACACTAAAAACGTTTAGAATGTGTTTAGAGACCTCTGACGTCATCACTAACCGCTTCGATGACGTAAATCCTGTAATGACATCCAAGCCACCGTTGGAGAAGTGAGGGGTGGAATTCGATTTAGTATAAATAGATTTCTCTCGTAAACTGCATAAATTGACTTATAAATCAGCGTAATTATACTTCGCTGTGAAATTATACCACCTACTAGTGCTGATATACTTATACACCTAATACAATTACTAGTAATTTATTTATCTGTTTCAACTATATATAAAATAGCCACAGATGCAATATCCTTATAGCAATTTTGATATTTTATAAAACTAATCAAAACACAATAAATTTCAGTACAAAGGAAAAATACTTTAAACAAGAATATTAAGCTAAGAACAAAATAATAAATGCTCTGTACAAGTTCAGACACTTGGTACTGTATAAAAAACTAAACAAAAGAATGATTTTTATAACAATGCAAAATTTAATGGTTTGCTCTTTAGTAAGTCAACAATATTTGTCAATTTGGGATTTGAACTCATCAACTATGTGTTGAACACATCTACCTCCTGCTTAAATAAATTTAAAAGTCTTGAGGCTTTAAAAAATGAAAAATTATAGTGTTGTACTAGGTTACATATGGAGAAAAAAAAAACTATTGCCTCAAGTTGACTCAACTATTGGACGCAAGTTGCTTCTAGAAATTAACGACTGGCTCTTATTTAAAAGAACGTAACTGTTATTGAACCATGAATAATTTTGTAAATAAACGAAAGACCAGATTTGTTCTTTCTGGATTTAAGTGTATCAAATGAAAAAAATCTTCTAAGAATTTAAATAAGCATGTACTATTTCCATTTACTTGAAACTGTATTTGTATGTACAGATTCTTTATTTGGTTAGTTCGAAAATCAATACATCGATTGTTAGAACAACCGATTCTTTTAAAGGGCACTGAACAGTATAATGTGTTGTGACTACTTATCCGTATCAACATATCAACATTCATGTAACTGGATTACAAGGATATGTCTTACAATGCATTACTGAATAGCGTTCAACTCTTTTTAGAAGAGAGGCCTATGTCCTTTTAATCCATATTCTGTCCGTCCTCATGGGTCAGTGGCCTGTGCGAGGATATTATCAATCAGAATAAGGAGGAAAGTCGATAGTACAACGTCGATGGTACTCTTATTCCCGCAACGAGAATATCTAAAATACAGAGGCCCCTTGACAGCAGATAATCTGTTTATAGCAGATATTGTTGCATTATAATATTAGAAATACATAACTTATTATATTTGCATTATTATCTACTTTAGGAGTGTTGGCAAGACTGTTTTATTTTTATTTGTTTTTTGTTTCAGTATCTTTCCCATTCAAAACATGTGTTGTAAACCACATAACATAACACATACATAATTGTGTTGTAAACCACAATCGTCTTCATGTGGAATAGCAATGGAAATTTAAGTTTTATTTTAATCGATTTCCTCTATCGATTCAATTTCAAAGAAATTAAAAAACCTCGATGAAATGACTAATATTAAATACCGGAATGTTGCAAGAGAGCAAAAAGAAAGGTAATTTTTGTAAGGTCTTCATGAGGAATAGCAATGGAAATTTAAGTTTTATTTTAATCAATTTCCTCTATCGATTCAATTTCAAAGAAGTTAAAGAACCTCGATGAAATGTCTAATATTAAATACCAGCATGTTGCAAGAGAGCAAAATGAAAGGTACTTTTTTCAATACAGTCCAAAACTTGTTTAATTTATTTAGGCTTTTGTATATTTTTATGCTCTTATTCTTGATTACACTTATGTTAGTTTTTCGTTTGAATTTTCGATCTTACACTTTTTTATCGAGCTGACTATCTTCGTTGTCTTGAGGGATTTCGGTATACTTTGATCGGTTATATTTCTTTTTAAAATAGGATTTTAAAAAAAAACTGACTTTTCAGTACACTGGATACAAACGGCAAGGTTATTGCGTACATTTTAACTTCTAAATTACTATAAGTCTGCACGAGTATTATTCTGCGTCCAAACTGTATAGTACAATACTGCGAATAAAATAAAACCACAATACAAATCTAAGATTGTTAGCTCTATACACTGAGGTTAATAACACCAGCCTTTGCTACAGGATTACCATAGATATTAACATTGGCAAGAATTAACATAGTAATTACAGTTTGCGTTATTGTCCCAAATAATGTCACACCGAGATGTATTGCATCAGCTAAAACTGTACATTTTAAGACTATGAATACTGATGTTATTTCAGAAATTTAAACAAAAATCTACAATAATTTACTTCAACGCTAAGCCAATTCCATCCACTATCAACTTGTGAATCATAGAGCTCATTCCTTGCATTTTACTTTACGGGGGTGTCTAAATATCCAGGAATGGCTTTAAAATTCGTTAACAGTTCGGTAAAAAATCTGCACCAATGAAGAACATAAAATTGATTTTTTATTCCATCGATAATTTTTTCATAGGGAGACATCTTGTGAAGGATCCAAGAAAAGTATTAAATGTAAAAGTAGATCATATAACGTAAATAAAATGTTTAACTTTCTTAATAAGGCAATACAAATAGCATAACATATAGATTTCCTGGCCCTGCTATTGCATTTTTTTTATGTAATTTGTATATTGCAAGCAAAGTATAATGAGATTTACCAAGAGAGAACAACAACAAAAATTAATAATGGTAGCCTACAGTAGAACTAAAAAAGTACAAGTCACCATTGGCGGTTTCATGAAAGATATATGTTTACATGACGTTATTTGGGTGGGCAGTGTGGTCTAAACGAAATTTGAAGGAACAATTATATTTTTATATATTATTTATTTATCTTTAATTTAAATTTGTTTTTGGTCTTAGTTTTTTATAAAACTAATTTATATGGACTAAATAGCCGCTATTTTGTTTTTAATTGTTCAAAGTTACTTTTTACTGATTGTTTTTGTATTAATGATTTAAAAAAATATATGTGTTTGTGTTAAAAACTTTTTCATGATTCTCTGAAAAAATACCGAACGATGCTTAAAAAGTATTTTTAACCTCTAATTTAATGTGCAGTGTTTAATTTCATTTGAAATCAAACCGTTTAGAATTTAGCTATCTAAATCTCTCGCCCTTTTTAGACAAGGCTGTATCTAGTAAACTATTCGTATATCTAATTAAAACAGCTAAGTCCGCAACGAATTTTCTTTACACATTCCACTTCCATTTTGTAAACACAAACAAGTTTAGAGTTATTGCAGCTTCTCCATTACGTTCGATTAACAATGGAATACTTAATTTGGTGTCTACTCTAGTATGTTTTAGCATTTTTTTTTTTCAAAGAAATAAGATTTTTTTAAATTTTGAATAGAAAGGTATATGTATAGGTTTTTATAAAATAACTTTATTCTGATCCACTAGGGAAATACGTATGTGGGTACTTAATTATATGATAGTTTTTTTCAATTTTTATTATTCATTTTTTTGCTCCAGTTCGCAATAAATGTGCTCTTTAGAAGTTGGGGGACATGGGGCATTCGAGTGCACGGAGAAACTCGCTTTTATTTCATATCTTACTCGACCGTATTCAAACTGGGTCATTTTTATACTTTTTACTTTCATTAAACTTATATTTTTGTTTTTTCTTCAACACATTTTTAAATTATTAAAATCAATCTAAAATTTTTAGCGCTCATTTGTGGCGTTTTTCAATCATGTTCGTTTAGAAACGTATTCTAAGAATACACATATTATTACATATTTTACTCAGGTAGCATGACTGAGATGCTGTGGCGTAAACAGTATGAATTAGCTTTTTCATGTGATTTTAGAAAATAATTTTCCAGTTTGGTCTATTTTCTTCCCAGCTTTTAATTATTTTAGAAAATGTTATACAGTTAACGGAAGTTATATTTTGTATTTTTTCAACACCATCCATCATAGAATGAGCTAAAGTTATATCTTAGAGATTAAAAAATTGAACTTGAAATATTCAATTTGATCTTTTGAATTCCATATTTTATGTCGTTACCTTTAGTATTTCGATTTGTCTGCTATTTTTGAAGCGTTCTAATACATTTTTAGGGAAATTAGAGTTAACAAAGTTCCCAAAAGTTTACCTTAAAGTTAAACAAAATAGGATTTCTACCCATTGTTGAGTTCATGAAGCAATAAGCTAATTCACCGAATTTAATCTATGACACATCTGGAAGTACTTATTCTCTTAACAAAGTGGGTAAGTCAAGCTACATTTGGCTTTACTGATGTAGAGGATGACTAGTTAATTTACAGCATGGAAACTAAGAAATATATTCCCCAGGAAGATTTAATTCCTAATTGTAAATACAAATAGGAATTAAATCTCCCAGGAATTTTAAAAATTTAAATTGTATTATTATTTTCATTAATTTTAATTCATTTAAATTCACAGCACTTTAAATTAGGTGAAATCAATTTTGGCCTGACTAGGGATTTGATGAAATTTGTTATGTACCAGTATCAAGATAAATTTTTAAACCCACTAATTTTAATTAAACTTAAAATTTTAAAGTTTATTTTACATTTTAAGTTTTGTTGAGTCTTGTTATCCCATAAATAGGCTTTCTTACTTAAACATCAAATAAGCTGCAAAACATCGTTTTTGCATGTTGCAAATATTATATTAACGTGACAACTGCAAACTGCTCGACTACTGTGTTTACCTTAAACCGGCTGGCGGTCTTATCAGAGAGCAGATCCTGCAGTTCTGTGTCGGTGTCATCCTTCGTCTCCATGGTCGCGGGCGTCTCTCTGGCACTCATGGTACCGTTTAACACATTCGTAAGGCGACTCTCGCGCGCTCGCGCTGCCGAGACAGGCTGTCCCTCCGTGGGAAATCCTCCCACATTATTATCCCTCGCGATCTCTTTAAACACAAGAGTGTCACGATTCGATGGTATAAACATGCGAATATAGTTGAGATAAATTAGAAAGCATGTTTATCTTCTACAGATGGCGATTCAATTAAATTGTAGGTTAAGAAGAATATAGTGAATACTTTTTTCATTCCTTATACAGTACCATAAAATATTCCTAGATCAAGTGGATATTTCTATTTTAGTTAAATAAACCAACACAACGAAGTATCGAACTACATGATAGAATATAACGAGTCTTATCAGCTAATCCAAAAAAGTAATTTCATCGCGTGTTATACTGTGTCACATGATACACATGATATGTGTCATTTAATACACAGCTTATGAAAAAATTGGTTATTCTGAAAATTCTCATTACCATCATGGTAATGCAAAAAGGTTAGAATTTTACTTTGCTGCCAAATTCAATAAAATTGTATATCGCTAATTTTAATCTCTAGGACCTTTCTAACCAAATTGAACGCACGGACAAACAGACATCAACACAAGTCTAGAGAGGCTCTGTTGATTCTTAATGAATTAAGTTTCCAGAAGCCCTAGAAGTTAGGTTTCGATTTAGGATTATACTTGATTCTACACATTACGTAGCTATGGTGGTAAACTTCACCGTGCTTACAGATTGTGTCAGAAAACGTCGTAGTGCACTCAATTGTGCACCTGATGAGACAATGAGAACGCCTCCTCACCTAGATTACACTTTATTGTGTAGTCTACGTGTCTCTGATGATGAAACGATGTAAAGAGTTCGTTTTGAGCTTCTTCGTCGCTGCGCAGAATCTCTTCGAACAACACGGATCCAGATTCCAGGAGTCAAGTCTGTGGCAACGTCCTTAGAGTTAATCTGTTAACGGTTAACCTAAATAATCCAAATTTTAATGCAATTAGTAGATAAGAACAAAGTGATTTTTGAATACCAAGCATTCCGAAGGCATAAAAGTTGTAATTTACTACTTCCATTGATACAAATTTTGCTTGTTATCATATAAGTACACAATGTGTACTGTCTATGTCATAGACAGTGAGTCAACTCCAGTATAGGCTTAATAGATAGGGACAGAGTATTCCCATGTAACAATAAACCACTCTAGAACTTCCCAGATTCACAGATAATATGGGTTGATCAAACCCCCTGATCAACTTATTCTGCTGAACAATTAAAAGATAACATAATTCATTTATATTTATTCACAAAACACAGGCACAACTCACTATAAAATGGTTATTTTGTGAGTGTTATATTAACCCTGTAACATTACCACGCCCCTCTTCGGAAACTTCCTGATTTGGTCAGATAATATCCTGCGTCAATTAAAACCCCTGGCCAACTTATTCTGCTGGTATTTATACTATCTTTGGATAAGTATTCTTTTTCTGTGGTACTGACTTAGGGTATATAAAGTCAAGCCACTTTTTTGTATACTATAATCATGAAGTAAATTTGGCATAATTCTAGTTTAGTCAGTGCAACCTATAGAACACGCCTAAAAGCTGGCATATATAAAATGGAAATTCTAAATGTTTTTTCGTCAAATAAAACACGTTTAAAATTGTTTAACTTCCCAGAAAATAACATTCAAACTAGATATTCAAATTATAAGACATCCCCTCGCCTCGAAACTTCTCACGATCAGAATGTTATGGGTCTTTAGGAATTCTGAGATAAAGGTGTGACTACAAAAATGAAATATTCATATTATAATGCGTATTATTATTATACATGCGTTTATATTATATGTATTATTGTAATGCGTTAAAAATACCATAAATAACAACAACACTAGGGACTAAAATCGATTATTTTCGCTGATAAAGATTCCTGTTTATTTATTCCCATAGCACAGACACAACTGTCTCCAGAAAAGAACAACGTGTACTTTTGACCCCCTAATTTTAAACCCGCCTGGGATCCTCTTTGGTTTTCCCAGTTTACACCCTGGTTGAATTAAATCCAAATCCCCTGATCAGCTTATTCGGCTGATAAAGGCTTGGAGCCACCCGGAAACTATTAAACACAATTTCACTGCAGCAAAGCAAGCAGAACTGTAGACTATTTTTCAACTACAAAGAAAATACAAATACATTTATGCATGTCAAATGTTTACTTACAATGCAAACCAGCATTTATGTCCATTCATGTGAACTATTCTAAGAAACAGAAATGTACCTCTACGTTTGGTGCGTTTTAAATTAAATCAAAAGAACGCGTTGGGGAAAAACAATACCAGTCAGTATTAATTAAGATTACAAAAACATGGAAGAAAGTTGCTTGATCTTAAAGGCTGTAATGATAATGTGGCATGCGTCACAATACTATATTATGTTCTATCCCCTCGCTAAAGGCTTATAAACACATGGAAACTATTAAGCACAATTTCACTGCAGCAAAGCAAGCGGGACTGTATTTTTCAACTATAAAAAAATTACAAATAAACTTACGAATGTCAAATTTTACGTACAATGTGAAACGACACGTATTTACATTCATGTTAACTACTCTTAGAAACGGAAATGTACACTGAATCATAGATTAAGTAGGAATAGAACTAAACATACGCTAAACACAGTTTTGGTTTGGCTACACAGTGCTGTTGAAATATTTCATTGTTGGTGGAGCGTTAGAAAGAAGCTTATCATTCTGGGGATTAGTAAAATGTATCTTCTGTCTGTCTGTCCGTAGGATATCTCGAGATCAAATTAAGCGAAATCGCTTTTTAATTTTTGTTTACGTAACGATTGTTTATGGCAATAAAATGTTCTAATTCAAAGCTATGTAGACTTAAAAGTTTATAAGCAGCTTTATATCCAAAAGATCCTGCGACATCAACGGAGTTTCAATGTGGATGTTAAAGCAATGCTTCAGGCATTTACTAACACCACTAACAAAATTAATCAACTGTTCATTTCAAACCGGAATCTTTCCATCAAAATTAAAAACTGCAAAAGTCATTCCGATTTTCAAAAAAGATGATCCTTTACAAACCAACAACTACCGTCCAATTTCTATTCTGCCGGTGCTGAGCAAAATTTTTGAGAAACTTTTCCTGGAACAGCTCAGCAGTTTCCTTGAAAGTTTTGATATTCTCAGCCCGACCCAATTCGGATTCAGAGAAAAAAGGAGTACAATAGACGCTGTAACTAACCTCATAGAACATGTTGTCGATGGACTGGAGAGGCGTGAACACGTGCTCAGCGTATTTCTCGACCTCTCCAAAGCATTTGACTGTGTGCATCATGAAATACTTCTGCACAAGTTAGAAAGGAGTGGTGTATGAGGTCTGCCTCTAAAATGGCTTGGATCATATCTTAGTGACCGAGAGCAGTGTGTGCAGATCTCGGGTGCCTTATCCTCAAAAGCAAAGATCACCCATGGAGTCCCGCAGGGATCTATCCCTGGGCCAGTTCTTTTTCTGCTTTACGTAAACGATCTGAACCCATCGATCCAGAATGGAAAGGTGGTTCAGTATGCTGACGACACGACTCTCTGTGTTAAAGCCAAAACACTTCAAAACTTGGAAATAATTACTTTTTCTGAGTTGAATTCCTGCATTCAATTTTTTTCTGAAATAAACCTGAAAACAAATGAATCAAAATCAAATTTCATGAAATTTTCGCTAAGCAAACGAGAATCTGAAACAAGACTTTCAGTATTTGTGGATGACCTCCCGCTCGATGAAATGGAATCAACAAAATTCCTAGGAATGTTCCTAGATCAAGGACTAACCTGGGACGTTCACGTGGATCATGTCTGTGCCAAGGTTGCATCGGGCATCTTTGCCCTTCGCAATTTGGCAAAGCACTGCCCTATTACGGTATTAAAAACAGCCTATTATGGTTTAATTTATCCCCACTTGGGATATGGAATCAAACTTTGGGGCAGTTGTGCACAGCACAAACTGGAGCGAGTCTTCAGGCTCCAAAAAAAAGCCGTAAGAGTAATTTTGAATTTAAACAATAGAGAGTCGTGTAGAAGCGCGTTTAGGGAGCTGGGATTTCTGAATCTGCCCTGTCTCTACATTCTCGAGGTGATCCTCTACTCCGTGTCAAGGTGTGCTTTGGTTAGGGGACGGGATGTTCACCAACACGGGACGAGATGCAGGGACAACTTGCGCGTCCAACAGCACAGGGCAAATGCGTTCAGAAATTTACCATCCCAGGTTGGTGTCAGATTGATCAATAGTCTCCCTGAACACATCAAACAACAAAATGGAAAACATTTCAAAACTCAGTTGAAAACTCTTCTAATTTCGAGGGCATTTTACTCAGTTGGTGAGTTTATGATGGGTTGCTGGGATGATTAAAACCTAAAATTCTCAAAGACCATCAAAACAAATAAATTTGCCGGGCCTGTAAATCGTGTGAAAGAGGCGTGAGTGATACAATGTATGTCTGAATGGTGTCAGTATGAATGATTAGGTTAGGTAGGACGATTGTGATACAATGTGTGCATTGTCTGTTCACAATAAAGTTTATTATTATATTATTATTATTATATAGAAAATATAAGTATGTTGCGCGATTCCTTTGGCTGAACGTCACTTGGGGGATATCTTAAGAATTAAATGAGCTGTAAATATTTTACAATACACTTCATATCTGCATAGGTAAGATCGGGTCCGATAATAGTGTATGTTCCTTTATGGATTTTTCTGAGAGCCTAGCGAATTCCATAAAATTTGATTTATAGATTCACAAAAACATAAATATATTTGATAAAAACTGTCGTATAAATCCGTTTCCTTTCAGTCTTCTGGTACTATCAACCAACATATATTGTATCCTTGCTGCAGAAACAACACGTGCTGGAGAAAGCTTAGACAAATTCTGTTTTTGAGGAATAAAATTTCACTTTGCTAGGCAAACTTACAACTAGGTGGACAATAACCACCAGAGCTGCAGGGGCTGCGTGGGGTCAGTTATTTGTATTATGTGGTACAGTCGGTTTTGAGTTGGAAAATTAGTTTTATGTTAAGTTCACAGCTCTTTAAAATAACTTAAAAATCGTCTACCAAGACCGAAAATGACACGTTGCTATAGCTCCGAATTATTCGAGGTTCACGGACAGGAGTGCAAATATTCGGAGTTATCGGACTAATGCATTAAGAATTCGAAGCTCTCGGACGATAGCGTCAGGTAGTAGAATGTTTTTAATTTTAGAAAAGTTTAGTTTTGTTAAGGAAAATATATTTAAAACATATCATTTTTAAAATTATATTAAATTACAAAAGTATTATTTCCTTTCGTCGAAAACGAATAAATAATATAATCATAATTATTTAACACGAGGCGTCTATATAACTCATGCATATACGGAAAAAATTCACATTTTAATCGTCAGACGTTTTTATTGAATCTGATTTCAAAATAGTCTAAATTTCCTACTTTGAATGTCTGAAATTTCACATAGAGTGATAAAATATGGCGATTAATATTATTTTTTTAATTCGTTTCGATTTAGGTAAGTTATCTTATAGACCTATGAATTTAACATATAAAATATTTTTTCCAAAATCGATTGCACCACCTTATAGATATTGAATAGATTAATCCTTATTTTTATACCCCCCCCCCCAAATATACACCGTCTGCTTAAGTTGCTATCAATGTCAATAGCTTGCCCCAGTGGTGACACGTATGTATACCTCTACCGCGTATTCTATTTGTCTTAGCACAATTAGAAATGCGGAAATTGGACTAGACCGATAATGTTAACAGTGATAAGACAGCTCGGCAGTCGGCCGTGGCACGCGGCAGTGGATCACTTGTTCTACAATTAATTGGCAGATAATGCTCCCTAGATAACCTTCGCGACTGATATACAGTAGGGTTATGAAACCTTCCACTCTACTCATCGCTTGCATGGACATGACCACGACTAGGTGAGTTTGGTTGTGTTTGTTTCGAATGTTACTAACACAGTGTGATTCAAATAGCAAATACTGACTAAGATATTTGGATTTTTTTTGTTATTATAAGTATAACAGTAGCTATCTATGTAGAATTAATTATCTCTCTTCTATTGTATCTACATCTATTCAGGTTTTTAATCGATTTATTTCGATCATCCTGTGTTTTTTTAAACGTTCATAATTTAACACTTTCAACATGGCAATTTTTTATTTGCTGATTTTTATTATGAAAACATGGTTCATATTTTAGTTTTGATCGGTGAAATGGTTTAGGTTTTCCAAAGTACATTATGGTATAATAAAGATTTTAAATCTTTGTATCTTCAGCACTGTTTTAAGGATTTCGGCGAAATTTTATTTCTTAGAAAAGGGTTTTGCTGTATTTGCATCAGGGTGTAATTCTGTCCCCCACTCTTGTTTTAATATATTAATGACTTGTCCAGTTTTATAATGTGTGGCATTTTAATCATTCGATTGCCTAAACATTTTTTACTGACAACACCTGTTTAGACTGGACATTTGTTTTAACTGAGTTTCAGGTTACGAACAAAAACTGTTCAATATTCTTCCTGTAAACTTGAAAATAGCTCTAAATAATAAATCCTTCAAGTTCAAATAATTAAAATGTCACTTGGCTGAGAGGGTTTTTTACTTTCTTCAAGAGGCACTGAATGTGGCCACTCTGTAATTATTGTTAATGTGTTATTGCTCTATTTGAAATATAATGTTATTATATTTGTATTATAATATATTTTTATGCAATTTATTTGTATTTTAAACCGTAACAAACCTAGTGTAACCATATGCACACAGGGATACGTACGTTTAGTTCTCATACAGAGTGTCCATTTCTCATTTTATTATTTGGGCTGATACGGGGTAATGTATTTTTAAGCAATTACACAATATATTAAAATTATTGTTTTACATTATATTTAATGTGTTATTTGACACAGAAAAATGTATAGTTTACATTTGAGCAATACATGAATTGAATTCAACTGTACCATATCTTGAGTTCTCCACTCTCACCTTTAAGTTCAAACGAATTTGTAGAAAAACTTATTGTATTTGTTTCGAAGGGGTTTCACTTTTAAGAGGAAAAATGGTGTAACATATTTTGATTTAATTAACATAAGTGAATTATTATGTTAATTAGAACCCTCTTCCTTAGGTTCTGCATGGGTCAAAAATAGGTTGCTATACGTCAAGGACTGATGTACGTCAAAATCTAACAACCAACATTTTACTATTTACTATTCCTCAGCGTGTCAAACTCTTCAGGTTTGGAATTCGAATAAAAATGTATATTTAACCAACTGAGTGTTTGGGTTCAAACAATAAACTTACATTCATTTGGTGCAGCCTGAGATATCCGCGAGGGCCAGCGGTGTCAAAAGCCTTTCAAGTCCACGGGAATTTTTATTTAAGTCTCTTTACTTGAGCGTTTACCAGATAAACCGTTATAATACATACTTTGAAATTGCCATCGTGTTGATAATAAACGGTTTTAGTTTAACTTACCTACTAAAATTTAAATGCTTCCACGTTTTTGTTACAAAATTAAAAACACATTAAAGTGTGGATTACTTTTTTATTTTTATTCTAACGCGAATACTGTTGGAGCTCGTCATATTGAAAATCAGCAGGGCCTTTTTTATTTTTTTACATTTAATTACAGGACTTTTGAAGCGGTAATTTTAATTACACGATGTAAAAAATAATTGCATTTAATTATAGATAGCATGTATTCTTAAATGTTAAAGTATCTGTCGCTCATGGTTTCTCTTATTTCATTCATAATCTAACCATTCCATTCATGACCTTCTCACTCTAAACGGAGCGTCCCCTGGGAAGATGGGGATGAAGTTCCCCAGAGACACAAGTGCCCAGAGACACGTACCCCAGAGACACGTTATCCTTTCACAAATGCCCGGCCCCGTATTTAACAAGCATAGTCCTTCATATGTAATATAAATTTAACAAAATTACTAGTCTGGTAAATAATGACATTTTTTAATGTATTGTGATTCATGGTTTATTAATATGAAAAATGGTTTTTGTCAACACAAATAAAAAATCGTGGTCGCCATTTTAAAACAAATACGAGTAAAATATCTGAAAAAATTGAAGCTATTAAAATATCTCATTTTAGAAACCACAGTGAGGCTGTTCAACTATTCTGAAAATTGAATACTTAAATAGTTGGACAGAATTTAAAAAAGAAGCGTAAATTAACGTGGCGTTTAAAAAATGTTCTTTAGTGACACCCAAGTTTGCCAAGTCACAACGCGTCGAAATGTTAACAGAATTATTAAAACCTTAAAATATGTCGATTTTACTGTCCAGGACCATTTTTAGTTATATTTTTTTTTAGCCAAAACTGATAAAATGCTACGTTTCGTGTATTTTAATCCATCCTCTTCTTTAGGTGTGAATAAATCTAAGACATAGTCTCTTAACACACATTCTCGATTTTGCATATAACTGAAGAAGAGATTAGATTTCTGTTCTCGAAACGCAGTTTTCCATTTTGTAACTTACTCGTATAACGATAGCAAATGTCCAAAATCCTGTTATCCTTTTACAAATTGTCCAACGTCAATAATGAAATTTTAACAAAGGATTGATATTGAAACTCGAACTAATCAAGTTTCCAAGAAGGGTATCGCGTGCCAATATTGTTACCCTTCCGTTTCCATGTAGCGCTTAGAAATATAAACAAATAACAAATACTAAGTGACTGTGTTAAATCAAAATCACAATCATACTTGGGTCTAGTTTGGAGCGGACTTGTAGATTGGATGAATAAAGGATCTTATCCACATATGTAAACATACAGTCTTTTTTAACTGTATGTCAAAAGAGTCAGACTGAAATATTTCAAAAATGTTATTGTATTTACAACATTTTGACGCGGTGTGATCAATAACATTTAGATTATAGTCATGACATCGACCGGATGAACCTAAGAACCAAGTAGTCCTTCCGGCAAAGTTGATTTTGTGACGACTCATTCAGGAGCGAATTTAGCATGATGTTGGGACAGGGGTCACAACTGGGATTTATGGCACATAACGAAGCTATTGCATCTGAAATATGACGATGTTTCAGACTTAGGAATTTGGAGTCAAATTCGTCTGAAGAGATAAAAAAATCGGCGAAGATGAAGCTTGAAATGAACTATTTACATCGATTCGACGGGTAGGGTACGATAAGCGGACCCGGTTTTTTATATCGAAATTGGTAAACGATATTACTCAATCATAACCATCGATATGATTAATCGATACTAATTAATTAGTTTGAACAATTAACTTAAATAATCTATATCTATAGCTGTAAACACTTTCAAGTAATATACGTAAGGTAATATTTCAATTGTACATAAGTAACATTTGATTATTAAGAGTGGCAGACAATTTTAGAAAACTACACAACATTGCTTTGAAAGATGATAAGACATGTTTTTCGTGGCTTCAACATGTAGGACTCGTATCGAAAAACCCATTATGTGAAATTTGTGGGAAGGAAACAAATGTAACTGTGAGAGGAGTAATGGTCGTCTTCAGTTTTCCTAATTTTGGTTATAATAATTTATTTGATCACTGTTAATATTAAATTCACATTTTAATTTAAAACATATGTTTGTTGTTGCGGACTACAGACACTTTTATATCGATTGATAGTCTAGGATTTGAGATGCGAATATTAGGTATCGATGATTACATTTTTCGATATAAAAAACCGGGTCCGCTTATCGTACCCTACCCCGATTCGACATCAAGAGTTCTAGATTACAAAATATAATTAATCTAGATGGAGAGGCATTCTAATTGTCTTATCAGGTGCACAGTTAAGTGTTCTGCAATGTTTTAATACGATATTAAAGCACGAAGGAGCTACCGAGTTTTCTTCACATAACGTAGTTATTGGTGGAGAGGATTGATTCAATGCGGATGTTGATGTAGCTCCAATTCACCTTCTGCTTAGTGCAAGGTCTGAAAACTTTTTGGTCTGAGAAGCGTCGTTGTTCACTTTTTTATATCTTCATACGGATATGACTCCATATTCCAGGAGTCAAGTCTTTGATAGCGTCAGATTCCAGGGATTAAAACGGATGTGATCAGGAGCTAATCTCAACATTCTCTTGAGAGTTATGGAATGTTCAATGGCGGTCCAAGAACCTTCCAATGAACAAAATTTAAAATACACGTTAAGACATGTTTTTGCACATTTTAGAGCATAACATGGCTTTTATACGAAACGAAAACTAAATAAAAAAATATTTTGAACAAAAATGGGGAATTGTTATAACCCCCGTGATCTCCCCTAAATCCGACACTGCCTGAAAGATTAATATTGTTTGTTTTATAGAAATACAGGTTTATAGAAATACCTGTACAGTATTCCAACTATATGTGTACAGAAACAACTCTTCTCTAAACCCATAAAATCGAGTTGAGGATTTGTTCAAAGTTTGAATGGACGTCGCCAACATGTTGGGACGAAATAGCGAAACATGTTATAAAAAAATCTGGTAACATAACTTTTCTCCAATTGTTTCAAGAGATTGAATATTCATAATATACTTGTTTGAAAATTGTTTGACATTCAATGTTACGAAGGTGCTCTGCACATTGCTTGACTAGGTTTTATCCTTGTTATCTCCATTGTCCAGGTGCTGCAATGCGGCCACTTACGTTGACCAGACAAAGCCAAGTCTACCTGGACTCCAAGTTCTGTACTGCTGCTCCTGTGGACATAGTTAGGTTTGGATTCAACCTTTTACAGCGATTTTAGTTAGCTTATATGTAAATATTCTAATAACGTGTGTACTTACAGAGGGTGGCCAAATTATTAGACTAGACATTCAAATTTACGACATTTTAAGTTATCTCGTAACTATGCTTTATAATCCTGGAATATATTGTTATTTTTCATATATTTGCATTCGTTACATTATATTAGAACTTTATATTTCTATTTGAGGCATTGAAGTTAATGTCATATCCAGTTGGTAGCACTTAAATCAGCTGACGATTTTTTAGGCAATTTTAACTGAACATAAACTCAACTTCTGTATGTATCTAATATTGGTTATTCTTGTTTTTAGTGGGGTTTCCTTGTAATATGAGCTGGTAACAGTGTTAGTAGTGGATTCTGGTTGTAAAACCGTCAAAGGTTGTGTGTTATTTTTGGCTTTTAATATTTTAAGAATACTTCAAGAGTGAGGCCACTTTTTAACGGTCATGGGAAAAAAATTGTGTTTTTTCTCATAAGAAAAAAGCTTCAGTAAAGATTCTTTTGAAAGAAAGATGTTATTCACAAACTGAACTAGCGTAAAGGTTGGGTATTTCTAAAAGATCAGTAAGTAGGATCAAGTGAACCTGTGACCAAAACCTAAGTAATCAGACACATTGAGTTGGAAAATGTGGCCGCAAGCCCAAAAGGAATGATAGATTGGTCAGGAAACTAAAGAATATTGTTAAAACAAACAGGAGACTTACCACAAACAAATGGCTGACCAGATAAACGAGTATGGAGCCAATATTTCACCTATAAGTGTGAGAAGATTGTTAAACACAGAAGGACTCAACGCTCGTAGACCAAGGAAAAAGCGAAAGATCACGTCTACCATGGCAAAGAAGCGATTAGAGTGGGCTAAAGGCTTAGACCATTGGACAACAGAGTATTTGGAAAAAGTAAGTCATAAAATATCTATGTGCTGCAAAGGAGACTAATTCCACAGACTCAAGATTGGTTTCCAAATGGGGAGTTTATTTTTAATAATGATGGTGATCCATGCCATAAAGCCAAGACAGTAACAAGATTTCTCAGTGAATCAGACATCAGTGTGCTTCCTTGACCAGGTAACAACCCTGACATGAATCCAATTGATAATTTGTGGTCAATTGTCAAGAAAAGAATGCTAAAGAAGAAGGTGACCACACGTCAAGGGCTTGTGAATTATACACACAAAATATTAGTTATACAATTTGATGTACACAGATATTTAAAAACGATTTAATAAAATAATTTTCTCCGAAAACTGGTTCTAGTCTAATAATTTGGCCACCCTCTGTACATAACAGACTTTAAAGGATGGTATGCAAACCTATTTAGTATCCCTTGATCTCAATAAAGCCTTTGATAAGTGTACATAAACATAAATTACTATTAACACTATTAGTCGAGAGCGTGTTTCAGGAATTACTTTGCGGACAGAAGGCAGACTGTTTGCGGTGTAAATGACAATGGGTTTCCTCTATAGTGTGGTGTGCCTCAAGGAAATACTCTAGGTCCAATGTTATTTTTATACATATTAATGACATTTGGAGATTCGTGGAAATTGTTTCTTTTTGCTGATGACCATAATTTCTGTCAAAGAGGAATCCTCTCAACACGTTCAATTATTTTTTTTGTTGATCTTATAAACGATAAAACAATGGATGGATCATAATGTTTGATCATTTACTGCTTGGCTGAATATTTTCTGTAACCTCACATTTTCATAACACAAGCTTAATATGAATTAACACTATTCCCTAACATAAATAATTTGCAACAACAAATAGTTTTTACAAATCGCATATTTTGTATCGAAATTGTTCCGCCCGTCTTATTAATATCAAAAGATGTAATTTTCCATCAGCACATAATGCCGAATCACTCTTCTCTGTTGACTACAGAATGTAAACTGACGAGACTTCCCTCCCCCTCCCATCATCTAACTATAGATGGGAAAAAATTGGTTTCACATACAATTGATTATCTATCACTGTTAATATTTTTCCTCTCATGGCTTTTATATTATTTTTTTATCTTTTTATGCAATATTATAACATTTTCAGAATTTTAAAACTATATCCCTCATGCATTTTTAACTCTAACTTAATTTTTCCAATTAAATTTTCATAAATTAATACACTCACTGCTCAAGACAAAAACAATATCGACTCACGTCTACGCTCAAGCCAATAATGGGCATGTAGCAAACCTTTACATGCCTTTACAATCACAACCTTTGAGTTTTTATAAATTATATTACCCAGGATTAATACCCATTAGCACAAGATATATGTTAAGGGGAGCCGGAAGGGGGTATACCGTCGTATGTTAAATTTGCAAACTTAAGGAACATTTTTCTCAGAAAGTACTAGAGATAGGTAGTTGAATTTTTTATGCAATATTATACATATAATTATGAAGACATGGATGCTCTTTCATAATTTTCCAAAAAATATTTCATGTATATTTGAATTTTTTTGTGTACGCTTAAACAATTTCATGTTTTTACGATTATATATATTTTTTATGGCTTCAATGAACAGTAATGGAACTGAAGTTGCATCCATTTGTAGGTATATATATATATATATATATATATATATATATATATATATATATATATATAAGGTATATGTAAAAAAATATCAGCTCTGTATCTTGAATGGTTTCTGAGAAAAATGTACCTTTATGTCAAAAAAAACTACATTTTCGGAAAACGAGCGTAAACGTAAAAATACTCACATTCTAAGGAGCTAAGTGCTTCAAAACATCCCAGCACCATATTGCGGATCATCAGCTGCCTCTTCCTCATCCTCCAAAGCTAGCTTCCTCCTTTTTTTGGCAATCCTGGCCTCTCGGGTCATTTCTTGGGCTGCGATGTTCGCCTTTCTCAACCGCGTCGCATCCAGGTTGCGAAGCACGCTTACTGCTCTACATTTCAATTTTATACCCAACTCATTGTAAATGGCTAGCTTGCTGCAAAAACCATCATTGAATGCTAAAACAGCATCATATACACCAAGTTGTAGAGTGTTGTATCTCACAAATACATTTTTGGGAATCTTGGACCACACGATGCTATTAAAGCTTTCATTTTGATTTTGGGTTTTTTTATGAACACACTTTTTCAAGAGATTAGGATCAGCCAAGGCTTGGAATATCTTTGTAATTGCCAGCATAATGTCATAGGGTAGGTTATCTTTATGTTTGTATGTAAGATTATTTACTGCTTTGTTATATCCGCACAAGGATTCAGGTCCAGCAGGGCACATAATTGTGTTGCGGCTCATCATCGGTTGATATCTTGTGGAAGAATATTGCCCACACATTCCTTTTCATTTCATTTACATCATCTCCACCTCTTCTGATGGCTAGGCCGTAATATTCTTGTAGCTTATCTATTTGCACGTTAGTCAGCCTCTTTTTGCTACTAATAGATTTGTCATCCTCAAGTTTCGTCTTACCGTACGATTTTTTCAATGCCCTCAGCCTCGTAACCACGGATTTGTAAAACACTATTCAGCTGCTAATATTTCATCAACAACAGCAGACAGTAAAAGACAGCCTATTAGCAAACAGTATTGCCAACATAATACTCAGCACTATTGCCCTGATGTTATGCACGCATATGCTGTATAAAAACCGCGCGTCCCCACTGGAAAAATCGGGTGCGGGGAGGGATTATTTTCGAAAATATGTAGGATTATTTCTACATATTTTCGAATGTTAATGGTATTATGTGATATATTTTCTTAAACAGGAAGCTTAGGGCTTATCAAATAACATTAAAAAACATTTTTGAAAAAAAAATCAAATTTTTCCCTTCCGGCTCCCCTTAATACATTAAAGCAACTTTTACGGCAGCACCGTCATACTAATCTTCCACGGGCGTGCAAGAACACTATTATCATTAAATCTTGAAAGCATTGGAGCATTGCGTTGGAGGAGACTATTTCACTCCCGTGGTATAGTGCTCCCCGAGGGCACTGATGTACAGTGAAACTACTTAGAGTTTTACCTTATTAGAACTATATCAATTCTCAAATACCTTACACCCTTATTTGAATTTGTAGATTCGTGGGAGATATGTCATTATTAATACGTATCCAAACCCTTTTCAGATTTGCTTATGTAGTCATTCTTTTTTGCATTTTTAATTAATAAAGTGAAAAAGGTTCAAGGGCTCTTCTGAAAATTTAAGATCAATATTAGAGAAACCAAAAATTGATCATGCATTTAAAATAAGCCATCTCCCATAAATATTTGACCAAAAATTAAGTCGTAAAAGTGTTTGAGGTCTAGCATTGATCTTATGGAATAAAAATATAAATATCGCCGTTAGTATAGGCGCCTTTTAAAAACGTGCAATCAGCTTTAACCTTATACGAATTAAAAAAGTGCAGTCTCAGTCCTTCAAAATGAGATGGCAATCAGAAAAATATAAAGACTTTTTGATCAGTATACACGAGGAAACACATAAACAGGTATTTAAAGTATTACTTAGAACCACCTTGAATTCAGGCCCACAGAAAATGGCACAAGATGAGATGCAACGGTACAAATGTTACAACAAAGGTACAAACTAATATCCACCGAGGACTACATTCAACTGCAGTTAATCTGCAGTTTATTTTGGTGAGCACGAGTTACAAATAAATGCTCTCAAAAGGACGGCTTTCTCTTTCTATCCACTTCAAAGATAGCTGAGTTGGTTTCGCCAACTGTAATGCTCCAGTTTATGCCACTTCTAGTCGTATGTGTTCGATGGTCAGTGACGACAGAATTCGGCGTTGAATCACATTCTCGGCCACAAGATTATGCAATGCACAACGCGCATGTTAAGCAAGATAATATTGCTCTGAGCAAGAAAAGTATTTTCAACTTAAATGTTCTACAATTGCGTTATTTGTCATTTTCGTCTATTCAAACTTTATATTGTTATGCTCAGGAGGAAGATTGCAATATATTAATAACGTTACTCTCTTCATTTACCACTGCAGCCAACAAATTCACTTTTACCTTAGTTATAGTTATATTATAATAGAGTACAAGACAAAGGTAGTATACAAAATGGTCCTTACAGAGAATAACTCGAGCAATTGTTTTCTGTCAATTACAGATGCTGATGTAATCTACGAAGGAGTTACTCAGCATACAGAAGACTTTTTGCAGGACACAAGCAAACCGAAAGGATGTCACTGGATAGAAGTTAGTACCATTTTGTACAGTATTCCATACTGGATGAGCATTATGGTTTTAGTGGTTTCTTAAACTAATTAAAGCCTATACAGGGTGTCTCATAGATAAATTTATTTTAAAGGTAAAAACAAACAATACCTAGTTTAATCTTATATTTTCTCATAATGTACTCATTTCTTGCTCTTGCTCTGTCCATGTGCGAGCGAGTCTCTAAACTATTCCAAGACAGTTTCTCTTTTGATTCTTGATTGTGAGGCATAAGCAAATATAGAAATTCATGTTGTGACCATAGTACATGGTTGGACTTACCCTGAGCCACCCAAATATGTTACATGAGCAACACTATTCAACCATTTATGTTATATTTTAAATGGAATCTCTTAAGCATAGGCTACTTAAAATAAGGGTCTTGTGTTACAAGTGGCTGTACATTTTTTTAAGAAAAGTGCAAAATTATACACCTTAAACTTACATCTCATAATAAAACTAACTTTGATATTTTTTTATAAAACACATGTCAAAGAATTTCTATAGAACATTTGTCGCCATGATCTTTAACTATTTCTCTTACTTGTGCTCGGGACTTGCATTCTATGCAGTGACAATGCCTGGACTGGACTCCAAGTAGGTTTCGGGTTTGTTTGAACCCTTTTCATTCTCTTCTTTTCTTTATTTTTGTGTGTATTAATACATCCCTCCACGCTCCACCTGACGAAGAGGATAGATTTCAATCCTCCAATTGTTGTGTTATACCTCATATAACAATGACAAATGTCCAAAACCCTGTTATCCTTTTAAACCTTTCCTTTTAAACTTTAAACAAAGAATGTTCATTAAGGATCAAAAGACAACATAGTTTTTTCTACTACTGTGCATTACATACATGTTATAAAAATTTAATATTTCCTCATTTTTAGTAAACATGACTTTTCTCTGGCAGCCTTGTAGTTTGTCTTTATAATTAGATCAGTCTCATCTCTCTTCACGAGGAACTCCCTGTTATGTACAAATGTGGAGGATCATTGGTCATATATCATCTCCAGAGTCTAGTACTACTATTTCTACCACTCCATGTATTACTGAACTGTAGGCTATCATTATCAGGTTCTCTTTGTACCATAAAGCCATTACAATTCATACATATTTAGTTTCCTCCAGATCACTTATTAAAATTGTGTACAATGACATTTTTTCATCGATATGATTAATATACAAACAAGCATTACACTGTCTTATCTTTAACTGTGGATGCTGAGCTACAACTAGAGCTTCAGCTACAACACACAATTTAGAAGCACAATTCCGAGACCTTTTAAGAGACACTTGTTTCTCTTATTGTAGGTACCTGAAGATGAATTCCCAGAATTTCAAATGTACATAGTTCAAATAAAAACCATGTTTATGGGTGGGTAGGAAAGGAGAGGAAGGGTTAGAAACAAAACTTTTTTAAACTAGAGTTTAGTTTTTTTACTTTTACTCTGAAATGTGAGATCGAAAAGTACCTACTTTTCTCTAAGTAGTTGATAAAGAGTAATAAAAACTGTATTGGAGTTACAGTGCTGGCACTGTATGAAGATTACAGTGCAAGCATTACATTCCTTCATGCGTCATCTCTAAAGATGATTCAGGATAAATCTGACTGCATACTTTGGTGGTTACATGTGTTCTTATATTTCTTCAGGCCTCATAATTAAGAATCAAGGAAGTTGTGCTCAAGTAGTTTTGTCTTGTGAGACATTACGACCTGCTCTTTAATTTTAACATTACTAAGATAACATTGATTTTATTTTAATTTTAGTGTTTTAGTATTCCTAATGAATTATTTTTTGCTGAAAGTAAATAGTATGTATTTAAAAGAGTATGAATTAATTATTAATTATATTTTTGAAATAATACATAAACTATAATAGGGTTTACCATTATTTACTATGTGCCAAATTAGTTGGTTATGGTGTTCAGGGTTCTATGCTTTCCTGGTTGGATAGCACCTTCTCAAAGCCTTTCCCAGTCTTGATAGGTGTTCCTCAGGGATTACATTTTGCTCCCATGCTCTTCAATCTGTTTATTAATAACATCATTAACTGCCATTTCTTCCAACTGCCTCATGTTTTCTGATGATGTAAAGATCTTCTCTACGGTCCGCAATGTCAAGGATCAAGAGGTCCTCCACAGTCCTCTGGTTAATACAGTGGACTGGTGCAGTTCTAATGCTATGGGCATCAACATCTTTAAATGTCAAGTTATGTCCATTGGTAGTGTTGATACTATTCTATTTTTCAACTACCATTTAGATGGAACATCCCTGAAGAGAGCATTTAAGATGAAGGATCTGGGAGTCATCATGACTCCTACACTCAGCCAATATCAACATTTGGCCCATGTTGTTTCCAGGGCAAGTCAACTCTTGGGCTTCATCTTCCGTTCAACCAGAAACTTCAGGACTCCTCTGTCACTGATTTTTATCTTCAGGTCCTTGGTTTTACCTGTACTCGATATGGTTTTACCTGTATATGGGTTTCACCCATATGGTGCCCTTACTAAATTGGTGATACAAACATGCTCGAAGAAATCCATGTCGTTTTATCAGAATGCTGGGTTGCAGTCTTGGTAATGGGTATCTCGAGACCCCTTTCACTGTTTTGGAGAGGCTCTATGAGTTGCAGTCCCCAAAGTTGAGGTACAGGATCTTTGACATCGGCCTGCTCTTTAAACTTGTGAATGGCCTTTTTGACTGCCCTATGTTGATGTACAGTATTGACTTTGTGGTCCCTTATGGTACAAGATATAAATCCATCTTTTGGCGGAGATGCCTGCCTACAAGCTAAAGCTATAATAGCGGTCTGTCGAGGTTGGTGAGGGAAGAGAGCCTAGTGTTTTCTGACATTGACTTCTTCGGTGTCTCTCTTGCCTCATTCAAGAAACAAGTTCGTGGAGTTTTATTGAAATGAGATTCAATCCATATGGCCTGTCTTATTTAGTGTAGTCAGTGCTTGACCTGTATTAAACTCAAATTCAAACTTCTGTCACCATCAAAATTAGTTCCACATTTTTTATTTTTTAATAAAATGAATAAAGTTTTGATGGGGATTTGCAACCTAATTATTTCTTATTTGTTACCCATTGTTCTTCTATTTATTGTTATAAATTTATCATGTTACTAGTTCTAATATCTAACAATTGTGATCAGTTTTTAGTTTATCCTGTTTTAAATTGTAATTAATGGTGTTGCCATTGACAGGAAATGATTAATTCTTTAACAAAAATAAGTAAAGTAATAATAGTAAAAATAAGTAAAAGTGTTTCAGATTGAACATTGTTCTTATGGAGTAGAATTTAAGGTTGTATCTCTACAACCGGCTCTTAAAAGCACTGTTATAACCTTAATAGCTGATGCCTCCACTCAAAAATCTTTATAAGTTTGGCAATTAAGCAGTACATACTGAAGCATACATTAGCATCAGTCACTTTCCATTTAAAATATTTTTCATCCAAGACTGCAGAAGAAGAAAACTGTGACTTTAACTCTAGCAGCCAGTTTGATTGTGGTTGAAATTATAGCCTAGTCCTTAATGTACTAGCTAAGTATTCACTAATCTGTAATATGGTGATAATGTCACACTATTAAAGCTATAATACTGATGTTTCCCAGGCGAAAGGACTGAGAGACAAGGCAGTCCATCATGTTCTTAGTCAGGTTGTTTACAAACCTGATGACTCCAAGGGAGAGGTTCCTTACGATGTCCCTGACAGTGATGATATCGTCAAACTGCTCTGGGACGACCACAGAGTAGTAGGATTCTACACCATCAAACCCCAAGGTTCAGACAATTGCATGGATATTTTCTTCTACACATGAAAATGTTCTTTAATTTAAAAAGAAACTACCATAATTAAAAAATAAAATTTTATAAACCCACACAAGAATATATTGTATTACTTATAAATATGAATATAAATAATTAGTTTTAAAATAAGGCATACAATTCTTTCATACGCATTTGTAAATTTCTAAAGACTATTTTTCATTCATATATATAGATTTACAATAAGGAAGGTTTAGGTGTATTTGTCTAGGGCCCCTTGTCTAGCATATTTTTTATATCTAAGACTAATATTTACTGTGCATTTTTCTGTCTATTACAGTTAAAATACTTTTTCTAACACAGTCAGTAGAGAGCTAGATTTCACATGTGGATGTCATCTTCAAATACGGCATTAAAAATGTATTATGAGTATTGATAAACACAAACGGTAGCAATTATGAAACTTATAACCGAATGAAAAAAGCTTAAGGATTCATTTTAGGAAAGTTTTGGTAGTTCTGAGCTACTACTGGATCAACTTCTATTTGGAATATGCTTTAATTTGTATTTAAGAATATGCTTCATCATTCCACAAGGTGAGGAAACTAGATGTAGCAAACACGAATTTTGATTTTACAGCAAGCAATAAAATGTTCAAACTCATACTGAGTGCCTACTGCTGTTACTTTCATATTTTCCACCATAACTTCCTTATTTCATGTTTCCTCGATGTGAATATGCCTTTTTTAGACTGGTCACTTCAAGAAGGGCGGTTGGTCCTTGGGTAGGTCCGACAGTAAGGTAATTAGATTAGCTGAGTTTTTATTATTTTACCTAATATTGCAATTGTTCAATTATAAACAATACTCTTTGATGGAGCAGTTGGCCTGTTAGATAGGCAGGCCCGTACACAGACTGGTTTTTTTGGACAATTTTACCGCCACGTAACTATTTGAAGGAATGTGTACTCACTACACGGTGGTTGGACATGGCGGAGCCTGGCCAAATATCTTTTCCAGGTCTGCCAAAGCTGAGTACGGCTCTGGAAATAGGCAGACAACCCTTGGATAGGCTTGACAATCAGGAATTTGAATTTGATCTAGTAGTTTCAGAATTACTAAAATTTCCCGTCCACCATACAAGTAGTGCCTGAACCAATAAGATATTAAAGTAGGGATCATGTATTGTATTGTATTATTTCCCTGTATGGTTTTGTCTGCTGCAGCTTTAAGAAGAGTGTCATTAAACCCTTTCCTGATGTGAGTTATGGTAATTGGAAGAAATACCCATCCTCATCTTTCTGCACCTGACTTGGAAGTAATGTGGCCTACAACAAGCACCACCTTTATTGGTATTGAAGGATATTCTGAAGCATCCCCAATCAAAAACAATGGAGGTGGATCCATGAGATCATAAAGCATCTTCCAGTTAGTGATAAACTTTGGAAGAACCATTTTCATGGTAATAGGCTGGAAATATGTGAACTCCAACATAGATACCTTCAGAAACGCTTATTTGGAGCAAATTTATAGTAACAATTCCAGGGTTGAGTGTATTTAAGTATAGAAAATTAGTTCAAAGTCTTGCAATCCTAACATTGCTCCAGCATTAAGTTAAACAATGGACATGTAATGGTATAAGGCCTATTGGTGAAAGTTGGATAGCAAACTCTTTTTATCTTAATGAGGATATGTGAGGTATACATTTTTATTGGTTTTAATTCCCTAGTATTTTCATTTTAGGCAAGCAGGTGCCTGGCGGACTCTTTATGTAGTATAGTAGAGAATTTATAGCATGACCGGTGACTTCGAGATGCGCCATAGGCAAAGACGGAACTAAAGTGGTGGGGGGTGGAGCGGCTCAGTCTGTTGCCGTATTTAGCCTTGTGAACTTCGGTCTCCAGTCTTCTATACGTGCCGCCCAAAAAACATTCGCTTGTGCCAATTCACGAGTTGTAATACAATTTGTGAATTAATTGCGTTGTGCTCATTACGTTTTAAGTAAAGAGTTTGAGATGGATCATAATGTAAAAAGTAAAATTGGAGATAGAAAGGTTATATACACGGCCAAGCAAGAGAAGTGCTTACCATTTTATGAAACGGGAAGCAGAAACCAACACACTTATAAATTTGAAGAAAGTTCAACAGCGTGTCGTAGAGGCAACTGGAATTTCTGAAAGTACGCTGAGACGAATTTTGAAGGAGGAAAAAAAATAAGTCCAATTGGCAATTCTTTTAGTACGCCCAACAAAGTAAGAAAACGCAAACATACTAAAAGTGATCTGGACAATTTTGATTTGGTGTATTTCGAACAACAATAAATAATTTTCATCGACAACGGGGTTTTGTTATGTTAACTATTGCGTGTGGATCGTTGGCGTTATTGTTATTTTAAGTATACATCATTAAATTAACTTGATACAAGTTGGTAGATAAAACTGAGTTTTTTTCTTATTCTACTGTGTATATTAACAAATTAGTTTAACCAGTTTTATATTAATTTTTAATTTAGCAGCTAGGCTTGTCAGTTGAAAATTTTGTAGTGTATAATTGTATCTACTATCGTAAATCCTGAAGCTTACACGGTTAGTATATGATAAATTGAATTTTAATGGCTAACAAAGCGTAACAATTACAATTCTGAACTGTTGTCGTCGTTGGAGATCAAGAATAATATAAATTCCTACCCTTTCCCAATTTATGAGAACCCTTTCTTACCACCAGGTATCTCTACTGCGAACTCATTAAGAAGGGTGAGCTATGAACACAATTTTGGCAGAACATAGTCATTGTTAAGATCACGTACATCCGGTCCCAATATTTCCAAGATTTCCTGTATTGAATTCCCCATCATAAAAGTCCGTCGCCGTAACTTAAAAAGAGTCTAGAAATGTTCAAATATTCTCAAGGTCTCCTATACTAAATTGCTCATCATAAAAGACCACCGTGGTAAGAACATAAGGGTCTAGAAATGTTGGCAAACACTACAATATTCGGCTCCCGCCACCACTATGAGCCGGGAGCCGAAAACTCTCAGTAGGGTTAGTAGCACCGTATTCACTCCCCTACTTTAGATTGTGCCCCCAAGTGCTCAACTCCTCCACTCCTCACGCGCATCCCACCGGTCATGCTATAACTTCCCTAGAGTACAGTAAATGCATTTCTTAGTAAGCTCCTAAGAGGTAACATGAATGTATGTGCAAAATTCAGTGGTTGTGTGGTTTCCAAAGTCTTTTTTACAGGTTTTCCTTGCTAAAATACATTTTTCGACATAGTTTATATTGAAGCACTTTTGATCCAAGAGTGACTGAATTTCAGTTTCAAGCCTTATCATAAAATAATTGGAAAAATACTACTATTCTTAAAGGTTGCAATTTTAGGAAATTAAAATAAAAAAAGTGTTTTAGTAAATTTGCTCCATGGGTTACACTAAAACAGTTCTTAATACTATTCGTGAATTTATAGCAAAACAAAGTGAAATCATATTCTTTTGAGATTAAAGAAAAAAATAAAATCTAGGTACTACAATTGTATTTTTTAAAAGGACCTGGTGCACTGAACTGTGGCCTGCCAGATGATGATGATGGGATTCCTACCCTGGATACTGCTTATATACGCCCATCTCACAGAGGCAGAGGGTTGGGCCTAATCTTGCTACAAGACCTGGTAGACAGCTATCCTGGCTCTGATTTTGGACTTAGCCATCCCCTCTCAGATTCCATGTGGATGGGTAAGGCAAAAGCTGGACACAACAAAATCTTATAGTAACCAGTAAAATGTCTCCTGACATTTTTAGTCAACACTTTTTTCGTAATTCTACTGCAGTATTAATGAAATCTACATTAGCTAAAACGCAAATTATAAAATAAAACCAATCAAATGGGCAATTTATTAAGTACTTTAAGAGTGTCACTCAGTATAAATCATATGTAGCTGAGTGCTGAGTACAATACTCAACTGCAGTCAATAAAGCAAGATAGGTTTAGTGTAAGGTTCCTTGACAAGATCCTGAGGAGAATTTCAGCAGCCTCAAAGTTTATTCCCACAGCTTCTTTAAAAACCTCTCACTATTATGTTTTAAACCCAGATATCACTTATGGGAGTGAAAATAGCGAGCGGCCCATCCCAACTTACATAATCCGAACAAGGCTGAAGATAATGTGAGAATTAACCTTTTGGTTCTAACCCCTACTTCAGAAAATTGCAAATGTTGCCACAATCATTGACCATTTTCTACTTCTGACAGTTCTATCACCTTCCTATGTGACGAGTGCCACTCCAGATTTGAATTTGGCATGTAATCTAACAGTAGCCGAGAACACAATAGCCAGCTGGGCTGACCAGTTAGTCATAGCTTTAACAATGGGACCCTCCTACTACCTGGAATACTCTTGGACCAGTTCTGGTAGGGTTATTCCTGCCAACAATATGCAAGCTGCCGGGGTGGATGTTGTGTCAGAGTCAATGTGTGGCTATCGTGTAGAGTAAGACGGCTGTCAGGGTATGTAGATCGCTAGGCCCAAGTTTATAGTTAGAGAACTTTCGGAATCATATCCAAATTATTAGTTGACAATATTCTCATTAAAGGTGGTTGGGTTTGGATAGAGGATCCACACTCTGGTGGCGGATCCACATTAAATAATTGATCCCCTAGAAAGGTACCCTCTTCCGGTTGCGACGAGACAAGGTTGCACCTAGAATACAGCAATTGCACATGTGAATTCCGCTATCTGATTTATCAATTCTATTACTAATGCTGTCCTGCCATGTAAGTCTTATTTATAACTTCATGGCATCTGTTTCAGAACTGAGTAAGTAACTTTTATATGTCAAGAAATATCAAGAAATAATTAACTGATGACTTGCTCAGCCAATAAGAGCCAGATATATATATATATATATATATATATATATATATATATATATATAAAATGTTTGTGGCCTCAGGCTCTCATTGGTTGAGCAAGTCATCAAGTTATTGTTATTGTATATTATATATTATACAATAAGTTAATATATATATATATATATAAAAGTTATTAATATATATATATATATATGCACACACACACACACACACATAAGTTCATATCGAAAGAACCATCCCTGGCTGTCTGGTGTCTTGTCCTTCTCCTTTTCAATCCTGTACCATATGCAGTTGCTTTTGCTTTTTAAATTATAATTACTTTATTTTATCAAATTTATTTTTATTCATTTATAACCATTACATATGAGGCATTAAATGTCAAGCTGACTTTGTTGATTTTGTTTTGTGTTTTCCTTTCTGTGATATGGAAACAAAAGTGATCAAGTGGGATTTTCTTTATTTTTTCAGTTGTCAAGAAATTCCTAGAGCAGAATGCAGAGCTCAGAAGGAAAATGTGGCTGGTAAAAGACAATTGTAGGGAGGGAAATAAAACTCTCATCTGGTTTTGTCTTCACATGAAGGGACTTCTTTCTTCAAGATAAACCACCAGATATAAATTCAGTTTTGTAATAACACAATCTTACACTTTATTTTCTAAAATAAACATCACATTGTGATTTAGATTAAAACTTTAATAAAACAAATGTACTTGACTTTATTTTTTATTTCTTCCACAAAAATGCCTTCTTTATATTGTTTTTATCACCAAACTAAGATAATAGTAATAAGATATGATAGTTATTGATGCATTACTTTGAGAAATAAATGGAAAACTAGAGAACTCAGAGCAGCGCTGCAGTGGTGATATTTAAAAACGGTACTTACTTAAAAACCATTCCTTGTATATTTATAAAATTAGGAAAGCAAAACAACATCCAGTAAGAAAATACTTTATTACATTATTTATATAATTATCAATAACAACCACAAGATTCATTTTAAGATGGATTACATTTTTCTATATTTTCTTCATGGTGTGGTGATTCTTGAGTTTTTGGTGCACTTGAATTTGAACTTTTTGATGTTTCCTGATTAAAACAATAATACAAAATAAACAATTTATTTGTATACATTATTCAAAAATGGAATCCACAACATAACTTTAAATTGCATACTATTTACTTACATACATTTTTATCTACAAATCTAGAAATACCTAATTAATTACTTATCTATCTCCTTTCACAGATAATACAGACCATATCGTGCAAAAATAATTACCAAATTATGCTCTGTGCAAGATAAGTATTTCCAATTTGAATCTTAAGACACATTTTTATTAGAGGTCAGCACTCCCTAAAAATATATACAGGGTGAGGCAGACCACCCGTTCATGATGTATTTTTAACAAAATAAATTTTTAATGAAATAACCCAAAATGGTACTTGTGGTAGGGAATAAGGGTAATTTTTTTAAAAGATTTCCAAATGTAAAGGTAGGTTGAACCATACCTCATGTTAAAGGTCTAGTCAATAATAATTTTGAAAAAAAACTTCAATTTGTTTAGTTTCTTGTATGCAAGGAGTTTCAAAATGTCACAGTCATACGGTTTCACAGTTTCTTTTACTGTTACCTCGTTAAAAAATTTTAGAAAATTCAAACATTTTGTCGAAGGTTACCAAAGAAGTTATTCTTTCTAAGTTACTCTTTCAGAAATTATGTTACAATTATCACTTTTCAACACATTTCCAATTTTTTTAAATAGTTAAAATTTAGGATATTTCAAACTCAAAAACAAAATTCAAATAGCAAGGTATATCTTTCATTACGCCTATCAAAAGCTCACTTTAAAACAAAAAAATTGTTGTATTTAAGTTTGGCTTCATCTTGGATGGTTCATAAATGGTGCTAAAAATGTTAATTTTCATGACGCAACTCTAGTGGTTTTCATAGGTAAAGCATTTTGTGCTAGTTTTGACATACAGGGTTTGTCCGGAAAGTAATAGGACTGAGTCAATTTAAAAAAATGTATTGAGCAAATCGTTACAATTCTTTAAAAACTTTCAAGATAGGCTCCTTCTGCGTCGATGCAGCGCTGCCAGCGCGATTTCCAAGCATTGAAGGCGTCACAGAAGCCATTCTCCGGAATAGCCTTGAGAGCCGCGGTACAAGCTGCTTATATCTCCTCTGTCGTCTCAAAATGCTTGCCTTTTTAGGCGAGAAAACAAAAAAAGTCTGGGGGGGGCCACATCTGGGCTGTAGGGGGGCTGTGGAAGAGTTGGGATGCCGGCCTTGGTCAGGTAGCTATTCACAAGAAAGAAAGTGTGAGCCGCAATTTCTGGTCGCCAGTGAGCACTTTTGGGACCATCTTCGCACACACTTTGCGCATGTTCAAATGCTCCGTCACAATTTCATGAACGACAGATTTCGGTAAATGTAACATCTGGGCAATTAAATGAATACTTAGTCGACAGTCTGAGTTCAAAACTTTGCGCACACGAGTCACATTGTCGGTGTTTGTCGAAGTCGAAGGTCTTCCAGCAAGGTCTTCATCAGCGACCTCTTCCCGGCCCTCCAAAAGGCCTGGTGCCACCGAAACACACCACTTCTTGCTAAAGCAACATCTGGGTAAGCCTGCTTGATTATATCAAATGTCTCTGCCGCAGATTTACCGAGTTTCACACTGAATCTAATCGTGTACCTCTTCTCTAACGAACGCTGCATTTTCAGCTTGCACCACTCACAAAAACACGTCACTTGAAAATGCCTGTTCTGACTCTTCAGGTGCTCGGAGACAACTGACCAGCCGCTTGTTCGTTAGCTAGGAACACCCTCTACCGAATTCAGTCGTTGCGCGCACGCTCCGAAGTACAGTCTCGGCAAAAGAAAATCAGTCCTATTACTTTCCGGACAAACCCTGTATATATGAAGCAGAGTCATGTTACATAAGATGAACGAGAAAGTGGAAGAGGAGTGACAATGAGACAAAGTGAGAGCTAAATGGAGTGAAGAATAATTGTAAGATAAGACACAGAGGAATGAATCAAAATGGTTTAGACACATACAAAATTTCAAGAAGAATGGTAGCTAATAGGACAGAATATAGATCAATGGGACAGGTGGGATGATGGACTGAGAGTGTGTTATCAGAATAGGAAGAGTGGCAGTAGGAGAGAACAAGGCGTGTGGGAGATTGGAGGATAACGTGTTACGCAGGCTTAACAAAATGTTTGAGAACTGTAACAATATGGTCATAAAGATCGTGACGACTCCAGCTGCCAGATATCCTATTGTTCTTGAGGCAAACAGAAATTTGTGAAACCTGATAAACATTTGACTAATGGAGATGATATTGTGTGTTGCTACTGCACAAGCTTTTATGTGAAGGCATTGGATACAATATTAATATATATTTACCTTATGATTGTTATTTGATTTGGTTTTATTTCTCACGTAATCTTCTCCATGTATCAGTTGTTCGATTCTGTCCATTGCATCCTGGCCAGTAAGAGTCTGGAAATGGGATTCACAAGTCATTAGTTTCACACTACTATTAGAGAAATTAGACTAATATACCTGCAAATAGTGTTTCCTTAATGACGAGAGCAAACACAAATATCAGTTACTTAATTTTAATTTAACAAGTGTTGGACGATTTATTCAAATTCAAATTCAAAATTTCTTTATTCAGACATGTAACAGATTACAAGAATAGCGTCACAATAAATCTCAATATAAATTTATCATTTATATATTAAAACATATAAATCAGTTTGACACTCATGAAAAAGTAAGATTTGGCTATGTAGCCTTCTACAGAGTAAGTTAAAGCAATTTTTACATCAAGGCAGTTATTAGTTAAGGTAATTATTAGGTAATTTAAGGGGATTTTATACATTTCTAAACATACCCAACAATACTTAAAAGTTATTTACACATTGAAACAAAAAAAGTCTTCAATAGAATACAAGGACAACGTTAATAAATAATCTTTAAGTAGTTTTTTGAATTTTTCATGCTCATTTTGAATATTGAGAGGAAGGTTAAACAAAAATTTTGTGCCGATGAAACTAGTTTTCTTTTCATAAAACTTCAGCCTACGTTGTTCCACATATCTGCTATGTCTTAAATTGTAATCATGATGATTTAAAATACTAATTGGGTTGTTCTATTTTTTTGCCTATCAAACAGTTTCATAAATTTATAGATCATATACAGTCAAAATTTGAAGTTGAGAAAAGTATGGTTTCACTGTATCTCTTTGTTTTAGGTTAAAAATTATTCTTTTTTTTGTTATCATAAGATTCTGTCCAGATTTCTTTTAGTTGTGGCTCCATATATGCCTATATTGTAAGACAATATATTGTATTGATATATTGTATGTATATTGCATATTCAATACAATTATGTCGTTTCTGTGGTGAATATGTAGTTTTAATTATGTAATAGTGTGCAGGCTATATAAAGTACAACAAAAAAATGTTTTAGCGATCGGTAATTTGCGTAATGCTGATCAGCTTTTGTCCATGAATGATACTATCCACTGCTCAGCTACCGCTACTAGCCAGGCAACATTACAGCTTATACAAAAAAGAACTGCCTTGGCTCAAGCACTTCCACTTTTATTTTTTGACTCTTCGACAATATCAATTGACCATTACAACCTAAAGTTGACCACAATATGCTAGACCTTTTACCACTTGAAATGATACACTTTTTACTAATTTGGCATAAGGAAGATTCACCTGCCATAATGTTGCCCGACTGGAAGTACTGGAATATCTGTCCAATGGTAGTGACAAGGGTTTATAACGAGTTATGACAAGATATAGCTCGCCCTTTAACCCATCGTGGGCAGTGAAAAATCTAAATAGTGGCCAGATTTGCAACGGCTTATGAAGTGGTAGCAGCAAATAGTGGCACATACACAGTTTCCTCGCACCAGTCCCTTATTACACTAATTGCTGTTCTAAATATATATTTATACATTGTTTATATATGTATTTCTTAGACAAATAAATCTGAAATAATAATAAGAACCAATATTTTACTCACATTTATATCAAGCTCTGAAGTGAACCAAAAAAATGGCCAATTGCCATTTACAAACCAAACTGATGTAACAGAACATGTGAGCTCATTCTACCTAATGTATATTGTATTACTGTGAAAAAAACAAAAGACCAAGTCTAACTGAGAGTATACAAACTCATTCTAGCTGAAGAATGGTTATTGCTAAATGCATAACAGAGGACACATCATGTCCACTGAATGGTAAGACACACACTGTGCCTTTCGCCCGCAATGAGTTAAGGCTATTGAGAAGGAGACTGTGTGGTGGATTTTGAAATCCAAAATAATCTGTCCCTCAGCCTGAAAAATTATACAACAAACAAGATTAGTTAATTTCAAAACTTTTACTTGAAGTGGACAGGAGAGTCGTTTCTCTGAAAGCTTATCACCCACTTCTTCAAACTCCTTTTCGGTCAGGTTGAGTTTTGTGTCCTCCAGTATCACTTCTTCCAGGTGCACTTGGTTTGTCTGGACATGGTCCTGGATCGTAGCATTGACTCGAGAAGAGTTGGCCCCATCACTGAATGACTTCCCACTATCTCGCTGCACATAAAAATTGAAGAATTGGACTATTTATGTGTGCATTTGTGTTTTTGTACTTCACAACTCAAATTCAACCTTCATAAAATTGGGGCCTTAATAAGTGGCTTTTGAACAGAAAATTTCAAAATTCAAAACCTGCTGTTAATTTATTATTTCCACAACCAACAAGTAAATACATTGAGTAAACCTTATCAAATGATTATGTAAAGCAATTCCATTAATGAGAGTTTTAACTGAATTGTTTCCTAGGTAAAGTTTGTTCTATTTATAAAGTTCATAAAAACTGATGATTTTGTTAATACTATTGAATGTAATTAATATTTATTGTGTTAGAATGTGCTGCATTGTAAAAACTGACAATTTAGGTGTTTTTGATAATGAAATTTTTAAATTAATACAGAGTATGCAAACATGTAATCAAGACATTTAAACTACATTTTTTTGACTTAACCCCTTAAAGTTTTATTAAAAACATCCAAAATCATACTGTTTTGCTGAATTTTTTTTAGTTTTGCTTTATGTAAAGTCAAAACTTCCTAGTTATGATGACTTTTTTAGGTAATAAAACTAAATTCATTGAAGTAACTTTTTCAAATTTTTAACTAACAAAGTTAATTTTTCCTAGAAACTTTCTATAAACATTATTAAACTTTTAAAAATACTGTGCTTCAAAAGTAATAACAGTTAATTTGCACTGTTTTTAATCAATAGTCCTAAATATTTTTAATTTTTTGATTTTTTACAATTTATTTTGCTATGCACTGCTTTTGACCTATTCTCTCCTGATCACTAAAGGCAATCTGAGGTGACATAACATTGAGCCTTCTTGTTTTATTGTATTTAATTTAAAGAAAACTGAGAAACCTAACAAAGAGAAAGGTTCTTCTAGTAGTTTCTTATTGTTTATTTTTATAAAAGTAACTCAACAAATACTCCAATAATGAGGGTCATCACAACCATGTCCATTGAGTCACCATTCTTACTCTTTGAGTTGCTTCTTATCATTATTAACCTGTACTAACATTTTAAACCTGGTAAACATCTGTTATGTCCATTGCACACTTAAAATTTTCAATATAACCATACAATACAAATAAATCTATTCATACAACAATTAATTAAAGGTGATTGCAGTCTACATCACACAAACACAGCTGAGTTCTAGTAAACAATTAAGGATTTCAGGATTCAGTCAGTGACACAAGGATGTGCTTAAGTCTAGTGGGAAATGTTAAAACTAGCAGTGAATAGTGAATAGCAATCACTAGTTGTGGGATGTCTTCTTGTGTAATATAACTCTAACGATGTTATTAGAGAATAAAATGGGATAAATACATTTAAATTAAACATTGCACCACTGGAAAAAATTGATAAAATTGCTATGAACACAATACTATGTCAGACTAATACTAATACGTTATGTTATTATGTTGAGGGATGAAATAAGGCCTCAATTTTCTTAAGTGTTATGCTAAAAGTAAGGGCTGTTTTAAACAATTAATTTTTATCCCACAATTTTACTAGTTTAATAACTAATGTGAGTGGGGGCATCATTTAAAAACAACAAAATAATTCAAATGGGTCAAATCTAAAGTATGAGATACATATAGAAAAATAAATAAAAATTCACAACAAAAAATTTTCAATTGTAGATTATTTAAACAGTTTGTTCTAAAAATATTTAAAATACCACCTTTACAATCATCTCTTCTATCGACATGACTTCCATTTCTCTTTTCTTTACAATCTGTACAAAAAAGTACAAGTTTTAAAACACATAATAGATGGTTTAAAACACAATCGTAAATGCTATTAATGTATGGAGCAAGTTAAAAGCTACATGGGATGGTAGAAATTCACTGTATGTGTTTATACGCATGAAAAATAAATTCAGGTTCAAAATGAGGAATGTGTTTTTGTTAGAGCATATAATAATAATAAATCAATACAATAACATTTTTTGTTTCTTTAATACTCCTCTGTACAGTACAGTACTTTTGTAACAGTTATAATCTAAATACATGGATATGATTTTTCATTTGTAATATTGCATCCACCATGATGTTGCTTCTCATTCATTTGAGTAAAAAAATTGTAAAATGACACTAATAAGTCAACTAAAACATGATACAAATCCGCTGAAAAGTTTTAAACTTCACAAAAGAAAGATACAATATAAAGGACTGCATACAAATTAAAATATTTTCTGTAGAACATCACTACATACTTTCTAATAAAATTAAAATATTATATTTTATTACTAAAAGATTTTAAAAGTTACAAAAATAGTTATGTAACTAATTGAATCACAAATTTGGCTAAAAATTATGATTTCCAATAATCAATTATATAGACAAGTTAGGAGTATGTAAACACACACATGTGTATGTATGTTGCACATGTCACATAAGGCTCTGTTGAGGATGCATGCAAAATGTCATATAATCCATTTTATTCTTGAAATTTCTGCAGGCAGGCAACCGTACAGAAAAGAAATCTTTATATCCAAGTTATACAAAAGAGAAATTGTTCAGGTTTCCTTGTGAATTAAAATATTAACTTTTCAAAGCATAACACTGATTTCAACTTCATGTTCATTCTGTTGTGGTAGTTTTATTAATTTTGATACTGTTGTTTAAAATTAATAATCATAATAAAATTAATGGCTATCTTAATATGCTCTCATAAAAGTTTTACATAATCTCTTTGCCAAATCAATTTTTTTTTAAATTGATACAAGTTTTTTTTTTTGTTTTGTTCACTGAACACGCTGAAGAACTTACCCCGCTGGTCATATTCTTGGGACAGGGGCGGGAGGAGTTACACAGTTCAAACTTCTTGGGCGGCTCACCGCAGCATTCTGACGCCTCTGTGATGATCTCCTCATCACCTGTATTGGTAGGGTTCTCCTTAACGCACTCCACCTGGCGCGTGCGCGTGCCAGACTGGTACAGGCAGCCAGAGCATGGGCCCCATTTCCACACCTTCCATCTGACGTACACAGCCATCAATTTAATTTCTATAACTCATTTTAGATTCTAAAATTCTGGGTGAACCAAACAGAAAGTATACATTACTGCACATTTTCCTCTTTTAAGCACAGTAAATGTAGTAATGATGATATTCGCTTCCATTCTTTTCAGTTCCAGTGCTTTAATCCATTGATCCAATCCATTATTTGATCAAAGTAACAATATTTTTTTTAATATCGTTGGACGAAATAATTTGTGACAGAATTGAAACTGAAGACTGGCATAAGCAAGTGTCCTTATTACAAGTGTAGCAAAATAGTGAGTGACTTGACTATGTATGCATAGTAGAAAACCTTGTTAAATTTGTTTCAACATGTGAAAACTTAATTTTACAATTAAAACTAAAAAAAATTTCTATTTTAATGAACATTTTCAAAACGTAAGCAGTAATGTTCCTGAAATTAAAAGTAATGTAAGATTTTGTTGTTGTACTTTTGACTTGTATTTTGCAGATGACTTCTAAATTCACTATCCCAACAATTAGTCATTACAGTTCTTTATACATTTACATTAAATTTATCAATAAAGTGATTAATTTCTCAATTAAAAAATTATTAATACTAAAATTGTAGTAATTTATATCAAACTACAATGTTTTTTCAGCAACACAAGGCTAATATACAGAGTTTAACAAAAAGGTTGGGCTGGCTATGTATTTTCAGATTCTAAGCTAAAAACAAAGATTTTTCCCCCTATTTACACTTTGTTTAGCAACTATACACTATTCTTTTTCTTTGTATACTAATTTTATCTTTGCAATTGTTACAAAACATGGTAAATAGGTCCATGTTAGAAGACATTATATTAGAAAAAATATTAAATAAGATTTGTATTTCCAAAATGGCGGTCATTTCATTTTTGTTTTATTAAAAATATAATAAACCACTGTTTTTATCAAAATTTTATAAGACACAAAAATGTTTTTAAATAAATTTTCCTTTCCAAAGATACCTCATTTGTAAAAAAAATATATTACACATGCAAACTAAATGGCCCATAATTTGACTGTATTTGAACAGGGTTATTTAAATCGCCTGTTACTGTAATGAAAATGCAACGTTGAAACTGGCTATTGAACCATTAACATCTAATAAATATAAACACAACAAAATTAACTGATTTGTAAGATCAGTTTGAAATTGGTAGTGTTATGGAATATAATTATTTATAGATGTTAAAGGTTTTAATAAGTCAAGTGATTTTTCATCTTCTGTAACTCAATCCTTGTTTACTCAAAATAACCAATAACCTGAATTATTTCCCCATCTCTTAGGTATGAGTTATCAAGTTTCAACTGTACAGTGTACCTGGTACGACAAGGTTTATCATTACAAGTACGTGCTCTCGGCTCTTTTTTCGGTATGCCTTCACATAAAGATGGTTTCACCTTGCCATTCTTTTCTTCCATGCAAATGCCTAGCATCACCTAAAAAAGCCCAAACAGCAATTATTGTATCAGATGATAAAAAAAAACACTATGTTATACACGTAGTGATAATAAGTATATTTTTCACATTAAATTTAATCTACTCACTAATTTAACCCCTATTAGGTTTCAGTTGCAGAGAACAATTTTGTTCACATGCACAGAACATTAGATGCTGTATTTTACAATACTGAGCAACAGAAAATTAAAATATAGGTATCACACTTTTTCTCTTCAAAATGATCATAAAGAGATACTGTAAGGTAAACTGGACTCTCCTACATTTTTTTATATTTGGAATTTCAAATAGTGAAAACTTAACAATTTCACTGCTGACAATGTCATTTGACTTGAAGTCTTTTTGTTAGTGTTTTCTATGTGCCTAGGTTCTTATTCTATGGATGTCATTTGCTAAAACAATCTATAGTTGACTAATGTAGTGAAACATCAATGTTGCAACCATACGAAAAAAATAGCATACATCTGGAAAATTATTTAAAATTTTGTTTTTACAGTGTTTTTATTAACTATTTACTATTAACTATTAACTATTTGAAATTTAAAAAAAATTAAGTGTGTATTATTTTATAATTTTGAGTAATTTTTTTCACATTTGTCGAAGAAACAAGCTTCTAAACAAGATAAGTCTCATAAATCTGTGTTTAATAGTTGTTCAATTATAATTTTAAACACTAAGCTGAATTCTACATAATTGATCAGTAAATAAATGCTGGAGTGAAAGTGAAATGAAATATGTCTTTATTTTTGAGGCGGAGTTAGGGTTGTTTAGCCCTCTCTTCTACTCAACCTCAAGATAATATTAAATATGCAAACAATATTAATAACATTCTCTTAAAACTATACTAAATCTTCTAAAGAACTGGTAATATGTTGTTTCAAACTTTTTGAAAAAATTAATGATAAATAAGTACAAATCAAGCTGTAAACTTTTCTGCCACCACAAACTTTGTACGAACCTGAGTACCCCCACCACACTGAGCGGAGCATGGACCCCACTCGACAAAGTCCCAGCGGTATTTGGGTGTGTACGTTGGCGTGTCAGAGGGCATAGCATATGAGTAGTGAACTCCTGGATTGGTGTCTGCAAAGAGGCAGACCTGCAACAGCAAAAGATCGATAGCTATTGTCCAGGATTGATAAATGACATCAAACAACCTAACTGATAGAAAACGTTTTTCAGTATTTTCCTCAAAGATGGATAACTCAAACATAGAAGAAATTTTTAAGAGAACATAATTCAATGTTCAACAAGCCAACCCCCTGCTCTACCTTTTACTGAGTTGGGGGTAAAAGTTCAGTTATACAGGTGAAAAGAGCACTATCACATTACAGATTCAGAATCAACATTGACTGGTCATTTGATTATTGAGGTATTTATAATTTTCTAATAATGAACTTACTGATACACCTTGCTAAATTAAGCTAATGCATTTGATTTTTGTTGAATTTCCTGCCTACCAATATTATATAAATAATTGTATACTTTAAATAACAATTTCAAAATAATAATTTAAAACTTTTTAAAGCACCAGAGTCATTTTACCAGGCTAATTTGCAAGCACATTAAAATGTCTGCTGCACTGAAAAGGACTCTATACTAATCAACTTAGCAGTGTGAATATACTTGGACATGTTGGTGTGTCATGTAGATCATTGGTTGATTAGCTAAAAACTATACCTTGGCTAAGAGCTACACAAGGAGTCATTTCATCCACTGCACTGAATTTTCATAAATCTTTTCATAAATTTTCATTTGTAATTTCTTTGCACAATTGCGACATTTTAAAATTACACAGAATCTTCACAGTATTGAAATGCTAAAGTAACAGTAATCTAATACATACATAAAGCACCAAAGGTTCTGTAAGTGGACCTTTAATGTTGAGTTCATCCATATCTTTCCCAGGTTTCGTGTAGATTCCTTTGGTGTTTCCAAAATTGTATTCCCCTTCGTAGCCTTCTGTACTGAAAATGAAAATCTTTTTAGCACTTAAAAATTGCCTATCAGTATTATATAATATCCATTTATATTTGTTCTTAAATATTAGTATCCTAGCAAGTACTACTTTGGCTCTACAGAATATTTCTTAAAGATTAACATGTCAAGAAAAAAAGCACAAAATTGGAGTGACTGAAGCAGAAATTACAATCTTGAAAATTTGTAAGAAACAAGAGCTGCTCAACAGACAGATTTAACTATAAGTGTTTTCTTCTGACCAAGCTTAAACCCTCTTAAAGTCCTTCGCTTAAAGTTTGTTATTTACGATGGATGATTTGAAAGTATAGAAGCATTTTGACATTTGGCATCGTTATATGTTACAATCAAGTATAACACTATATTTCGAGAATTGAAATCTACCTTCTTCTTTAAATGTAAAAAATCTGATTTTACTCTGTCAGGCACTGACAAGGGTGACAAAAACAAAAAACAAAACAAGCTCTGTCATTTTATATTAGCAGAGCTCAGGTTAGCTAAGGCAACCTGGGCTTTAGTTCCTTTAGCTAAGGCATTCTTTAGTTCCCAATGACCCCCTCATAACCAGGAACGCAACAAACAGTTACATTTTTGATTCTGCCAAGGGAAGAAACAACCTGATAACAATCCTAGATAAGTATATAAGTTAACACAGAAGAGTCCAATGCCTAGCTGTCTGTGAAAATGTTTATTGTCTTGCTCCTATATTGCAGTCAAATATTCTCATGAGCAAACTCCATAATGGCTGTGACTTTGTGGCTGAAACATAAAAAGTACTATCTGATGATCTTCATTCTAGGTTCTTGGTGTCTTATTATAATTTCCAGCATTCCCCAAGGCTCCATTATAGGTTCTCTTTTGTTTCTGTTATATGCAAATGAACATTCACTTAAAGGATCACTTGATGCAATACACTGATGAATACAAGTGTTGTACAAGTAAAGTCTACTCATATACGGTACTATTGTAAATTTACAATACAATATGAGGTTGAGTGGTAGAGAGGGCTTAATAGCCCTAACTCCGCCTCTTTAATAAAGGCATTTTTCATTTCATTTAAATTACTAGATACTAGTACCACATAACACTTTGATTGATATCATAACTTTGACACTGTATATAATGGGTTGTATGTTTTGAATCTGATTCAGTTTGTTTCTTAGAGATGCGCATAGATTTTGACTTTAATTGGAAAATTCACACTGATCAGCTATGTAAAAAATTAAACAGCTGCATTTTTTCCCTTAGATATTTATCCGGATAGATAAATCTATTCTTAAAATGGTGTATTATGGTTATTTTTTTCTATTGGTATCATATGATATCCTCTTCTGGGGAACTTCATCACCATCCTCTTTCAACTGTGTTTTTAGGCTGCAGAAAATGGCTGTGAGGGTTATTTGCGGTCTCAGGAGCCAGGAGAATTTCCGAGAAGTATTCCCTCGTGAACATTTCCATACCTTTTCATCCTTATTCATATATTCAATGAGTGTATTCACTTTCAAATACCTTGAATCTTTTCCAGTAAATATATATCTTTATTCCACATGATTAAAAATCTGTCCTAAGGTGCCAATGCATCATCACGAATTCTTTAAAAAATATCCACAAACCTTAGGCCAATGTATTTTAATGCTCTACCAGACTATATAATAACTAGTGAAACCCTTTCAATATATCAAAAAAGACTAAAAAAAATTATCTCATAAACAGAGCATGTTATAACTTGGAGGAATTCTTAGGAGGCTTGTCTTTGACGGCACAGGTTTATTAAATTGTATTTTTCAATAGCCATGTTAATATTTTTAAAGATCTGATAAATTTGAAATGGAATGTAAAAATAATATTATATGTAATATCGTTTGTATAAATAGGTACTACTCGATTATGACAATATTCCATGCAATTTTGTATTGTTAATGAAGAATGAAGATTTGGTTTTGATTTGATTTTATTCATTCAAGAGCAAATGGAAGTTTGTTTTTGGATAAAAATATTACTAATAATCTCAACTAACTGCTCCACTCACTAGCCACCATTCAAGTAGTAAGTTTGGTTGTCAATTGCTGTCACTGCAATCATATTATCACTAGGATGTACTTCTGCCAGCTTCACGTTCATGGCACCCTTTGGCACTGTTGCTATAGGGGCATAACCTGAAACAACAGTGATATGTTAGGGAAAATCAAATTCGGTTGTCATCAAACAAAGTGGAATGATTTAAGGGATAGGTGTATGATAGAGGTTGCCCAACCTGAAGTTACCAACACTGGTGTGTAAGTCTTTATAAAAAAATAAGTTTAGTTAAATCATGTTCGTGAAGGCCAAAATTATAGTACTTTTAGAATTACAATGTGATTTTGGCGAGTAATTAAAAATGCCCATGAATTATTATTTTCAATAAACATGTTCTGAAGTGATTAATAGTATCCATGAACATATTTTAAATGAGTAAAATGTAGCCGGATAATATTCAGAGAATAATAGAAAACCATTGTTGCGTAACCCACCGGTATGTCATACCATTGCGAACATGTTAATGAAAGTTTTACACACTTTCCAAACTCGGCAATTAGTACTAAAAGTCAGTAAAACAGTAATTTTTAGGGAAACAACTAGTTTTTTATTATAAAATTATATATATATATATATATATATATATATATATATATATATATATTAAAATTGTATTTATTAAAAAAACTTAATTTATGTTTAGTATGTTCTGAAAAATTAGAAAATGAATCAATAATAATAAAATAACCAAACCATTAGCATATATTTCCGAATAGTTGTCTCCGTTATTCTTACATTACGCTCTTTTGTTATAATAAAATAATAAACACAGCTTCAGACTTTCACAGGTTCAACATGGGAATCCTATCATAGGGTCTGAGTTTAATTTATCTGGCTGTAGTTCTAAGATAAATTTGAAAGCACAAAACAAAGAAATGCTAAGTATTGAATACAACACTTCATAAAAACTACCAAAAACCTAATATTACTGAGGACGGACAAACTGCATGTAAATACACATTCTTATAATCTAGACTTAATCTAAATGGTCTCATGGCATTAATTTGTACTGTGTGTATGAATAAGTTTTTGCAGTACCTATAACACTTTAAATCTACTAACATCTTTAAATTTTCTAATTATTTTGCTTTAATTTTTCCTTGTAAAAAGTATTGAAGCATTATGATTTATAAAAAAGAAATTCTAGAATAGGATCAAACCTGTTGTTGGAACACCCTTGAACACATCCTCAACAACGGTACAGTGAGTCCCGTCACCATCGCAGATTCCACAGACATCTTCAACAGCTTCTGATGCTATCTTCCAGTCACAGCCCACTGGCTGCAATTACAGACATTTCTGCAAAGTTGAAAGCTGGCCACATATTAGCACTACACTAGGTCTACAGATATGTACAGATGTACAGTAATCTCTCTGTATCAGCGGGTTTCGGTTATCCACAAACTTTTCTTGGTTTTACTCACCCTATCCGAACTTCCTAGCAACTAAAGCAACCTTATCAACTTTTAGTGCATCAGTAATTTTTAATTTTTTAAATAAAGGCAGCACAACACATTTCTCGATTTGACACATCTTAGTTGATTAATGCTGAGAAAGCTTTAGTGTCAGTAACTTATAATAACTTATAATAAAACACACAATCAAGCCAAACAAAGAACTGAATGTACAATCTGATGAATGTTCTAAACAGACTGACGCAGGGAAAAGTGACCGTTACAAATAGAATTGAGGGAGTGCTGAATCAGGACATGGACACAGCGGTCAAGGCGGTGAATAAGGATCCTCCAATTCTAAGGGGGTACTTATTCAGGGCATGGACACAGCCACTGCACTGATTTAGCACCCACTTTCGTGACGTCAAATTGATGTCACGAGCGAGGGGGTGCTATGTGCAGGAGTTGCTAAATCAGGTGCACCCAAATGAAAATTTTCCAGTTCCTCGAGTGATAGGCTTTGTTAATGTTCAGCCAATACACTATGGTAACATAAACATGAAATAATACAAGAGTATTATACAGTTGTGATATAAAAACCTTAATTTTAAAACGGCCTCCAAAACATTTTTTGTCTACAGTCTTATCCGTAAATCATATTTATTGAGAAAGCTTACAGCCTTTACATTTCATTCTGACCCTTTATACTCTATATTACTATTTATCTCTCAGGTATAACATTCAATGTAAGTGTTTTAGAAGAGAATGTTCTAAAAGTTTTGCCACTAGTTCAGCACATCCTGAGTCTCAAATTTGGAAAACCTAATACTAATTTAGGTTGTTTTTGTAAGTTATAAAAATTGAGACTAACTAAAAATAAGAATCTTCTTAATGATTGACAGATTGCGCAAATATTGTTTCTCAACCGACCATTTATATATGGTGAATTGAACTTGAAAATGATAAAAAAAACAGTGATGGTTATTTATGTCCATAAAGGTAATCTGTCCTTATTTTTTTGAGGGGAGGGGGTTGGAGGCTGTGTTCAACAGAAAGATGTTGGTTTGTCTACTTGAAATTCTGAGGGACTCAAAAATTATTCCAAAAATATGAAAAAGTTGTTTCAAAACCTGAGAGGAAATGTATTATTATGTAGAAGGATGCCCTCACTAATGGCATTTCTGCTTCAATGTACTTGTGAAACACATTTAAAGCATTACTTGAAATAAAAGTAGCATAGGTATAGAATCTTCTTACCAGTTGCCTAATAATTAGTTTTTGTTACATTTATTCCAACACATTAAAATGTTGAACTCTCTCTTAAACCAGTGAGGCTGGCCATACATCAGTTTTATCAAAAAATTTACATTAAGGCTTCTAAATGGTTTTGGGTTTTTTCTGTTGCTACTTACCATGCAGGCACCCTGGATGCAGGTATCTCGAGTTCCCGGCTTGCAGCGAGTTCCATCCTTCACTCTGGGTGCCAGTTTAGTGTAGACCCCATCGTTAGACAGGCAGTACAGTGCACAAGGATTGGCTGCAACACACATAGTATTAAGTGAAGCAGACAGTACTAAGGTCCAAACATGGAACTAAATGATCACGCTCCGCCTGCCTTGTAAGTAAGGCGACCATTAGTTTCGCTAGTCTTTGCTAACACCAAAAAATTGTATTTTTTTCTTTATCCTTTGATCATACATGCATAGGGTTTCCAGATGGCTTTAAAAATTCCAATAAGTGAAAAATTAAAGCAGGTATTACCCTGTTGGTCACATTTGCACATTTGGTCAAAAATAGTCTGTTTCTTCGGTCACACCTCATGTTTTACATATATATGGGCATTACACAAAATAGTTTTAGACACAGGTGGTTTCAAATGAGATATTTAAATTGTAAACTAAAACTCAAGGTTTTCAATATTAGAGTAAAAATGTTTACACATAGGAAAGAAAGTAGAAAGATCAGAATAGTGGTTATTTACAGCAAAAATACCCCCTTTTGCGATGAATTTATGTTATACTGCAAATACATAAAATTGTAGTGAATTCAATGAAATTATGATCATTGGAAGTTCATTCACTTCGCAATAATGGTTAACATTTTATGTTCCACAACATATTTGTATGAAATGTTCATGATAGATGGATAACAAAAGTAAAAGAATATTGTTACTTATTACAAAACAAGTTTTGTAAGTAATAATATATGACTTAAAGTTTGTGTAATCTGAGTAATGTATATGTATATTGCAAACACTTTATCTAGTTGTGGTGAAATTTGCATTTGAAATACCCTTTCTTCATTTTATTTTCTTAATTAAGATCGTTATATTGAATCCAAGTAGGTGGAGTTTCAGCAGTACATTATATTATGGAATCTCCTCTTTCAATTGTTATCAAGATAAGAACACTTTTCATTCAGGAAATTGATGATATTACAACAAATCTTTATCAATATGAGACATGTCCATGCATTTGTGGTCTAGGGTTAAAATAACCTGATATATTTGGCTACCTTTTTGTACAATCAGACAGCCTATAAAGAGTTAATACAGTGTTTAAAAAAGAATAATTCATAGTTCTGTTATTGTATAACTGTTTTAATTGTATTTAAAATCAAATGGAAAACACTATATTAATCACTCCCACACTATTAAAAATTTCACTGAATAGATATATATTTCTTTCATACTAACTTACGATCAGAATCAGGTGCTTTGTAGGGTTTCCAAGTGTGCAATACACCTTCGAAAGGCTTTTTGTCAAACTCAGTGCATTGCAATTCTCGAAATGTTGGGCCATTGTTGTCAGTACATTCCTGTTACAACAAGCAGTTATAAGACCCAACCCAGCAGGCATACAATCATACATTGAAAATTATCAACAAACGTATTAATAGTTATACAACTAGTCTACCTTTTAATGTATTCAGATTACAATATTTCAAAACATTTGTAGGCTATTACTAAGAAAGAAAGAAATTTATTTCTTAAAGAAAGTAATATATACATCTGATATTTTTCTTGTTAGACAGTTAAACCAAAAATAATCCTCTTGAAAATATTCTTTTAAATGTAAACAAAATAAAAAAACAAAGATGTTAAAAACAAGAATAGAATATAACAAAGCCTTTACTCATGCTCAGACTGACCTTAAGATAAAACACATAACAATATTTAAAATATACCATGTTATGTTTTAATAAATATAAACAATAAAAGCATTTAATAAAATAAACTAATAATTGAAAAACACATATTATATGATACATTGTAGGAAATTATAAATGGAAAATTAATGTATGGAGTGACTGTGTGGTTTTATTTGTAACTAAATTAGCTATTTTTTAGCAAGTGATATTAATTCATTGGTTTACTTTGAGGAGACGATCTCGCCATAATGCTCCCAGTGCTATCTATATTACTTTGAAGTGCCAGTCAATTACAAGCTTATGTCGTGATTTTTTTTTAAAACTACATTTTAAATACAAATATTAAACATCTTTTTTTTTCAGAAAAATATGCTATATAAGGTAAAGAAAGAATATACTTACCATTTTTAAATTACAAAGTTGGTCTTGTTGACTTTTTAAATATAGTTTGTAATAAAAATTGCAACTAGAAATATTATTTAAAATTTTATTCTGAGTAAGATAAATGTTGCACCAAAGCTTTTGAACACAAACAAATATAACGTGGGTCAGCAGACTTGTATTTCTCATACTTCTTATTATCTTCTTAGTTAGTACTTTCAATTCCGTTGATGCATAGAGAGATCTTTCCTAAATTTTAATTTACAAAGAATGCAAATATTGAATAAATCGTTCATTTTCAACAAGACAACGCGAAAAGATATCACAGTGCGACGATAGTGCTTTCAGAGTTAAATAGTTTGATATTTTCTGACGAGATTTTCTAACAAGATACAAGCAGCATTCAGATTTAAATTCTTTTCTGTATTCCATAGAATAGAGGAAATATAGTAATTTTACTCTAGACTGGCAAACTGCAGATGGAGAAGAGAATCAAACAGATTGCCTCAGAGACAGTTGACTTAAGTAAACAAACAGTGTAAATTAGTGAGACTTGATGCTTTAAAAAACAATGAAATTGATAATTTTATTGACAATGGTGAATATAATATTAAGTAACTCTGAGAGAGGAGTTAGTTATATATAATATTAATATAACTAAGAAGAGGAGGTAAATATTAACCAGACTTTTCTTTCCAAAATTCCGAAGGGGAAGTGAGTGGTGACATGTTTATACAAGTTGGATAGGAATGCCAAGAAAAGGAGAGATAGGGTGTGGCACACCAGAGCAGATGGGCTACTAGTAAAGTCATAACTGAACAAGAGATACACATGTCTGTTGAGTGAAGTATTATTATCAAATTTTTGTTACAAGAGGGTGTAAAACCTGCTGCAATTTTTGTCGGCTATCAGCACAGTTTGCTAAAAAACAATTAGAAGGATTAAAGTCTAAAAGTAACAAACGATTTTGCAAAGACCAAGTATCAGTGGAAAACTGGTTCCGTGCATGCAGATTGTGGAAATCCAAGACTTGTCTTTCTGCAGAGAAAGTTTTTGCTATGGTTATTTGGGATTAAAAATGAAATGTCTTTATTAGAGGCATTACGTTATTTGGAATTACAGAGGTATATTGCTTATTAATTTTCTCCATGAATGGTATACAATTAATACTATGTACTATTACCAATCGCTTGATGCGAGACTGGCTTATCAGCAAAAAAAGTGAGTCTTGCCTATTGGAAGTGAAATTCTGCTTGATGACAACGCATGTCCACACTTATAGTAGATGAAGTGATTCAAGAAAGAATGGACAAAATTAACTGGAAAACAGTTAAACATAAGCCCAATCTGGCACCACGTGACCACTCAAAGATATTTGAGCCACTCAATGAAGATTTGGGGGATCTTCACTTTGATGATGACGAAGGGATAGTATCTTTCATGCACAATTGGTTACAGAAGCAACCAAAGTCATTCTTTGATGATGGCAACACAATCTTTCTAATTTGGTGAGTAAAATGTGTCAATAAAAAAGAAGATTATGTAGTAAAATATCACACCATCAAAATTGCATTTACTCCATTGATAGTAGTTCTAAGAAAAAAGTCAGTTGATATTTGACTCACCCTCGTAATATCGAAGAAAAGATTGAATATATTGCAGGAAACTTGTGCAGGAACTAGTCAACTTATTAGTTATTATTATTATATTTTAGTGGTTGTCAATTTGTTGCCTGCCAGCCACCAAACAGAAACACTAACCTGAGTGTTACACATGTTGTACTCAGAGCGTTTGCCAGAGCAGTACCGTCCTTTGTTGGACGGCTGGGGATTGTCACATAAACGTTCACGCACCTCCACACCACCTCCACAAGTGCGAGAACATGGGCTCCATTTCCCCCACTCTCCCCACTCCCCATTGACGGCCTGGGGCCGTGCTCCAATCATTACGCAAGTCTTATTAAAACACCACTGCAATCACATTATACATCACTGGCAACACATAATAATAGCATTTTATTTATATTTTTTCTCATTTTAAACTAGTTATTTTTGTTTAGGAAAAGATGAAAGTCCTCCAAGACTTTGTATTGTTTTCCAAGAGAAAACCAAAAGAGCAGGATAAAGAAATTAAGTTCCGTTTGACCTCACAACTGGATGATACTTTCCACATTGACTATTACAGTTAACATTAGAAGGATTAGGATTTAAAAACCGTTACCTAGCTTTATATCATAACTGTCACCAAAATCACTAATTTTACTGGGCACAGAAAGATTTTTCAAACTAAATGATTTCACAACAAATGGAAAATTGACAATCTTGCACAATCAGGTAAGTGAAGGAAATCCTTCAACATCGTGGCAATATTATCAATTAAAACAAAACACAAATTAGTTAAAATTTATATTATATATTTAGAAGTTATTGATTACAATAATAGAGGTTTTGTTGTTACATTTGAAATAGAAATGTACTAATTACGCCTGCTACAATATGTCATTGATTTGATGGGTTATTAGTGGATTAATGTGTAGGAGTAATACAATAATATATATGTATGTAAATGGGAATATTTTTACAAAGCCAACATGTGCATTACTGTCAGTATTTAGTAAAATTGACATCATATGGGATAACTTTATTTTTGTCTATTGCCTTTTCATTAATTGATTTAATAAAGTTCTGCTTTGAAACTTATTATTTTAATTAACAGTCAGTATTGTCCTTTAAATAAAACATGACAAACTTTTAAATTCATATCTGATTTGGTGAGAGACAGAGCACAAACTTGTAGCCTAAAATTTTGGGATAAAATATACTGAGGACTCTATGGAAAACAAAATGTTGGAAAGTAAGAGGAAGGTTGAGTAGAAGAGTGACCATCAGTGCACATTGACTACTCCCCAAATAATACTTCCCCTTACAATGATGTCAATACCCAAGAGTTATCTATATAATTTAACATGGTAAAATATTACAGGGTTGAGGTTCGGATGTTATTTACAGACAAAACGTGCCTTAGTGGTTTATTACCAAAGAGATAATTTTAAAAATATTTTCACATACGAAAACTGTTCTAACCTTATCAGTACCACATTTTGTACCCTCAGCAGGGGGAGTGCCAAATGACATTGTTTTGCCGCCATCTTTCTCTTTACACCACAACTTGTCACACATTTTGTCCTAAAACAGACGAGTAAAAACTTAAGATTTCAAAAGATTCAAACTAAAATATGACATGGCAACAAGACAATGAAATTATTTTTAATGTACATTGTTATGACATAGGAAGGAAATTGTAATGGCCAAGATAGGAAAAAATTGTAACTTAACTAACTAAAATGTAACACTGGGTAACTAAACACACAAGTAACTAAACACTAAGTAAGTAAGTAAGTGTTTAGCTGGGTGTGGGTATGTCACAAGTAACTAAACACTGATATTACAACACTCTCAGTTGCTTCAATATTCCTCAAAGGAAGCTTAAAATAAAGATTTCCTTTGAATTTGACTTAAAGGACAATGGGGAGTTGATTGTTGGATTCTCTCTAGGAGTGGCAGCAATGATGAGAGAGATGAAGATAAAAAAGAGTGATGGACTGAGATTCTTATATACGATATCGAACCATAGCTGAATCAGACACTTGTAGTTGTTGTGTACAACTCTTGGGCAACTTGTGGGCATGGGTACTTCTGCTTACTTTACAGGATCAGCAAAGCACCTTCAACCACATGTCTGTACTGTCCTGGGGAAATCGACAATGTCCATTACACTTTTTTACTTATAGAAAGTGATATGATTAGCAGTAAGAGTTCTTTGTGGACATTTAATAACCTAGCATACATAAGTTTGGATTTAGAAAATATAAATCCACAATTTATTCAATCAGAAACCTTGTGGACTTTGTTGTCGATGGTTTGAAAAGACGAGAACACGTGCTAAGTATATTTATAGACCTTTTTACAGCATTTGACAATGTGGAACATGAAAAATTGGTGCACCAGTTAGAAGAATGTGGTGTTCAGGGTCTACCACTCCAATGGACAACTTCTTATCTCAAGGACTGAGAGTAGTGCATGCAGGTTTTGAATGTCCATTCATGCAAAATTCAAATTTCTCATTGAGTCCCTCAAGGATATAGGGCCTTAACCGATCTTTGTATATGCCAACAAAGTGAGCAGTATTATATTAAATTTATTTACTATTTATAAATACCAAAGTCCAAGTTTTACATGCTTATTGTTATGGTTTCAATACAATTGTATATATTGTTATTGTGCAATAACTCCAGTTTTTAAGAAGATAGATAAAGCTCAACTATAAAATTATTCTCCTTTTTATGTTTATGTATTTTTTCATAAATATTTGTAATGAATGTTGTGAATGAACCTGAATTTTTTGAAGGATTTTAATCAATATGGGTTTAGGCAACGTTTTATTACTGAGACAGCCCCGTCCTGTTCAATTAGAAGAATAGCTGATGCTTTGGATAGATCGCAGGCCACAGTAGAGTATACTGTGATCTGTCTAAGGCTTTTGATTTAGTTGTGCACCATATTCTTTTACAAAAATTAGCATTCTACAGCATAAAAGGAAACAACTTGAGCTTGTTTAGGTCTTATCTTAGAAACAGAAAAAAAACTATTCTTTTAACAACATAAAATATGAACATATATGGAACATAACTGGAAGCAGATTCAATTAGGTATGCCACAATGCTCAATTTTGGACCCTAATATGTTTTAAGTTTATATTATTGTCATTCAATAAAAAGTGATGGTAATTTAATTTAATGTGCAGATGACAAGGCAGTAATTCTTAAAGTTAAGACCAAACATGCATCTTTTAGAAAATAAAATTATAGAAACAATATCAAAACTAAATTAATGGTTCCATTCCAGATTTGCAAATGAATAACACAAAACTAAAATTAATTCATTTTAGAACATTTCAAAATTAAAATGATTTGAGCTTAGCTATTTTGAACCACAACACAACTACATAAATAGCTGATAGACAGACCAGCTTACTCCTTGAAGGAATTCCTCGAACTTCAACTATATCAATAACTATATCAATCTCTTTGTTGTAGGTATCTACAGGCCACCCAATGGAAAACTTGAGGAAGCCCTTGATGTAATTTCCAACGTTTTAGAAGAAACAAGGGCAGAAAACTATTCCTTGATCGTGATGGGTGATATAAATGTAGACAACTTATAGCCACACACCCGGGACAACTTTATTTTAAATGAGAGATTAAACAGACACAATCTATCTAGACTTTTACTTCCTGCCACAAGAATAACTCCTCAATCTTCGTCCTCTATAGACTGTGTATGCACAAACCTCAAACATGACAAATTGAAAACAGCAGTTATTGAAATAGGTATATCTGACCATACAGCCCAGGTAACCACGACACAGTTTAATAGATGCACCACATCGTCCAACAGTATTATACAGAGATATTTCAAAGAAGAAAACATCAGTGCATTAAGAGCTCTGCTGGAAAATGAAGACTGGAATGGAGTGTACAATGCCTCAAATACTGATGATGCGTACAACAGCTTCTCAGCAACGCTTACAATGGCTTTGGATGCTACTTGTCTGCTGGTAAGAACTAAGCTCAAGAAAACCTCAAAACACAAGACATTTTCAGATAAAGAAGCCATTAATCTCAAGACAGAATACCTTAATTGTCTCAGTAAACATAAGCTCATAGGTAATGACCAAGATAAGACAGCAGCAGCTAAAGCTAAGAAAAATGATGACCTCCGACTGAAAATGCTAAGGCAACTAGCATCTGCAGATTATGTAAATAAATCAGAAAACAAATCTAAAGCTATATGGCAGATAATAAATTCCCAAAGAAGTGATGATAATCAGAAGAAACCGGAACTGAAACTAGAAATTAATGGTAAATAAACAAGCAGCCCAAACATAATTGCAGAACATTTCAATAAATTCTTTATCAACATAGCAGACAATACACTTGACATTAATAGACAGCATGGCAATAATAAAAATACATTTCAAGCACCTCCTGTAAACTGCCACCTCATACACCTGCTGGACACAAATACAGAAGAAATTCAAAGCATAATCAAGAGCTTCAAACCCAAAACATCAGCAGGAGTAGATGGCATATCATCCAAGCAATTAAATCAATGCATTAATATACTTACACCATCTCTGGCTTTTATTACCAATATGTCCTTAACATCAGGGGTATTTCCATCAGCCTTAAAATTAGCCAAGGTGTACCCTAAGTTAAAAAATGGAAGTCCAACGCAAGCAAGTAACTTCAGGCCTATCTCGCTACTTTCAACTTTTTCAAAAGTGATTGAACGGGTTGTGCTAAAAAGACTGATGGAGTACTGTGAACAACATAAGCTACTAACAGCAAGTCAACATGGTTTCTTAAAAGGGCGATCTACTATTACTGCAATCATTGAGCTAGCAGAGTTTATAATTGACCATCTGGAGACAGGAAAGCTAGTTACAGGCATTATGCTCGATTCCAGTAAGGCGTTTGACTGCCTTGGCCACTCTCTCATTTTAAACAAACTTGAAAATCTGGGCATTAGAGGTACTGCCCTTAACTGGCTCAAGAGCTACCTGGAACAACGCAGCCAACTGGTCGAAGTTAGACACACGGAAAGAGGACAGATCCATACTGTAAGATCAAAACCACTCCCTATAAATAGAGGTGTACCACAAGGATCTGTCCTTGGCCCTGTATTGTTTATCCTTTTTACAAACGACATGCCTCAATATTTGGACAGTCTCTGTCATACGCTCATGTATGCAGGTGATACAACCCTTCCTCTTAAGAAAACTCTACTGAACAGCTGGCGGTACGCTCATACACCTCATTGAACATGGCATACCAGTACTGCCAGTACAACGACTTGGTAGTTAATATGTCTAAGACTAACCAGCTAGCATTTGGTAGAAAGCGAAACCAGGTACCAGCCCTACCAGATGTTGATATAAAGCCACACACCAAATTTCTGGGAGTGATAATCGATGAAAAAATGTCATGGACACAACATATTGACAAGCTATGTAAGAAATTAAATACCAGTCTTTATATCTTGAAGCAAATAAAAACAATCAGTAACACCCCAACAGCAAAGACTACTTACTTTGCAATATTTGAAACTCATATTCGATACGGGATAGCCGCCTGGGGAGGAACAACTCAAGAGAACCTACAACGACTACTGCGACTTCAGAAAAAAGCTATAAGGATTCTTAACTGCCTGGGCCCCAGAGACACCTGTAAAGAAGTCTTTAAGAACCTAAAAATCATGGCAGTGATTGCCCTCTATATTCGGGAGGTTATACTGTATGTTGATGGGAAGAACCTACCTCGAGCTGCTGACCACCACGACTACTACACCCGACATCCTGCAAACTACCCACTACCAGCCCACCATCTTAAACTGTATGAAAGAAAACCGTCATATGCTGGCAAGAAGCTGTACAACACATTACCACAAGAACTAAAAGCTCTTAAAGGAATGAAGCTGAAGGCATCGCTGAATGACTGGCTGACATCAAGACCCTTCTACACCCTAGATGAATATGTGCACTGGAAAGACATTCAAAAGTGACATTATTTTTGTATACAATTTGAATTGTATCCACTGTAAACTGACGCTATACATTTCTCTAAGAAATGTTGTAATAAAGAGTTTCTGATTTCTAACTTTAAAAATTTTACAATGTTTTTATTTAACATTTTTGACATAATTTCACATTTTTATTCTAAATAACATTTTTAACAATTTGACTATAAAATACTCCTGTATAATACTAGTTTTACATCATTTTATATAATAGCTATCTTTTAGACTCAGACAAACTATTGTATCTAGCTTTAGGTTATATTATCATATGAAGCCATTGCAATTTCTTGATAAAACTGTAAATAAAGAATATTTTGAATTGAATACAATCATAATAGAGCAAACAAACTATTTCTTTCTTAGATATAAAATTGAATGAACATTTATGCTAAAATTCCCATGTAGAAATTTTTTTTTTTAGACTTTTAAAAGTTTTGCTTCTATGTATTAATGTTTTGAAAAATATAGTGAGTTTTGAAGTTTTCAAAATGATATGATGAAGTATGGTATTACCGTACTCTATGAGGATGTTCACATAAATCTCAGTGTGTATTTAAATTACAAAAAAAAAAAAAAAAAAAAAAAAAAAAAAAATAAATAAAAACCAGTACCGTAAACATGGGCTACTTTGGCCCACTTTTGAATAATTTCATACGATTTACCTTATAAGAAAATAATATTTTACTTAATTTAAGTCCTGGTAACCTTTTAATACAACTATAACATGTTATATTTTAGATGCTGCACACTTTTTGACCTAAAAATTTGTTTTGTATTTTTAATATTTGGGCCAATGTTACCCTAAGGGTAGGGTAACTTTGGCCCAAGGTAGTTTTTCAATAGAAAAATAGTGGTATAAAGGCATGGGACAAAGAAGGACCTGGGTATTTAAAAACACATGTTATTTAATGATAATAGTAATATTTAACACCAATTTAAAAATACATAAATGAGTAAACAATGTAAAAAACCGTTTAAAAAAGTTAAATTTCTTCAAAAAAAGGAATGTCTTATGTTTAAATGAAATCAACCTTATAAAGGCCTCTTTTTACAAGCTTTGGTGGCTGAATAACTTTTAAAATGTCACACCATTTGTAAAATAACGTAGGTATCCTTTTCTTGGGGCCACTTCAAAAATTTCTTAGTCTGCGCCATACACTCCACTGTCGCTTCCTCCTCTGCCACAGAGAGCACCAACCCTGGGAATCGGAGTCCATTCCAATGAACAACAACAAATTTGTCCTTTACTACAAGTTCCTTCATGTCTTCATTGCTTCCTTTTAGGTCTTTAACATTTGTAGTTGGGACCTCGATTTCGTTTGATTTTAGACGAAAACTTGACTGAGGGTGTCTCTTTAAAAATGACAACCCTGTCACGGCCCGGAACATTGTTACAAAAACATTGTACAGTCTTTCATTTTCTAGTTAGGTAGGACTTTACGACGTACCTCAAATCAAGTTCATCCAGTGGAAAACCATATTAACACATTTTGGCGATATGACTAGCAAAAGCTAATTCTTCTTCTTGAGAAAATACTTTAGGATGGCCTGGGGAACTTGAAAATGAGTTCTTCAATTTGTTTTTAATAGTGCTTCTGGGTATCCTGAAATTTTCTGCAGCTTGCCTCTGTCATTTCACCAGATCTGATGGTTTCTAGACAAGTTTGAAGATGTTCGTTGCTGTAGTCAGCATATTTTCGGCTCCTGGGGAGACGTTTGTAGTTGTAGAGCATCTTGAAAAAGCTGAAACCAAACACATGCAATAGAAATATATTCACTACCTAACCATTTTGCAAGCTATTTATAGAACTTTACCGCTAAAAAAAACAGGTTTATAACAGTACGACCTACTTTGGCCCAAAAAAAAGCTGGGCCAAAGTAGGTTGTACTTTGTAGGTTACCAGACCTGATTTAAAAATACATGAAAATGGGAAGTCACTTTGTGTTTCACGAAGGTCTAACTACAGCACAACATTAGTAACTTAAAAGTGTTCTAAAAAACATACTTACATTAGTAGTTCCTGAAGAAATGCGTCTTCTGCAGGAAGAAGTTTTGAAGGTTAAAATTTCACTTGCTTACACGTGACACACAACTTGTGGTGTTGCTGCCCAGCAACAAACTGGGGAATCAGTTAAACTATCAGGCAGTTTGATTGATACTACCACCTAACGGTACCAACCGAAACTAATTCAGATACTGCCACAAATCGCTCAAAAAAACGTGTTTCGTTTTATTTTGCTTTTGGGCCAAAGAAGAACCCTAGGGCCAAAGTAGCCCTTGTTTACAGTACACATATTAACTATTAAACTAACTAGTAAATGCAGAACTAGCTCCAGGACACCATGCAGAACTTTTTATAATGGATTAAAAATATTTGCAGTCACTTAATATTTTTGATGTTTTACTTTATATATATCTCAAAACAAACATTTAGCACTAGAAACCGTCATTCCCCTATTTATAATACAAAACACAGAGACCTGCTTCCAATCCCAATTCATAGGACAAAATTATTTGAAGAAACACCATATTATGTAGACATTAAGCTATTTCATTCTTTACCAAAATGTTTAAAAAATGTATCATACAAAGAATTTTTAAACAAAATTAAAAATCTTCTCTTGAATAAGGCCTATTACTCAGTAAATAATATTTTTTAGATTCAGCCAATTTTCAAAACATGTAAACACTTAAAATTGTTTGTTTTGTATTTGAATTGTAGTTTCAAATTATTTTGGTTAGTAGTTATTTAGTTGGTAAATTTATAGTACGACGAAGCACCTGTTTTTTATTTCAATTTGTAATAGCGTAAAATGTTATGTGCTAATAAATGACTTATGGCTTATTAAATAGCCAAAATCTCTGTCTCGAGAACATCATAGTGGCAATGATCCGAGCGAGTGTAGGACACATTGTCCTGAGTGGCCCATCACACTAATGCAGTACTAATGACTAAAAAGGTCAATCTTGATCATCTTTAAAATTTGTTTGAGCAAGCAGCTCTAACGCTCAGGGGGGCTCTTCTCAGAACCTGGAATCAGTAGGCCTATCCCGATGTAGTGTGTTATATGGTGAAGAATGTTTTAGTACCTACGTAGTTTGTCTGTCTGGATTTCAACACAACTTAGATGTATGTAAATACATGTGATGTCTCACTAAAAAAACCTTTATAGCCCACTAAAACTTATAATACCTCTTTTTTAGATTATTTTTCTCAGCTAGATACATGTATTGGCTGATAAAAATGAGTTTCTGTTCTTTTATGAACAATATCAGCAGTTTAGGCATTATCAAGAAAAGCTTTAATTTAATTTTTTTGTTTTTGACATTCTTTTTTGAAGATATTTTTACCTATATATATATATATATATATATATATATATATATATATATATATATATATATATATATATATTTCTAGTGATTCTCTATAAACAAATATAGTTGTTTATATAGTTTTAACAATAGAGACATGACATGTCAAATTAAGTATCTGTAACAGCCAAAGAGTTGAGACACATCAATCTCAAACTGGATGGATTAATTAAAGGAAAAACACAATTACCCCTCCTTGGTCAAAATGGACATATTTGGAGCCAAAGAGGAAAGAACATTGTTCGTCGGCGTCGTAGAAAGCTCCAGGAGGCATTTCATCCAGTGGATATGTATGTTCCTTAGGTTCATCCAGCATGCACTCGCCCATCTGTGAACTGACACAGAAAGTAGTTTTAGAGTAGTACTGTATGGAATCATACTGTGATTATTTAATAATCTCTTAGGTTGGAATATATATATATTTTGCTTCACTACTCTCGGATTTTATACTTGTCTGGAGAAAAAAAGGAAAGATAACAAAGGAGGAATAATAACTGAATGTATTTTCAACACAGATATCAGTTTTTTTACTTCTAATACTATAAACTAAAAATAAAACTATAATACTAAAAACTATATTTTACTATGTAACTTCAAAAAACATTTTCCTAAGATAACCTGATCTTTTTTCTTTAAGATAACATTTCCAAGCATTGTTTCCTTCACCAGTGAAAAATATCAGCAAACTTACTTTTACTAGTTTAATATATGCATTTTCATCATGTGAGGGTTATAAAGAAAATAATTGCCATTTATTTGTAGCATGAGAGTAGTGAGGATAGCACCACTATGTTGACATCGGTGTGTACATTGGTTCAGTATGTTTTAATTGTGGATGCAGAGCATCATACGTTGTCCAGTTATAACTTTAAAACATGAGTGCTGTAATCCTGTCACGTGTGAAATGCAAGGTGTTATAAGATTTTTGAAAAAAAAAACCAAAATTTATTGTGAACTGTGTAAGGTTATTGCCCAATGATTATGAGTGAAGGTGTAGTCTGCCAATAGGTGCAATTTAAAAAAATTGGGAGAACAAATATTCATGATGAAGAAAGAGATAAGCCTTCTCTTGTCGGAGTATGACCTATTGAACAAAGTGAATGGAAAAGTTTGTGAGAACCATCGCTTCACAACTTAGGAACTTTTAGAAAAGTTTTCCAAAATTTATCTGAGTTATTTACAAGAGACAGTGACAGATAATTAAGCTACCACAAGTTTTGTGCTTGTTGGGTACCAAAACTGCTTACTGACAACCACAAAACAAAAAGATGTTCTGCTATACTCTTTTTCTTTGGTAAAGGAGAAAAATTTTTGGACAGGATTGTTACTAGCATGAGACTTGCTTAAATGTTGCTTAAATATAAATCCTGAGTCAAAGCATCAGACAAAGGGGATACCCACCCGCTCTCCAAGCAAACCAAAGGAAGCTGTTAGTCCAAGCAAACTTTGTCAGCGAGGAAAGTCATAGCTACATTTTTTTGGGGTGCTAAGTGCACTTACTCGTTGATTTCATAGAATTTGCTATGACCACCACTTCTAAAACCTACTCTGTGCTTTGAAAAGACTAAGAAGAACGATCCAAAACAATCATCGTGGTCTTCTGACACATGGTATTTTGTTTGTGCATGACAATGCTCACCCTCACTCAACTCATAGAACAAGTGGACTTTTGGCCCGGTTCAAATGGGACCTTTGTTTGAGCATCTCCGATATAGTCCAGATAGCTCCTAGCGACTTTTATCTGTTCCCGAACATGAATGGTGGCTTGCATCTCAGCGGTTTGCCGATGACGAAGATCTTCAAAACGCAGGTTAGCTTCAATCACAGGTGGAGATTTTTAAGCAGAGGATATCTCAAAGACTGTTTAAAGATATTATAAGTGTTTGAATCTGTTTGGAAACCACATAAAATAGTAGAGAATAGCTTTAGTTTTCTGATGTATATAATAAAATAAACTTTCACTGTTTCACTTTTTATTTCAAAACAGAGATTACTTTCCAGATAACCCTCGTATAACAGTAAAAAAATGCTTATTGAGTACTTTAAGAATTGTATGATGAACATAAATCATACACAACATGTACAGTACCTATTCTATAATCTATTCATTAAATGACCAACTCTTAAACGATATTCATCTTGTTCTATCTGATCAAAAAGAGTACTGTAAAAGTTTAGAATTTTAGTTTTAGAACAGCCTTCTAGAGTAAAAATAGCTGATTGCAATACATTGTTTCTTTTAATTGTTTTGTTTTGTTTCACTTTGTAAATACTAACATCAATTTGAAAACTTAACCTTTTACTTTGTATGCACTAATGTACATGTCTGTTTTATTTATAAGCAGGGACGGTGTCTAAAAGTTATAATAGTCCATCCACTACCAGCAAGGTACTTAACACACTCAAACAGCCCGGTGATGAACCCTCGAGAACAAGGTGACCAAGCACTGGTTTCAGCTTGCACAGCGGGGTTCATGATTGTGGAGTCACCAGCCGCCGTCACAGGTTCACAACCACTCTCCTCTGGCGCGTCATGGGTGCAGCTCAACCTGTTCAGAAACATCACATGTCAAAACAATTACCGCACAAATTTCCTTGAACAGAGTAATCTTTTTTTACAATTAAGTTAAAATATATAATCAGGGAGCAGTTGATTATGTAACAAAAATTATACAATTTTTTTATGTATGATAATTATTCATAACATAAATAACACACGAACAAAATTCCTCAACCACTGAAGCTAGGGAAGAACAGAGCACAAAAATTGAATGATAATTATAAATTAGTAAGAAGATATCAGTGACATTAAATACATAAAAGAAGTCATATTGTATGTAACGATCGAACAGCTTCAACGAGGCCTTGATATACACACACACAACACTCGTCGTGCATCAAACTTTCACCTCCCTCTACATCACACTGCATCATATGAGAGGAAACCATCCTATATGGGGAGGAAACTCTTTAACCTCCTACCAGAAGATCTAAAGATGCTGAACGTGAAGAAGTTGAAGACAGCCCTGACCAACTGGCTCATCGACCGACCATTTTACTCCATTGATGAGTTCCTGGACTGGAGGAAGAATGAAGAACACATCCACTGAAGGAAAAAACCTATATAAAATTGACGCCATTGCATTTCTCGATGTTATGTTAATAAAGAATTTGTCTATTGTCTATTGTCTATTCTTTACTATATGTCCCCAACAGAGTATGATTGGTCAACACAAAATAAATCTTGCTAAAAGTGATTTAGACTGTCATAATGTATTGGGAATTTGGTACTATCTACCAATAATTTATCAATAAAATTAAAGTTGATATTTATTTATTTTATTTTATTTACATGCTATAAAACAGGATTTACCCTAATAATATTACAGCAGTTCACAAAAATTCCATGCTATACATCAGTGGCTTAAGTTATGAAGTCCATAGCACACTGTCTTCACTTCTGGCACACAAATAATAATAAATACAAACTTTGAAAACTTGTCAACAAGAATAAATGTTTATACAAAATATATAAATAAACAATATAAATAATATAATAGTAATGAGTGTAATATAATACATGTAATATAATAAATATAATATAATAGTAATAAATAAATAAACACTAACCCACATAGAAAATAAAACAACCGAGGGAGTAACCTATGGAAAATGTTGACTTACGGATCTCATGACAACAATGACTTTTTTTAACATTCAAGCTGTGATGGTGAATGTGAAAGATGTGTACAATGTGATAAAGGATCTGATATTTTTAAAATTGACCCCCTGTCTCAATATAAACCCCAACATACGACTAGTGATTTGACACAATTTTCCATGTGATTGGCAAAATGGTAAATCACTACTAACTACAACATCTACATTTTTTTATTGAATTAAACTCTTGTAACTACTTTGTCATTTAAGTTTTAATTTTGTATTATACAGTTTTTTGACCTGGTAAATGACACTTCGAGACATTAAATCTCATTTTATTAAGAACGCTCCAGTTATTAAACATTATCAAGGTCAGATTGTAATTTTTTGCCAAAACAAATATATGATAAAAAAGTTTTAAATCATCTGCAAATAACAGAGCATTTACAGATTTTACACAGTCACATAGATCATTGATAATTATGATAAATAGACATGGACCTAAATTTGATATCATAGACTGCAATTTAATGTTTAATAAATGTTTTGAATAAATAAGTGTTAAATGTTATTAAACAATAAGATTCAAGCCAATTTTCTATGGAGTATCTCCCTATTGAATGTGAGAAACATGCCTCTATGACTATGAAAATTTTAGCATTAACAAAGCAAAATTAAAGATTTGATTCGGAAAAATTACTAGTTAGATACAACTAAAACAGTAAATACAATATATTGTATATATTTTGTATTATCTTATTTAATTTTATAAATAAAAATGAATCACAAAATGTGTTGGTAAGCGCAAATCTTGATAACGACTGGACCAATTCGGTTAATTCTTTTTGTAAAATGTCCATTGAAATCCGAGGAAGGTTTTTATGAAGAAAAAGTTAAGAAAAGTTACCTGGAATATTTGGAATTCAGAAAAAATTGTAGTTTTTACATATTTAATAATTAAAATTAAACTGGCACTAAGCAGCTGTTGACAGCTATAGTTCGATAAACTTTCTGGAACATCCGTTTACATTGAAATTTTATCAATAATAAGTAAGCGGTGCTTGATTGGTAGTGTAATGCAGATAGTAAATAAAACATTAATATATAAATTTTACTCCAGATTGCGCCAGTGACGAATTAAAATCATCCAATGCATTAAATACTGTTATAGAACTAACCTTAATGAATAAAGTTATGAATGTTTTCACATAAGTTACTTTAAACTGGTGGGCTTCCTTGACATTATGATATTACATTTTAACAATGGCTTATGGAAAAACAGAGAAATGAATACTAACATGCCTCAACAATTCATTCTTTCCCTGGCTACAGTCCCAAAAACAAGTGTAACGCAAAACTTTAATAATGATTATTTTGGAATGTTGCAAAACCTTAATAAGGATTTCCCTCTTATACCGAAAGTACATAGTAAGTAGGTAGGACTTCCCCCTAGATCTTAATGGGCTTTTCAGTCCTCCTTATGTGTGTATTTTCTTCATCAGGACAAGGCAAACTCAACTATGTCAACACGATTATGACCAAAATAGATTTCCGAGAACTAGATAATCGAATGTATATAGTATTTTGATCAAGGCAAAATGGCAAGCTAAACTGTGACATAGTAGTTAAGTGAATTTAAATGGTCTTAAGTAGGCACTTTTTAACCGAAGTAGGCATCTCGGTCCTACATAAGAATATATATATATATATATATATATATATATATATATATATATATATATATATATATATATTTTCTTCATCAGAACAACAAGACAAACTCTACTATGGTACTGGAAATAACAATTGGTCTTAGAAAAACAATTATTTACATATACAGAAATTAATTTATAATACACATAAAAAAATGGAATTCTGATTAATCAAAACATACTTTTGTTAGCTTTATTTATATATTTGCTTTAAATATTGAATAATCAAATACTGCTTGATTTTGAAAAAAAAAGAAAAATAACTCTGAGATTTAACTGTTTTGAATCTATTTAGTTAACATACTTCACTTCAATGTGAACTGATTTTGATTTACACTACAAATCTATAAGCTCCACTTAATACAGATGTATCTATAACAATTAGTGACAAAGAATTATTGGTCTTTGCACGTTTATAACCAGAATAATTGGAATCTCTTAATCAGAAAAAGAGTACCAAAAGCTTACTCACGTGTGGCCGATCTCATGCGTAGCAGTGATCCCCAGTATCAGGCCAGAGTCCTCATTGATGCAGCAGTTGAGGTCATTGGAGCAAGCCGTGCCCATGTGCGCCAACCCCAGCAGGTTACATCCGTCCTCGTCCGCTGAACAGATGTCATACCTGTGCTGGCAGAGTGCCAACTGATCAAATTGTAGTTGAGGATTGGAAGCAGTTCTCTGCATGTTGAGATGTAATATAACGATTTTAAAATTACCTTTTTTCTCATTACCACTGCAGAGATTGGGTTTGATTGGATAACTTTTGAAACAAATAGAATGATATCAACCTTTCAACTATTTTTTATTTAATTCATTCGTTTATAGAATTTATGAAATAATATAAAAAACCAAATTAAACATTTATAGTTACAAGAAGTCCGTAATGACCTCTTTACAACTGTAGAAAAATCTAGTTACCATATTCAGTCCACAAATATAAATCTCAAGGTGTAGTCAGTATTTCAATTATCTGCTTACTAAGTGGAAAGCAACCCCAGGAGGCTTTACTTCTGGCTGGTTTATACCTTCCAGTTGAACCTACACTGAGCACAACAAAAATTGATGTGTCACTTAAATCTGGGCAACCTTATGGATGTCCAGGAGCAGCACATCACTAACTGTCAATGCCGAGATTCTAGGGTGCAAGGGTAAATTGACAGGTCTAGTCTACTATAGCAGATAACTGTTGGAATTACTGGAGCTATCTAAGTGTCAAAGGTTCTTGCTAGCCTAGACATAAGGGCGTGCCACTCCCTGTTTGCTTCAACTGGAGAGGCTAGTTCAGAGTTAGTTTCTCATTATTCCAAGGAGACATGACAGAGATTAAAACCCTAAATTCTTCCTCATGGATCTTGACAGGAGGCAGCCCCTAACTCCAACCTTACCCTTCCAGAACAACCTATGACTCCAGAAGCAGCGCAAAGGTCTTTTTTAGGACTACGTGCAATTTCTAAGCTTCTTGTCCTAAGAGAAAAAAAAGTGGAAACAACAATATATAATGAAAATGTCAATTATCACACTGTATTATAAGGTAGGTGCATGCCAGACCATAATTATGTCGTAACAGGTTTTACTACGTTTTGAGGCTATAGGTATTTTCTCTACAGCATCCAGGTAGATATGGTCATTCCATTGTTCGAAAAAGTGCCTTGACCTAACTACTGCCAAAAAGTACCCTGTGATCATGCCAGGGGTATTCCTGCTCCATGGACAACTGCTCAGGAGGTCACCCATGAGTGTATCCTTGATGGCGTTCTGGCCAGTTCGGGACATCACATGGAGGCACATGCACCATCTTTGAACTTAATCAAGTTTCATGCACATTTTCAAATCTATATCTCAACTCATTCTTAGGATATCTCCCGAGAGATAGACCGCTAATGCTCAGCCAATCCTGTGGACTGATATGCACGATCATCATACTCAATGTTGCCTATATAGAAATAAAAATTTTAAGACTGTAGCACATTTTTGTTTTTAAACTTTGGCTTTATCTCAAGCGGTTCAGTTCTGTAGGCAAAAATAACAATTTCAAATTATTTAAAGTATTTTATTCATGCAATAAATTTTAATAGAACACTTAAACACTAGACTGAAGTAGTAAATTTTCCACCACTTGTTCATTTAGACTTATTGTTTAATTTTTGAATTGCTCAACTAAGTAACACAAGTGAGTTTTCATTGCTATTTTATCATAGTCAAAATTATTTCTCAAATTATTCTGTTTCCAAAAAAATTGCTTTGTAGTAGATTTCTTTTATATGAATGAATTAATTCATGAACATTTGAATGGATGAATATATATAAAACAGTAGTATAGTTAAAAATAGAGCTGAACGCTTGCTACATCATAAATTTGTAAAAAAATAATGGAAAACAATTCCAGTGCAGTACTAAATGTTTTTATAGTCAGGTAGTGGCTTCAAAAAGTAAAATACAGCGTCAGAGATGTATTTGCTATAAATTACTCCCTCAAATTATAAATAAATCAAGCCTAGAGACAAGTACCCTGAGGATCAAATTACCTGGTTAAGAGAACTCCAAGGTCATGATGGTTCGGGTGGAAGTAATCCTTGGGATTCATCTTCGCCTGCCATATACAGAAACTGTCCAATGTGGACTCTCCAGAGTTGCTGGTCTCCAGATCTATCTATCATCAGAGAGTTAGTGAGGAACCTGTCCCATACTGAAACCTACAGGCTACTTGTGTACAGGCTACACCTGCTTCAATCTGTGCATCAAGCAACAAAATATACAATAGAAGTCTAATTGACCAAGCTAAACGGGACCTAAACAGCCATGGCAAAACTCAGGTAAAACGGAGATTGCAGTAAAACATGATAATTAAAATAAAAACTTAATATTGATTCATAAAAATGATTAATTTCTTCAGTAAATTACTCTATTATTGTTCCTTGCATAGAATGCAAATCACACTTAGCAAAAATGACCCTGATCAATTTTTTCAATAAGCTCTTGTCACTTTGTTACGCTGCAATGTTGCGCCAATACTGAAGAAACATTCCATCACAGGCTGTGCTCTTCTCCTATGTTTAATGTAACTTTTATCAGTTACATTACAGCTATCTACTTTCAATATCTTTAATTCATTAGAATGAAAAATGTTATAAATGGTTTCGTCTGTACCTTCTTTGTTTTGTTGATGGTTAAGCACATCGGCCATGCCATATCCTCATCCGTCATCAGGTAATGCTGATTGTCAGTATGCCACTCTTCCATGTTATCATTGAGTAGTAAGTAAACATGACTTACAACCCTGTTGCAACCAAGTTTTGACTCTTTATCATTATTACTCAAACTAACAAGTCAGAATTGCAAAATGACACCATATTACTCTGTGCTTTGGCACATAATAATCAAACCCGATGTCTTCAGCATAATTTAGTAACAAAAAATAACTAAATACAGCCTCAGTTAACTTGACATCTCAGATAATTGGAACTCAGATATAAAAGCATCAATCAATTATTTTCACTTGCAATGATGACTAACTGGAAACTCATTTCTGAGGAGAACATTTTCCTACTGTTGGTATTTTCTCTGTACATAGGGCATAAATATGTGATTAAAATTGTTACCTAATTTACTGAATTACATATCAATTTCCATAAATGGCTGTTAAGAAATTATGAATTACAAATATTAAATAAAAAAACAGTAGTTTTGGTTATTGGAATATTTTTCTGATATAAAGAAAAATAATTCCATATTAATGAGAATCAGTCTTCAAAGTGTTAGTGGAAAAATCAATGAGGAACGTTAAACGTAATACAAATAGTTAGGAAAAACTTACTTCCTCTTCCTGTTTTTCCAAATATATAATCCGAACGATGACAATGTCAATCAAATTACCAACACTCTTATCGTGGTAGTAATCTGCTACCTGCAAAAGTACACAATTCTAAAATTTTATTCTGTTACAAAAAATTTATTATATTTATCAACTTTTAAAATTAAAAAAGTCATAATGGTCAAATAATTAGCAAATACATAATCATTTACAGAAACAAATAAAACACAGCAGTAGTTTTTGAATGACCAACAGGTTAACAAGGTTCTTCCTCTACCATTCCCAGCTGATCCAAACAAGCACTATTACACAGCATCGTAAAAAAATTACTGATATAACTTCCCAGACTAATCCTTATATTGATAGATAACTATTAATCATCAGAGTAACCAGCACAAAGTAAAATAGATTTAGAGCATGTTTGCACTGTATCTCTTAGTAGTCTAAAGTGCTTTAGAGTACATGACTAAAGACAAAGAAGAAAAATTGATGATCCAAAATATGGTAATCAATAAAATTTTATGAAATCTAAAAAACCAAAGGCATACAGTGAAATCAAAACACCAGAGATTAGTTACTAGTCATCCTTTCTTTGCAAATAACATATACAGGTATAAGGTACTCAATACAAGTGAATTATCAGAGAAATACAATATAAACTGACCTAACTAAAACTAAAATACATTTTGTACACACAATTTGTACTGAAAACAATAATATTATAATCAAAATAAATAAAAAAAAACAGTAGCAGTCGTGGGACTGCCGATAGAAGTGAAAACGGAACTATTAAGTTGAGAGTAATTAAAACTATATGCAAAAATGATAGGAAATTTTTTATGTTTATTTATTAGTTACATATGATGGGTTTAAACAAATCATGAACAAAATATAAATACAAAGTGGTTGAAAAAATAATTAATATACAATTATCTTAACAATATCTTAATAAAAAAGTACTGTAAGTATTAAAGAATATTATTTTAATGAAAAAAAGTTCAATGCAATCATTATACTTGTTGTAATTGCTCAATATTAATAGTTAGTTAAACATAGAATACAAGTGAGTAAACACCGAGTGAACAACAGTGAGTTGAACACCGTTGTAAATAATACAGTTATTGCTACGGATAAAGTATATAATTGCAATAAAAATTAAACCCACAATATTTTTAAAACTAATAAATTAGTTAAATTAACTTGGTTCTTTCGTAAAGGTATTTTTATTGCACAATAAACTAATTTATTGAGTTAATAAGGTATCAGTGAGCCAATGCGCCAACTACAATTCCGGCAGAAACGTTCACTCATCACTTCATACGCTACTACAGGCTAAACTAAACTTCCAATAAAAAAATGATAAATTACAAAAAAAATATTCATCTATATTCACACAACTTTCTCGCTGACAAATTTTGTCTGACCAAAAAATAAAAAAAATCCTCGCTTACTACTTTTTTCTTGTCATTGTAAACGCTATGTAAAATGTAAACAATAATCAAAATTATTTCGAAATTTTTTTAATATTTAAAAATGTAACCAATAGATTGCCAATATTAAGAGCTTTAATTTGACGCATCTTACAGAATTGTACGACATTGGCTTCACTTTTAAATCGCGAGAGGAAGCCGTAAAGGTCACTGATTTTCGCAGTCTGTTTTCATACTCCGCCGGGACAGTTTTTAACACAACGAGACTGACTTTTTCATGCAGGTTAGTAGTCCGCGGCCAAGTCTACGGTTAAAAAACACAGCGAGACTGACTTTTTCATGCAGGTTAGTATCATTAGCATGTCGGTGACGCGAACCGAGGATTTTACCCTCTACCAAAACGCTCAACGCGCCTAAAGAAGTTTTCACTTCAAAAAGTTTAATGAAAACATTAAAAATGGTGAAGGTGAAGCTCACCAGTTCCAGCTATCAAGCAGGTACTCATATGCCTCCTTCACCAATGTATCCCTTACAGAGTTAAACAATTAATTTTGGTCAAGACAAACAACGTTGGAAGGGATTGTGTAAAAAATAATTCCAGGCTTATTAGATGGACTTCTTTCAAATAAGGACAGGTTATGATGTGGATACTGACATTTTGAGTAGTTCCATGTATTAAACCAGTGTGAGTAGGTAAACTTTTATAAAAAAACAGGCCTCTTATACACCACACACCAGCTTCACTTCATATATTTATATATAGAGCCCTGTGAGTGTCAATAAACCAGACTGTTTAAATAATGATTGACAACTAGTATTCTTTATTTTTTGAGCAATTGTAATTATACTATTGTTTATCAGCCAAGATGTGGCTCTAACCCACTTCCAAGGTGGTCCCAAATGATTGTTACTTTCTGAACAACCCTCGTATTATATAGCTTGCTTTCCATTATGAATTAACTACATTCTAAGACTACACAAAACTTGCAATACCATGTTCATGATGCAGATGACATATTCTTCAACATCAATATCCTTATGAAATGTAAGAAACTTCTTGTCAGTGGCGATCATAAGCTCATACCATCGCTGCACGGTCACTCCTGCCTCCGAGCGTTTACGCACAGGATGCGAGTCCATGTATTGACGTAACCGAGTCGTCCATATACTCCACCAATCATCTCCTGTAGAGTTAATATACCAAAGTTTACAAAATACAAGCATTACAATTTAATGATGTATTCAGCACAAATGTAAAATAAGACTAAATTAACATAATATTCTCTGACGTATCCATGAAAAAATGTGAGAAAGTAAAAATTATGTGTATTTTGATAAATACTTCAGTGACTGTACAATTAGACAGTAGTTTAACCTATTTTGTTTTATTAACTCTCCACTCCCTCACTGGTTTCGAGGAAACCATTAGTGCTTATTGTGGCTTGTTACATATAACTTTACCCGAACTCTAGATAGTTGTGCCTTGCTGGTAACCTATTAACCATGTTTCAATATTTAGCTGAGCATTAGTGAAACTTATTATTTAGGGGCCTCGCTGAATTTCTCTTGTCTGTCTGCCTATTTTGTTACACATGGTCTGAAATACTTCTATCTTGTTGTAAACAACATTTCTCTGTTTTGTTTGACACAGACTATTTTAAACTTCTACTTATCTGAGGTAATTGGTACAGAGACTATGGTATACAGAAAAACTTGCGTAATATGTAGGCTAACTAAAAGCCAGCCATTAAAAAAAATCTACCCAAAATCCCAGTAAAATACTTGAAGAGATCTGCTAAGATTATTTTTCTATTTAAACTAATTTTTTTCCCATTTCATAGCAGAACTTTAAAAAAATTGCTTTTGTTTTAATGCATTTTCGTAATTAAAAGGAATTGCTTTGTTCAGAATACAAACAACATACTGCGGAAAATATTTATTTGTGAAAATGTTAAGTTTTTGTAACATTACCGGTGACATAATTCCGAAAAACTATTATCCTTTCAAATTATAAAAATCATACATCATGAATAAATAACTTTACACAAAGAAGTAGCCCAGAATTGTTACAAAGCTTTTACAATTTTTAAACTTAAATTATTTTTTTTTTATTTTGCAACTAACGTTTTGTAAGTAGCAATCAAAAGTTAAGAACAATATCATAAGAGTAAAAAAATTACTTGATGTTAATATTATCAAGGAAACTATTTGCTGCAAATTAGACTGAAATTCTGCAACTCAGATAAATAGCTGACACTTTTTCTCACTTAATACTCAGCTGTACTATACTATTTCTTATTTCACCTGTTGATATACACATTCATTTTAGTGAATGTTTACTCAACGTTTTTAAATATATAATGGAAATTATGCAACTACATGCAACATGCACAGAATCTGTCCATTCACAGGACTTATATTTTCGTTATCCAAACCTCAAAGTCCACTTAAACCTCAGTTTACAGATTTTTCAATTTCTTTTTGATTATATCTCCAGGCCTAAAAGTAACTTCCTCAATTCCTAATCAACTCACCATTATTTAACTGTTTTTTTATGATAAATTTTTCTTTCAAGAGAAATCGCTATTCCCTTTAACTTTTTACTCATATCTAAATGAAATTGTTTTTCAAAATAAAAAAAGTATTTCTATTGACATAATAACATGTGCTGTTTAGAGTCTTTAGCACAAGTTACACTGACCGTTCAGTGAATACAATTATATCTGAGAATTGGTTGTCATAAGTAACTGAGCAATAGCCAACATACACTTAATTGCTCTACCTTGCAGCAGGTCAAAGATGTTAGCAATAGCATCTAAATAGTAAAGAGAACAAGCTGTTGTGGATCAAGAAGTTATCATGATGATTTACAGAATTAGTCACACTAAAAATAAGAGTTTATTTTCTTGTTTATGCGTGTTACTTATGTGTTTGCATCACACTCTGGAAGTAAAACAGGATTTTGCCTATTCCAACCAATAACCAACGAATTCCTTTCACTTTCAAACTTGTCACAATATACATTTCTTACCATTGATTCGGTCTGAATGAATGAATAAATGAACGTTTATTGTCACATTAAATCTTACAAGATCAAGCTATGCTGGTAAAACTGATGACATAATCACAAATAGAATAATAATGAATATTGTCACTACTATGTAATAAAACCCAATATTATCTGATATTAAAAATCAAACACTATTACTAAGATGCACATAAAAGCTTTACGAAGATGTTATTAGTTATTAGTGTGCTAAACACCGAAAGTTGCCGAACTTTGGCGTCATTAATAATATCGTTAAATGTGTAAAAATATATTCGTCAAACAATATCCTTTCCCTGGTCTCCCATCGTTACTAGTAGTAGTATTACTATCAATGTAACAATAAGAAGATTCCAATCACGATAATTTGATAAAAATAAATAAACTCTAACATTTTTAGCATTAACTATAAACTAAGTAACAATATTAAGATTTCTTATTTCAATTCAAACATTTATTTTGTAAAATATTACTGAGTCAGACAACATTAAAAGTGCAGCACACCATAAAATAATAACTTTCATTCGTTAAATTTGTGGAATTTGTTTGAGATTGTTAGGCAATTTGGAAAACTACTCTTTTGCAAAATACAGAGTAGTTTCAAATTAAAATGAGGCAGTGCTATTTGCCTGACAAGTAAATATACATGGCACGTGCATAGTGTTTTCCTACGATTTTCCTAGATCTAACAAGAATTCTTGGTTACCTCTTACATTGCAACTACGTCCAGTGGGCTGTAGCGACCGCTTGTAGACCACATGAATGTGCTCCTTCCCTTCTTCAGGGGATTCTCCGTGAAGTGGTTCCACAAAGAACGTGCCGCTTGCGGTCCGTATCATACCAACCTTGCACAACGTAAATTGTAAGAGTTGATAGCTGATTTACAGTAAATACATCTTATTTAACTATGGAACACAGAATATAACATGAAAAATATAAGGCTTTAAATGTATGTGGGGTCAATGATATTGTATTTAAATGAGAGGTAATCGAGAGAGGTATCGTACATGAGAGGTCAGCGGACAGGCTTGCATTGAGTATTCAAAACACAGCTTATCAATACTGTCCTACGAATGACCAAGTGGTCGATCAATAAAAAGAACAGCTAATGGGCATTTGGAAGAAAAGCAGATGTTCCAATGATCCCTGGCATAGAAATAGGGACACAATCCACATTATTACAAATAAAAATAATAGATGACAAAATAACCTGGACCCAACACCACAACAATCTCTCCAGAAAACTAAGCACTATTTTATATGTTATAAAGCAAATTAAACCACTCAGTAGCACTGAACCAACAAAAACAGCATATCTATTCTAGTTTGAAGCTCACCAGAGATACGGATTAGTTATTTGAGGGTGGAACATCAGCAACAAACCTTCAGCGAATATTTATCCCATAAAATGGCCATAAAGTTTCCGGCTGGACTCGGACGGATGGAAAGCTGTAGAGAGGTATTCAAGAACCTGTGGACTCCTCAGTTGTAGCAATGTACATCCAGGAGGTAGTACTGCATGTGGATGGTGTAGATTTTCCCAGAAATAGAGATATACATCTGCATCATACAAGACAGGCTGGTCTCTACACCTTCCAAAATCACCATGTCCAACTGTACGAAAGAAAACCATTGTACAAGGGACAGATAATCTTACAACCACCTCCCACCAGAGCTGCAGTCTAACCACTAAAGTAATCACTGCAAGAATCACTATGGACCCACTCTTTTTACTCATTGGAACAATAACTATAAAAAACAATTTTGATGTTACTTTTTTTTTCTCTTTAGATTTACATTTAAAATAATGTAAAACAACAATTTTAAAAGCATGAACTAACTGACTCCATTTGTAATCTTTGAGATAATGAATAAAAATAATTCTGATGATTATTTTTTATTTTTTTTTAATTAGAGTATATGTAATTGCATACTACTAATTAAAATATTAGTATTCTTCTGTTCATAGATTACGATTTATATTTCTTTCCATGCAACAATTTATTTTTTGTATGTAAATGTTTGAAAAATATATATTAAACTTTGTGTGTTTTAATTAAACATGAAATGCATTGTTTAATTAGTAAATTTTGCCTTTGTTTAGTTTTTGTTTATTTGATTATTTATATAGAAACCATGTATTGATACACTATTTTTGTATTTTTTATGTTCTAAAAGCTGTCGTTTATTCAGTTCATGTATTGTTGGCTATTCGCTGAGAACCTCAATGTGGGCCATGTCTTGTCACAGTAAATCTGCTCTAAATCAGTTATTTATTATTTGATTTAAATTATTTTGGTGTCATTAGATTTATGATAAAATTCGTTAACAACTGTTATTTATTAAGATATTCAAAAATTAAAAGTTTTAATGGCCACCATTTTGAAAAAACTAAAGATAATTTCATGATAATTTTTTCAGTAACTTGCCTTGTTATAAACATTTGAGCCACATTTGGTATAATTTAATTCATACATTTTTAAGATATTAATTTTTTTAATAAAAAACACATACAGACAGACATATGGGAAATTAAGTATTGGAGACCCATGTTCTTATGATCAAATATGTTTTTCTTGACCTGAGCAATAACGTGGTATACCTTTGTCCAGAGAGTTACGGGACACCCGATATAATAAAATAATTAATGTAATACTGATAAAACACTTCAAACTTAAAACGAATTTGCTAATTGTTTATATCCATATGTGATTGAGTGAAAAAATAATAACTAGACTCACCAACCCATCACAAGATGATATTGCCACCCGGGAACCGGGACTGCCTCGCACTGAGCCGTGGAAATGACACAAGTGTCTGCGGGGGACGTCGGAACGTAGCTCCGGAAATGTCACTGCCTGTGGCTCTAGTCTCCACCAACATGCCGGGAGAGGTTATGTGAGCGTTGGGTTCGAGCTCAAGCACATGAGACAAACCACCAAAGTGCAACAGGTAGTGGATCCTTTCATCTTCTAGGTTCCGCTGGAAATTGTGGTTTTGATGAGCATTAGTGCTTGTAACTAATTTTAAGCATTGCTTACAATCCCAGGCAATGAACGTGTTAGTCTGACTTTTAGGTATTTTGGAATGTTTTTCAATAGTAAATAACATTTGAAATTTGCAATTATTGTTTGTAATACCACAATTTTTGTAATTCAAGCCGTTTTGAGACAAAATGCGAAACACCCAATTAAATTACACATGACACACATATGTATGTACATGGCACATACTCTTTGTTCAGTCTATAGGGCAAATGGGTGGATTAATCTATTTTTATAATTTAAAAATTAATATATATATATATATGTTGATTTATGAAGCTAAAATGGCTATCTTTTCAAATTCTACTCTATTTTTGAATTTTTATACTTTCTTGAGTTGGCTCTAGAACAATAACGAAAACATTTAAATTGATGATAGTTATGCTAAAGTGTACTGTTTATTAGTAGAGAATTCAATGTCAGGACAATCTTAACAGAAAATAGTCCCAAGATAGTACAATACACTAAATAAATTTTCTTTAAATTTGCAGCTTTTATTTCTACACAGGAAAAGTATAACTTTTATGTTTTATTTGAAGAAACTCTAAATAATATCTAATATCTAAAATAAATATTTTACACACCATTTGTAAAGAAATGTGCCTTAATAAATATATAAATACTCAAGTCATCTGGTTAATTTCAGAAAGAAAGGATAGCTTAAAACATTATATTACTTTCAACGCTGGATTTCACTCTAGCAACTGTATATACATGGCTGTGGAGTGCACCACAAGATGTTTCCTTTAACAGATAATATACTTTGTATCAAAAACTTAAGTGAGCCAAACTAAAACTTGTTTTTATAGACATTTTCTACATTGGAACTAAGGATAATGATAGTGGTCAATTTCTGTAGTCATTGCAATATCTGTCTTCTAAACTGGATGAGATAAAAAACAAAGAGAAGCAATTTATTAATTATTACTTTCAACTAGAACACAATTGGTAATCAGGGGATAAAATAATAAGAGAGTTAAAATAATAGTATAGATAAGGGCGGAAGATATCTTAGATCCAAGTGTACTTTTACCTTACATTGTAAGTATATTCATTTTTATCAATACAATTTCTCAAATATTAGTAATTTTCAGTTTTATTAACAAATACTTATTGTTGGCCATTAAAGATTGCTTAACCATAAAAATTAAATTCACTCTTAAAATAGTTTATTATATTTTCTATATAATTAAGGTGTGCATTTAAGGTACAATAACCAATTTTAATGTTATTTATATGAAGGTTTTTCATACATACATAGGGTGTTTCAGAACTCTTGTTGGATATTTTAGAGGATTGTTCCTGTATTTATAATAAACTCATTTTTTTTAATGAGGTAAGTTTTTAAGTTTTTTATATTCTATGTATATTTATATATGTTTTTTCTATTGAAATATATTTTCCTTTAAAATCCTTACACATAGATCAGCAAAATTTTGCATGGAAGTTAACATTAATAATGTCTATTAAAAAAATGTATAATGAAAATCTCACACTTGAACATGGTAACCATTACAGTGTTTGACTTACAATAACAAAAAACACAACAATAAAAATCCCTTTTTTAGAAAATTTTTATGACAATCCAATAAAATTTTAGGTTAAAAAAAACTAAAATATTGCAACTTATGTGAAGTTAATACATTTGTTTTGTAGCCAGTTCTCAGTGAAAGAATTAAAATTATTTAGGTGGCAAGAGATTTATTAACTATCAAAGATAGGTTAGTGGCAGTGTTTACATTAAAAAAAAATAAATATGTATTTACAGCCTTGAGCATATTTATTGTCATACACAACACATTGAATTTGTTATCAGTAATGATTAATTACCATGACATTTGTTTGTGTTAATACTAAGAACGACAGTAGAATATTAGCTATGGTAAACAGAATATAAATAATTTTAATAGGTATCTTTTACTAAAGTAGTAAGAAGTCAAGAGACAGGATTGATGGAGAACTAAATTTGTTAAACCACCATTAGATTAACAGCTGATTGGTTACACATACATTCCAAGTGATATAACTATACTTAAAAATGAGTTTACTACAACAATAGGAATAATCCCCTCCAATATCTGACAAGAGTTCAAAAAACACCCTGTACATCTGATTAAAACACAAGTAAGCTTGCCTTTTTTCGCACGGAAGGATGGAAATAGTGTGGAAGGTGGTGAGAATGGAAGGAGCCATTTGGATGAACTTTCTGAGGGACAACTATGTGGAAGTCGGTGATGTCTCTGGTATAACGACCTGTAACAAAGTATGGTTATCATCCATAAGTAATCAACTAGACAGAATAATGACTGAAAAAGAATGAGATTAAAATTAAAATTTTTTAGCCAAAAGGATATACTCATTATTGTAATATTTATAAGAAGTTACATTTGCTTTAATACTTTAAATAACAGATATAAGGAGGTGGATTAAAAAAAAAAAAAAAAGACATTTTTTTAATTCACCTAAAATAATGAGCATTCTATTAACATCAGACTGTCATGTTGATGAAGAATGAACCACGCAGGACCTCCTGTTCAATCTCATTTTGTCTGCAGTAGTATGTGCATGTGATTCAGCAGTATGACATTCGAGCTTATGACTCGCGCTTACTGGGAATTCCTCGTTCATGGGGAACAATTGCAAGCCCCAATCCCTAGCACGAAGGAGGTTCAACGGGTTACCCGGGCCTTTCGGCCAGGGAAGACACGCTGATTCCTTCAGTGTAGCGCGCGTGCGGCCCAGGACATCTAAGGGCATCACAGACCTGTTATTGCTCAGTCTCGTGCGGCTAGAAGCCGCCTGTCCCTCTAAGAAGAATTTAATTCGCCGGTAGCACTATTGTGGATACCGGAGACACCTAGTTAGCAGGCTAGAGTCTCGTTCATTATCGGAATTAACCAGACAAATCGCTCCACCAACTAAGAACGGCCATGCACCACCACCCACCAAATCAAGAAAGAGCTATCAATCTGTCAATCCTTCCGGTGTCCGGGCCTGGTGAGGTTTCCCGTGTTTATGGTTTTAATATACAATTATCTTTTTATCAAATTTGACTTGGCATGTTTCTTGTTATGTGTTTTATTTGTTTACTTTTTGCTTAAACTTAGATTTTGAGATTTGAGACCCGAAGAAGAGAGCAGATAGCAGTTTTCAAAATGTTGTGTTTCTGTTGCAACAGATAATGGTGGTCATTCTTGTAATCTTTATACAGTTTAGGTACCTAAATTGAACATCCATTTCTGGGTATACTGGAGTCTTTGAGACACACTTTTAGATATTTGTTGCACATTTCAGATAAAGCTGTGACCTCACGATTATATTCTAGCTTATTTTACAATACATCTTCATAAACAGACACTGATTAATTTTTTCTGAAGTTGATCATTTTCTCTTTTGCTGACGATACAGCTTTATCGTATGTAAAAAATAATTGGGATGATATAGAGCAAGAGATGAATTCAGATCTTAAAGCACTGCAGTGGTGGTTTTCAAAAAATAACATGTTATTAAGCCCAGAGAAAACTAAGTACATCAATTTTAGTTTAAAAACAGATCAGCAAATTTGTAGTAATTCAATTTTGTATTGATGTGTCAATTGTTTGTGTAGTAACATTCAGTGCCAACAGAACTGTGCTGTAGTATCCCAGTGCGAAAATTTAAAATATTTAGGAGTCGTGCTAGATAGAGAAATCAACTGGAAGACACATATTGAAATTTTAAAACGCAAACAAACTAAACAATATTTTAAGATTTTTTTATTTTTTACAATACATATGAACCGAAGAAGTGTTAAGAATGCTGTAGTTCTCTTTGGTCAATAGTAGGCTTGACTATGGAATATTTTGTTGGGGTGGAGCCTATGAAACAAATCTAAAGCCACTTCTAACTCAACAAAAGAAATTCATAAGGTTGATTAAACGGAAACGAAGAATGGAGAAATCTTTTCCTCTTTTTGTTGATTTAAATATTCTTCCCCTTAAATATATGTTTGTTTATAAAGTTTTAAAAATATTTTATGTCATAAGTGGCAATTTACCAGAATTAAAAAATAGTTACAAAAACAAATTAAGAAAGCAAGAACCAATACCAGTTCCAAAGCCTAACTTAGCATTTTTTTCAAATAGTTATTGTTTTTTGGGACCTAAAATGTTTAGTATAATTTCTTCAATTATTAGTTGTGAGAATATAAAGTTATTTTCAAAAACATTAAAGAAGTGGTTATTGAGTTTTGATAAATTAGATTTTCTTCTCTGCATAGATTCCTAGTTAATTAAAGAAGGTAACAGTAAATTTTAGTTTGAATTTATTTAAGTGGATTTTAATTTGCTTTGTAACTGCAGCAGCACACTTTTAATCAAAAGTTTTTTTAAAAGCTTATAAAAAAATCAAAGTTTTGTTGAAATTTTCTTTGAGTTGAAAAAGATTTTTGTTATAAAAGGAACCTCTCCACAGGCACTTGCCTCTAGAGGCCCTAGTTATTTTTGAAAATATTTCTTTTAATTTACGAGTGTTTTTGTTTTAATTTTATTTACAAGAATGTTAAATTTTTATTTAAGTTTGCTCATTAGGTTTGTACATTGTGTATACATTTGGTTGTTTAGGTTACTTTATTGATTTATTACATTGTGTATACCATTGTATATAATGTGTTATTGTAATATTTTCAAAAATAAATCATATTCTATTCTATTTCAAAATTAATTAAGCCAATGGGTTTTATCATTCATTGAATACTTTAGGTCTCATTTCAACTACGAGGATTTTCTTTCGGCCACTTGTGGACAAGAGTACTCAATAGTTCATACTATGGTTATTTGTGCACTGTGATGTTAGTTCCTTCCTGACACGACAATTTAAGATATGGCTTATAGTGACATAGTTACAGAAATTTTGTTTGTATTTCAATCAAATCAAGTTGTAACAATGTAAAACCTCACTTATTCAATCATTCACATACACCACTCCTATACAGTCCGCAACCAGTCCTTGACCATCACCCAAAGTGAGCATGACTCCTGATATTGTTGGAAGTAAGTTCTATAAAACTAATTTAATTAATTTTCAAACTCGCATTTTCAAATTTCACCCTATAATCACAATTTGTAATAAAATAAATAATGAGTATTAAAATTTTGGGTTTACAAATAGACAAAACTTTTAATTGGAACATTAATGTAGAAAAATAACTTTCCAAAATTTCATCAAGTTTATATGCAGTAATTAGACTGATAAACCTGTGCAAAAAAGAAACATTAAAGGTTATTTATTTTGTGTATATTCATTCAATAATATCTTTTGGAATCTCACTTTACAGTGATACTGCTGTAAATAATCTAAATTCTATTCTAAAAATTCAGAAAAAAGCCATTAGAATGATTTTTAATCTTCATGATAGAACATCCGTTAAGGAATACTTTAAAAAAGAAAATATTAGTTTATGGGATGTATATTTTTTAACTATTTTGTAAATTAAAAGCAAACTTCAGGAACTGGAATTGGTAGGAGATAATCACAACCATTTCGTAAGAAATGGTAATAAATGTAGCAATAAAGCCCTCATACCTTATAAATTTTTAAAAAGAAACCAAAGCATATTGGATCAACATTTTATAACAATTTTCCTATTGAAATCAAGTCAGAGGTTATAGGTTACATTCAATAAATTTAAAATAAAATTCAAAAAGTTTCTCATCAATAAAGCTGTATATTCCTTTAATGAATCTTTTGTTGTAATAAATTTCCAAAAGCTGTTTTAATTGTAACCTTTTAAGTGTAATAATTGTATTTTAAACTTTCTATATTTCCTGTGATAAATCTAGTATTTTCTGTATGTATTCTTGTTTTTATTTATTTATTTCTTTTTTTATATAGTAGGGACATTAAATTAAATCCTGACACCAATCTTGTAAATACTAAATGAATAAAGCTGCTTTGAAGTGAATTGAATTGAATAAATAGCAAACTTGAACAGTGAACAACCTATTGAAAATTATGATCAGTGGACAGGAATAGCGAGTAGAGAGGCTCCCCCACTTGAGGATCATCCACTGATATCAGATATGAAGTTAAAATTCCATGCTATGCTACATTTTATTAAAATGATCAAACATCTTGTCACTGATCATCACATTGCAGTAATTAAGGTGAGGCAAAACTGGAGTATTCACCAACATTACACTAATAATGATATCCAGCTGGAAGTATTAAACGAACCGCTTGAGACAATATATACAGGCAAAATACACATAAAAAAAGCCTATTACACATAAACTATTTATTGCTTGCTCAGTATCAGTTATGGAACAGCAATGATTGGCTAGAGTCATATCCAACTATAATACCCCACCCCCCCCCCCCCCCACCCCCCCCCCCCCCCACCCCCCCCCCCCCCCACCCCCCCCCCCCCCCACCCCCCCCCCCCCCCACCCCCCCCCCCCCCCAAAGAATTATCTAGTAAGGGTTGACAAACAATTCATACTATAAAGTGGAATTTATTGTAATAAATCAATTTTTTAGAAATAAAACTTAATTAAATTAACACTGTCACGGATTATTAATCTACGTCTTAAATAAATATTAATGCCATTATTATATGATGTGAAAGAATTCATGTATGATTTCAGATTCATAAAGCGATAAGCATGTTTACGTCAGAGATCATAGCCAAATGTGTGTTCGGTCTAGATGGCAACGTATTCTACGATCCAAACGCAGAATTCTACCAACAAGGCCAAAAACTTTGGGCGGGCTCATTTTACAATCCTGTGATAATGTTTGTGGCATTCTTTCTCCCCTTTGTCAACAAATTGCTTGGAAGAGGGTAAATATGAGGGTTAATGTTCTTGTGTGATTTATATGAACATTGTTAAGGCTGAATAACATGAATGTTAAAGCTAATTATTATTCATAGATAGCTTTCACTAATTATTTGGATTTCATATTTTAATTTAGCTAAAACCAATAACCGCTTTAATTTCAGACTGTTCCCGAATGATGTATTAGACTTTTTTTGCCAACACAATCAAGCAAACGGCAGAGTACAGGAAGAAAAATCCTGATAAAGTGCCAGATGATTTTATTCAATATTTTCTAAACATGAAAAACGAGAATGCTGGTAAGAATAGTTCGTAATGCTGTATAAAAGCTCAAGGGTTGAATGTAAACTAAGTTATTTAATAAAAACTTAGTGAAAAACTTGTTTTACATATTATAATATAGATTACGGTTTTTTATACCTCACGCTCTTATTAGAACTAAATTTGTATTGCATATTTTGTTTTCATAATTGCATGTGTGTCAGCTAATATTAGTATTTCTTCCAGGAAATTGTACATACTTTTTATATATTCTACATTAAGTTTCTTGTTAGAGACATACATGATTAATATCGCTATAAATTTAATTCATTATGTCCCTTTATATGAGTAAGTCACTTCTATAATTACACACTACTTTTGTTAAACTCAGGTTCGTGCCAAATCAAATCTAAACAGTGTTGTTATTAAAAGTGTATACCTTTGTTAAAATAAAACTAGCAGGCTCATTTCCTACGTGTAGTTCGAATTTTAAATACGAGTATATGAAATTAAATTAAATTAAAAATGCCTTTATTAAAGAGGTGGAGTTAGGGCTATTTTAAGCCCTCTCTACCACTCAACGCCATATTGTATGCAGAAAATTTACAATAGTTTAATGCAGTTTTGGTAAATTATTAAATTTTTCTTTAATAGAAAAAAAAACAAAAACACTTAACCTATGCAAAATTAAATTATCTTAAAGTAAAAATCTATATATTTAAATGAATACTTACATATTTAAATGAATACAAGATAATTCAAAATGAAGAGCAAGAAGCAAGAAACATTCAATCACTCTAACACACCGGTTGGCCACTTGACCACAACAAGCAGCACCGCCTGTCACCCTGACAGGCCCCCCAGCAGCAAGCCCCTAAGCCCCTAAATATAGTGTATCTTCTTGAGATAATTCAATTCAATTGCTTGATTTCGATTTGGTTAATTTTTCGCGGACCACAACAACAAAGCATGTTTTTTATTTAATATGGCATTGTTTTACTAAAACCACTCTCCATCTCAATTAGAGAGGGAAAATAATTAGATGGGTTATTATAAATGATCGATTTATATTGTGGTTTTAAACAAAAAATGTTTTTTATGGTACTTTCTTTACTCAAACCTTTAAAAAAAAAACCGTAAATTTTATTAAAAATTTTGACAAACCCTGATCATACGTAATAGTCACATATGATTCTCGGTAAAATCTTATTAAGGTCACGTTGCTGTGTTATGTGCATTGTTTTATTTCAAGGATTTTATATCTCAAGAAGAAAAGAACAATCAGCTAAAATAAGAAGTTGAGGATGTTTCCTTGTGTTTAAGATTTTTATAATACAACCATTATAACATATAATAACAAAATAATCATCGAAACCGACTCGTAATTGTTACAAAAATGTTGTAGTATACGTTGTAGTAAAAATACAAAATAAATATTTACAGCCAAATCAATCTATTCTTAATTATTTTTTTTAATATCTTGTTGCAGGATTCACCATCGAAGATGTGATTGCCCATAGCTTAACGTTCTTCACCGATGGATCTGAAACCTCATCGGTGGTAGCCAACTTTCTTATATATGAGTTGACAGTGAACCCAGACATCCAGGAGGCTGTGAGAGAAGAGGTTCTGGCCATGGAGTCCTTCAGCTTTGAGTCCATTTCTTCACTATCTCTACTTGATCGCGTTATCCAAGGTACAGAGTTGTATTTCCTGAAAACTTCGTACTAATTGTAATTTGTATATTTTCCGACCTTCATATCCTCATAATTTACGAAAGAGTTTTCACATATTTTGCACTATTACACACAAAAATTTTCTGTCAGAAAAAAATATACATAGAGCTCATGTGAATTTTTGAACATGATACTTTTTTATTTACAACTAATTCAAACACTAAGTATGGGAATAGAGCTTATACGTAAAAGTCCGTTAGCATTCATAGTTTTGCAAAATTCTATCACGATACTTACGTTAAGGTCTATAATTAATTTAAACAAATTTTGTCCTTACATAATTTTCAATGTCCACTGTATTTCCAAAAGAAAATAGGTACATCTCAACTTAGTCATAGTACATATAAACTAAACTAAATATTTTATTACTCAGGCTATGTACAAGAAATGCTAAATTATGGAAACAACACAAAAAGTACTCTTTGATGAAGCGCAATTTGAGAGTTTTATTACCAGTTCAGGAGTGCCACAAGGCTCCAGTTCGGGTTCACTGTTTTACAAATCAATGGCAATCTATCTTGAATTGCAACATCCAACTTGACGTTTATTATGTTAAAGTTTTTCTACTCCTTGTGGGAGTTGCAGACGATTTATTTTTTCAATCATTAACTCTTCTGTAGGAAAGGCTGAAATAAATCACAAGACCCTGAACCTCAGCATTATTGTGGTTGTTCCTTTATTTTTTTTTAAGATTTGAGGCTGTAAGATTGTGAAGAAACGTATTGTACAGGATCTTGGTATTTCCATTGTTTCCAAGTTAATTTCCTTTAAACACATACGCAGAATTGTTTCAAAAGCTTGAAGAAACTTGGTCTAGTGGTTTGGATCACAAGGTTTTTAACAACAAAGAATCCTGCAAGATACTTCACGGATTCTTAACCGGAAGCCTTCTTGGGTGTACCACCGTTATCTGGAACAAGAACAGATTTTGCAATGGAGGCTGCGCTGAGATGATTTCCTTCGTATATGACCTAAATATTTCCTGAAGTTGTTTCAGTGGATTTACAAAGCTTTCTTGTGCGGTTAAACTTTTTATAGACCTCGTAACGTTCACTCTTAGAGGAAAACTTTTAGGTATGTACATTCCGCAGGAGATATCTGCTTTAGGTAGTCCCTGTTTTTGAGAAAGAGACCAGATAATTTGATGCACTGGAATCACACCCTTACCATTTATAACTTTTGAAAAACTGTGTTGAAACTTTTTTAACTTGCGTGAAAGTGTGATGTGTGGATGTGCACACAGCTTGTTTTCAGTAAGGCAAAATTGTCTCAAGGTTTGCATGCATGACCTTGAACTTTCTAGAGTTTTGATAGGGAACCATTGGCCAGTGGAAGGATCGGTGATGTGACTTGAATGGAAGCTTCATAAAATAATACAATGTTATATTTTCAAATGATAAAATTAATTCCAAGTGTGCCAAAGAGGGACATTTATTGGTACTTAATTAAAATAACTAAAAATCAACTGGCTTTCGATGAAGAAACATTTCAGTATCTTCAAAGCGTAAGAACTTCACATGCATGGTAAAAGTTATCTCGCTAAAGGTGTAAACAATAGGATTTTTTTATTATATTAATTACCAATAATTAATTTATTACATTTTTTTGTTCTTAGAAACTTTGCGCAAGTACGGACTTTTCATTATGAGCAAAGAATGCACCAAGGACTGCGTACTAAAAGCCGGTGGTCGATCATTTCCAGTCCGCAAAGGGCAAGAAGTAAGTCCATTTTATCATTAATATACTCAATATTGTACCTATAGTGAGCTTTTTCATCGAATAGCCCATCATTATTCCAAAAAGATGGTTTCAATATTTCGATTACTATTACGTTAAGGAAGTCGTATACAATTATGTAGGTTATTTAAAACAGATTACCCTTAATAACTTACAGTATATAAGATTAGATAAAGTATACAATGTAAAACGTTAAGAAGTAATTTATTTAGTGTCTTGATATACACAATTTTAGAATATATATATATATATATAATTAGCAGTTTTTTTATTAATGTGTCTAACACCATAATAGTCCCAAAATACTTTTTAAATTTCACGTAAAACTTCGGTAAACTGTTTTAATATACCAGAAAATTAGCGACGTAAAAATGTTTAGTAAAAATTTATCAGAAAATTTTTGCGATTTAATGTTTGCAAGAGTAGTGTCCTAATAAAATCAGAATTTCGTGGGACCATTGATTATGTAAATGTAATCAACATCGAAATCACTAGGAATATTGGATGCATAAAAGGAATGCATAAACATTAGGTGTGGCATAACGCTGTCACTTATGCCTGTAATATTAAATTTTTACCAATACATTTTTTTAATATGTTCCTACTGAAAACCGATTATATACCTTAATCGTCTTATAATTATGAACTAAATGAGTGTTAAAAACCAAACAAATTATGAAAAATAACATGTAAATATTGTTATTTTCAAATATTGTAGATTCTTTTTGGGATCTTATGAGACTAAGGAGAAATTTAAACAACGTTATAAAACAAGAGGGATACAAACATGTCAATAATCTTTTTATATATAAAAACAAAATCTACTGCCTAACTCATCCTGAGATTTTTAAAGCCACAAAACGCACTTAGAAGAAATCTTGTACTCAAGTTCCTCTTACTTGCTGCTCAGTAAGACATTTTTGCTTTAAATTTTGCAGTCTAAACACGTAAATATACTATAATTTCAATAAAATATTAAAAATCACAAAAATTATATTCCTGTAACTTTTACACAAAGTTGGTCTTACTTCTTAGGTGCTAACAAAGAAATTACAGAAATTTACGCAGCATCGAAACACATAGTTTGTGCTCTATTATTCCGTTACGAACAGCGGTTACCTTCTACTAGCTCGTATAAATAACAGGCACATAAATACTAATAAAGAGGAGCTTGCAACAAAATGTTTTCAGAAACGTGCAAATTTTTTATTAGAAGCAAAGTTATTGAATAGAAAATTTAAATACTTTTCACTAAATGTTTCCCTATTAATCAATAAAAATGTATATACTTTATTCCTTCAACCGATATTGATGATTTATGTTTAACTAAAAGTCTTGAAAACAACAAACCACCTGAAAAATAATAAAATCAATAATTTCGATATCAAAGATATAAAGTTTCAGCTTTTATTTACTTAAAATACGTTACAGAAGTCTTATTTGTTTTAAATTTACGGAAGGGGAGAGGAAAATAGTCAATAAAAAATATATATAAACAGTTTTATATTTTGTTTCTTGAAGTATTGTATCAGTAGCGAGGCTGCTTGAAGGTTATATTCAGTGTACAGTACTGAATTTAAAAGATGGATTTTGTTGCAAAGTAGCCATTTGTATACATATTGGGCATAGTACTGTAATACATATTTTTCGTGATCTACTCGTATATGCTGAGGGGATATAAAACTGGATTTAAAATCAGAGAAAACATAACCAAATATGAGTGTAAGGGCCAGGATTTTTAGATAAATGGAAATTTTTCTAGGAAAAATAATAACCATAGGTTAATAGTCTTAAAAGTACGGCGCAGGGATCATATAAAGGATTTATTACTGTAACGATAACTTATGACTTCCATATGGTTTTGCACAATTTTTGTTTTTTCATAAAGATAGGATAACAATAGTTTTGTTTCATAAAAAGGACAATAGAATTCTGTCTGTATGCGACTTAAAGAATGGTAGTGCTAGATCCTATGAATCCAGTAAGATTTTTGATTACTTTGTTTCAGGTGATAATACCAGTGTATGGAATCCAGAGAGACCCTGACATTTACCCCGATCCTGACAAGTTCGATCCTGACAGATTTCTGCCAGAAAATGTCAAGAATAGGCACCCCATGACCTATCTGTCTTTTGGAGGCGGCCCCCGCTTGTGTATTGGTAAATAGTTACTTGAATGTCTGTTTATAGAACGCTCTTGTTGTTCGTACCTAGATAACTCGTTGTATAAATATGTATTAAATATAAAATTTTATTATATTAATGAATTCATAACTGGTAAATAATTTAAGAACGATTAATCACTGTCTACGTTTCCCAATTTCACAGACAAAGACATGCTATATTTATTATTTACTTTATTTTTTTTATTTTATAAGTAAGAACTACAACCACACTCGTATCGTACACGTTTTTATTTTAAAACAAAATTGGTATTTTTATCAGGTAGTAGTTAGTGGTTAATTTAAAATACAAATTTTTGAAACTTTATAACTTTACAAATTTGTGATTTTATGCACTATACTTTTTAATTTTTAAGTTGAACTAGCAGTAGACGGTTGTTTAGATGTACTTGACATAAATTACTAATAGGTTACTTTTCTGTACTCCTAGGCTGTTAGTAGCCTAATTACGTAATCAATGTGACAATATTATATCTACTTGTAATCGTGGTTGATGTATGTGAAAAATTAAAATGTTAAGATATCTATAGTCAATATAGAAGTCAACCGCGGCTTTGCACCTATTTTCGTATTGAATAGCAGATATTTCATAGGGATATCCTTTATAATAGCTTAATAAATACTCCTTAAAGTGAGTGATTATCACTGGATATTCCAATCTCCCGGTAGAATTCAGAATAACTTAAATTTAAGTAAAGAGCAATATTTGAGGACCTGAAGTCGGAAAGTGAAACAATTTTTATGAATACCAATGCAATACACAAATTTTTCTACAAAATTCCATAATACTTGAATGAATAGCTTCGACAATTTCAGCGTTACTTGGAATATTTAAGTCATAGTGGAGGAATACTTAGTTCGTAGCAATCTATTATGGTGTATGGGATAGCTCTATAATAATTTGGATTCAAAAGTAGAAATATTTATGCTACGTGTTATTTCAGTGTTCATTGCTAAGAGGATCAAAAGCGAAACAAAATATTAACTGGCCCTTATATCAGATTTAGCGTATAAAGAAGCATTTTTAATCTGGATCAATTGTATTACACACCTGCCGTAGTAGACCTTTCCTTGCTTCCGCGATCAAAAAGTATATACATCTCAGTTTGAGAGGCATACTTTAAGTCAGTGTGTCTACTTCCAGCCTTTGTTATCTTCTCCCGGTCTAAGTAATGTCCTGTGCCTAGAAACGTCTTCATTGTTGCTCCGATCAACAAAATATATATTTTTGGTCTGAAAAGTATATTTTAGTCATAAAGCGATTACTTTCGACCATTATAACCTACTTTGGAACCCATTTAAATTCCTATGGGTGGATCTTCATGACAAATCTTGTATTTGTCTGTTGAGATCATAGTACAAGTGTGCATCAAATTTCATCTTTGTTGGACATCGAGCAGTTAAAATACAAAATTAGTTCTCCTAGGGGTTGCAACCCCACTTCAACCCCTGTAGATGTTTGATATTAAGGAAATTTATTTACATTATCTATTTATGTCATGCGTCATGTTTTTTTCATTACATCTCTCTAGGACATCAGTAGTTAGAAAAACGAGCATATAGTTTTTCTAAGGGTTACTACCCTATTTTAACCTCTGTATGTGTTTATCTTCATGAAAATTATTCTTTATTTAAGTGATGAGGAACGTGTGTGTCACATTGTATCCCTCTAGGACATTGGGAATTTTAAAATAAAAAATTTAATTCTTCTAGGCATGGCTGATATTCATGCCATATATTTTATTTGTCTGTTGGGAGTATAAGGCACGTGTATTAGAAATTTCTTCGTTGTAGGACATAAAGGAGTAACAAACACAAAACACAGTTCGTCAAGGAATTCAACTCAATTTCATATTTTCATTTCATATTTTATGGGTGGTTGATCTTGTTTTTTTTCCTGTTTCGTATTGTTTTTTTTTCTCTGTGTTTCATATTTCATCTATCTAGGACATTTGTAATTTTAAAACAGAAATTTATAGTGCTTCTAGGCGTGGCTGAAATTCAACCCATATATTTTATATATAAAATATAGTTCCTCTTGGAGTTACAAATTTTCGGGTCAAATTTTATTTTTCCAAGACATTGGGAACTTTTAAGAAACAAAAATGTCATCGTTATAGGACGTGATGCGCCGTTAACCACTGATGTTACTTGGTGACAGGCCGGTTCACAAGCGGGCATCAGCAAGGCCAACTCAACTTCTTCACCACTGACATTTCCGGTGGGTCATTTGACGTCAACCTCTTCTGCAATACCAGGAGTCACTCTTTTAGGGAAACGAGCAAAGCGAAAGAGATCGTATGTGAATAAAGGCGTCGAAATTCTGCAAATACACACAGTCTAATTTGACTTTTCCAAGTTTTTCTCACCAACTGGTCACAATCCTAGAGACTCACAACGTCACTTAGTAGGCGGGGCATACTGGCAACTCAAGATGAGTAAACTGTAATCATTACCTCATTCATGTCTCTTACAGTATAGCCACGTCAACCAAGATGTGGCTATTAGAAAACGTTCCAACCAAACAGCAAATAGACTTTTTGTTCCCTAAATAATTGATGATTATATGGGGAAGATAGTTTGGTACCAAAATAAAACATTTATTTTATGTAACGCTATTGGTAAAATTGCACATATTTATCTTCAAGTCAATTTACGATTAGTAAATAAACTAAATATGAATTTTTTAGGTTACAGGTTTGCCAACTGTCAAATAAAGGTTTTGATGGCGAACTTGTTATCCAACTTCAGACTGGTCAAGTCCCCCAAGACTGTAGACAACATAAAACTAAGTCCCGTGATGTTTTTTCCTATGCCTGAAACTACCATTTGGATTAGGTTGCAGAAGTTGTAACAAAGTGATAGAGTTGTATTTATGTACTTTTAGATAATTAAACTATTAAAGCGTAAAACCTGTTTGTTTCTTTGAAACACTGCACGAAATATCCCCTACATTAGTTTAGTCTAAGGACTAGCTGGTAAGTTTAAAGAGGTGATATAACTAAAAGAATTAAGATAATATAATTGTAACTAGTTGCAGACCTATTATCTTTGTATATACATGAGCATGAGTGGGTGTTCGGTTATATGTAATACATCACGTAGGTAATTTTGTTCTTTTTAATGTACGGAGATATTAGGTCGATTTAAAATACAAAATCAGCCCATTCCAATCGTACTTATGGTAGCACTTACTGGAACTTTTTATATAACTTCACTGAAAATGACCCTCAGAGCACAAAACACCTCCGTTTAAAAGTGTTATATATATATATATACAGGGTGCCCCAGAACACTCTACCTACCTTTTCAGGTATTCCTGGACAAAAAACAAACCAAAATATCGTTAATCTTTTGAAAACTTAATAATTAAAGGAGCATCCGCTACTTCGTGTTTTGACATATTTATTTTTTATTTTTTGTTTACTTAATTCAAATACTGACTCTCTAAAATAGTAAACAAATTGATAATCTGTGAAGCCAATTTGGAAAAGTCCAAGTTCAACTGGGATTTTAAAAAAAACCTGGGTAATTTTGACAAGATAATATATATTTCCTGGCTACTAAACGAGGAAAAGGTGTTAAAAGATTGAACCTTACAGGTACAATATGAACGTTGAGTTTGGCTCAAGTTCGTCTTCTTTTTAGTACATATGGAATCTGAAATTGTTACATATTTGACTCCTGGAATCTGGAGCCATGCTAGTCTAAAGGGGTCTAAAGAAAAGTTGACGAAGAAGCTAGAAACTAAAATCAGAGACACCCATATTAAAAATATAGTGGCAGATGCACAAATTGAGCTAACTCTACAAATGAACATGTTGATTCAACCCCCGTTTAAATAACACTCAAATTTTCGATGGCTCTCATAATTCAAACCAAGAATTTTCTTTTCCATAATCAAACCATTAACTGTAAATCAATAATAGCTATGTTTGTCGTTTGGAACGCATTTAATTTTTTATGAATTGTGCAACATACCTGAAAATACAAAATATATATTTGGATAAATTTATTTACTCTTGTAAGAAACTAAGAAAATAATTCCGTGAAAATTGTAAAGAACTATTGTTAAATGCAATCTTGAAATATAAAACGTTGCTGATATTTATAGGAGGTCTAAATTGACATCTCGAAACAGCAGGCAATCAAAAGTCCCACTCTACTGCCATTACATAGATTCAAAAATCTTGTAAGATTTAAGCTTTTCGATCCATTCATTGAATAGAACTTAACAAAATAAGTTTAAATTGTAAGTACACTTTGAAACCCTTTAAATATTATTAACAAAATGTGTACTAAAAGCGTCAGATTTATCCTAGCCTGTTGATGCATTCAAGTACAACATCCAAATGTGAGTCGAACATAAACTAAATTACTTTTTACATTGTCCAACTTTCGACCTCTTGTTTATGTTTTGTTTTATTTTGTATTTTTACCAGAAATTCCTTATATTATATTAATATATAAAAGGATTGTTTCTTTAGTTGTGCAAATAGTACACTGATATACTCAACTGGATGTAGGTATCAAGAAAAAACTATGACATGAGACATAATAATGTACTTTTTATTTTCAAACGACTATGTTAACTTTTTCTAATTACATCATGGTATTAATGTGATCACGGGTAAAGTCGCTCTCACACGGTACAATGTACTCAATCTCCCACTATGTTTTTGTAAGCATTTGTAGCATTATACTCTCACCTGCAGCCACAATCTAATGCATTAGTTCCAGCAAACTAATGTATTCCTTACCTCATACGTGAAATCTCTGATAAATCTCCATGCAAACAAATCTAGAGAGTTAAGATCTGAGGATTTTACTGACTATGCAATAGGCCCTCTCCTACCGAGTCAATGGCCAGGAAATTGTTCGTTAAGAAATCCCAAACATCATTGTGGTACTATGCTGGAGCACAGTCTTCCTGGAATATGGTTTGGTCTGGCATTCGAGGTACTACAATAATGAGTAACCGTGTCCAAACAAATGTGGCCTTAAGGTTTGATCCATAGAAATATTTCCCATGTTTGCATTTTCATCAGTCCCATCCAAAAATGTACTTTTGCGATATCTATTGAGTGCATTACTGAAGCATTCGATTTCGTGATCCCCGATTACGCCAATGTCACAAAGTTGAAAAGTAGCTTCATACATTTTGAAGAAATGTGGGATTTCAGGTAGTGCGGTCCAACATCTCGTTAGCAAAATCTAGTCTTAAAGGATAACGATTTGGGTGCAGGAAACTTGAGCCTTTTACGTGATATGATAGGGAATTTTGATTTAGGTATTTTCAGTAATCTGTTTCAATAACATGAATATGCATGTGAGGTTTTATTAAAATAAAAAATATTCGCACCTATTCTATTGCTTGTAAAATTACTTTCATTTTTTCATGCTGTCCTATTTTGGAAGTTCTTTTAGCTTGAAGTTTTCTGTCCCACAGTAGGATTGACTTTTAAATCAGTGTATTGGTATTATGCTCAAAACGAGCCCGAAGTTTAACATCAGTTTTAGATCTTTACTCTGCAATCCAAAGCATACACTATACGTTTTGTTTTGGCTTCTACATTTTTTTTTTAAACATAAGAAACTTACATGTAAATAAAAACCTGTACAGCAGGATGTCTACAGTCAATGGACATGGATTGAAAACAGTCGTCCTGTAATCAGCTGATTTCTCAGTAAACAACGCCATTAGGCTAATATTTGCGTTAGTAGCTAATATGTTACGGGCAGGATACGTGAAAATGTTGCATGTTTCTTAATTGTGTGGGAAATACAAACGCTAAACTTTAAACACAATATTGATCATTTAATTTCCGTTTGCAGTTAAAATCGCTAAAATCTATATATTAAATAACACTGATGATGCTATTTATTTCATAATACCCATGCCCTGATATCCGGTACCTATCATATTTAGTTAATTGCTTGAATCTGTTGTATTATTTCATTTCAATTAAACTTTAAATTAGGTATTAATTATCATGAAATGTATGTATGTAACATGAAATATAAATTTCCAAGTATTCCTGCTATTTATAGAAATAAATAATCTTTCAAACACCTCCAGCAGAAACGTTTTCAATTCCAAATCATAGCCCTTGAAGATAACCATCATATTTAAAGTACAGTTCAGACAGTTTTGTAACCATGTCCAAATAAAAACGACTGAATATGAACGAGATATGTTTTTAGGAAGTAACGTTATTTTATTTGTAAGAAAATAAATTTTGCTGCTAAAAACTATTACAGAATATACTGTTTTAAATTTATTTAATTCAATAACTATACTTTCTTTGAGTTATAAGTGATTCTAAAACACGTTAATTCCTGAAACATGTACGTGTATTCATGTACAAACTTTAAATATTGCAATTGTATCTTCAGCTGATTTAATTTGGACCTGACTACAAGGGTGCCTAAATGTCCTGCTTTAAATGCCCGACATTTCACTTTGAGTGATAAAAAACAATATTCCACTTTCTTTTTTTTTCAGGAAAATTCCTCTAAAGTTATATGACTTTTATAAAACAGTGTTTTCACTACCCAAAATCGAGTGCATCATCTTCACCTTCATTTTTCACCTTTAAAAATCACTCATTTTCAATTTATAAATTTTGTATTTTACAAAATTATCGGGCATATGTGCATCTTAAAACTAAAACAGTTGTAGTAACAAATCGGTTGTTACAATTCTTGGAACTGTAGCCAGATTCCTCCCTCTGGCACAGGCATTAGCAGTAACGGGTTTAGCTTCATCTTTTCCGCAGTTTTGTTACACTTCACCAGTTTGAAATTGGCCAGAATATTAGCCAGCAACACCTTTACTTGGCAGGTGGCAAATTTGTTCCCTGCAACAACCAAATATGTAAGACAGATTCGTTCTTACGCTAATATAATGAAATTAAAAATATTAATTTTCAATTACTACATAAGGTAGTGTATGTTATTTGATGTCTAAGTTAATATAAAAATTAGTAAGCTTACAACAGTTGTTTTCTGCTCTAAAAGAACAGCGTACAAACTGCTATTGTTAAAAAGTATGAAAATGTATTTACCTGCTTATATGAGCACACCCTATCTCAAAATATGTGATGAGACAACTTTTAAGTTTACTTTATAGGTTACTTACATTTAGATTTCCAACACAATGATGTAAAAAATGTAATTGAATTAAAGGTGTTAAATCTCTTTTAGCAGGCTGTGTTACTAACCAGGACTTAAAAAAATATTTTTCAACATCTTCGGCATCACAGCCATGAGATATCGAATAAAAATATATTCTTGAAGCTGTTACAGGTTTCGCAATGATTTCAATGGATACGTGAAAGATGACATGCTTGACGCTTTACGGATTTACTATCAACTGATTCACGTATACCAATGTTACAATGTTATTTGACACACATGTCGCCCAGATCCGAATGTCTAGTAAATCGTGTATTCATGGCCACGATCTTGGAACCAGACATTTATAACGTCATCTTCGATGGAGTACTCTCATTTAAACCATAAAAGTCTTCTTCCTCTTTGGATACACAATCAACAAGATTTTCGTCACTTGGTACGAGTGAACTCTTGACGAGGCTTAAATGTTGTTAGTACTATTTGTGGATCTCGTTCTCACTAGATGAAGGCTCAACATTATATTCTAAGTTGATATCTAACTCTATGTGTGTTTGTGTTCTTTAAGAAATTCGGTTGGGTAATATTACAGGCGAAACAAGATTAAATTCGTAATTCGTTTTTGGGGCCATTCAACAAATAAGATACAGTCACAGCCCAAAAGTCATTTTGACTAAACTACTCTTCTATTACTATTTTCAATAAATTTTTACTAAAAGAATTATGATCGATATATGCAAAAAAAACATGGACTGGAAATATTTTGTATTTGGAGCCAGAGTGTATTAACTAGCAGAACTATCCCGCATAATAATGTAATAATTTTTAGCAGATAAAAAATATATGTAAGAAATGTTAGCCGAGGATAGTTCGCACCTGTGCAGCAAAAGGGGAAAGCACAAGAATTATAAACGCTTTCTGCACATCTTACAGAGGATGCATGGACTACCGTGTATACGAGTATAATAAACTGTGTATGGGTGGAAACTCTCTGAAGCTGGTAATTTTCATAGGCAGGAAATTGTTGTAGACTATAAAGATTTTTGGAAGCGAAGCTAAGAGTTCAAGTGCTCGCAGAGGGTACGAGTACCCAAGACTGGAAATTCCGACAGTCGAGAATTTCCAGATTCCATGAGCTATCTGGGTTTCGTAGCTCCTAGGTGATATACATTTTCAGAGACCTTCTTCCACATATGCGTATTTACTACATTGATTTCATGGGTTCCCAAAGTCTGGAAAATGATATAATTGAAAACCACCTAGAAGCTCAAAATGTTCAGAGTACTTCAATAGACTGTGAATATCCAAAGACTGACGATTCTCATGAGAAGTTTTTCTTTAGATATAAGCTTATAGATCAGGCAAGTTTAAAAAGGCACCAATTTAAATTAATTTCAAAGTTTCAGGACTATTATACCATTACAGCACCTTTCTGAAGACAAATTATCTAGTTATTGGCCGAGGTCCCACAGAGACCTAGACAGACTGGAAGCTAGAGGATAAAGATTTGTAATGGTCTTCTGTAATAAAATACAGATATTCCTAGCCAATTTTCTGAGTAACTCTTAGAAATCAAAGAATTAAGACACAAGTCACCTTACAGGCTATGAATGTCCATGTCTAGGTGGGTGATTATCCAATAACCAGTAGATTGTGTAGGCTAAAGGTTTCTTGAAGAAGGGCGCTCTACACTTTACGTCCAGTGTTTCATAAGCCAGGTACTACATCGGAAATGCACCTTAAATATTGTAACCATTTTGTAGAAATATCTTGTTTTCCATTTAACTGCTACTGAAGCGAATATTGAACCTGATAGGGCAACGAGAAAACTTCTCCTTCTAGAATATGCTGGATTGCTATTCGGTAACCGCTGCTTTATAACCAAGGAAGATCACTGAACGACTTCGCCACCGACCTTTTATGGATCTCTTCAGACAAAAGTGGACTACAGGTTCCCAGGAGTCAATCTATATCAGATTTCAGACTCTGTTCTAAGCAGAAAGTGAAATGGAGTGTAACTTAATATTTGCATAGAGTCAACCATTACCACCATAGTTGCATTAAAGAATACCCCTCAGAATGGTAAAGGTGAAAAGGGTAAATATGAATGTACATATCAAGGAGAAATTAATAAATATACCTATACATGTGCGAGGTCCTGCACTAAAACCCATGAAGCTTATCGGATGGCGAGTCTTAATGTTCTCTGGTAAAAACCTGTCCGGGTCGAATATATCCGGGTTAGGGTAAATGTTAGGATCGTTGTGAATCGCATATACTGGCACCACAACCTGTCAACAGAGAACAACGGAGGGTTATACATGCAAATGGTGTTTTGGTGCTTAAAACTAACATAAAAGTTGCAATCAGTTTGAGAATATATTAAACGTAAGGATGGTTATAACTCTCGTCTAACCTCTATGGCCTTGAACAAAATTTGATACTTTGGTAATATGTGGAGGCCACATATTTTAAGAGTTTTTCTTACTAGGGACCTAGAAAACCTACATTATTATAAATAACAGGCTTGGTTTGACTTATGTCACTGTTACGACCAATTCTTGTTTTCTGCCTCGCAAAAGGAGTTATGTCGGAGTGGAAGCCACCCTATCCCTACCTACTATTTGCTATTAGGCCATATAAGTACATAAATGCATACGGGCATTTTATAAATATAAAATTTAACGAGCGCTTACGTATTCTGATCTTGAATGTAGGTAATATATAGAGGAATGTTTTCTTTTTTCTCTCCAGAAGGACGAGGTGGCACAGGTGTCCTTGTGCAATTTCCCTTAGATCATGTGCCAGATCGTCCAACATGATCTGATGTGCAAAAGTTGGGCGATCTGGGACGTGATCTGAGATCGGGAAGTACCGATCGGAAATCCCCATGGCCATCAGTGCGGATGCCCTGCGCTTCTTGTATATAAAGATATATCCCTCGATACAGTACCTAAATTCAAGCTCTGATCATGTGAACGCTCGTAAATTAATAGCCCAGTGACAAAAAAAATTACTTGTAAGCTTAACCTATAACCTAAAAACTAAAAAGAAAAAAGTATTCTCACTTTTTGTTTAGTATCTTTCTGCCAATATGTAATCTTTTATTTCAGAAACCAGTAAAGATAAAAAAACAAAACTTTGGTAGAATTATTGTCCTTGCCATTTCAAATAAAGAATTATTATATTACCATATTAAGTTTCAAGATGGCGGATAGTTGAATCCTTTAAAGCATAATACCGAAAACACTATATATATATATATATATGTATATATATATATATATATATATATATATATATATATATATATATATATATATATATATATTAGTGTTAGTGTAGAGAATTTTATTACACTCTGTATATTGCATTTGGATCTCAAGTATAATATAAAATGTTTTTACGTGTTGTCCTTTTTTAATTGGAAAGGATCGGCCATCTGCCTGCAGCGTGAAATCCTTGGAGCATTCTTTGGTCATCGCGAATACACTGTATTTTCGCAGTGTCTCTGGAAAAAGGAACATTTTAATAATTGAAGTGTGTAGATGAACAAAACTATAGGAGATGAAAAATGCGTAAAAACCTTTTACAAAGTTATTTATTTGGATGGTGGCAAATGTATTATTTATTAGATGTTATTTATTAATTATTATTTATTAGGTGGTATTGTTAGTTATTTATTAATAGGTGGTAAATTAAACTTCAGCTGTTATTTAATATTTTTCATATTATTTATAATTAATCGATTTTTATACTTATTTTGATGTTGGTGTTAATGTTTATATGTATATTATGTTAAACTTTGGATATTTGATAACATCGTTTTCTATTATCTACAATTAAGTGTTGGCGATATTTATTTGGATTTGTTAATGTCTGGCATGCCATCTGCTACCATTTGTTGTTTATTTGGATGGTGGTAAATGTATTATTTATTAGATGTTGTTTGTTAATGATTATTTATTAGTTGGTATTTTAGTTATTTATTAATAGGTGGTAAATTAAACTTCAGCTGTTATTTAATATTTTTCATATTACTTATAATTAATCGATTTTGATATTTATTTTGATGTAGGCGTTAATTTGTATGTATATTATGTTAAACTTTGGATATTTGATAACATTGTTTTCTATTATCTACAATTAAGTGTTGGCGATATTTATTTGGATTTGTTAATTTCTGGCATGCCACCTGTTACATGATATGTACGAAATGGTTTACCGTTGACTCAATAAATGAAAATGAAAGTACTAATCAAGCAACCAAATAATTCTTATCATAACAAATTTAATACAACACCAGTTTTTCCTTCTCTAATCTTTAGCACTATTAACGATTTTTGGATAAGGAAAAGAGTTAAAACTTCACAGTTTTATAAATCTGTGTACACATTATATGGATAGCAATTTTCTCCCTCTCTATTCACTACAATTTCCTGCACCCTGAACATTGTAAATACATCTTCAAATAGGAACAAAATAGCATCTACTAGTAACAGTATCGAGAACACTGTAGGAAGCATCAAAATATGATGAATTATTGATTTGCTATTGACAAAATTAATCGATCCGATATAAATTACGTGTACTGAATGAAACTCCTAATTTAAAATCAAATATTTATGGCAGCTTTCATTAAGTGACATAAAACGGTCACCACGTAGAGATTTATTTTTTACTGATCCGTATTAGTCAGTTTTATAAACTCTTGTTGTTTCTGATCACTAATTACTGTAAATTATACTACTTAAGAAAACACCAAAAAATTAAATTCTGAATTGTATTTTTACTTAAATCTAGTAGTTTTATTTTAAATATCCACTTATACCTTGCAAAACCCGATCGAGGAGTGGCAGAGAACTGATGGAATCATAGTTCAAAGAATCCGCAGCGAGGACCTCCTGTCTCAGAGACTCTTGTATGTCTGGGTTCATCGTCAACTCATACAAGGCAAAACTTGCTGTCAAAGATGATGTTTCAAAGCCATCAGTGAAAAACGTCAGACACTGTGCCACGACATCAATTAATCCGAATTCTGCAACCGAGAAGGTACAAGTGAAAGACTATTTCGGTTTTATAAATAAAATATACATACTAGTGTTATACAATACTGAGCATATCAGTAACTTTGAGATGATCATGTCACGAGAGATTTGGCTGGTCTAGCGTAAGAATTTTACAGGATTGTTCAAGATAATATGTTGTTACGATACTTTTTTACTCCATCACGTAAACATTTCTAGACTGATAGTACTGTAATTTCGCATAGGCATTCTTAAGGTCCGTGGTTAACATGCTGGCCTATTTTTACTTCTAAAATCTGTCCGGGATAACCCCCCTCTTAAGTTACGAAAAATGTCATTTTGGTGTCTGCATTTGAGAAACATTAATTTAACAAATTTAATAAACCATTGTGTGTAAACATTGCTTTATGGTAGCACAAGCATATTTTAAATTAATTTCATCAATATTTCAATTGTTTTACTTTTTTAACCTTGAAAGTATATAATAAGCTAGATAGTAATAACGCTTCTTATTTCTAAATTTTCTAACCATTTTAGAGCGCGGCCTAAGAAAATATCCAGATAAGAAAAGTGTTTGTAAAAATATATTTTTAACTGTTCGTTTGAGCAAATATTAAGTATCCAGTGCTTGGTCAGTACTGTAATGCAGACATCATACACAAAGTTACTATGCAATTTTTACTACTAATTTAAAGACTTATAATACCCATCTAAGTTGTCTTTTGACATAAGTAGGTTTCTCGGACCTGATTTTGTATATAATTTCTTGACCAGAGTAATACAGCAAACTCAATTATAGGACCAGAAATATTTTAGACCGGAATTAAATTACAATCCCCGATATTAGACGCTTCATGACCGAAGTTGCTTTCTCAGACCTTCGGCAAACTCAACTTTAGCGTCGGAAATATTACTCACGCGAACCAGAAGTGCCCATAGACGTTCAAAGCCTGCAAAATTCCGTGTAAATCCGAGGATAACTAGTATTGTATAAAAAAGACTGTAACATAACAGAATCCAAAATCGTATTTTGTCTCGAAAGAATAGTACTAGAAGTGTGTAACTCGATTATTGCTTTTTCCTCGGTCTTTCATCATCACTGGTAGGTACGGTTGTGTATATCAGTGTGCTTGTTTTGTGTAATGACATGGTTGGTGCTTGCTCCAGTCACCTTGGAGACTCTGGCGTGCGCTTGGTGTGCTTGGGGTTATATGACATACACCTTTTTCAGCTTTTAGTCACCAAAGTGAGGTCATTACCACATTTGTACTAGATTTTTTTAATTTTTGTGCATGTTTAACTGTATGCATTGAGGTTATTTGACACATTCCGAAGAATATATATATACCAATCCTTGAAACTGTCTATTTTTGTAAAATATGACGAAGGTTAATTTCCGAAATCCAATTATCCTTCGTCAATAACAAACTTTAAACAAAGAATAAAACTCCTGATGTGCTGCTCGATTAATGCACAATTATTGGTTCAAAACTGTGTGGGACTTACCGTTCTTATTATGAAGGTTAATCAAGAACTGAAGGTAATCATTATCTGCAACTTTGTCAGGAGCTTTCTGCCTGTATTCTATCGCCTGCTTGATCACGTTCTCAAAGAACTCAGCAGTCTCTTTTGGAAAAAAGCTGTAACATATATTTTAGTCATGTTCAATAATGGGGAAGCACTAACATTGGTACTATCTGAAGTGTTACAACATCTCATTATTGTACCTTCTTTTGAGGATTTTGTTGATGCTCGGTATGAGAAAAATTATAAAAGACTCGATTGGGCTATTAAGTGTGCCGTCCCAGAGCTTGCGTCCGTGTTGGTAGAACAGTGCGTCGGGATCGTTAAAAGCATTTCCATCCAATCCGAATGCACATTTTGCAACTACTTCGGATGTAAACAATCCTGTGACATGGTTTACCTGGAACAAAAAAAATGTCAAAAGGTAACTAATTAAATATTGAGTAAATTTAATATATTTCCTTAATTATGTGTGCAACATTTTTATTAAGCTTTGTTTGGAAATGTTTTGAGCATCTTTGGCTCTACTCGCAATCGCACATATTACCGTTACTGATTAGTGTGGCTCACTGCGGCACTTGGTAAACCCAGACAACCACTACTCTGCAGCGTAACACCATACAATCTACTAGGTTCTTACTTAGGCTTTTTAATTTAACTTAAACTTGCCTATTGTGACAATATCAAATATACATAAAGAATGCTGCATCACCAATATAAATAAAGTTTAGAAATGTAAAAGCTGTCAATTTATTATATTGAACATGTACCTATATATTTTAAAGGAAGAAGAAGAAATTGATTTCTTTATTTTTTTACTTTAAATCCAATGGTACGAAGTTATGTATTTCGGGAGCAAGGAAAAGTTGGACATTCTTAAACTTTTCTTATCTTTCGGTGTTATATAAACTACAGAATTCAAAATCTTTATTTCTATTTTCTCGCTAATATTATAGAACATTATCAAAACATTGAAATAATAAATATGACGATTTGAAAGAATGTTTAAGGATTTAAATAGTTTAAAATAAGATATCTTAAAATTTATAAAACACTGAGAGGTGTTTAACATTTACAATGTTAGCTGCTGCAATAGGTTACATATGTCTAGGTTGTACGTAGTTAATTCTGACTTCTAAAACTTTCAGTTGGCCGCCATTTTGTACTAGGTTAAGATATAGATCTTTAGTTTGCATTTTGAGTTTTCTTATATGATGACCTTAAAAATGACAACGATAGTAATTATGTTTAAAACAAGTCGTTTATCTCATCGCACATATTCTGAATGTTATCTACTATCATGGCGTTACCAAGAATGCCTCGACTCACGTATTTCACTTTTTACATCCTGTTAACTCATTCTTTAACTCGCACTATTCACTTATATCACCACTACGATCTCTAAATTTTCTTAAACAATGCTTTTTCAAACCGTATCACCATTTTAATAAAATATCTTTTGCAATAAATTCTTCAATTCAAATCCTAAGGATTTATCAAAAATTGCTGAATGTACTGTTTCTATCCCAAATCTTTGCTAAATATTTTTTTATATCCATGAAAATTTCTCTTCGTCTTGGCTATGTTATCATCTACTTATTTTTTGTTTGAATATTTTATCGAAGTATTCAATATTATCAAAAATAATTTAAGATTTAATATAATGTTATTTAATTCCTCTACAATTTTTACGTGATCGATAACTTTCTTTTCTTATTCACCCGTTTATTTTAACAATTGTTAAGGTGCATTTTAATTCCAGTAAAATCATAATAAGATATTCCTAGATCGATAGTTACTATCTTAGGCCGCTTATTTCAAGTTTAAGTGTGTGCATGTTTCACTTAAGACCTTCTCTAGCGTCAAGACATTTCGAACCTGCACTTTTGTTTTAAAAGAACTGTCAAATTGCAGTCATGCTTTTCTGTGAAAAAGTAACAATGTTAAAGGTATTACAACCACCCTATACTGAACCTCACGGCATTCTTGATCGAGGCGAAAAAACTTTAAATCTCATAATTTGTTACAAGCATACCAATCTTCTATCAATACCAAGTTTTTATCAATCCTGTGAAACCAGCTTTTATTCTGCAAGAAATACCTGCCTATTTTCCTGCTGCCCCGCCTTTTCTTACTACTCCACCTTTACCTATATCTATTTCGCGTCTTGTTTAAGAAAGTACAATCCATTCTGGAAGAAGAGTTTATTTCAAGAACTCTTGAACCTGTATCCAAAGTCACTGTTTTGAGATTAGTGTGGCAACAGTTCCACATGGTTCGGTGCCAAGCAAAGAGTACTGTTATTACTAAAACAGTTTGTTTGTACACATCGTAAGATTTGGAAAGTCTTTCAATTTTACTCAATGAACACACATCTAGTTAACCTTTATTTACAAGTTTTATTATTTAATATTATCAACCCAAGGTTTTCCTACAAAAGCATATGAAACTCGTTACACGTGCACTAGTGATCTGAAACGGGGGCCACGATAACACACGCAGGCGAGCTCAAGCGACTGATAACAACTCATAACAATGTATTTTGAGACTTCGAAGAATTATTTTTTCAAACAAGCTGATTAAACTCTTATTTCCACTTTGCCGCAAATTTTGAGTTTGTACAGTTATAACTCTGATTTTTAACACCTTAACGTGTAGTGAATAAATCTTCATTTTGTGAATAACAGAAGATTTATTCACTACATTGGTTGTAGCCCAAAAGTTTTGGATACTAATATGGTCTACCAAAAAGTGCAAAAGTTCACACATCCCATGTCATTTGATTAACTATATGTATTATTACTTACGTTAACGTTTTCATTCAAGTGTTTCTTCATGTACTTGTTGAACTCTTGGCCTACTGCCTGAATTAGAGGAAACATCACTTTTATTCTGACAGGACTGAATGCAGGAGACAACTTTTGGCGTAACGTCTTCCATCTGCGAACAGTGAAGGATTCCACTATGTGACTGTTTATGCAAGTATTGTGAGGTTCCAACAGATATATCACGTGTATTTGGAAATTTATCACAATGTTTAAACTTAATAATAAGGGATTCCAATTATATTCTAAAAAAAAAATACTTGTTACGCAATGTATTGAAACGGTCTTCATTGGAATAATATTATAAATGCAAAGGTGCCTGGTTTGTTTTCATGCAAATCTATTCTATCGATTTTACTGAAATTTTACATGGCCATTCGTAGGGTCCCTGGTATAAATACAGGCCCATTCTTATTCAGAAAATACCTGGGCCTTCGCCCCACTGCTCTCTAAAGTAGCGAAAATTTCACCTTGATCTTTAAATTTGCGAAATATTAATTGGAAAAAGCCTCTTAACCCTCCAACTGTTGTTCATCAAAATTTTGATGGACACAACCCATTGTGGATTGTTGTTCGTCAAAATTTTGATGAACAAACATTCCCTTGCATAATCACTCATTACAGCATATTCCGGCAACGTATCAATTCGATTCATGCACCATTGGATTCGGGAAAAAAAAGCCTAAGGAATACTATAGTTTTATTCCTCTTTGAATTGTAGTTGCAACGTACCAAGTTCGTAGTTTTGAACGTAAAAGAAGATGATGCAATTCATTGTAACCGCCATGTTGTCGATGCCGTCTGAGTTGTTGATGTGACGAGTCGTGTTTATTAGTAAGTTTTAGTAGGTTTATTTGTGTTTTAGTGTTGTGTTTAGTGTGTGGTGAATTGTTAAATATTGCAATAGTGCAAATAAATATATATTTTAGAATAAATAAATTTCTCGAAAATTTTTTCGCAAAAGTTTTGAGTAATGACAAAATGAAACTTTTTTCGACTCTTCAAAAAAAAGTTATGGAATTTATTTTACTACTGCTGTATAGTTTACTTCATTCTGAGTAATAAAATATGCAATATAACATGTATTGAAGTAAAACTGTATTAGTTAAACTTTTATTAGCAAACTCTTACATAACACCCTATTTTCACAATTTATGCGCATCGCTGCTTTTTGTTATATAGTGTTATTATAGTTTCATAAATTTGTATAATGCATATGTGTTTCTGAAACTAGAATAAATTTAACACAAAATGGCAATCTCACTTTTATAGTTAGTTTTCGTACTATAACTTGGTTTGCTAGGTATGGTCCCCCCCCCCAAATTAAAAAAAAAAATTTAAATTTTGAATTTCATGGAACAAAATTTTTAGTAAACATTTTTTAAGGCCAAATTTAAATACTAATATTATTATATGTTTAATTCTGAACACAAAAATATATACTTCTATATACATTACTTTTAATTTATATTTTTAATAATTTTTTTTTTAAACCCTTGCACGAGGCTCGAAAACATGCCGTCACTACAGGAAAAAATGACCGCCAGTTGGAGGGTTAATGTAATCAACTGTTCTGTGTAAACATAGTTTTAATACAGCACAACTATATTTTTAATTAATTTAGCCACTTTTTCCATTTGTTTGAATTGTGTGAAAAGTGTGAAGATATAGAGTAAGCAACAACACTTCTTATTTCAACATTTTCTGCAAATACTGTTGAGTACAGAGTAATAAAATAGCCAGAGAAGAATATTAAACATTTAGAACAAATATACTTTTGATTGTGCATTTTAGAAAATTAAGTATCCAGTGTTTGGTGAGTACTCTAATGCAGATATAAAAGACAAAGTTAATGTCTAACTTTTACCATAAATTTAAGTACTGTTATAAAACCCATCTTAGTTGTATTTTGACATAAGTAGGCTTCTCAGACCTGTGTATACTCGTATATATCAAAACAAAATCAATGATGGCACAAATACTTTAAGACTGGAGTAAATTGCAATGAATATAAATATATACTTTTAGAGAAATGTTCTTTATCGTGGCAAGATACGCAACTGCTAATAATATATAATTATAACAATACATCCAATAATACTTTTGCCTACGTTCGTTGACACAAACCAACATTCCTTACAAAACGTCCATCTTCCTATCAGAGTCAAAAGGTTAAACTTATTTTGCTATTCTGGGATGTCATCAAATATAAATAATTTATTTAATAAAAGGTACTATTTTTTATCCAAAGGGAGGTGTTTAAAATGCAAAATATAAAAGTTCAAAACTATTATGTATGATTAAATTACATAAACCATACTGAAGGCAATGTATCCTACTAGTTTTGTGTCAATGAAAGAATTTTAACAATATTACTGGTTCAACTATCCTTCTGGCCTGGTAAAAGTTTCAACGAATAGCATCAAAACCTGATACCATTAAACCAATGGTCAAATGGTTGGATCATGTCTGATCAAGTTAGATAATGATACACGTTTAGCTTATTGGTGGAACATAAATAATTCTAAGTTGAAGGAACCGATTTAAAATTAGAATTATACCAGATATCGAGATAAAAAGCTATATTGGGAAGGGTTGAGCCAATGGGAATATTTAGTTTCAGCTCAATTTCACCTTCAGCTTAGTGCAGCGCCGGAAATTTGACTCTTATCACATACTCGACTCTTGGAATATGAAGTCCACATCTCTCTTATAAGGTAAACAAAGTTAGGTAACGTGGCTTGCCTATATACAAATATTTTTAAATTGCAAACAGGAACTGTTGTTGATTCTATCAGTAATCAGTTAAAGCTACGTGGTTGCCACGACAATTTTCATTCAAGTATTGTATGTTTTTGTCACGTATTTTATGGTCCTTTACCTGAATAAAAACTGTTGTACCTAAATTAAACTATTCTAACTGAACTACACCATGCTAGGAAATGTAAAGGAGGACAAGTGTACCTTTGGCCTCGAGTTATAAAAGGATTTCTGCTAACGTAAGGATCAACCTCGTCATCGACCTGGACTGCGTTATCATGGAAGCTGGAGAACTCCTTGATGAGTACGGTTTGGATCAGATCAGGATCTTTCAGCATCAGGACGGGCTGGCGGAACAAGTAGAGACCAACGGCAGGTTGACCCTTAGTCTCGATGTTACTGTGAAACAGGTACAGTTATTATCATACCATCAAGTAAACTATAGATGCAATTTTCTACATTATGTCTAGCCAACTAAATGTGGAGTTAAGAGTGTGCATTTTCATTTCACCATAAAACACATATTTAAAATAAACTCATGTTTACTGCCGACTGAAATTTTAACAATAGGGATGTTTTCTTTATTCATGTCCCGTTCACTTTTTTCGACGGGGGTGTAAAATATGTATTACTGCACGAACGCTTGGTTTTACAAGCGAACCAAGTGTGGTTCCAACAGGTTTTTCCTGCAGGCATGCCCACTAAAACATAACCCTCCTTTTCTTGATTCAGCCTGGAAATTATTTTCCCAATACTTCGGGCTAGGCCTTTTGTTTGAGCCTTATTCATACTCTCATTTTGTTTTTTTTTTATTTTCGAGATTAGTTGTACACGATCTAAATTCGCCTTTTTCGCCCTTAGAATTTTCTCCACGTATTTGGCCACCATATTCCAGCATTCGTGTCTGCAGAGGATAACTCCAATGATAGTCTCCAGTTGAAGATTTTCTTCCTGCAACTGTACCATCAGCTCCCTCCTTTCTTCTGTCCATCGTCTGCACCTATAGAAGGTATGTTCCGCATCATGCCGAGGTGAATCTCCAAAAACACAAGCGGGCAACAAGACAAGAACTGAGTGAGGAAAACGCCCACCTCGCCGTGCTATGTCTTCATCCACTCTGTAATGATAGTGATCAACGTTTTCGTCCAACTTCCGCGGGATTCAGTATCCCAGCAAATTTGCTATCTTAGTTGCTCCGAGTTCTTCCTTGCTGTTAAAAACATACGTTCTTGCGCCTTTAAATCGATGGGTATTACACTTGCGATGACCTGAACCAAGGCTCCAAGACTCACTGTCCAAGCTACCACTCTCAATCCGACTTTTCTCTGAAAAAAGCCATTCTCTTTCGATAGCCTTATAGTTCGGCCCAAAACTCACATCTATAAAGTAGGATGGAGTAATGGACACCAAGAGTTGCTTCCGCCCTGAGGTCGGACTCCAGATATTCGACATAAGTCAGCTCAACGCTGATGTGACCTTGGTGGCTTTTTCTGATAAGTATCGGATATGCTCCCAAAATGAAAGCTTTGCATCTAGGTACACACCAAAGTACTTTACTGCAAGCTTTGTACGTATTTTGACTCTTCCAGCTTGGAGTTGAATGGTTGAAGGAATTCCTTTCCATGTGAGCAGATCCAACTCAGTCTTTTCAGTCGTCAGTGTTAACCGATGTTCTGGTAGCCTTGAAGCACAAGCGTCGGATTACCATGTTCAAACCCAACTGTCCAACGAGCAAGAATGACGAGCGATGCTATCTGCATATCCCATCAGGAAAGCCTCCGGAGGCATCTGCAAACGCAAATATCGTAGGAAACATTCCACTATTCAAGTTCAAAGATGGACGTTTATGACCTCCGTGGAGTGTTCGCTATCTGAGGAAGGCCTCCAGCAGTTCAATCCACGCTCTCCTTCAAGTAGCGGCTGTACATCCTCAGGAGCACTTCCGGGTACACCTACACAACCACACGCAGCAGTTAACCGTGTATGCCATCTGGTCCTGGAACCATCTTGTTTATAAGTGTCCTTGGGGCTTGTTTTAATTGTTATTCTGCAAACAGTTGTATGCCCTTAACCGGCATCGCATGCACTTTCAAATCTCTCACAGCATGAGTTGGAAAGAGAGTGTCGACGAAGTGCTCCATCCTTTCAATACCAATCTTGGGGCTGGGCGACAGAGATCCGAGCTTACGCATTACGATCCTTTACCAGACCCCTGAGGTCTGCGGTAACGTCATGTCTAAGCTCTTCCCACTTTATGCGCTTGCTCTTATTTATTTCAAACTTAAGTTCTCTTCTTGCACGACTGTATGCCAAGTGAACTTCATCTGCAAACATGACCTGCTTTTCTTCTCACCCTGGTCAGAACGCTACGCCCATGCAGACATCGTCTCCTTAGACCAGCGATCTCTTCCGGCCACCAGTATGCGGCATTTCTTCCGCGTGGAATCGACTTCTTAAGCATGGGGGCGTGATAGGCCCTCCGTTGCAAAAGTACCGTCTGGTATTGTCTGCGTATACCCCGGTCTGTAAAATTTGGATACCCTTCCCTCGTTAATCACACCAAATTCTGATCTTACAATCACCTCAAGAACGTATCTTCCTCTGGCATCTGTACGGGTCAAACCCCACTACAAAGTTTTCGAATTGAAGTCACCGGCTACCACGATATCACTCTCAGAGGTTCTTACATTCTCAGGGTATCCTCCAAATTGTCAATCTCTGTGAGGAAGTCTAGGATCTCTTGTTGAGAGTGAAGTAACAGCTCACCAAAGTGAAGTCCATACACCTCACCCAAACCTCCCATTGCCATGGCCTTCAACAAACAACCTACTTCTTGTATCTGGAGTCCAAAATAGCTGATGTTCCGAGGTCATTCTGAAACTACCATGGTTCATTCTTATTACGATACTGTTCGCTGATGACCAGAAATCTATGTGTTTTTCCAACCTGGTATGATTTTAAACAGCATCGTCTACTCGACTTCTGTGGAGATTAACGTGTGGAATACGCATCATCGTATTTTTTCAGATTTTACTTGTACCAGACTCTGAAAACACAGTAACCTCCAGTCCCCGAGAGAAACTTGAGATCAGCATACCTCGCATTATTCTTCTTGTAGAGATAACAGTGTGGATCAGCCTTGCATTCCTTACGTAACCTATATCTCCACACTGCAGGTACATACCATCGTTTGTTCGGTTAGGGCATTTAAAAGTAGCTTGATAGTGACTGCGGTCTAAAACACCGGAAATAGCGAACAACTGTCACACGGTATCGCACTCTGCAGTACACATGTTCTGTTCACTCAAGACGACAAGAATTTGAGAAAATTTTTCATTGCACTTTATTCTAAAGAGAATTTTAGATTGCTTTCGGAGTGACAGTATATTCAGGATGAGTAAGATTGCGGCTAGGACCGCCTCCTAATCCCATGTTACATCCAACATTAGAAGGGATAGCGGACACTATGTTTCAGTCATTTCATCTTGGAAGAAGGGAGGCTAGCTCTGTGCCAGCCTCTTCCAGTCAAAGCGAGCAGTAGACAGTACTGTAGGTTTACAACAACAAACATTTCACATATATGAAGCTTCACCCAGTAAGTTCTCCATCACTTCTCCACCATAAAGACCTATCGATCTACCTTTATAACCCAACATCTCGACATTTTCTGTTAGCCGAGGTCCTGGGGTTGCCTAAGTAATATACGTGACACATTATTTCTTGGTGTATCGAGAGTAGTTTCAACTGGAAAGTATACACAGGAGGCAGAATTGAACTTTCTTGAGGAATTATTAGGAAAAGATCCAAGTTTCCTTTGGAAATTAGTCATTTGGTACCAGGGCTCTTGTCGAAACACATGCTGCTTGATATATCACAGAATGCCCAGAAAAACATCAGCGCTCATCGGAAAGCAAGCGCAAATGTTCTTTTAGGTACAATTAGAGGTTTTCTCAGTTTCTTTACTAAAAGTTTTTATTGTTTCTTTATCTAGTTTATTACTTATTTTTGTCTTTTAAACACATAATTGCATTTCGTGTGTATAAATAATTGTATACGATATAAGAGGTACATTGCTGTTAATAAATAAATATGTTATCAATAATCTTTCTGTACAGTGTATATTCAAACTAAAAGCATTAAATGTAGAACAAAACTATGTTTTGAAGGGGGACTCTTCAAATCAGTTTCTCAAAGATCTACCGTGTTTTTAACAATCTTGAGAATGATTAAGATACTTTTTCTCTTCATCATTATAATGTACGTGTTGTAAAGTGTCTTAAAAACTATATGTGCCAAAACCTCTGCCTATGGCTTTAAAAATCGAATTTAAAATAAAATTATAACTTCATAAGATTAATTATTCAATTTTTTATAACAATGTGAAAATAAAATGCATAGCTGCAAAACTAACGGTGACAAGATAGTGAGGTAAACTTACTGGTATGCCTGAATACAGATCGTCTGGACCCCTCTTCGCAACAGCAAGGCATCCAACATGTGGCCGACTCCCGGCAAAGCTCCTGGCAGGGTATATACCCCTCGAGCCCGCCAGTAGCCCATGTTCCAGCTCAGGTACCAGTAGCAAGCTGCCAACAACCCCACCGCAAGCAGTAGCCAATCCACCATGGTCAGCATTGCGACCACTGTTGACACTGGAAATTGTTCATGTTAACGTACTTAATGCATTTTTATGAAAGTATATGATGGATTTACTTAGAACCTGTACCAATATATATACAGTAGACTCGCGATTATCCGAGCTAATTGGGACCGCGCATACCTCGGATACCGCAAAACTCGGATAACGCGGAGATCGGGTATTAACCTAAAATGAACGGAAAAATCGTAAAGTATGACGTAAATTATTTATTTTGTAATAAGTTAGTAAACATATATGCAGCATAGTTTAAATAGAAAAATATGTACATACTGAATGATTTTAATTTTTTTTTTAAGTCTCTTATTGATTTCTGCGTCAACTTCTGTTGTCGTTTTGACGCTGCGCTGTTGCGCCAACGCTGAAGATGAAGGACATCGGCAGGGGTTGACTCCTCCTGTTGCTCAATGTAGGAGAGAGCAGCTTCGAGCGCCTTCAATCCATCGGAGTGAGATATTTTTTCCACTATCTCGTCGGTGTCATCATCTGCGACGTTGTGAGGGTTGGTGACCATATCGGCAATCGCATCATCAGTAAGTTCCATTTGCTGGTCTTGCATGAACCACTCGTTGACGTCATCATTTATCAGCAGTTCCGTTGGTAACTGATTAGCGAGGTTTACTATTTCAGCGACACAGTTGTTGTTACCATTTTCATTGCTTCTTGTTTGAATTTGGAAAAGTTTTCGCCATGACTTTTGCAAAGTTGACACTCTCACATCATCCCACGCTGAAGCTATCCAGTATGAGACGTCCTTAACGGTGATCTTTTTAAGTGCTGCAGTTACCGTGATTCCCTCGTCCAACCATGTCAACAACACTTGGAGAAGCCTTCGTCGATAGTGCCGTTTCATAGCCTCTAAAACGCCTTGGTCCAGAGGTTGAATAAGAGATGTGACATTTGGTGGCAAGAAAACAGCTTTTATGTCACCACTAACCAATTCACTTGCATATCTGGATGAGATGGCGCGTTGTCCATAAGAAGAATAGCTTTTCATGGTAGGTTCTTCTTTTTCAAGTAGGCCTCAACAACACGAACTAACTCGTCAAAAAACCACTCTTTAAAAGTTTGGCCATCCATCCATGCACTTCGTTGATGCCTGTACTGGTGGGTAGGCAGTTAACTTAGATATTTTTAAAAGCCCTTGGGTTCTTTGATTTTCCAATAAGGAGAGGTCTCAATTTTAAGGATCCAGAAGAGTTGCTACACATCAAAAGAGTTACTCGTTCTTTGCTCTTTTTGTACCCAGGCGCAGTTTTTTCACTTTGGGCTGCCAATGTTTTGTTAGGAAGCATTCTAAAATTGAGACCGGTTTCGTCGCAATTAAATATTTGGTCTGATGTGAGCACATGATCTAAAATAAGTTCTTTCATTCTTAAGCTAAACGATTCAATTTCAGACGAATCAGCAGAAAGTTTTTCACCAGAAATATTTAATTGTCGGATGCCATACCTCTTCTTCCACCTGTCAAGCCAACCATCACTTGCACTAAAATTAGCCTCACCGTCCTTAAACCGTTTGTTAAACTCAACAGCTTTAGCTTGAAGCATGGGACCACTTATTGGACTTCCCAACCCTCGAAGATTAGAAAACCACAAAAACAACGCTTCAGAAGTCTGTTCGTACTCCCCTTTCTTCATAGTTTTCCGCAACAAATCGCTTCCATCACTTACATTTTTATTAACCCACTGTTCAATATCTTTCCGCTTACGTCTCCAATCTCCAACAGTCACTTCTGCAACACCTAGGTCAGTGGCAACCTTCTTTAACGACTCACCCTTATCTAAACGTTTTATTACACTTAACTTTGTTTCTAAACTAACCACTACCCGTTTACGTTTTAAACTCATGATGCACTTATCGTAAAAACAACACTAATCAACGGCACAATAACGAAACGAGAAGAGGGGCGAAACGAACAGGTTGCAGTGATGACTCAAACTGAACTGAACTGACGGACGGGTGACATGGTGACGAACGCCGGCCGGCCGGGGCCGGCTCGACCTACCAGCAGCCAGTAGAGAGAGACATCCCGCCTAGAACAATAACACTCGCTGGTGACTCATCTATTCGCGTACCATCAGCCAGTGCACGCGCTTTCACTTCATCGCGCTCTTCATGCTTACTAAATTATTTTTTTCTGTTCAAATACTGTACTACCTCGGTTAATCCACAGGCTCGGTTAATCGGGCCTCGGATAATCGCGATTGTACTGTATATATATATATATACAGTACAATCGCGATTTTATATATATATATATATATATATGTACTTGTCTTATATGTATGTATAAGACAAGTATGTATGTCTTATGTGTTTTTTTATGTATGTTTTTTACGAATTTCAGACAATAATCAACAGATCGGAATGAGATTTAGGAATACAAATATACAAATACAAAGACACCTCTATGCTAGATCCAATAATGATTTGGAATAAACATTTTAATTGTTAATTTTTTCAAATTTAATTTATAGCTTCTTACCCCATGAGGAAAAATTAAAAAAGTTTCCATTTTATAAGTAAATACTTACTTACTATATTGATTGAACAGAGTAAGAGCAACAATGCTATATTAAATAAAAAATATTCTTCAATATTCAATGTAAAATAATATCTTAGCCTATAAATGTTTTTTTTTCTAAATTATAATACAGCGTAGCAAATAAAGATATATTCGTATCTCAACGCAAAAAACTATTGATCTAATATATAAATCTATAAAAAAGTTTATGTAAGTATCCATTTGAAATTTCACCTTTATAAAAACAGATTTCATTAAATGTTGCTTATTATTGCAGTAATAATAATAATAGAGTGAAAAGTCAATGTAAAAGTCAGTGCCAAGATTTGATTGCAGCGCTGTCTGGCGTTGTAGTAATTTTCCTACTTGACAGAATTATTGTTGTTATCCAAACACTGCTATGCAACCTAATGAACGAACCAAAATGTGAATGAGAATTAAATGAGCTATGGTCTTAAAATTATGCATGAGACCTCATGAAGCCTGTTATGAGACACGTGGTGTGAAGTATGCATTGGCTAATGTACAATATTCGATATCTGCAATAATCGGGGTTTATCATATAAACCCGTTGACCCCAGTGACGACTTTACAGTATAGTAAAAGTCACTCTAAAACTTCACTAGATAATAATTTGGGGCTCAGGAGGTTATTATTCGACATTTCCTCTAATCAGGTGTTATCATACACGTGTTAACATTGGAAACAAAGTTACGATTTTACCGTAGTAAATATTACACTTTACATATGCCACATTGTCGACCTGGGTAAAGTTGATTATAATTGGATATTTCAGCTCATCAGGTGTTATAATACACGTAAAAACGAAAACAAAGTTACGATTTTACCGTAGTAAATATCACACTTGACATCTACCACATTGTCGACCTGGGTAAAGTTGATCATAATTGGATATTTCAGCTCATCAGCTGTTATCATATAAAAACGAAAACAATGTTACGATTATACCGCAGTAAATATGACACACACTTTACATCTGCCTCATTGTCGACATGGGTAAAGTTGATCATAATTGGATATTTCAGCTCATCAGCTGTTATCATATAAAAACGAAAACAAGGTTACGATTATACCGCAGTAAATATGACACACACTTTACATCTGCCTCATTGTCGACATGGGTAAAGTTGATCATAATTGGATATTTCAGCTCATCAGCTGTTATCATATAAAAACGAAAACAAGGTTACGATTATACCGCAGTAAATATGACACACTTGACATCTGCCACATTGTCGGTCGACCTGGTTTTAGAATGTTTCGTTCGATATATTTGATAGTCATGTATTGCCTCCGATTCAGAGTTTATAGCAAATAATTTGCTGAAATATGGCATTTTACCCTCCGTGAATCCCAGATCGTCATCTGGTAGATTTCGGTTATCACATATTTGTGTTTGACATAAAGATACTGAAATCTTCTCTTTAAACCAAATAGGCAGTGTGTATATGGATAACTGACGAAGATTTGACATTTTTAATTGTGCCATGCTAAACAAAATAATATCAGAGAAAATTATCGTTTCATATTTTGAACTCTGTTGATAAACTGCTGGCAGCCGACTTATTTCTTTGGGGAAAATTATTTATCGGTTTCAAGACAAATTAGCTGATATACAAGACAAGTTGTTTCTCGGCTCTTTGCCAATATCAGAAATACTATAACTCTGAAGCTTGTAAAACTTAAAGAAATGTTTGTAGTTGGCTACTTGAATGTATTTATCTGTCCAATATAAGGCAAGATGTAACTAACACTACAATTTAGGATCTAAGATGATTGCACTAGAACAAGTGTGAGGTACTTACCTTCACGCTCGACCAAACTAGAATAAACAGATCGAGTGCTAGGAGTGAATTGGCTTGATAGGCTGCTACCGGCCTTGACAGTAATAAGTGACCGGGACCCCTATCTCGGTTGCTACACTATTCTCTTTAATGCTTGTCATTGTTTGTTAAATATCTAAACCAAATGTAATAACTGCAAACTTGAAAGATCAACTGGTGTATTTGACCCTCTCAATATTATGTTATAAATACATCCTCAGCAGATAATGTTTTCATCGTTAAAAAATATTAAACAATTTGGGAAGAGTCACAGCTGAAAAACAGAACACTATTATTTATTGAGAAGGATTCACATTCTTCCTAATCGGTTGATTGAAGTTTTTTTAATAAACAAAGTATACAAATGTGAATTTCCAAAATATGAGTTACAAACTTTCATAGAATTTTCAAAATACATTATGTAATTTTATTCGAACTTACGTAATAGGTATGATACTTTTGATCGAAAAAGCCAACAGACGTTTCAATATATTACGTATTCCTAGTATTACTCTGTATCTATCCCCCCGCTGGTCAAAGTCATCAAAGTAATAAAGCTATTGAAGAGTCAGGTGAGGGAAACATTCTGAGAATACATCAGAATACATCGATACATCAAAAGTGTTTGCGTTCCTAGTGCATCTAATTGTTGAACTTAATAGGCTTACTCCAAAAAGCATATATCAGTCTAAAAACCGCCGACTCTTAGTATTATATTTCTTTATGTAATGTAAACATCGATGGAAAAATTTTACTGTAAGATTCACAACTGCAAATTGTAGCAATTCCAATCAGAACAATCACGGACTGTAATTCATTCTTATAATCATTTTTGAACGAAATTGTACATCTTTCGCTTGATGTTATTTTCAAAGCAATAAAATTAATCGTGAAAAACGTTTCATAGACCTGTATCTTTTATTAAACCATTACAATGTTTAATCTATAAAATATTAAAACTATACTCGTTTGTTAACGGTGATTGTTGTCGATGCGAAATAGTGTTTAAGGGCCAAGCAAAGCCGTGTTCTGAGACACGAGTAAGTCTTGAAAGACATTTTTGTAAATTTGATTAACAACATTTTTATCAGACGGAAAACTAAAATTAAACTTTCACGTTGTATTTATTTTTCTACTCAATAACTCAACATACTGTCAAGTTCAAGTACCAAACACCACTGTAACTGGATGAGACTGAAACAATAATAAAGTTTAAGGCAAGCGTACTGAATAACTCAAATTGTGCCCCAATAGATTTTACAGATCCCTGTCCTAAGGTATCGACAAACTATCACTTCATGGACAAACCTAAGTATCAAAAATAGCTCTACTGCTACTTGTGCAGTATGATAAGTAAGGTTTTCCAAATATAACACATCAAAGTCATTGTATTTCCGTGTTAGCTTAACGAAATAATTCATTGAACATACAGTTGTTATTATAATTTACAACAGTATATTATTATGAGGTATTTTTTAATTAATTAAACCCTATTCTACTGATATGATTTAGGGTAATATTTTTATCCTCAGTTGGAATAAATATGGGTCTGTTTTCCAGTATGACTGCATTTGTTACCAAACTACTCTTAAAGAACTGTATTATCTGAAATTAATAGCTTTCAAGGAGAATACATTCTTTTTTTAATGTGCAGTTGTGAATTGTATTGTAACAAAAATGGCCAATAGTTTTAGACCACTATTCAAAAAACGAACTAATTAATAACCTTATTTATAACTATTGTTCAGTTAGTTCAATCCTGATTGAAAAATTACGGAACAGCTATAGTAGTGAATACCATGAAGCCAGTGTTCCATACATGGAGAAACAGAAAATACTCCGTGGTAAATATGAGGGAGAAACTAGGCACGGATCGGTGAATGTTTGCTAGCACGCGGTGCTTAACATTTGTTTGGACACGCGTTATTTTACTCTTAAAATAGTGTCTGCTTAGTGTAACAACCTCTTCAGCGTTTTCCGCAACACATACTTCACTTACATGGATTAGCGTAAAACATACGATGGAATGTTTCACCAACAATGTCACCAACACGATGTACGATGCAAAATCGTTCTCATAAGCCATCAGTAATGAATTAATTATATGAGGCACACTCAGTGCGACATTAAGGAAAAACCAGGCGATAAATAAAGAAAAGTATGAATCACAGTCTGCTTTGGTTTGGTCTAATGATGCCTTAAGCATTTTGTGGAGATTTCCAAAACAATGGATGCCATAACTTGCGTGAGGCTCAAGGGAATCATACTTTGTGATTTCTCTGTGTATTGATCCAGTGAGACCTTCAGTACATCTATCGAGACTGTTTTTATTTGAAACCTGTTTGTCGTCATTATCACAAAAGAAAAGAAAATTGAGAAGAACATTCCTCTGATATGCACAACTGTTGCAAATTTTATGACGGAACTCATTGTAGTAGTATAGTTCCATAGCGACTGGACAATTATAATTGCATGACCCAAGTGCAGAACACCACTGAGTAATGTTGCTAATAAGTAACACTTTTGTACCAGTACTTTCTTTATCTTATAGGATCTAAGTTGGTCCTCAACAGCTCGAAGATTGAGAACTGCTGCTACTTGTGTTTTGTGGTCTAACAAATTTTGAATCAACATATGTACAGCAAACCCATAATTTAAAATTCTTCCAACGATCTCAGGATATCTCTTCGATTCAGAATGTTTGTAGAGGTGGACAATAAAGTCCACAAAGTCAAAGCTGTAGATGGCGATCCAAAAATAACAATTTGTTACCCGCCACTTGCACTGCTTTAGATTTACGAGAGATACTGTCGATAATCCAAAGAACGATTGCAACGCAAAAATGTATTTCATCCATCCAACATCCTCAATCATTTTGGAATACATTATTTTGAACAAAATAACTATTCATGATACACAATTGTATTTTGCCTTGCAGTATAATTTTGTTGTGCACAATTACTATAGTAGCGAATGGCTCTACGTTCGATACGGTAGACTGTTTTATCAACAAAGAAGCACTAAGTGAATTAAATGTATGGGTTTGAAATCCATTTAGAGGATAATAACCATCCTGTATCTACAAATAAATAGTTATTACGGTTGCCACCGTACTGACAGGTTGAAGAGTGGTAGGACTAGTCATACCAGTTCAAGAATAATAGTACTAATAGTAATAATAACTTGTATTATCATTGAAGTAACGTAGATATCGTTTTATAATCTTAAGTGAATTGTTGATTACTGTGCTCCATAACGACTGGCCAAGTAAGATATCAGTACAAATATGTTCAGTAACACGCTTCCAACAACGTAAGCTTAAATATATGTATCCATATTCAGCTGCTTGCACCATATCCAGCTGCCTTGCTTTAAAACATGGAAACTGGATTCAAATTATCGGAGTCAATTTACAATAAAATTCCCCACTGAAGACCGAACCATAAGTAGTACGAAGCGAGACCAGCGCATGCACAAATTGCGTACAAGCCACAATTTTCTTTTCAAACATGGGGTACAGTCCACACCCAAAATAGTGCTGTCAAGGGGGAAGCCGAATTGCAATTTCAGAGTCACGTTGATTTTGGAACGGGCTGTATTCGGTTGAGCCATGGAGGGGTAGGGCATATGCTGGTGGTTGGGGATCTTCCCATCTTCCTCACACTAAGTTGGCTGCTAAATGGTTCAGTCTGTAACAGACGCTGACCTTTTCATCTGTGGCAGCATCAACACAGCTTGTTTTTAACTCAAAATCATTCAAATCTCTCTTTTTATTCAGATACATCCTTTAAGCCAGCAAAACATATTTCCTTCAATTTTAATTCATTAGAGCATGGTTGCCGTTGTGAATGTTGGGTTAATCTTCAATTCATCTTCCTCTAAGTGCAGCGTCTGGAATCTGACGCTGTTGCAGACTTCATCTGAAGGGATAAAAAAAATTCGGCGACTAAGAAGCTCAGAATGAGCTCGTTACATCGTTTCGACATCAGACATACTAGACCAAAACATACAGTGTAATATAGGTGAAGAGCTATTCTCACTGTCTCATCAGGTGCAAAATTGTTTTTGGATCTCTTCAGACGAACATGACTCCATATTTCACAATACAAGCCTGTAACAGCGTGAGATTCCAAGTGCTGTACTAAGAGGAAGGTGAATTAGGGCTTAACTCAACATTTACATGGAATCAACCCTTTCCACCTACTTTATGGTTACTATAGTGTCTCAACCGGATGTTTAAAATATTGTACTATTATTCATTTATGTTGAATATAGTCCGAAATAATGAATCAGACACTAAAAAGACTGTTGTTTTTGTCCCAAATTTTAGCAATTTTGATCCTAACAAAGAATGATTTTCAAACTACAAACAACGTTTTAAAAACTACACCCAGATGATAAATGTAAGTTCAAATAAAGAATACTGTGCTAAGCTACTACTACATTCAATTGAACCTAGTAATTTCAACATCTTGAGCCTGAGAAACATATTTATAGAGAAACAAACTTTTTCTAAATCAATAGAAACATAGCAAACTTTGACTTCACATCTGACTGCGATTGCAAAACATCAATAGCAGACATTTTCCTCCGGACTCAGTTCATACGTGGAATCACAGACAATTCTGTCCGTAAGCAACTCTTACAATCTGAAATTTTTTAACTAAAAGATATTGTATCGAAATCTATAATCTTAGAAGCATCTAAATATCTTCCAGCCTCATCAATACCAGATATCAACAATGTTTCTCACTCATCTTGTCCCAACCAAAGACAACCGTTTCCCAACAAAATATCGTACGTCCATCAGGTCTGGAGTCATGTTCGTCTGAAGGAATCCAAAAATATTCGAATGAACGAAAACGTTCCAAATGAACCCCCCGCATTTTTTCGACATCAGAGACACCCTGACATTCACATTCAACATTCACATCGAATCAGCCCTTCCCGTCATAACTGCTTTATGTGTAGAAGACTAGGTAGCTCTACCGTGCTTTGGGATCCTGTCAGTCAAAATCATAGGTATTTTCCAAATTGATCCATTACAATACACCAAGCGTTTCAATGTCTTTGTAAATTTTGAAGACACACCAGTAACATTTGAAGTAGATTCAAGGTCAGGATACGCCTTTCTACCACGAAACATGTTCAACCAAATAAATCTAAAATTATCACTTCGGCGTACAAACATAGCATTTATATCATATACCAAAAATGTTTTTACTTCTTATGGGAAGGTAGAAGCTTTATGAGTTACAAATCTAATACTTTCAAGGATGAAATTATAACGTACCAGACAAATACCCGCTTATATTAGGGTGAGTATTGACCCGCAATCTCAAAATCGACTTATTTAATGTCGATAGCCAAAAAGTAATTCTTGCCCCATCAACTCTATCAATAACGATGACGTTTCATCAGCATTCCTTGTAACTTTTGAACAGATAAAGGTTGAGTACCTGAGTTCAAAGTGTCACTCAAGTTACGAGAAGGCACCAAGCCCGTATTTCACAGAGAGCATGATATACGAATTTCGTATCACAAAGAAAAGTACATCTTGAGCTAGATTCTCCCGAGGCGGAAGAAATAATCGAAAAGATAGACACCAGCGACGGGGCACTTCCCTTACAGTCATTCATAAAACAGACGGTGGAGTACGCCTCTGTGTCGACTATAAAGTAGGAATTAACGAAAGATTGACAAACTCCCACTATCCAATCAAGAAAACTGAACTTGAACTAAACAATCTACGAAACTCTAAATATTGCTGCCGATTGGACCTATCTACACATCCAGGTCGACGCCCCATCCAGTGAGACACAGACAATAACAACTCACTGAGGAACATTCAGAATGAACAGGCTATCCTTCGGTATCAAAACAGCACCAGCAGAGTTCAACCAAAGTCTCAGAGACGTACCCAAGACCGAATACGGCTCAACAACGGAAGAATGCAGATCCAACTTCTACGCTTGCCTCAAGCAACTGCAGAAATTTGACCTACACCTCAATCAAGAAAAGTGTTCTTTCTTTCAAGAACGCATAGAGTTCCTGACCAGATGTTTAAAATATTGTACTGTTATTCATTTATGTTGGCTCAATGTAAACAAACAAACACATGTTTCTAAAAATATAAAAAACTATTATTATTACCTTCTTCCGTGATTATCTCCAAGCCATCCGCTGTTTCCTAATAATGTTAAATAAACCAGATATATAAAATGAAATTGTATTTCTGTCTCCTCAAATCCAATCCTTAAAACAAGTGCATTACACAAGGCTACGACAAGTTAGTTATCCTATCATTTCGATTTTACCTTGTCTCAAAAATACCAAAAAGAACTATTTCAGGAACATTATAAGAATAATCATTGACATGATAAGGAAATATACATTTTTTAATTGGATAGTGAAAGAACTGATATAGCTTTCAATATAAATTGTTTTTCTTTTTTTACTGACTTATAAGTCTTTAATTTGAATGTATGAAATAAAATCGAAGCAATTATCAAATGATGCAAGTAATACGAGTCGGTTCATAAAGTTTTTATCTATAATACATTATTCTACGGTTATTTGGAAAGCACATTAAATGGCAACAATAGTTGTCGTTGTAGCCAGAAATGCGATTAACGTTCCCTTCTATTTCGAAGATCTTTTTGATGATTTTTAACACGGGCATGTTGGACTTCGTAAAAAAAATTACGATATGAGTTTCTACATCTCACATTCGAATAAAAATATCGCGAATTGGTTCTGATGTTACTCTCAAATAAAATTTGGTAGAGTTTTAGTTTTTTCAAATACTTCATTGTTGTGGTAATAATTTTTACTTACCTGACTATAACTCAATTTTAATCCAGAAATTTGAAGTTTTATTTTTATTACTGAACGTGAGAAACTTGCCTGTAATTCTTGCTGTCTTACCACACATGTTTGGCGGAATACGAGTGGTGTATGAGAACGTACTGTGGTGAAGCACATTTCACCGATAAGATAAGAATTGAATCAACAGTATTTGAGATAACCTGCTTGATCAGCAGTCACGTATTGACAGACTAATCACTGCGTTGGATTGTACTGATGTGACTGTACTCGCCATCTCTCTGGATTATAACCTGTACAGTTTTACGTAAGTAAACACAACAACTAACCTAACAATACTATGTTTTTGTTTTAAGTTTAGATATTTCATTATTTCCCGTAGTTGTGTTGTAACAAAAGCTTATGTACAACAATACGAACACACATAAAAACAATTTTAATCTGATTTTTGAAAAAGCTGTATGTTTTATATATACATTGGCAGGACTTCAAAGTGTCTAATTTGTTGGTTTTGTAAGTGTTTTAATAATTCCGATTTTACTATATGCATGACAAAGAAAATAAGAAGAAATAAGAAGTTTATAAATGTAACAATCTTCATTATTGTTCCATACATTATGTTGTTGTGCATACAGTATTATAACAAGAGTTTATTAAACTTACCGTAAAAGCCTGGTATCTTTTGTTTTTCATTATAATTGCTGCTAATTTATACACAACATTTATATCAGAAATTTTGTTTGTCATCCTAACTTATCTATGCTTGTTTTTATCTAAACTCCTAAATTTATTCATGGTTTTTTTTTTAAATAGTCATAACAAATTAAAAATGCCTTAATATTTAATCTTAACGTACCCTTAGATATGTAAAATTACAAAGTTTGTAGTTACTAAAATACATCAGTAGGTTATAATAAATTCTTTTAAATACTTGTTTCTACATGCCCTAAGGAGATTTAAATTTATGGAGGTCTTAGGAAATTAAAATATCCCTAGTTTTGATATAAAATTTGCGTTTGACAAATCTCCAAAATTCATAATTACATATTTGGAAATTTAAAATGTTGTAAAAAATAATTTTAATTAAAATTTTAAAGTGGTACACGTTTGAGTTTTTCCTCTACTGTCTATGTGATTTTTAAACTTTTACCTTCCATTGAAGTAGGAACACTTTTTATTGGAAAATAAATTATTACTGTGAAGGAAATACACAATTGTTCAATTATTTTAAATTTATTTCACGAGCCCTTTCAACATCAAAGATGCCATTGTCAGTTGTGAATTCAAACAATTTGAAACAGTATAAAGATTTTTACAGTCTAAAAAACATGTATCATCTGAATAGCCCAGTTCTTCGGGAAGTCCTGACTATCCAGGGTGACAGACTCCGATGGACTACGTCGACAAGGTACCTCGGGATGGTGCTGACCAGGCTGCTCTCGACAAAGGTTGCTGCAACCCTCAGGATCCAAACTGGCCAGGTGGTTTTCATGTCTCTTACTCCACTTCTTCGCCGCTCTTCACCGCTTACCATCTCCACCAAGCTGCTCCATTACACCTCGATCATGCGGGCATCCATCACATTCGCCGGCCCTGTGTGGTACCACCACAATCCAACATAGGGATGTTCATTTCCTATCTGGAACCCCTTGATTTGTTCGGAACACTGTCATGATGCGATCCCTTGGCATCCCGACGCTGAACAGCTACATCAAGGCGCAAGCTCGACACCTCTTTGATTTGGCTGATTCCTGGAAGTGTGGCCACATCAGGGCCTAGTCTTCCTATTAGGGTCCTGCTTCGCTGCACAACCTTAGACACCCTGGGGCATTACTGGACTCATCTAGGCGCTTCACTCATCTAGGCGCTTCACTCATCTAGACCGCCCATCCTCAAACTCCGGTGACGACTCTTTATCATTGTTCATCTACTTGTTATCGACTTGACTCCATTTCTACTACAATTCAGCACTGTACCATTCTCCCCCAGCACTAAAGTGTATGCCGTAATATACAGATGCTTCTGCTCTCCAGCAGTCATTGGGACACTCGTTTCAGAAGCAGCTCTGAGGGGAACAATCATGTCTTACAAGGTTCAGTTCATCTGAATAAAACTTGACAAAATATTTGTATCAATAACTGGTAAATTGGTTTAAAATTATTGGATAGTCGCGTATTTACCTTAGAGTAATAACTGTATCCTGCAGTTGCATTTCGGTTGGTATGTGATCAGGGAAATACTTATTGACTTAAAAGTACTATAATCTCTTGTCTGAATGTTTAAAACTCTAAATCAGAATCGTATTTGATAAAATTGACCTGTGTTGGCAATGAATGGAAGGCAATTTACGTCTAACAGTTATAATGATATGAAACCAAAATGTCTACCCATTAAACAAGTTATTTGTCAACGTGTACTCATTGCCTGCAAAAAGATATTCGATATGTTTTTCTCAGAACACATTCATTTTACCTTTTACATTATATTTTAGTTAGGCCTGTTTAAAAAAAACATTTAAGATGATTGTGCTTGAACATGGTGTCTTTTAGTTATGATAATGATTGGTTCTGATTTTTTTTATTAATAAACTTCTAATCTTTGCTTTTAGAATTATGGAGAGATTTCATACCTTCTCAGCAAAATTGACTTCTTGGCACACAAGCCTCAGACGGAAAATAAAATTCACCAATCGCAACTGGAACCTTCCTCTACTGATTCCGCTGGGAGTTTGTGGATTTATACTGTTCAGAGAGTTCTTGGTGTACTTTGTATGGTCTTTGCTTTGGCCATCAATGACTTGTGGAATCATCCGGGAGTTACAATCGGTCCTGTTAGTAGCAAGTCCACGGATACTGGGGGAGAGCACAGAGACATGGTTTTCCCGCTGGAACGATGACAGGTTGGTATTTTCTGTCTTTATTCCTTTCTCTATTTTATTTTATTTCCATTTAATAATAGTTCAATATCCAATATTGAACAATGATGGCACTGTTGAAACTGTAAACTTTAGAGCTTAATCGAATAATTCCAGGATGCGTAATAGGCTCAAGCACATGGTAGCAATAGAAGAATTAGAATTCTGTTGGATAAATAACCGCTGAGAAACTTGAAACCACAAGAGTAGGGAACATACTATTAACAATGTTCTCCTAAACAAAAAAATCAGAAAGCTCAACGCCTCTTAAAAAGTCATCCACTTCATTTCCATGTCGGGGATACCAATTTAGTGAGTCTTTTCCTTTTCTACAGCAGCAGAAATGATTAGTTGTATGTTCGTTGAAAGGGTGCTAAAATAATAACCACCTTTTTCAATCGACAGGGGGTAATTTGTATTATTTATTTTATATTGTTGTTATATATTATTTATTTTTAATACGTTGTTGATATGTTACTATCATTACGTCGTCTGCATTTAAATTATTATTACTATGCTATTAATTCAAATTATTCTTGTACTATAATCTTAATCTTTTGAACTTCTTTACTATTTATTATTCTATTCAGCTTTTTCTACCAATTTGTGCAACTTTTTATGTAATGGGTTTACCGTGAATAAATAAATAAATAGACAGTATTCACTATTTACTTGGCAGTGTAGAATGAGTTTTTCATACTACTGTAAGTATCAACGGTCATGATGGTGTACCTAATGGATACGTAGTATGAAAAGGGTTAAATTAATTGTTATATAATCTTGCATGCAAAATAATAGCACCAATTTTAACGAAGTTTTGGTGTATAACGATAAATTCACAGTGCCTTGACTTGACCATGCCTTTGCATGTGGGCTTAAATATGTAGATTTCCTTTTTTTTTTAAGAAACCAGGAACAAAATTTATTCTAAAAATAATACTTATGCAGCTTCAGTTTTGTAATTAAATTAACGAACTTACCTAGAATAATTCAGAAATGAGTGTTGGGTTTTTTTCTTGAAGAGAATCTGTTTTATGATGTTGCGGAAAATAATAACTCACCATATTTATTTAAGGTCAATAAAAGTAGAAACAAGATTATCCTTTGTATTAAACCTTTATAAGAGTTCCTGTCTAAAACCTATAAATTGTCTTCAGATTATTGTAACATACTAAGGTCAAGAACTCTTGGAATTCAGTAATTGAGTTGAGTGTTGAGAATTATTCGTGATGATACCGTGCCAACTCAACTATTAGTACACTTTTACCACTTATGTGACCGGTAGATCCTTTTTTCTATCAACCCTGAGAATCTGACTTTTCCATGACATAATTATGTCAGGGTCAACTCTTTTTGAAAAGAAAAGATCAAGACGAGAGTGACCGGTTGTGAGCTCAGTGCGCCGTAATTCTGGGAATTAGTACAGCCCAATTGGGCTTCTCCGGTTACTCACCCCAATTGATCACACCCTTGCTCACAATTGGCTTGCCTCGCTGTGGGCGGCACATCATTCTCAACACTTGCTCAATTCACAAGAGGTATCTCACTCACTCATAATGAGAAAGAACATGTGAAATTGCTAACATACCTTACCCAGGTACCTGAGGCGGTCGTTTGCCGCCGCTGTCCGCCACGTGAAGCCCGACCTCATCATTTTCCTGGGCGATTTGATGGACGAAGGCAGCTTAGCCAATGACGAGGAATATCAGAGATATTTCGAGAGGTTCAAGGAGATATTTCAACTTGACTATATTCCAGCTAGTAAGGTATGGTACGTACTATTTTTGAATACGGTTAAAAATAAAACACTTTTTCAAGTACTCATTCATAAAGAAATAATAAATAAAAACAGTAAAATTTTTGTTCTATTTCAATTCTTAAAGAGACAAGGTTCAATTTTCCCTAGGAATAAAACTAATATATGCTGTTTTTTATGCGTTTAGGTCCTCTGTGTAAAAGGTACAGACAAACAAATTTATTTCAGCGCACTTTAAATATTTGACCATAAACGTCATCTACATAATAATAATCTGTTTCTGTATTCCCAAAATTATTATTATTCACAATGTATGGCAACCATTTACAGTTCCACTAAATTAAATAGGTAAATTCCTTATCTAGGCACTCACGCACATTCAGATGTAGGTTTTATACACTCTTTCAAAAACTAACGCATTTAAACTAAACACATAATCCCCCCACTTCCACATGAAAAAATCCAACAGTACTAATAATTTAATATTTAGGAAGTATTTCTGTTTTATTTCTTTTTGTTTTTTGCCTAGACTGTGTTCCTTCCTGGAGATAGTGACATCGGAAGGGATCTAATAATTACAGATCAGAGGAAGAAGCGCTTCAAACATCATTTCAGGTCTCCAACAGTACAGAGTCTAGCAAACATTCAAATAATACAGGTAATTCCGAAATGATAATAACTTCTTTATTTAACGTGCGTTATTGACGATAGAAGGACTTTGAAGGTAACGGGATTTTCCGAACATTTTCCATTGTGCAGTGATGTAAGAAATAAGTACTACCACGTTTCGAGATCGGCAATTTAATCTCTAATCTAATCTGCGCACATGGATGAGGAATTACAACTAACAAGTTGTGGGTAAGCTCCATACACACTATCTCTAAACATGCACTTAATAAAACCAAAACATTTATTATTGAAACCGAACTTAAGATTACAGGTCAAAATAGATCTGCATTGAATTTCCAATCACTGAGAACTGACCAGAGGCCAAATAGTAAATGGCGATCCTCACGACAGAAACAAGATGGTGGAAATTCAGGAAACTGTATAGATCTTTCCATAACAACATATCAAGTTGAACTAGCAATTACACATTCAGCTAACTGTAAAGTTCAAAAGTTGGTATTCATTAGTTAATACCAACTAACTTTTATTTCTAATAGGTTATAATCCTAAAATATTTCTGATAATTGGTGCAGATTAAGTAATAATTTAATTACATGTGGCCGTTATAATGGACTGTAAACAAATGTGGCAAGATAAACATGTTATTAATATGGTTAAAGAAATTTAAGATCCTATAATTTCAAATCGGGTTTCGAGTTGCTTACAGGTAGTTCTCTCTGCCTGCAGCTCTTACTACACAAGAACCAACTAGGTCGACACATTTTCCATCAATGTGTCACTGATAACCTAATCTCTTCGGTTAACCAACACTTCATCGATAAGTGATAACAGATTATCAGCTTCCTCTGTATCATGAATCATAAATACGTGAGGTTCGACGTTACTATATATAGCACATTCATTCTTATACGTACATGGCTTTACCTTGTTTACTTAGTCGACGTTACTATAGCACATTCATTCTTATACATGGCTTTACCTTGTTTATTTAGTCGACGTTACTATATATAGCACATTCATTCTTATACGTACGTGGCTTTACCTTGTTTACTTAGTCGACGTTACTATATATAGCACATTCATTCTTATACGTACGTGGCTTTACCTTGTTTACTTAGTCGACGTTACTATATATAGCACATTCATTCTTATACGTACGTGGCTTTACCTTGTTTACTTAGTCGACGTTACTATATATAGCACATTCATTCTTATACATGGCTTTACCTTGTTTACTTAGTCGACGTTACTATAGCACATTCATTCTTATACATGGCTTTACCTTGTTTACTTAGTCGACGTTACTATATATAGCACATTCATTCTTATACAACATGGCTTTACCTTGTTTACTTAGTCGACGTTACTATATATAGCACATTCATTCTTATACGTACGTGGCTTTACCTTGTTTACTTAGTCGACGTTACTATATATAGCACATTCATTCTTATACGTACATGGCTTTACCTTGTTTACTTAGTCGACGTTACTATAGCACATTCATTCTTATACATGGCTTTACCTTGTTTATTTAGTCGACGTTACTATATATAGCACATTCATTCTTATACGTACGTGGCTTTACCTTGTTTACTTAGTCGACGTTACTATATATAGCACATTCATTCTTATACGTACGTGGCTTTACCTTGTTTACTTAGTCGACGTTACTATATATAGCACATTCATTCTTATACGTACGTGGCTTTACCTTGTTTACTTAGTCGACGTTACTATATATAGCACATTCATTCTTATACGTACGTGGCTTTACCTTGTTTACTTAGAATTAGGGTTAAAAAAAGCGGCGCCTATTACTTTAAAGATATTCAGTAATTAATTCTATTATTTTCCTCTAGTTCACAAACGAAAATCAAACTACGAATGTTTACACGTTACACTAATAATTGTGTAATCGAAAATAGATGTTCTAAATAATTAACTGGAGATCTAGGAATAGTAACCGTATAGTTATAATTTTCAGATGGAAATAAAAATACTTTTGGATTATACTGCTTAAATAACACTGTTTTTGAAATTGATACTTAAATTGGTCCATAAAGCAACTAATTGTTTTACATTATTTTATAACAGGGATCTGAAAAATCAGCTGACGCACAATTCAAGTTTTTCAATTGCAATAACCATAAACTTTTCTATTCTCTAATTTTTAGCTCTAGGCTAATAGGCTTCGGGAACTCCCATGCCGCCTCAAAGTACTATTTCATTTTTGACGTAGTTTGGTAAGGATCTAGGATAACTTCTCGCCAAGGCTCCATCAGGCATTCCTAATCCAAAAAGGAGAGCCTCGGAAGAAACACCTTATCCAGGTTAAGTTTATGTTTTCTTCAGAATGTTTTGTTTTAAATATTTCTTAATTGAACTCAAAAATTCATGTAATTCTTTAAAAATCTCTAAATAATTTGACTGAAGAATTTGATATATGTTTTGAAAATTCATCCCATACTTATTCTTAATTCATTTAAAACCTTGGTTTCCAGCATGGTCATAATGCATGGTATATATGCAAGGCACGTAAAAATATATACAAAGTCTTACTATAACCTAAAGTACATCTCAGACATAATAGAGTGAAGTACTGACAAATATTAAATCGTTTTTTATTCATATTGGCGTGACCAAATGTTGATTTTAGAATTTTTATTATTTCCCATCTTTTCATCTCAACATTTTTGATACACACAAACAGCTGTTTTGATACATAAACCTGACAGTATGAGTATGTTGAGTTACTATGTAATAACATAAAAGGTATATGTTTTAATTGTATTTCCTTTGTGATAAAAACTATTGGGTCACCACGTGGAGATAATGCCTTCAGACGTTTGATCGCATTTCCGACCTCAGCTTTTTTTTATAGTTACGATTATAATTTGTATGTTGAAACTATTTATTCCGATGAACTGGATGACTCTGAATTGTACCTCGTCTTCACTACATATTATCAGAGCAGTAAACATTTATTCGGCTGAACAATGAAAGAATATTACCCTCGTTAAAAATTGAAACAAGATTAAGGATTAATATCAGTTGAATTCGTTATCAGTTCAATTTTAGAAGACTTGATGGTTTTAATAGTCATAAAACTATATTGTTAAATGATTCAGTACCAGTTAGAGTTGAGGTGTTACAACAGGAACTGCCTTGTCGCGACGGACGCATGCAACTGGAAAGGTTACGGAACTGCGACAACGAAGGTTCCACTGCAGCAGTCGCGAACGTTGCAACAAATGCCTGCCTGTTGCGACATCATGCCCGTGTGAAACGAGAAAATATAAAAGATTCTAATCCAGCATGAATTAATTATATCAACACCTAACGAAGAGAATAGGTTTCAATCCTCGAAACGTTGTGTCGTACATTTTGTAACATAAGGCGATGTCAAATGCCACAAACTCTATTAAATCAATGTTTTTATAAAAATACTGAATTTCACGTGATAGTAACATTTGCTAGATTTTCTACTACTAAATTATGCGTCGTTTAACAAATCCTATTCGTGACGAGACATATAACTGTGCGTTTTGTTTTGTGTTGATATTCAAGTATATGTTGCAGTTTCAGGAGAGACAGTTGTTAGAAATAAGGAGAAACACGTTCGTCACGTTCAAAATTGAACATAAATCTAATAAAATAGTCTTGGGCTCTCTGAAGTTTGTCCGATAGCTCAACAGTCATGCATTTATTACTATATCACATTAGTTGGAAGTATAGAAACACAAGAGTCTTAACCAGCTTTTTACTTTGAGTGGTAGGTATGCAGCAAAACGTTTTACACTGTGAATGCTGACAAACAGTCTGTTACAAGATGCAGTTACTTGATCAGTCCATTTCAAATGTGTGTTCTTAATTAATCGGAGATATTTAATTTTGTCTTGGTATCAAAATATTAATTTTTTAGTTTTGAATTTTTTAGAGTTTTAATAGTTTTTTTATTATAAAACTTGAACCCGGAACTGCTAATATTATTTGTTAGCGTGTAAACATTTCCTGTCCAAGTCGGGATTTGAACCCGGGTCCCTGTTATGACAAACTGAGACGCTCGACTACCAAAGACGGCATAGTTTGGAGTTTGGACACTTTCTAACTGGGACAAATCAAAACTATATACAAAATTCTGATCTTTTCATGTGCAAGACATCCGCACTGTAAGTTTATTTAAACTTTAACACCAATAACATAATTACAAATACTTGGCACAAAACTTCATCCGTACTCGTATAGTGGTACAAATACATCTATACATACTGTAGTTCTCAATCGCCCAACATAATTTAGCAACGAGTCGAACATCTGACTTCCAATCAGAGCTATGCTTCTGTCTCGGCCACCTTCTATGTTACTTACAGTAGAGATAAAAAGTGGAGTTGCGCATTGGATTTCTGCGCAGGTTCATTTGTTTATTGCCAGAATATAACGGGACTTCCGTGTTGCCAGGTAGACAGGCTACAGCAGTCACTGCCACCGTCATCATTGGATAGCAACTGGACCAGGATTGTAGTCTCACAATCGCCTCTTCTGGCTGCACCGGATACTTTTACAGCAAAGGTAATTTTAAACTGTTCAAAACCCAAAATTGCTACCAAAATATGTCAGTATTTATCATAAGTACTTGTCTCTTCGAATACGAAGCCATAAAAATTAAATGTGTGTCTGGCACATTGTTACAATACTGCCCATTCTCTTGCAAGAACTTAAACAAATATCCGCACTAATTTTATGGAGTATAGCATTATGTTCTGTATGCATAACTTGTTTTCAAGAATAATTCATTGTAACTAAAAGAAATTTGTATGACAACGCTTGCAAATTTCGGGATAGGTGCTTCAAGGGTTACGTCCCCACGCAATAGTATCTGCTCAAGATTATACGGACATGTCACCCGAGGACGAGGCTCTGGTTCAGTTCAGCGGAGATGTCAACACGGGGAAGCGGCTGACTGTGGAGACCATGACCGCCAACTGGTGCATCTGGGGATCACCACCACACGGGGTAAGTGTTTAAATGGAACTTATACAAGTCACGATGTATTTATAAGTAAGTAGAAGATGTTAGGTGTTCGAGAGGTTGCCTGTATACGGGTTGCCTCTTATTTGATATTACGCTAGTCAAAATCGCCTCTACATTTGAAAATTTGTTAATTCTGATGAAAGTTTAGTTACGGCCGGTGTGCTACAAGGCTTCACACTCGGACCCTTTCTTTTCATCACTTATTTAAACGATTACCCTTCTTATATCTGAAGAGTGAAACGCTTTGTAAATCTGTTCATACGTTGAAGCAAATAATGTGAAATACACATTGTCTTTGGATTAATTATGTTATAAGTAACATAATCAAGTTCTCCATTTTCCGTAGACAAAATAATAGTATAACAGTTTTTCTGAACGAAGCTGTTGTTGAATATGGTAACAAGTTAATGTTTCTAGGGCTAAATCTTGAGGAGAATTTGAAAGTTTAGAAAAGTTTCACATCATTTTTAATCTGGGGTTTAGTGTAAATAACATATCGTCGTTTACAAGTCCAAACATGCTTCTTTCTGCACACAATGCGTTTATATACTTACTAACATTGATTTTCTGACATGTGATTGTAATTTGGGGGGCTAAAATCAAACAGACAAAAGCACTCTTTGTTTTTCAAAAAAGGGGGCAGTGAGAGTTAAAGCAAGAATAAATAAAAACGAACCTTGCTACCCTTAAAACTCTTAGGCTTGTGGCGATTTCTTCTATTGATTTAATAAATTCTTAAGTTCTTAAAGAAGAGCAATCAACTTCTTCAAGTGTACCTACCTAATCACAGTAAGACTCCCAATACTCTCAACTACGTCATTCCTCCTTACAGAACATCATCAAGAAAACACACTCTTCCTATAATGCAACTAAATATTTCAAAGTTATCCTTTTGGGCCTTAAAAAATAAAACAGTATTACTGAAATTAAAACTTAAATATTATGTTTTCTAATTAATAAATACATTTATAATTTACAATAATTTTAAATAAGAAAAATATTAAGAAGTTACTTTAAAATTAATTCGTTTTGACATGTATCTGTGTTTGATAATTACTGTCAATGAGCACTGTCTATTTGTGGCAAACAAAATGCGGATTTGGTCATCTTTATTCCTAAATAAATTTTAATCGTTTTATAAATAATAATGACATGCTCTTGCTGACTAAGTTTTCAAGACTTTTCATTTAGCATTCAAGCATTTCAAGTAGTAATTCAAAGAGATAGTGTACTCATCTCTGAAACATGGTAGCGATGTAATTAAATCCTTCCAAAAGTCCAACAGTTGTATTTCAGAATAAAATAAAAGTATAATATTATAGATTTATTTACAAATCAAAGACGGATAATGTTGTTATAGGCACCCTCTTGGAGATTCCAGTGGTCTAACCGACAAGTTGTGGAGATTGTGGTGCCAACATGTTCTAGCAGGATTAGAATAGCAGAGAGAGGATATGGAGTTGCAATCATTGGTAATTTTTATACTATATCTACTTAGAATTTAACTTGCATTTTATTCGTGACTATTATTATTTTTGGGTAGTATTTAAATCGGTTAATAAGTATATATTCTATTTTGTAACATTTCTTAATACCCTATATAAACGATCAAAGCAACTTCGCAATTTAACAACCAAGTGTTTAATCATCAAAAAAATAATTGTTATTAGCACAAATTTTTACATCACTTGGTGAGTTGTTAAAAAATGTGATCCCAAAAAAACTATACAATCTTTGAAATATTTCTTAATTAACTTTTAGCGTTCTAAAAAAAATATGACTTGCCTTTCTTGTGTTGTAAAATAAATGTTGAGTACCAGTACTGGAAATGTAAAAGATTCTTAAGATTTAAAAGCAAACAAATTGTATACTGTATTGGTAATATTTTCAACAATCTGAACAGGAGAAAAAAGCGCTCACTTTTACTTTTCTTTAATATAATTCTCATATAAAAATTGTGAGTTGTTATTAATTTATTGATTTTAAAAGCCTTAGGTTATTACAAAAAAAACAAAGCTAATATCGAAGAAAATCGTTAATTTAAATTTTAGATGTCACTATTATTATTTTTAAGTCCCTAGTTCAAATAAAACAGTCAATTATAATACAAATAAATGTATCAAATCTGTCAACAGACAAGAGAAAAGAAGCATGGTGCTACCATGTACTGTGGCTGCCTTCACGCATCTACATGATTGCCACCTACCTGTTTACTCTAGTTGTAATGTTGGTAATAGTGGTAGGAGTCCAGTGTTCCCGCAGATATAACTGTCATTCCAGATACAAGTCCCACCCGCAGTACAAACCTCTGTGACGTAAGTTGTTACTAGGTTAAGGAACATTTATAATGCATGTACAGAATATAAATTAAGCCCTGGTGCGCCTTGATATATTCTAAACGGATTGGGATATTGCTGTAAAATCTTCACCATAACAGTTAAAATACTTTTTTGGAATTTTTGGAGGATAAAAATATTTCCCCCTTTTAAAAAGAAGGTAGAGGGGGTGACTTTAAATTTTAAAATTGTAACCCCTATCTTGTGACATATCATTTGATAGGTAAATTAAGAAGAAACTCTATGGCATGAGCAAAACATCCCTACAATGATCCTATAAAAAGTTATGGGCAAACAATCCCTTACATCTAAGGGTGTAATTTCAGTTCAGATACGCCTGGATATATTCCAAACGGACTGGTATATCAATGTACAACCTTCACCATTTTTATTTAATTACTTTTTAAGATTATTTGATGGTAAACAAATTTCACCCCTTTCCAAATCGGGGGTAGAAGGGGATAACTTTAAAATTTCAAATTGTAACCCCTATCTTGTGACATGTCATTTTAAAGGTCTATTCAATGGAAACACACTGACATGAAAAAAGTGTCTACGACGATCATAGCAAACGTTATGGGCAAGTAATCCCTTAAATTGTAATTCCACATAGGATGTACATTTAAGTAACTTCTTACCAAAGCTATGCACACCTAAACAAAACAAAAATCCAAAAATTAATTTACTAAGTGTTTTGAAGATTATGCATTGATATCTCAATCCGTTTTTGTGTATATTCAGGCGTTTCAGGACTTAATTTACACCCTTCTATGTAAGGGGTTGTTTGCCCATAATGTTTGCTAAGATCGTCGTAGATATGTTTTGTTCATGTCATTGTGTTCCTTTTGAATTTACCGTTTATATTATATGTCACGAGATAGGGGTTGCAATTTTAAAATTTTAAGTGAACCACCTCTAACACCTTTGAAAAAAGGGGAATATTTTTACCCTCCAAAAAATCCAAAACCAAATATTTTAATAGGCATGGTGTAGATTTTAAATCGGTGTCTCTATCCATTTTAAATATATCCATGCGAATCAGGACTTAATTTACACACTGCATAAGATTGCCTAGGCACGTTCTAACTGATTACGAGTTGTTTTGATTTTAACAGCTGATTTACAGTCATCACATTCGCAAGAGTAAACTGCTGTACGGCTAGTTTATATCCACACATAATTCCAAAAAAGAAAAGGTTTCTTCCCATTTGCGTTTTCTGACTGTTATAACGTGTGCTGTCCGTCAGTAAGTTATGTTCGTTTACTCCCCCTTTTTTATGTTCGGAAAAAATTGTTATGTTAAATTTGTAGCCCTTTAAGGTAATTCCTCTGAATAAAGAGATAGTAGAACTAAATTTAATATGTTATCACTTTACGTGCAATTTCATGCATTTAAAGTTTAAGTAATTTTGCCAATTCTGTAATCAAGGTTGTGAAACTATGTAATTTTGGCAAATCAAAACGGCTGAAGTAAAAGAGGTTTGTAGATTATATACACGAATTATGGCTTCAGTGAGTGCTATTTCGATTAATATATGGTTAAGGAAATTATTTTGTAATTAAATATAATTTTTGTACTACATATTTTGTATATATATTTTTTTTAACTGATATATTAATATAAAATACATGCATATCACTGAAACTATAGCTTAAAATGTAAATACACTGAATGTATATACTGTAACAGTTTTATAATTTTATTTAGACCTGATTGCCTAAATTTCCTTATTTACATTGCTGTAATTTTACGTAGAGCGATAACAAAAATTCCAACCCCAAAATCGATTGCACGATCTTAAACAATTTTGATAATTGAAACTGGTCGAATCGCGAATTAAGGTTGTTCATTGAACTACATCGGTTTTGGTACATAAATAGATAGTTTATCGCTTGCCTTATTTATGTAAACAAGAGCGTGTTTTTACTTTATCTCCGTGATTGATTAAAAAAGATATTTTTTGTTGTGTCTTAATGTAATTCAGATCTCTGAACAAGATCCTGAAAGTAATAGTAAAATTCAGGTATAATAAAAAATTATATCAATGTATACAATGTTAATAGTGTAACAGCAGTATTAATATAATCATTTTTGTTTGACTATAGTAACTTAAACAGATTATTGCAAACCGCAATCGGTTCGAAGTTATACCATTGTTAAGGAAACAGGATTTTCCCGGACATTTGCCATCGTTCAGTGAAATAATACAATCACTAACACTACGTTTCGAGATCTGTAATCTGATCTCTTTCTCAGGTCAGTGACTGATCTATTGCATAACTACATTCTCGTTTAAAGTAAACAAACATATCGAAGCGTTGTGACAAGTATAAGTCTGTAATCATCATTTTAGAGTTAATGTGCCTGGAATAGGCACAAAATATGGCTGTTGTGGCTGTGGTATGTTTTTGTTTACTTTAACCTAGATTGTAGTTATGTATTAGGTTAGACATTCACCTGAGAAAGAGATCAGATTGCAGATCTCGAAACGTAGTGTTACTGTTTGTATTATATCACTGAACGCTGGCAAAAGTCCGAGAAAATCCTGTTTCCTTCACAATACTACCGTCGTCTAAAACAAACCCAAAGTATACTACCGTTGTATAATAAATAATCACAAATACCACTGTAAAATTTTATTGTAGAGAACGATTCTTCAAATTAAATATTTCAACTACGAATAAAAATGTATAATCTTGCTAGAGTATGGCTTATAACAAATCCAATTACTACCAAGGTGTTATAGATTTTAACCGTATCAAGTACTTAATATCAATAGTAACATAAGTGATGGCGTTAGAGTTTGAGACAATAATTGTGATATTCAAAAGTTCAAAGTTCAAAAAACATTTATTTTCTTGAAACACAGAAATAAATGCATATTTCATGAGTTCTGTTGAATTCGCGCGGAATAATTTTTATAATAAAGCATAGTTAATAAATAATCAGTTGGCATGTGATTTATGCTATGTAGCTATTCTTCTATACAACTAACATAATTCACAAATGTTCTTAATTTTATCTTCTTAGAATTGTAATGAGCAATTACAAATAGCATAGTACAATTATGAACCAGCCAATATTACCAATGTTATTCAATATTAAATTTAAATATAATATAAAATAAAATAACAATGACCAACTAATAAGAAATTTAAATATACGAATTATCAAATAAATATATATAAATTAATAATTATAAATGTATATATAAATAACAAGAAAATAGAAATAACAAGAAAATAGAAATAACAAGAAAAAATGACTTAAAATTCAGGAAATTTCAGCAGACAATAGGGCCGGATACTGGTCTGGGCACACAAACCCGAACACACTACTATTATTACTTGCATATGCAATATCTTGTGTTAATCTGCTCGTAGATGCTATGAATAAATTAAGTGGATATTAATACATCAAACAATGGGAGTTCCTATGGGTATTCCTAGCTAATGTAGTAAGATCGTACATAATGCTAACAACTTCCTGAATTTTTTATATAGAAATTGAATACTGCAACTGTTTTATTGGCAGCTCAGCTCTATTCGGCGTTAATTAATCAAATCATTTCACATTCTACAGTTTTTAAAACTTTCCACTGTTAAGAGTAGTCCGTGATAAACGAATTTTATAATACTTATATAGTAATAATTGTACGAATAAGTATATGAATAAATGTTGTATTCAATTAGGTAACTTTGTGAATTGGGGGGGGGGGGTTCCAATATGAGAAAACGCGTCCATAAGAATGTCCACAAAAGCTGCTACCGAAAAAAAGTCGAAAATGACTAATTTGCGCATATTGACACACCCATAACTAGTTAACATAACATAGTTCCTCAAACACAGCTAGGTGATAGGTTTTTAGAACGAAGCAAAGTGTTTGTTTGAGATCAATTTTTTCAGAATGTATGTATGTTGGTTACTTAGTTAGTAATGTAGCCTTTTATTCTTTTCAGTGCCTACTGGTCCAAACAACGACATTGAATTCAATATAGGTTCTACACTTTAAACTAAGTACTTAAACTTTAAACTGTATTCAGTGAGTTTGCTCGGAAATACACCTCCGTACTCCATTATTTTCGGATTCAGAAATATTACTAAAAACTACAACGGAACTGTGTCTGGTTGTCCAGCAGCCACCCAGTGCAAGCTAGGTGAAGAGGTGTTCTCGTTGTCTAATCAGGTGCACAAATGAGAGCCCTACGTTGTTTTAGACATGGTCCCAAAGCACAGCGGAGCAGCTGAGTTTTCTACACGTACGTAGCTATAGGGGGAAGGGTTGATCCAACACGAATGTTGAGTTTAGCTGAGTTCCTTCTTTGAATCACCTCTTCAGACGGATGTAGACTCCAGATTCTAGGAGTGAAGTATGTGTGTCAGATTTCAGACACTGCACTAATCGAAAGGTAAAATGTCTTTACCTATTCTATACAACACTTAAAAAAGGGTTATCGGTCATGAGCCCAACGAACGGTAAGCGCTAGATATACGAAATCTAGTATATCTTACTGTATCTATAGGGAGTGTATTAGGGAGTGCCGATGGCCGAGCGGTCTAAGTCGTTGGACTTTGGGTCTGAGTTAGAGATAGCGTGGGTTCAAATCCTATCTATGACCGTTGCATTTTTTATCAGTACAATCAACCTCGTACTGAATAGACTCTCCCCTTTATTCGGATTAATAAAATCCTCGCACAGGCCAGTGGCCCATGAAGACGGACAGAATAAGGCTTAAAAGGGGATCGGCCTCTCCTTTAAAAAGAATCTATAAAAATAAAGATGTAATGCCTCTCTTAATTGATAAGTAAATCATACAATCAAATAGCTAGACCGATATTTATAATTTCTATTTTAAAATGTTCGTAAATAATAAAATTAGGTAATTATGAAATAAAAATTCGAAAAGTTGTAGATATATAGATCGGATTTCCAAAGGAAAGGGAAAATTCCAAGTGTTTCAAGAGGTAGTCGTGTACTGTAAATAGCAATGACGATAGTATTATCTTAATTTGTTGGCACCAGTAACGAATTCAAACAATATTCAGGGTATTTGGTATATTATTTCAACATCGCTCTAAACGTAAATTTCATGAACACAATTGTGAATATCTGCACCAAAGTACTGTTCTAAATATTTGGTTCCTTTATTAGTATGGCACAGTACTGTAACTGAAGGAACAAATCAAAGAGACCAACATGACACAACGAGCTATTTCTTTCGTGACTACAACTTTAGGAAATAAGGGAAAATAGCGAGCCAATAACCATTGTAAATGGAATCACAAAATAAAGCAGAAGACACAAAGCGCAATTTTGGAAGACGATAGAGGGAGCAGCGAATCCGATTTGCACTGAAGGGGAATACAAAAGTGATTAGGTGTACACAAGTCTATAGAAATCAGGCTGAAATAAGAAATTAGGATGATATAACGAACATATATTGGATATCAAGGACATACTCTGTACTGAAGCACGCTTACAGATATTCAAACCATTTAAGAACGAAAACTGAAGACCAAAGTGTACAAAAGAGGTTAACAGGCCGTGTGAGGTCCTAAGGGGGAATTATGTCTTTCGCAGATCTTAGCTGTATTTGAAAGTAGCCTGTTACCATACAGAGTGATGAAAAAATTGTTGTTCATCTCTTCACGAGAAATTGCTGGTGTTCAAAGTATGAACTTCAGGTAACTTTTTAATCAACCCCAAATAAAAAATATTAATTTTATAGGGTATACATGAGGTATAGATTCACAGGGAAATTAAATTTTAACAAGTTACAAATATGACATTCTTTCCAGTCGTATTGTGTGTGTGTGTGTGTGTGTGTGTGTGTGTGTGTGTGTGTGTGTGTGTGTGTGTGTGTGTGCGCGCGCGCGCGCGCGCGCGCGCGCTACTTTGGACCTGTTTATATAATTCTCCTAAATTATGCTTCAAATAGAGAATTTTGAGTTTCGCCTACAAATTATAGTGTACTTATAAAAAAATATTCCAATTTTTACTGTCTTATGAAAATATATTTTAAAGGTTGTAACCAAACATCTTTACATTTAAATACTCTAACTGAAAACTGATTACACCATCGGTTACATTTTTATAAAATAATTGTATAATAAAGTATATAATATTAATTATATAATAATAATAATTTAATTTTACTTTTATTTTGTTTCAGGAAAAGGCTTTACACAAGATTTCGATTTTAGCAAAAGAAGTCATTTCTGTTCATAAATCAGCTTCCATGAAACTTGAAAGCTTGGTTTTAATAAACTTTAAAATGTATGTATATAATGTTGATGGAGGCAAATGATTTTACTTGTAAGACATTTTTAACAAATAAAGAACTGATTTTCACTTGTGCTGAGAAGTTTATTGTATATTATTTATACTGTACTATATTTATATAGTATAAGGGTGAATTTGACAGGTTGAAAGGAAACTTCTAATAGGGAATAAACAATTATGTACACATTGTGATATATAAATTAAATACATATATTAAATTTAATATTAATTTTATATATAAATTGTGGAAAGGTGTGTATATATATATATAACAATTGTGATTGGTAGATTTAAGATAGTCTATCAATCACAATGTGTACACAATTCTCTATGTAATATACGATCGTGAATCTTAACAGAAGCTGAGCACCAGGGCCAAAACCTTTTTCTACACAACTACTGTAAACACCTTGTTGTTAGATGGATTTTTAGCAAATTGGAATGGGCGTTATATATTCTACATTCTCACAAGGCCCTTAAGCTTCATAGGGTGCTGTCAGACTAAATAATCTCATGGAAGACGTAGAACTCCTAAAAGACTCCTAGAAACCAAAAATTCCCTAAAACCGCGAATTCCCAAAGGTTAAACGCTCCTTGGCGCCTATAGCTGCCAAAGACCTGAAGCTTAGAATTTTTCAGGATTGGTTTAATTTACATTTTAGAGGCTTTCAGGAATCAGGCGATGATAAGTTTCAACGTCTTACGAAACTCGTGGTCTTACGTATTCAACGGAAGTCTGCCTAAATCTTGGGGTCTTGTATAATTTTGGGAGGGAGTATTATTTAATTGTATTGAAAAAATTACATTGCGTACTAAGTAGTACATTCAGAAAATACTCGTACATTAATATACTAAAAATTAGTTACTGTGAGTATGTTTACATTTTAAGTTCTCGTACTTTTATCCAGCTATAAAATTTAAAGAAACAAATTAAGCCTCTAGAAGTACAAGAACCCTGGTTTTGAAAACATTTACTAAACTATTTCATCCATGAAATTACAAAATAAATGGATAAGTGGATTTTTTAAAATTATTTAATCGTGTTCTAACACTTTTTAAGTAAACAAATAATAGGACGTGTTTTAAATCTTGGTTCAGATTCAAATTATGGCAATGATCTAACATTTCTTAAGCCATAGAGAAAGTATATTATACAAAGATTACTTGAGGTATAAGTAAGAGTAGACGCGCTGTCCCTTTTTTAACTGTAGTGCTCATATGAGGGGCCGATGCTCATACACAATCGGTCCATCTTAAACATTCGCTGATCATCGGTGTTCTTTTATCTGTTTTTATTAGCTTAAAACACGTCTGTTATACATTTCTTCAAATATATACGCATATTTTTGAACTTGGTTGCCGAATATTTCGAGGTATTTTTGCAATGCGAAAAATACATACCTCAAAGTTTGAATTATAAGAAATTGGCTTGTAATATTGCATTAAAATAATTCAACAAATTTTTCGTCTCTATATAGCAGAAAAATTGTTTATGTGAACAACAACAAAATACGTTCGAACAAACCTTGATAAATTAAAGAGAAAACATATGAGATATATGACTAGACTATGTTGTAAGTATACTTTAAAAATAATATTAATTATCGAATATATTAATTTTAATTTAATAACCCGTATAAAAACTACAGCATATCACATTAATCTATAATTTTTATAAATCTTTAAATTTTTGGTTGGTAACTTCTATACAGATTATTTTATTTTTGGTTAATTTATTCATCAGCTATTTTTAATAAAATCAAGTAATTCATACATACTTAATTTTTTTTAATTGGTTCCACGTTTTAATTATATTTCTCATAATTAAATATTACATGTATTTGATATTTAACGAAAATACATAATCGTATTTGGCGATTCCAAAGCCAACAAAGTTTGCCGAAATCATTCAGTTTTAAACTCTTTAGGATTTGTAGGCATATAACATATTTTATCTTGAGAGATGTTTTTCGTTAGTCACCAGTAGTTCGGAGCACCATCGTAAGGTGCCGTACAGCTTTCATTTTAGCATACAACTTTCTCCACAGCAAAATCCTTTCCACACACATCGTAGCTATGGCGGGAAGGGTTGATTTAGTATAAATGTTGAGTTTAGTTCCAGTTCTCCTTCCTCTAACGTAGCGTCTAGAGTCTGATGCTGTAACAGATTTGACTCCTGGAATCTGGAGCCACGTTTGTCTGAAGAGATCGAAAATACATTCCTCTTAATGCAGCGTTTAGAATCTGAAGCTGTCACAGACCATAACATAACCTCCTCATTGCTGTTTTCAATTGTGCACCTGATCAGGTAATGAAAATACCAATTCACTGGGTAGGGTACGATAAGAGGACCCGATGTTTTATATCGAAATTTGCAAACTTCGATAGTCTAGAATTTGAGATGCGAATGTTAGGTATCGATACTGATTACATTCTTCGATATAAAAAACCGGGTCCGCTTATCATACCCTACCCTTACATTATATTTTATATTTTGTAATCTAGATGTCTCTGATGTCAAAACTATGTAAATTGTTCATTGTTAACTTCTTCGTCATCGACTTTTTTCGATTTCTTAACATAAACATGGCTCCTGATTCCAGAGGTCGTCTGTAACAGCATCATATTCTAGACACTGCATTAAGATGAAGATGAACATGAGCTAAAATTAACATTCATTTGAGAAATCTTTTATTTTGTTCACTTTGACTCAAAGTTCTGAAAACCACATTGGAAAGTAAAGAGAATCCGAGAATACTCATCGACTATATATAGCTCAACACTGTTTCTGATAACATATGGCAATGTTTCTTTAAAATCTATATTTAGTCGTCCATACGCTGTTGTAAATTTTATTAGAGTTCCTTTATTTTTGTAAATCACGACTTGATATCTGTAAAGACCGAATAGTTATTTACGTCTCTAACTCCAGTCACTGCAAAAGGTAAATTTTTATTCTTAACCCAGTGGTTCATTCTTGTCACCTAGATGACATAAGGCTTGATGTAACTTGGTCAGCTCCTTGATGTCTGTGGTGCTATGGAACACGCTCGAGCAGCTTCATTGTTCTTACGAGGACAGCAGGATATTGCATTTTAGTTATAATAATTTTAATCTCCTTTTATTTCATATTTTCCACTGATATTAGTGTCAAACGCTAAAAGGTTGATGATCGGTTATGACCTTGAGGATTCGTCTTAATAAAATTTGGTTTTAATTAAGGACTTAGATTTCCCGTGGGGGACTGGCATCCTCATCGGCATCAGCCACTGTCTCAGATGGGATCGTGGGTGATGTACCATCCTCGTCTTGTGCTGCAACTTCTAAGGGAGTGGCAGGGCAAGGGGAGGAAGCCATCTTCCCTTATCACTATTCCAGTGACAAGGATAGAAAACCTTTCCCCCTCTTGGTTTGGCCCTGAAATTGAGAGCAGTTACCTATCCCTTCCTTTCCTGATGTTCCCACCCCTACTTTACCAACAACCCCAGACTAAGGTGTTATGCGACCCGTGCTGAGAGTCTCGTGGCACTGGGGGTATATTCAGTGTCTTCAACGGAGCCTTCTGGGAACCAGGGGACACCCAGTCGTAATTACCCTTATCTTCCTAATCGGGTCACTGGGAAGATGGACTGCAAATACCCGGTTCTCGTGGGAACAGAATGGAGAACGAAAAAGAAAATACAAACAAAACTGAAACACAAGAGGTAAGCGAAACTCAACCAGAAGAGCTACCGATTGAGCAATTAAGAGTGTCTGAGATAACCCCAATGGAGGAAGACAGACTTCTCTTGTCAGAAGGCGAAGTTCGGCCGGAAGAGCCAAAAAAGAAGAGGTGAGAAGAGGAAAACCGAGCTCTGATAAAACCACACAACGAAGCCGGTTCCTCAAAAGGGAACTTGGTTGGTGTCGGGGCCCCAGAGCAAGGGAAAACTCATTCCGTACCAGCCCGCAGGGAGGTAACGACCAATAGAGGATGACAGCGGTGCTCCAGATAAACCTACACCACAGCAGAGCAGCTATGGCAACACTCTGCCAGAAGATCCTGGCTGACGACATAGGCGTGGTCCTGATCCAAGAACCATGGACCATTGGCAGTCGTTTGATGGGGATGAGCACCGCTAAAGGTAATTTGATATACGGCAGTAACAACCCTAGATCATGTATATATGTCAGTAAGAAAATCAAATCACTAAAAATGGCACAAATGTGTTCTAGAGACACAGCCGTGACAGAGGTTCACTTGCAGACAGGTGATGGCAACATCAGAATCCTGTTTGCAGCGGTTTACCTCCCATACGATTCTCCAGAACCACCGCCAACTGCGGAGATGAGGCGGATTGTGGAGTTCGGAACCCTTACGCGGAGGCACCTGATTGTCGGTTGTGATGCGAATGCCCACCACACCGCTTGGGGGAGCAGCAACATCAACAATCGGGGAGAGTGCCTCTTGAATTTTATAGTAGAATCTAACTTAGTTATTATGAATCAAGGCCGTAAACCAACTTTTGTACAAAGAAGAGGTACAGGGGTAAGAGAAGAGGTCTTAGATATAACTCTGGCTAGCAACTATATTGCAACTAAAGTTTTAAATTGGAGTGTGCTAGATGAAGCATCTGCTTCAGATCATAGGTATATCACCTTTGACATGAGGTCGTACAAAATAAATGAGACCTATAGAAACCCAAAGAAAACAGATTGGGTACCTTTCAATGCAGAGCTAAAAAAGCAATCTAGTAAGGGAAAATGGGTATAAGGGGCAAGGGGTCGAGGACATGGCGAACTCTTTGCAAAACGCCATGAAAGAATCGTACCACAAAGCCTGCCCCGTGAAAAAAATTCAAGGAAAAAAGCATGTTGGTGGAACCAGGGGCTGGAAACCTTGAGGAAAAACCTTCGCAGAGCATATAATACATGCAAACGTGCAGGGAACTGGGATAGGTACTCTGCTGCCTTAACAGAGTGCAATAAAGAGGTGAGAAGAGCTAAGATAAACTCGTGGAAAGAATTCTGTCAGAGTATTGATAAGGTACCTCACTGTACAAAACTCCTAAAAGTCCTAGCTCGAAGCCCCATAAATGTGGTGGGTACTATACTTAGGGAAGATGGGACTCACGCCAAGGATCCTGAGGAGACTCTTCAGTGTTTACTGAATATACACTTCCCAGGATCTTTTCAAACCAGTGAAACAGTTGTTAGTGAATGGCGGCGAGAACCTAGAGAAAGCTCGTCTAAGGAGGACTGAAACTGCGCAAAGACTGTTATCAACTACTTAGGGATAAAACGGGCCCTGGAGTCTTTTAAGCCGTTCAAATCACCAGGTACCGATGGCATTTTTCCTGCTTAACTGCAGGAAAGTGAGGACTTGGTGATACCTCTGCTTCTACGACTGTTTAGAACTAGTCTAGCGACAGGAGTCATACCCTCATCCTGGAGGACCTCTAGGGTTATATTTATCCCGAAGCCAGGTAAACCCTCCTATGAGGTTGCAAAGGCTTATATACCAATAAGCCTAACATCCTTCTTCGTCAAGACCATGGAGAAGGTTCTGGATAGGCATTCAAGGGACACAGTCCTCATCAACCGTCCCTTACATCCTAATCAACATGCCTATCAGAAAGGTAAATCTTTTGAAACAGCCCTACACTGTCTGGTTGGCAAGATTGAGCAAGCTATTGAACAAAAGGAAATAGCTTTAGCAGTATTCCTGGATATAGAAGGAGCTTTTGATAATACGAGTATTCACTCTATATTGCCTAAGCTTACATCCAGGGGTACGGAGAAAACTGTTGTTAGATGGATAAATAACATGCTTAAGAGCAGAAGAGCACAGGCATCTCTGTGCGGAGTCACAAGAGAGGTCAAAACGCAGCGAGGATGTCCACAAGGAGGTGTATTATCACCAAGCCTGTGGAACATAGTTGTGGATGACTTACTCTGGACTCTGAATGAACAGGGTATGTATGCTCAAGGCTATGCAGATACTCATAAGAGGCAAGAATATGGTTACGTGTCTGGAAATGATGCAGAGAGCACTGGCCATTGTGGAGCGATGGTGTAACGAAGAAGGACTTGCAGTGAATCCTTAGAAGACCGGCATGATACCATTTACAAGTAGGAGGAAACTGGAAATCACACAGCCAGTCCTATGTGGGGGCCAGATACAGATAAGCAGGGAGTTCAAATATCTAGGAGTCAAACTAGATGATAAACTCATTTGGAATAGTCATCTGGAATACATAATCAGCCGATCTCAGACTACATTGATGATGGTGAGACGTGCGGTAGGATGCACATGGGGGCTTAGACCCGACATGTCACATTGGCTGTACACCAGAGTCATCAGACCAATGATGGTGTATGGCTCAGTGGTATGGTGGCCAAAAGTCCAACAGGTGACTGCCGCAAAAAACCTGTCAAAGGTACAGCGGTTGGCATGCTTGGGGACAATGGGCGCCATGAGAGGAACACCAACCGCTGCTATGGAAGTAGTGCTAAACCTCCCACCCCTAGACATATTCGTTATAGGAGAGGCTAGGATAGCTGCCTACAGACTGAACTGCAATGGGAACTGGCATCATCACCATGCTAGTAAGCACTCCAAGATCGTTGACATTCTCAAACTGGATATTCTAGAAATTATGTCTGACAGAATAGCAAAGGTTAAAAAAACTGGGAAAAACCATTTCAAGTCAACATTGTTGAAAGGAAGGAATGGTCAAAAGGTGAGCCTGACTACATGAAGAAGGCTCTAACCTGGTACACGGACGGGTCAAAGACTCTGAAGGGTACTGGGGCAGGGGTCTGGGGAGTCAGACCTAGTGTTAACTTAAGCTTTAGCCTAGGTAAACTGGCAACTGTTTTTCAGGCTGAAGTTACAGCCCTTGCAGAATGTGCAAGAGATAATGTGGAAAGGGGATACAAAGGCAAAACTATCTACATTAACTCGGACAGCAGGGTTGCTCTGCAGGCCTTGGCCATCCATGACTGTAATTCGAAGACAGTCTAGGAATGCCATAAGGTCATGAAATTGCTGGTGAAACCCAATAGTTATTCTAACTTGGGTACCTGGACATAGAGGAATCACAGATAATGAAGGGGCAGACAGTTGTGCTAACTTGGGAGCCAACTGTCCTCTTACCTGTCCTGAACCAACGTGTGGGGTCTCATATAACTTAGAACGTAGATCAGTTACCAAGTGGATGGTTAACAAACACCTACAACATTGGAGAAATACTGAGGGGAATGTACAAGCAAAGCGGATGCTCAAGGGACCATCAGGGAACATTGCAGCAGATGCCCTTAGAATTAGTAAAACGGAGATCCGAAAGGTGACTGGTTTTATTACAGGTCATTGGATATTCCAATGAATATGTATTCCAGTTCAGGAAACACTGTGCAGGAAATGTGGTGAGGCTGACGAAACAGCCAAGCATGTCATATTTGAATGTCCGGCATTACAGAACAAACGCTTAAGATCCCTAGGTGTTCTTATGCATACGGAAGAGGGGTTGGAACAGGAAAGCATTGTTCAGAAGATATCATAGTTTTGTAAAGGCCTGGGATTTGATACAGTTTAAACCTGGGAGAGGGTGCACAATAAGCCGGATGGCTGAGAGGCAACTACCAGGTCTAGGAAACCTGGCCCTCTGTTACAAAAAAAGGACTTAGATATTTCAGTTTCGAGTTATTGGAAAACAGCCACTTTGAGTACACCAATAGGAAAACTCTTACAGTGGGTTAACATATATATATATATATATATATATATATATATATATATATATATATATATATATTTCCTCAGAAAACTGACTTAGTTCTATAATCCAATATTTTGATACTTTTGATTCGAAAAGGCCAAATCCCCAGCGTGAAGTCTATTATTATTTTTATTTCAAAGATGTGCTTTAACTCTTTTTTGAGATCTAGGCCTATTTATTTATTTATTTATTTTATTTCCAACGGTAACCCATTTTTACAATTGATTAGATTATGGTAGAGATAGCATGCTTGAACAAAATATAATAATATAAAAGTAATTAACAATATTTTTATAAATAACAAAGATACTAATAATAACATGAGTAGGGTAACAATATAAACTATAGACAGTAACAAGTAACAGATAATAAAGTATGAAGTAAGATAACAATAGATCAACAGTGCAATTACGATATGAGAACTGAACATATTAAAGAAAAATCAAACAGTCGAGCTTAATAACAGTAGTAATAAATAACAAATGGCAATAAACAAAAATATTAAGTACAACAACAGAGAACAACGCAGAACAACAAGAACTATTAAATAAGCTATAGGAGTATTTACATTATGTATGTGGTGGAAAGATTATTTGTCTTAGGCACTTCTTGAAGGCAGCCGGAGTGGTGCTGAAGAAGTCCACCTCACCGGAGACTTCGTTACCCTCCCTCCCCAGACGAGGAATACAACTGTGATGACTGTAGAGTGTGGGCATGGCTCTCCTAGAGAAGATGTCCTGAGAGCGAGTGTTTCCTGGCAGCCGAAATTCCAGTAGTGCAAGTAGCTGAGGACAGTCAATTACCCCGTTCACCTGTTTGTGCAGCAACGAGAGGTCAGCCAATTTTCTTCTCGCCCACAAGGAAGGAAGGCCAAAATCCTTTCTCAAGCTCTCAACCGGAACGTCCAGATATGAGTAGCCAAGCCGCAATCCCATCAATCTTATGAATTTAGTCTGCAGCCGCTCCAGAGATTCAATATGGCCTGATTGGTAAGGACACCAGATGACGGAGGCGTATTCCAGGATAGGTCTAACAATAGTTTTAAAAATTGTTGCTAAGATTTTTGGAGATCGGAAGTCACTCGACGCTCTACACAGAAAGCCCAGCGAGGAGTTTTTTACAGATGAGAGCAATGTGCTCCCCAGGACCCAGATCCGAGGCCATTGTCACACCCAGGTCCCTAAAACACGATACTCTCTTCAATGCAGTGCCGAATAGATTGTAGTCAAAAATAATAGGATCATTCCTGTCAAAGGCCTTTGTAAAATCCAGCAGGATACAGTCCACTTGGTGCTGCCTGAGAAAAGCAGAGGTCACGTAATTGTTTAGGAGCATAAGATTCGTGATTGTAGACCTTCCGGCCCTGAATCCGTGTTGCTCTTCAGCAATTATACGTCCGAAGTCAAACTCCAGTCCGTCCAAGACAAGACTCTCAAAAACGTTGGCCAAAGCGCACTGGATTACAATGGGCCTGTAATTTGATACCTCACCTCGGTTCCCAGATTTGAAAATTGGCACCACGTAGCTAGTTTTGAGACATTTGGGAAAGTGTACGTTTGCCAGCAGAGAATTAAAGTAAGATGCAATATGAGGTGCTAGTATATGACTGCAGTATTTGAGGACTGAGGGAGGAATACCGTCCGGTCCCATACCTTTAAAGGGGTCAAGTGCTCTAAGTTTCTTTTCAACTTGGGAGGCCGTTAAAACAAGGTTGTGCATGCCAGTGTTGGTCTCGAATTCAAATGCACATCTCGGGGCAGCTTTATCTGTGTATACTGAGGAAAGGAATTCAGCGAAGAGCTCACACTGCTCTTGGGGATCTTCGGTGCTAATGTCTTTAAATGACATCCGAGATGGAATTGTAGTGGACTTGAGATTCCTAATGTGGGACCAAAACACTTTTATGTTTTTGGGTATGGAGGATTCCAAGAAAGAAATATATGAATTATGACATTCATTTGTAAGCAGTTTGCACAGGCTCCTGAGCCGTTTGAATTCCTCATAATAATATATTTCACCAGTTTCTTTAAAGAGTCTATGAGCCGTCTTTTTTGGATAACTATCATCTTTAAATCGCCACTAAACCATCTAGGGAATAAGCAGTTCTTTTGAGGCTTGAGTGGAGAGTTGAGCTTTATGACTTCAGCTAGGTTTTCACAGAAGGAAGTAAAATTTTTAATTACATTACAGGAGGAAATCGTAGGACAATTTTTTCTCTGGATCCACTCCCAGACAGCGTCCAAGTCACACTTCTTGAGATTGTGGCACGGGGTTGGGTTGAGTGGAATATCTATCTTCTGGAGACTGATGCAGAATGCTATAGGTGGGTGATTTACATCGATAGGTACAATAGTTTCAGTGGCAGGAAAGACTGTTTTATCAGAAATAATGGTAAGGACGAGATCCAGTATTACACCACGATAGTTCCTACCTTGGTTACATTGATGGAGGTGTAACAGATTTGATAGGTCTATAATACATTGTGACGAGTAGGGGGTACACATTGATAGATTCTGCCATGTCGTGTTGGGTTGGTTGAAGTCACCAAGTAGTAGTAAATCAGACTCCGGTGAGTTTGTAGCAACGACTTCGAGGACCGCAGCACAATATTTCTCATATATACAACTAGGCATATTTGGGGGGATATAAGCAGCCCCCAAAATAAGAATTTCGTTTCTCTGCTGGATACAAACAAAGACAGTCTCTATATCAATAATGCTTGTTGTAAGTTGATGACACTTGATTGATGACTTTGCGGCTATGAGAACCCCTCCACCACTTCCTTTGAGGCTATTAATGTTGGATCTGTCGCATCTGAATACCGAGAACCCTTCAAACCCGAGCTCAGCATCAGTAATACTCGGCGAAAGATTGGTCTCAATAAACACTAGGATGTCGTAGATGCACGTGGGAACTAATAGCTTTATAAGACTGAGCTTGGACCTTATTCCATTAACATTTTGGTAATATATTGTATGGGAGGGGTTACCGTTGGATTTGATTATTTTTTTGGGTGACGATAGCTGGGATGCCGTTTCTATATTTAATGGTTAGGTTCTCTTCCCCACCATCAGTCCTCCTCTTCAGTTCTTCCCGGAGATCATTCAAGTGTTTAGTTTCACTAGGAGTGCGATCTCTGGCCAGAACAATAACTTTTAATTCCCCATCGAGTACTGTTCTTTCGGTTTTAGCGTATTTACCCATCAACTGATTGACATCGGATGTACTTTTGAGAATGTTTCTTAACTGGGCGTGTCGATCCAGGGGACTTCCTACCAGTTCTGAAGAAGACAAAGTCATAATTTATAAGACCAGGACTTAGTAAATTGAATAATTTAGAAATTAACTCGCGTTCATGATCCTTTTTGATACTTATATTATTATTTTGTAACTCGGGTAGTTTAAAGAGCATCAAGTTGTAAGAACGCTTAGAACGATCATTAATTTCGGATATGACTTCATCAGGAGCAATAATAATTGGTTGACGCCGCTCAACTTCTTGCAGACGCTCACCTATGTGTCGGTCATTGTGCCACCATATGCTGAAATAAATTATAAACTGATCAATGTAGTTCAGTATTGTAATTTCTTACGCATGTGTTTGCTTGTGAGTGGTAAATTTAACCACTGCTGTTATAGTTTAATTTCGTTATAGTTTTTATTGGCAACACTGAATTCTGTGCGTTCTGCTTTCTGCTACAGTCTACAGCAGCTTAGAGATGGAAAATGTCGTTGTTTAGCTGCAACGCGTTGCGACGTTATTCTGCCAACCGATAACAGGTTGCGGCAACGTGTTATTTTTAGCAACTGTTATCGCTGACCGTTGCGCCTCGTCTATCCATTGCGCAACGTTGGTTCAATAACGTTTTCCAGTGGCTGTTACCTATAGAACGTTACTGAAATACCGTTTACTAAAACATGGACCACCATTCAGTTAACGGACTTTGTTACTATTATTAAGTGTACAAAATTCGTCATTTAGCTGCTTAGTCTAGTTACTATAAATTTATTTTGAGATAATTAAAAGTATCTTTTGGTTCAATTAAGTACAAAATACAGAATCGGGTTTTTATTGTTTTGAATGTAAACATTTCACAGCGCATTGTACATTTACACTATAGATAAACATTAAAATATTCAAACTGAAAAATGAAATATTTTAGTGTATTAAATATAATTTACACTAGGGATTACTTTATAAAAGCTATAGACAAAATAATACAAACCAAATAAAACGTTTCTGTAAATATTATTATATTAAAATGAACACACCCTAGGCTTTTTTTATAAAAGTAATTTATATACAAGACTAAAAGTTCTTTAAAATACATTTATCTTAAAAAATAACGTGTTTTAATTGCCCAAATTGGTATTTACACGGAAAATTGACAGTAAAATAAAACCGTTAAATACGTGTTAGTTACACTACTAGTATGTAAATGAAGAATACATTAAATGGATACATTACATCTAAAATATAATTATTACGAATGTGAAATACATATTTGATTATAAAATATATTGAAATAATTATAGCCTACAACTTAAGTAAGATTTTGTAAGTGTAAAGTAAAATAAAACGTTGGACAGTGATATTTAGCTATAAAAATGTACTGCTGTGATGTATACATACATATTTTAACTGATAACTTATATTAACTACAACAAATAGTAACACAAATGACGTTTATAATTGCAAAATGTATACATAAAAAACTATTTTATCACAATATAAACAAAATGGTTAACACTGCTATTTCTAATTAAATCATATAGGAACACTTTATAAATTACAAATATATACATACATAAACATATTGTTCAAATGTACATTACAATTACACTGTCAAATATTGTACTTAAGATTAAATGAAGATACACGAATGTATGGAGATTCAAAGACACAATTAAGCATATTTAGAAAATAAAATGGGCAATATAACCAAACTGTACACTATGGCTTCATATAAGATTAATTGCAAGAAAATGAATTACATAATTTCATATATTTAACTTGCAGAACTTATATATAACTTAAATTTTTTGATTTCTATTTACTGTAAGAAGATTTAGATTTCCATTCAAAAACAGCAACTGCTCTGCTCGTTTTGAACTCAGTCTTGATCGGCGTTCTGTCAAAAAATTTCCTGCTTTAGAAAAAAGTCGTTCACATGGGACGGATGTAGCCATGACGTTAAATTTTAATTTCACCAATTTGCTCATAATAGGGTATACATGTTGATTCTCTTTCCACCAGCCCATAGGATCTTTTTTCCGTCCTAGATAGCTGTCATCTAAGTACCGGTTCAACTCGACAATTGCAGCGGAGGTCTTCGTACCTGAAACCAATTCCTTCATAGCAGTGAACTCCAAAAAGCTTACAACGCGTTAAAGTTAAACAAAAAGTAAATACGTGTAGTTACAAGTAAAAACCCTAATTTAATTTATGAAAATTCTAAATTTATGAATAAAATTTTAAAGCGGTTACCTGTAGGTTTCTCCTTGGCAATTATGTTGTCAACGTCCTCCCAGACGGAAAATTTTGCGGAATCTACGTTGCCATCTTTGTTTTGAGTGTTACCAATTTCTTCATCATCTGCTGTGCAAGGTTTGCCATGTGTCTCTGTCCAGATTGCAGCTAAAAGTTCTGTACATGTTTTTTTGATCAATTGCTTTGCAGTTTCGTCTTTGAAGACAGCAAGTTTGAATCTGGGATCTAAAAGAGTAGCAAGTGCTATTGTTTTGCTGTGTTCAACATTTTCCATGCGTTTCTCGAGACCATGCAGCAGTTTCATTAATAATATTTTGAATAACTGGTTTGAATGGCTCCTTTTGCATTTTTTTACACACGGACATCAGGCCTCTTGTTAGGGGTATCACTTGGCTACCTGTCACGTAGCGTTCCCCACTAATCTGTGAAGTGACCCTCCTCAAAAGGACGTAAGATTGTGCTTAGCTCTTTGCATAATCCCCACTCTTCCTCTGACAAAACAGGTAAATTTTTATTTATTAAAGCGATAGTAGTTTTTACCGCGTCCTGCAGCTCTACAAATCTGGAAACCATATAAAATGTAGAGTTCCATCTCGTTGAAACCTCTTGAATAAGTTTTTTTTTTGGCTCAAGGCCCATATTTTTCTGGATATCAACAGTTTTTCAGTTGCATTTGTGCTCCTTTTAAAAAAAGTCACTATCAATTTTATTTTGTCAATTAACATTTTTACCAGCTTTAACGCATCCTGAAGAATCAAGTTTAAGGTATGGGCAAAACAACCAAAGTGCTCAATTTCAAGTCCTTTTGTACGCCCCTTTGATGTTACTGGCATTGTCTGATACTACGACTAAAATCTTATCAAATAAATGAAATTTGTCACAATAGTTTTTGATCTCTTTTGCTAGATTAGCACTTGTGTGAGAATCAGACATTTTAGAACATTCCAACAATATCGACTTTATTTCATAATTTTCTGAAATGTAATGGACAGTTACACCCAAATAACTTTCAACATTTGTAGAAGTCCAGGTATCAGTGGTTAGACATACACTTTGTACTGAGTTTAACTCATTCCGAACAAAATTCAAGCATCTCTCATGTTCAGCTGGAATCATACTATTGGAAATTGTTTTTCTACTTGGCAATTTATATGCGGGATTCAAAGCCGACACAAAGTTAACAAAACCTCTGTCTTCGACAATTGAAAATGGCTGAAAGTCAGTAATAAACAACTGTAAGAGAAGTTTATCGAGTTTTTTACGTTGAGTCTCACTCAGCTTTTTAGATTGGGTAAAAATGATCTAATACTTGACTGGTTACCGTCACTAGAAGATGAAAAATATGCACTTAGTGGATTTGAATTGGTTAGCGCTTCTGAACTTGGTTGTTCGGGTTCATTACGTAAAATTGATGTAGAGCCTATTGTAGAGTTTTTAGTAGAAATTAAAGCTGTCGTAGGGCTTGGCAAGTTAGTTGAAGTTTTAATCTTTTTTTGGTAAATTTACAGTAGGATGGCGCTTTTCAATGTGGTGTCTAAGATTAGTTATAGTTTGACTTATAATTTAATACTTGCCCACCATAAATCGCACTTAGCAGTTTTTATGTCAGCGTCAACCACAGTATAGTATGTCCACAAGTAACTGGTTTTTTTGCTTCTTGTTACCACTCATTTTTAATATAAATTAATTACAATGTAGATATTTATAAATAATAAAAACAGTAAACACAAAATTAAACGTGTTATTTCACATAACTTAATCACTCTACAGATTATTTGTCAAGAATTATTTTAAAGAAAACATTAAAGAAATATAGTTATTTTAAATAAAAATTTAAACCACATATAGTTTTAATAAGGCAGAGATTACACTGTATTGTTGCTCTTGAACAAAATTAAAACAATTGTACTGCGGGTGTGGGAATGGGATCATAATAGAATAAACAAAGTGAATAATCAGGTCAGGTTTTCATGTCCGAACAGGCACCATCCCCTCCCCCAAGCCGCAATGTCGCGTCTCCAGTATTTTGATTATTTTACTTTACTATATTATCGTTACGGGTGGTGTTGTAATAACAGATCAAGCTGCTGTTGTCATTGTCAAGCCGTAGATAGATTCCCGGCAATGAAATAATTGTCATCCTACAACTCTGTTGTTTGTCATAACACCGTTGCTCAAATAACAGGTGAAGAGTTTCCAGTCTGCCGCTATTGACTGTTACCAGCACAGGCTTACCGTTGCCGGCAACGAAACGAATGAATTCATTGTTCGTTGTCATCCTGTTATAACAGGGAGTTTCTGATAACACGTTGCGGGGATAAACTGTTGCCCGCGCGGCAACACTGTTATTTATCCTGTTATGTTAAATAACGCCCATCTCTACAGCAGCTACGCTACTAGTACTAGCACTAGACAAGAAGGTCCAAAACACTTTGACAAGAGGAATGAGGAGGTTATGTTGTTGTTAACAAGGTCTGTTTGAGTTCACAAATCTAATTAATCCTAATCTAATATGTACTGTACATAATTGAAGCCATCTAAAGACATGTATTCAACTTATTAATTAAAATATGTTTAAATAATATGAACAATGCAGGACATCAATAACTTAAGGTAAGTGAGTGTAATAAAATGCATTCTTTTATTTATCCAAAATTAGTGGTAGACTTAATTGTTTATCAAAATTTCTATTCTACTGGCCTTATCTCTGCATTGGTGATATCGTGGATAGGAGGGTGTGATAATTCAGTCTAGCAAACAGGACACATAGGCCTAATGTTTTTTAATTAATTATAAACGTTTGGGTAGAGTACAATAAGGGGACTGGCTCTTCATTTCGATTTTATTAAACACACCCGATTTTTTTAATTACACCCATCATATAATTATCCTTATACTGATTAATTAATTTAATAGTTAACTTGAGTAAACAGGTTTTAAGATTGTGAACATGACATTTGATACACGACTTCATTTCAATAAAACTGTTTGTTAACTTTAAAACACTAATCAAAATGGTATTGAGAGACAAAACATGAATTTTTCTTAACTTCAGTATGTTTGTTTTGTTATTATGATTTCTGTAATTATTTTAAATTATTCCTATTAAGACATGTTATATATAAAATTAATGCTTTTAATTTCAAACCTATAACTTTTATGTAGTATATTAATTCATCTTTTTATTGATTGATAGTTCTATTATTCGATAATAATAGTAAGCAAAACAAAAACCGGGTCCACTTAAGTACTCTTGTTCAAACATTTTACCTATGTTACCGTACTTTTCTAGGGTAGGGTACGATAAGCGGACCCGGTTATCGAAGTCGATATAAAAATATCATCGATACCTAATATTCGCATCTCGAATCCTAGACTATCAATTGATAAAAAAATCTGTAGTCCTAAATAACAATTATGTGTTTTAATTTAAAATATAAATATGTAGACATATAGGAAAACTCATAAATAATTAATAAATTACATAAATAATAAATCAACCAAAATGAGAATGATCAAACAAGAAAACTGATTATGTCGTAATTATATATTATTACGTGTATGTATAATAATAATTATTATTGTTATATATACATGTAATCGTATATATAATAATAATAATAATACGATTACGTGTTTTATTTGACAGTGTTTAGAGCTGTTGATTTAGATTAAGTTAATTGTTTAAACTAATCAATCAGTACTGATTGCTTGTATCGATGTTTATGATTATTTAATATCGTTTGCCAATTTCTATATAAAAAACCGGGTCCGCTTATCGTACCCTACCCCTTTTCTATACTAGGCCTATCTACATAGTCCATGAGCTGAGTGCCAATTGTGTTGTATAACCTGTTTTCTTGAAATTAACACAAGATTTTTTTCTAAGAAAGGGTATCAAAAGGAGAATTCGTAAGCATCCTGTATATACAGTACCTCGTTCTGGAATGTTTTATTTCCAAGTGAGTAACCTCAGGTATGAGATATGACTGTACAAAAGAGTTGTATAAATCATATTGTTCTGTTGTTTCTTTGGATACAATCTACATGAAACATTCAAAGGATTATTTTTTGTACTTTAATACAAAGTATTTCCCGATCTTATAAGATCTGGTATTTTCTCCTGAAAATGAGAAACATTTGACAAAACCTTTACAGATTGTAATGGTGTAATACAAATGTAAACAAACACAAATTTAAAAGTCCTCTTCTTCTTTTACTCTTCTTCTTATTTACCTAATAAGGTAAACACCAATTATTAGGTATCTATTCTATTGAACATAAATTTGGGAGTTCTATGACATTTGTTCTATTTGTTGTAAAACAATGTTTGATAGATCTAGGCTATTGATCTGTCAAAAAACCATTGCAGTTTTGGTCCATTTGCCACTTTTTTGTATATGTTATTGTAATATGTACATATTCTTAGTTAGTGTTTTTTTTTTATATTTTCTTATTAGATGATAAATATTGTATCTTTTGGCTATTTTGGTATTCTCCAAAAAAAATTGGGTACATGACCAGGGAACTCGATATTCGTGGTTTTGCACTAAAATAGCTCAGCAACCACTAGTTTTGACAAGGTATCGTGTTATGAGTGCTAATATTTTTCCCAATTTAATATTCAAACTCTACATACTTTTGCAGAATATACATAAAATGAGTGTATCTTTTTATAAAGCATAATGTAGGCTACATTTAATAACAGTTTAGGAAACAGGATTTTTCCGGACATTTCCCATCGTTCAGTGAAACAAGAAACAGTAATTATGTATTAGGTTAGTTCTTTACCTGAAGAAGAGATCAGATTGCAGATCTCGAAACGTAGTGTTTCTGATTTCTTGTTTCACTGAACGATGGCAAATGTCCGGAAAAATCCTGTTTCCTTCACAGTTTAGGAAAACTCCACCAAAATGGGCTTTACAGTGTAGAAGTTATTATATGGGCAGTTGGAGAATGAAAAGTCTTATTGAGTTTCTTCCTGTTCCTTCTTTGGTTTTGCCCAAAATATATAGTGTGTTGCTTAATAACCACCACCCTCCTCTCTCTACAGCAATGCAGGCTCAAGTTGAAATCTGTGGTGGGGTATTAGATTGTATCTGTAGCCTAACTTAATTCTTGTTATAAAAATAATACACTGCCAAATTTTTTAAACAAAGAATTTTCTTCAAAAGTAAAATAGACTATTCATTTTTGTTTCAGAAAGTTGGCAAGACAAAATGAGTTTCCAATGACAAAACAATGGTGATGAACTCAAAGGCTGCAGAAAATGTCCCTTTTCTGTTCTCATCGGCGAAATATTTTCCGTCTGACAGTACTGATTATCGGAGGAATCTTGCTGTTCAACGAATACTTGGTTTATTTCTTCTTTTCCCTGACATGGCCAAAGGTGGCGTGTGGAAACATTGACAAGTTGCACTCTGTGATGCTAGTCGCTGATCCGCAGATTCTGGGGGAGAAGTCTGAACCATTTATTGCTAGATGGGACAATGACAGGTCAGTTGTTGCCCTTATCTAGACATTCAGACTTTCTTTTTAAAATAATTATACATTAGCATATTTTAAACACATATACATACATATACTAGGGTTCTCTGATGTAGCTACACCTATAAATTAATTTAAAGTAAATTAAATTATTAAATTTGGGAATCTGTCTGTTGATTTCTTTATAAATTACTTTTTTTTATTCAGGATTTTGTAAATTTATGATTCGCTCGTTAACATTTAAATGGAGAATTGAATTTATGATTTACAGTTCATTTAGTCTGTTTTCCCATCTACTTTTGAAATCCTTGACATAGACATTTTCTTGATGCAACATCTTCTGTGATTGCTTTATCAAACCGGTCTTGATATCAAGGTTTTTTTATAAAATAAATTTTTGTTTTCTCTTGTAATAAGAAAAATGTATTCTCTATAAATAGGTCTGAGACTGAAAACAGCTACGTCATAAATGGTCAGTAATATGGTACCTGATTATAACACAGGTATCTTTTAAGAATTGTTCTTCTCTTTATAGGGTATTCTTGGTTTTTTTATTCCAGAATAAAAAGATTTCAATAAAATATTGTCACTTTTCAATCATATTTTAAGCTGTTGATTTGTTAATTATTTTGGGATAACATACATTCAAAATATTGTTATCGGAAACGTGTGAAAAGTGCAGCAGTATCAAAGTGTCGAGAACCAGTGATACTTTGATACTGTTTTGTTTCAAGATATTCAGGTATGATGCACATGAAGATATGAAGCACACTTTGAAAAACAGCTAATAACAATGTTTTGGTTGAACAGCTGATTACATCTTACAGAATGTTTATTATTCATAACTAATGTTTGAACCAATGCATTTGTTATGGGAATTTTCATCAACTATAAAATCATAATTTGAGGGGGAAAGAACCCTTCCTTAGTACCAAATTTCATGTCTATATCAGTTACTTCATTGATGTCATTGTTGTTTTCTTAAAGTTATAATATGTTTAAAAACATTATACATATAAAAGCTTTGTGAAGACTTCCACATGAAACATCCATTAAATTGAGGAATATAACAATTTTAGAAGAATAAATAATTTTTTTCCATCTAAATCTATTGAAAAAGTTAATTTACACTTAAGTTATGAATAACAGTTAAAAATTAATTGTAAAAGATCCTGAACAATCTTCACACACCTATTGTATCACAGTTTTTTAACAAAATGGTATTTGACAATTTCCAAAGTTATTTTGTAAATTTTAGGGTGGTTGACTTTTTACCACAGATCATTTTTTATTTGTATAACCTTAAACTTATTTAATCCCATATCTCTTAAGATTCTTAAATCCTGTTACAACCCTATCAGGTACCTGAGACGATCATTTGCTACTGCCCTCCGTCATGTGGAGCCGGAACTTATAATCTTCTTGGGTGACTTGATGGACGAAGGCAGCATAGCGACTGATGAGGAATACCAGAGATATTTCCAGAGGTTCAAGGACATATTTCAACTTGACTACTTTCCAGCAAATAAGGTGATATTAGTTAGACCTACAAGAACTTTTGAAGCTGTGTATTTGTGCAGTTTACATGTTTTAGTTTAGATGTTAGTACAATAAAGATGACTTCAACATGCATATGATGACAAATCTTGCTATTAAAGATATTTGCCCCTGATCGCGCACAATAATTCACAAAACTGGTGGTAAAATGTGTTAGAATGTTAACTGAACGTCAGACAACAGATGCGCTCTATTTGTAATTCTCGGCCACCTGTTATCAATCCAAAACTGGTTGTCATAGCAACGGAATGCAATTTTCCACTTTACACAAGCAGTTTAATAATTATTAAGAACTGCACAAGCTCTGTTCGTTTGTCAAATTGTGTGCTATTCATTACATCTGTACATTGTTTACAGCAACTGTTGGATGACTTTAATTAAGATTTTATTTTTTATTGTGATTGTTTTTTTCTGTTTTGTATGAATTTGAAAACGTTGTTTTGTTTTCTGTACATATATATTTGTAAGTAACAACTTTTAAAAGTCTTTAAAAAACCGTTTACATTAATTTTACTTCCTGTTAAAAATTTAGAAATCTTAATTAAAATAGAACTTTACGTTAATTCGTTTTTTAAAGCTAATTACATGCTAGGGGAAAGTATGGAAAGTTATATACAGCACTCTTAGGGTTAATGTTCTTTTATATAGCAAAGATAATCTTTTGGGAAGATAAGATTGTTAGGAACATAATAATTTATGCAGGAAATTTGGCCTTAATATGAATTGGTACTTTCTGATTAAACAAACGCTATTCATACACAAAACGCTGTGTTTTTTTACTATCCCTCTTTTTCATAATTTGTCAATATCTGACCGGATGTAGATCCGTTGCAAGATCAGATTATTGGTCCACAGATTATCATCTTATAACCATCTATTACTAAAACATTGTTCAAGAATATAATGTGTATTAAATCTGCAATGTGCTGTGTGAGGTTTGGCTCAGTTTATTAAGGAAGTACCATTTTGCTGTTGGTATATTTCTCAGATACAAAATTCTGTATTTTACAAAGGTAATCAAAATATCTACATATATGAAATATATTCTGGAATTCTATTATAACCAAACTTTTCTGGAACGTATATTGAACAACCACCCTTCATAAACATAGAACTTTAAGTAAATTTTAACAGTAAGTAAATCTAACAATTATTACTAAATATTTGGTTCTTTCATATTATTCGGAGGCCACTCTGTTCCTATCTACTACTCGTTATTACGTGATATAAGTACGTTTATATTAGGTTAGCATTAACATGTTACTAGTAGTGCCACTGTTAAAGTTAACCTATACAAGCGCTCATGTTATCTTAGCTTGCCTTTGGATACTATCTTGAGGGATGTTTTCTCTTTTCGCTAGAAGTGTAGGGTGGCACGAACCACTGAAATCCACACTGATAGCCAGGTGCATTTCCAATTGGTACTTACCCAACCTCAGATCATGTGCCAGGTTGTCCAACATGATCTGACGTTGCAAAAGTACCCATCAGGAATGCCCCTAGCCATCAGCGTAGGCTTTTATGGCGCCTTTGGTGCCATCCCGCTCTTCTGACAGATAAAGAAAAACAACCCTCAAGATAGTACCTAAATTCAAGCTCAGATCACTTAAATGTTTACGTTAACTTTTTCTATTTATAATTCATATGTATTTACCTACTCGTATAGCCTAATAACAAATAGTAGATAGTGACAGAGTGGGCTCAGGATAACACAAAAGTACCAAATATTTTGTAAACTCATTCAAATGAAGATTAAAGATCAAATCAATTTCAAGTATTCTTTTCTTTACAGACTGTGTTTGCACCTGGAGACAACGACATTGGTGGGGAAGATGAGCTTGTGACTGATAAGAAAGTTAACCGATTCAAGCAACATTTTTCCTCACCAACAATCTATAATTTAGGAAGAGTCCAGTTTGTTCAGGTATGTTTTGTTGCCTATTACTTACACTTCAATATCATTGGTAATCTTAATTGAAACAGTAATATTCATAAGCTAATACATAATAAAGCTATTTGATAGCTGAGGCTTAAGAAGAGAACTGAAGGTGGTATTGTTGTGAGGTAGTAACAATCAGCTATGATAAAGATATTTTTCCTAAGTGCTGACAAAAACGGTTGCAATTGACAGACTTTTATAAAATCCAAGTAATGGTATGCAGCCTGTTATTATAGTTTGCCATTGTGTTAACCATTTCTAATCGGATTTATTTACCTGTTTGGCTTCTCAGCTCATATTAATTTTATCATATTTTAATTTTTAATCGTGAAAACACGATTTTTAGCAAACTAGTGGTTGTAAAAATGTATACATTATTATATTTTATAATAGTTTATAGTGTTTTTAATTTATTGTAATTAATTTTCATTATAATGTAATAGTGTTTCAAAAACTATACTTAAAATAATAAGTTTTGTATTTTAACATAGTATGATATCTTTCGAAACGTTTTACAGAATGAAGACAATAACGTTTCGTGCAGGTTATGCAGTAATACAATAATGCTCCTTACAACAAGCATGACAGATGTGGTGCGACATTGCGATTTGCAGTTCTGCTCAAATGTCGGACAGCATCCGACATCGTAATGACATTACTTAAACTTCATTTTCAGCTGGTCTGCGATGTTTCTCCTTGGTGCTGTGATCACACGACATTCTCTGGAATAATACGACAGCTGGAAAACTATTGTCATTTGCTGGTTCTTGTGTTTTTTGCTGTTGTAGCCAGTTTGCTATCCTATTGTTGGACATGTACACGTCAGTAACTCAATATGTCATTGCTAATTATTTCTTATCTTTCTGATTTCAAAGTTATCGCTGAGTTAGAAAATGACAATGTTTCTAGTACTGTTAAAAATCTACAATTTTATGGTAAGGACGCTCTTTCATCCCTAGAAAACTTAATAAACAGAGGCAGTGATTATAGCCTTGGCCCAGGCCCAATAGCAAATAGTGATGGTGGTGATGATGGATTGGGTAAAAGTTAGTCTATACTGTATATTATATAGGATGTGATGTTTCTTATTTTCCTTACACATTGTTGAGTGGGAAATGACCAAACGTATGTGAACGCCTATTAGTTGGCTAAAAATTAAGCAAAAGTGACATCATTGCAGTGTTGAATGCTGTCCAAAATACAACTGAAATGCCAAAGTTACAATGTCGGACTTATGAATCGTAAGGCTTAAACGCTATTGACCATGCCCAATTTACAGGTAGACAAAATGCAACGTGTGGTGCCACTATTGTCCCCACTGTCTCCGAACGACAACCAAACTAGAGTTGTGATCTCACACATGCCACTCCTGGGTCTGCCGAGTGCTTTCGCTGCTGAGGTAACAAAGTAATTTGCAAACAGAATTCATAGAATCTTGCTAATGCAACCTTGCTTGTCCAAAACTTTGTTTATCTAAACACCTTCAGTGGGAATTAATGTGGCAAAATAATTGTAGCTTAAAAAAATGTTGTGTTATGTTAACATTTGTTATCTCTAATTAAAAATGAAGAAAAATAAACAATCTCTAATAAAATCTCAGCCACAAATTTTAATTAATAAGGCATATTTATATTAACTTATTGAATAATAATTAAGCACTGTAGCAACTAAATGTGACACATATATCATGTTATGTTGAAAATTTACGCTGCCATTAGGCTCCTTGTTAGACAACATCTAACAAAAACGTCTCACAGAAGTAACTTTATCTAATAGATATATCTTTTCGCCTGAGCACCTTTAAGTTTGTATAGGACTATTAGGGACTTGTCATACATTGCAATAGTTTAATTCATTGGCAGGAGAAGGAGTGATAAATTGCGGGGTGATAAAGAGTACAGAGTCAGTGATGTTAGATGTCATCTAAGCATATTAACCATATCACTAGATAGTTGTTGATGTAATTCTAACTATCCTATTGGTTATGCCTACATTTGTTACCATTTCAGTTAACCTGAAACTTCATTTTCTAATCAGAGTTCAGTCCCAATCAGTTTGAGTAAATGAGACTCTTCTGTAATTGATAATATTTAAATATGAATTAGTCTATGTTATGTGGCTTTCTACCCTAGTAAAGCAGTTCAGAATATTATTCTTATAAATAAGGAAAAGTGAGGCATACATAAGAAGATTGTATTAGAACAGAATTATTTTTAATTGGTTTTGTTTTAACAATCTCATCTCTAGCAGTCTGACTGAATAATTCATCACTTTGGACTTGGATCGTGGAAAAAAATTAGTCTTGCTTTCTTGAAGGTTGTAAAAATTTGATCAACTTAAACTCACGAGTTATAATATTTTTCAATCAGTTACATTATTTATAGTCATGGACTAACCCTCCTCTAAACAAACAAGTTTAAGTGATCAAGCGGTTCTGACCATATACAGGTGCTCCAGAAGCTGAGACCTCAAGTGATTCTGTCTGCACACGATCACAAGCTGGCTCGGTTCTCTGGAGATATCGAGACCGGAGAGCGTCTTACCGTCGACACATCTTCGGATAATTGGCTGGCCAACTGGGTGAGTCATCTAGCCCACAGTATTATTGCCTCAGTTAATGTATGATCTTACTTGAGGTGTTATGGCATACAATTTTCACAGTAAAATAGAGCTACTGACCACTCTGAGTAATGATCCCAGGAACAACATCCAACTACATACTCATAATTTTCACCAAGGTGTTCCAGTTCTCAAAGCGTGTCAAAAAATCGTAAACATAATTAGAAATATTTTGGTTGTGAGGAGCCAGATTTTGTCTACCATTTTGGGCAAAACACACAATGTGTCACATATCACTGTGAGGCTGAAATATTTAAAATTTAAAATTACGTTAACAAATCCTTACACAGTTTAAACTGGAACACCTTGAGGATAGTTGTAACACTGACTGTGAAAGCCACTAATACTTAAGAGTGTATACTCTTAATTTACATTATTGTTGCCAGATGGTGTGGACATGTTCTAATTATTTTGCCTACTTTTTTACAATATTGATTTACTTGCTATTTGACAAATAACCTCTATAAACGTTACTGTACTTCTGTATAGGTACGACTATCTTTGTGAACTACACTGCTATGTGTTTAGAATTTGAATTAATTTTTATCTAAACTGTATTTATCTTTACAATAAAGTATCAAGCAGTTTATGTACTGTCAATTCTTTGTCTATTTGTATTCTTATTCACTGTTCTCACCATTTATGTTGCTGTTATTGAAAAAATATTTCAATTCTTTCAGTTCATGTGCCACGAAGACTCTTGATAAAAACTACTGATATGTTGTATGTTAATACAGATACATTTTGCCTCTTTGTTTGTTTGTTTTTATTCTTTCCATCACAAGGAGTTATAAATAAAATTTAAGTTCTAAATCTGTGGCATATATAAATTGCATAAAATATCAAAATTGACGTGCCATAAAGAATTGATAAGATTAAAATTTGTTTATTGATGTGAAGTTTTAAAAGTCACATGTTAGTATTTTCAAACTAGGACATGACAACTTTCATTATTAACTTCAATAAATTTGAAGCATTTCAACCTTACAGCTAGGTTAAAAACGTATAATATTTTAATATGGATGTAATTGATTAAAATAACACAAAATGTGATAATTGTATTATTTGAATGGAGTAAATTTTTCACACAACATTTTTAAATGTGTATTTCTTAGGCAGATCCATTAGAATTTGCTTGTTTGAAGATAACTGGTATGAGAGCCATATAAAGTGTTATCATATCTGTAAGTTTCCCAACAGTTGATTAGTCACACTGCACTTATCTGGACGACAATGAGATTAGGTTTCTTCATCACTCAGATATGAAGTGTAAAATTGTCTTCTTTATAAATTACAAATTAAAATCTTCAATATTCAGCTGATGAATGCATCGGAACATAATGACACTCTTATTGTCCATTTACATTTATTTTAACCCTTTCACTGCCAATTCCTGTTTCCCGTACACTCCTGCAACTGTAATAACAGTATTACTACTAGGCCTTCATGTTCCAGCAACCCTCATGGAGGTTCCAGAGGTCAGATCATCAGACCTATGAGGTGGTTGTACCGACATGTTCGTACAGAATGGGCGTCTCCGACATGGGCTTTGGAGTCGCTCTCTTCGGTATGGTTTTACATTATTTGTTTGTCGTCATGTATTGACTGATAGTATACATTAATAAAGACGACTTACAACTTACAGAAAATCGTAAATTATGTTTATCTCAAATATGTTTGTTATTTATTTTATTGTTTTATTCATTACAAAATTTAATTTAACACATTACTAGCTTGGTATTTTAGATGTATAGTACCAAAATAATAATACTAATACTAAGGAAGCTGTGCTTTTTCTATAATAAGTTTATTTATTTTATTTATTTATTTATTACATGAACATTAAGAACAGTAATTTGTCAAGTTACAATAAGTAGAATTAAGGAGATGTGTTCATTAATTCCAGGAAACTCTTCTATCTTGTACACAGGATTCCTCAACAGGAATTCTTTAAGCAAGCTCTTCAGTCTGTTGCCAGTCAGGGGTCCGGAAGTGGTCTGGAAGGAGGTTTTTCAGTTTTTTGGCCTACGTATGACGGTTTTTTTCTCGAAGAGGGCTGTTCTATGTTGGGGTAGGACGAATCTAGAGGCATGGCGTGTGGGGTAGCTGTGAAGGTCCATGTGAGTCTGCAGGTTTAGTGTGTCTGCATATAAAATGGCTTTCATAGATGTAGAGCGCAGGTACTGTTAGTATGCCTTAGGGTCTGATAGGCTTGACGACAGCTTTGCTGGGACTTCCAGGTTTGCAATTGTCCTAATTGCCTTCTTTTGTAGTACAAGTACTCTCTTCAGATTTCCCGAGGAGCTTCCCCAGATTGTAAGATTATATCTAATATGAGATTCTACTAGAGCGTAGTATGCCATTTTTTGCCGCTTCCTGAGTGCCAACCCATTTAATGCGCTTAACAATATAGACACCAGTGCTGATTTTATTGCAGATGTTGTTTACATGGTTTGCCCATGTGAGTCCATTATCTAGAGTTATTCCTAGAAACTTAATCTGATCAGCCACTGCTACATTGGGGATACTAGTGGGTAGAATTTTTTTTCTGCTAAAATGTACTTGTGTTGTCTTGTCAGGGTTTATTGCTAAATCATTTTGTTTTACTGTAGGCTATGGCTTTGCTTTTTGAAGAGATGCAACAGAGTTATCGTACAATTCTTGAGCTGTGTCATTTTTTAAAAGGAGGGTTGTATCGTCTGCATACATTATGCAGCTGGTACTGTAGTTGTGAATTAGAGCTGGGAAGAGTCGTTAGTCAACAAAATGAATAGAATAGGTCCCAGCACGGATCCCTGAGGAACTCCTCTTATTATTGGTTTAGGATCTGATCTGAACATGGTAGTAAGGCCAGCTGTAGTATGTTGGATGTCTACAACTTGGGATCTCTCTTTAAGGTAGCTGACAAACCATTTGTTTTCTAAGCCTCTTACTCCTAAAGTTATAAGTTTTTTAGAGATCAGCTCATGTCCCAAACAGTCGAAAGCCTTGCTGTAGTCTAAAAAATAAAGGCTGTTACAAATTGTCCTTCATCTATGTTGTCGATTATAGACTCAACAAGGCTTATGATGGCAGAAATAGTTGATTTTCCTTTTTGGAATCCATGCTGACAGTCAGTAATTAAGGCTTGATTTTTTGAGATGGGTCATTAACCTGTTTAGTACTATTTTTTTCTATAATTTTTGAAAAAGTTTAAATTAATGATATGGGCCTGTAATTTTTTGGGTCGGTTTTTGGTCCTTTTTTTATGCTTTGGATATACCCTGGAGACTTTCAGTTTGGTTGGAAACTGCCCTAATGAGAAAGATTTATTTATTATGGATGTGAGAGGGGTAGTTAAATTCTTCTGCACAGTGTTTTACGGTTTTTTATGAGAATTCGTTCTATGCCACTGGATGGTTTGTTTTTTAAGCTATGTATGACTTGATTTACTTCTTTGCATGTTGTGGGAGTCAGATAAAATTATTGTGTTAAAGGAGTGTTTGAAGGGTTTTGATCCTCTTCCAGTCTGCAGCCTCCCAATTGTTGATTGTTCTGTTGAATTGTTACTTCTGCTATTTGAGTAAAGTAAGTGTTGAATTGGTCAGCTACCTGAATAGGATTGTCAACAACTGTATTGTTGATGTTGAGCTTAGGGCAGTTTTGACTAGGTTGTTTGGCATTTCTTTCTGTGTTTATAAGATCCCATACAGCTTTTGACTTATTGTTAGAGGTAATTATTTTCTGTGCATTAGCATTTTGCTGTAATGTCCTTAGTGTGATGTCATACGTCTTTTTTATGTTTACCATTGTTGCTTTGTCTTGTGCCTTTCCAGTTAATTCATAGGTAATTCATAATTCAAAGTTAAGTAACTGATGTGTAAACTGCATTGAAATAAGATTCTTACTGTATAAAATTATAAAGTAATTTATTTATATTTTAGTTTATTTTAAGAACATAGTAATGAATATTTTATTACATGATGTTTATAATTATAAAAATCAACCTTTTATCACTATAAATCAGTTATTTTAGGATTGTTTTATGTTATAATTGATTCTGAAATACTCTATTCACTCAAGCAAAAATGTAAAATACTAAATCTAAATCTAATTTGTCCTGTATCTGTCAATGAAATTATTAATTATATATTTAAACACACATATGGTACAGGTATAAGCATTTTCTATATTATATAACAAACCTATTCTTTATTCAAGAAACGATGTAGAAACATTATTTATGAAAGTATAATTACTCATCATCCACAAACTAACAGATGGCACAATAATAATTAAATGCACTAATATGCAGGCCTTATTTACTCACAGCACATAGGCTTCCGAATAGTGTCAGTAAAAAGGCCATTGTTGACATGGCCAGCTCTACCATACAGTTTCGAACATTTTCAATCTTTTCCGAAGTTGCAAAACACGAGCAGATATACTTAGTGCTGTGGATTTTCCATCCCCAAGTTGAATATGCTACACATAATAGCAATAACTCGCAAAAAAACTGAATGGCCTCTTTTTGTTATGTTTTAATTTTTTATATACCTCTAATAAAACGGAACTTCAGAAAATCTGGACTCGATTAAATGTGAATGTATAATACAGCCATAAAAACATAAATTAGTATTGTGTTGATTTTTTTTAAATAACCAAACAGACAGTAATATAGTTTATCTCAGACAGGAGGGGGGAGGCTTGGTGTTATCACGTGCTGTGGCTGCCGTCACGATTCCATGCTCTCATCCTGTACTTGTGCGTCATCACTGTGATGTTGGCAGCAGTGGTTGTGACGCAATGCTGTCTCCGCCCATGTCGTTCCAGGCACAAGTCGGCATTATCATACAGATTCCTGTAATGTAAGTTTCACTTTGATCCTATGGGCTCTTCTTTAAAGCTGTGATGTTAGGATTGCTCGTTGATTGCCACATGTCTAGATCTATATGTACTAAATATAAGTTAGAATTCATCAAATGGGTAGTATAAAAGAATTTTAGTATTTTCACCTGTGGCAAGCTTAGAAAATGATAAATGAATGTTTATTTAATCATTATATTCATATACTTTAAGGCAGACACAAATCATTAATGAAATGTATTTTATTGTTCGCATTTATGCTTATTTAAAATCAAGTGGTTTATAAATTTAATATTAAATTGCTCATATATAAATAATTATTATGATGGTTCTGGTTCTACTCATATTGCTAGAACAGGCATGATGCAGGATGGAGGGTGGGGAGGTCAATCTGCGTGGGTTAGGTCAAGTACGCCTGTGATCTAACTTGGTGATAAGGTCGGCCTCTGCCACACCTAATCTCAGTAAACAATCCTTAATGTAAACTTCTCAAATAGATTTATGTCCTTTTAATATTTACACAGGATGCAGTAAATAATATGAGAAATATACGAACATTTGTTGTGGATAAAAGATATTATTTAGTTATAAAGGTGATCATTCCAATTATATAAAATAATATCTCATATAATGGGATTTATAATGAGAACATCTCGATATAAGAGTACTCTTAGACAAATTCTTGTAAAAACAAAACCAAAAAATGGCACACAGGATTCCAAAAACTGTGTTAACAATATAAAATGTAGTTGCAATAGGGAATACATAGGTGAGAAAAAAATACCATTAAACGTAAGGATAAAAGAGCACAAAGAAAACATGAGAAAGGGTCTCACAGATAAGTCAAACATTGCACACCATCGTCAGTCTAAAGACCATCATATGAATTGGGATGAAGCCAACATAATACATCGGGAACCACATTTCTTCAAAAGGAAATTAATAGAGGTAACATACATTAAATTGGCAGACCAACCAATCAGTCAACTGCTTTGGTTGCCAATTCTAAAAAATTAACTAAAAAGAAAACCAAAAGTATCAAACGGACCAGATATTTGTAATAAACCAATGCAGAGTCACAATATGGTTTTAAGAAGTTCATGCAGAATGAACCAATAATAATAATAAAGGCCCATTCCTGTCCCCCTTCCTTTTTATTTCCGCCATCTTGTTACTTTCTGCTGTGACAATAGCCATTTGCTATTGGCCTCTGGTCAGTCGTAGGTGGTTGGAAGACGAATGCAGACGTATTGTGACCTGTATTCTGTAGTTCAGTTTTAACGATTAGTGTTATGTATAGTTTTTTATTAAGTGCGTGTTTTAGAGTTAGTGAAGTTGACACACAACATGGTGGTTGTGATTCCTGACTTAGGCGTGCCACAACGCTTTGGTATGATTTGTTTATTTTAACCTAGTTTGTAATTAATTATGTATTAGATTAGTTATTTACCTGAAGAAGAGATCAGATTGCAGATCTCGAAACGTAGTATTACTGATTTTTTGTTTCACTGAACGATGGCAAATGTCCGGAAAAATCCTGTTTCCTTCACAATTCTTCCATTCTCAAAAATAAACTTCAAACAAAGAATATTTGATAATTTGGCATACCTCAAGTCCTACACCGGATTAACGGAAATCAAACAGTAAGTACAGAGGTTTCTTGAAATAGAGCGTTAGTCAGATATTATTTGCATTTTCCAAATCCTATCTCGAAACATGATCTCTGATCAACACTCAATGGCTCAAGAATCTTCTAAAGCTACTGTCCCCAATGCTATAATTTCAAAATATACTAAACCAATTTGATGACGTTTGATGATGTTACCACATGTTTGAGTCTGATGTCCTTCTTACTTTTATTTCTCTTACGAAATAATTTGCCTTTACTCCGTGCTAAGATAATGAAACGTATATTTATCTTCTGTTATTGTTTTTGTCATGTTTCGTTATATGTTGTAATGATTTAAGTTAATATTTTCGTATGTTTTAACGAAAATACTACAAAATGCACGTTTCATGTCTTTTTTTTCAATACCAAACCTGCTTATCAAAGATAAAAAAATGTCATATACTAAATTTATGCAAAATCTTTTGATCTTTAAATGGTTTATATTAAGAATTTTTTAGTAATTGGTACTTCAATTTTCACATGCAATTTATACACTAATATGTTATTAAATATATTGTTTTATTTAATTATTTTATTATATGTTGTAGGTGGGGACACATCGACCAATGGATAACACTTAAACATTAATCGTGATATCACCATTATGTAGTTTACATACTCACTATATCATACAGTTAGGATTATATTTGGTGTTAAGAAAATGTATCTGCTGGTATAGAGGTTGAATAGTTAGCGTACCATATTGCGTATTCACAAGATCTATACATAATTTTAATTCATTATTTTTGATAAGGTTTTTATGGTGGCTCAAACTTGTTACAAAATTTAAAATCAGTAGTCCTTTTAATGTATCAACTCGAAACATTAGTAAGCTTTTATAAAACAAGATCTCTGCAGATTGCTATTGTTATTTTTAATGTGTAAAAATCAAAATAATGGTTTTTTACAAAAATTGTAATCCCATGTACTCATGTTGGAGATAGTCTGACATTGGGGTTGATGTGGATAATTTTTTATTTATATTTTAAATGCTCTCTTGAAACTTGGGCAAGACAGATATTATTTGTTCGATCCTTAGTTGTTTGTTGTGCTAATTTTGAGTTGTTTGGTATTTTAGGAGGCCATATGTATAGATAGGTCTCTGTTTCCAATATACCCTGTAATTTTTTTGTGCTAAAACATATTTTAATAAAAAGTCAATTTTAGCATATTGGCCTTACAACCACTTAGGGTTGAATTTGAGTAATATTTAGGTTTTTACTTAGTCTTCTGGTACTCTCTATAAATTATAGAATTGTTTGTTGTAAAAGATTTATATTTTCATTTGAAAATATTTTTTATAAATCCTAAAAATTAGTAGTTATTGCGATACAAAACATAATATTTTAATGCATGAGAGAATTCCAAGTTTTGTTGTAAATTGTGGTACAGACATTTTCCGTAGCTAAATCTTAGAAATAATTAAACCGAATTATTAACTAGTCATTTTTTTAATGTTATAAACTCAACAGAGTAACTTAGTTTATTTGTTGACGGATTATTTAAAAGATAAAGAAGTTTGTAGACGTGTGTTTGCAATCGCTGAAAAAAGAAAAAATGAATAAATTTCAGAAGTCTGCAAATTTTACCCTATCAAGCAAGTTAACTAATTATTTTATTCAGTTATGATATGGTTTATTAGTATGCATGATTACGAATAAAAAGGAATTATGTTAAAATAAGTTTATACAATTAAAATTTTTTTTATTATAGTTAAATTAATTACCTAGTAATATATTTTACTAATATTTCATTTGGATTATATAACACTTATCTTAAGACCTGTGTAATATTTTGTATAGGTTGTGTATGTATGGACTATATACATAAAGCATAAAGTATTTAATTGATTTAAATATATTTTTGTACAAAAAACTTTTTTGAATGGAAGTATTAACCCTTTGAGTGCTTAACTTGAGAAAAAAAGTCTATGAAGTTCCAGAGTCAATTTCAAAGATTATGATGCGGTTTTTAATGCAATATATAGTTATTTTACCTCTCTAACTGAGTAAAGGCATTCAACAACTTTTTATTAATGTGAGTTTTATGTTTTTCTTCTTCTTCTGCGATCTATGAACCACTTCGTCGTCGTAACTGTTTCTGCTATCAGTTGATGTATTAATTGATTTCAAGATATATTATATCCATTCCCATATTCATGTCTTTGAGTAAAAACACATTAAAATGCAGTTTATACTTAATAATGTTCTCTATTTTCATAAATATTTTCGGAGTTCTTTTTAAGAATTATTTTTACTGTTTCAAGAGAAAACAATTTTTTTGACATTGATGTGCAACATTTTATTTACATTACTGTAAATTGCTCATAAAGGTTCACACCTCATAGAAAATATTATGCATACGTTCTGCTTTGCTTTTTATTGTCTTTTACTTGTAAAAATTTAAATTACAATAAATATTGTATTCACAAAGCTTTTCTTCAGAGATAAAATGATAAGTGTACAATTTTCCATTACATGCGTTTTACAAAAAAAGACTATAAAACAAAAATATGATAATCTGTTGGATAGATATTTTGCTGAGGCACGCAATGGGTTAATATGCACTGAAACAAATCTTGCAGTGTTGTATGGATTTACCTATAGCCTTGTAAGTAGTTGTTTGTTCAGTTACCAACTCCTGGCTGTTACAAAATTAAATTTTGTCATTTGCTGTTGTTTTTAACGAGAATATGTTAAAAGCTTTCCATGGAAATGAGAGCCAGACATTAAGTGCCATATTTTTTGTGCATACACCGCATAAATGTAAAAATAATTAGCTTCTTTAATCAGTTTCAAATGTTAGTGAGTATTTTCTTAAAGTCGCATTGCTGCCAGTTTGTAAAATGTAAATTTTAGTATTGCAAGTTGTAGTAAAGTGATGAATATTTTACAGGCCCTTTGAGTTGCCGGCAACATCTGGAAAATGTCTGAACAAATTTAGTGTAATAAATCTGTTGTAAACTAGTGTAATATTTACAAAAAATAATAACATGTTGCTTTTGATATATTACGTGACAAAACTGATGGTAGTCACGTGTAATTCATATTCAAACATGGCTAGCCATTTTTATTCTTGTTAAGTGAGGATTCTTGATTTGTGTCACAAAAAGTTAGTGACACAAAATGTTAGATGAGCCATGGTTTTGACTACTTAAACAGAGATGTTATCACCGCCTAGTTTTACCTAGTTTTACAAGTATACATGTACTTGTGTTTTACATTTCTGTCAAAAAATTCTAAACAAAGTGCCTTTATGGATCTTACTTGAACTCAAAATTGGCCGTGATTAAAAAAAGCTTGGTAGGATTTTCTGTCCAGTTATCAGAAATTCACATTATATTCCTTGATGATCTGTCCAAGACTACATCTGCCGACAGATGAGTTGCTCTATCTGTTAGTAACGTTCAAGGAAGTAAAGTAACAAATGAGCTTGTAGGAACTGTGCTCACATAATGCAGTAACTGAACTAAAACCAATGAAATTTTATGAGACCTAATTTGTTATAACAGGAAGAATGCTGCCATATCATTTGTCATACAGAAGTCGAATTTATTAGTCCTATTATTGTTTGCCTAGTGTTTAAAACAGTCAGTCGTAAAGCTATAAAGAAAAAAAACATAGTTGAAAATGTATTATTTTTTACATATAGCTATTGTAAATTAGAAGAAAAATTGTTTATAGTAACAGGCAAAAGTTAGGACCACATGGCCCTTTCGTACACTTAACCTAGTAATTGTAGAGATTGCAGTTGAAACTACAGTACTCTTTACATTGTATACTATTTGTTTAAAATATATACAATTATAAGTAAGAAATTATTACTAATTATTTATTAATTTTTATTTTAAAAGTTGTGTACTTTTTGTTTATTTTATTTGTAATTAATTTATTGTTTATTACTACCATTTTTGTTGCATGAGATTTTGCATTGCGTCTTTAGCATTCAATTTCTTCAGGTTTTATCTAACTTTTTATTACGTAGGTTTTACAATGTTTAATTTATTTAAACCATTTTTTCATTAATTAAGTTGCAATTTTATACGTAGTAATTTAATACTCTTGATTTTGATTGTGTAAGTTATTATTGTGAAACTTTTAATTTTTTTAAACTAGTATTAAAGTATTGGTAATTATCATATTAACGGCCGGGGCGGAAAAATACGAGTTTTGCGTTAAAAACTTATTGGAATCGTCATATAGAAAAAAAAGTATAAGGTTTGATGGGGTGGAAATGAGAAATAACGAAGTTCTAGAAAATGAAAAATTAAATAACTTTTCAGTAATATCTCCATGTTCTACATCCACGTCTAGCGTCACGTGACCTTTTGTGGCCAATGATTGAACCTCGTGATGACGTCATCGGTTGCGCCGCCATCTTTGCAAACGTAAATGAAAACTAATACAGAAATGAGCAGAATTTTGATCAAAATAAATAATGTTTGTCTTAATTCCGAGAAAAAAATTAATTACGAGTGCCTCCGGCCATCAGCGCGGGGCAGCACCGAAGCCCGCGCTGATGTCAATAAAAGAAAAACATCCCTCGAGATAGTACCTATCAGTAAAATATAAAATACTAGAGGGGCTGATCAAAAATATAAATTGAAATGTAATGCAAAGGCAATTATGTAAAGTTAAAAAACTAAATAAATCATGGAAAACTCAAATATATAGATGGATCAGAGAACACATACCATTAGTGTGTTGGCGGATATAGCTGAGCAGCGGCAACAAAAAAGTCGTCTATCACAACGAAACGACAAAGTCTCCCGGTTTAAAAACACCACTCGACCGCACGACGAACACATACACTCATTTTAAAAAATTCCATGTTCAATTAAAAAAGAGATAATTTCGTTTCGGTTAAAACGTAAACTCTTTACGTGCCCTACGAAACACTCCGACACACACAATTCACTAGGGTTGGTTGAACTAGTGGATGGTTGATTCATCATTGTAAACGCACTCACTCAATCCGACCTACTGAACACGATATCTTGTGTAGAACTGACCCATGCCCCAGAGAACTCAGATAACAGGTACGTTATACGTTATCAGGCTGCTATCAGTCCCGGCCGCAGATAATATTCAAGTAAACAGATTATCCAGACACAGCACACAAACTGAACATTAAAACATTAGGAACTTAACCACTTATCAATATACCCCCTAAAATCATGTTATTTGTCATTTGCACCCCCTAGTACTATATATATTTTTTGTTCAGGAGGGTGAGCAGAATACGTTGGTAACGTCAAATTCGTGATTTGCCGCCCCGGCGTTTAATCTTACTGGTACGGAAAAATTTACTAAAAAAGTTCATCTAAACCTTTTTTACATCTGTTTTCTCTTTATTCAATGATATGTAGAAAAATATCAACATTAGCTGACATTGTCAACAAATAGGTCATACGATCAGCATTACGATAATAATTAAACGTCTGTCTATCACTTGTTAAACATTAACCAACTAATTTAGATTGACATATTTTTATTGTATCTTAAATTCTACTGATTTTTGGAGTAGTAAATTAACTTAATTAAAAGTGTACTTAAAAAATTAATTTTAGCTGTTTATTCTATTGTACAATAGGGCCTCTAAATTATATTCACAGTACCTTTATCTATCTTTGTAATGAACATCAAGTAAATTGTACTCCCAATAGCTTTATGCCTTTTTATATTGAACATGTAAAAGTCAAATTAAAGTTAAAAGGTGACAAATATTAAGCTATCTGCAGCAAGTTAGAGGTAAGTAAAGTAATTTTTATTTGTCACGTCATGACTTATATGCATTTTGATTATTTTTTTTTACTTAGTGATGGCTAAGTTTTAGACGCCTAAATACAGAAATAGTTATTATTTTATAACACCCAATTTAATAACACAAAACCAGTTAGCTATACATTGTCATTGTGTTGTAAAATTTTTGTTATTTGTAATGCAAGGATTTTTTCTGTAGTCCTACTATTCTATAAATTATTATCTATTATCATTACTAATAGCAGGATAAGAAGTGTTCTAAACGTATCTGACTTCATTTTCTATTTACAGCAAATTACCGCGTGTGGTAAATTTTGAAAGTTGTGACACAGCTGACGTTAAAACTGCAGTCCGGTCACCCGTAATTGTGTGCTGTGCTAGACCATTTTAATAATGATAAAGAATTGTAAAGATGCAACTTCAATTTATCAACGACTGTCTTAGATTGCCTTAGACTGTGCCCTTATCATTATATGCTCTAGAATGGCCCTAAACCGGCCACTTTATTCAGAACCCAACACAGTCTTCTTAAAAAAGTGTTGTCTGTGCGATAACTCTTTATAGGAAATTTTGTAGAGACTTAAAAATAGTATCTAGGTTTTCTTGATCCAAGAAAGAACGTTATTAATTTTTGGATCAAAAGGTCAAGGAGCAGTCCTTCCTTCTGGCTGTATGTCCGTCTGTGCGATAACTCTTGATAGGAAATTTCGTAGAGACTTGAAACGTAGTATCTAGGTTTCTCTTGATCCAAGAAAGAACGTTATTAATTTTTGGATCAAAAGGTCAAGGACCAGTTCTTCCTTCTGGCTGTATGTCATCTCTGTGTGGTAACTTTTGTTGTCCTACAGATTTGAAATTTGGTATATAGATTCCTTTTGGTTAAAGTAAGAATCTGATTGACTTTGGACTTAAGAGGTCTAACAACAATCTACCCATCTTGTTTTTAGTTATGGAGGTGAAGTTAAACAAAGCGAAAGAGTCTGAACAAAGATCATTTCAAACTTTTTATTCCGGTGGCTCCAAAGTTGGAAGAGATTTAAGTCAAGCTTAAAATTAGTCTGTGAAAATTTCCCAACAATCTTGTACGTATGGGTTTTGTACTGAAAATCAGAAACGTTTCGGACACATCTTGTTGCAAATTCTATGTTACTTTTAAGTGGATGTGAACATTTTTAATGTGTAATGTAATGAACGTACTCTTAAGCAGGTTATTGTGAATGTAGCCTAGGTTGTAGGGCACATTTATGTTGGTTGATTGCTATGACGTGTAATACTGTGATTCCTTAACTTTTCCTTTAGCAGCCATTCCTTTGTTAGATTAGACATTCCCAAAACCCCACCTATTTTCCATTGTTGTAATGTAGTGTTTTAAGAATTTTTATTTCCCCTTGGACTGTTAGTTTAGGGTTTGTGACGTGGTTTTACAGAAATTATACAAGAAACTGTATACACATGTAATATGTATTTAGATTGATCCCAAACTCAATTTGGGAACATATTTAAAGTCGTCATAACAAGAAAATGTAACATAGGCATTCTTGTGTTATAACTGTTTTTAATGATTGATTGTGTATTTTCGTAAGGTTATACAGGTATGGAGACGCAATTATTGGTGAAACTCACAAGAAACTAATCATACTAATAAACTGATCACGTGCTTCAATAAATCGATCATGCTCGTCATGAAATCGATCAAAAACATTATTAAATTGGTTGGTGGCTGGACGTTGAGAAAACCCCAACCATTTCAAGAGTCCATGAGTTAAGTTTTGTTCACTTGTTAAAACATTTAATCTTGTAAAAGAGAAGAACAAGGCCACACAGGTTTTACATAAACATTACATAATAAAATTACATATTGACAAAAACAATAAAATGGGAAGACATAAAATTGTTAACAAATAATAACAGGACTTCAGGCATTTGTCACTGCTCTAGTTGATGATAATTGGAACTTATCCTCTTCTTCAAGTGTGAAAAAAAACACTTAAGGCATAGGTTAAGCAAACACAAAATTTTTTTGACTAATCAAAGTATAGCGATGAAGTCATGAAAGTCTTACTCAGACGTTTTATATGAAATAAATATTAAAATACTAAGTATACAAGATACCTGTACACTTGAAGCAATCAGCATGAGGACAAACCATTAACTTAAAAACAAAGAAATATTAACAAGTCATAAAACTAGGGTATGTTGGGAAATGCTGTTTGAGACAGCTGCATGTGCATTATCTTCTGTGATAGTTTCACCAATGTACTAATAGAACGCTTTTGGCTAATGCTCCATAGCAAAAAACTATTGAAACTGTCTCAGTGCAATTCCAAACTGTAACACTATCGGGATCAATTTCAATAATAAGTTGTAAAGGCTCTATCTGAACCACTCTTCACAAAATTGGTGACTTGTGATTAGTTTCACCAATAAGATGGTGTCCTAATGTCTAGTCGTCTCCCTGGTTTTACGTTTGTGAGATTTCGTATGACTCCCCTACTCATAGTTTTGCTAGATGTGACTGAAGTTGCTGTATTGTCACTACTGCTTCCCAATCAATGCTTTTACAATATGTTTTATAGTATCTAAACATGTTATATTAATTTCTTGTTGAACAGTCGGAAGCATAGTTTTGCTTCACACGAGTTATCCTGTTGAAATATGAATTGCTTAAAGATAACATACTTAGAGTGTACCTTACAAAATACTGGTGTAACCCCTGCATTGTACTATTATAGTATTAAGTGTAATCTTTATTTTCACAGTGTTGTAAACTAAACTAAATACAGGCTTCATAACCAAATACATATATAGATACAGTACATTGAATTACGAGTGTTCAAAACCTCCCTTCCCTGAAAAAATTAAATTTCGTAGAACATTTCTTGTCAGAATAACAAACTTGTTCTAATTTGTTACTTTCACCAATTCTTGTTTGATTATTAAATGTTATTTTTTACAAAAATAATCTATTTTTGAACATTCTCACATATTACTTCTTTTGGCATATTCAAAATTTAAAAGGTAATTGTGTTTTTCAAATGGCTACTCCCTATGTTATGAGCGTCCAATGAAAAGTATAGAAATTAAATATTTCAAACTCTATTTCAAGAGTTATGTAATATTTTGTGAAAACATACATGGTCGATCAAAGTTTATTATTTTTGCATACAGACCTCAGTTAAAAGGGAAGAGCTTTCAAACACTCTCATAAACATATCCTAATAATAGTTGTAGTAAATATTGAATGTTTTGTGTCTATGTGTTACTAATATTTTGTATACCTGAGGACCAACTTAAAGCTGAACTGATACAGTGGAATATTGTTTAGATCAATATTCTGCCTGTGGTATTGTTGGTTGTTCAACTTATACTATTAGCTGCCAAGTAAAATCTGTCGTCAGATTTTTAAATGGTTGTACTTAAATATGATTTAGAAACATTCAACATCAAAGATCAGTAGATTATTTCTGTGGATATGTGAAGTTTTTTATTGATGCTAATAATGTAATAGAAACGTTAGATTTACTCAGTTGTTAGTGCTGAATAATATTGTCACAATTTAAATAAAAAGCATTTTATGGAGTAAAAATGATGTACTTGTAAAGAAGCTATTTTTGAAAATCTCTATATATTTTTTATGTTTCCAGAGATTTGAGAATGAATTAAATAAGATGTTGATCTGTTGTAAGGCTCTGCCACCTATGGATAAACTTCTTATTTCCAATACTACATAATTTGCTTTCAAATTTTTCCGTTCTTCTGTGCCTTACCTTTAAAAAAACTACTGTCGCTTTACTATATAAATGTAGCATTTTATCTTACAAGTTGATCAAATCATTTCTTATTCAGGGCTGACTCTGATGTTTTGAGCTAATGTTTTTGTTTTTTTGCTTCCCAATTTGTTACAGCTTCAACACATTTATTGCAGACAAATGTGTAATATGCTATTGGTAGATGCTCGTAGAAATTCACAATGTGTCACGGACACACACAAATTAACTGTAAACTCAAACGAACACCAATGTAAGATTATGTCCCAAGGAACGGTGAAAATACAGTCTATACAAAAGATTGTTCGAAGATAATCTGAAACAACAAAGATAGGATGGGAGATATCGCTCATACTCACCTGTGGCGGCACACAGCGATGGGAGAGATCTAGACGTCGCACTAGATTATCATTACATTAAGGTTTGAAATCCTCATTTGTGTTTCAGTAAGTGTAAAGAAATACGATGTAAATGATTGGTTGTTTGGTGTTGTAACATTCAATATATCTACTAAAATGTAAGTCCCGACCACATTGTCTCTAAATTTTGTCATGCTCATGCCTTTCGCCTTGTGTGCATAAATCGACGAGCCAGCCCTGTTAAAAAATTTGTCCTTTTCCACTCTCCTCCTCCCTCAAAAAAAGTATATGTTTAACATTCCTTCAGATTCCTATAAAACATTCACATTCAATCTGTTGTCAAAAATGAACTGTTGAAAATTGATGTTATTATTTTTTGTGTACATCCGTCCATGAGCTTGGTCACAACAATATTTTTGCATCACAATAGTCGAACAAATGTGTCCAATCTTTAGTAATTGTATGTAACCCTGTTATGATACTGTACCTGTTTAAATGTTTAGATTTGTTATGATGTTTGTTAATAAAGCAACCTATTCCATTACTGAGTCTTATTTCCACCTACAGATTGTTTGTACCTTATACACTGGCAGCAAAGAGAGTAGTTTGTAAAATGCTAACTAGAGGTCTTACTTTGAAAATAGGAATAACCTTTTTGATCCCTGCCATCTTTTGCAAAATATCTCCCAAAAATCTTGGTGATTTATTTTGCAATGTACCCAGGAAAAATTCCTGCACTATTTTGCCCGTTTTGCAGACTTTGAAGATTTTGTTTTAAACAATGTTTAATATTTAAATTTCTTTTTATCCCGCTTTAAATAAATTAAATCATACAATCATAACTGTGGGAAATAGTTATTCTTTAAATATGTTATCCAAAAAATAACTTTGCTAAAAATCTTTTTTTATTGCATTTATGAGATATGTGTATACAAAAATAGTAATCATGTTATAATCACTGTATACAAATGTACAGTTAAAAATAAGAACCATACCAAATGACATTAATTTATAACATAAAATATGGAATATTTTGCAAATTTTTATGAATTGAAATGTAATTTTATATTTACCAGAAAATTAGAACTAAATAGGGCTAACGTTAAATAAAAAAATGTAGATACAATGATTTTAAAATCACAAACTTTTATACATCTAGGCAAAAATTCATGATGTTTTGGAAAATTCAAAATTGGAATGATGACAAATTCAGAGTGTGCAAATCTCTACACAAAAACATTGATTTCTCATATACAAGAAGCTCTGCAATCTTTCTCTGAAGTTGTTAAAATCAACACAACAAACATTACATTAAAACCTTCATGATAGAATTTGAATTTTTGAAAATATTGTCGTGAATATCATTTTAATTATTATTAAAGAAGTCTGCTGAAAATGGTAATTTATATAGAATTTCAACAACAGTTTAATTTAATTACTATACAATTTTAGTTTCATCATAGACTAACTCCATTCACTTCTGACTGTGATCTTTTCTAAATCCTAAATGGTGTTGTTAAGAATCAGTGGACTTATTTCTTAAAAAAATCATCCCGATATTTCCTTATATTTTCAAGTTTTTCATTTTAATTTATTTTTAATGTATTAATTATATTTAAGACATTATTGGTTTGAACATTTTAGTTTCATTTATACACTGTTTTGACTTGGATAATAAAGTAATACATTATCCAAAGCACATTATATAATCCAAGTCTATAATTTTCTTTACTAAGATACTATTATGATCTACTTTGAATACTTAATATCAAAGTATTTCTAACGTTTATGAAATAGGCTCTTAAGTTTGCATATTTGCCCAACAAAAACATTGCTTCTATCAGCCTGTGTTGGTAAGTTCTGCCTCAGGGTTATTATACACAGTTAATTACTGTGGAGTTTGCAGTAAACTTTTGGTTCTGAAAAAACATTGTGATATCCTTACAATATAGTTCCAAGAGGTTTTACGAACATTAAAAAATAACGTGTTGGGTGTTCAGATAACGCAATCAAAATTTATTATTTTCTAAACTATCAATAGTGCATGAATAAAACAAATTATTCAAACCAGTTATACATAAATGAAAAGGTCACTGCAATTGGAGTATAGGAGTAAGAAAGCAACTAGACATGTTGTATATGGCCTTGGGTGTGTTAAACCAGTTCTGAGTCATTGGTTCTAACAAATGAGTGGAAAAGTCCTTCAATGCCTTGACTTCCTTGTTTATCCTGAGATGGCAGGACTTAGGATCCTGTTTACTAACTCATAGATTATTAGTCACTTAAAATACCCCTTTTCGTTAGTGCAGATAGATCTGTAACTTAATTGTTATATCTATAAAGTTTTATCTGATTAAAAATCATAACAAAGTCTATAAAATAGCTATGAGATAAAGATAAATTTGGATGATACAAAATGATGCGAAAATAATAATAAAATGCCTTTATTTTCCAAGCATATTCTCAATACAATCTGTTTTTTAGATCAGCTTTGGTCGTAATACTACAAGAATACTTTATGTCGTAACTATACTAAATAATAAAAACATGTTTGACTAATGTACTGTTACAATGTATAATAACTTTTTTTAATATTATTTTATATTACCTATTATTAAAAAATCTTTCAACTTTGGCCTACATTTTAGAAAAGAACATTTTAACATACTTTCAGGAAGGTCATTACATATTACAGATGTACCGGTAGCCTTGAAAAGTGTTTGATAAATATATATATATATATACAATAATAAACCTTTTTAACACTTAACCTTTGATGTATTTTTATTTCGTACAATGTACATTTCAAATTCTAAGAATTCATCTTCAGGTACGTTTAGGTTAAGGTAAATTATGAAAATAAGTAATTGAAACCAAATTATCATATGTTCTAACTACCTTGGTGGCTAAATTTGTTTTATTTAGTATTATATATATGATCAATGTATATTGTTTAAAAGTCTACCAATAATAAATTTTTTGTTAGAAAATCTTTGTCATTTAATGGTTCATTGATACAATTTTATTATTTTCATTCCTTATGATGACAATGACAAGCATCAAAACATATCAAAATGTTCCTGCATCATTTCAGATTGACATTTGACAGAAGGTAAGAACCTATAATTAGTTAGCAAATAACAAACAGTAATAGTAATATTATAATTTATTCACACAAGCCCTTCTCCATAAAGGCTGCAGTTTTCTAACCAGAGGTCATAAAATTTGCAAATAGGTAAGACTAGCTATTTCTCCCTTGAAACTTTTAGTGCAAATAAATGTTCTAAAAAATAAATTCTATTGAAAAACAATTTAACACGTTCGTTTCCAAATAGAAGAAATTGTACAAATTCGTTTCAACATAACCCGTTCATGTCCTCAAGAAAAATGAATTAATTTTTAAATAAGGCACTTATAATTTAGGAAGTTTACTTAGAACAAAACTGGCTTAACTAATTAGTCTATGAATAACAAAAAAATATTATGGCAGAGTTCCTATACAGTGTTTTAATCTACTGTCTTTAATTACTGCAGCTTTGCAAGGAAAATATGAACCTGACTGCCAATACAAGAAGTTGTTTTGGTGTGGACGCCTTATCGTATTAATTTCATTTTGATGACCACAACCACAACAAATCCTTACTGATTGTAACAGGACAAACAGGTCGTTAGTTTGTTTGGAAACCCAACGCTGCTTGTAACAGGTCAGTAAACTTTAATCCGGGTTACAACTTTTACTTTTCTCATAACTTGCGTGGGGCCGCAGAGAGGTCGCTGAGAGCGCCTTCTGATTGGCCGGGCTAGATATGACGTCATGATTGTTGAACGCTTCTGTAGCGACGAGCAGAGCTGTCAGAAGATTCGAGAGTCCGGTGGGAGAAACAAGTAAGTCATATTCAGTTTTATCCCTTGTGCCTTTTACTTAATAGTTGTAAAAATAACGCATTATGGTCTATAAATATAACTAAAGTAATTTCACTGATTTGGATTTTAAAAACTATGATAAGGTTTAAAGTTCTTCCGTAAGAAATCACCTGATAAAAAATTATCAAGAAAACATGTTGCGTAAAGAATAAAGTTCAAAAGGGTGAAATAATGTTCCCTATTTCTTTTAATCTGTACAGGTTTTATCTCTAATGTTGTAACACGATTCGGTTTTTCATGCCTTTGTGTTAATTTACTTTTAATTATCTATAATTTTTAAGACACGTATAGTATTGTAGTCAGACTTAAACACGACTGGTCGACTTATCGTATATTCTTATTTGAGATGAGTAAACCTTTTTAATTCGTTTCAGGTTCAAAACGTTACACACTTTATTTTAATATCCATTCAGAGCATAAATAGGTAATCAATAATTTAATTTTAACTGTTCGCTATAAAAAAAATAGCAATGCATAGTTCCTGTGGACAGTCTTCTTACACATCTATTTTATTCTTTAATTTCTTATTATATTTTTCAGGACTAATATAATAAAATAACTACACCAACAGTATTTTGGTGTCTATTTGGACACATTGTAAAGTATAGCCTATTACAGGGGCGCACCCAGAATTTTGGTTTGGGGGGGGCTTCGGCTTCCCAAGTATTAAAATGTACGCCTATAGTTTTCCATTACATGACCTTCAATGACCAGTAATATATAATTAGTTGGCCTATAACATATCGAACTACAATAATGTAAACATTTGGTACATCACTGTATTACATGATCATTAGATAATTGAGTAAGCTAAAACCAACTGTCTGTGGCCTGTTTCATAATCAACTACAAGTTAATCTTATTAGAGAAAAAATTTAAGTTAATAGGCTACTATTACATTAAACCAGCTTTTTAGCTCAATTAAAACCTTATTAAAATTACAAGTTAAAGCTTTATATTGATTTTTATTATGAAATGTCATCCTGGAATAAGTTGGACTGTCATTAATTAGTTTTAAGTTTTCAAGGAAAGAAATAATACATTTAAATTGACAAATGTAAATTTAATGATTACAAAATGAGATGTAAGTTAAAGTTAAAATATTTACAAGACAAAATCTAGACGTCTGGTCGATTTTTTGAGAACAGAAACTACCTCTGTATTGGTCACTTCTATTTCACGGTGAATATTCAAAGCCGCCAGTCCACTCAGTCTGTTAGCACCCATGGTATTCCTTAGATAGGTCTTGAGTTTACGTAATGTTGAGAACGACCTTTCTGCTGTACTCGTAGTTACAGGGATAGTGCACAATATTTTCAACAATATGTGGATGTTAGGAAACATGTCCTTATCACACAAGTTCAACAAATCAATTACATTTCTTGGTGTGTTGGTGTGGGTCTTAAAGCTGTTGTGCCACAACTCAAACTCGGCTTTGAGCAGGGCTTTCGTTGTTCCCACCCACTTTCAATTATGTCATTTTTATAAAAACAACACAGCTGCAGATAATTAAGTTTTTGAGGTTTCTTCCTTTCCACGTGATCCATCGGCTGTAGGCATCAGACACTCAAACCCCTTCAATATGTCTTTATGTTTCATGAATCGGGGATTCCAAAGAACTTATCAAAGATTCAATCCAAGGGATGAAAATAGATCGCCGGTAGTACACTTCAGGCGTAATCTGCTGGTGTGTTGTTTCTATTTTGTTGTCTGCCAACTGTTCGGGGCATGGAGATTTTACATCCAAAGTTGTTGGCCATATGGGTAGCCTCTTCAAACAAGGAGTGAAACTCTTCATCCGCATTTGTTCTTATGGATTTTAGGCTTTCAAGTACAGTTTCAGCATGTGTGATTGCAGAAGATAGTTCCAAATCACTTCCTTGCAGCTTTTTGCTTAGGTTTACAGTGTAACCAAGGAGCTTGTCTGATGCCAAGAGAGAAATGATGAATTCGCCTTGACGTAAAGAGCTGAGTAAAATAAGAGTTCCAGAAGAAGAGTCTCTATCACTCCAGTTTTTTTATTTCCTCCAACGCTACTTCAACTGGTTGAAGAAGCTCCTTCATGACAAAGACGGCATCATGCCTTTGCACCCATCTTGTTGGACAAAGTTGTAGCAGTTTTTTCCTGTTGGTTTCAACATTTATCTCCGATGCAATACACTCTGTTGTAAAACGGCTTGTCTTTTAGGAGTGTTGAAAAAAATTATACACCCTCTCTACTATTCCGAAAACAGTTTCTGATAGGTGCAACTTCAGAAGCGTTTGATAATGCCAAGATTAAGGCTATGAGAAGCGCAATGCACAAATATTGCTGTGGGGTGAGCTTCTTGGATACAGGCTTGGGTCCCATTAAACTTCCCACTCATGGCAGCCGCTCCATCGTACCCCTGGCCCACGTAGGTTATTGACGTCAATGTTACTATCTTCAAGTCCTTTTATTACAGTTTTGCCAAACTCCCTACCGGTTGTGGAGGTTAGTGGCATGAACTTGAGAAATTGCTCACATATTTGGTAATTATTTGATGCATCAGAAATCTACGTATCGTAGACACAACGAAAACTGTTACAATTGTTGAAACATCGGACGTTTCATCTGCGAGAATACTAAAAAACTTAGCCTCTTTAACTTTAGTTGCTATTTTTTTTCAGTTATGATCTGGTTACAAGCATCAATTATTTGGTTTTGGAAGTTCCAACTTATGTACGTAGCATTTTTTCCACATGATTCAAAGTGTTTTTTTAAAATCTTGATCCCCCGCTTCAATTCTGGCTCTAAGCAGTGCTCTAAAGTTACCCTCATTCTCGCAGGTCTACGATTTATATCAAAAACTCGCCATAATCTCTATGGCCCCTAAGAGCAATATTTTGCCTTCCACACAAAATAATAGTGTCTATTATCGGAAGGATTCTTTTCACGTTGTTTTGGGCTTGAAGGTCTTTCCCTTTATCAAGGGATTTGTCGATTGATTTGATTTCACTATCCATTACTCTTTTTAAAGTTAGCTGCGCTTACACAAGAGTCCTTGTGGTACTGTGAGGCTGCATGCTTTTCAAATTTTTCTAATGCTTTTTTCCAGTTAGAAAAACCTTCCTCAACAAGTTGGCCAGTATGTTGAGCGTTACTCTTGCCTACTTCTTTTTTGGAAAAAAAGCATACAATGAACACAGTATGCAGAGTCTTCAATTCCAGAATAAGACAGCCAAGTATATTTATTTAGCCATGAAAACAAAAATTTTTCGTTGTTGAGTCCCGTACGTTCTGTAAGGAAAGTTTAAAACTACTTTGAGGGACCCATCTGTCATTCAACACTTTTAACTTTTCACTGTCTGTCAATTTTTTTGTTTTAAACAAAGCAATGTCTAAGTTATTTTGACTTACATCGGACTGCAGAGTTCTTACGTTAGCTCCGAGACATCCTCCAACACAAACTCAGGCTGTTCAGCACATGTAGGCAGCTCCTTACTTGCCGAAATATTTTTGTGGCATTTCAACGGTTTAAAATAGTTTTTGTATACTAGCTTTTCTTTTATCACCCATAACTTACTAGACTACTGTCCAACCAATTTGTCAGACCTAGACCACAAACACAGCTTGAACTTGACAGCCAGACAACCCATAACACACACTATACTGCAATTCGATAAAACTACGACTGTCAACTGGACAAAAGACAAAATTCACTGCCGGGGCGGGCACGGCGCGTCTGGTGAGAGTTGTGGAAACTAGAGCTGGTTCGCCCATGGCAACGGCACGTAGTCATCGCCATAGAGCAGGATGGAATGGAGGGAGCTACCACAGCAGCGCAGGCAGTTATACTGTGAATACATACGTCTAAATATTTGTTTCACAACTCTTGATTTCTATGATTTAATCTGTGTTACTTTAATAAATAGGTTTAACGTTACCATTCATTATAGTTTTATAAAAGTACGATAAAACATAATATGATGATACATAACGAATGATAGTCACATACCAGTATTTATTAGTCGGATATATCAGGTTCCTTGGGGGGGGCTTAAGCCCCCAAAGCCCCCCCCTGGGTGCGCCACTGGCCTATTATGTAATTTAAAATATTTTTACAGCGAGAACATTATTAATGGAACAAAATACTGTTGGTTTTGATTTAACAAGACAGTAGTTTCTTAGCAAACTACTTATGGTTTTTTAGACATTTATTGAATGCACCTAAAAAGTTACCTTTTTCCCTTTCATATCTTCTTTTTTTGTTCGTTTAAAAAAATTAGCATACGTTTTTTGATAAACTGAAAATAATTGTAGGCTGATTTTATTTTTAAACGTGTAGTAACCATTCATAACATTTACATTGTCATACTTAGGTGTAGATTCACCTACATGTAAATAAAAGATATTTCAACCATATATTTTCTGAACTTGGTTACGTAATGAATTGTATTGGCTCCAAAGTGAATCTAATGGAAGCAGTCATTCTTAAAAACCATCCCTAGCGTAGATGATTTACGCGACGTTAAATTCTTGAATTACAAGCCAGGTAACAACAGTACGAGAAATAACTATTTATAAAATTATATGATCCATAAAATTCATATACTTTCAACAAAGGTTTCTTCATATAATGCCAAATTATGTGTCACTCAAAACATCAAAGAGTTTGAGGTTAACTTTTAAAACATTATTTGACATGCCAATAATATCTTAGTTTCTGATATCGCACATATAATCGAAAACACAACAGGCGAATATATAATAACCGTAACTATTGTGTGGGTTGTGCAATAAAGATTGCTGTACCATACTTACCTTACGTTCAAATCACATACTTGCAGTTCGAAACTCAATCCATTGTGATACTTTATATTAAGAGGAAAATGTGATCGCTATCATCATATAGTACAAACGCGATTGTTATAATAATACGTAGTATAAAATAAACTATTTGAACAGTGGCGTGACTATTAGCGGGGGGAGGGGTGAGGGGGTCAGAATCCCTTCCCCTCCCAAAAGCCCTAAAAATTAAAATGACATTTTTTATTTTTAAAATTTAACTTTTTAGAATACAATGTTTTATTTCGAATTAGGCCTATTCAATTCATTCAGATTGATTCATACCGCCGGTCTGGTGTGTTTTTCAAATAAATTTATTCTCCCCCCCCCCCAAAGCCAAGGGCTAGTTTCGCCACTGGTAGAAATATCAATCTTATCAATCTTGGATAAATATAACTGACATACAAAATGGCCGAGAGGTGGTTGCAATTGTGCACATTGTTTTGGCCAGACTAAATGTTAACATGAGCACTTAAATCATTAAACTATGTAGAATTTCTGTGTTTCTATGTAACAGTAAATCAATATGAATTTCAGTTTGTTCTGTTTATATAGCTCCTCACGCAATTTTACCATTGAGTTTATGTGCCACTCACCCATTGTTCTTCAAAGAAAATATTAGACCCGACTCTTCTTGTAACTCTTTCCAAGATGCTTTACACTTTAATTTTATGAATATAGGTGACATAACCAGGTCGTTCATTTTCGTATTTCCTTTTCAAACAATTCATTTATTACACTTTTTGTCTTCAAGGAAAGTACAAAACACTCATTTCCTTCAAACATTTTAGAAGAGTTACGCCTAAAATATGACGGAACTGTTAATTTCAATAAATAAAAACGCTCATTTCATACTAATTCTCGATGGACTGAGCTTATAATAACACTTTTTAACATTTAGTCCCTACTATTGTAAGAATGGTAGGGTAGGCACCATCAGTAATCGAGCGTAGTCTAAACACCGTAAGCTATCGTGTCGTTATTTATATAAATATCGCCATCCATCCCGCCCAGTAGTGTTGTTATTTCCTTGAGAAGCGAGGCCGAGAGAAGGAAAGGTCCAATTGTAGCCTTTCATTATTGTGATGATGATGATGAAGAAGTTCAAGGTCAATGTAAGCGATGCGTTGGTGATAGTCGCGGCCCAAGATCTAACACTCTACCGTCATTAAAAATGACAAATGTCGATGTATCCGCTGCATTGCCTATAATTATTATTCCGTAATTACAAAATGTGTCACATAAACGGTGTCACACCAAGGACTTAGCCAGCAAGGGGATCGAAGGGGTCAGGACCCCCCCCCATTTTTAAATGGTTTCAATTACTTTTTTCGTAAACGATTATTATTATTTAAATAATTCAGTATTACTGATATGTACTGCTGAAATATCGTTCTCAACACAGATACGGGTCAAGAACTTTTTAAGGAACAAAATGAGGTCTTACTTTCTGTCTACTCTAGGAAAAACCAGTTGTCGTGACCCCCCCCCTCCCCTCCCAAATATTTTCCTGGCTACGTTCTTGTGTGAAACTATAATTTAACTTTACATGCTTCCGCCGTTATCCATGTACAGTAGTATATGTTTACTAAAGTACTTCTGCGTTGTTATTGGCCACTACATCTTAAATGAACCCAAATTCGGAAGTTTAAGCAGGCTGTGACTAATTGTATTCCAAAGAGACGTTGCTATACAGAAGCAAGTTTCAACAGAGTTTAACTTGTGTTACAAAGCAAGTTTTTAAACACGCTGTAGGCTAATTTGTATTCCAAAGCAGTATTAACAATGGTGGTTGTTATAAACGAATATTTGTGAATTATTTTGCTATATTGTACCTGTTAATCGATGTTCTACGAATCAACGTTGTCAGAACCTATAGAGAATTCCAGGGGGATTTCGGGAATAATTTTTAAGCCACTACAGTTACAATTAGTAATAATAGTTTTAATCGACAGTAAGACTTCTGCTGTCGTCCAATTCGGACCCCATCACCAATTGAACATCCTCATACAGTATCTGATTTGTACATTACATCATCAATTTAAAATATATTTTTAAATCTTGCGTTACACGTGTTCTTATCGTGTACTCTTGTAGTGCCCATTACACAGCATCGAAGACACTATAACTTTTTATTTTTATTTACGTCCAACCTCAGAGAGATTCGTGTATTTGTTTTTTGTTGTTTTGGTTTGTTGTTGTTTTTTCTACTTACATCATTTTAGTTCTTTTGGAACTGTAACTACAATCATTAAAAAATAAAATCCTCACCCCCAACTAATCTGTTTTTGTTTCTTTGCTTACGTATCTTGTTACAAAATTATTTCATTCATTTAAATCTATAACTGTAATAACTTTACAATTTTGAACAGTTTATATCTGTTATCATCTGTTATTTTTAACAGTTATCAACCCCATTGTACCAATCATTTTATTTGTTTTTGCTTACTGATGGGCTCTTCTTAAAAAATTAGTTCACCCATTGTGATATGTAACCGCAATAATTTCAACATTTCAAAACATTCCTCAACCCCATTGTATTATGTCCGTGTATTTGTTCTATGCTATTTACTAACTTGTGTTTACTTTGCTACTATCTCTGTGTCGCCGCACGGACAAAGTTTATGTTTACTTTAATATGATGTCATGTCGTTTTTTTTCAACACAATGTAAGATGCGTTTTCTATGATTTCATTCAGTATTTTTGAATCTACCTAAAGAAAGCGTTAGGTTCAAGAGTATCATAGTACAGTACTGCTTATCGTGAAATGATGTTTGGTAGCATACTAGCCAATCACACATATGCTACGTTCTTACTGAAAATATTTTTCAAAACTCTCAAAATCGTACTATTTAAATATTTTTTTACTTGCCGATTTGTTGAGGCCTTTTGTTTCAAGTACCATATCGCTAGAGCCGTATACGTGTTTTATGTAGGTGTAAAATAAAAATAATGTATTTGTAATATTTGCACTTTATAAAATTGTATTAATTGCTTTGATGTAGTCTATCTATGATTATTTAAAACGGTACTCTATTTTTATAACTATATGTAGGCCTACTATTACAAAAACCCCAGTTATTTGTAAGTATTCAACACATTTTTACGTTCAGTATCATCATCTAATTCCGTGTACATTTTTAAATTATGTAATTTAAATTAATATAAAACGTATGTAAACTTAATTCTTTTAGTAGGTACCTCAAAGAGAATAAATAAATTTCCGGGCACGAGGTGCTCCCATATTAAATTTAGTTCTATCTCTTTTATGTAAGTGGTTCTTGTTCGAATCCCTAGAAAACGATAGTTTTTCTAGGTGTGGTCTGATAAAAGTTTAAGTGTTATTGTTGTCAATAATCAATTAGCAAGAGCGTCACCATCCATTTCAATAAAGGTTACCATTGCTTTATCGCCTTGAGTTGTCAGTAGAAGCATGGATAAAGTATGTGTACAGTACGCGCGCTGAAGGTTCGGCTCCGAGTCAACCGAGCGGACTACGGCGGGGGACGGGTGGATTGCCCGATATAACAACTGTTCTGCAGACATCCGCCAATGTTTGACCCGCTGCAGTCTGAATATTTATTGTCCCTGTTCTCAGGATTCTTTATACATCAGTGTTTCGTATTCATTCATCTGTCATAAAATTAGTGTATAAACAATACACCCCAAAACATTTTCTATTCGAATATAATACAATGAAATTTAACATAATTTCATTAAAGTTTAAACTTTTAGTTTATCACAGATCACCACTATGGCCTAAAGTGTTTTTTTTTTTTTTTTTTTCAGAAATAAACTATTGCAAAGTGATTCAATGTTAAACTTTCAAATGGTATTGCCGTGTTGCATTTACGTGAATAGGCCATAAACTGTAGGGCAGCGGTGTCGGTGATACATTCCACTTCAGACTAACTATGTATCTGAAAAAAGTTAAATCTAAAATTAACTTCAGTTCATTCAGAAAAACTTTCCCGCTTCAGTTCATTCAGAAGTTTCCTGACCAAATGATAAAAAAAATCCTCACACACAAACTTTTTTGTATCACAATTTTGGCTCAGTTAATTTTAAAATATATTTTATTGAAGAAAAGTAATAAAACATTGAAACTTAATACATCCATTAGCATTGGCATAAACAGGAAAATAGATCTGCGAAATTTCAGAATTTTATTTGTACAGGAAGTTGGTCTAACCGTAAGTTGATTGTCGAGCGAGAATTAAACATTGCCGTCCGTGACGGATCATTGGACAGTCAATGTTTTTATTTGGTTAGTAGGGCAACGACAGGGCCGAACCTTCAGCGCGCGTACTGTACTAGGCTTAGATGTGGTAATAGAAAATTTATTGCAACAAAAAAGCGTACCGCTGTTATTGCGTCTCTAACTAATCATACTGTAATGTAGAATAATATAACAGCTTTTTATGTTAATTAATCCGATAGTTTTTGGCAATTCACTGTTTGTTGGAGATATAGTTCAGAAAAAAGGGCAGAAAATTATTGCTAACATTTTGATCAGGTATAATATATATGTTTTGTTTGTTTATTTACAAAACAAATCCATCAAATTATCCAGAGATGGCTATAATAATAAATGTATTGTTTCTGACAATTTAGAGTCAATAGTAGTAAGGATGAAGGTTAACCATGTATACACTTATACGCCCGATAGTAAGAATGCTAACAAGACCGGCCGCGCTCTGGCCCCCAGCCAACTGCGAAGTCCTGACAAATCCAAGGTCGTTTCAGTGACAGGCAACACAGCCTTCGTCCTCTGAATCACTCCAAACAAAAACTCACAACACAATGCAGATTCAGCAAATCGAGATTACATTGTTTATGCCGTATTCAAACCACACAAAACACTTTTAAATCAATTTTACAGCCCATTTCAAATAAAATAAAAATTATAGTTAACGTTTATTAGTTACTTTAGAGAGGTCCGCAAAACTCACAAAATCTCTTTACATATTTTTTTCTATTAGTTTATCTACACTTATGTTTACAGTTTTAATAGTCTATTAATTAGTTATATCTGTCAGTTAAGATAAACAGGAGAATGTTTTCTCGAATGTATGTATATATGTAATAATGAATATTTATATTTAATAACCAATAGCTTACAGGACCACGTCTCTTGTAAAAGTTTCCTCAAGAAAAGTTTTTTTATGTTTTAAATAAAATAACTGAAGTTACTTCTTTACCCAAAACTTAAAATGAACTAAAAATTTAACTCCATTATTAAATTCAAACACAATTTAAATTTATAATTTAATTCAAAATAAAATATACTTTTTCCCAATTATAAACGAGGCTACGAGTATATATAAATCTGAATTAAAACTTCCCTAAAAACTTCTTCGCAAATATTCTAAAATATCATTGTATATATTTTCTCTCATAATTATTTATTAATTACATTTTAATTTGCCTATGTATCAAATTCCACTGGTACCATAGTGTTATTTAGTTTACGTACTTTGTTTCCTATGGTATTTTAAATTTCAATAAATCACCTCAAATAGTAAATTCTTCTGTTAATACGACGCCAAAGCCGTGTTTCAATTTAACATCTCTAGATTAAAGATAGCCCTCCACAGTAAGACTAGAATATCCTAAGATAATCATTGTGATAGCAATGTTTTGACTCTGTGTAATCGAGAAACAAGATAGTAATGAAATATTAAACTTATAATCCAACCATATTTCTATATTTTAGATTTGCAATCATTTCTCATCTGTTCAACATTTACCTTGAATTTCAAGAACACCTTTGCTTATTGCGAGGTAATGGTTCAACAACAAAGAAACAATGATGTTGCGTACAGATTAAAACGAACAGCAATGAAGATAAAGAAACAGGAAGTTGATGGCCTTGAATGATTGTCCGATCCTGAGTTGCTCGCAAGAATCAATTAAATGACTTTCAAAACCTCGCTGTTCTTATTATATACGTTTACATAATGAAAATTAGAAATTTCAAAACCATCTTTTTATGTACAATTATGGAGTAGGCATGTTGTAGGCGAAATAACATACTTTACGTTTCGTGTATAGAGAATGATAAAAAGTTAGAGGGATCAAACATAGTTAACTAGTGCTAGTGATGGAAAGATACAGGGCATTTAAAACTTTACGAGCTAGACTTTTAACCATGGAAGGTACTTTGTTACTGATGATAGAAGATTTGAAATATAATAGGATTTTAGATATTTCCCATCGCATTACAAATATAGAACACTGCGTTTAATGAAATGGAATCCAACCTCTTCTTCGGATATCTAAACATTTTAAAGACATTAAGTTAAACAAACAACATAAGTTAAAGACTAAAATGTGACGATGGACTTTCCAGAGTATAATTTGACAACATATCAAGTTTTACTTAATATATGCTTGTAATTCCAGACTGGTTGAAATGAATTCAAATCATGTAAATATACAGAACCAAGAGCTGTACACAACACAGCTCTCAAGCACCAGGGTAGGTGAAAATTGGAGAATAATTCAATACTGTACTTTGGAATTGGGGAGTGTCCTCTGAAAGAAGAGAACAAGAAGATCTATAATCACATGTGCCTTTGGAATAGGAGGAATAGGGTCAGTAAATGAATTCACCACTGATTCCCACTGTGGACAAATCTAGTTTCATGTAATTAAATTACATCCAGCCTTGAAATGGGTCAACGTAGTAAATCTATTTAAGTCCGTACTAGAAAAGGTGTGGTACAAGTTTTTCATTTACAAAATAATTAAAGTTAAAAAAAACACAAGGATAACCTTAATTATTATGACGATAATATATTTATGTCCAACATTAGTTACAAAAACTGCATTCTTAGAGCAAAGTAACTGTGAGGATAGAGCACAATTACAGGATAAGTTTATTGGACATTGAAGTTTACTTTTTAGAGAAACTCAGCCTTAAAACAGGGTTTATCAATGACAAAACTTTACTAACGATATGTATGTGAGTCAAATACAAAATTTGTCTTCTAAAGGGTGGTCCAACCAAAATGCACGAAGTAAATTGTAAATAAAACAAAGAGTTTTCAGAGAATTATCTTAATATATTTTATTATGATATAAGGATCTATGACAATTATGTGTGAAACAAAATATCGGCCAAATGTTCGCCCCGGCTTCGGTGGCATATTTCTATCCGATTCTCCATATTTTGAATGACTCTGAGACATAATTGAGACTCAATGTCGTTTTATGCTGAATTATCTCATCCTTTAGCTCTTGAATTGTTCTTGGCTTATTGACGTACACTTTGTCTTTTAAATATCCCCAAAGAAAGAAGTCCAACGGTGTCAAATCACATGATCGTGGCGGCCAATTAACATCGCCACGACGTGAGATAACACGGCCATTAAATTTCTCGCGCAAAAGAGCCATTGTTTCGTTGGATGTCTGGCAAGTGGCACCATCCTGTTGGAACCACATATCGTTCAGGTCCCTATCCTCAATTTCTGGCCACAAGAAGTCCGTTATCATCTCACGATAGCGAGCACCATTCACGGTAACTGCTTGGCCGACCTCATTTTCGAAGAAGTACGGCCCGATGACGCCGCCAGCCCATAAACCGCACCTAACAGTCACTCTTTCTGGATACATCGGCTTTTCAACAATCACTCGTGGATTCTCATTTGCCCAAATGCGGCAGTTCTGCTAGTTTATGAATCCACTGAGGTGAAAGTGTGCCTCGTCGCTGAAGATAATTTTCTTTGAAAAATCACCATTGACTTCTGTGTGTTCAACCAACCATTCGGCATATTGACGACGCTTGAAATGGTCAGTAGGCTTCAGACCTTGAGTTAATTGAACCTTGTAAGCGTGTAAATTCAAATCTTTATGCAATATTCGCATCAGTGATGTTCGTGAGATGTTCAATTGTTGCGTACGACGACGAGTCGAGGTTGACGGCTCTTCTGCCACACTATCGCGAACAACACCAATGTTTTCCGCAGAACGGACTGGGCGAGCACGCACAGGTGTTTTCAAATTTCCCACAGATCCGGTTTGCTGAAATTTGCGCACAATTCTCCCGATTGTGGACACATTTGGTCGATTATGGTGACCAAAAAAAATCACGATATGTATTTTGATTTGAACGTCCATTTTCGTAAAATGCTTCAACAATCTTAACGCGCTGCTCAATGGTATATCTCTCCATGGTTGAATTTGTCGAACACTGAAACAAAAAAATGTTAAATTAAGTTGGGCAAAATACTTGACGTTAAGGTGTGACTAACAATTATCATCGTGCATTATGGATGGACCATCCTATATTTTCCAGACGAGAACAAGCTTTTAGTGTCAAATAACACACATGTCGTAGTCCAACTATCACTAGTGAATGATGCAGTTGTGATAGTTGAATGGAATTCTGTAAGATCCTAGAGTACGAAATAGTAGTTTAGGTACCACAGGAATATTTCTCTACAATAAAAAAATAAACCCAGTTAGATTGTGTGTAATGGTGTTTGCAGTGCATTTTTAAGACAGTGCCAGTAACACTCTGTCCTTAGTTACACCCACACACGTTTCTAACTTTTAAAAAGGATCTGAGAGCAAAATCGCCGTTTTGTTGTGTGCATTTCTAATGGAATATTGTTGTTTTGGAATATTGTTGTTTTGAACGGGTTTCAAATTAAAGGACAGCCAAAGGTCAGGAATGAGATAATACATTTGGCAAGAGGTCAACACTACATTTTGTTGAACACAGCTAAAACCAGCTGTTACACACAAATAAAAAAATACTATATTGTTATTATAAAATATCGTTATTATAAAATTATAAAATATATTGTTATTATATATTATAAATATCGTACCTTCATTTGTACAAACCCTAGAAAAACATACATATTTTAATACAGAAGTATTTCTCACCCTTTTACATTACACAATTACTTAGCTAAAAATACTTATGCCCATGGCCACTCTTAACATCTTTTAACAGCTAGTATTGTCCAGGCCTGATTTAAGGTATTGTGTATGGCATTGACGTTTTCCTCAGAATATTGTACATGTAGAACTATTTTTAGTTTATTATGTACTTTGTGTTTTATTATTGCATACAAATTAAGTGTAAGAAAGGACTATGTGGCCAAAATTTTGCCTCTTAAAATAAAGCATGTTTCGCCTATTTTAAATTGTAATTCGTATGTGGCCAACGCCATAGGCATGTTATATGCCTAGTTATTTGCATGACTCCACAAATACACACGGACAGATGAATAATTTTAATTTCTTTTAAATCCCTTTTTTACTCGAGTAGTCTCTAAACATACATCTTATAAAAATAAAACTCCTTTTTATCTTATATTTACAATATTTTCTCCTATTAGTATTATCATTCATGTTTTTTACATTATCACTAGTAAATTAAACAAGTTGTAACTTAATTGTTCTCTACAACTTGGGAACAAACTAGTTCTGATATTAAATCAGAGATATCCCACGTGCTGAGAAGTTCATACATTGCAGAAGGGCAAAGATTGTGAAAAAGGTTATCTCCTTAACCTTGACTGTATTATTTGAACTTCTCTATTTCATTAAAGTAAAAGATTCATTGATTATTTCAAATGACCATTAGCAGTATATAAAGATGCCACATAACCATTTAGTGTATGGATCATCATTCATCGAAGATTAACAAGAAAAGAATGGATCTTCAGAATTACAATTACAACTTTGAATTATTGTATTCAAAAAAACCCCATAAACTGTACAATCTCTACTACTTTCAATTTCTCTTCCAGATTTATTTTGATCAAATAGGTGTCTTTTAACACTGTATCCATTTCTTCAAATCAATTTTTTATAATAAATAAAAATCTATTTTTGAAGGAGAGAGTTGTACAGAAGTGAATCCATTCCATTTTAAGCATTTCATTATGAAATTTAATACAGAAAAGAAACATAATAGTGAAAATAACAGTTTACTGTGTTTATAGAGATTACAAATTAAAACCGTTGTCTCGAGATATTTATACATTATACACTCATGCACAATCTCACAAAAATTCCATAAGTCAACAATATTCATATCAAAGTTTTAATTGCAGTTTAATTAAATTTTACATATGTTTTAACAATAATCTTTACAGATATATTTTGATCATTTATATTACATGTTGTTGACTATTTTATAAATTCTGTATAGCAATGAAAATACAGTGTAACTTTCGGTTTAACTGGAAAATAGGATAATTTAAAAGTTTGTTATATAATGAGATTCTAAACTAATTTGAGCTATCACTAAAATTATCTGCTGCACTAACTAATTGTGTGGTAAAATTACAAAATTATTGGCAGCATATTAGCTACTTACTCTTTTCTGCACTGCTTACTTGTTTCAAATGTTTCAAATTCCAGGTATAGCACACAAATTCATCAGCTGTTTTGTGTTTACAATAGTTTTATAAAATATCAAAATATTATAAACATCAGTCAGAAACCAGAGTAAAATTTCTTGTTTTCTTCAATGTTGTGAACCTAAATTTACAGTGCATGGTTATTTTGATTCGTTAAAGAGGTAATATAGAGGTTTTTAATAGTATTTATTATGATAAGTTTGTTTATTTGTCTGTAACATTAGGTTATGTTTTGTTTTAAATGAGTGGAAAAGTAAATGCTGAAGTTAGCGTTCTGTACTTCAATGTAGCTCACTGATATACGTATGAGAACAGAATGTAAGAACTGCAGTGAGAATTGTGTTATATTGGTAAATACGTAACAATGGAGGTGAAGATGCTCTTTGTTGTGCATAACCAAATTAAATAGAAAACAAAACTTAAAATATGACTGCAAAAATTAGGCCTACTGAGTGAAAATTAACATTATATTGAAAATTATTTTATTAGTTTTACGTTTTAGATTCAACAGTGGTAAAAATAAAGAAAATTCCATGTCATTGTGATGATCGGTTTTTGTATTCTGCCTCCCAAAAGGAAGCGATGTCAGCGAGAAGACCACTCTGTCCCTATCTACTATTTGTTAATAGTATGCTATTAGTACTAAATTTAAAGATAACCTTTACAAGCGCTCACGCGATCTGGAGCTTGAATTTAGGTACTATCTCAAGGGATGTTTTCATTTTTTTCGTCAAAGTTGCAGGTTGATGTCGAAGATCTAATGGCCAGAGGCATTTCCGATCGGTACTTTTCCGACCTCAGATCACATGATTGATCGTCCGTCAGATCACGTTGGACGATCTGGCACATGATGTGAGGACGGGAAAGTACCAATCGGATATTCCCCTGGCCGTGCTAAAATGTTCTTTTTTATTTCTTTTCTTAATTTGTCTAGCTTCTTTTACAATATTCTTTAGTTGAAAACCCAAGATACCTAGAGTGAAATGTGACTAATAGACCATGAAGAAACAAGATTAAGAAGTAAATTCGTTCAGCCATGATCATTACCCATTTTCAACTTAAGCGGTGAACCTAGAGCAAAATCAGAAAATTGTTGGTGGTCCAAAAGTGAAAATGAATGCGAAAAAATTAGATGAATCAGAAATTAGAAAATGAGGATTATAATTGTTTACCCTTACAGACTGAAACAAGTCCATAACTGGCCGTGTAACTAAGTCTGTAAAATTCCAATTTGTGGTCAAAATAATGTTTTTTAAGCGTGGGAGAGGGTTTCTACTATCAGCACTAGACTCAATAAGCTCAGATTTACTTGGGTTCCAGGAAACAGTAGTAACTATGATTGGGTTTTCTGCTTAACTCTGACCATGATTTTCACTAATTGGAATTACAGACTGATTTTTTTATTATTCCAGTACAGACATAGAAAATATAGTTTACCCATGCAATTCAACTGTGAAAATAAATATAAATTGAAAAGTTGGTTACCTACGTAATGAGATTTGTTTAATTATAGAACTTTGGCAACATGTCAACATGGCATTTACAAAAATGACCTCAACTCTTATATTATGAGCGAGTCTCATGACTAAGCAATGGCACAGTCAGGATGATATATCTAAATGAATGCATGCTAAGTAAAGGGTTAAAACTCTTGTAGCAGTATATACTCATGTGAATTTAAGTTTTGTATATAAGAAGACCAATAATGTTGTAATGCTGTACGAACATTTTAACAGTTATGACATTTTTGTTTACTATTATTGTACCGAGTTGTTTTTTCTTCTTTTTTAGAAGCAGCATGGAGCCTCTAGGCACTCTGCTGAGCCTAGCAGTGGTGTGCGTAGGGTTGGCGGCCGGAGCTGGCAAAGTTCAGAGAATACCCAGCAGAGCTTGCTTGCGCCAAGGGTACTCGGACACTATCTATGACTACAACGGCACAGACTTCTGGGGTGCTCGAGACATTTCCCTCTCAGAGTACCGGGGCAAGGTGAGACTTTTTATTTTGTAACAGGCAAACAGAATGCGCAAGTCGGTTATTTTCAAATGTGTGTAATATCTTTTAAAATGTCATTGAATTGAGAGTGTCGCATTCAAGAGGTACGGATGATAATCCAGATTTTTCTTCTCAGACAGACGACCAGAGAGTAAGCGTAACAGTCTCACAGAAATCTTAAAACATAAGTTTCTTGTAAACAATGTTGTAACCCATTCACCAAGACCTTTCTATTTTATAAACCTGGAGCAAATGCAGACAGATGAGTATTAAGATCCAAGTTAATGCAATGATTTCAAATCCAAGCATACTGACTAAACAACATAAGTGGTCAAACCTCGATTGATATTTTTTTATTATCCCAAACATTTTATAGGCTAATAAGTATTTGGTATTTAACTGAAGGACTGCTGAATTGGAAGGAAGGTGATGGCTGGAGTAGGAATTAATTGAGTTTTACATGACGATACATGGATTTTTATTTCTTTGTACGTTTGGATGAGATTTTGTGAATGAACGGCTAAATTGTAACTTGACTAGACAGCGGCCAACATTTTAGTATAATGTGTACTGGTTATAAAGAAATGGATTGATTGAGTCTGAAGCTGGACTACAAAAGTGGTCCTAAAGATTTTAAATGTGACAGTGTCGAAAGTAGTCTATGCTTTATTGGATTGTATGCCACTGTAGTATCCCGAAAGGAAATGCTGTTTAAATATTATTCTGGTGAATTTGTTTTCAAAAACAATGCCGATGGTATAAATTCGTGTTTAATAAAAAAAAAAAAATGGATATCCAAGGACAATAACTAATTTTAGTATGAGTGTAGCTAATAAAATATACGTTTTAACATGACAATACTAGGGAACGTCCAAACAAACTTTTTCTCAAGGGATGAATAAGTTGTTTTATTTATACTAACATTAAATGTAATGAAACTGGATCAAAGTATTCCTGTCAATATTTAGAGATGAATTTAAGAGGCTTAACATTGTAGTCTTGACAAGCCTTTAATAAAGACATGTAAAAGTGATATATGTTGCGTAGTAGGATTTAAATTGTCCATGCATATAATACAGGGTTTGAATGCAGTGCCATTTTCATCACATAATCATGGAGATATGAAATTAAACCAATAAAAGTTATATAAGGTTATGGACAGATAACAATGATATCAAAGTTATCTTTGATTTTTTTTGACATCTCTGTCAACGTCTCCCTTAATTAACCACGGTTAATGTCTATTTTGAAAACATCTGACTTATGGAAATTTACCACTGCTACGTGTTAAAAAAAAACAGAATACACGTATTCAGTACTGGTATGATTCATCAGGACATTTTATTTCTTTAAGTGCAAAATCATAAAACGCAAATTATAATTTATAATGAAACAGTAAACTGATAATCTGATTTTAAAACGAAATACGAGTACCTTGAGCAAAAGAACATAAAAGAATAACCGCTCTCGTGCTGTCTGCGTTCATAAAAGTATGAGAATACATCTGTTATTGCGCTTGCACGAAGACTGACTGAAAAGGCCGGAATGATCTAGGGTCGGGCAGGCCGGCCAGTGATCGGAAGAGGCCGGTCGTAGTGATCGGAAGAGGCCAGTCGCAGTAGGCGCGCCGTGTTTTGCAGTCATATGTGGGTACCACACGCCATAGAGAATCGATGTTATATAATTCATTTCTCTATTCTCTATCTACACATTTGCTGCTCCTAGTTCAACATTCCGAACTCACAATAAATTGCTATAACATTCCAATTTTAATCCGTTTCTCATTTGCTTATATAGTCCAACCTGACTTTAGTAATAAGTTAATTTTGTTTGCCGTGTAAATTTCTTAAGTTTCCTTTATATTAGTATGTCTTACATTGTAGTTTATAGATAAAACTGCAATACCGTATTAAAGAAACATATTTTCATAAGCATGTTTGTAAACCAATCCAAGAACTGTAGTCTACCTCACTATTTTGTCCACAGGTAGTGTTAATCGCCAATGTGGCGACCTACTGAGCCTTCACCAACCATTATTTGGGTTTGAATGCACTACAAACCAAATATAATAATGACCTCGTAGTACTCGGATTCCCCTGCAACCAATTTGGACTGGTGAGTTTTTTGTGATTTTTAGTTCTTTAATGTAGCTTATTTATAAGTAGGCAATATGCCATTATCTACAGCGATTGTACAAACTTCAGATTTTACACAGATTAAAAACAAATGGCATCATCCTATGCGTAAGAAGTAAGCTTAAGTAATACGAATTTAATTGGCTTACATCAATAGAAGGTGACCTTTCTTTAAGCTGCTCTGCTCAAGGTAGTCTAGTCAGGTGATTTATTTCACCTCATGGCAGAACGTCTTGCGAATGTTGTTTTTCTTTCTCTGCAAACGAGCTATTCAACTGAAGAACTTTCAGACCACTGGCATTCCAATACGTACTGATTACGTGAACAGGATTTAGCATTTGATGGTACTTATATACCCTAAAGTCGAGATCTTCATACATAATTGTATATTAATTAATAAGTTATTAGATACAGGAATGTGTCGGCAGATGGCAACCAGAATACCTCAAGAGACTGGTTTGTACTGATAGAGGAAATGCCATACGGACCATGTGGTGGTGTGTCAACAAACAGTTCATTTGCTTCATTGCAACTGATAGATATAACCCGTGTTTAGTATATAGAACATAATTACGTTTTAAAATAATGTTGGACAGAATTCAATTTTAACAAGTAAATCATTAATATATTATACATTTCTTTCTATATATCCAAACACTCTGATTATGTTTATACAAATTAGTTTGTGATAATTTGCCGAAACATTTCTTGGTTAATGAATACATTGATTGCAGAATAATAAATTGGTTGTTTACTACATCGTTTTGTATATACTGTATGACTGGGCTATCAATTCAAATAACACCAAAGGGAAAATTTCTATTTAAATACGTTGCAAAATTGTTATTACGATTTTAGGACTTAGTAAAATGTGGTCCAGTCTCTAGCATTGTAGGTTAGAATGAAATTAAGCGCTATGTTAATTGTAACATTGTCTTAGAAAAAAAGATGATTTTATTCGTCGCTTTGGCCGCAATGTCGTAATTCGACTTCACCTTGTATTGCTACTGTAGATTTATATTTTACAAACACAGAATAAGCAACACAACGTGCCACATAACATACATGTCGAATGTGGCAGTGATCATGGTGGTGGTTGAGTTGAGGGAAGATAACTGAATTTAAATATCGCACTGCCAACCGTACCGTACTTTATCTGGACACTACTGTAATCTAACCTAACCACACGTATAGGTTAGGATAAAAGAATAGAGTAATGATCGCCTGAACGGTCACCCATGGCTTGAGTTCTGCAGAAACAGATCACGGATGTTGTTCTTCTAACTATAAATACAAATAAACAGTCAGCCGTTTGTTAATTGGGACAACAACATTGGGCTGAAAGTCTGCACATTCCTTTACCCTTTCATCTACTGTGATAATGTTCTAGAAATATCAATGGAAACAACAGTTGGGAAAGTGTTATCTTGCTGGAATTTACGAAAATCAACAATTTTCAGTGAAAAGAATTTGATATATACCGGTATTAAGAATAAACACCGCAAGAAATTTTATGCTATACGGTTCACAAACTTTTGAGATAAAGTTTGTGTGGATACCAGTGGTAGCTTGAGTGCAGGAATATTTCTTACTCTGTGACTTAGGAGGCATCTGGAAAAAACTGTTGGGAATGCGATGAATCATTAATCTTAATATTATAACAAAATCAAAGCTGACTTATCGGAAATATGTACGTCTTTAGACTGAGGATGTTATTCATTAATAATTGGCTGAAGGTATCCTCTATTGACCTCAAAGTATCAGCTGAGATAATATTTTTAACTAAAAGAAAGTTATTTAATCACAATCTGTTATATAAGTCAATATTTTTATTTAATGTTGAAACCCGTGGTTTTATGTTATGCAAATTGTTTGTTTACCACAGTCTTTTTACCTTACTGACAGTATTTATCTTATAGGACAATGTATGAAAGTGCAATAAAAACAACTGACCCTTTGTAACGAAACTATAAACAGAAGTCAGCGGAACGTTTAAATAGGACAAGACGTATAATATTGATTAATTTGAAATAGATGTAATATGACAGATGATGGAAACTAGGATAACCCCTTTTTTTGTAGTAATAGGCAGGGCACTACAACGTAAGAGTGTGTGATAATCAAATTTTGGAACTGACTTTTATTTCGAATTTTCCACTCAATATTTTTCATTCCGTACTTTATACATGAACGTAGCTATCGAGGGGGTTCAGACCACCCCCCAAATTTTCAGTTTTCTTCAATTACTTTTTTATCAAACGATTATTATTATTTAAATAATTCACTATTGCAGAAATGTACAGATGAAAGATCGTTCTCAACTCAAAAACTGTGTAAGGAACAAAATGGGGAATGAGCACTTGCCTTACTTGACCCCCCGAAATTTTTTTTCTGGCTATATTCTTAAATGTATACACAAGTATAATAGAGCTGCATATAACCTACATATTCGTGGCTTTGTGAAGTTCGTCTGAAGTAACCAAATTAACGAACTTAGTGAACGAAATGTTTGAGTAGACTGTAATTTTTATTGCTGAATTATAAAATTGTAAATAATATTATTCAACAATTAAAACCAAAATACATACTTGGTTTTGGCTAGAGGGTTCATTTGGCATTTCAAGTTTCATGTGTTTCTGTCATGTTTTACAAAAGCACTATTAGAAATTTAAAATTATTAAGACAGTTGAATAAAATAAAACAAACTATAAAAATGGTCTGAATTCTCTAACATAAAATGCAAATATAAAAAATAATACATTTTTATAATAAAACTATTTAAAGTTTTGTTTGATTTTACTAAATATATTTATGAACAATAAGGAGCTTGTTTAAGAAATTATATTAATAAACTGTTCTTTAAGTGTAAAATTACACTTAAAGAACATAAATAATTATGAATAAATAATGCTTTTTTGATAATATTTTTAGCAAATTATTGCACTTTGGCACCTTTATTAATTAAAACCATCCAAGGTCTGATCCAAAAATAGTAGGGAACAAATGGCCAAAATGTGCAATCTTTGTATTTGTTTTACTCGAACAAAAAAAAAGAGAGTTTACTTAAATTTGAATAAGGATTTCAACATTCCGAATTAAAATATGTCTCTACCAAATGTTTCTAGAATGTATTTCAGATACTTCTGAATCAAACAATATATGCTCCTCAAAAATCATATTTACTTTCATTAAAGCAATGTTCAAATTACAAAGTTGCTTTTTAGTTTATGGAAATTTTTATTTAGTTTGAGGGAAATGTGTGTGAAATAGTTTTTTAAACTCCATGTTTGCACCTCATGGATCAACATCCTGACACATGTATTATGATTTTTATATTCTTAATAATAAAAATACTATTGTAAATGTATTTTTTGTACAGTTATAGTGATGTTTCATAGAATTGTGTTTGTGATATAATAACTAACCATTTTTGCAAATAATATGTGAAAAAGTTCTTTCCAGCGATTTCTAAATTTACTTTGACAACATAACAGCACTATTAGCATCATACTATACTGATAATTATCCCTTTAACTATTTTACAGCAAGAACCTGGTGCCAACTCCACTGAGATCATGAATGGAATCAACTATGTCCGCCCAGGCAATGGATTCCAACCCAACTTCCAGCTTTTTACCAAAATCGACGTTAATGGGGAAAAAGAACATCCACTTTACACATATTTGAAGGTAAGGATGTGAATTGACTTTGAAATATGTACAATTGTTTGTGATTATATCAAGGGCTAACTTCAGTTATATATCCCCCTACATCAATTTTATTTATTAACAACTAGGTTATCATTTCCATTTGGTAACAGCTGAGTTTAAATAATTGACTTTTTAATCAATAATTACATTATCAAATTTGAAACCATTAAATTCTCAGTAGTCATATTTTTGTACTTTATTCTTAAATATTTAAGACATAACCTGAAATTTAATTTAACATCACTAATACAAATTATAATTATAATATTTTGGTGTATAGGCCTCAATATATATTTTAATGTTTTGAAGGATATTGAATTTTGAAATATGAATCCTAAAATATGGATTAGGAAAGTGGATGATTTAATTGTGTACTCTATGATTGTGCTGTCATCAATTTATTCTTTAGAATTACAAGATCACATTATGCTGAGTGCTGCAAAATGTTAAAAAAATAATTAAATCCCATTATTGTGGTAAAGCTTTTTCAACAAAGGTACCTCTTCTAATTTTAGAACTTTCACACTATAGGATTTCAATGTAACATAAAGCAATGGAAAATTAGTTAGTGTATTTTGTTTTGTGTTTTAATTCTTTTTAAATTCAAATTACAAATTGTTAGATTTTATTTGTACCAAAGATGTAACTAGGACTTGGCTTTGGGGGGATGAATCTGATTGAAGATCTACCCACCAGGGTATGGAATAAATAAAAATTTAAATAAATTAAACAAACCTAATTCAATATAAAATATGTAACTACTGTATTTTAAAGAAGTTGGATACTTTATTTCTGTATATAATTTTAAAAATGCCTTTTGGGAGGGTGTATAGAAATTTGGCGCTATTCAATGTATACACATGTACATAAAAAAGAATAAAGAGTTTTGAATTGTATTGAATTATAAAAACTTTTGATTATATCATTTACATCAAAGCTAAAACCAAGTTTGTGTTGCAGCTTCACTGTCCTACGACGAGAGACGGCTTTGCAAGCAAGGAGAGCCTCTTCTACGAGCCTGTCAAGAATTGGGATGTTCGTTGGAACTGGGAGAAATTTCTCATTGACCGTACTGGCCGCCCTCTCATCCGCTACGACGCTAGCACACATCCCGATGCTATCATCAACGACATAGAAAAACTCATTACCTCCTAATTTCTGGCAATCATTGAATTAATTCAGTTGCATATCTTTATCTGATATTTGGTGAAAATATTTTAAAATAGGACATGCAATAAAAAAATTATTGCTAAAAATATTAAAGGAGGAAATACAAAAAGGTCTCCAGTTTTTTTAAAGTCAAAACTGTTTTAGAACATTTGTTTTAAAACATGACTGTTTTAGAAGTCAAACACTAAAAACAGTCATGACACTACAATAGACCCCGGTGTAATTCTTCATGATTTTAAAGTCTTTAACATTATTTCTTTTATATAATAGTCATTATATACTTTGAAAAAGTACATTATATATAGTTGAAAAACTAAACAAATATTTTTATAAAGCGGATTACAATTTTTATAGGTTAAGTATTATAACTCAATTTTCATGGTGTATATTCAAAAATTTCTATTTTATTATATCCTTAAATTAACATACATTGAACTTATGGTTTATAATTAAAATTATACTGACTTTTAATTTAACTTTAACTTTGTGAAAAGCTTTGCTAAAATTGTTTAAAATATAAATTTGTTATTCCCATTTTTGTTGTGTGTATATTGCATGTTATTTTTAGATTGTTATGATATGTATGTTTAATAACTAGTTTAATATGCCTCGTGAATTAGAGGGAAGTATGTTTGTATGGTTAGGATAGAACCCTGGGGAATTCCAAATCTCAAAACCTCTTTAATTATGATGGACTTGCCAGAAACCGCGAGGGGGGCAAGTTTTGATGTTTGCTCAGCGACTTTGGAATTCTTTAGTGCATTCAAATTTCAAAGTTGCTGTGCAGTCAGAGAGTTTTTGTGTTTGGGATTTTTTAGGGAAGAATGCTTGGTAAAGAATTTGGGTTTGAAACGAGTGCAATTGTTTGTAACAGTGGTCTAAATAAATTTGTACAAAATATTATTACTGTATTGATTTTTTTACCATGTATCGCCCTAGTTTTCAATATATCAACTGAATTTAATTGGGCGCACAAGTAATCTACGGCATAAGTATATGTGAGTTTAGTGGTAATTGTATCCTCTATGCTACAAGCTGATATTTAAGCTGACAATGTTTGAACAGCACAATAAAAAAGTTTGCCTTGAATAAAATAATCCTGTGAACCACAATTGTAATAACTACTAAAAGTTTAGTTTTTTATACATAAACTATGTTACAAATACTTTTGAACTGTACCAATGGGTAGCTGATACACAGAAGAAATCCAGGAAAACAGGCTATCTGTTAGTTGATTAATTACAGAATGACATCCATGGTTCACCTCGATCTAAAAACAATACAACCAACACAAAATAACCTGTTCTTTGCACTGAACCAACCGGCGATAGTAATTTTGATATGATATTTAGTCTTACTAATATAATAACCCAAACCTAGACTTCATCATAAATGTAAGGGCAGTCAGACATGCAGTTTGTTTAAACTTGCTTCTGCTATGTTTATATTACTGTGGTGGTATTTGTGACCTCAGCATGGTCCATAGACGGACATGACAAAATCAACTTCCTCTTATCTTACCTTATTTATACCCTGGATTTTCACTATTCCACTTTGCAGCATGCTTATTTGGTCAGTTGAATTTTAAAGTTTGATAGTGTGTGAGAAGTGTACTCCATCTTGAAACATCAAGGTAGGATAAAGTGGAGAGACGGGAATTTCATCCAGTGTTCATAACTTTCATTTGTCTGTTAGGAGACATTTTGCTATTAATGATTAGGTTCTACGTAACCTCCCTTGTGGTGGCAAAGTATAATCCATCTTGCAGCAACGGCATAGGAAGGAATAATACATCCTTCATGGTGGCAAAGCATAATCCATCTTGAAGTGACGACAGGAAGGAATAATATATCCCTTGTGGTGGCAAAGTATAATCCATCTTGAAGTGACGACTGGAAGGAATAATATATCCCTTGTGGTGGCAAAGTATAATCCATCTTGGTGACGACAGAAAGGAATAATACATCCTTCATGGTGGCAAAGTATAATCCACCTTCAAGTGATGACAGGAAGGAATAATATATCCCTTGTGGTGGCAAAGTATTATCCATTTTGAAGCGACAACAGGAAGGAATAATATACCCCTTCATGGTGGCAAAGTATAATCCATCTTGGTGACGACAGAAAGGAATAATACATCCTTCATGGTGGCAAAGTATAATCCACCTTCAAGTGATGACAGAAAGGAATAATATATCCCTCATTGTGGCAAAGCATAATCCATCTTGCAGCAACGACAGGAAGGAATAATATATCCCTAATGGTGGCAAAGTATTATCCATCTTGAAGTGACGACTGGAAGGAATAATATATCCCTTGTGGTGGCAAAGTATAATCCATCTTGGTGACGACAGAGAGGAATAATACATCCTTCATGGTGGCAAAGTATAATCCACCTTCAAGTGACGACAGGAAGGAATAATATATCCCTTGTGGTGGCAAAGTATTATCCATTTTGAAGCGACAACAGGAAGGAATAATATACCCCTCATGGTGGCAAAGTATAATCCATCTTGGTGACGACAGAAAGGAATAATACATCCTTCATTGTGGCAAAGTATAATCCACCTTCAAGTGACGACAGGAAGGAATAATATATCCCTCATGGTGGCAAAGCATAATCCATTTTGAAAGCGACAACAGGAAGGAATAATATACCCCTCATGATGGCAAAGTATAATCCATCTTGAAGCAATGACACAGTAAGGAACAATATATTCCTTATGGTGGCAAATTATAATCCATATTGGAGCAATGACATAGGAATAATATATCTCCACTTTATTATTAAAATGAGATGAAACTACATGAAAGAAAGACATTTTTATTACTATTGGCCAACCGTGTGTAAAATAATTACAAATCTCATAGAATTTAATAATACTTGAGTTCATTTAATCATACTTCATATACATCATAATTATTTACAATCATTAAATAATACAATTCTTTGTATAATCTGCCTCTGCAAAACAACAGTTTTATTAAATAGTTTTATATATTTATTAATACTTTATTGTTTTCAATGTGTCCATTCATCCTGTTTCAGAAAGAATGAATGTACTCCTAGTTACTATTACAATAATTTATAATTCAATTGAAATAAAATTAATATACTTAACAACACACAATATACTATACATTCAGAGATATCACAAACAATTGTCTTTGAACACATATATTTTGAACAAACAACCTATCTGTGATTCTAATAAATTGAACAGTGGATTTTACTTAAAACCAATTCTGGCTTCTGTGTGGGTATTAGAAACTCAATTGCATCAGCAACACCGACACCTTGGGTTTATGCAGCAAGCTTCACATTTATTTTGGTATAGTGATAAAAAATGTTTATTTATCATGTGTAAATGGTATTTGTCATTCAATATATTTAAAATCAACACGATCTAATCATTATATAGTACACTTATTGTGAGCCAATTAAAACATCAAGAGTGACAGACTTTCACATTTACACTGCTTACTTTCAAACTAAAATATGATTTATGAGCAGGTTTACAACCAAATTTTGTAACTGAAGAGCCTTCAAAAGAACATTATGTACATTAATGCCTGATTCATACAATTTGGTAATAGACACTTTAATCAGTTTAGATAGATTCAAGACACTTATTTTGTCAATATAAAATAACAAACTACACTTTAATGTTAGTAACAATACTGCACTTAATATTCATCTTAGTGACAATATTTTTAAAAACTTAAGTTTGTCTGCATGATGTTTTACGTTCATTTGTCATTTCCCAAACTTACATAACCAATGAGCTAACCACATACATCATTTTGTTTAATCTACATTCTATGCACGGAACCCATGATGGATGTAAACAAATTAATTCGCGTCAGATATAGCGTGAATCAGACAATATGTACACCCGATGGTGCACACCTATTGAATTGTGTGGGGAAGCGGACCGCTATGAGGCATCGCTCTAATGCTGATGCGAGCAATCCATTTTCTTTATATTGATATATACAACTGACAGGAATATGTGAATTTTGCGTTTAGCTTCAATTCACCTTCCTCTTAGTGCAGTGTCTGAAATCTGATGTTGTCACAGACTTGACTCCTGACATCTGTACTCATGTTTGTCTGAAGAGATCCAAAAAAAGTCATCAACGAAGAAGCTCAAAATGAACTCTACGTCGTTTTGACATCAGAGACATCTAGACTAACAAGTATAGTGTAATCTAGGTGACAAGGTATTCTCATTGGCTCATCCTGTGCACAATTGAGTGCACTACAATGTTTAAGACACGATCCCTAAGCACAGTGGAGCAACCAAGTTTTCTACACATAATGTAGCTATGGTGGGAAGGGTTGATTAAATGTGGATGTTAAGTTTTAGCTCCAGTTCACCGACCTTTAGAGTGAGTTAAAGAGTTATTCCAGGAGTCAATTCTATGGCATTGTCAGATTTAAGACATGCACTAGAAGAAGAGGAACTGGAGCTGAACTCAACATTCACATTTAATCAACCCTTCCTACCATAGCTACGTTATGTGACAGGAATATGTACATATAGGCCAGCTAACTTTTTCCATATTGTCCCATCCAACTATCAGTGGTTTTTCACTATTGGATTAACTCAAGCAGCATTGCTTAAACACATGCAATTCAACTTACCTGTGCCTGCTTACTTGTGGAGTTCTTATCAAGATATGGGTAATTACTTATATAAGTAATTACCGGTTACCTGACATATGTCCTTACATCCAAATTTACAATGCACTTAAATTATCTACGAACACCAGGAAAGAGAATGGCAGACCACAAGTTGCATAACAGGTCTGCTTAAGTTGCATGGAAAATTTCAGGTCTATTGCTCATTTCATTCTCGAGATGTCCTGCGGACAAACATGCAGATAAACGGACAGACAAGAAATTTTTACAGTTCCCAGTCTGACAGAAGAGAAATTTTGCCAGCCAGTTTTAATGAATCCCAGGGAATCACATATTACACCATCGTCAAAACATTCTTGTCGATATAGAAATTAAGTTTGATGCGAGGCAGTGCAACACAAATAAAAACATGAAAATAAAGTCGGTCCAGCTTGTGATAACCTTTGATAAAATCAGCACTTTCACTCCCTACCGTCTGTGTTCCTCGCTTATCACAGTACACTAACAGTATGTCAGTAGTTCATAGCTTATTTCTAATATGACTTATTCCTACAACTGAAACATGAATATTATCCATATATCTTGAATATTTTTATTAGAATAAAAGACAGCTATGTTATCGGCAAAAGCGCTTGGCATTCCATGGAAATTTGATTATAATAAGATGTTTATAAATATTAAAAATAAAGTAGCGTACAACACTGAGCCTTGAGGCACTCCAGCTCTAACAATAGTAGGGCTACTAAAACAATTCTTTATTTTTATGCGCAACTTCCTTACTGTTAGGAATGTTTCAAACCATTGTAGAGCAGTTCCCCTCACTCCTACAGATTCTGGTCTACCTAACAGAATTTTGTGATTTACTAGATCAAACGCCGTTTTGAAATCTATGGATAATCCCCTAGTCTTATTATCTTCGTTAAAACTGTTGTAGATAAAATTTGTGACACTAATAAAAACTAAAAATGACTTGCCCTTCGTGAAACCAGTATTTGAAGTCTAGAGATGAAATATTTCTTTCTATCTTGGTCTGTAAAGTTGTGAATATTAATTGAAAGAGCTTGTAAAATATAATCAACTGTTCTGTGTAAACATTGCTTAATGACAACACAACCAAATGTTTAATTAATTTAACCACTGTTTTCAATTTTTTTACACTTATAGTTTGTAAATTCTCTTAACAGGTAGCCATTGATTTCACGCCGCTTTTAGATTTCAAAGATTAGGTAAACATGCTATCTTACAAATCCACCTTAAAAAATGCCCTAAAACATAAGATGGTTAGAATTTGACTCAGAAGACTTCCTTTGGAGCAGTCAGTACTAGACGAAAGTTCGCTGGACTGGGCTTTTGAACTAATGTACCAATTCCAGCTCTAAAGTTTCTAAAATATTAAAAATATTTTTTCAATTTATAAAGGAACAAAACACGTAAATAGTGTTAATGTATTGTTAATGTAGGAATGTACATTTTTTTAGCAAATATTAAGAATTAGATATAAAAGACAAAGTTACTATGTAACTTTTATTATAAATTTAAAGACTGTAATAAAACCCCCATCTTAGTTGACTTTTAACAGAAGTAGGTTTCTCACATCTGTGTGTATATATATATATATATATATATATATATATATATATCAGGTGTATATATATCAGGAAACAAGGCAAAATCAGCAATGCAAAGACCAGAGAGTAAATTTCAATGGCCATAAATATACACTTTTTGGCTCATTTTCTTGATCGTAGCAACATGGCAAACTCAACATTGGTGTCGGAAATGTAATTCAGTTGAACCTGCAGTGCTCCTACACGTACAAAGCCTATGAAATCGTGTGCAAAGCAGCTGGTAACTGCTAGCAGTGCAAATATAGAAGACAAAGTCTAACTTCTACTATACATTTAAAGACTGTTATGAAACCTATCTTAGTTGTTTTTTGACATAAATATATTTCTCACAGCTGAGTATGTATATTTACATATGTTCATATTTTTTTTGATTGGGAAAATGGTAAAATCAACTATGGATCAAAAATACTAAGACGGGAGTAAATTGTAATGTCCAAAATATACTCTTATTAATACTTTTTCTTGATCGTGGTAAATCACAATCAATATTGGCGTCAGAAATATAACTCACTTGAACCAGAAGTGCTCATATAGGTGAAAACCCTACAAAATTGCGTGCAAAGCCACGGGTAACTGCTAGTATAGAAATAAAACTTTATGCAAAATACCTAGTCTAAAGGTCAATCAGTTCGTTCTAGAGTTATCATGCAGAGCAACATACAGACTGAAGAGGAATTTTGCCGGCCTCACTGGCTTCACTTACTAGCAGCCAAGTATACGATTTAATATTAACTTTTTATAGAAATTATTTTCTTAATAAATGTATTAAACATTAATATTTATTACAACGTCGATACAAACAGTATGTAACCACAACCAATGATTTGATATTGGCTAAGGTTATTTAACAGCGTATTCATAAAAGAGATGATGCTCCCTGCCAACTTTGATTACCTAAAAGTCTCAAAATGGTATGAAAATCAGTAATCACAATTGTTTTCTATACAAAAAGTAACAGTTAATACCACATTTTTACAATAATAATTCTTTTTAGGAATGTAGCATTCCATAATCTAATAATAAAGAAAAGTAATATAGGTTTAAAATAAAAACAGAAAAGAACTGTCATAAAATAAATATAAATTTCATCACAACTTCAACAAAAAGATTCAAAATGAGCAGGTAAATTTCACTAGAAGAGTTGGAATCCTAAAAGGATTAATCTTCATACTGTTGTAGAATTTTCTTGAGTAGAATTGTGCTAGGAGGGGCATTGGTAAACAAGCTCCCTGAAACAGAAGAAATAAACATCTTTTAAACAAGCCTTGTTTATATTTAAACAGATCGAACAAGGTTACCTACTACTACCTCTTTACATTGCTTTTCAAAAAATAGGAAACAACTAGTAAAATTGTTTGAGGTTAATTTGAAACTGCTTCTTGAAATTTATAGAAAAGTTTTACTAGAGAAAGATCATTAGTACACTAATTTTGGTGGCAAAAATGGAAAGGTATCAAAATGTAAAAAACTTGTAACGATAATTTTTATCTCAAATTATATATTTCCTGGCTTGACACTTAAAATTTATCATCAGATATGCAAATAATAGTTATATGACTGTCAGACTAATAGATAAAGAGACTGAAAGCCTTAACTTTCAGGGTTTGTTTATTATGTCTAATGGTTGGTTTTAAATGTGTCAAGCTAAGATAAATTAGATTTGAGACAAAATTAACCATTTCTACATACACCCATTTTGACCTCAATCAAAACTTGAGTGGCTAATGATTGATTTCTCTCCAAAAGGTAAAATTTCTCTAAAAATATTAAATAAAAGTATGTTTGTATTTATAGAATTTATAGAAATCTTATAGTTTATGATTGTTAATAAATTTTAAGTTCTAAATTCCAAATACCTGAAAAAACTATAAAGATTAACACTATTCATAGTCTACAGCAGTAATGATGTTTTCGTTTTTTCTTTTTACCAATTAAAAAAACAAAAGTAAGGATGAAAACTAATAGACTTTTTACTGATTCAAGAGGAAAACTAAACTGTATGCACCAAACAAAAAACATATCAAACTGAATTTACAGTGTATCTTTATTATTACTTTAAAATTATACTGTTTTCATTTAGTTCCCCCTCCTTAGTCCACATACGGCCTTGAATTTATATTTTTTTTACTGAACAGGTGAAGGGAGTTCCATTTATTTTTTATACATAAAGGAGCATACACAATTTTTTCATTTAATGACATCAATTACTATTCAATTCACCAATGAAGATCCTATGTTACAGTCAATATTCAAAGCATTATTGAAGCAATTTTATATATCTACCACTTCAATATCAAGTTTGGAATTTCAAGGTCTTTTCCACTAAGCAGGCCATTTGAAATCGATTGTTTCAGTATGTAACAGAACATTTCAAGGTCAACATTTATTGTGTTCCCTGAACAATCTATAACGAGCAGAGACTCAGTAACAAATTAAACATTTTACAACTTCTTTATCTTTGCATAGGTCTTGATATTGATTGTATCTCAAAAATAATAAAATTGTTTTGCTTTATATTTGGCCCAATGTGTTGATGTTGCTCATCCTCACTCTACTCACAAACCCCTTGCAGTGCATTTGCCATGAGGTCCCCAGGTCAAAGATATAAATTCAGTACTTTTTTAAGAGTCCATCAAACTTACTTTTATATTTTTTGACTCTAGTTACATAATTGATAGCTTTTTACAATTACATAATAAAGGCTCATGAGTTGTTCTAACAATTAAAACTTGAAAAAGTGCTTGAAACTTTAAAGTTATTTTCTTCTTTTTGTTTAATGTACAAAAGTAAATATTATATGAAATATATTAATATATAAAAACATTTTTGTTAATTTCTTTATGAAAACTTCATGAGATTTTTGTATAATGTATTTTTAGGGTACATTTCAAACAATTTATATACAATATCTGCAAATAGTAATCAACTTGTTTTAGCCATTAGTTTTTTTAACCTACAGATCAAGGGTTAGCTGGAATAGTGGCCATTAATGTTCAAAGAAGCTCTTTATTCATACTACTAATATTGTATTTTCAAACAAGCAAATTTTTGTATCGTAATGAATTAGCAAGCAGATTACTTTTATCAGTGACTGGCTCATTAAAACTGTTATTGCATTTTATCTCAAATGGTTACCTTGCAAACGCTAATTATTGTATAGAAATAATGGAAACAAAAACACACTGAGTGGAAACATTTTTAAGTCTATTAATAATAACAATTTTAGAACAGAAAATAATGTTAAAAATCACTGTAACTAACTGTATAAACTAAGTATTTTTGAGTACTGTTTTAATTAAATCTATTTTAACACACTCCAGCCCAGCTTTATTTCAGAGTATAGCACCAGAAATCCAATTCCTAAGGTTTTTTAACCTATTTTATTAATTTGGCGTTATAATTACAGAATATAATAATGTTTATGAAAAAAAAAATGGTTTTTTTTTTTTTTTACATAAAAAGTACTATGACGCCATATGGCATGTTGACATGCAACATACTTGACAAATATATGTGTTGAAACTCTTCATAAAGTATGTGCTGCCATTTATGTAGAAATATATTTATTGATAAATATCATAATTTTGTAGGTAAAAGGTTATTTTTTGCATAAAGGTTATTTTTTTGCATAAAGGTTATTTTTTGCCAAAGTGGTGTCATCAGTCATAATTATGAAAGTATCAGTCCTACCTAAAATAAATTTCGGATTGGAGCTGAAACTTATAATTATATGGCAATATTTTACATAAGTTGTCAATCCTACACAGCTAATAATAGTAATAGAAACATGCAAGAGACTGGTGGGAATCAAAATCAGAACAGCTGACTACGAATCAGCTGAAACTCAAGTTTTAAATATTAAAAATTTGTTAAGACTTACTTTTGGAAACCAAGGTCGATTTGGTACTTTTACATATCAAAATAGACATTTAATATAGCAATAATTACAAACTATTATTAAATAGTAAAAACTGGCATCTTAAAAACATTGAAAACAGTAAAAGTAAGACTCCTTAACCTAACTTCTGTGTTACAATTTGTTACTATTAGTATTGGAGTAACACTATTATCATCAAGAGGTTTATAAATTCCTTGTATTTTCTGACTAACGTTGGCAATGTGAACTTTGCAGACACAAATTCTAACACTTTTTAAAAACATTTATATATTGAATCCCTTTGTTAATCTTGTTAGTTACAAAGAAATTTTAGTCAAAAGAAGAATGTACTTACCAAGAAAACGACGGGACGATCTATCAGCGATTACTTTACACTGGTTCTTCTCGAAGATGTGGAATCCCAGACATCGGAAGCGCTCGTCAGTTTGGTAGAGACGTCCGCTCTGCTGTGCGCCTGCAGAGATGTATGGTAGGCCAGAGAACGGGTTGATGAAGTCCGCCCAGAAGCCAGCTAGCTTGAGTTTGCTGCAGATATCTTGTGCAGCCAGCACAAACTGCTTGGTCAGTCGTTCCGTCTCGAGGTCACCAGTCACACGGGCCCGTGCGTGCTGTGCTAGTGTCACTATTGTTAGCGAGCCGAGCCCTTCGGTGCCGGGGAATAGCTCATACACTCCTGCCACAGAGTAGAGGTTGAATTAAATGAACAGTGTCAGTAACAGTCTAAGTTTACTACAGTTAGTTTATAATACTTTTTTTACTAACTGTTATGATAATCAAATCTTTCAACACTAGTTTTATTTACTTATCATGGATTTATTACAGTTTTCAGGATAAAATTAAGAGTAAAATGTATAGAATAAAAACTATTTTTCTGAACAATGGCGAACCATTTATATGAATATTGTCATTTTAGTCAAAAACAGCCAACATCGTAGCACAAGTACCTCTGCTATGTTTAACCTTTCGTGGACGCTGAAAAATGGTAAGGTACGTCAAGTTTTTTAGGTTCAGGGAAATTAATAAATATTTGTTATATTTTTGTAAATTGTTTGTTATAAATGTGCATTTTAAACGATTTTACATTTCTTTAAACTGGTATGATTTTGATCTGATTTTGTGGATAAATCCATAAACCATGTACAAACACAGTCTTCATCAGATATATTCACATCTGTTCGACTAGGATTAAGATTAACAACTTATTAAAATGATTTGTTGAAATTCGACTATTCAATAACTGAATAGTTTTTGGATCATACAATAAAAGTGTTTTATTCTCTTTGCTGTATTTAATTCTATTTATCCTATTTGTTTGACTTTGGCAGTATCTGTTGTTCCTATAGTAGTTGTATTCATTGTAACAAGTAATACACTGTGCTATTTAGGTTCACATTTGTCTTCAAATTTTGTAATCTAATGACCTATTATAGTTTATTTCTGTAACATTTGTTCACCAAAATTTTTTTGTCACTATAAAGTTTATGTTAAAAGTTTTTGTTCATGTAATACATATTTGTATACAACTCCTTCTTCTGATTTAAATTACCTACGAAACACAATCTACAAATACGATATCTACCTACAATATGATAAAGGTTCTTTAAAACTGCTTGATTTTTGTAGGAAATAATTATAACGGTATGTTGTATTTATGGCTTTGCTGAAAATATGTATAACTTTATATATATAACTGATGGTTTGAAAAAGGATGCAAACAAATGAAATATATAGTACAACATTTTGTTTGTCAACAAACAATGTTCTTAGATTATGATTTTTCATTAGTTTAAGTTAGAGTGACAAACTAAAACAAACCAGAGACATATAAAATAACAAATCAACATCCTAAATATCCAGTAAAGTTTGGGTGTATTTTTTGCTGTATAGAACAAATTTTCACAGTTGCAGGTCGAATAAAAAAACATAAAATGGAGATAATATTCCACTATTTACATCATCACACATCATTATTTACAATATAAGAGGTATTTCCACAAAGTAAGTTCCGTTTCTATTTCTATTCACGATACCGCTGCAATCGCAGTTCCGCACATGCACGGCAGTTATTCTGACTCCTACAGGAATATGGCTGGGACATGTCTGAGCATCCTCCGTACAGCCTGGACCAAGCTCTTAGCGACTTTCATCTCTTCTTACACCTGAAGTCTTTCCTTGGTGGACAACACTTGCATGATGATGACAAGCTGAAAGAATATATTACCATATGGTTGTAAACACAGGCAGCAACCTTCTATGAAGAAGGCATACAAAAACTTGTGCCACTCTATTACATGTACATTGCCAATGGTGCAGTGTAGCGGGTACTGCGGTTATCGCAAGATAACCAGATCAAGCAACGTCGAGCGTGACTGCTGCTTGGATGGGTGGCCACCGAGTGATCCTGTCCTTGCAAGCAGCCCGCCTGCCCAGCCATTGGTGGTAGTTCGGAAGTCACCTTTAAGCCTTTGGTCCCCAGGTTGTGTTAGAGAGGGCTTCTTAGTCCTAACTTCATCTGGTAAAATAAGACATCTTTAGTTTACTTTACCTACAAAATTCTGGAAGTTATATAGAAAGTCTTTTAAGAGTTGTAGATTTTTGTACAATACATTTTTTCTGTATCTGTACACTTTTTTTTATGTAACGAAAAGGAACTTACTTTGTCGACATACCTCGTAATAGAAGTTATCTAATGTAAGACTATCAACATACAGTTTAGCGTAAAATGTGTGTAAAGCAGCATAAAACCATGACCAAATAAATAGCTAATAACTACTCAATTTTACCAAATTCTCTTAAAAACACAACAGAATCTGTTAATAGAACTGAATTTACCTGTCATTAAGCAGTTGAACTTTGAACTATGTCACATAAAATGTTCGATAGAGGATATATTGTTACATAACGGAGATAGTGACATATGTATGAAAATAGGAAGCATACGGAATGGTTTTGTAGGTCTAAGCCAATGGGTTAATACAAAATATATTCTACATTGCTGACTTTCATATTCTTCTGTAAAATGAAGGAATGTACATTTGTGTAAGTTAACTTGGAGAGCAAGAAAATTACCTTGTCTAAGCAGTATTGGACATTCACGAACTGTACAATCTAAAGGAGAGCCATCCTCTAAATGTCCCTAAAACAAAAACATTTCAGTATTTTAGAATACAATTAAAAAAATAGAAAACAACATATAGAAAAAATTAGCTAGATAATATTGTGTTTAATATATAAAACATTTCAGACAATGATACTTTTTATTAGTATACATGATAAATAGTACAATACAAGTGCCTGTAGACTTCTAAAATGTTCAACTTTTTTATCTATTTTTTGACTTGTTGAACTTTTTGTCATTGCTGAATGACATTGTGAAATGCTTGTGGTCCACTAAGGTTGGGAAGCACCTTCATCATTATAGAACAAAATAGACAAATGAGGATTCAACATAAGTGATAAAAGATGAGAAACACAACAACACTTCTGTGCTCTATGTTTAGTGCTCTGTTCATAACTTGAGGAGACTACGAGTTACTGAGGAGGTTATTAGATAAAACAAGTCAAATCTTAACACATTGCTTAGAGTATATAAAATGAATGATTGAGAACAAAAACAATTTGTTATTTAAACACAAACTAAACAAATGATTCTGTTGTGTTTTGTTGAAGTACATACCTGACTTGAGATGTTGGCCGATGAATGCACATCTTGCCATGCAGGGCCTGTGTTGCCCGGGAGGAAGAACCGGAAACCCTGAGGTGTTAAGAGTTCCCAGTTAGCGTTCAGTCCCAGACTTGAGTTTGTCACCTCTACAACAGTATTATTGTACACTGCAGTCTACACAACAATCTCAATTGGAAAAACATATGCATACACATCATGAGAGCTGATTATAAATCCTTATCACTAATGAGCATGGAATATACCATACCTTACGACAGCCACACCTACGAGCATATTAGGTTAGTAACAGATCATTGGAGAATATAACGCACCAAATTGTAACACATTAAATAAATCTGCACATTGCACATCACCACAAGATATCTCCATCATACAGAACAAGGTTTTCTTCAAAATAACTCCACTAGTGCCACAATACATCAGTAAATGTACTGACTCTCAGTAGAAGCTTATGATAGTTACCCTTCTCCTTCATATGTGACCACATATTTGGCTATCCATTGGCACACCAATCACAGGGTTAACCAATGTCATTTGTGATTACAAGCATAGTGCTTTGTAAAAAAAAAAAAAAAAAAAAAAACACTAACACATGAAATGTCATCTTCAAAGCGGTAAGATTTCAACACTGCGGCTAGATACAGCCATGAACTTTTGACATAAACTGTCCCTTTCTAATTCTCTCCCTTTCTTTCCAGTATTATTATTTTTTTTTTTTTTTTTGTGCTATTCGTTACACTTTTTTTACATTTCTTTTATATATATATATCTATATATATATATATATATATATATATATATATATTTAAAAGCTGCTGTATATATAATAATAGCTATTGTACAAAGTTGGTCATTGTGTCTTTGCCCAAGTACGTGGCCACCAGGCCTGGCCTGCTATCATTAACGAAATTGTGATCAAAGGGAAAGTCACTTGGTATAAATTAAACTTTTTTGGGACAAAAAAAGAAAAAGGAGAATGTACAAAAAAACTCAATTTTCCCCTTTAAAGAAAAACAAAGAACAAATTCTGTACTGGAAAAAAATTTGGAAAATAAAGAGTTCCAAATTGCTGTAAAAAGAAGCTGAAAGTAAAATTAATACAAATAAACATGGAAATAGTAGTTGCAGTTTCCCTCTGAATACTGTCTCAGCATGTTCAACTCCTAAAACTCCAACCCAGAATAAAACTGATGTGAAACTCTCTTATTGCAATTCTTCTGTATCAGATAAGACCGTCCATACTTCATTTGAACTAGACCCAAAATATCAACTTGATGCAATAACTCAGAATTGCATTGAATCTAGAAAAAAATTAGAATCGATTATGAAGAGAGGATAAATAAATTAGTGGATATAAGTAATAAATTGACAAGTGATAATAAAACTTTGATAAAAAGATAACAGTAAGTTAGCTGAAAAAGTTAAGAGTTTTAAAAATAGAAAACCCTGTCAAGAGCTTACCTCCACAAGATTTTCAAAACTCAGATTATCTTGCAACAATTGAAAAAATGAAAAGTTACTAAACGAGAATTTAAAAACGGCTATGACTATTCTACAGGAAGATAATGATATTTTACAAACTAAAATTTAAAAAAATGACCATTTTGTCTACTCAGTGTATCAGGTGTGTTTTCCTCCAATGCAGCCTTCAAAATCAGGTTTAGGTAAACAAATTTCTGACGAGACTTTGGTATGGACTCAAGTCAAATCATCTCAAAGAGTTAACATAACCACCGGAATACCTGAACAAGCTGGCCTTCCATGTACAAACCGCTTTGCTTGCCTAACAGTCCTGGATGAAGAAGTGGAAGAAGAAGTTAATATGAAAGAGGTGCAATCTAAAATTATGATTTGCGGTGATAGCCAATGGACGTGATATCGCTTATCACCTCAACAAGAAACAAATGAAGAATAACGCATTTGGTTTTATCCGTCCTGGCGGCCGAACCAAAAACATTTTAAATTCCAAAAACATTGACTCAGAAAAACTGGACAAAAATGATGTTATGGTTGCTTATATGTGGGGCTAATGATGTTGCTAAGAATGAATCTTTGTGAGGCACTGGGATGGTATCAAAGACTACATTAACCAAACTTTTCTCACACTAAATTTGTTTTGGTAGATATTCCTAATAGACACGATCTTGCTAATTGGTCTTGTGTTAATGTTAGAGACAAGAAAAAAAACCAATGCTGCTCTTAAAGAAATGAGCCTATTACACCCAAATGTCAGCTTAGTGGAAGTGAGTAAAGCTGAGAGGCACTTGCATACACGGCACGGTCAACATCTAAACCTTATGGGGTAAAATGTGGCTCTGGCTGAATGTATTGCTGAAGCGATTGACAACCTGGCGGACTCAGAACATCTTGTAGATACTTCTCAGCCACCACCACCTGGTACCAGTTGTGGGATGAATCTTTGGTTGACGACAGCGAGAAGCCTACCAGGAAAAAGTCCTCAGCAGGGATCGGTTGTGTTGATGGTGAAGCCTTCTGAGATAAACCCTAAACAGGGATTGGTGACGTTAAGAGGAAACGACATCGGGAAACATAGAAGGAACTGCCTCTACCCACCATCCATAGCCAGTAAGCCTCTACCTAGTCATTACTCTGTCAATTGTAATAAACTATCACTTTGTCATATAAATTATTCAATCTGTAAAAAATAAATTATATGCTTTGGAAGCCTATTTGAATAGTAATTACTTTGATATACTGTGTCTTAATGAACACATGGTGTGCTCACGAGGAACTCGACCTTTATGTGCCAAGTGGTTTCTTATTAGCAATTGGTTATTGTAGGAAATTGTTTTTCTCATGGTGGTGTGTCTATTTACATAAATAAAAATGCTAAGTTCAATTTTTGAAATAATTGATATTTAGTAGATTTTGTGAAGAAAAACAATTTGAGGTGTCTGCAATCAAATTTTCTAAGTTAAATTTAGTTTTACTATCAATTTACCGGACCCCTGACTCTTCAATAGATGTTTTCACTGATAAAATGTCTCAGGTGTTGGATAGTATCTCTGGTTTGTCTAAAATGGTTAATTGCAAGATATAATTTCTAGTGATCTGAATCTTGATCCTAGACACTCTGACCGTAAGACTGTCAATTTTTTTAAAACATGCTTAGGTCATATGACTGTTTACTGTTTAAATTTAGAGCCAACTTAGATTTAGCTCTTGTATAGATAATTTTATCTCTAATATTGGAAATAATGCAGTAGTTTGTCAGGTTGATCACCACCATTTGTCTGACCACTCTGGTCTTATTTTTAAATGTTGACTTAAACAAATTGTCTTTAATTACTGACCTTCCAAATTTTACTGATGCTACCACATCAGATATTAGCTATACTTATAGGGTGCTCAATGAAAAAGCTGTATCTGCCCTATTTAATGGTCTGGGTAGTTCTGATTGGGAAACATTTTTCTCATACTGTAAGAATACAAATGAAGCATTTGAACTTTTTATTAACGATTTAGTGGTTAGTTAGGTTTAATAACTGTTGTCCTTTAAGGAAAAAAAAATTGTAAAAATAAGGAAAAACCCTCAGTAGCCCAAAAAAACTGGTTACACTCCGTACTTAGGAAAAATTAAATCTTTTCTTGTAATATGTCATGAAAAATACAAAGCTAGACCATGTTCTAAATATAAGGAATATTATTCTAGGCTAAAAAAAATTGTACAGATCAGGAAATAGTAAAAGCCAAGAAAACAATCTAATGCAGATTTCATTCTGAAATCTCAAAATAAATGTAAAGCAGCCTGGAAGATAATCAATAAGGAAACTGGTCGTTTAATTAAACAAAGCACTCCAAATTTACCCATTAGTGCTACTGAGTTTAACAATTATTTTGTTAATGTTGGTAAATAACAACCAACAAGGTTTTCCTATTGATAAAATTGCAACCCCACTTGAAATTTTACAGTCTGTTAAACCTGTAAAGGATCCTAAACTGTTTTTTTTAAGTTTAACTTTGTAGATTGTGTTTACTGTGAATAAATGTATAAGTAGTCTAAAGTAATTCAAAGGCAGAAGATGTTTATGGGCTTTCAAATTATGTTCTCAAGAAGTTAGGTTTAGTTTTGCTCATTCCTTTAACGATTCTAATCAACTGGAGTTTTTCAGAGGGAGTTTTCCCAAACTGTTTAAAGGTAACAGCTGTAAGTCCCATTTTCAAAAAAGGTGATAGGCTCAGTGTAAATAATTACCGTCCGATTGCTCTTGTGCCAGTAATATCCAAGCTGATAGAGTCCATTGTTAAGGATCAGTTTAGAAACCTACTTTGAAACAAACCATTTTTCTTACTTCTGCTCAGTTTGGATTTAGAAGAGGATTATCTACCATTAAGGCGGTAGAAAATCTGGTTTTCAATGTTTATGGAGGGTTTTGAACACAACGAAGAAGAAACTAGAACATTACTTTTAGACCTTAGTAAAGCTTTTGACCTTGTTCCACATAAAGAAACTTCTAGATAAGCTTAATTTCTATGGCTTGGAGAATGTTGAATTATCTTTTTATGAAATCTTATTTGGTATACAGGTCACAATTTGTAAAAACTTGGAGACCAAAGATCGGACCTGAGGATGGTGACGAGGGGGGTTCCACAGGGCTCTGTCCTTGGTCCCTTTCTTTCATAATTTTTGTTAAATGACTTTACCTAATTTTTCTTCCAGAAAAGTGCCTTCTTTATGCTGATGACACCACACTTTATACATCTAGTCCTGATCGAGAACGTAATGAATTGGTCATTGATTACATGAAGGAGCGTTGTGATCTTTGGTTTTCATCCAATAAGCTTATCTTAAATAATGATCAAACTGAAGAAATCATCTTTAGTTTAAGTAAATCTACTCATCATAAGACAGTTAAACTTCTTGGAATTAATTTGGATTCTAAATTGATGTGGGACATTCATACAAAGCATTTATGTACTTGCCTTTCTAGAGTTTTATTTCTGATCCGTAAATTAAAAATGTGTACTCATTTAGATTTAGTGACCCAAGCTTATTATGCATTTTTTCATTCACGTTTACTTTATGGTATTACTCTTTTGGGGTAATTCCAGTGGAGCTCAAGAAGTTTTTCATGTGGCAAAAAAAAGTGGTCAGGTGTATAAAAGGTCTGGGGGATAGAGATTCATGTCGAACTATATTTCCTGAGCTTAAAATACTCACATTACCTAGTCTATTTATCTTCTACAGTCTCACCCATGTCAAGGAAAACTTAAATAGTTTTGTTTCAAGAGGTTCAATCCACTATTACAATACCAGAGGTCAAGATCTATTGGATGTAAGATATGCTAGACTGAGTAAAACCCAAAAGTCTTTTAGCTTTATTTGTATAAAAACTTTTTTAATAAATTGCCCTTGAACATTAGAAATCTTCCAATTAACGCTTTTAAAACAAAAATTCAAAATTGGCTGATTAGTCAAAGCATTTTATAGTGTAGCTGAATTTGAAAAATGGGAATTTCTATTCTATAAAATTTTAATCCAAGATATTATGTAAAATATGTGTTTTTTACTTGAATCTTTGTATTTATTTGTGTGTTTAATTTATTTATAGGTTTTATTCATTTATATGTTTTTAAACTTATTACACTTATTGTTATACATTTTAAATGCAGATTTACCTTATCTTATTCACTTTTGTTGACTATAGATGTATTTTATTTGACCCGAAAAATTGGCTGATTAGTCAAGTATTTTATAGTGCAGCTGAATTTGAAAATGGGAATTTCTATTCCATAAAATTGTTAATCCAAGATATTATGTAAATATGTGTTTTTTACTTGAATCTTTGTATTTATTTGTGTGTTTAATTTATTTATAGGTTTTTTATTCATTTATATGTTTTTAACTTATTACACGTATTGTTATACATTTTAAATGTAGATTTACCATATCTTATTCACTTTTGTTGACTACAAATCTATTCTATTTGACCTATATAATTTGACATGTAACCTTTAATATCTAAGATTAACACTAAGGCTGTGTACATTTGACTATGTCTATTGCAACTACTGTTGATTAAGGGACAATAAACATATTTCATTTCATTTCAAACATATTTCATTTCATTATTTCATTTAAGAAACATTGTATATATGTACATATGAACTGCTGGAATAAACGTTATTCATTCTGTTTAAAACACCTTGGAACGATATTATAAGGTCGATAAAAACATTGGCCTACTATAACTTATATATTATTTTTTTAATATTATAATTATTACTTATTCATTATTTTAATCTTCAGAAAGTTTCATCTAAGGAATGGTAGTAAGTTAGTAGAACTGATATAACTTAATAAAAATTTTGTATAGTAAACATTTTCAGAATATTAATTTATCTCATGATATCTCATATCTGACATGTTCAATTATCCGAGAAATTATACAAAAATTAGGAGGCATAATGTTATTTTCAATCTATTCTGCCAATTTAAAATCAATTATATATATCACTATTGTATTTCATCGCAGTTAAGTGAGATGGCAGAGACACAATTAATTTCATATGACATCATATTATTTCACTTACTGTTGCTCCTTCCCTCACTAAAACATTGGTACTTGAAATTACTATTACTTTCACTAATAATGCAATATGGATTCCATAAACTTTATCACAGAGCATCATTTATCTACATTCATCCCTCAAACATGACAATGCGTGTTTTACTCTCTAGCAATAATCCACGACACAAATACCGGCAAATGTTACATTGAATAACTTACCATCCCTTGATTCTGCTCCTTTCCTTTCTACTATTTTAAATCCATCACCTTGGTTGGTGTTGCTTTTTCGAGAATATAGTGCGAACGATGTAACTGAATTGTACGTCTGCCAATTAATCTTCTTTGATAGAAAGGCTCCACGATAATTCAACATCTGCAAAACCAAGAAGTGACACATCAAACGGCTATTTCAATAGACACTAAGGAACTGATATTAAGTTGTGTGATGCAGTTCTGGTTTATTTTGATCTCACACACCTACATGTCTACTGTGACAATTGGGATGGTTCAAAACCTCCACAATTCATAGAATCACATGACATATCTAAAAAACTATTGTTCTTGTCATTGAGAGTGTACTACGTACTTGGTACTACATTATTTAGTTTTAGACAAGTATTTTTGCAATTTTTTATTAATTACTGGTTTATAAAAAAGTTGCTATTACCCTGAGCTTCTTTATCATCTTGAACAAGACTGTGATAACCACAACCTCAGCCAACAAGACCGTTTGAACCAGAAGACTAATGTACTCTGGCCTACAGCCAGCTAAGCCCTTCTCCACCAAACAACCATTCTGATATCCTTAACCAGTTGGTACAGGATTACCATTTGTTTGACCTTGATACTGAGAATAATTGCCCTGGTCTACATTTCCTGGCTAATACACTGAGATAATGAAATAAGAGAAATTAAACTTCTATTCAAAGAAAAAGCAAGTTAATATTTAAAAGAAAACACTCAAAGTATTCTTCACAGACAATTATTCTTCACCTGGACAATTTTAAAATTGTCAAAAACATCAGTGAAACATCTTTAATACTTTTACTGTACCAAAAAAATATACATTACAATTTTTTATAAAATAAATTTAACAACATTGAAAAAATCACAAACCTAACTTTTGCTTTGACCTACATATCAGAGAAAGGCTGCAGTATAATAAGCGTCCAACACCTGGTAATCGATTAGAACAATTATACACCAATAACATGTTAAGTTATTACTGTAACCTGTTACTGTGGTAGCATGTTTGCATACAAAAATTTAACTAACTCACTACAATGTAACATAAATGCTATCAGATTTGTTTACTCTGTTAAGTAATTGTAAGCACTACGCTGTTCAAACTTAGTATAAACAAAGTTGTATTATTTTCTATAAACTAAAATGCATATATATGTTGACATATAAAAATATAGCTTCAGTATAATACAATCTTAAAAGTCTATAACGTAATCCAGTTCAATACTATTGTTCCAAAGTAATTGAAATAAAATTAAATCATGTGCATGGTATTTGAGTAATGGACGCTAGAAACTGGAAATAATGTTGTGTACCTGCAAATACCTATTACAAAATAACACGTTAAGTTATTACGTTCCTGTAACCTGTTACTGTGGTAGCATGTTAGCATACAAAATGTAACTAACTCACTACAATGTAACATAGACTGACAGTAAACTAATGTAATGTAATTTATAAATGGGTTAGTTCAAATTTGACTATTCAACACAATTATTGGGTACTACGAGGTCCATATCTTCAATTTGTCATAGGCTATACATATGTACGTATTATAAATATAAAAAGTTCAAGATAACTTTAGCAAGCACTCACGTGATCTGAGCTTGAATTTGGGTACTATCTTGAGGGATGTTTTTCTTATTTCACCAGAAGAGCAGAGTGGTGAAGAAGACACCACTGAAACCCGCACTGATGACCAGGGGCATTCCTGATCAGTATTTTCCCTCTGATAACGTCCCAGATTTTCCATCTTTTCAGACATCACATGGCAAGATTTATGATGTGTCTAACATCGGGAAAGTACTGATCGAAAATGCTTCTGATCATCAGTGCGGACTTTAGCGCCCCATCCTGCACTGTTGGCGAAACAAGAAACACATTCCTCAAGATAGTACCCAAATTCAAGCTCAAATAACATAAGCGCTTGTAAAGGTAATATTTAACTTTGGTACTACTAGTATAAGGTGACCATCCCGATATCTGAGGTTGGGTTCCGAAATGTTTTGTGTGTCATTTGGGACGGCATTTGTACCAAAATTTAGATAACGGTTTGCCATTCATCTCAGATTTGTTTTCAATTTTAGAATAATTCCTCAAATATTAATTTGCATAATCCAAATCTACGAAACATATTACAGAAAATCTTAAAATGCAGCTAGTACAATAAGAATAAATACTGATTACCACTTTAATTTTTTTACTCTTATTCTCTCACACTACATTGTACAATCGTACAACAAAGATGTGGATGAGCAACTTTAAGCGAACCCTGTGACGAATACGTTTATGTAAAGTAGTTTGTTAATGAAGAACAGCTGAATAAATGGAAAGAGATGAAAACTCTTCCTGAAAATGAGCGGGCTGAGATCTTCACTCACATTAGTAGAAATGATGTTCCCAGTTCTAACATATTCAAGGTTGCTGAATTTGCTTAGCCATCCTGGAAGAAATGGACCCACTGAAAGACTTTTTTCTTTAATGAACGATTTATGGTCACCAGAAAAAAACAAAATTGACAGTCGACACTTCAAAATCTATTTTGGTTGCAAAAGTCAACTTCAACACAAATTACCAAGACTTTTATAAAATGTTAATTTTAATAACAAAACCTCCTAGAAAAAATTCATTATTCTTAAAAGAAAAATTCTTAATTGATGTAATTATTTTACCAGTTTCATTCATCTACAACTAATCAAGAATTTGTGTTGTATTTTTATATGTGTATAAATAATTTATAAGATCATTAAAATTCATTAATGAAAAAACCATAAAGTGTGTTACGTTTTATTATTACTAGAATTCAATTTCCCTTACATTATTATTATTGTGTTTGGTGTCAGTACTTCTTGAAGTAACGAGGATGTTTGAAGGGTTGGGTAAATATTTTGGAGCGTCCCGAATTTTGTTACTAAAAAATATGGTCATCTTATACTAGTTAGTCACATTTTTACAATAATCTGAACCTACTTATATTGCATAATAACATTGCATAATGTAATATTATTTCCATTCCTAGCTTAATTGCCCACATGAAATGGCCTCAGCTGTTCTGGTTACCTAGTAACCCAAAACCAAAAACACATTTCTAGTAACCGTTCACCAAGAAATTTCAATTCTTTATCTCACACAATTTTCTCATACCAATCACCACTTACAAATTCTCCAAAAATTATTTACATTATTTTGTTTACTGTTTACATTAAACATTACTATAATTATGTTGATATAATATTTTGTTAAATAAGTTAAATTAGCCTAATATCAATTTCTTCATCTGATAAAAACAATCGAAACATTCAATAAAATAAAAACATCCTAATTTAATTAGTTGTGCCGCTTATTAAAAGTGTATTCAATTAAAGTAAAACACATTAACTTTATTTATTCAGCAGAGGCTTTCTCAATGTGACAATATTTGCCATACTAGTATAGTAGGCAAGAGCTATTATGATTTATGTTTCCATTAGTGTTTAAAATGGAAGTTTCTCTAATAAGAAAAAAAAAAAACAAATGGGAGGGAAACTCAAATATTATTTATCTAAGCTACACTTTTAAAGCTTGGACTGAATAATTCTAAATCCCAAATTGTATCTAGTTTAAGGCCAGATACAGAAGTTATTAGATGATTTGAAATTAAATTAGCTCAAAGTATTCTTAAGTGGAACAGATAGGCTAACCTTAACTCTCACAAGATAGTATATTATGAATAAACAAGTTGAAGTTTAATTTTTTTGTTTTAAACATGATGAAATTAAAACTTACGAAAGGACAGCTACAATACTTTCAATGACAGTCTAAACCTAAAATAAATTACTGCATCTAACAAAATGCTTAAATGTCAACATACCATTCATAACCTTATTTATATTATTATCCTTTTAACATTTTTTGAGATTTTGTTGCATCATTTCATGGCTGCTTCTTTTTTTCTTCCCAATACACATGCTTACAGGTGACTCCGGTGATAACTGTAACGTATGTATTATATTCTCAAAGGCAACAGTGGATCTGATGGTAATGATGTGATTGTGCAAATGTTAGAATATGTTTAATATAAAATCTGTTATCAACAATAATGACAAACATTAACATTTTATTCATATAAAATACTGTCATTTGAAGTAACTTTACGAGGAAACAAGAAATAATATGTATAATTTTTTTGTGATTTATTCAAAGGTCACAACTATTTTCACAAGCCATTACAAGAACATACACTGACAAATGATGAGATACTGCATAAATTACATAACATGAACAGTAAAATATAAATAACAAGGTGTGATTTCAGTTATAACACAAGTTACCATAAATAAAAATAACAACGAAATAATAAGTTAATATGAATAAGTAACAATAAGTAACGAATAAGTAACTTATGTAACTTCATGCTACTTTGAATTCAAGATGCAACAAAAGAGATCAAATTAATAAATGATGACATGCTATTTCTTTCTTTCTTCCTCTTGTTTGCTGAATTTCAGCAGGTTCTGCTTACTTTTGAGCATGGAACCTCGGATAAACATTCTTGTATGTATGACCAGTTTTACACTTTTTACACACAGTAAGTTCACTATTGCACTCAGTATCCACGAGGGTTGTATGCTTGGAGACAAGGTTGTTCTTGGTGTTGTGGGTGTTTTCTGTTTGGTTTTCTATTTTTTGTTTTTATTTGTTAATTTTAGTCACAACCTTAAGTCTATTGTTAATACTTCCTATTGTTTGTTGTGTTTACTTTGAAAGAAGTTGGGGGAATTTCTTTAAGGAAGGTATTTGATGTGTGTAGGATTAAATAGGAACGGTTGTGCACCCAACTCCAAGGATAGAATACTTCACGCCAGAGACCCTTCAGGCGGCTTCCTAGTCCAGAAACAGGAAATGGGCCCTGGAGAGAACATTTTGTTATAACCCATGGTGAAGACATTCATGTTCTTAAGGGACAGGTCACTTTCAAGACTTATGTTAGTATGTTTTTTTTATATTACCTTATTTATAGATTTAAGAAAACTTACAATTTCCAGTATTATTTTCCATATCAAAGCTCGTTAAAAGATCTTTAAAATATATATAAGGTGGATCATATTTATTTTCTTCGCTTTCAGTTTAGTGAGCAATTCATGTCTGAAGTCGTTATATTGCGCACAATCAAAGATTAAACGTTGAAGACTTTCTATGGAACCTGCATTGCATTTGAGGCATTACGGAGTGAAATAACAATTTATTTTAAATGGGGTTTCATTAACCCAAGCATGTCCAATTTTTAGTCTATTTATCGTTACTATTTTATTTCTACTCAGTTTGTAATTATTATACCATGGGGAGGGGCTATCAGGGGCAAGTAGTGATTGTTTAATTGCGCCAACAAAATCTTCCAATGACACTTTAAAATCTGTTGGTTCTTCACCTGCTTGGGTTGCCTCTTTTGCCAGCCTATCTACATGTTCATTGGGACCTATCCCCACATGACTTGGTACCCATTGAAAAGTGAAGTATTTATTACCTCTCATCATGCAGATTGTAATGGCTGATGCCAGATTTTCTTCATAATCTGCTGAACTTGCTGCCTTTATGGCTAGTATAGCAGCTTTTGAGTCAGAACATACTACAATGTTATCATAATTTTGTTCGTTTGCTATTTTAACAGCTTTCTTTATGGCATACAGTTCTGCGGAATAGCTGGATGCCTGGTTTGGAAGTTTATATTTGTATTCTATTTTTAAGTCCTGTATATACACGGCAGAGCCTGCGCCATCCTTGCTTCGTGAGCCATCAGTGTAAATTCTTAGATAGTTTTAATATTTCTTTCTCATTAATTCTAGAAATAATGCTTTAATGGCTTCTGGTGGGAGTAATGTAATGATTTTTTTCCCAAACTGTGTCATCAATCTCTAGTTCAAATGATATTTTTAAGTTCTTAAGCAGTAGGGGGCTATCAACGAATTCCAAAAGATTCGAATCACTTACTGCAGTATTGTTTAGATTCGCCAGATTATCTACTGTATTCACCAGTTCCATGTATAGAGGTTTGGGTTTTTTGACCCAGTACTTATGATGATAAGCTACTGCATGTAAAATATCTTATATTCACATAGCATGGATGTTATGGATTACTTAGTTTTTTGAACAATATTTACTATGTTAAGAATTCTCTCCTTATATGTAAGGGAGATAATGCTGCCTCTGCATGCAGAGTATTAGTTGGGGAAGATTTCATAGCTCCGAGAATGCATGGTTTTGGACTATTTGTAGGCTTTTAAGGTTGACTTTTGGGGCATGACCAAAAATAAAGCAACCATACTCCAGCTTAGATCTAATTACACTTTTATATACCTTTGTTAGAAGCTGCGGGTGGACACCTAGCCTCCCACAAGCCAGTGACCTCAGGATGTCAAGGTCTTTTAGGGATTTGCTTACCAGTGATTGGATGTGCTCCTTAAAGTTTAATTTATTATCGGTTATAATACCTAAGATCTTATGGCTATTGACTACAGGAATGACTTGATTGTCAACAGTCAATGTGGGATTTATGATTTCTTTCCTTCTACTTATTATGATAATGTTACACTTTCTTGGATTTATATTAAGCGATACCTTTAACAGGTATTGTTCAAGGCTGGACAAGGCTTCTTGGATCCCAGCTGCACTAATGTCTAAGCTCTTTATGACTACAGATTATGGTTATGTCATCTGCGTACAGTAGAGGTTGTACCTGTCTTGGCATATACCTACCGATGTCTGCAGTATACAGTGAAAATAATATTGGATGAGCACCACCCCTGGGGAAGGCCTCTATATGCAGTTCTGATGAAGGTACCCTGATTGCTGATGAAGGTCAACGTTCTACAACTAAACCACTTAAAAATGTGCATTATAAATTTTGCTGGGATTCCTAAAACATATAACTTACTTGCAAGCGTTGGTATGGAGACTGAGTCATAGGCGCTACTTAGGTCCAGGGATGCAACAACTGCAGTTCTATCGTTTGTAAGGCTTACCTGAGCTTCGGTTATCAGGGTCAGCAGGAAGTCATTGCTTCCACTCTTCTTTTTGAAACCAAATTGGTTGTCAGGAATAAGTTTGTTCTTAGTGGTAAACCATTCTACGGTATTTAATCATTAAATTGAAATATTTTCATAATACAGGATATTAATGAGATAGGCCTATATGAGTTTCAGATGTCCTATCTTTTGTTGGTTTTAATATGCCTATTACCTTTATGTTTTTCAGGTATTCCGGGATGCTCTTTCCTACCAAATGTTGTTAAAGACAATTAGCAGAAGGGTTTTGGCTGAAGGGGCAACATTCTTAAGATTAAATAGTTAATACCATCCAATCCGGGGGCAGTGGACTTGGACCTAGATTTGATGGCATGTTCCAGTTCGATTTCTTTGAATTCACCTCAAGTTGGTGATTATTACTATTTTTCATGAAGATGGGGAGGTCAGTTTCTGATTTTTCTGGAACATAATCTGGGGAGATAGTTTTCATGAATTTATAGCTTAGGTCCTTGTCATTTGCTAAATTACTTTTCGAAACTATTTGAAGCATTCTTTCCTTGCCTTAGTCCATTTATCATTTGCCATATTTGAGAGTTATTATTATAATTTAATCTTTCGCATAGTGAATGCCATGCAGATTGTTTAGCTTTGACTATGATTTGTTTTGCTTCATAATGAGCTTTTTTCTAGTGGCTATAGTTAACAGTGGTGTCATTTCCTTCGTAAATTGGCTAAAATACCTTCTTCTGGTGGCAAACTGCCCTGGAACACTCTGGTGTCCACCAGGATTCTGAGTTAAAATCAATACCTTTTGGGCCATTGTGATATTTTGGCACTGCATTTATAATTGATTCTTTCAGAACTTTCATAAAATCCTCATATTCTATGTCACCTTTGGCCTTGACAGTTAGAATTTGTACAGAGGCTTTCTCGGCAGTATTGGAGAATGCACACCAGTCTGCTTTTTTGAAGTTTCTATCCTGGAAACTTGCGCCTGGTCTAAAAATGGTGTGGGATTATTTTGGTTTTTGAACATTCATATCTATAACAATAGGGTAGTGGTCACTACCCATCGAGTCCTTCATCACTATCCAAGAAAGGATCCTCTGTTTCAATTGAAATGTTTGCAAAGGTAAGATCAATGGTAGAGAGTCTCCTACCAGGGGATCCTACTGTGGTACTGGATTTATCATTGAGGAGAATATAATGTGAATCATAGTAAGTATTGAAAATTTGAATTCCTCTATAATCCTTCCGCCCATCACTGGACCAGTAGGGGTGTTTAGCGTTAAAGTCCCCACTAAGATTGAGGATTCTTTTTGCAAAAGAAATAATTTGTTCCATAGAGTTTGATCTAATAATTTGTTTGGAGCGCAATAGCAGTTGTATATAAATAAGGATTTTTTCTAAGTTTAATATTTCAATACCTGTAAACTGGATTGGATAGTTCTCCAGGCCTGGAACTGGTACCACTTTCCATTCTAGATATTTGTGTACTAGGATTGCTGTACCACCATACCATCATATCTGTCATTCCTTACCGTGCTGAAGTTTTTAAAGGTGAACTTTTCTTCTGGATATAACCAGGTCTCCTGGAGTACAATGAGTTTTATGTTATTAAGTGTAACAAAATGTTTTGACTTAATAGACTGAATATTCCATTGTATAATCCTAAGAGGTGGATTGTTTGTCATTAACTGACGATGTTAATACCCACTGACAAGCCTACGAGAATCTGTTTAATATTTTCTAGAACTATATTGACAGCTTGCATCGGGTTGCCAGCATTATCGGCAGCTGCATTTATCATTAGCTTTTCAAAATATAATTTTGCCTGGAATTCCTCCATCGATTTTTTGAGGTGGGGCTCTTTCATTCTCAGTAAGCTCTCACCTGACCCTACTTTGCTTAGGACTAGGCCTATAAACCTTAAGCAATTTTTTCCTTTGGCAGGGATATTTGATGAGGGGTTTTTAAATTTCTGTTTCTAGACACAGTTGTGTTCTTGTTGTTAAAAGGTGCTCGTCTGTCCTTTGGCTTTCTAGTGAGATGTTGCCATCCACTTTCTTCCGTTATCTCACCCTCATCTTCGCTGTCAATTAAAGTGTTATAGTAATTATCTGCGAGGATCGACTTTTGAATAGGCCTAATAGAGTTAAGTTGAGGGAAAGTCTTTATGACTTGTGACGTTATGACTGACCACTGATGAGAAAAGGTTTGTGAGGTTTAACTTGTGTGGCTCTTTGTATTGAAGAAATCTACATTATATTCTGACATTCTGACCCTAATAGCTAATTGTTTCTTAAACTCTGGACATGACTTGGAAAAGCTGGAGTGTTCCCCTTTACAATTGACACATTTGGCAGCTTTCTGGCAGTGCTCACCATTAGATTTCGCCATGGGCGGGTTCACCCACAGTTGCCACATAGGTTGGTGTTCTTACATGGTGCGCTTGCAACATGATTAAATGAATAACATCTGTAACACTGTCTTACAGGTTGTGTGTATTTTTCAACAGACATCATTACATAATCTAGTTTGATTTTATTTGGAAGCTCAGTTACCTTTCAAATATTACTTTCATAATGTGAGTGTTATACACTCCATCCTTCCCCTTTTTAGTGATACGGTAAGCCTCTAATATAGGGATTGGGCTTAGGGCCCGCGTTACTAGCTCATTTGGGAGTACATCTGGTTTCAACAAAAACTACTCCGGTTACCTGTACCCTATAACTAGGGATAAACACATGGTAGTTAATAAGGTTAGAAGGATTCTCACTTACGAGAGAGTTTGCTGCCTCCGTGGTTTTTACAAAAGATGGAGACATTCTTACCCTTTCTAATATATGGTCTATCTTACCTTCATACTTACAGAGGAGTTTACCAACAGCAAAAGGATTAACCCTTGTTTTATTTACAGAACTTACAAACAACCTCATATGGCCCAGCTGAGTCTGCATTATACCATCTTTGTATGAATGATTTTTTGGGTAACTTGGCGGGATTCATTTGATCATTTTTTTACTCCTTGATTTTAACTTTCTGTTTCAGTAAACTTTCTTTATGGCTAGCATTTAATTCTAATTTCTCATTATGGTGTAGCTCGTTTAGAGGAAATTCTGTCTCCATAATACTCAAAACCGCTTTTTCGGTTTTCTAGAACATTCTCTGGCGTGGCCATGGTGGTTGGATCCGTTATGACGGGTCCATCCTACTAACCTTACTTAGTTTCTTTTGGATCGAGCCTGATAGTCTGAATTAACTTAAACACTGACACAGATAACAAATAATATTAAATAAATATAACAACCCCAACATTAAAATTACATTTGAGCAACAATGAACCAAAATTAACTAATTATCACCGACACCAACATGAAACAACAAGTAAATGGAGAATAAGTTAGTAAAAATGGTAGAGAGAGAGGTTAACTTTACAACACGCTGTTGGTCAACAAAATGTCTCCTATAAATGTTCTAACACAGTTCACGTTTGTACACCACAAAGTAAATAATGATGAAACGAGTTTATAAATTTAAAAGACGATTTCCATCATAATACCAAATATGATTATGTAAACCAAAATTCAGATAAGCGTACTAGTGTTGTTGAACGTAAACTTAAAACAAAGGATGACACATGCTATAAATACAAGTTGTAACGTCCAAAGATTAAAAAATTCAACTCCAGAAATCAAACTGACTAAGATGTTACTGAATGGAATAAGGAAAACAATGAACCAGATAAACAAGTTATGACATGCAAATAAAGAACAACTAATGTTACACCGTTACTACGTAAGCTGAATGGAAAAACAACAACAAATATTGAGATTAAGTGAGACAGTTTGAACTTTCATTTCTGTCTGTTTTGGCAACAACCTGTCAAATTAATTAAAAGTCTGTCCTTTCCGATCGATGGTCACAGAGTAGGATGATACAGTTTAGGCATTAAAGTTCTTCTAAAGGCAGGTAAATCAAGTGTCACCATTAGAAGACAGTACGTTTTCCAATTATTTGATTATCTCCATTGTACTGAATACTTTGTAGTTTTTAAGGTTATGGTGGTGAGAAAATGTTCTTGAGATCTTGCTTGACTAGGGCAGAGAATAGTAATACATAATTAAAGAATTTTGAATATGAAAATGGCTTCATTTACAAATCGTCTACGTTACAACGTGCTCATGTTCAGAAAGGCCTACGGCTCAACGAGAGAAACGTCTCTAAAATCAAAACCTATTCGAAGACAAACGGAGGACTTTTTCTGTACAGGCCCAATCCTCTCTGTAATGTGGCTTGATTTGGCGACCACGCCACTGAACAACACTCGATATATGGTCTCACAAAGCACAAAATAAAGTCTTCAGAATCCAAGGGCTATCCATGTAGCATGAGGATCAAGTTAAGAAGTCCAAAGCTCTATACGCCTTAGTACAAATGGTGTCACAATATTGAGCCAGGCTTAGATGCTGGTTAAAAATTACACCCAAGTCACGAACAGAAATTGATCGATTGAATACTTGTGCCTGGAGGCGGCACTGAAACACAATCGGAGACTTTATTCTATTAGAGTTAATGCTTGTACATTTTTCTACGATCAAGGCCATATTATTGAAGTAATACCAAGTTTCTAAAGCAACCAAGCGATCGTGTAGGTTCCTAAATTCGTCAACTCTGGAAATCCATGTAAAATCCTGATGTCATCTACAAAAAGGAGTAAGTCGGTCTTGAATGAAGACGCAAAGTCGTTAATAAAAAGGCAGAATAGACCGGACCCAAGTTCAATTCGTGCGGTACGCAAGATGAGGCACAGATCTCCTCTGAGCCGACGAACCTGATGATGAGTTTGCAATCCGATAGATAGCTCCGGAACCAGTCATGAAGCTTTCCCAGAACACAGTGCTTCAGCACGATTTGAAAAATGTTGGTCCACAGGCTTTGTTAGGATACAGGCAATTGAGGACTTGTTGGACTTTATCGGTTGTGACCTGGCAAGAGGATATACAGTGAATATTAGATACCTCCAGCAGTGACAATGGATCAGTAGGAGAAATAAACGCTGAAGAGAAGAATGATGAGGAAAGTTCACACATGTCGTTTGAGTCTGAAGTAACACGATGATCCAACTTCAGGGTGGAGAGCACAGGGCTCTTTCTCTGACAATTCTTGAAAAGACTCCAAAGGAATTTGGTAAGTTTGAAAGCATTACCTTAAAAGCAAGTGGCATGCAGTTCTTGCTCGGGAGAACTCACAATATCCACGTCTCGTTCGAGACTCAACTCACGGGACACCCAGCATGGGAGCCTCGAAGCCCCCAGTTTCTTAGCTGGGGTGAATTTCAAAACAGACGATCGGATCTTATTGCACAAAGTTTCAAACATCTGGGGTAAATATCGCCAACTGTAATATCATACGGTCCATTGATTGCAGGTTATCAAGAGTCCGTTTCAGGTTGCATCTAAGAAAATCAGGAATAATGGATTCCACTTGTGATACTGAAGAGCCCAATGGAGCTGTGGTGGATAAAGCTGGACGATGGGCATCAATAATAAGGGCAGAGAGTCTGCTAGCACATCGAGACTTATGTCTAAGAAACCAAGTCCAAGAAAACATTCCTGTGATTAACAATGTGATTAAATTGTGCAAGATTAATCCAACATCCAGTCGCTGAACAAGTTGAAATGCTGTGTAGGGCACAAAGGGCCAGCTCCTCTCCAATAAACCTGTGAAACGTTAAAGTCGCCCAAAAGAACCACGTCAGTAGGAGCGCTCTGTGTGATCACCGCTTTATTCACAACTGCATTACGATTATTGTAATTTCACCGGGCATGTTAGGAGGCATGTGGAGAACGGTATCCCGGTTCACGTGGTTGGAGTTTGATTCGGTCTCTAAGTGTTATTGTTACATTAGATCTGAAACACCACAAGATGCTACTTATTGCTTCACTTTTATATAAACAATCTGAAGTAATGTTCGTCTTGAGCTTCTTCGTTCTTCTGTTTTTTTTTATCCCTTCAGACGAACATGACTTCAGATTTCAGGAGTCAAGTCTGCAACAGAACCGGATTTCAGATGCTGCACATAAGAGGAGTGTAAACTGGAGGTAAACTCAACCTCAACATTCGCATTAAATCAACTCTTCCCACCATAGCTGCGTTATATGTAGAAGACTCGGTTACTCCACCTTGATTTTGGATCGTCATCGTAGTGCACTCAATTGTGCACCTGATGAGACAACGAGAACACCTCTTCTCCTCAGATTTCAGATGCTGCACGTAAGAGGAAAGTGAACTAGAGCTAAACTAACATTCGCATGGATAAAAAATTGAACTAAATTCTTCTAAAAAAATCCTGCGTTACTTTCAACCCTTGATTTGATTACACGACTTAGCATATCCTCAAAAAAGAGTATGTACAGAATATATATGTGGAACATTGAGCCAGTTATCATTAACAGGCACGGAGAAGTTGACAATCCTAGATATTTATGCACATACCTGGGGATTGTTTTGATTCTAATCATGCAGCGTGCCTTTAATCAAAAATACTAGAAGTTTGACGGCTATCACAGCGCTATATGTTATAGCACGCTTAATGGTAACCATTTCTTCGCCTTTAGTGATTTTAGCTTATTTTTAATAACATATTTTTAGCTCAGTCCAGGAAAACATATTTTGCTTACTGTGTCGCTATATTGCGTGAGTGCCTGAGTTTATGACAGTAGTATAGTATGTGCGGCGAATAAGTTGTTAAACTTATCCAACTCCCGTTGTTAAACGGGACAGTAAAATAACACGGACTGACTACACATCGTAGATCAAAGCACCACTAGCTGAGTTTGTTCTTTCAAGCAAAACCGTTTACTCCGACTACCGAGATAAATTATTTAGATTAATTTTAGAATACTAAATTTCATTACTTTAAACAATTTTTCTAGACAGTAGGTTATGCGGAACAAATATAGTGAAATGCTTTACTACTGCAAAGCGTTAGAACAGCAGATCTACTGGTTTCATCTGGTATTTTTATGTATCCTCCGTATATAACAAGTCAGTAATATAGTGTACTTTCTGAACTAATACTGAAAGGATGATCCTTATTTTAGTTCATTGCACTACATACAGCACATGTTATCGAGCCATTAAAATATAGTAAATAAAACACCAGTTAAAAGCTGTAAAATACATACAGAGTGCATTATTAAAGTAATGCCCATCTTCTAAGAAATATAGATGTATTCATTCGATTGTTACAAATGGTTAAAAGTCCTCAAAATAGTTTCCACCTCCATCATTTCACCTGCATAGATAATTCTGTTACGCCTGAAAAGCCCCTTGGAATTCCTTGACTGAATGCCTCTCAGGAACCTAGTAACGTGGGCTTGGATGTTCCCCACCGACTCCCAGTGCTTGAGGTAAATGCTGCATTGACAGATTTTTCTTGCGATACAAACTCAGAATTGACGATTTCTCAGGCTTCAAAAAAGACAATCTGCTTTGTTTTAATGCAAGATTTGCTCATGCACACTCTTTTGGGTTTAGGAGAAGATAGTGTGTGCCACCTCCCGCATTGAGATCTTGAAATAAATTCCTCCTCAAAAGCCTCTTGAAGCATTTGGTAAGTTTCCATCGCATTCTTCGCCAGACCCACACAACATTTGATCGCGTACTGCTGTTCCATCGAGCGCTCCTATGCGCCGTGACTCAATCGAAAAACAGACTTTGTGCAAAGGCACATCCTACCACTCCTACAGCTTGGAGGGACATGATACTGGGTGCATTTGAAAGGGCAGAATCTTCATCACATTATCCAACCGTTCCGAGCGCGCTGCGATAAATAGTCGCGTCGCAAAAAATCATGGGTATTAGTTTCATAATGCACCCTGTATTAATACTAGTATAAAGTAGTCCGACAATCCTAATGCACTCTGAATTCTGGCTGATAGTCAAGGCTTCAAACTTCTAGCCACTAAGTGACTAAGATAATCAAACATATCATGTGGCAGCAAAAACTCAGGAAGTTCACGTTGTCTGTTAAACTTTAGAATATGATTTGGTTTAGAGACTGTGGCTGTCTTCCAGGAAGATAACTTTCTCTATGTTTTATCTATCTAAACTGGACGTATGTATGCATAATGGAACCAACCCACAATGATGTCTAACTGAGAAAAAGAGGTTAAAAGTTTAGCGTGGGTCCCCATTCCCAGTAACAAAGAAATATATTCCAGATGTGTTTAATAAACATATTAAAGGCTTTATTAAGTTGTTAAATAAAATACCACAGCAAGAAATATAATATTGGTTGATATATTAAGGAAATTGTTGGTTGGTTCCCTTATGCTTAAATTCAAATAATATGATTTGAGCTTTATAACACAAGGGAACCAATTGATACAAATGTCTGTTATTATCCTGCAATCTTGTTTAATCTAAATAATTAAAGGTTTAAAAATACACCTCATTTTAAAAATAACTTTATTAAAAAATCTATTACTAATAAAATTACATAATATCTATTTGTATTATTTTTTAGTGTGTGGAAAACGTTATAACAATCAGTTACATCGTTGATGAAAGTTGGATCTTTTCATCTCTCATACGTCATCACTAGTATTTATTTTTATAGTAGAACAAATTAAAAAAACTAGAACATAATGCTATATTCACTTAATTGATATTTTCCTCAGCCTCTAGTTCAAAATCCAGATTCGCATTGAAACCATCAATATCATCTTGTACGTTGGTGTCAGAGGAAAATTGTTTGTAAAATTCCTTCGCATCTGATGGGATTAAACTCATGATTGACTTGAGATCTTTTAACTTAGGCAATGAAATCCCTTTTCCATTGGGCCATAGGAGTGGTAAATTTTCTGCTAATCGCAAGTAGCACGTATTAGCTCCTACCTTCTTCTTTTTCTTTATATCAATTTCTTGTTGCAGTCCACCTAGACTTGTCCTTACAAATATTGAGAAAGGTTTATCTTTAAAGATTTCAATTTCTCTGAACTTAAGCCATCCAACTTTTATTCCATCTACATCTTCTTTCCTGTTTGTTATTTTTCTTTTCTAAATCTGATGTGCTAAAGAAGTCCTCTTTTTCCATTCTTGTTACAATAAACTTGTTCTTTCTCCTACAATTCTCCATCACACTTATGTAATCTGAATCTGTGTACATTCTCTGTTGTGTCTTCAAGTGGCACTCGACATCCCCAAACTCTGCGTCATTGGGAAGGTAAGAATGCCCTGGAATCATGTACCTTAAGACAATGTTTTCCAAGGTCGGGTGTAAGCTAAGGACATGTTTGAGGAGGAGAACTATTTTTATGCTCCTGTTCTGCCCCCCACATGAATCGGACCACAAGGTCAATTCCTTAATCCCAGGACAATTTTCCAAAATATGCCTCTTCAAACAAGAGCCAACCTCTTGAGTACCTCGGCCAGCAGTATTCTCCAGCCAAACATTAAAATGACCTTTACCAGTTTTCCCCGAATGAATACCCAGATTATAAAGCATGATTTGTCGTTTATAGTAAATGACATTTGTCGGCAGACGAGGTAATGGTAGGGTTTTTTGAAGATCAAAAGACAGCGTTTGTTTTGATTCAACAGTTTTTGCCGTTAGTAAGTCGTCCTTGAACTGAGCTCTTACTTCTTCGACTAATTTCAGATGAGCCTCATGTTTTATTTTAATTTCATCTCTCTCTATATCACTGGTAGTTGAATTTTCCAGGGCATGTAGTGTGTCACAGGTACTGCAGGTGTCTTTCTGAAGTGGTTTCCGTTTTAGGTTAAAATCTGCATAAAATATTTGATTATATTTTGATTGGGACACAGGATGCTCTACTTCAGCCTTGTACAAACTGTACATACGTGGCAATGTCATATCAGGGGGTAACCAGCATGATTCTGTTGTCGTTCTACAGTAGTGGGACTTGTATGCTGGAATTCTTTTAATGTGGTTTCGGACTTCTTCAATCCGTTTGTCTTCAATCTTGTTACTGCCACCACATTTCCCCCTTTCATCTTTCACATTATCGTTTTTAAGCTTTTTAAGAGCTGTATTAATTCTTTTTGTGGACACTCTTAAGGTTTGTACGTACATATTCCTGCAAATAACAGTATTGTTAATTGTATATTTCCTTGTAAACTGTCTTTTAGATAGTTGTACTGTTGGTCTTTTTGTTTTTTCTTCCTGTACTGATGCACAAATAAACATGTTTTGGGCATTATAGTCCCCCAAATCATAAAATTTCTTAAAAGTGCTTTTTCTTACTTCAAGTGACACTTTCTCATTACACTTGCAAGCACAATGAAAATCCCTGAAGTTTTTAGGGTACACAACTTTTCCTGTTTGAGAAATGTATTTTTTATTACTATTTTTCCTTTTTTTTCTGATATCTCTAGATTGATGTGCATACTTTCTCTTCCTACCTTTCTTTGGTCTTCCTGAACTGTCAATTTCTTCAAAATCAGAACCACTAGAAGAGCTATCATCTGTTATGCTAGGCGTTTCGTCTACTACTTCTGCTCTGTTGTTATCAATCTGGGGTTCAGCAATTACTTCGACTACTTGATCCTCAATGTTCGGTTCTTCAGTATTTAGTTCACCAACATTAATTAAATTATTTTGATTTCCAGTAATTAGTGGGTCATCATCTTGCATACTCTGAAAAAAAAAAACAGATTATTAGCTTCAGGGTCATAATAGGCAGTTTGCTAGTCTAATGGTTAGTGTCTTGGACTTAAGTTTAAGAGATCATGGATTTAATTACTTGGATGCTCAATCACATGCTGGGAGAATGAATGAGTTTTCTTTAAACACATTTCAGTAAAACTTGAGTAAAAATATTACTTGGGTATAAAGTATACTTTAATAAATATTCATTTTCAACCATTTATTTTAGACATAACATCTTTAAAATAAAAATCTTTAGTTGAGTTAGTAGTACAGCCGACTGATTTTCTGGTTATGATCTATTCATAAAATACAACATTGACAGTACCATAGCCTAAGAGCCGGAGCAAAGATATGTTACAAACGATCAATAATTTTAAGACATTAAGAGATCTCTACCAGATAACTGGAAGATTTTTTACGGACCTGAAAAGAATTTATGTATGTTAAAATTTGTATTCCTTTTTCTTACCTCATGCTCTTCCATTTCCAGATGAGGAACAATATGAAAAGAGTTAAGATCATCTGGTGCATGGTTAGTTCCATTTTCTACCATCATTCTTCCAATATTATCTGTAATTTCAATAGCACCAGATAATTGAACACTATCACCATCATCTAATATTGAATCTGTTAGACTAGGTTCTTGTGATTTGCTGGTATCAAATGAAATATTTGGAAAGTCGTACACAATTTCCATTTTTGAAATATCCAGGTAGCTTGTATCCTAGAACAGAACATAAAGTTGTAAATTGAAGTAGTTCAGATTAAAAGAAGTATTTTGTCATTTTTGGCATAATTTCTAAATAAGATAGTCATGAACATGAATAGTAGCTTACCAATCCTAATTATAATAATATAACCTAACAGCTTTGCACGCTGACAATCGAAAAAATTAGCAAATAGGCGATATTTTGAAACCTTTTATTTAGTATTTAATTTAGGCCTAGTATTGAACTAAAAAATCCAATACCAAACAAAAAGTTTGGTAACTATGCAGCAGTTGGTACTTGTGGAAAAATATATATTTTTAAACATTTTTCCATGTAAAATTACTTGCTGAACACGATTATAATGGTCTTTTTTGTCGGAAACGCTGTTAAATTCACTTAAATGCTACTTAAAGTACAGATTTCAATGATTGTAATCTGCTGCCTTGGAACATTTAACGACTTTTCCGACAAAAAAGACCGTCATATTCATGTTCAGCAAGTAATTTTACATGGAAATTAGTAAAAAATATTGATTTTTCCACAAGTACCAACTGCTGCATATATACCAAAAGTTCATAAATAAAGGCTAGGCCAGTTTTTGGTACGTAATACTGCAAGTAATGTGTAGAAAAAATCTTTCTGCCATTAACACCACTACCCTAAACTTTTGCCAGTTTGTTAGCTATTGTTATAGGCTAGGTTATGTTCGAAATAAATTTGTATCTGTCCTTCAGATAAGTTTATACCAAATCTAAACTTACCAAATCAGGCATGTTATTTTCCAACATTTCATTGAGATCTACACCGTTTTCTCCTTCATTCTGTGTAGGTTTATGTGATATAGGACTATCATTGCAGACATAGCTATGCTCTTGTTGTATATTTGTCGACTCCTGAAACAAAGGCAATTAATTATTTATTTTACTGGAAAATATTAATTTCATCTTATTTTAATGTATATTTACTATTATTACAATATTTCATTATAAATATAAGTAATTATTAGTCAAGGCTCAAAAACCTATTATTTAACCTAAAAATTATGTGCTTACCTGATCAGTTTCCAATAACGTAGGCTCATGATCTGGTTCAGAAGAATCAGGGGTTTGAACTTTTGCCATTTCCATAATTAACAAAGTTCTTCTCTTTATATCCATTTTGTAACACTTAGACACAATACAGACATAAAACAATCATTTATGTTACTCTATTATTATTGTATTGCAAGCAGGTTTATCTAACTTCAAACTTGGTTCCTGTATGCAAAACAGCTGATCAAGATGAAGACTACACAACAAAGAGAATCAAGTTGGTTGGTTCTGTTATGCATATTACAAAACCAGTCTCTGAATTTTGAAACAAAGAACCAAGCCACTTGGTTCCCTTATTCATAATATTGAATCCGACATACAGCATTTGATGTTTTTTCATGATTTTTTTTTGCATTTGTAGTTTCAAAGCCAGTTAAAGTAAAAAAATCAGGGTATAAATTCTTTCAAGCTCTTCAAGATGGCGGTGATATCTCAATTTCCCAAAAATTGTTGGTTGGTTCCATTATGCATATATAGGTCCAACTGTCCTAACGGCCCAAACCACAACTAAACTAAAACACTAAAAAACAGGTGATTAAAAAGATGGCGAATGTAGGAAGAAGCTGTGCTCAGTTTTCTAGAAAATTGTTATTTAATTCACTTTCAAACGCAAATAATTACGCTATATTTTCTAGGCAGTTTAGTTTATCGATAAAAAGTTCATCAGTTGTTAATAGGTTCAGTAACGCTACTGGTTATGTTTCGTTTTTACCTATTGGCACCTCTCTGTTTAGGCATTATGGTAAGTTTAAATTTGTATTTAATTACTAAGTTTAACCTCAAACTAATTATTTAAATTGCTTTTTTTACCTTCTTTTTAATAAATTTTGACATAGAAACGATTATATAATCTTGAACTCTATCGTAATTTTCATGAAAAATAGGGATGAGTTCTTCAGGGACATGACTTTTACCCAATACTTTGCCCTCTTGTTGGGAAGGTGGTGCCTTACACACACAAAACTCAGACAGAACTAACGCAGGTTTCGTTACAGGCAAAAGATAAGCGGCGCACATTTATCACTGATAAGATAAGACCGAGTTTATACTAGAAGTAGTACCTGGACTACTGCCCTACGAACTAATAACACCAAAAAAACGAATAAATGCACTGTCAGTCAGGTTTTTTTTTTTAATTTTAATTTTTTTTTTGGGGGGGGGGAGTAAACGGCTACGGCGACAGTCGGGATTATTTTTTTTGTGAACCTGACGTTAACCTGTGTTAGAATACAAAAAATTACGGCGATCGGAGCGGTAGTCGCTGACCTTAAAATTTACCACAATATTTTTTAATAGTTTCAAACCAAAATAAACAGCACAGTATTGAAAAGATTCTAAGTTTTCATTTTCATGCATAAACCATTAATGAGTGATATTGATTGTTTCGGCTTAGAATTACAAAAGAAAACTATTAACACTTTTATCTGCTTACCTGGCTGCAGTAGGCTATAAGTGTCCAGCACTCGAATGATTGATAATATCGAATCATGAATTAGATTGATTTTAATGCTGTCAGACATGTTTACCCTGTTAAGTAACTGTAAGTAGGCTACTACGCTGCTCAAACTTAGTGAAAACAAAGTATTATTTTCTATAACCTAAAATGCATATATTTCTTTGACATATAAAAATATAGCTTCACGATAATACAGTCTTAAAAGTCATAATTCGGTTTGACATTTTTGTTCCAAAGTAACTGAAACAAAGTTAAATCATGTATATGGTTATTTAAGTAATGGCCACTAGAGACGGGAAATACTATTGTATACATTTAACCTATATACTGCCATTATTGCTTAAGTGTATGTTTCCTGTAATTAATAAACAGTCTATGTTACATTTAGTCTTGTGAATGTTGTATAAATAACATTTGATACCTTAACAGACTTAAATGATTGAAAGACATTTAAAATCAAAGGTTCTTAAAACTCTGACAGTAACACTGATGACCATAGGCATTTGAGCAGTGTGAAACTGCCTATAGATTCCATCCATAGAAAGAATTAATCTGACACGAATCCTAACCTGGTTCATAAACTATTCCTGAACTACTATTAACCTAGTTCCTGAACCAGTTCAATTAACAAAACTAAATTAATTTTATTATTTGAAGACAAAAAGAACAAATACAAAAAAAAATCTATAGTCCTACTTAACTGGCATTCTAAAACTACAAATACCGGTTTTCATGAACACAGTCTTCTTAATTTCAAAGGCTAAATGCAGAAAAAAACAAGTGTATAAATGACTGTATATCAAAAACTTAGTTGCGGATTTCGCTAAAACTTTCTATACACATTCATTACATGGTTTTACTGTATTTATTATGACCCTCATTCTTAGGTCACACCTATTTTCTGAGATTTATCTATTTTACATGTCAAATACTGGAAAACGAAAACCTATGGATGGCCGTACCTCAAAAACGTACAAGCTGATTTTGATAAAACATTCTCTACACATTCAATATACGTGGTCTACTATACTACAATATAATCCTCATTCTTAGGCTGTGCCTATTTTCGGAGCCACACCGATTTCACAGCCTATGTGCTGAAAAAAAACAAATCTATGGATGGCCGTTCCTCAAAATCGGTGAGCCGATTGTACATTTTTGAGGTATGGCCATCTGTATGTTTTTCTAATATTTGACTTGTAAAATCGATATCTCCAAAAATAGGTGTGACCTAAGAATGAGGCTTTTAATGTAGTATAGTAGACTGTGTCTCAAATCTGTATAATCAGTTTTATCAAAATCGGTTTGTACGTTTTTTAGGTACGGCCATCCATAGATTTGTCTTTTCAATACATAGCCTGTAAAATGAACTAGGTTAGGATTCAGTTAGGAACTAGGTACTCGTTCTTTCTATGGATGGAATCTGGCCAGTTCCACGTCGACGGCATTTGTGATTGCTAGGTAAGGTTTTTAATAATATCTAAGATGATTGATTACAGGTGTTGGAAAGAAGCTATAAACTACTCTTTTTTTCTCCTGTAGTGTGGGGTGGTGCTGGCGAAACCCACACAGTGGCCAGGGGCATTTCTAATTGGTACTTTCCCGGTCTCAGATCACGTTGGACGATCTGGCTTGGGAAAGTACTGATTAGAAATGGCCATCAGTGTGGGCTTTGTTTGCTCTTTGTTGCTCAAAATAGCAGCTTATTTTTCAGCTTTTGTTCCTGTGTCAATTACTTGCTTGATTACTTTCAGCATAGACCTGTACTTTTATTTATGAAGAAATTCCCCTTGTAGAATATTTTCTATACCCTTGGTGAAATGTTAATTGGACCGATTAGGTGGGTAGTGAGTTCAATTTGTAAAGTAGATAGGAGGTGTCCTAGTTTTTTACAGCTAATCTGACTTTTGTTGTATTTTTCTTTAGGACATGTAATGAGTAAATTGAATTTTTACAGGTACAGAAAAAATAGACACACAGAAGATTCTGGAAAACACATTTCCTCAGCCTAAGAGTGATGGATCAGATTCTGACAAGGGTTCGAGTAAAAATGAAGAAGAGGAGGAACGGTTGAAAAGAGAAGCCTCATGGCGGACTATGAAAATAAGCTTGATTGCTATAGCTTCCTCTATCACCTTTTGTGGTGGCTACATAATATTTTCATTCGGTAATTGTGTTTAATTAATAAATTCCTTAATTGTTCAAGGTGTCAATAGTATAACTAAAATATTTTGTCTTTATATGATAATACACATTTGTTGTTAATTTGATTGTTTGCAATTATATGTACACTTAGGCATTTATGTGATAATTAACATATTCATTGTGGTATACGACCAGTAAAAATGGGGACAATCATAGTAGCTTGGTGTATCTATCACACAATTTTAATTAAAATGTTCATGTTAGTTTATATGCCACCATGAATATTAAAGAATGGTGGAGTACTAAGTACAATTTTTAATGTTAATTAATATTTCTTAATTTTTACATTCTATTACTAAACATTATCCTAAATATTCCTAAACATATTTCAGAAACAAAAATATTCAATCAGTTAACCCTTTTAGTGCTAAGGGGTCTGGCACATTGCCATACCCAAGAGTGCTTAGCATTTTAGTGCATAAATGCAGAGTTTTAGTAAATTCCTTTACTATTTCCTAATTTGAGGTCATATCTTGTTACTTTTTTTTGTATTGAAGATAAATAACCAATAAACAGAAATAAATACAAAAAAATACATTTGTACATATTTGGATTGTTATAAAAAAAAGTTTTTTTATAATGTAAATTTTTTGTATAGTTTTTTTTCACCTTGGCATACAATTTTAGTATGTCAACAATTTTATATGATTTTTCTGATGCTACCATCGGAAAGAGCAACTAAAACTAAACAAATTCCATATATTTTATTTTATTTTTACACAACAAATAAGAAGTGTGGATAAAAAATATGATATGTTGTCCACGCCAAATTTTGCCCTAGATGTAATGTTTGAAACGCTCAAGAGAAAAAATAATACACTTACTATTATTAGCATAAATACTTTACTAACGTTATTATTATTTATAAAAGAAGAAATTCAAGCACAGTTAACACTTTTTTACCTAAATAATTGTTTTATTCAGTAATAAAACTATAAAAAAGTGGAGTAACTCATCATAACCCGCAATGTTCTTATTATACATATTTTGTAACTTCGTAAAATATAATACACACGGAAAACACAAATGAAAAATGAAGTAATGCAATGATATGGAATACAAATGAAGTAGCATTTCACAATTATAACACAATTTAATGGATAAAATAAGATAAAACAAAGTAAACGAAACACAGCGTCAATTCACTTGCAACGTAAATATCCTAACTGACCTTCTTTTTATTTCACATCAAAGACGTATAAACAGCTGGTCGTCGGCAATCAAATATACAAATATCGTTACTCTATGGCTTTTGGATGAACTGTCATCGTTTGCAGCCAGTAACTCGCATAAACTGAACCAATATATATAAAAATACGCAGCGTCTACGACGTAGACGCTGTAGCACTAAAAGGGTTAAGTAATTTTGATGTACTCAATATTATTTATCGTTGAAAAATAATTTATTGATTAGTTCTCATAACATCATGCACTATGTTTATAAAACAGATAAACTACAAATAGATTACTCAGTTAATATCTAAACTACATAGTAACAGTAAAGCTATCTTTTCATGTATTATAAAACTAAGACAGTCAAAACAAAATAAAGTCAAACAATTTATATTTAACGTAATAAGTAAACCTCAGAAATAAAAATTAAATGATTGATTCAATTTGGTAATGGTATAGTTTTATTATTTAACAGTAGTAAACAGTTTTGTTTTATAACCCTACTTTAAGTTTGAGTTTCCCAAATCTTTCCTTAAAAATTTGGCTTTTATACACCCAAATGCCTTTGGAGATACTCTCTCCCAGAAATGTCACTTCCATGGAAGTCATGCACCTGGGGCAAAAAAATGTTTTTACTAATTTTATTTTAATATTCACATTTTAATTTAGGAAGCTTCAATAGAACTACAAGACCTCTGTGGTAAGTATAAATCCTGTTCTAGAACTCTTAAATACACAGTATATCAGACATACAATAGAGATAGTATATTAATTTATTTAAGTAAGTCTTATTGATAAAATATCAGCCAGTGCATTTTTGAACTTACTTAAAATTGAATGTTCACATATGTCAATGTTATAGGTTCCCCGATGCAAAATGAAGATGGTACGTTTGAGGAAGATGAATTCAGCCGACTGCCAATAGTGACACAATACCTCAAACGGACGTTTAAAACAATGAATTTCTATACTAAAGTAAGTAAACTGTTAGTTTATAATTTATAATTTTTTTTGCATTGTGACAAACATGTTGTGAAATTGTAAAAAAATTTCATCTAAAAAAAATTGTTCAAAAGAGTTAAATAAATGTTGTGAAAAATATTCCACACAGAAATTTCTCCATAGCAGGCTTTAATGATAGTATGTGGTTGCAGATGATCAAGGAGCCGTCACGTAAGAAACTACTGCCAGAGCCTTTACAGTATCCTTACATGCAGCCTCCTTATACTCTGGTGTTGGAGTTGACTGACCTGCTTGTGCATCCTGAGTGGACAGTAAGTGCACTTCTAATCATTAGTGCTGTTTCGTTATTCAGTGAACGTTTACCTCTAAACTGCAGGGAGAGGCAGAGAAGGCAAAATCTCCGGGACCCAGGCTCAAGTGGGCCAGGCAGCCTACAGTGTACTCACTGCTAGTATAGACCGAGTATATTAAAATATACAAGGAAGAATCAACATTTCTGATTTTTCTATGAAAGCCTCGATAAAAGTTTTTATTATTTGTTTAAAGTTCACGGTGACATATAAATTATAACAATGTGAAACAGAGAAAGTCACTTTGATCGTTGGGTGACAAATATAAAAGCTAATCTATGTGGATTTGGAAGACGTAGAGACACCTCACAGGACGGCAGAGTGTGGGCCCAGTGCCAGCCTATCCACACTATGGTTTACCGATCTTGGGATTCATCAGTTGAATACAAACTGGCTGGAGGCATTAGTTTTGAGTCTATAGTTTAAAAATTTGTCAAAAAGGCCAGAAAATCGTTGATATAACTTAAGTCTGATATTGTTTTAGTGACTTTGCCTCTAGTTAACCTAGTAGCTAGCTACAAAATCAGTTTTTGGTTTTTTCCCCTCAGTGCTTAGCTAGTCAGCCATAATAAATGTATTAAAGATTACTATTCATTCAACAGTTCACATCACGAAACACAGATACAGTTTACAAAAAACTCAATGGTTAACCCAGTTCTTACTTTATAACTGTATTAAAATAAAATTAAGATGATGCAAAATTAAGAATTAAGCAAACAAAAATATATATTAGGTCATAAAGAACAGCTTACTGTTTTCCACACCGCGATAGTAAAAGTAGTTTTTTGATCTATTATACTACATACAGTACTTTATGACAGGTTATTGGTGTAGTAATGTTAAGATCAATTTGTTGTGTTTCAAACTTTTGCAATCCTTAATACGTTAAAGGTTGTAGATATAGGTCTGTTCTACTCTCGGATCAAAAAGTATACATACCAGAGTTTGAACATTAACTACAAACTAAATAGTAGAGCTAAAATTATAGGACTCACATTAAAGTATAGTTTGTTTATTTCTGTGTTCAGACCTATACAGCAAATAATTTTTAAACAATAACTTCACAATAATAATAAGTTAATAACTTCACTAAACAATAAGTTTTTAGTAACAAAATACCGTGATTTATAGATATTATTTTAATTGATGTTCGTAATTTCTCTGTGTATATTTGTCAATGTCCTTGTGTCTGCTGGTTCTATACGTTGACGTTAGCTGCTCAGCTGAAAACAGGCAATCGCTAATTTTTATCTAAACGTTGTTGTACTTTGTGTTGTATATAAATAGATTCTCTATTTAATATATCCATATGTTTTTGTGTACATGGAATATATTTTGGAAGCTCATTTTATAATCTATAATTTCTGTTATTTAAAGTAAAGGTCATGACTTTAATTTTAAATATAATCATTTGCCTGAATCTCGGTAAATTACTTTGAAGTAGCGTGGCCCCCAAAAAAAGAAGAAAAAGATAAATTAATTAAGTAGAGTTCAGATGAAAGTATTTGATGAAGTAACAGATGGACCGACCTTATGTACTGGCGAAATCATTGTCTTGTACTGAAAGTTCGTTTACTACAAACCTTTAACCCGCACTGCTGATCTGCAGTCTGCCCCACAATAGCGCTGTGTTAGTATTTATTTGTTTTCTATCTTTGTTTTTTCCTTATTGGATTCATGTATTTTCCGACCATCAAGAAAGGCCATTTATTAGGTATACACGATTTTATGTTGTCAATTCGAAAGACAGATAAAAACTAAGAAGCTTAAAATAGGTGTTTGCAATAAATCATCAGTGAATTTCTCGCATATCGCTAGCGATGAAATTTGTTAGTGCACTGCAGCTTTGTGGCATTTCTTGCAAATACAACAGGTGACGATAAACCGTCACCATTGCACTCGGCGTAAGGGTTAAATGCAGTATTACAGTTGTTTATTTGGTTTGAAAATAGACTAGAGAGGGTTTGGTTCAGTTAGCGTGCATTTATAGTTACAAAACTTTTTATTGTTACCAAAGTTTATTTTTTTCACAACTGTATAGATTGTGTATAGATAGACAAAACTACTCTTAGAGAATAACGTTGGTTATTTATATATTGTCAGTGAGAAACACATCCAGTTTGATTCCCAAAAGTCATAAATCAATACCTTCATGTATTCTTGAACATTCGTGACACTTTTTTTAATTGTAATGTACACAATAAACTAAAATATGGATATGTCTGTTTGCCGCAATTAGAGCAATTCTGATGCTATGGACTTTTCTGAATTCTGCGCTGTAAACATTTAATTAATTTTGTGTTGCTTATTACAATTATTTATTGAAATAAACATTACCGGAGCTATAATACTGAGATTTAAGATAGTTACCTAACATGATTTTAATGTAGCAATTTAATTTCAATGATTCGTTAGTTTTAAAAAGTTTCATATAAAAGTTACAAATAAACGGTGATTGGTTATTACAGTACAGCACAGGATGGAGATTCAAGAAGCGACCTGGAGTGGACCAGTTCCTGGAGCAAGTTGGGCCTCCATTGTTTGAGATAGTTATCTACACTGCAGAACAGGGTATGGTACGTAAGGGCAGTCTCTAGTAGCTCTAGTCTGTATTTGTAGAGGTGTTACTAATCAGTAGAGTGAGAAATTCTCCTTTCTGGCCATACTGTTCTACTGTCATCGGATAATATTTAGTTTATTTATTAGTTAAAAAAGTTGTGGATACTTCCACATTTAGCTGTAAAATACGTTTAATCCATATAGTACCTTAATCTCTACCAGTTTTAAAAAGTTAATAGTAATTTCTGATTTAGGAAAAATGTATTTTCATTTTGTATTCTATTCAGATATGTTTGAAATGTCTCAAATTTTTTTAGTATTGGTCATATCTTGAATTTTTTGTACTCTCATAACTGCCCTGTTAACTTTTCAAAACTTAGGTGAATTTTCAGATTGAGGAAGAAAAAATAAAATTTTTCTAAGTTTGGTAACAAAAGTTTTGACCTGTATGAACCCAGAAATGCATTTTCAGATTTAAAAAGCACATAACTTTAATTTTGCATTCCGTTCAAGTATATTTTAAAATATTTTACTTTTTATCAAAATATGGAGACACTTGTTTTCTTTATTTTTGCTCTGGTAACAATAACTAAAACTCGCCCCGATAATTATTTCTATATGAATATTTTTTATTATCATTGTTTTAAGGTTGACTTGTAACATTGGCAGACAGATCACTGAATTTTTTAAATGTTAAAAAAGTTTTCTAAAATATTTGGTTTTTAAGATTTTTGGATATACTGATTACCTACTCATATTAACTTTACACTGTCAGTAATCTTATAAGACCACTGACAATGTAAAGTGAGCAAGGAACAGCTTATATGTAACAGTCTATATGTTGTAACTTGGTCTCCGGAAGGTTAAAATTTAATGGCATTTTCAGATTTTGGGACAAAACAAATTAAATCTTTTCATATTCTAAAACATCTTATTGTTGTTCTTGGTGCATCAAGTTTCAATTTTAGAACTTACAAATTGGGATTACTGTCTCTATTTAAGAATTCGTTATGAGGAATTAAGCCTATGTGGAAAAGTTTCCATAATATGTTGTATATTAAGTTTTACTGGAAGTACATTATTCTTAGTAGTAGGACTGTAATTTATTTTCATAGTATTATTTTTGTTAAGGTAATTTTTAATTTTTGTTAATATAAAATTGTACCAGTATGTTATTTACGAGATTGGGTTTCTTTCATAAATCAAAAAGAATAAAATTGCTGTGCTATCAGTACCAGTTTTTCTGGAATTCAAGGAAAGTAATAAATATAAATTATTTTTCTTATATTAAATATTGTTTGTAAAAGTTAAATTTAGTCTTGAAGTTCTTATTCGACTTATACATTTTTACTTGAGCTTGGCAATTATAATGATTTAGATAAATTATCATCATTATTACATGCAAGTTAAGTGTCACACAAACAACAAGAATGTTAAGTTTCATGACATGTCCTCTGAACAGGTTGCCTTCCCGATAATCAACACCCTGGACCCAAATGGCTACATCATGTACAGACTATTCAGGGACGCCACGGACTACGTTGATGGTCACCATGTCAAGAACCTGGACTGCCTTAATCGTGATCTTAAAAGGGTGAGTAAGAACATTCAAGCCCATAATATATGTCAGTTATGTCTTCTCCCATATCCATTTGTTCTTATACAAATGCATTTTCAATGTAATAATCAATTAATTAAGACAGATAGGAAATCAGCAGCCGACACCTTGAAAATTTACTTTTAGGGTCCACGAATTGAAAGTACGTAAAAGAACACAAATTTTACACATAATTAGAAATTTTTGACCACAATCTTTTTCAACCATTAGAGAACATTCTATTAAAAGTGAATTGGCAACACTGATTCGCACACTGACTGCAACCCAAAGTGAATATAACTTTTATTTTATCTTTCCATAAAACCTTTAATATTTGAATATTGGAAAAAACTATTTATTCTTTTCTATCCAAAATACAATACCTTCTCTATGACGTTGAAGATGTTTAATCACAGAATCGATACTTTTAAAAATTTAAGTATCCACACATAAAGTGGTTAAAGCCTATGTGGAAAAGTTTCCATAATATGTTGTATATTAAGTTTTACTGGAAGTACATTATTTTTAATTGTAGAAACAAAATTAAAAGAATTTTGAAACAATATGAACAAATTCTGTTTCTAAATTATAAATGTTGTAATATCTTATTGCTAAGTAAATATATCAATAAAACCGAGTTTTATATGTAAGCCTTTTTTAACTTTTCTTTTTACCACCTAGTTTTGAAAACACATCTGAAATTGTTATTTGCTCTAAACATAAAATTATTGTGTGCAGGTGATCGTTGTGGACTGGAATCCTAACTCTGTGAAGCTCCATCGAGCGAATACGTTCCTCGTCCCTCGGTGGACAGGCTCCGATAGCGACACTTCACTCATGGACCTCGCTGCCTTTCTTAAGAGTATGTTCACCATGCTATTTTTTTCTAAGAGAAGTTCTCCTACAGTTATTATTTTTAATTAAAGTGTTAAATGAAACAAATTAATCTTCTCTTCTAATTGGGATAAAATTGTGTTCGTGGTCTGAGGGCGTTTTTGTCATTTCCATTTTTGTTTAAATGAGGCAGAGAAAACCTGGAGGAAGTCTCATACATTGGTCTTCAAAAGTCCAAAATTATTCATAAAATATAATACAAGAGCTATCCATAAAGTAGATTACTGTTTTTATATAAACAAAACACAAAGTACAAGAAAACAATTTCATTATATTATTATATATTTGAAAGTGAATCTAAAATACTATTTTTCAATATAGTCACCATACAAAATTAGGCACTTATCAGAGCAGTGACCTAGTTTTGAAATTCCAGAGATATAAAGGTCTCCCATCTGAGACTTCAATTAGGTAGTCACACCCTCCCACAGTTCCACATTGTAATTAAAGCGCCGTGTAACTAATCTGGTCCTCATTGCTCGAAACAGGTGGTAGTCGGATGTAGAAACACCTCCCACTTAAAACATACAGGATTAAATCAGGAAGTCTGATTTGCTGTATATGGTCAGTACCCATCTTGCATAAAAATTAAATAATATTAAACATACACTACGCTTTAGTAACATTTAACCTTAATATCGTCCTAAATGAGAAAAAAACACCTCCATGGTACAACCATATAGGTAATTCACAGTCACAAACAAGTTATGAGATGGTTGTAAGACATACACATACGTTTGGACTGTGGAGATTGAAGCATGCTTTATATGTCCTTAATTCTCTCACTTTATCTTCTTTCCGGTTAGCCCCTCTGTAGCCAAACAATAATGAATTTTCAGTATCAGTTTTCTCCAATATTAACTTTGTTTTTACATTTCCAGCAATAGCCTCAAATGATGTGGATGATGTCAGGGATGTGCTTGTCCACTACAGCCAGTTTGATGACCCCCTAGAGACATTCAAGGAGAAGCAGCGGATACTTATGGTAAGTGATCTCCAGAGTTTGAAAGTTGTTTGGAATTGTTACCAGGGGAGAAGGTGAAAACATTTCCAGTTGTATAACTTTTTTTATAACATTTAACATTAGAAAGGAAGCAGTAAATGTTCATTCAGCATTGTATATTTTAACAGATTTACTTTGACAAGGTGGCCACCTGACTAGACATGAAATATCTGTCATTAAATATCTTTACACATTTCTCAGTCATAAATAAAAATATATTTTTATTTTTTTCAAATGCTTGTTTAATAACTTATTTAAATATATACCTCATACTTTTTTATGTAAATGGAATATATTCTGGAAGTCTAATTTATAATTTACCATTTCATAATTTAAATGTACAATGTAAAACTTGTAGTTTTACAAATATATGTTTCCCTGAACCTCTGCAACTTCTTTTGAAATAGCCTGGTAGTCTTAGGCTTATTGTCACCCAAAAGGTTAAACAAAGTTAAAAATAGAATTTAGATCATAGTTTCTTTGGTTGGACTAAACCGACCTCGTGTACCGGCAAAATCATGGTCTTGTACCGGTGTGCACTGCAGTCCGCCTCATGGTAGCGCTGTGTTGTTGATGGTTTGTTTTCTTTATTTTTCCGAATTTAATGCACTGTTTTCCAAATATCATAGGAAGGAAAATTATTAGCTTTAAACAATGTTATGAAAACACATTGAAAGACACAAAGGTATAAAAAATGAAGCAAAATAAGTGGTAGCAATGAATCGTCACTGAATTTTTCGTATATATCGTTAGCGATGAAATTTGCTAGGTCACAGCAGCTTTGTAGAATTTCCTGCAAAGTATAGCTTGTGTTGAATATCTGTCATTGTTACATGTTCTGGAGAACCGGGAATTTGAAAACAGATTTAAGTGGCCACCCTGTTTAACCCTCCCAGCGTCCCGTATAAACCACCTTGAACGTCCAGCATCATTTAGCCGTTTTGCAGACATTCAGATAAAAATTTTCAAAAAATACAAATATGGAAATAATCATACACTATAGCATACCATTGTAATCAGTAATAAATTCTTAGTAAGGAAATATTAAATAATTTACTCACCAAAAATATGTGTTGAAACTTAGAGCTTATAAATCAAAAATTAAAAAGAAAAAAAATTTATCAACTTTTCACTTAGATAACCATCACTTTTTTATTGTTATTAAAAAATCCAAAATAGCAATTATGTTCAATAAATAAATGTAGAAAAAGAAGATGTTTAAATATTTACATAAAACCTTATACTGACAACACTATTTACAATATACCGAACTTGGTACACTCTTTTTTTCTTCGAAAAAATCTTAGTCCGAAGAGCAGCTGGGGGAGGCTTGCCTCTTTCTTTTCCTCCCTTTAGCAGAAGGCCTCCAAAAGTGATCCAAATAAGGGTAGCAATGTTTGTGGATGCCACAGTTGCACTCTGGGCACCAATATGTGCTTTTCTTGTTGCATACAACGCAAATCCGATCATTCTTGTTGGGTAAGTGAGTGAGCTTGTGAGAAGTATCACCTCCTGGACCTGGTTGTGGTATTGGTAGAACAGTATCATTTTTCTGCCAGTGTCTCAATGATGTCTACAATAAAATTCCTTCTATCCATTGGTTGGTCACTGTTATTTGCATACAAAAGAAAGGCATTGAATAGAGCCATGTCGATAAAATTTAGAAAGAGTTTTCTTCCAGTACTTTTGGGTAGGACGTGTACAAGATAAATGATAAATGGACTTGTCAGAGTTGTCTACTCCTCCCATAGCTTGGTTGTAATTATGTATAACAACTGGTTTGACACCTTCTTGGCCTTTTTTGCTTCTGATAATTTTATCTTCAGCATGCCCTGCAGTAGTAATAAGAAAAACCGGTTTTCGGGTAGACGTCTGTCGAAATCCAACAAAAAGTAATTCACCTTTTCTGAAATATACACTTTCTCTAGCTTTTTAATTTCTGTTCAATGCCTTGTTTGCAAATAAATTTAGATCTTTTATTTATTGTACCAGTGATAAAAGTTGAACGGTTTCAAAAGCTTCTCAGCAAGAGGGATTTTGGTATAAAAATTAATCTGTGAATAAGTGGTGACCCTTATCCAACAAACCTGCTTTTTGCATGATTTCTAATATAACTTTTTTCAGTAAAAGGTGCCGGGTTTCCTTTTAAAAAATCACTACCGCTATAAAGCTTCAAAATGTAAAATGTAACTGGTTTTGCTATCACATACTTCAAATTTTTTTATTCCGTAGCGGGCATGTATTTTTATTGGGCATATATTGTATGAAGACACAACGGTTTTTCATTCCCACTAACTACGGATTCATCAATACAAACATTTTGATAAGCAGTAAAGTAGGCTTTGAATTTTTTATTTAGATGGTCTAATAAAAATCTAATTTTCACCCAGGGATCATAATTGGGTTGTCCACGACGGAGAGTTGGCGCCATTGTCAGATGTAGGTTAGAGTTGATAAGCATGAATTTATTGTATGACATTACTTTATGGAAAAAAAGGTATTGTCTGTGAGGCCCTAGTGTCCCAATAGGCTTGTAGATTCTTCTGTCTAATCAAACCCATATTCAAAATACAAGCGAAAAACTTTTTTATGTCTGACACAGTTATATCAACCCATCTTGTAAATCTAGAATGCGTTGGCATTGTTCCAGAATCTCTCTTTGTTTTAATTTTGTTCTGGGCATAGTAGTTAGTGTGTCTGACTATGTGGTTCCATACAGCATTGGTAAAAAATTAAGTAAAAAGTACTCAATAGGTTTACTATTTCGTGGTGGCACATTCTTTACTCCTGGCTGTCTAACCTGAAACCTATTTCCAACATTACATTCTGGTTCGGTTGAGTAAGTCCTAACCCATTCACTTGATTGTGGAGGTGGTAATGGTATTGATGTATTTCCGTTATTGGTATTAGTTCTACTGCCGTTGTCTGAATCACCTGAGTCTGATGAAGAAATGTTGTCAAGGTCCCGGTTCGTATTCCTCGCCGCTGCGCCGATGAGTAGTCTTGTAGTGATACATTGTCTGGCCATTCTTCTCAGCTTCTAAATCACTATCAATGTCCCCATCTTCTTCGTGAATCAATTCTCCTTCAAATCACTTGATCTAACCAAAAAAATCTTCTGCCATTGCACTAAATAAAGAACAAAACAATAACACAGTAACGCACCGTAAACAAAGGCGACCCGCTCGAAACTAACGCACCATACACAAAGGCGACCCGCTCGAGACTAACCAGCTGGCACACAACAAAAGGGGAGAAAGTTTTGGGTCAGTGTTGCCAAAATAGCTAAAGAAAATTATCGTATTGGGTATCAAAATACTCGTGCATTTACGGCCTTTCCAACGATATATCGATCAAGGCCTACCAGACACGGCTAGCTCATTCAGGAGTTGTTCTTTTCCGCACACGTGTTTTAATTCGCACGGAATTCCGGTGTGGACGCTACACGCGCTTATTTAATTCGCCGGAATTCCGGCGCGGGACGCTTGGAGGGTTAAGATATGCCTCTGTTGAAATGGTTTCAGATACAACTTGTTTTATCAGGCTCAGATCTGTCATAGTTTTACTCAGTAAAATGGCCATGATTAGGACCAGTAAAATTAGAAAAATTCATTATTTGTAAGTATTATTTAACTGAAATAAGAAATATAATTACAACATAGATTAATTATTACAAAACATGTTATATTCTGTAGTTGTTTACTTAATATTATTGCTACTAAAAAAAAGGTGAAGATCAAATTGTTGAAAGATATTAATATTAAACAGAATGTATATGCAAAAGGTGTTGAATCACTGTATGAAATGGTTCATGTATATCCTTTCTTACATGATTCTTGCTTTTATTTTAAATTATTCTAAATTTTACTGGACTTGTAAATGGCATTGTGTTTAAGATCTAAAAGTATCGTTCCACAGAAATTTTACATGTCTGAATTGTTTCGGATGGATTGTATTGTTTATATTTCAGATGGTGTAATTGTTAGCTTTCATTATCGTGGTACCAAGTTCCAATGTTTTTTTTGCATCTACACTACAGTTTAATGAAAAGAATGAACTGAACTAAATTCAACAACAGTTTCTTTACTTACTTTTTATTATATTATAATTGTTGTGATGTACATCAATTTTCACAGTTTCTTCATTATTTTATGTCAGAATGTGTTGTTTTAACAAGATATTGAAGCCTTGCTTAAATGTAGGGATAGTTGGTGTCATTGTTACTAACAGTATTGCATTATCAGGTTATTTTTCCATGCACTATTATAGGTATTTATACCCTATTATAATTGTAAAATAAATTTATTTTATTAATAATTGTTTTTCAATATAACAATTCCATAAAGTTTTATGAAATCTTATTTGAACAAACTGGTTGGCAATTTATGTGTTTTGTGTGAAAGGCCTCAGTACTAAAAAGATGAGATGTATTTGTTAGACTAGTGTCCTAACAAATGTAAACAAATGTTTTTTTCTTCTAGGAGGAAATGGAAAAGGAACAAGAGAAGAAGAGAGTACCAACAAAATTTGGATGGCCGTCGAAATCACCCTTTTCTTGAACTTAACGTGACTGACATAAAGCTAATGTTTTGTATAAAGCCAATCCTCTCTTCAGCTAGTCTGTAAATAGTAAATTGTTTTGTTTGCATTTACTGAACTGATCTGTCAATAAAACACATTTTTTGTTTATTTGTAGTTATTCATTGGTGTTCTATCCATGCTTTAGCTATATAAATGTATGACTACCTGAACATTTTACCCAGCTGAGCCTGCACTCTCTTTGGTCTGATTATCCCCAACAACAAACTTGACCTAGCTATTTACTTGAAGATGTTCATGTCAATTTTCATTTAGATGTGTTAAGGATTGTGGGGGTAATTGTAATGATCCATACATACAGATTTAATTACCCAAACACATTGTATTATATGTTTTTTTTTTTTTTTTTTTTTTTTTTTTTTTTTTTTTTTTTTTTTTTTTTTTTTTTTTTCCTTTGGGATATTGGGGTGGATTCCTAGATCCTCACACGTCAACCTGAGCCTGAGCTTATTGTGTGCCCCTTTGATGTTAGAGGGGGTAAGCCTATCTTCGTGCCCTTAATTAGGCTAAGAAGCTTTTCCCCGATACTAGCATCTGGTTCGTCGCCTGGTTGTTTTTTATCACCGAAAAGAGCCCTTCTCCTTGCTCCCAGTCTCTCACAGTCCAGTATTATGTGTTTTGCAGTCTCTTCAGACTTATTGCAGAGTCTACACTCCGAGTCCTCATTTCGTAAACCTAGAGTGTTTAGGTGTTTCCTGAAGTGGCCGTGTCCACTTGCTTAACCCGATCCCTCCCCAGCCCCATCAGCCATCTGGTGAATCCGGAGCTAGAATCGGCAAGCGTATTATATGTTACAAATTTTATAACTATTTGAGGATTGAAATCCAACTTCTTCTTCAGGTAAGAAAATAATTAGTATATAAAAAGAAAAAGAAAAGGGACCAAACATACTCAAAAACTGCTTGATGTCCACCCAGGAGAAAATTAACCCAGGTGTCTCTACAGGATGCAAGTCACGAACACAAGCCTTTTTGTACTAATTATTTTCTCACTGAAAGAGGATGGATTTCAATCCTCGAAACATTGTGTTAAACATTTTGTAACATATAACGATGGAAAATGTATGAAATACTATTATCCTTTCAGACCTTCCATTGTCATTAACAAACTTTAAACAAAAAGTATTGTATTTACGTACATTTCTATTCTAAAATTCTGAAAATAAAAAAAAAATTGATTTCAACTTTTAATAATGTTTTTTGTTTTAACTTCTATCCTTATAGAATTTATTAATTCATACGGATAGTGGCGATTTTTTGACCCAAAATCTTAATTTCATAAAAAACTCTGTCCACTTTGGTTACAAACGGTTTCACAAAACAAAGTACTATACATTCTAATATGAAACATTTTTATTTAGTTGCCTTTATTTTTAAACTCTTACCATTAACAACACATTCTAATTCAAAATCAAAATAATTTTTATTCGTTCATGTAATGTGTACTTCATAATTTGTCTAAAATAATAAATACTAAAGGAAAACATTTCTCTAATAATAGCCTAAATCATAATATATAATTTATCGTACTTTCTAGTCAATCTTTCATAATTAATATGACTGCAATAGCTAGGAAACCCAAGGCTGCAAAACAAAAATTTTAAAGATGGAGTTGAGTTTAGTCTTACCATAAAATGTTATCACAGTTCTTGTCTAAGATAGTCCAACATTCAGTAAAACTATTGTGGTCGGTCAGAATTAAAAACACTCACTTTGATAGAAACATCTCAACTATTGTAACTTTGTTATAACTTCTTCTGTAAATTTTATAACATTCTATTTTAGTTTTTAAGAAAAGAAAATTAGTATTTTTTTTATAAAAGTGGAGAATTTTTGTTTATAAGTAACTAAATTCCACTGAATTATTCTGTTCTTTAGCAACTTCATATTTATATATATATATATATATATATATATATATATATATATATATAATATGGAATGGGCCATTATGGATTAGGCATCAAAAGACTAATGGAGAATAAGAATAATTAACCAATATATTTAAAATAAAATGAACAAAATAAATTTTTTTAAGCAGTTTATATTTACAATTTATGGCCAATACAAGTGCTAATATAACACAGTTGAATGTACAAGTGATGAAGTTTAGAATTACCACAAAATAAAATAACAGATCTGACAATCTTCACCTAAACTTGAGGACAACATATAAGATAAAAAACACAACAATAGAAAACAAGAACAAGTAGAAGATGTAGTAATTGTGACTGCCCTTTGCTAAACGGATTACTCGATTCATTGTGTTCCCTAAAAAGCCTCCGGTCCTTTCAAAGTCATTATCCAAATCGCGTAAAAGTCTGTCTTGCATCTTGACTTCATTTCCGATGTCAATCGATAAGGATTTGAGGGCACCGATCTTCTCTTTCAGCTCCGATGTCATCTGTTCGTTTGCCTCCTCCATAGCGTCACCATCGTACTGTGTAGGCAGAGGATCGTAATAGTTGCCTGCATGAGCTCGCCTCATTCTGTCTGAAAATACACACACAATCTACATTTTTATATTTGTACAATTTTTAAATACACCAATGTAGATTTTACCAATAATGGCTAAAAAATTATAGCTCCCAAAGTAAAGTCAGACGGATGGAATCACAGGTACATATGTATACAACAAGAATTAGAACATATTTTACACATATTTATGTTTCCATACTTTACGTAATTATTTAACTACGTTTCTGTACGTTAAGTTACAAATTAATTAATTTAAACATTGGACCAAGTTTCTAGGAGCTTAATCGCACAGAAGAGGAGACTTGTCCTTTGACCTTTTGAACCTAAAATAAAATAAGAGTTCTACTTTGGACCAAGAGAAATCTAATTACAAGTCTTTAGCATATTTTTATCTCCAAGAGTTATTCTATAGACAGGCTATTATTTAACCTTTTGACCCTAAAATTAAAGAAACATTGTCTATTCAACAGTCGATTTCGCTAATTTCTATATACAGAAATACAGCTGCATGTAAAATTTCAAGGCTCTAGGCCACTTTATTATCGAAATATTGTGTGGACAGACAAAGTGATAACGCTTAACCAATTAAAAAAAAAATCTGTCACAAAAACAATTTTGTTTTCTTTTGTAGTGGTAGATATGTATAACAAAATAATCTAACTTTTAGCATCTAAATATGGCATTATAACTTTTTTCTAAGAACACACTATTACTAATACTACAACTACCACAGACCACCGACACACTTTAATCTGTCTATCTATTACATTTAAATTATCAGCACCGGAAAGTTAACTCCAGCAATTGACTTCACTGATATGAATTATTTTTTGGCTTTATGTAGACTATAATGATGTCTACTAGAATTCGAAACTCCACTAATGTTCAACTTATCATTGATCTATTTGACTATTGTTATTAACAGAAGTGGTGAATTGATTGTGTTTGTCTCTATATAGATGATAGGTTTTACTTGAAACTGTTGTCCTCAATGCTAAAGTCCTGATAACCTCGTGGATGCAATATTATAGGCAGCCACCATGACAATCAAATTAGCGAACCAATACTTAACCTAATGAATACAAAACCATTCTTATTATAGATATTTACAATTAATTAAAACTAGCTATTTTTAAAGCACTATAACAATCTTGTTTGAAATTAATTCAAACAGTGTAAAATCACTTGTGTGCTATTTGAATAATGATGTGGAACTACAATGGCGATGAATCTACGCTATTTGTGTTACAAGCTGTCAGACACGCTTTAATCCTTCAAAATTCTCAGAAGGATAAAAGCGTGTCTGACACTCTGTTACAGTTAGTGGCAGGGATCTCGTTAAGAGACAATGTAAAAAACGGCTGAGTGCTGAGTCTCACTCCGAGATGATTTCATTTAAAACAAATCAAAAAGAAGCTTTATATGATGATTTTAGGTGAATTTCATTCTAAAACCATGTGTTTAAGGGAAATACCTATAACAATTGACTATTTTGTTACAATTTTTGTTTAAAGTATAAAATTAGGTTAATAGATATGATTTAGATTGTGTTTAATTGCTCTAATATGAAAGTATTGAAAATTCAATTGTTCAGTTACTTCTCCTCAAACCGGATATTTTTTTTGTTTCCATGGAAACGTCACTTTTTAGAGTGATTTGTAAATTTAAAAATCAAAATTTTACATATTGTGTGATTTATTTACCTTTAAAGCAAAGCAACAATCAGCTTTTCATAATCAAAAATAATTTTAGGTGAATATTTTCTAAAACATTGTTTCTGTCCAAAAACCTCTCGCATATTTTCCACAATTACTCAAAAAAACTCTGGGACTTTTCAAATTATAAAAATTAAAAGTTAAAATTATAACTGGATGCAGTATAACAACGTCCAACACTGAAATCGAAATTCTTGATTATCGATTCATCGATGATACAAGTAATGAATGCTCGATATAGACACCTAAACCGAATTACAGGTATTTTACATTACAGTATAGTTCAGCTGTTTTTACATCTTAACCCTTTGGCTGCTAACAATTTTTTGACATGTTATCCCAAAAGTGCTCAGGTTTTTATCGGATTTTATCCCAACAGTGCTAAGCCTAAAATGGTGAATTTGTAGTTTTACTAAAAAAATCATAAGTTCCTCAAATTTTAACCTATTTCATTGATTTATGTTTTGTTTTGTAGTATAATATATGTAAGAAAATAAATAAATAAATATTTTTTTGTTTTTGTTTTTTTTTTTACACAGAAAAATATAATTAAATTTAACTTTTATTTTTTTAAATACATTTTTACCTAAAACCATATGTTGTTTTGAGTACATACTGAATTTTTCATGCAAAAATATAGATTTTTTTACTTATGTAATGAAAAAACACAAAAAAACTTACCCTGTGCTATCTACATCACAGCTGTTTTTGCTGTTAGTGTACTACAAAAAAAACCAGCAAATACAAGTGTTGTTATTATTTTTATTCCCCCCCCCCCCACCCCCCCCCCCCCCCACCCCCCCCCCCCCCCACCCCCCCCCCCCCCCACCCCCCCCCCCCCCCACCCCCCCCCCCCCCCACCCCCCAATTGCCTGAAATGTTGTTGGTCATTTTAACAAACCTTTATTATTTGTTTAAACAAGTGATTAATACAAGTGCCTATAGCACCTACTATCGACCACCTCACTTTTAGTAAATTGATATCTACTGCATTTATTCTGAGGGATGTTCACTCGCTATTCGTAGCAAAATATTTTAACACAATTTTCAAAAAGACTTTCTTATAGGAAGTTCCCTTGATGCCTAATTGGTGCAAAACCAACACAGTTTATACCACAAAAAACAATTCAATTTAGTACAACGTGAAGCAAGAGAACACACACGCCTTTTATCTTCGGCACTGTTGTGTTGTCCGAAATGGTGTTAGAGAAAATAGGAGGATAGGTAACGAAATACTATTAAGCTATTTGTTGAACGCCTTCAGCACGGAGCGCGAAGCTTTCTGCAAATTGAAAACAATCCACCCGCGTTACGCGGCTAGCTCTCTCCCTCTCTCTTTCTAGCTCAGAGTTGTCTGGTAAACAATGGTCAGTGCAGGAAGATGCTTTGCCTGCAGGACAATTAAAATGTAAATCATCTTCATTCTATGTACGCTCAATTTTTACGCAAAATCCCCCCGCTACACTACTACAATATGTGCGCGCGCACGCACACACGCGCACGAACACGAGCTCTGTAATGTAATTATCAGCATTCTCGCCTGGCGGCACAAGCAAAAACACCGTTGTAATTCATCAACACCGACAAGAGCACAGCTGTTTGTTTCAGAAAGCGCCGTAGGATGCCGCAGAGACTCCCGCCGCCTGTGACACTGGATGACGAGCCGATCGCTTGGAAGCAGCAAGCTAAATATCTTGGTGTTACGCTTGATTCCAGGTTAAACTTCGGTCCTCACGCGAAAAAGAAAGCAGTAGAGGCCAAGCGGATCGCAGGATCAATAGGTCCTCTAATAAACCGTAGATCATCCCTACCAATGGGTGCAAAAGTCTCCATCTTTCTAGCTGTAGTCAGATCATTAATGATGTATGCTTGCATAGCTTGGTGGTCAAACTGCAGCCGCTCGAATCGTAAAGCCCTGGAAACCATCCAATCCAAGGCTCTCCGCTCCATCACCCGCCAACCATGGTTCGTCCGCAACGAAACAATAAGAAACACATTACAGATCCCAACTCTAGACGTATTCGCGAGGACAACTACAGAGAAATTCTTCGTGGCAGTTGCAGCTTCGGAGTATCCCCACATCGCAGCCATCGCAGAGCCGTACGCCGGACCAGATGACTACAGGCGACGACCAGCTACAATACTGGACGACCCTCCGTAAAGAATACTCATCCCAAGGATGAAGCCGCGATCCCCAATCCTGGGACGTACCAGCAAATTACACTAACCAAATTTTGTTTCAGAAAACAACATAACCTAATTAGGCCAAGTTAACAGTTTCAGAGCTTCCTCTACAGTCAGTGGACCTAGGGTCCAGGTGCTGTACGGCCACGACAGGACGTGGCAGGCAGAGTGGTTTTAGTGGTGTAAAAATCCCACATAACTGGGACGCCAGTACCTTTTGAAGGTTCCCTCTGCTTAAAAAAAAAAAAAGTCTATATAAAAATAAACTAAAAATAAAAATGTTCAGCAGTTAGTATTTATATAAAATTAAACATTGGCAAATTTACAATCAATAATTAAAAATTATTCTTTACTGCAAAGAAATTACAATCGATTTTAAAAGTATTGGATTATAATGCATGAAAAAATACGTATAATAATTCAAATAAATGTTCAAACTGCATCTGAACTGAATGTAGATACGAAATATGTTCACACTTTACATTGAAAGATTTATTTTTTGAAGGATTTACGTTATCCTTACACATTTATTATTGTAGTGTATCATATCACACAACAATACATACATTGCATGTTTATAAAGATGAATATTATTGTTCTTAAGTCTATACTGTACGAGTATATTATCTCTTCAGCAAAGTTATGTGCAAACTGAAACCATGAGAGTCGTGCCGCGAAGCTATCACAGTATAGTTTTTCTAACTTTACCCTGCCTCTCTATCTTGGATGTAGCACTGCATTGCCGATTCCGATGTGAGTTAGTGCGGGGCAGAGACGTCCACAGCTATTATACTAGAGGTGGGGACAGCTACTTCCTTCACAAGCTGGTGTCAGATTAATTAATAATCTCCCTGAGAGGATAAAAAATGTCAACAACCCAACACTGTTTGGAGCTCAATTAAATGACCTTTTAGTGCCTGAAGGATGAGTTCATGTTAAACCGCTGGAACCACTATTTTTCGTAACTAAGTAACGATACCGAAGCCAGGTATGAGTGAGAGAGAGAATTCAATGTAATGCAGGTATGCTTTTGAGCTTAATTTATCGACGTTTGCAATTGCAATGTAAAATTGTTTGAAAGCAAGAAAAATATGATTATGATTATTCTCCAGTAGTTCTTAATCTTTTCTATATCCGGTATCCCTTGAGTAAGGTTTCCCCAACAAGTAAGTACTCCCTTCTTCCCAACCTTCACACCACCAATAATTTACATATAGACTTTTGTTATTAATCTTAATATAATGTTAGTGTAAAAGAGCACAAAAACCCTCAACATACTATATGAAATATAAGACGTTTTATTTTGCGACACAAAACTTAATATAAATTTCCATACATATGAAACACAGACAAACACAATGCAAAAAATCGTTTCTATCATGAGGAAAATATTGTTGTAAAAAAGTGTATGAAAAGTTTACTCAATGGGATTCTTGAACTTGTTTACCAGACCTCAGCTTTTTAACATCTGGTCGAATGATGAGAGGTACAGCCTCAAACCTGCCAATGCTTCAAGTTTATTCCTATGTATATTTGTTATAAATACATACGAAGGCTCTCTCAATAAGTACTGTGATTTTAAAGGGCAACATATACTTCAGTGCTTTATTGATGTCATAGTTAAAATTAAACTTATTTATGAAAAAATAACACTCAAATGTGCCAGATACTGAAGCCAATTCATCACTTTCAAAAAGTTGCAATGTAATTCAAAAGAGTAATCTTCAAAAAACCATTTAACTTTATTTCTCGGCTCAACATTCTCATTAACTTTGTTTACAGATGAAAAAATGAATTCACATTTAGGGCTTTTCGTTAATCTTTATAAGAAAGTAATGTATTTTTGTTTGAAGTTTGAATGCTTTGCATTAAGGTGACGTACTAACAGATATGGGCTCATACTGCCATTAGATCAAATTTGTCCACACACAACTTAGTATGGTTTTTGACAGCCGTTACCAACAATGAAGGGGAGTCCACACTTCAAGTATACATTAACACATTTTCTCTTCTTTACGTATCTCCGGAGAACTGCTGCTCTGCATTTTCTTAACAGACCTTATCTTCCCTTTTAGCAGCAAAGCATTCATTGTTGATGCACTCTTGTCGAATCCGTTTTGTATATAAATTTGCACCGAACTGCTGCTAATTCAACAAGATGAATCTCTGCGATACTTACAGAGGTTTATAGTGATCCAGTTTTCAGTCACTTTAAGTTGTAACTACTATTATAAAAAATATTAAACATTAAATACATACCAACAATCACTAAACACAGTTCACAAGTAGTGTTTGTATTGTTCATGCGTCCAGTCCATGCTTGCTCAGTAAGTCATGCATGCCATGACTGACTACGCACTAAGGCACTCTGACATATGGACAGTTCATTTACGCAATTATATAATAATTTTAAAATAACGATTTCCGCCATTATTGATGTTTTGAGTACAACCCTTGCATACCCCTAGGGGTTGGAAACCGCTGGTCTACGCCAATTATGTAAAATGTTATGTACACAAAAAATATTATGTAAATAGAGTAAAAAGTTGTGTACGAAACGTTTGTGTACAAACAGTAAAAATGGTAGTCAATGTATAAACTAAAACACAGATGACCCTGACTGAATTTAAATTACGATGATTACCTGTTAACAAAAACGCAATGCAAACATTACAAGCCACCCATTTTAGCGCTCGTACTGTAGTCGTAGTTGTACTGTATTTATTTATGTCGACAACACCAGTCTGACTTTAGTGCTCGTATGGTTTATGCAGCTTTAGTGCAACAATTAACTTTGGTACAAGGTAAATAAAAGATACAAACGTAGCACATTATGTAATATTTACTGGAGGGACGGTGGTAACGATTTCAGCTCAGAGCCATGCTCCAGTGCACGTTATAAATCGATACACTATAGTATCATTATTTACCTGTACCAAACAAATATTTACTAAGCTACAGTGTTTATAACGATCCCGCAGATTGGAGGGACGGTAGCAACGATTTCAGCTCAGAGCCATGCTCCAGTGCACGTTAGAAATCGATACACTATAGTATCAGTATTTACCTGTACCAAACAAATATTTACTAAGCTACAGTGTTATAACGATCCCGCAGATTGGAGGGACGGTGGCAACAATTTCAGCTCAGAGCCATGAACCAGTGCACGTTATAAATCGATACACTATAGTCTCAGTATTTACCTGTACCAAACAAATATTAACTAAACTACAGTGTTATAACGATCCCGCACATTGGAGGGACGGTGGCAACGATTTCAGCTCAGAGCCATGCTCCAGTGCACGTTAAAAATCGATACACTATAATCCAAGTGTTTGCCTGCACCATACAAATATTTACTCAGCTACAATGGGGTGGTGCAAAAATTTCAGCTCAGAGCTATGCTCCAGTGCACGTTATAAATCGATACACTATAGTCCAAGTATTTGCCTGCACTAAACAAATATTTACTCAGCTACAGTCTTATAACGACCCTGCAGATTGGTGGGACCACTGCAAAGATTTCAGCTCAGAGCCATGAACCCGTGCACGTTATAAATTGATACACTATAGTCCAAGTATTTGCCTGCACTAAACAAATATTTACTCAGCTACAGTCTTATAACGACCCTGCAGATTGGTGGGACCACTGCAAAGATTTCTGCTCAAAGCCATGCTCCAGTGCACGTTATAAATCGATACACTATAGTCCAAGTATTAGTCTGCACTAAACAAATATTTACTAAGCTACAGTCTTATAACGACCCTGCAGATTGGTGGGACCACTGCAAAGATTTCAGCTTAGAGCCATGCTCTAGTGCACGTTATAAATTGATACACTATAGTATCAGTGTTTGCCTGCACTAAACAAATATTTACTAAGCTACAGTCTTATAACGACCATGCAGATTGGTGGGACCACTGCAAAGATTTCAGCTTAGAGCCATGCTCCAGTGCACGTTATAAATTGATACACTATAGTCCAAGTATTTGCCTGCACTAAACAAATATTTACTCAGCTACAGTCTTATAACGACCCTGCAGATTGGTGGGACCACTGCAAAGATTTCAGCTCAAAGCCATGCTCCAGTGCACGTTATAAATCGATACACTATAGTCCAAGTATTAGCCTGCACTAAACAAATATTTACTCAGCTACAGTCTTATAACGACCCTGCAGATTGGTGGGACCACTGCAAAGATTTCAGCTCAGAGCCATGAACCAGTGCACGTTATAAATCGATACACTATAGTCTCAGTATTTACCTGTACCAAACAAATATTAACTAAACTACAGTCTTATAACGATCCCGCAGATTGGAGGAACAGTGGTAACAATTTCAGCTCAAAGCCATGCTCCAGTGCACGTTATAAATCTATACACTATAGTCCAAGTATTTGCCTGCACTAAACAAATATTTACTCAGCTACAGTCTTATAACGACCCTGCAGATTGGTGGGACCACTGCAAAGATTTCAGCTCAGAGCCATGAACCAGTGCACGTTATAAATCGATACACTATAGTCTCAGTATTTACCTGTACCAAACAAATATTAACTAAACTACAGTCTTATAACGATCCCGCAGATTGGAGGAACAGTGGTAACAATTTCAGCTCAAAGCCATGCTCCAGTGCACGTTATAAATCTATACACTATAGTCCAAGTATTTGCCTGCACTAAACAAATATTTACTCAGCTACAGTCTTATAACGACCCTGCAGATTGGTGGGACCACTGCAAAGATTTCAGCTCAGAGCCATGAACCCGTGCACGTTATAAATTGATACACTATAGTCCAAGTATTTGCCTGCACTAAACAAATATTTACTCAGCCACAGTCTTATAACGACCCTGCAGATTGGTGGGACCACTGCAAAGATTTCTGCTCAAAGCCATGCTCCAGTGCACGTTATAAATCGATACACTATAGTCCAAGTATTAGTCTGCACTAAACAAATATTTACTAAGCTACAGTCTTATAACGACCCTGCAGATTGGTGGGACCACTGCAAAGATTTCAGCTTAGAGCCATGCTCTAGTGCACGTTATAAATTGATACACTATAGTATCAGTGTTTGCCTGCACTAAACAAATATTTACTAAGCTACAGTCTTATAACGACCATGCAGATTGGTGGGACCACTGCAAAGATTTCAGCTTAGAGCCATGCTCCAGTGCACGTTATAAATTGATACACTATAGTCCAAGTATTTGCCTGCACTAAACAAATATTTACTCAGCTACAGTCTTATAACGACCCTGCAGATTGGTGGGACCACTGCAAAGATTTCAGCTCAAAGCCATGCTCCAGTGCACGTTATAAATCGATACACTATAGTCCAAGTATTAGTCTGCACTAAACAAATATTTACTAAGCTACAGTCCTTATAACGACCCTGCAGATTGGTGGGACCACTGCAAAGATTTCAGCTTAGAGCCATGCTCTAGTGCACGTTATAAATTGATACACTATAGTATCAGTGTTTGCCTGCACTAAACAAATATTTACTAAGCTACAGTCTTATAACGACCATGCAGATTGGTGGGACCACTGCAAAGATTTCAGCTTAGAGCCATGCTCCAGTGCACGTTATAAATCGATACACTATAGTCTCAGTATTTGCCTGCACTAAACAAATATTTACTAAGGTACAGTCTTATAACGACCCTGCAGATTGGTGGGACCACTGCAAAGAATTCAGCTCAGAGCCATGCTCCAGTGCACGTTATAAATCGATACACTATAGTCCAAGTATTTGCCTGCACTAAACAAATATTTACTCAGCTACAGTCTTATAACGACCCCGCAGATTAGAGGGACGGTGGTAACAATTTTAGCTCAAAGACATGCTCCAGTGCACGTTATAAATCTATACACTATAGTCCAAGTATTTGCCTGCACTAAACAAATATTTACTCAGCTACAGTCTTATAACGACCCTGCAGATTGGTGGGACCACTGCAAAGATTTCAGCTTAGAACCATGCTCCAGTGCACGTTATAAATTGATACACTATAGTCTCAGTATTTGCCTGCACTAAACAAATATTTACTCAGCTACAGTCTTATAACGACCCTGCAGATTGGTGGGACCACGGCAAAGATTTCAGCTCAGAGCCATGCTCCAGTGCACGTCATGAATCGATACACTATAGTCCAAGTATTTGCCTGCACTAAACAAATATTTACTTAGCTACAGTGTTAAAACGATCCCGCAAATTGGAGGGACGGTGGCAACGATTTCAGCTCAGAGCCATGAACCAGTGCACGTTACAAATCGATACACTATAATCCAAGTGTTTGCCTGCACCATATAAATATTTACTCAGCTACAATGGAGTGGTGGCAACAATATCAGCTCAGAGCCATGCTCCAGTTCAATATTGCAGTTATTCACCAATAGATAATCTCCATTTTTTTACTTGCGCCGATCAAATATTTTCTCAGCTAAACCCTAATATAGACCTAGGGGTATGGTGACAACAATTTCAGTTCAGAGCCGAATCCCCAGTTGAACATTGTAAATCATACATATATTTGTTACTCGTGTTTTTACGACCACATAAGAAACTTTTACCCCAACCAAACATTACCTCGGCTTTATAGAGTTTAGCTAGTTGGTGGCAACGTCAATTCAACAATAACTTTCTGTCCGTAATATTAATGTTCATGCATGTTTTGTAATACTCATAACCATTCTTCCAGCGTCTTTGCTTGTGTTGCTGGGCGGTGTAAAGTATAAAAAACTATGTTCTAGAATTATTTTACACCTCTCTATGTTGTAAACAATTGTTCCGAAAGACACGTCACATACTTTAAACTTACCCCTTGTTTGAAACGTAACCTTTACCACTTACCCACGACTTATCTTTTTAGTTTCCTTATATAAGAGCATACGTTAAACAAGTGAATACAACGACATACAACATAATACACAACAAATATGTCGGTCATTTGACGTTAAACTGTTACAACTTCGCCTTCAATTTATACGTTTAGTTCTCATACCCACATCTGTTGAAATTTAAGAATACATTAAATCGGTTACTTTCTCTTAACATGTTAAATTTACGCACTGCATTTCTTTTGGGAAACTACTTTAATTAAGCGAGGGACAGAAAAGAAACGCCAGCTTACACCACTACAGGGCACAGAGGGGCTATTACACAGATTGTCCGACGTCTCGCCTCACAATGAAGGATAAAGCTTTCCGCAAATTGAGAGCAACCCACTCCTAGCCGCTCTAACTTATTACTCTGAGTTTTCCGCTAAATAAACGTCATCACGGGGAAAACCTCCCTTGAGACACAACAGGGACGTCTCTGATGGAAACGTTTGAGATGCCATCAACAACCGCACAACCTCCCACGGAGACCAGACTCTGTCAGATGTCTCGCCTCACAATGAAGGATAAAGCTTTCCAAAAATTGAGAGCAACCCACTCCTAGCCGCTTTAACTTATTGCTCTGAGTTTTCCGCTAAATAAACGTCATCACGGGGAAGACCTCCCTTGAGACACGACAGGGACATCTCTGATGGAAACGTTTGAGATGCCATCAACAACCGCACAACCTCCCACGGAGACCAGACTCTGTCAGATGTCTCGCTTCACAATGAAGGATAAAGCTTTCCGCAAATTGAGAGCAACCCACTCCTAGCCGCTTTAACTTATTGCTCTGAGTTTTCCGCTAAATAAACGTCATCACGGGGAAGACCTCCCTTGAGACACGACAGGGACATCTCTGATGGAAACGTTTGATATGCCATCAACAACCGCACAACCTCCCACAGAGACCAGACTCTGTCAGATGTCTCAAACAATCTATCACAAGATCCTTGTCTACTTATTCCGTATCATTACCTTCCGGAGGAATTATGTGTTTAATCAAAACTACAATGCTTTGTCAATTTAGATGAAATTGCTTTGTAAAATTAGCCATCAGACGGTGTAACACTTCTGGTATTAACCTGATAAACCTTTATACCATTACTTCTCAGTTTTAATGTTTGTCAGACTATATTTTAGTAATGAATGGGTTTACCATATTGAATTCCACACACTGCTACGTACAGTTGCACGCACATCGATTTCTGAATGGACATTGGCGACAAAAGATTTCTTGATTTACCCAGTGGTGTTGCAAACAACTACGAATTTATTGCAATGAACTGGCATTGTGGTGTTTGCTAATTGGCCAGATCACAAAAAATGGAATTAAAAATGCACACAATGTATAGAAACAACATTTTATAGCGTCACCTGACGGCAACGTACTTGTCTTTGATAATATCCGCATTGGTGGCATATGGGAATGTATCAAGTTTTCATAAACATATTGATTTTTCTTATGCGGGTCGCCTAGTGTTTTTTAAACCATATACTGGTATCCCATATTTAATCGGACTAGTTTTTAGCCGAACCAAAGTCTCATACCTAGGCCCTAGCACCTTAACCACATGCAGATGTACTAAAGTAGTTCCCCTCCAATATCCTACAGTGATGTAATATTTGGGGTACCCAATTGCTATTACACACAGTGCAAGTTGTAATATAACTGCCATTTTTAGATAATGTTTCATACGATCAGTGATTATAATAACGTACAAACCAATTAAGAAGACTGTGAAGATTTAACCAAAACCCAGAAATCAATTAGACATACGGCAATTATTGTAACGTATAAAGTAATTATAATACCAACTTAACAACTGAGTTTAGTCACTGAAGAACGTTAGTATACCCATCAATTAGTAGTTAAATAACTTTCGTCAACAGTGACACATCGAGTTATAGCAGTATTGTGACATCACACGATGTCATATATTTTAAAGAAAAGGAAATTCGGAGGACAATTAAAAACACACCTTGTCTTCAAATTATGCACAACAATAACTATGTATTTCAGAGCAAATGAATGCTAGATGACGGAGAGGTTAACCAACGTTCACGGCGAGATAACTTTGGTAACTTATGGATCTCTCGAGTGTCGCTGTCTGGGGTGGAGGGGGATGCTGGACAGAAATGTCAAGTAGGATCCGAAGGGAGGCCTCACTAGCAACCTTAGTATCGAGTTTAAGCTGCGACACTCGGAAAGAAAACTATCGCAATTCCAGCTCTACTGCACTGTAGGTGCACTAGTCTTCCAGTTCTACAAGCTGGTTTGTCTACTCTGACAAACTTACAGTTCTACAAATACCATCGAGAAAACAGACCATAATAATTAATTCCTTTGAGTTTTATTACATAATGGTTCTTATAATATGGAGGTGTAACTATTTAATTTATGAAACGTTTTTACTACACACAATTATTAATTAAATTAAATTAATAATTATTAAATTATTAAATAAATAAATAAAAATTAAATAAAATAAAAAGTCCAAAAATCGTTGACTTTTTTTTGGACAGTATACCAGTGCTCAAGAGGAAGATCGCCGATCTGCATGAGTTATCTGCCTAGGAGTTGCACAATGAGGGAAGACATTCGTTCTTACACTTTATCTGTACGTCTCTCATTGCTGTTATTTATATATTGTGTCTTGTTAATTCTTGTCTAATCTTGTTTATTCTCATTGTTTCGTGCTAATTTATTGCTGTTATTGTTCGTTGTTTTCCATAGTTTAAATCACGGTACACTAATAATTAATTACGTTATTGTCATTCATAGTTTATATCCGTTTCGTCACTTAAATAGTTTATTAATCGTTATTGCTCTATTTGTCACTGTGGTTGTTTACTTTCATTGTTTAATATTATATTCAAAACTGTAAAAATGGAGATGTCCGTTGAAATGTAAAATAAAATAAAATAAAAAATAAAAAATAAAACTAAATGGTGTTTTACGAAAAATCGATAGCACTTTAAAAAAGCCAATGTCATACAATTATGTTATCATAAATAGATATAAATATAAATTGCGCTTTAAAAATACATACCAGGTTTGTCAAATGTAGACGATAACGTCAGTTTCATGTAAATACTGCCTCGATACAATACAATACGGAAAATAACGACGTTACTGGTCTTGCTAGTTAGTACACCAATTCAACAACAATAATTAGCGAACTAATAAATATTTTGATAAACTCAACGATTTAAACCAGCATACATTCATTGGGGCTTGTTTTTCAATTTAATGGTGTACTACATTTAACGCATCTGATTATTTCAAGTGACGTAATATATTGGTAGTATATATTATATTGGCTACCTAACCGCGTCATGATGATACATAATTGACAGCCGTCAGCCTTGTAACAGTGTTTCACTTTCGGAAATGCTATGTGTATCTTATAATTTATTGTATAAAAACATAACTATTACTTTAGTCTGATATATAGTCCTTCTTGCTTTGTTGTGTTGACATAGTAATGATGTCAAAATGATAGCTAGTGTATCTTTCTTCAGCTTTAAACTAGATTCGCTTCAAACAATCTCACTATAAATCATCTCAAAACATAATTCAGGAATTTATGGAGAAAAGGGAAAAGGAGGAATACGAAGTAGATATATTTCTACAAACTTTCTACCTATCTACTTTTCAGCCCGATCTTGGAACAATATATTACGCTCCTGACGGGTTTTACGAACGAAAAGGGATTTGAATTTATTTATTCCAAAAGCCCACCCAACTGTTTTGTTTCACACATTTTGTTTATGTTTGTAAACATTGCTTAGTAACGAAAATACGAATTCCTGCGAAAATATCAATGGATGCTACGGGAATTTATCCTACTTGTCGTTTTCAGATTTAACAACAGATTACCTCAATAAATTTTGATTTCAGTAAATAAAACCTTGTGTCTATTACATTTTTTTTAAATACAAGTTAATTCAAACTAAATGTCAATACTTTGTTTAAATTTCTGTAAAGAAATACTTAGAGTAAGGATTTTTAAATTTCAATTAGCCGCCATTTTGTATTGGCACGACAGTAACCCTTAAGTTTCACTGTTTATTTTCTTTCATAAAAGACTTTAACAAAACGTGCAAATTGAAGGGGTTTACATGAAAAATTGTTAATTTGTCCCACCAACAGGGGACGAGATTCGGGGCCATAAGCACAACTATGGTAGGAACCAAAAAGCTGCCATATACCATTTAACTATGCATTAAGTTTAGATTTTTTGGGTGCACCCTCTAACAGTTTTAATACGGGTATCGATACTTTTGATTTACTATTGTAATATAAGACCTCGCTAGAACATCAGGGCTCAACATGCGACATGGTTTCTACACACAACATTCCGTTACTCAAACATTGAATCAAAGGTGTTGCTCTGCTGACTTTACAAAACGTTAACACAAAAATCAGGTAGAAATCTATTAGTGGATAACAAATTGCTATGAGTTTATTTCAGTTCACAAGTAATTCTGTATTGATTTTCAGAGCAGTGGACGAGTTTAAAAAATGTGCTAAGTTCTTGAGTAAGAGCAATTATTCTACTCAGTAATTCAGAACTGCTGCTCTATCAGATGAATACAGTTCCTCCTTGGACAGATATGTTTAGTACAATCGCCCTCGGAAAACATAAACAAACAAACACACTACAACAGTGAACGGGCACATTATCCCTTGAAATAGACACACGTGACTCTCACTCTGGATGTAAACAGATATGTTTACTTACAGCCTGGGGAGTATATCCTCATTGTTCCACTTTGGCCAGTGTTGGGTGTCGTATGGACTGTTCGTGGAACAATAAGGTCCTCCACATTTATCCTCATTGCAAATACTCGTAGAATCGACATCAATTCTAGTATAAAATCCCTAAAGTATCAAACACTTCAAAGATTTCTAATAAACTAATGCGGATTAACCGCATGGTTTTGAGAGGTCCGTCTAGAATTAACCAATAATAGAAAAGGTCCACCATTCCCGTTTCTTTTACTATTGCCTTTTGGACAGTTCTTTGTGGTTTATCATTCAGTGCAGACCTACTGTGACCTGTATTCTTTTGTTCAGTTTTAATAATAGTGTTTTGTTTTTATTAAGTACGTGTTTTAGAGACGGTGTACTTGGTGTTGACACACAACATGAGATTGACACAGATTCCTGACTGTTGCGTGTCACAGCGTCTCTTATTTTAAACAAGATTGTAGTTATGTATTAGGTTATTTATCCATGTGATGAAGGGATCAGATTGCACATCTCGAAACGTAGTGTTATAGATTTCTCGTATCCGTCAAAAACAAACTTTAAACAAAGAACACTTCTGGTAATCAAATAGAGCACTGAATATGAGTAGGATAAACAGACTGTTAAGTGAAACCTCCACTGCCAGACCAAGATGGCAGTCCTCTCACACTTTATGCCAGAGTCTCGATAGGTCATCAAGTTTCTGTGTGGGATATGAAGAGGTGATTTATCCCTCTACGTTTAATAATATTGCCTTCCGTGTTATATAGGAATCTGTATTTCTTTCCACGTTATACATACACACAATTTGTACGAAAATTTGGAAATACAAACAATATTGATAAATAATTATCAAAGTAAACAACTATAAAAGATCGAGTAATACCATGATAAATACTAGTCTAGCTAACAAGTTGAGACAACACAATATGCAACAATATAAGTATTTCAAAATATTACTCCAAAATTGGAAGGAAACTAACTAGCCTACCTGGAGTAAAACTAACAGAAACTGTCAATACCTTAATTAAATAGAAAAACGAATCGATTGAATTAATACATGAAATAATAAATATCGATAGCAATAAATAATGAATTTTGTTGACAGCAGATACGGATACAGGACATTACGCGACATGAGGGCAATTTGCCAGACCAATATGGAGGGTTCGGTTTCAACTATAATAGCAGAGGTGCCATTGGGATGGATACTCTGTTTACATTTATTCCCTTTGTAGGCACCAAATGGATCACCAACTGATCCACTTCTATTTTGAATCGGAATCAATGATGTCAAACATTTTTTAATGTCGTAAAGCGCGTTCACTTGGATCCATTAAAAAATCTGATCGATAAAGAAAAACGATTAAAACAGAAATCGAATCATACAGCACCCAACACCTCTACAAATACTTACTTGCACAAATAAGTGTTCGGTATTAATTGAATGATTACAAGGAAACAAAATATAGGAAAATACATGTTTTACATATGCAAAATTCTGCAAAGGAAAAATAACAAAATTAAGATGTATATAGAATAAAATTAACAAAAAGGTCGACAATTAACTGCCAATTATAAATAAACAGAATCCCTAAACTAGAAAACTTATTGGGGAAAAGAAAATCTGAATGAGTAACTCAAAATGATCCTTCGTAGCCATTCGGAGTACTATTGACAAAATACAACATTTTTGCCAAAGCTAGTATCAGACAGGGAGCGATTATATATAATATCAATATGAGGCCGATGTTTTCACGCAGAACAGTGGTGTGCTATTGAGTGTGTGTTGCCTGGGGTGTGTATGGAAGGGGTGGGATAAACTAGGTCATGCTGGGGAAGGGTAAGGGAAACGATTAAACCTAATATCAATCTGATGCTGATGCTTTCACGCAGAACAGTGGTGTGCTATTGATTGTGTGTTGCCTGGGGTGTGTATGGAAGGGGTGGGATAAATTAGGTCACCCTGGGGAAGGGTAAGGGAAACGATTACACCTAATATCAATGTGATGCTGATGCTTTCACGCAGAACAGTGGTGTGCTATTGATTGTGTGTTGCCTGGGGTGTGTATGGAAGGGGTGGGATAAACTAGGTCACTCTGGGGAAGGGTAAGGGAAACGATTAAACCTAATATTAACGCGTGACCGATGTTTTCACCCATAACAGTGGTGTGCTATTGATTGTGTGTTGCCTGGGGTGTGTATGGAAGGGGTGGGATAAACTAGGTCACCCTGGGGAAGGGGACGGGCAACTGTCGGGAAATTGGCCGTTCCTTGTCATCGCCCTGCATGGCATCCTGTCCCTTATCACATCATCCCATCATCGTTCCCCTACATGATACTCCAGTCAATGTGTTCCGCAAAGCAACGGTTAGGGGAAATATTTATTATAAAGCTAACAATTCCCTCCGTCGATATTGTATTGTACAATACTGCAATATTCGTAATGTACTGGATAGTATTTTATATAGTATCTGGCTAGTACTCCCACATCTAACTTCCTTCTCCCTTCACGCAGCTCTTTCAAGGTTATGTTTACATAGTTTTGGGTTTTCCTTAGCTTTGCATACACTTTCATCATAGCAGAAGATCGATCTTTTGACATTGATTTCCCCCATAAAATACTCCTTAAAAAAGTTATTTTACTTGTTTTGCTACGTTTGATCATGATTAATTAATAAATCATTACCAAAACGAAAGAATCTGCGTTTGGAAGGTAAATTTTAGTGGCCTAAGCATTACATGCTTATTTGAAATAAATATTTGAAGTAAGGAAGTGGTATTTAGTTTGAAAATAGTCTAGTAGTGAATGAAACATGCCACCCGCGTAGGCCTACCCTAAAACCACTTCGTATAACAATTAAGTTTTTGAGCGTAATGTGATCGCAAAATGAATTATTCCATTCCTTGCACTAACATTTGTAAAAACTACTGACCCTAGCATAAGTGTTGTATTTCTAATAGAAACCTTATTTCGGCATATGTAATTGTGCTTTAAACTACATGAAGGATTAAGTTAGTAAGATTTAAATATTTACACTTTTATATCTAATTTTAAATATTGTTATGTTAACTTCCTATACAAAAGTATGAGATATAGATCTCAATTAATCATTACTAGATACGTATTATACAATTCTGGTTTAATTATTTAATAGGTAGTAAGATGGAATTCGATGCATTCAGAATTTATATCCAACGATTGAAATTAAATGATACATCATCCCACTGTAACGACACTGAACTGGCTTTGAGTACCTGAAGTGGCTATTCCAGGCCTTACATTGCAAAAATAGCTGAAGATTATTTTCCTTTTGATATTAGTCATTGATTCCAAGAGCAGTTGCACTTGTGGCCCAAGGTCTGCATAAAACTTGTTTGTAGCCTACTTGATATCATTAGTAGACATGTAATTGAAATCATCAAAACAAAACATTCTTTTCCCAATATAATCCTATTGGTACATACGAGTATATATTACACCTTGTTATAGTGAATTAACTAACTCTCTTTAGGCATCATGGTAACAATACTCTACAGGCAGATGTGAGTTAATAAAACAAATAAAACACTTCAGATCCTACAGAATAAGTGGCTCAACAAAGCAATTAACATTACAATTAATAATAATGAAAACTATGCCAAGTCGTATAAACTTTCATTCATAAATGTTGTCTTTTATTATTGTTAATTATTATTTATAGTGTTCGGGAAAGTATCGCTTATTACACGCACCTAAAGTGTTTTCCGGTCCTTGATCGAATTTTCCCGCTCGGCTATCGCCTCGCACGGAAAACTCGGTAGCGTATCTGAAAAGACCACTTTCGGCACTATTGCTGAAATGTGCTGTGTTTAGGCGGCCAACAATGGTGGGCAAAGTAGTAAAATGCGCCATTACTAGGTTATTATGTTTTATGTGTTTCCAATGCGCGTTATCTAATTTGAAAGGCACATTATTTGGAACAGAAAATACTTCATATCTTCTCAACTGTTTGGAAGAAGTAGACGTTAGTTAAGAGACGACTCTGGTCAAACAAATTGAGTTTGATATATATATATATATATATATATATATATATATATATATATAATCGAAGTGTATATCGATGGAGTTTTATCCCACAATAATGAGTAATAATAATTAAACTTAAAACAAAATTGTACGCTTTTATTTATGGTCACAGAATTATGTGAGCTATTTCATAAAAAAACTATTCATCTGTATAAAAGAATTATAAAACTTGCGTATACTTTTAGTGAAGTAAACAAAGTGCGGGATTGCAAATAAACAACATCCTAATAATATTAATAATACGTGAAACTGCCTCTGTTTGTTTGTTTTGCTTCCACGCGTAAACTATTCAACCGATTGTACTGAAATTTTACATGGACATTCTTAGGGTATCTGGGATGAATATATGCTTATTCTTGTTTCGAAATCTCCTACGGGCTACGCATTAACGGTCTTTAGAGTAGTAAAAAATCACTTCTTGGTATCTATCTAATGTTGCGAAATATTAATTGAAAGACACTTTCAAATGTAATCAACTGTTCTGTATAAACATTGTTTTATGACAGCACAACCGTATGTTTAATTAATTGAACCACTATTTTCAATTTTTTATATTTATAGTGTGTAAACTCTCTAAGGAGTAACCATTAGTTTTTACGCCATTTTTAAATTTCAATGATTAGGTAAGTAATCATCTACCTAAGAAAATGTCGTAAAACATAAGATGGTCAGAATTTGACTTCGCAAACTCACTTTGAAGCGGTCGGCAAGAACTATGGTTAATAAAAGTTCGGTGGACTGTGCTTTTGAGGTACCAATTCCAGCTCTATATATTCTACAATATTAAAGATATGTTCAGCTTATAAAGAAACAAAGACGTAATAGTGTCATTGGTATTTAAATTTTAAATGTACAGTTTTAGCAAATATTAACTATTAGATATGATAAACAAAGTTACTATCTATCTTTGACTTTAAATGTAAATACTGTTATAAACTATTAGTATTCTTCTGACAGAAGTAGGCTTCTCTGATCTGTGATGTATATCTTCTTGATCAAGAAACACGACAAAATCAGCTATGGAAACTTAGAACGAAGTAAATTACAATCGCCATAAATATACAAATTTTGACGCATTTTCTTGATCGCGTTTAGAGACAAACTCAATATTAGCGTCGTAAATAGAATTAAACTCGAAACAGCAGTGCTCATACACGTGCAAGTCCTACAAAATTGCTAGTTAATAATAAAAGTACTAAAATGAGTTACGATGAGCATTACCCATACCTTTAAAACGAGACAGCCTCCATAATACTTCACCCGTAAGTAAAGTGCTTGTGATACAACATTATTCTTATACGACTAGGATCAAGGACTAGAGGTGGTGCTGCTTGTTGCGGTCATGTGGTCAATCGGTGTGTTAAGAGTGATTGAATGTTGTTGCACTTAATTTTGAATTTTCTTGTATTTATCATAATATGTATAAAGTTTTTTATTTGTATTATAAGCGTTGAATTCATTTCAATATATAGATTTTTACTTTAGTTAATTTAATTTTGTATAGATTGAGCATTTGTGTTATTTTCTATTTAAAGAATAAGTTAATAATTTACCATAATGGTATCAAACTATTGTAAATTTACTGTATACAATATTTGAGTGGTATAGTGGGCTTGATAGCCCTAACTCCGCCTCTTTAATAAAGAATGTTTTCATTCATTCATGAAGATGGTATCCAGTAGTCGACAGCATGCTAACAGACATTCCCATGAAAGTATACGGACGGACGGTTATAAAAAGTATATGGAGTAATGAAGGTTTGTAAGGAATGTGAATGGGGGACGAGATAAATGTTTTGTGGAGTCTGAATCTTATGTCTTCCGGCGTTTATATACTATTGCGTTGCTGAAACCCACTTTCGATATTAAAATTACATTTGTTTGTCACTAAACAACGCACCCGAAGATTAGAGCGGTCATCAGGTAGACAGACAGATAGAATCTAAACCGTAAGCTGGAATCAACCCTCAAGTCGTTGGATTACATAAATAGCACAGAGTCCAGATTGAAATAAACATTTCATGTTTTATTGTGGGCTTAGAACGTTACATTGAAAAAATACAGTATCCTTAACTTTTATAAGAATCCGAAATTAATAAACACGCGTCAGATATTCATATTTCTACAATTTAATTGTACTTAACGGGGTGTTATTGATTGGAACGCATGAAACTTATACGATGACTTTTCTTGTAGCACATTAAACAATTTAACTAGTTCCTCTAAAATAATTCCTCAAAGGTTGTACAACTTGATAAGATAAAAACATTAAGAACACATATTTCACTATATTATTTAAAACGAACTGCCTTTTTTTAAATACAACGAATCGCCATTCGTTCCGAAAGTAAATTTCTACCGGTATTAAATAAATATGGAGGTCTGTAAAATTAAAAAGCATGTTCAACGTAAATTTTGTTTTCTACAATTTAAAGAAGAAATATAACGTAATTATAAATATCACAATTACATAAAACATACTGACACAATACCTTCCACAGTCAGTTGTACTTATACTCCACAGTACTAGAAATAAATCTACAGTAAATGCAAATGCATTAAATAATGAGAGTGGGAAAAAATATACTAATGTTTAACTTTTAAAAGTTATTTTTATCTTAATACACATTTTATACTTTCATAAAATTCCTTTTAAATTAAATTCCTACAACTCCTTACACAAATGAATGATTGTTATAGAAAAATATATATAGTAAATTACATTGTAATTTAAAGACAAAAGGTAGGTAAAATAAAAATATTTTTTTAAACTCATTTTACATTTTTAAGTTAATCTGTATTAATTGATTAATCCTATTACATTATAATGTAAGGGATAACGTAATGTACCTTTTGTTTAGCTAGGGCTTTTAAAGAAAAGTATTAATTATCAACTTTGTATAATAACTTCCATTTTGAGCGATGATATTATTTTTAAACCTAGTGTTCACATACCGGAACCTCAAATCAGGCTTAGTCTTTGAGGCCCTACATTTTTTCATCTATCTGTTAAAATATGTAAAATGTAGTAATAATCTTTTAGTTTTATTATATGTTGTATTCTTCAATTTTAAAGAAATATTTATGTTATTATTTAAGAATATAATATAATTTTGGACATTTATTCTAGTCATTATTAAAGTCATGTAGAATACCCGATGTGTGATATGATCTTTGTATGATCTTTGTGTTAGAGTGAGAAAGTAAATTCTTTTCTTTCTTTCTTAATAATTAGAAACACACCCGTACTCAACTTACCGGTAGCAATTAAGTGAGTGCTCCGTAGTAACTTGAGTTACGACAGCGACAGTCCTCAACACACAAAACTTCCTCAACATTCTCTCTCTACAAGCACTCAGGAGTTCCAACTTTATAACTGAACTAAACTTCCCTTGACTCCGCACACGTCGCGAATATTTTTATGGGAAAGGTCTCCCATTTGTTCGGCTCACACTTGTAATCCTAATTCTTAAAGCCTGTCCGTAGGTTTGTTCAAGAGTTGGAATTCTCGGGTGCAAATCACTCAGGCACGGACTAATGATACAAAGCTACTTAGATATTGAATAGTTTGAGACAATGTTAAACCATTGTCACAGACGAATTTACAGTGATGCACACATAGGATGGGATATTAGAGACCGCACTTCACTAGCCGACTAATATAGTCGAGATCGAAGTCCTCATGGTTCGGAGTTTAAATAAAACTGAAGGTTTAAGGCCTCCTTGGTTGCCACTGTTCTTTGGGCCATTATTCAACAACACTTGCAGAAAACATCGATCTTAGCTTGGTAAAATAGCAAAAGTCGCAAATCCTGTCTGGACCAATGTCACTGTTCAACTTGTGTCCACTTGTCAAGTCATTCATACATATCTAACACTGTTTTTTGTTATATGATAAAAGAAAACTCACAATTATTCAATAATTTATTTTTTTCACACGAGGCCTTTCGACATAAAAGGTGCCATCGTCAGGTGTGTCGAAAGGTCTCGTGTGAAAAAATTAAATTATTGAATAAATGTAAGTTTTCTTTTGTCAAATAACAGAAAATAGTTTTTCTATAAGAAGAGCTCTTCCTTCAATGAAATATCTAATACTGTTTTAATAACACTTTTATTTAATAACAATTGTAGAAAGCATCGATCTTATCTTGGTAAAATAGCAAAGCTAGCAAATTCAGTTACTGTTCAAATTGTGTCCACTTGTCAAGTTGTTCATACACATCTAATACTCTTTTAAGAAAGGGTAAAGTGGGAGTCAAAGGATCTGGCCTTCCCTTCCTGTAGCCAATCTGTTTTTGGTTGAGTTTTAATTTCACTTTAAAGTTTTAAAGTGCTGCTATTAAATATCTGAACTGAACAGAGCAAAAATAAATATCACAATAACTTTAATCACTCTAAATACAATTATAGCGTTCGATGTAAGTAAATACAAAACTTATAATTAAACTTAACTGAAGACAAGCATTAATACGGCAGAGCTAGAAATCCGTCCGGCTTTTTTGGTACAAAGAGGATTACATCTCATTATTAAACAGCTCGTTGTAAAGTTCAGAGTGGATATTACAGGTGTTTTAGGAAGCGTTAAGTTCTACAAACCTGCCATATAGTGATATAAATAGAAGAATTTCCTTGTAAACTAAGTAAAACGTATTTTAAACACAAAGATAAAATTTTAAACAATGATTTTGGACCGATTCAAAATTCACCATTCCTTTAAAATATAACTAAATTTCTTGACCCAAACTTTTATACATATACTAATATTTATATTATTTTATTTTAATTTTAACCATATAAATCTTGTTAGTTTTACTCAGCTGATATTTGTTTTTAAATTGTTAATTCACACCTGATGATGGCATCTTCGATGTCGAAAGGCCTCGTGAAAAATACACAAATTATTGGATAATTGTGAGTTTTCTTTTGTGAAATAATAGAAAATAAGTAAAACGTGATTTAATTACTTAGGGAGATTTAAAAAACAAAACCCTAATTGTAGGCTTATATAAAATATCCAATTCTCTTCAATTTTTAGGAAATATAGGCGACGAAATTTTAGAAAACGATGTCAAACCCCCATATGTTTGTATGCCTGCTTTAGAAAGTTGTCGCTACTGGATGAACGTTAAGCGAAGTGGGCTGTAAATATTAACCTGATATATCTGTCTGTCCACACGATATATCGCATACAAACTGACCTGCAGACTTGAAATTTTTCATGAACCTTCATTTATATTTAGACTAGATCATATCACTCCATGGACTTTAGCCGAGCGTTAGTGAACATTGGTCTTTCGGGTAACCATGGTGGCAACAAGAAAATTGCAGAATGCATAAATTTGTAACCACACAGTTTGAATCATAATTATGAAATTTTAAAATGCGACATTGTAACAAATGTAGCTGTGAATTTGAAATGTTGTGCGTAACCTCAGCATATCCACGCTGCACATCGTGTGGTGTATTCTATCGTATTTTTTTAAACTAGACGAAAGCTTTATAAACATTTAAAAAATAAGAAAATAATAATAATAAGTGTATATTTGCCAAAAACGTTTCGCTGTTTTGACGTTTTTAAAATCAGATGAAGTAACAAATGAAGTAATTAATTGAAGTTAAATAACTGCAGAGACCATCCCTAAAAAAGCAGTGTATCACAGTGTAATGGTTAATAAACAGTTGACACAACTAGTAAGGTCCCCCCATGAGTATGCACGACTTCACATCAAGTACCGGGACAAAAGCGGTTATAGAGCTGGAAGTGAACCGGGCAACGCAAACGTTTCTTTGTCTGGCCGAGCTCAAAGTCAAAGCAACACAATACAGCTCGCTATACACTCCCGCTTGTGCATTAGTTGTTCGCTCGGTTTAGTAAGGAACTCCTGACATAAATATATATTCTATTAGTCAATCAACGTTTTATTGAAACAAACCTACAACATACGAGCAAAGTTTGTTAGAACATCCTTATATCTACAAGTGCCACCAACTCCAGTAATATCCTTTCCACCTATTCATCTTTGACAGTTCAAACCAGTTAGTGTCCTCTAAAATGTTCCTTACTCACTATTTTAACAATTATATTAATTAGTTGTAGCCGACAACCATATTTTTACAAATAAAAATACAGTATGTACTGAATTTCTATGTAGAGCTATAAATTTGTGTTTATGCACTTTGTTGAACTTGAAAGAATGTTGAGTTTGAAAATACAAAACTGAGATTAATAATATCAGTCATAGATTGTCGACCTAAATGTATTAATCTCAGTTGCTCGGTCAAAATCCTAGACTAAATTTTTCTTTAATGAGAGTAATTTAATCCTAAAGTGTTAATTTTGTAGTAAACTTCTTACTTAGCTCTAACTTCACCTGGTAAAATAAGACATCTTTAGTTTATTTTAATTAATTTAAGAAGCCAAAAGAAAATTAGTGATAATTATGATGATTTATATGAAGGAACGTTGCGGATCAATGTAACTTTTCAGTTCTTAACTATCTCAAAATTGGTATATAGATGTATTGCAGAATGTGTGGTTAATATTATAAATTCACACCACGTTCCCATCTGTAATGTCTTAGTTAACACCCACACCCTAAGGTTTATCTAAGTATAGTATAATAGTATATACTAACTACAAGTAAGTTATATAGAGACTACAGAGCTACTTTTAATGTTATGGCATTGACACTACCAACAGTATTATCTATATTCTCCTAATATAAGTGTGTTGAATACTCTATACAAAAACAGCGTAAACACGGTATAGGTTTGGCGGTAATCTTATACTGTCTGTAAACTTTTCATTTAAAATGTCCCTTCCGACACAGAGATAAGATTGAATTCATGAGCGACTGTCATATTGAAATATCATGATGATTTTACATTACATACGTGTGGCATAGGGATACAATATCTGGGTATTACACATATGGCTTAATTATTGAATGCGAAATACATGTCACAAACGTATTATTGCGGGCACCAACAAGATGATATAATATCAGCGATACCATCCCAACCAGGTGTTCCGCAGCACAGATTGCGGGGCTGCGGTACATCCACAAATTGTCTGACAGCAGCATCTCTTTAGCTGATTAAAACAATTGTACCTTCAAATGTACGGTATCAATAATGACAAAATATCACACCAATTTGTAAATTACCAATATAACACACCTTCCCTTGGTTCTATCAACCGTAATGCCTAACTACATGATAGACTCAGTTAGGCCTACTATATCACTGTGCTACCTGTGATGTAGTAAATATGTATAAAACGGAATGTTCTGACTTTGATTGCTGTCTTGTCAGTGAGATAACCCCGGCCAGTTGACAAGTCCTATCCGTTGTGAGACAGTAAGCTGGCTGACCTTTTCACACACAAGTCTGAACTCACGTCCTACTCGGCATATTCTGACAGTGAGTACTGTCTTGTTACTGATGTGTAGCCTGATTGTTAGTAAGTTAAACCCGGCCAGTTGACAAGTTCTAAACGTTGTGAGACAGTAAGCTGGCTGACCTTTTCACACACGTCTGAACTCACGTCCCACTCGGCATATTCTGACAGTGAGTGCTGTCTTGTTACTGATGTGTAGCCTGATTGTTAGTAAGTTAAACCCGGCCAGTTGACAAGTCCTATCCGTTGTGAGACAGTAAGCTGACTGACCTTTTCACACACGTCTGAACTCACGTCCCACTCGGCATATTCTGACAGTGAGTGCTGTCTTGTTACTGATGTGTAGCCTGATTGTTAGTAAGTTAAACCCGGCCAGTTGACAAGTCCTATCCGTTGTGAGACAGTAAGCTGGCTGACCTTTTCACACACGCCTGAACTCACGTCCTACTCGGCATATTCTGACAGTGAGTGCTGTCTTGTTACTGATGTGTAGCCTGATTGTTAGTAAGTTAAACCCGGCCAGTTGACAAGTTCTATCCGTTGTGAGACAGTAAGCTGGCTGACCTTTTCACACACGCCTGAACTCGCGTCCTACTCGGCATATTCTGACAGTGAGTGCTGTCTTGTTACTGATGTGTAGCCTGATTGTTAGTAAGTTAAACCCGGCCAGTTGACAAGTTCTATCCGTTGTGAGACAGTAAGCTGACTGACCTTTTCACACACGTCTGAACTCACGTCCCACGCGGCATATTCTGACAGTGAGTGCTGTCTTGTTACTGATGTGTAGCCTGATTGTTAGTAAGTTAAACCCGGCCAGTTGACAAGTTCTATCCGTTGTGAGACAGTAAGCTGGCTGACCTTTTCACACACAAGCCTGAACTCGCGTCCTACTCGGCATATTCTGACAGTGAGTGCTGTCTTGTTACTGATGTGTAGCCTGATTGTTAGTAAGTTAAACCCGGCCAGTTGACAAGTTCCTATCCGTTGTGAGACAGTAAGCTGACTGACCTTTTCACACACGTCTGAACTCACGTCCCACTCGGCATATTCTGACAGTGAGTGCTGTCTTGTTACTGATGTGTAGCCTGATTGTTAGTAAGTTAAACCCGGCCAGTTGACAAGTTCTATCCGTTGTGAGACAGTAAGCTGGCTGACCTTTTCACACACGCCTGAACTCGCGTCCCTACTCGGCATATTCTGACAGTGAGTGCTGTCTTGTTACTGATGTGTAGCCTGATTGTCCGTGAGATAACCCCGGCCAGTTGACAAGTTCTATCCGTTGTGAGACAGTAAGCTGGCTGACCTTTTCACACACGCCTGAACTCGCGTCCTACTCGGCATATTCTGACAGTGAGTGCTGTCTTGTTACTGATGTGTAGCCTGATTGTTAGTAAGTTAAACCCGGCCAGTTGACAAGTTCTAAACGTTGTGAGACAGTAAGCTGGCTGACCTTTTCACACACAAGTCTGAACTCGCGTCCCACTCGGCATATTCTGACAGTGAGTAGTGTCTTGTTACTGATGTGTAGCCTGATTGTCAGTAAGTTAAACCCGGCCAGTTGACAAGTTCTATCCGTTGTGAGACAGTAAGCTGGCTGACCTTTTCACACACAAGTCTGAACTCGCGTCCTACTCGGCATATTCTGACAGTGAGTGCTGTCTTGTTACTGATGTGTAGCCTGATTGTTAGTAAGTTAAACCCGGCCAGTTGACAAGTTCTATCCGTTGTGAGACAGTAAGCTGGCTGACCTTTTCACACACAAGTCTGAACTCGCGTCCCACTCGGCATGTTCTTACAGTAGGTACTGTCTTGTTACTGATGTGTAGCCTGATTGTCAGTAAGTTAAACCCGGCCAGTTGACAAGTTCTAAACTTTGTGAGACAGTAAGCTGGCTGACCTTCTCACTGATAACATGTCTAGACTCGTCTCCCGCCTGAGTTTTATATTTTAACGTAATATAAAAGAACTCTTTCTGAAACACAAGTTCCGGTTCCAAATTAAGTAACTACAGCTCTATAATGTTACTAAAAGAAAACCTTAAATTATTTGCAGAGTTTTTCGATTTTAGTTAACTTAAAGGTGAGTTTTAGTTTTTTGTTATATTATTTACACAAGAGATATATAAATCGTCCAGGACTATAAATTGTGGCACGGAAAACGTGAGAGTTTGAACTGATCTGTACGGAGTGAGAGACTGGGGTGGTAAATTTTTGAATGGTCAAAATTAAAGTTACGAGGCGCAGCCCTCGTATATACTTTTGCCCCGCATATTTTAAAAATAAGGGTGAGTATTAAACTTATTACGACGAATTCTGAAACCATTTTAACGATTTTTAGAAGCACATAGGAGAGTTTTATTATTAAAGTCACGTTACCCACTAAAATGAGTTGAAACACAAAATACTTGAATTGAGAAACTTTATTACACAAAGGAACGATATACAACTAAACCTCATTCCCAGCATAGAGGTCCATTATGGAAAATATTATTAAATCGCCAGACATACATACTGATTAAAAAATCAATTTATTCCTGGAAAACCCCTGTCTGCATTAAGCTCGGTTTAAAGTTCGAGTGGGCACACAGCCATGAAAATGGACATGTGGGAAGAGTTAGCCAATAACAAAAGTTGCAATCAGACACCCTCTATCCCTTCTCCCCGCTACCCTTCTCACCACCCCCGCAGTTGCTGAACTCTGACTTTTAGCGTCAAAATATAACCCTTGGGACTCTTTACGCCACCCCCGTTGTTTTCAACACATAGAAGTACTCATGAGGAAAACACAAATTTGCATCATCCAATGGTTCAGCGATTTCCACGTATCGTCTGGCTTTATTCGTTTTTTGTTCAGTATAAACTGAATTAAAACTATACGTCCCTATAGATTTGGTTAACTGTATGTCTTGAATTGAGAATTAACGATGGTTAATTATGCATTATGCATTAACAATAAAAAATGCAATAGAATTTATGGAGAAAGGTTTTGTATTTATATGATAATTATAAACAAAGAATGGAGATTTCTGTTCATTTGTATTGGATAATAATTTGGAAACCTCTATACCAATAACTTTCAGGAGACCAACTGATATGTTGAGAGAGATATAACAACTTTAGTTCGATGATGTTGCATCTCACTCCATAGCATTTGAATAAGCGTTAACGAAAAATGTTTTCTTAAATGAGTAACCATGATGGCATCAATAAAATAGCAGAATAAATAAATTTTCAAAACAAACTGAATACAATTATATATTTTAACATTTGATATTAACACATGTAGTTTAATAAGACTTTGTTATTTCAATATTGCTAATGAAACCTGACAAAAATGTGCATCAAGATATGTCATATCAAGTAGCAAGATATCTCGAAGAAGATTACATTTGTAGACTTTAAATTGTGCATGAAATTTAATTTCTACATAGATAAGAATGAGTGCGATGATGGTGCACGTCTATTTATGAGTTTTTTGAGCTTATCACTCTCTACGTTGGCAAAAGTTCTCTGCTATTTGTCTCGAGTCTGTAAATGTTTGTGACTGATCTGTCTTTTTGTCAACAGGACATCTTGAGAATGAAATGAGTAAGACTTGAACCTTTGGATGTAACCTCAGCGAAGTTTTTTACGCTAAACGTGGTGCGACGTACTTCAATCTTGCATTTTCAGAAATACTATATCCACCAACACCGTGAAAACTTGATTGTGGTACGTTGTAATCACCACTGCTGGGATCCACTGAAACTATCCTGGATGAACAAATATTCTAATCCTTCGCTCATATTTAATACTTCCAGAATGACGTGCGAGACCCTCTCTTTGGTAGAACACAGGATATTGAGGATAATTTCACTGAAAGAGTTAATGATGCCAAGCATCCTGTTCTTCAGAGAATTTTAACAGTCCTGTGAAAAGCGAGCATGCTTCGATGGATCTACTTCATCCAAGGAAATGGTAATGCAGGCAGCATTCACTGACGTCTTTGATTTAAAAAAACATTATGCTCTTGATTTTTCAGAGCCTCCACTCTACAACTCAGTGGTCTTTTGACAAGCATAGCAAAGGATGCAATTTGCAATTGCAATGGCAAAAAGTGCAACAATCACTGACAGGTTAAGAACCTGTGCTATTTGAAACTCAGATCCAGTCAGACGTCTTCGATTGCTCGACCAACGGCTATCTCAAATCAATTTGCAATGGCATTACTTTCTTCGATCTTCTTTGGTGAGTGGGTCCTTTTACGAGCCTATTAAGTAGTATAGGTAAAATATGTAATAGCAGAATACATGCGATCACTTTGGAGAATTGTATTACTGTTTTACCGAGCGACACTATTATCCGTCGGCTTTTGACAAACTTATCAAATATTATAGGTTCTAAAAGTACAATCTGATTGATCGATACTCCTGTTTGAAGTGAGAATGGTGAAAACTTTTAGGAACATTTGTTGCAGATTATGATATCGATGTTATACTATAATATCATTCTTTTCCACAAAGATTTTCTCTTACGCCCTCTTCAAATGACGTACGCAAATTTATCAACAGGATCTTTTATGTGCTGCCAAGAAGTCCAGTGCTATTCCAGAAATTGCAGAAGGCAACCTTTGTTCATGACCATCCTGCCTTATGGAATGAAGTGTTTTGTTTTATCAAACATCGTCTTGTTCTGGAGGGACAGTCTTCTGAGAAACACATCAAGAGCACTGATAACAGTTCTTGTTTACTCCTGTAGAAGTGTAGTTAAAACCAACAATGAGCTGATCGTCGCAACAATCCATCCAATAAAACTAGCCGTAACCCAAGAAAGAGCTTATCTACAGTCCACCGGCTGAGAATCTACTTCCAATCTTATGTCTGCTCTAAACTCCATATGTAGGGACGCGATTAATGCGTTATACGGCCTCTCAACGAGAAACAACCAACACCAAACTAATGAGTTAAAAGTCAATTGGACCTATGAACAAATCTACTATTTTATAACCTATAAATAAATATTCATTGTCCAAATCAAATCACATCCTCGCGCCCAGCTCCTTGTTTCACCTGGAGCGCACAAATCGGCGGAGGGAGGAAGAATGCCACGTGCGCCAAGGCGGGTGCGTGGGCGTGAAGGCAACGCTAACAAACGGTAAATTTACCAACAGTCGGACCATCCCCAGGGTGACCCAGTTTATCCCCACCACTTTCCACCCCTCCCACAACCCTCGGGCTACACGCAATCAATAGAATCTCTACTAGCCTCGGAGAAAACATCGTCAGTCACTCCTTCATTAGATTACATCACCTCTTTGCAGTTGAGTTAATCCTGTTAAAAGTTGACCTTCTATAAAAAGAATGAACAGCTTGTATGTGAGCTCGGAGTTTATGCTTTATACCTCGCGGAGTATGCTATTAACTCACTTCCTTCAACAACGGTGCTTTGATAAATATCTACACCGTGTACTAAAACATGCTAATAAGGTAATGTATATTACTTTACCCTTTAACTTCGTCCTCTACAGCATAAAACTTAAAAATTGCTACCAACACAATTTATACTGTTTGTATAGTCAACATACAATAATGTAATAAATACGTTAATGTAATACAACTAAACTATTTCGACGAATATACATGTTAACAAAACATATCCAACTGTACAGGTATAATCGAACTAGGGTATAATCGATTATAAAACTAAAATATCTAATATAACGAATATATTGAATTAACTATTGATTTTAAGTCAATCAGTTATAGACTACGAGAGCGAAGTGAAGTTAACAATTTAAATTCCAAACAAGGGTATAAAAATGTTCAATGCTCTAATCTTTTACACTTGGGACACAATGTTTTGTGTACACCATTTTGGGGTTTCTCATTTACTAGTTAAGAAAAAAGATAACAATTTTGGTTACGGCAAAATAGGGGCACATACAAAACTTCAAATAGCCAAACAGGAAGTTTTACATTTTATAATGTTTTTACTTTCTTGAAAGTTATGTTCACAGAAGGGACTTCTTATTTTTTTAGAGGGGTTCGGAAAGTAATAAAAGAAAAGACAATCTCATTCCATAATAAATTTTACAATTTGCATAAACATTACAGGTTACTTAAATGAGTATTAAAAATTACAAATCAATATTACTTTGAAGAACTCTCAAAATAAATAGTTCCTAAAAAGGGTTTCCCTGAATAAAACCACCAATATAGCTCCAATATTACGTTAAACCTTCTAGCTCAAATAATCTGCCTAGTCCCTTACCCAATTTAAAACTACTTCGACTACAACCAGTACATCTAGACACAAAATAGATCCGTCTAACTTTACAGGTCGATTTTACAACCTTAGACCGTACGCTCTGTGCTGGTCAGATGACAAGAGATATTATCGATTGCCTTTGGCCGTAGCTAATTATGATAACCACCGTACAATGGGCTACCCCTACTCCACGCTACGGCAATACCACACAGTGGGCGTTGACTCGGCAATATCGGCGCCCCCACCGCCAATTGTTTAGGTCAGCTACTGTCGTGGCGTGGGCACACATAGGTGATTTGGGATCCATGTTACCTCCCTCCAATAAAACATAAACTACGGCACAGCACAACCCTGCTTCACTTAAGTTGCATTCCAAATCAATTGTATGTATCTCACTTTATTTTCGAGATTTCCTGCGAAAAGACAGACCGTTCTCAGGCAGGTTTTCAAGGCAATCAGTCAGAAAAGGACTTTTGACAGACGCAGAAATAGGTTTTTTATTTATTTATTTACTTATGTTAATTTTGTTTGCTGTGTTATTTTTTATCATACCTTTTTGAAAACGGCAAATGCCGAAATATTAAAGGAAATTTTATACCAAGAAGTCCAATAACTGTTATAATAGAGCAATTCTGCATTCATACACCCGAAGTGAATATATATATATATATATATATATATATATATATATATATATATATATATATATATAGGGTTCCTTTGGTCCTAGACTAATGTTTGTCACTGGTATATTTTTTTTAAATATATACATATTCACCTCCTTTTTGGAATTGTTGAGGTTTTTTTTAAGAAAAATACATGGGATTTTGAATGTCTTATAACTTTGTAACTAATAAACCAATATTATTGTGTATTATCTCATTTTGAAGAACATGACCAGTACTAAGTTTTTGTGCATGCTAAAGTTTATTTCTCAAATCGTTTTAAATTTATGGCTTTACAAAAACATTTTTAAACATTATTTATACATGTATAATTTTTATTTATTTTTTATATACACTTTTGTTTAACATATAATAATATCCATGCACAAAAAGTTTTATAACATTATAAATAATATGTAGTAAAAGTTTCACTGCTTTAGCTTTGAATAATAATAGTTAAAAATTATAAGAACTTTTGTGTGAAAAATATAAAAATTTAAAATCTGCGGGAATCAGCGTTTGTATTTTACACAAGCTATTTAGTAGCTATAGATGAAAGTAACACCATACTGGTACTTGAAGTCAGTGAATGGTATATTTGTATATTGAAGACATATGTAGGCCTAATAAACCACTAACAGGAAAGAGAAAAGGCTATATTTGCTATATTACCACTAAAAAATGTATAGTAAATGACAACAAAGACATAATTAGGTTTTAAAATCAGTCTAGCGTTGTGCCTGTTGTTCAAGTTCAGAAACAGCCAGCACTATAAGTTTTCCCTTCATTTTCTTGATGTTTTTTCTCTTCTTCAGTTTGTGCTAGTCGCAGTCTTTTATTGTCCAATTGTCTAGCTATTTTGGCTGCATGCCGCCCAGGGCTTGTACCGGCAGCATTTTGGTAGCTAACACTAGTTTTCAAGTAACCTAGATAGATATGAACAATTATCAAACTTATTCTTGTTTATGTAGAAATTATTCCATACAAAATTTTGAAATATACACACGAAATCGTAATTGAGGTATTTTTATCGCGATCTTCAAGGATTACTTTTAAGTATTCTAAGGACAGTTAGGCAACACAAACGCTCAGTTAAAAATTATGCTTATATAAAATTAAATGCAAAATTTCAACTCCTCAGATAAACTTGGGACCGACATTCACCATCATCGTCGCTATATTGCCTATACATAAATAAACCGATGGGGTATCCAAAAGCCTGACAATATGTAAGGAAGGTCTTACATAATGACTGCACTCAGTTTGTTGACAAATATATTTGTTAAGTGATTTTCATTGTTATCATATTTACTTATAAAGCCACTGTTAAAATGTTCGGCAAATCCCATACGGTTAACTGCACGATCATACAACTCGATCTTGCCTATAGAGAAATGAAGCTTAATGCAAATTTTCAAGTCTATAGATCAGTTCGTTCTCGAGATGTCGTGCAGACAAGATTTACAGACATTTTGTGAGCCCTCCGAGTAAATAGGCTTCGCTGATAGCAAGCAAACAAGTTTGGTCAGTGAAAACCATTAGAGACATCACTAGTATTAAACAAACCCGGAGAAATGCAGAAAAACAATCTTTTATATGATGCACCACTCATGAGTATAGTATGTAAACATAAGTTATTTCGACTCTGCTTATCTCCTACGTGTCATTGATGTGAGACATAAGAAAAGCCGTCATTTAGAAGTCGTTAGCTGGAGGCGTAAGGGTGAGCTGACGTGGACCGCAAGGGAAGCGTAATTAGACGTAAGGGTGAGCTGACGTAAGACGTAAAGGAAGCTGTCGTTAGACTTCAGAATGAGCTGGTATGAGACGTAAGGGTGAACTGAAACGAGACGTCATCATCAATCACTAAACATTTCCAGCTGTAATGTGGGGTTTAGTATTCTTGCTACTTTGAGTTCTTTCGAGATGGTGGACTGCGATCTTGACAAATAACGGGAACTGTGATGGAGGTGAATTCATCTGGCAGGCTTTTGTAAAATTTACTTTATAATATTTTTTTTGCCTTCAGTTGTAAAGAATTATATATAGGAGCTTGCGTGAGTTTTTATATTCACTGAGCAATTTCTTTGAAAACAAGTTATTTAATTTGATCCCTCATGAAACATGCATTTTTCGTATTACATTCAAATTAACTTGTAAGACAGTATATGAACGTAGACGTAGTCACATGAAGAGTACTAAGCCACTATTTCCCAATAACGCTTCCCTCCCTCCGATCATGTGACGTTGCAGTGTTGAGGGTGTACTGTACCAGATGTGGATTAGACTAATGTCTCTTACAACTGATATGGGATACAACATTACATTAACAAAAACTATAATTCATGATTTCACAGATTTTTATTTCTGATTTTAAAATGTTTCAGTAAACAATAATGTTTCAACATTTCCGACAGTTAAAACAGGTATATCTTAAACAGGTAAAATCCCTCGCCCGGTTTCGAAACCTGTTCAAATAACATTTTGCAACTAAGAGCTGTTGAGTTTCGATCCACTTCACGTCCCGCTTGGTGCAACGTCAGGAATCTGACGCTGTCACAGACTAGACTCTGGACTCTAGAGCAATGTTCGTCTGAAGAGATCGCAATAAAATCGGCGACGAACCTCGAAATGAAACATTTACATCGCTTCGACATCATAGACACCAAGACTACAAAATTACAAAATTAGTATTATCTGGGTGAAGAGGTATTCTAATTGTTTCATCATTCAAGTCAACATTTACATTGAATCAACCCTTCCCGCCATAGCTATGTGATGTAATCGCCTAGAAAATCTACACTACAAATTACTACAATTTCATTCTTACTTTAAACCAATTAATCAGAAAGAACTATATTATAAATAGTATGGAAATGTACTGGAAAACGTAAACAAAACGTGATTATACATCAGGCCGTTTATTGACTAATTCGTGCATTTTGCGCTTTTCTCGTTGACAATCTTCAAGTCTAATATACAGATTTTGCAATGGTGTAATTTACTATAAAAATGGTCTACGGAATAGTTAAAATTTTCTTTGGATGAAGGATCACTCTAATCGACTACTGAAGACAAACCCCTCCCCCACCCCCTTATTCTACAAGTTTTCACAGAATCCTTCCTACTTTACTACTTTAACAATATGCAAAGAAATTAATATTTATAACGTTTTTAACATTAAATACTCAGATTTATGTACAAACTAATCATATCCTCAGTAAATCAGCATAACCGTCGTACGAACTTAATACTAAAATAAGTATAAAATGTTACGTGGTTTTTATATCAACATAGACAATCCCATTTCAAAAGAGTAGCCTTCGTAAAATCACTATTTCATGGAATATTCTATTTAAACTCGAAGTACTTTTAATTAATAACTTGGAAGCACCACTTGTGCAAGTTGGCGAGGACGAATTAAGTACGCTCTTAACACAACCAATGAGATTCTCGTAGCTGATTTTACATCTCTTTTAGAAAACGTTGAAACGTATATTTAGTTGATTCTACATTTTCTTTATTATAAATAATAATACTCAGAACTAAAAATCTTGAATGGATTTACAATATTTGTACAGACTTAAATTTATAGTTAATTTTCAAAGATAAACATTTAAAAAAATGTGTTTAAAAATGTAACGTATTATTTTTGTGAGTCGTACTAAAACTCTTTTGGAACTTCCAACCTTCAACTTGCAAATTTGAAAAACATTGTACGAACCACTAGACAGAGCTATAAGCTTAAATTGGGGGCTGCAGTCAGACGTCGTTTTCGGCGCTAGTGGACAGTTTCACAATTCGGCGCTGCGCTGCCAAAGGATTCGATGCTATCGGACTCCACGTAGGTCTTTGACAAAATTCTCTTCTGAGCGCTGCCTTTAAGCGTACCTGGCTATATCTAAAAAATATGCCACTTTCAGGGGAACCAATTGTCATAAATTGTGATATCAATGTTATATAGTATACTTAAATTGAAAGAACCTCAACATGAACTCTGTTACTGAGCTAACTTTCAAACATTTGGAGCGTTGAATTAAATGTAACAAGTTACCCTTGGGAGACAGATATTACAAACAACCGGTAAAGACTGTACCCACAAAGTATAAAATTAATCACGCTCTAACCTTTTCCAGGGGCCTTTAAAATTTTATTAAAAATTACCATGTGGGAAGGTAATTATGATGCATTATTTCACAGAGAGAAATAAGGCAGTCATTTTAATGAAAGAACTGACCCCACATTAATCTCGCCAAAAATACCAACTCTTCAAGTTCCATTATTCATAAGTAAGATTCACGTTCCCTACTTAACACCCCTTTCCATTTACGGCCATGTTTGAGATAAAAGCAACTCTCATCTCTGACCCGTCCTTTGAATAGCTCTATACTGTACAGACAGTCCTCTGTACCCTACGTATGGATTATTATTTTCACTTTTTATCCTTATCCCTTATTAAGGACTCAACAGGTCTGCCTGTCCGTCTGCACGACTTGAAACTTGGTCCATTAATTCTTTTTGGTTCAAGGCGAATCGAAATAATTTTGGCGTAAAAACAACTGTTTTAATCAATTTTGTCACAAGGTTAGTGACAAGAAAACAACGCTGCCAGCGAGCCTTAAAACGCTTTGTGCTCCTTTCATTCCGATCCAGGATTATTCTTCCTTAGATTCTTCAATGGATCAATCCTCCACTTAGTAGTCAAACTTTGCCCTACACACTGAGCCTATTTCGAAAACCATAAATTTTCAATATTAAATTACATAATAAATACAACTTTTATCTTCGCATATTTCAAAATTGTCTAGCTTTAATATTACATTACTATTGTTTTTTGCACCGAAACAACAAATTAACTGATCATTTCTAATAAGGACTCAAGCATGTGTTACCTCAAGGACGAATGTCGCTTGGTGCAAAAATGTTAAAATTAAGGGTTTTACAAATAGTGAATGGATACCGACTCAAAACTAATACGAAAAGAAGAGGTTCTGTTCATAGCAGAGGGAGATGTCTTTCTCACTGTCACCAAAGACCTCCTTTCTTTAAACATGGATGTTTCAACATTTAATCTAGAAGTTTCCCTGACCTCAGTAGTATCTGGATCACTGTTCGCGTATCTGGGGCACCGACTTTTTCTTCTTTTTCAATTACTTCTCTCCTTCAGTTCAACCTAATGTACTCTACACCCATCTTGAAACTGTGTTAGAGAACATTTACTTCATGCAACATAACATCCTGACGTTTATAACTGGGATGTGTTATTTTATACCTGGAAATAGGGTTTTTTCTATGACTCAATAGGTTGTATTTTATGATCTGATATTCTACATCCTATACTTTCAGCTCTATCGTGCTACGGTACGAACTCGCTTTTCTAGTGGTGCACGTTTGGAATACTTGTGGTTCATGACCCAGTAATTGTCGGGTGTACTCGTAATTGGCTTTTGAGACAATCGTAGAGGTGTAGGTGAGTTAAAATTTCAAATACGTAATTAAGTATGCATTACAGTCTAGTAAATAAGGCGAGAGCCAATTTACATTATACAACACAAAAACTGGGAAATACATAGAGAAAGTTCCTCTAAGAAAGGATCTGTGTAAACCGTGCTAGTTTCGGGAGGTCGAAATTGAAGTGCATCAAAGGGGTTAAAAATACGAAATTATAGCATCGTATAGCATAATACTTTTTGAGCATGACACACTTCAAATAAACCGTTAGATACGTAAATAAATGTTATACGATATCATCGTCAGCTAACCATATACAGACCCTTAAAGTGGTGACTCTAAGTTTGACGGTAATATAAAACTATCCCGGCTGATGATCGATTTCTTTCTTAGAAAATCTCCTCTGTCGATTTCAAAAAACCGCCTTGTGCTTGTATAAAGTACGAAATTGCTCTCGGCTCCCAGAAAATAAAAAAAATATTTGCCATTATTAAACAGTTAATCGTATACCATATTCAATTAATTTTGAAATATTAGTAGATGTCAACATTGGCGAACTTCAAATTGAATGGTCAAAATCCCAAATCGGGTGGCAGATAATTACTGTATATTGCGATGATTTACAAAATAAAAAATGCGCACCAAACACCCAAAATCACACTTCAAAATAGAAAAAAAAGAGAAATAATATGACTATGACAGTCTGCATGCGTGCTTGTAAGGCCTTACAGGTAGCTGGTATCAATAAATTAAGACATATCAAAGAATGCAACTTCTTATAAAAGAGCACTCTCGCAAGTAGTTCATTTTCCAAATAAGACAATCTATGTACTACAGAGAATGTGGAAGATAAATTAGCAATGGATTTAAAACAAGTACAGATTGAAGACCACAATTAGCTATTTTGAAATTTGATCAAACATTATTATGAAGCTTATTTCAAATGTCCATGCTCACGAGCTGTTTCGCGCTTTGCCCACAGACAGCGCGCCGATGTGTTACTTTCCCACAGTCTCCTTTGCCTTTATTTAAAAAAAAATGTTAGGGAGAGGTCGATCTCCTTTCAAGCCTTATTCTGGCCGGCCTTCATGGAACACCCCCATCCTTATTCTTTCCTTCTAGTACAGAATGTGTGTATACACATCTCTTAATACATCCGCACCCTCCAGTTAGTATCATTTTCGAGTAAACGCGGGACTGCCAGAAGAAAAAGGTGTAGAATGAATGGCAATAGTAACTGTGTTGTCTTGTTACTATTTTCCTGGAAACACTTTAGCCAATAGGCTACCAAATATACTTAAAAATACACATTGGTATAATGCATATTTTTTGTTTGATCATTCAATAGACGTCTGTAGCAAATACACGATACTAGATACATATTTGATGTTTTATCGTTCCAAGTTTAATGCTATTAGTAAGACTGATCGTTGACATGTGTTTTCCCCCAGTAAACGAATGCATGCCACCCATTAGAAATAAAGAATAGTTTAGTGCGTGAGTTACATTTTCAATATTGAATAAATTACATATCCAAATATTTACACAGATTTTATAAACAAGACACAAGTTTTACGTAAATATATAAATTAATTTACATTTAAAAAATCTATATTAGAAATCAATTTCAAAATATGATTGAACAGAATAAAATATATTGAAAAACTATTTACTATCAAGGAAAGATTATCTTTCCTGCAATTTCATTCCTGAGGATTACAATATGACGACGGCAGGGGGTGGCGGTAGGCAGTCCAGACTTGTTATCTGTGACAAGCTCAGTCGGCTTACTGCCTCACAGTGGATAGAACTTGTCAACTGGTCGGATTGTACCGACTGACAACCACGATACATTTCAGTAACAAGGCAGCACTGATTGGAATTACTTTCACGATACCAGAGTCTGGATATTTATACAAATATGTGACACAGTCTAGATAGTTAAATTTGAACTATTGAGTGCTAAATGATGTGAGTTTGGTGCACACCCTGGAGTGCTACGAAGATGTTTTATGTGACATAAGTGTAGAGGTAAAAAGAGTGAATGACCCGTTGCTCTGTAACAGTCGGTTGCCGCATGATCTAAGACGTCGGATATTCCCAACAGGTGGCGCAATCTTATTTTTTGTTGGGATTTGATTTTAATTCATAGTCACCCCCCAGTATGGTTCACGTTGGTTGGTTTATGCCTTCCAGTGGACCTACCCTGGGTACAGCAAAAGCCGATGTCACTTAAGTTTGGGCAACCGTTGTGGATGTCCAAGAACGGCACATCACTAACCACAAATGTTGACATGTAAGGGTAAATTGATAGGTCCCTAAGTGTTAAAGGCAGTAGACATAAGGGCGTGCCACCCCTGCCCTTTTGACTGCAGAATCTGGCCTCCCCTTCTTCCAAGGAGACAAAACTAAGATAATGCCCAAAATCCTTCCTCATGTCAGGTGGCGGCCTCTACCCCCCATCCAGAATATCCGGTCACCCCTGAAGCAGTGCAAATTTCAGCTACTTATCCTAAGAGAACAAAAAGAAAAAGGTCATAGCCATTTAAAACATTTTCTTTAGGACACAAATTGTTGTTGGTCACTTCAAGGAATTATACACATTTTAAGTATAATTTTGTAACCAAATCTATATCAAAGCGCCTGAAGATTAAAATGTACAGTTTATACAATATGTACATGCACTCAGCTTCGGGTAGTGACGAGTTTAAAACAATATGAAATAAAAATATTGAAAAATTAAAAATTATACCTTTTAATTAAAAATAATGCATGCAAATGGCATATTTCTTTATAAAATATCACACGAGAAAATGAAACTTTTGTAGCTAAAAACAAGCAACTTCCTTCAGTCATTCTTCATAAACGTGATGCACAACATCCATATATATATATATATAATATATATATATATATATATATATATATATATATATATATATATATATCTACAAGGCTTTTATGAGCTTGATTATAAGATGTCCCTAAATTCTGCTTCCAATCCCTACAACTTCTAGTTGAATGATACAAACTTACATTTTCCTCTCTACTAAAACAGTCCAATTATTAAAAACAGTAAACAAGCACAGGTCCAAACTTCCTCTGTTACAGGTTGGATTAAAATTGTCGATCTTGTGTTGTACCTTTATTCTTTCTAAAGAGGTCCTCCAGGTCTTTTGTTTTCATTGATTTTCTTCAATAGTATCATTAAATAACTGATCCATTAGGAAGGGCCAATCTCTAAAATTGAGCACATGTATGACAACATATTTTTCTTATACAAATATTGTCTTTGTGAAATTTGAAGTGTTAAAACAATAATTAGGTTTTGATGTTGTGTCATCAATAAAATGATGACTAATTAAACTGACGTACAATAATTATAGATCTTATTTTCGTAAAATGTAAAATTCCGATTTGACCGCTGTCAAATATTTTGAAAGGATGCGGATACTACAGCTAGCGCATTTTCTTGCTACTTCCAAAAATCAAATTAGTATTAATTTCTTTGAAAAACCATTAAAAAGAAGCTAAAATATTAATGATATATTGCATTGACGTTGTATACAAAATTAATCAAGGACTACATAGAAAAGGGCAATAAATGAATAATAAGTCGGACCAACATCCATCTACGAATTATTTCAACAGTTTTATTCAGTATTGTCCACATTTTATTGAATTACTTCCTTTCACTGCGAATAACTATTACATAACAACTCCTTACGATAATCCATTCAATTTTTATCTTCAATTAATTTAAATAAATAAGCGAGAGAAAATGTAAGAAGCGTGTTTATTTATTAATAATTGAACAATTTTAAAGGTTGTTAAAAGGTTGTGCATCTTTTAGATGCTGTAACACGAATACATCTTTAAGTGCTGTGAGATTAGGCGCTGTAAAAACCTAAGGTTTCCACACCATTTGCATCTTATGTTTCTCTATGTTGGAATCCAATTCTACATCTTACGGTCTAAATCTCTCTCTTCTAGTGAATGTGGGTTCTCCAGCGATTCATCATCACTTACTCTGAATTCAGAAATTGCACTCGGTCAACAGTTCTTACAAAATTTGTTGCGATTCACACGTTCTCTTGAGATTTTACCCCATCCTCGATGGGGTACAACTGGACGTTGCGTTGGTGAAAGAGTAATTTTGAGACACTTATCTCTACTTACTACTGGAGAAGGAAAAATGCAAGTTAATTCTTCTGGACGAGAGACGAGTCCATTGTGTTTTGCCGCCAGAGTGGCAGTATTAAAAGGCACGGCGGCGGCAGCGGAGCAGCGAGGGAATGGTGCGGATTAAACGTAAGCTCTTTAGTGTGAGTGGTCGGTATCTAGGCCCTTAGTATCCTTGCTTCTCTCTACTTGCCTTGTCTCGTACTTTCGCAATAAACACAGCCCACGGGAGGAGGATGTCATTTGGAAGTGAACATCTAATAACAACAGCCGTGTTCTATATAGCCTACATATATTAGTGTAGGATCCAACAGGCAATTTGGACTGTAGCCTACCACCTAGTTTTTCTTAAATCCGTAGAGGAATTCTTTTCCAAGAAAGAAATCACTCGTCAGCCGCAGTAATTTTAATGGAAGGCCAGAATGGAAGAGTACCGAAAGGGTTAAATATACAAAACGATCATTTTCACTCGGATTATGTTAGTCACAGCTTGATGGGCTACAGTATAATAAACAGCCACCACGACAATCGATATTTCTGATCATCTAAACTACCTAAACAAAAAAAACCTAAATATCGAACCGAATTACTTCATAGGCATTTCAAATAATAGTACACTTAATTATGTGTTTATATCTAATAAAGTAATAATTTAATGAATTAAAAACTCTCTACACGTATTTATTAAGTGTAACAAACAAAGCAGTGTAACACTTAAACGATAATATAGGTTAAACGAACCTGTTACATTCAACCCGTCACTGAACGTAGCTGTTATGCATTGTAAATCTTAAATGTATTACAATTGTATTTATTACTGTCCATAATGTTTTCTATTAGCTGTTATTTAAGTTTCTGTGTTCCTTGTTTTATTTACTGTTATGTAAGAGCTGTAAGCAAGAACATTAATAATGTGTTATTTAGTGTAAGTTGAACGAAACAGACTGTTAAAGAAGAAGGTGTTCTGTTAGGTGGAAGATGACATCAATATAATTATTTATTGTATTATTATTGCTATGACTGTCTTAGGCTGTTTCGTAGCACTTTTAAACAGTGTCAAATAAAATAACCTATATTTTTATGTTGGTAAATAATTTGTTAACTATTGTTTGACCATGTTCAACACGTGGACTTTGTGAGGAATGAATTAACATTATTCCATAAAGCGAAGTGAGTAAAAAATATGGGTTTTCTCTAACTAAAAGTAGTTAAAAGTCTATAAACTACAGTAGTCCGTAAACTTAAGTGAGGGACCAATAGAGAAACCTAACAGTACCGAACAGAACAATTTTACTTTGGGATTAAAAAATAATGACCCGAGAGAATTCTTTACGTTTGGAAGCTAATTAAAGGGGCAGGGAATCAGTTAAAACTTTCTCATTAAATTACGCTTTATCTCGGCTTTCTAGATCAATCTTGCCGTTCGCCCCCTCTCATTCAGTCTCGCGGGAGTGTCTCTTTATTTCCATTAAACTTAGGACATTCTATTTTAACTCCGTCTCACATTGATAACAAAGGTGATGGAAGATGGCTATATCTATGTAATTGAAACGTGCGACCAGTATGTACAAATTAGTAATTACTAATTTGGTATATGTAAACATTACTTACTCCACCAGAAGTTACACTGATCACTACAGTAAAATGTAGATGTTCTCACCTGGAAAAGAAATGAGTATTAAACATAGTTTTACAATGTTAATTCTTTTTAAGTGACCAAATTACAAACAGACTTTCACTCACAAAAGGCCAAAAAACTGTATTATTAAATACGACATTGTGTACCAAAGTGCCAATAATTGAGTTTCTCAATTAAAAAATGTTAAACGCACACGTTTTAGAGAGAAACTGACAGTTTTAAAATTAAGACTAACAATTTATACACTCACCAAAAACTGAGCGCGCTGATAGAGAAGCCTGTAAGGTTTGGATTACAAAAATGTGTATTAACATTAACTACAGTGCTAGACATATCATTGCAAGCCTGGATTGAGGGAAATAAAATGTTGTTTATGCACTTAAGTCTGAGATATATTTTTTGAAACTTTGTATGAGTATAAGATTAGTTTCTTGCTAGAACACTAACATTAAAATTAGTAATGGAACTCTCATTATTAATAAATAATTTAGCCAAACGTACAGTCTTGCAATTATATGTCCCGTACTACAAGAGAAACAAATTAATTACATAGCACACTCGAATATGTTCTATTAGAACTGACAATTTTCTAATAAGTTACGTAATACTCTAGTTTTCCTCACTAGCGAGTGCATATTTTTATTCTAAAACAAACTAACAAAGTAGATATACACGATTAAAACCCTGTAGCTGGTAAAGGCTGGTCCTCCTCGCGGCATAGCAATGTAGCCTACCACGCTCGGACATGGCTACGAGTCATATGACGTCACCACGGGATAGCTCTTAGAGAAAGATTAGGACAAACAAAATAATAGAACACATTTGTTTATCCGACCAAGAGGAATTATACGGTTTAAAGCAAAAAATGTGGGCTATTTCGCAATCAGGGCCAAATAAAAAAGGCTTCGGGTAAAATGTCAATTTTACAGTATGAATCTGAGTTATACTTTCAGTAATAACATATAATAATTCATAAAATAAGAACAGTAGACTGTTTTAAAAGAAAATATTAATCTAGAAACCTTTTTCTTATGATAAGAAACATGTGCATTTCTCCAGTTTTCTTCTATATACATACTGCAAAAAATAATATATTTATCTTAAATAGTTTATCTATGAGCCTTTTATACGCTTCCCCTAAATTATACTACTTCGAATACTTATAATTCCTCCTGGAGTTATAAAAAATATGCTATCTATTTTTTGTCTTGGCATGTGCCAAAAGTACGAGATATTCACTATGAACACAAAATAACAATAACATTAATAATATGCGTAACATAACAAATTATATTATATATTATTAATATCGTTTCTCAGTAACATTATTAAACTCAGTTACTACAAAGTTGCTGATAAAAAGATAGTTAAACTAGTTCGTCACAAATGTAAATACACAAGTGGGGCCATTCCGTTATGACAGTACGTTAGGAATTATTAGCTGAAGATGTAAATTTTCGAACAGCCTACAAAAGTTTCCAATTTCTGTGAAAATCGAAAAAGTAAAACACGTTTAAGCACTCATAACAAATTGTCTTTATGATTACATTTGTAGGAATATGTAACAGTACAGGATTTATGTTACACAAGGAACAAAGCCACTGTTTCCTGTAGCAGCCCATTGCATTCAGGATTACCATTAGTCAACAAAGTGGTCCTGAGCTTAAGGGCGACAATAATTTGACGCCGTTCAAAAGCCTGATTGTTTGTCACACAAGGAAATCATTTAACCATAGAACTTTTAGCCTGATACGTTTAAAATAAGTGATGTCGCATTCATTATGATATTAAAGATTGCCACATGACAATAAAGTGTTTATCACTTTACGGGAAGCAGCACGCCCAGATTTTCATACTGAAGAGTGTTATAACTTGTCAAATTTGTTTAGAAAATTTATTGAAATACAGCTAGAATTGAATATGTGAGAGGCGATCAACAGCGCCTACTATCCCATCAGCTTTCCCCATCAGACCAGAACGGACCCGGCGATCGCTGGAAACAACGTACACACACGGGTTGCAATTGTTAGAAAGACCGAGGAATCATGATTATCTCTGCCCCTCTCCGCCTCGCTCTCAAACAGTCTTTATACGCCGCTCTCATTGTTGCCGAAACCGGCAAAACCCATACACTTAACTGTTTCCCACCGCGGTCCACCCACTTTCTTCATAACCGGAGAGCTATTGTTCTCCATATCATACATGATAACACGTTGTGTTTTCCTATAACAAAATATTTCCGTATTGTGTTTACCCAGGCCGCATCGGTTGTATACTAATTAAGAACCCAACAGGACCTGCTTAACATCGTATCCTCAACCCCTCCGTCTGTATGTGAGGTAACTCATGATAGGAAGTTTATAGAAACTTACATCTTGGTAAATAGGATTCTTTGGTTTAAGGAAAACCCCTATTAATTTTGGGATCAAAACATTACAACTTGGCAAATAAGGATTCTTTCGTCCGAGGAAAACCCCTACTGATTTTTTAATCAAAATTTGAGAGTTCCAGTGTATATATTCCTTCCTACGAGAAATTCTTTCACTACTCTCTACTTCGAGGGGTTTAATAGGCAATAAGAAATAAGTACTTTAAGTTTAAAACCTAATCTTTTGAGTATTACACGCTTTGGCCTCGGAGTTGTTTCTCACATTCGAATCTTCCGAGTTCTACTGGTCCAATGTGATATGGGGTGGGAAGAGGGTGAGTAGAAACCGTACTCACAATAAAAGATAGAACGTAAATCCTCTTCTATTTGTAATTACTCGTAATTACTTTAGTACATTTTAAATTGCACCGACCTTATCAATGTTTTGATAAAGCAAAAGAAAACTATATATATTTAATATAACGAGTTTACCCAGCAGGGATCACTTCTGGCCGGTTTATACCTTCCAGTTGAACACACCACTTGGGCACAGCAAAAACCGATATGCCACTTAAATCTGGGCAACCTTATGGATGTCCAGGAGCAGCACATCACTAACCGCAAATGTTGAGATTCTGGGGTTCACGGGCGATTCGATAGGTCTAGTCTGCTGTGGGAGATGACTGTTGGAGTTGGTGGGGTTTGTTCCCTAACTATCAGAGGTTCTTCCTAATCTCAACTAGGGTATGCCATCCCCTGCCTGCTTTGACTGGAGAGGCTGCTCCAGAGTTGGCCTCCCCTTCTTCCGGGGAGACATGACTTTGAGAGTAGTGCCCTAATTCTTCTTCATGGATCTCGATAGGAGGCGGCCCTTACCCTAAACTTACCCATCCTGAATACCCATCACTTCGGTAGCAGCGCAAAGGTTCTTACAGAACTTAGTGCAATTTATAAGCTTCTTGTCCTAAAAGATATATATATATATATATATATATATATATATATATATATATATATATATAACGATTTCCCGTAGTTTTACCTTGGTTCAAATATAAAGAGTGTAACGAGTAAAAGTTATACTTTTGCATCAGTCACCTACTATACGATTTAGAACTCATATTTCGATAGTTTATAATTAGTTTAAACACAAATGGCCCACGAACCGATAACTCAACAACCTACACAACAGTGTAGTTATTTAATAAATTTTAATTTGAGCCGTGGCATAAGGCAAAAATGAATATTTTTAGATTCAATTTGAAAATCGAATTACACAAATTATACACGCCTATGTCATTGAAATACATACATAACAGATGTTCGAATAATACTGAAATAAACGGCATATTGGCATTGCCATTTGGCATTGAATAGCACCACTGTAGTGCGACTTGAAATCTTTACGAGACAATCAATGAAGGACAATGCCTGGCGATAAGTTATGAATGAGAGAGAGCCATGCCTCACGCGCCGCACACACAGCAGCGCGCCGTAAGATCAATGTGTCGGTCCTCAATCAGGCGAGCAATTACAATTATGAATGGTCGCACCATATTGGACATACTGCGGTGATATATTGCAGTACTCGTACGTGGGTATCGTAAATGTGTAACTTACCGTTACACTTTTACTTTCTCAAGTTTGGTTTTTTATTAAGTGCATGTTTTAGAGTTAGTGAAGTTCACACACATAACTGTGGTTGTGATTCCCGACTTATGCGTCTCACAACGCTCTGGTTTGATTTGTTCATTTTAACCTAGTTTGTAATAATGTGTTAGGTTAGTTATTTATCTGAACAAGAGATAGGATTGTAGATCTCGAAACGTAGTGTTACTGATTTTTTGTATCATCGAACGATGGCAAATGTCTCGAAAATTCCTGTTTCATTCACAATCCACAGAATTTTCTCAAGTTTACATTTCCATCGATTCATATTAAGATCGATATAAATACCACTAAGAACGAAGAATTATTGAAACTGGACGTAGAGACAGTTTTGTACGACTTTCGTCAGTACGTTTGCCTAGGACAGTAATAGTGAGAGAGAAAACATTTACTGGACTGATAAAACTTGAAATTTACACGGGAGTGTAATTAGACCCACAATTATATGATCCTCTTGGAATAAATTTCCTTTGTAAATTTTACATATCGGGTCGAACATACCACATGATTCCACATATCGTCCCATACCAGTGTGTGTCGACGTCACGTAGAGAGACAGCTCCGCCGTGGCAAGGATCTGTTGTTACCTCTACATCAGTTGTACCTTGATCACGGACGGACAAAACTAACTTGTCACAAGTCCCAGCTACCACCCTTGAAACCTTATCATTGAGTCCACGATGTTTGGTTTCGAGAAGACGAAACATTTTCGATGGTTTCACTGATTCAGCACACAGTACTTCACTACAGGAACTAAGAGACGTGAACCCAAAGTTCAAAGAAGACCCGTTGTATTTCCTGCAGTTTTTGTTTTAGTTTGATCTGCCTAGTTATTAAATCACTTATTTTTTTAAATATGTCCATAACTAAATTTAACAAAAAACAGCAAAATAAACACAGTAAACAATAAAGGTCTCTATCTAGAGCAAAAATTTAAAGAGAAATTTATTTATTTTTTATATACTTATTACTTAAAGTAAAATAAATATTAACATTTAATTAATTGATTACCAACTAAACTTTACACTTTTCTTTTCAAAAACAAGCAATTTCACCCCGCTGTACCAAGGCTATCATCATACCCCACTTATTGTTCATTACTGCTATCAAATTACCAGTCATTAAAGAAGAATCCCATTATACGAATATTGTTCAAAACACAAACGTTATTTGGGACTATGAAGTCATTATCTTGAGTTACACTTTACACATCACATTAAAGAATTTTTGTGGCTTATAAAAATAGAATGTATTAAAAAACTAACTGATAATATTATTGTAATACATATTTTTAAGAGAGAAATATTAAGTTGTTTTCACTCTTCGTAATATTCTTTAAAAATTAGGTTGCAATTTTTTACTTATTAAGTCGATTGAGGATGATAATAAATTTAAATTGTTCGAAAGAAGAATATAACATCCACAGCTGACAACACGTTCACTATACACATCAAAAGAAAAACCCTGTTGCTTTTAGAATTCAGCCTGAGTGGTTTTTAAATGCTGACATGATAATATACAACACTAAGTATTTGAACTATATACCGTTAAACTTATGTGAACTATTGGATTTGAGCATAAGTCAATTTTAATATCAATAATAGTAAATTACATTCTGTGCGGTGTTGATTACAAAAGTTAATTAGTAGAATTTATTACCAAGTCTCTTCTCATAGCTGGCGGGATGAAAAGCATAAATACTGACAAAATATAATATGCGATAACTATAGCAAAAAATAAAAAATAGTTCCACACACACAAACAACTAAATTGAATTTACCAATTAATATACTGCCATTCAGCCAATAACTGAATGACAGAGCGACAGCAGGACAGATTTTGAGGTCAAATAAAGTTACAATTATTCCGTATGAAAAAAAAAAAACGACAGAGAGTAATCTGTGGTGCCGGGCCAGACTGCGTAATTAAGCCAATTACTCGCTAACAAGCCGCCACCGACGGCAGTGAGTCACTGATTGGTCCAGAGCACTCGCTAATTATCGCAGTACAAACTCTGTCAGTGCGATTGTACACTTGCGGTCGTAGTACAGGGTTTCAAAGCGTACGCTTCAGTTGTCAATACGAGTACAATAAGCTCGGAGTACACCACGCCACGTGACGCGTAACAAGCTTTACTGAGGTTGCATGCAGCTTTTCATGTCCATAGCTCATTTCAAAATGACACACGTGTTACAATGTTAGAATGTTACATGATCGTGCTGAATTTGTTCACAAGCATTTATTCTGCGATTTTCTCGTAGCCATCATAATTACCCATAAGACCAACGCAAAACTGCTCGCTCAGCCAAATCCCACGTTGAGTGACATGCACCACCATCGAACTCGATGCTGCCAATACAGAAACACAGAACTTCATGCAAACTTTCAAGTCTTCAGGTCAGAATCGTGCGGAAAAGCAGAAATGAAACCTTCCCAGAACCCCGAGTGATAGACTCAGCGTTAACGAAGTAATGGACGCAGTAATGTGTGTGTTTCGGAAGCGACTCGCGTTACGTTAACATTACGGCACTTCTCCGTTCCCTATAATGGAAGAAGGGACAGACAATTCTTCCTTACGCGTGCACGTTTTACTACCATATCGTACCATTTTCTATTTTAGGTAGGTCGACAACAAACATAGAAAATAGAACAAAGTGAACATTTCTTTAATAATTTTATTACATAACACGTATAAAAAGGAAGTAGCCTATAAAAAATATATCCTCGATTATAGTCTTCAGTAATAACTGTCTCGAAGGATTACTGAATTTATTACTCCTTAACTAACAGAAGAATAACAAACAAATTACAACGCACAAAAACAAATTTTATTCAAAACATTTGTTATTTAAGTTGGCACTAGAATTTTATTATAAGGGTTTTCACGCCAGTAGTTTTAGCAAATTTGAGATTGTTAGACACCAAGTTGCACCAGGAAAAATAAATATTTCCACTTTCTTTTTTACATGCAAAGGTAACATTCTACTAATAGTTAATTACTCGTATATGCCATTCAATTTGTATAAAAACTAATTTAAAATAATTGATAGGATATACAGTGTCAATATGTCGAAACGTATCAAACCTTTAAAGGCAGAAGCTCCCCCCACCCCTCCTTATAACACCGTACAGAAAATACAAAAAACAAATTACCTCACCAGAGCCGGCAAATACAAACCGGCTAACAATGGACGTGGAGCCTGGCAACTATAACAGTTGCAGCAAAAGAGCGAAAAGTAACAGGCAGAGAGAGCTACAACAAGAAGTAACGATAATATCAACTGGCAAAAGAAAAACTAATGGTGACAAAAGACAGTGACAGTAATAGCTACAATGATTATGACAAGTAAAATCTGACGTGACAAATAACAGTGACCAGATAAAAAGTGACAGCAAAGTTATGATTGTACACGGAAGAATTATTTTAGACTGTAACGGTGAAGAAAGGATGTTACCAGGGGACATTATAAGTTATACAGCTGTGTCTGTCAGCTAGCTTACTGTATCAGCACGGAAGGTGCGTAGGAGGTGGCCGGCGGAACCGGAAGTGTGATAAAAAGTTCTGTGAAGGTGTCAGTCTTGTGTTCTGTCTCGTCGTATTTTCACCCTAAAATGCTAACAACTGTGAAACTTGTTATGGTTCTCCCTTTATTATCTTAGAAATTAACAAATAAACATTTATTATTAAGTAACACTTAATATAAGAAGTTGGCAACGCCCAGCTACAAAATTAAAACCATTATAAATAACCATGTATTATGTACTAAATACTTAATGATTTACTTAAATAATTTAATGATCTAAATAGCCGTCCATACTTAATTCGTTCTTGAAAAATAGTACACTAGTATATGTTTTTTAGTATAACGTATAACAATTAAATTAAGTATTCACCTAATTAACCAACGTAATTGGTTGAAATTACTGCATCGTTAATTATAACATTGATTAATTAAAGTTGAACTACTATGAATTCTCCTTGTTATCCTCCGAGTAGATCGGTTACAGAAATTAACTATACTCATAAATTCAATAAAGATCACCGGTTCTAATACCAAAAATTTTTGCACTCCAGACAAGCTGTGACGAAACGGGAAAGTTATCTCATATGACGTCATACCCGTTTGTGGTGTGGGAGGACCGCCCTTTCCAACCTGAGTCTCCCAGCGGTATACAGTTACGGCTGCTGTAAAAAGTATACACTTAAAAAGTATACACTTAAACGTAACACGTTCGCTGGTATTGCCCGTTAATGGTTTGTAAATATTTTTAAAAATCAAGACTACTTTTGAAATGGTACATATAAATCGACATTAAGCATTCGATTTGAAATATGAAAATCATTCGACTCGTATCTCATGGCACATTTTATAAATACTATCATTCAACGATGTCATGTTCTTCAAAGCAACACGAGGTCCCCACAAATAGTCAACATTGTAAATATCACCAAATTCTGTAGAGAAACACATAATTTACCATAGTTGCTTGCGTACCGTTTTTGGTAGTCGAAAATCAAAAAGATCCTTTATTGTTTAAAGAATCTTCAATGACTATTTTATCATATAATGTCACGTAACCAAATGCAAACTAAAAATTGTATCTTCTTTTACAATTAATTTATAACTTAAATGTTCTACATGTATGTAATATTTTTTTTAACCAGTATGCATTTCTAAAATGAACTTTCGTATACACATTTTACTAATAAGTGGACTTTTGTGGTTTTGTAATCTTTAAAGCCTATAAATCTAAACAGTACACAATCTAAAATACATTACGTAAAATAAGCTCAAATCTAGTAGTAGTTGATAATACTTTTCATTCCATTTTACTGTGCTCGGTTTTGTTATTTTTAGTTGACACACATCAGTATAACTAGGTTCATTACAACACCAATCGAACCTTAGAACATTTTATTGCGTATTTTTGTTTTTTCTTCGTGAGCATAAGTGACATATTTTCCTTTAAGATGTGCTTTCGAAAGTTGGGTTTCAGCAAAAAGAGAATACACAAATTTACACTAAATGTTTACCGCTCTAGCATTCTTTTTGATTATTTTGGATATAATTGAACCCTTTTTGTGCGTATTGGCGCTAATTTTTGTCAATCATTAGCGTGACTTGTGAATTAGTGTAGTTATGGTGGGAACGGTTGATTTACTTTCACGTTTACGTTCTTCTTAAGAGAGCGAAGTGCCCCTTGATGATCGCGTTTAGTCACATATATCCATTGTTAATTTCAAACAGTCCTCCTGACGTACCTAAATAAGATAATTTGACGAAACAAAAAATTTGAAGCTTACTTACGCAAAATGGAATCTCAGTGATCAAAATTTACATGTTATAATTACGTTAAGTAATTATAACATGATTTATAACGTGAATCATGGATTAAGTGATTAGTGGATTCTCAAGACAGTGCTTTGACGAGTAAAACTTTGTAAACATCGCACGAATCCTGTTAAAACTATGGTCAGGACGACAGTTTGAAACTGTATTATAATGAAACGTCTTAATTCAAATGCTGAACTAAGAGGAGGATGGTCTGGAGCTAAACTCAACATTCACATTGTCAATTAAGTCATGACACGTACGGATTATTCGACGAGTATCTACAAATGTCTTCAAATATAAAATAAAATAAAATTTTATGAAAACATATTACTAGATAATATATCTCTCGGTGGAAATTGTCGGAACTAATTTACAGAACGGAGCACGACATCAGCTTGTAGTACTCGGAAGTAATGGTTGTGCCGAGATGTGGACCAGCTGCGCCAACAAGTGCATTAGTGCATCTGGCTTCTGTCGTCACGGAGCCGCTTCTTCTCACCTGCGCTACGTGGCACAAAGTGTCTCGTTTGTCTTGCCACTCACTAATTGCGATTATTGTCTGTATTTTACCACACTCAGTTTGTTACTGTCCGAAAGTAAGCCCAATTCCTTACTCTCTATTACCAAACAAACTGAAATGTACATGTGTCTAAATTTTACAAAACAATTGCGAATTGAGCCTAGGAGGACTATGCAATTTAATTGTCGGCTCTGCTATTATCAAAAGGCGTCTTCACTAACCTTACATCTGGGCAAACACGGCACATCACTAATGTCGAAATATTCGGGTAAAGGGGTAACTTGACAAAAGGTCTAATGTACTGAGAAAATTATTTTTGGAGTGGATATGAATCCTTTGGTGTTTAAATATCTTTGCAAGCTCACAGGAAAGTAACATCCCCTTTCCGTTTGACTGGAAAAGACTGAAACGGAGAAGATCTTCCCACGAGGATGTCTAAGAAAGTGCCCACTTCCCTCCTCGTGGTGGTTGTATCAAGGGATCTCGGCAGGAGGTGGCCCAATCCCACAACCAAACTCACCAAGGATTCTAACACTCCGTACGCTACACATGAGATCTTATAGATCAGCAGTGAGAGATTTTCAAATCCTGGGTAACAACTGTCTCAATTATGAAAAATGGAACAGGCAGGAGGTGAAGATTGCGGCGCCGAGCTGGCATTGATAAAAGCAAAGATCGATTCTCGAGGATCGCCGACAGATCGTCAAACCCAATATCCGGCTGTCAAATGGACTGATATAACCGCACCAACTGTAATACAAAACACCCATCCTCTCGGCGATATGGAACACGCAGAAGGGTAAGATTGCTGCGCCGCGCCGTTAGTTATAAAAGCAAAGATCGATTCTCGAGGATTATACACAGATCGCCAAACCCAATATCCGGCTGTCGAGTGGACTGATATAACCGCACTAACTGTAATAGTGCATCCTCCCTCTCGGCGTCATGGAACAGGCAGAAGTTGAAGATCGCTGCACCAAGCTGGTAGTAGGACAAGCAAAGATCATTTCTAGAGGGTCGCCGACAGATCGCCAAACCCAATATCCGGCTGTCGAGTGGACCGATAAAACAGCACCGACTGTAATACTAAACACCCATCAGCTTGGCGATATGGAACAGGTAGGAGTTGAAGATCGCTGCACCAAGCTGGTAGTAGGACAAGCAAAGATCGTTTCTCGAGAATCGCCGACAGATCGCCAAACCCAATATCCGGCTGTCGAGTGGACCGATAAAACAGCACCGACTGTAATACTAAACACCCATCCTCTCGGCGATATTACGGATTGCTTTGTCTCGACTCCAACGCTTCCCTCTACATTTCTTTCAGCTTCATTATTGTAAAAACATCAGTTGATATTACACTCCACCGACGATTTATTAAAAGTTTACTCTCATAATGGGGATTACCTAAACAGTTATAAAACGTAAAAATACATCATTCAAAACTAGTAATTACATATAATAATGTTACAAATTAAATAAATGTAATCTATATAAAACTCACGAAATCAATTCAATCAGTAGGTTTGTTACAAAATGCTCCAAAAAAGTATAATTATTAATGTCTTCAACTTCTTAACATACAGACGATGAAATGTGTACATTTGTATGGAAATAATTTAAATAGTACAAGAGATTTGTATAGCTGGTCGAGAAGGTAAATAAGAAAATGTGTTATACATGTGGTTTAATAGCAGCCGGAAAACTTCTGACTTTCCTGTCACCACCCACTGTCTGGAAATGCTTAAATTTCCATATTAAGTGTTGGTATACCATTTCAATAGATTTTCTTCTAGGGATGTTAGCTAAAGGAACATATTTTCATTTTGGTTTACGATGATGATACAAGCAGAGCGATCTAGGTATGTGAATCTGCTGTACCCATTAAAAAAACTCTGAAACTAATTGAAATGGTTTAACTTTTTAACTATAATTGTTTAACTACCGTTTTGTTTACATTTTTATCCTTAATATAAAAAAGGTGAGGCAACAGACCTCACACCAAAACCACCAATTCACTAATATATGCCAAAATCTAGTAGAACCATTAGTCAAGAGTTTGTTTAGTCATTTTTAACGCTTGTTTGGCATTCATGTACGTCATATAAAAATAACAAAGGGGAAGCCACCAGCTAGTGGCACACAAATGCCAAACAAACGCTAAAAATAAGCGAACAAACTGTTGCATTTTTGAAAAGTGTTCTTTGCAATGGGTACCACTAGATCCACATAGCTGAGCGATCTATACATAATAAGGCGATTGTATAGTGGACAATAAAATCTTAGCTGTCGACATCATAACGTGTTTTGAGGACAGCAGGGCAATAATTCTAGGTCGCCGATGTTCTCCGTCTACACGGTTTACCGAGAACAGGTTGAAAAATACAATACGCATGTATGCATTTGCCACAGAAATCTCTCAATCGATTTTCAGGAATTTTGCGCCTTAGACGGCGGGCTGGAGATAGGCTAAACAATTAAGTATTAATATGGATCCAAGTGATGTAGTAGCATCATCCAGATCTGGTATTCGTAAACGTTTTGAAAAATACAGGTATTCCACTGTTGATAGGCTAAACAATTAAGTATCAATATGGATCCAAGTGATGTAGTAGCATCATCCAGATCTGGTATTCGTAAACGTTTTGAAAAATACAGGTATTCCACTGTTGATAGGCTAAACAATTAAGTATCAATATGGATCCAAGTGATGTAGTAGCATCATCCAGATCTGGTGTTCGTAAACGTTTTGAAAAATACAGGTATTCCACTGTTGATAGGCTAAACAATTAAGTATCAATATGGATCCAAGTGATGTAATAGCATCATAATGATCTGGTGTTCGTAAACGTTTTGAAAAATACAGGTATTCCACTGTTGATAGGCTAAACAATTAAGTATCAATATGGATCCAAGTGATGTAGTAGCATCATCCAGATCTGGTATTCGTAAACGTTTTGAAAAATACAGGTATTCCACTGTTGATAGGCTAAACAATTAAGTATCAATATGGATCCAAGTGATGTAGTAGCATCATCCAGATCTGGTGTTCGTAAACGTTTTGAAAAATACAGGTATTCCACTGTTGATAGGCTAAACAATTAAGTATCAATATGGATCCAAGTGATGTAGTAGCATCATCCAGATCTGGTGTTCGTAAACGTTTTGAAAAATACAGGTATTCCACTGTTGGATCATAATTCAGGCTGAGAGAAAACAAATTATTTTCAATCCAAAATATTTCACTTTCTATAAACTCTAACAAAAACTACGAGATTTTGGAGAAAATAAATCCCTCGTGCTTAGTAAAAGCGAAAATGAACCTGTTGGCCTAAAATTTTTATTTTGAATTTTAAATGTTATATAGATAACAAGAGCTATAATTATAATTACATTTATAGTTTTTAATAGGGCTTTAAAATGAGGGATACATCCTATAAAATAATTCCATTAAAATGGCTAGAATCCTCAAATATCTTTAAAACGTAGTAGAGTAATAAATACAGTTTAAATTATACATCAGAATCCTACTTTATTAAATATAAAATTGTTCGAAAGGCAAAGAGAAAATTAAACTCGGATAATGTATATTTTCTAACTCTGTCAGCAAACAAGTGCATTGAAAAAAATCTAATTCTCAGACTCCTACATTGTTTAATAACAAGCGGTGTCTTAAGGAGTATGTTACCATTGTATTACTTAAATAAAGAACACTAGGCCTTGATATTATGAGAAGCAAACGAATTGATACGAGAAAATCATACAGTGGTGTATTCGTACCACACAACCAAAAATTAAACTTACAATTTTGTTATTTATATTCTTTGAGATAGCTGAACATTTGTCACGAATATCCAGGTAATTTGCGTCACAATCGTAAATACATGTTATTACTAGCTGGTATGATGTCTCGCTATGCATTCTACTCTATGGTTTACATAACCTTGTAGTTAGAGGAGTCCGAGTTAAAGAGTTCATTATACAAATTTTAATATACTTGAACTTAAAGAAAGGCAGTCTATTTATTCCCAAAACATGGACATTATAGAAGATTTCAATTAGCAGTAATAGGAAATGTGCATGGCTATTCATTCATAATAAAAATACCTGACACTGACATTGAAGAGATACGAGTACCTACTAAAGTCCAATATGGATGGCATCCATATCCACACCGATATATGGGATGGTATTTCCTATCCGTATTCTTGAATACGGTTAGGAAATATGGATGCCCTATGACGCCCTTGATGGAGGTCATAAGATTATGAAAAACGGTGCAGCAAGATGAGACTGGAACTGAGAGGCAATTCCTTCCAATAACGATTTAGATTTATATTTTAAATTTAGATAGCCGATGAAGTGTCTGGATTACACTGCAGTTATATTTTGTAATCTAGGTGTCTCGGATATCGAAACTATGTAAATTGTTCGTTTTAAGTTTCTTCGTCGTCGACTTTTTCGATCTCTTCAGACGAACGTTATTGAAATCAAGTCTGTACAGCATCAGATTACATACGCTATAAAAAGTTGAACTGTAGCTAAATTTAACATTCATATTATAACAACATCTCTCCCATGGCTATTTTGTGTGTAGTAACATAACTCCGTTGTCAATTTATAACTAGGCTACTTAACGAAAATCTTGAGATACGAGTGTTTCAAGATCTAGGGAACAATTTCACACTCCTGCTGGGCTCTGATGTTATGGAAATGAAGTGATCTCCAAAGATCATCAGCGACATTAGGATAAAATCAGCAACGAGTCTTAGTCAGTCTAATATTCGTATCCAATGACTGGACATGTGGACAGCACTTTCGGTGGTTAAGAGATTTCGGATTAGTGCAGCAAGACGGGGCGGGGGGGGGACGCAAAGGAGGTATAACATCTAACAGGCAAGATCACAATGACCTCTTTTAAATTACCATGTTGCAAAAGAGGTGAGCTGTTATCGTAATCTCTTCGTTCCATCCAATACAATTCTTACCAGAAACACTTGCAAAAAATACAAACTTAATTTTCAAGCATTTCCCGCTAGGTCGACGCAAGATTAGCGGTGAGATACATCTTATAGCGGCTTGATTTGTGTTTACGTAGCATTAGATAGCATGTTACAAAACGAAACTACAAAACCTTCCCTTTTCTAAAGCGAAGTTCCAACCAGCTGCAATGTTCAAATGTTACTCTGTATTCTTAGCTAATATTTATAGCCAGTGCTCGACTTTTACAACTAGAGGTGATGGAATCGTAACCTCCTGACTGGATCTGTAGAGTATGGGGTCCGAGAAAAAAGGGATTCGGGAGCCATTTCCTAGTATATTTTGAAAATATAAACCTTCAAAACAATTTTTATGCATTTATGAAGTGCAGGGAAAAGTACGTATTTTTAAATGTAGTAATGGAACGGCGTCACTGTGTCCTTCGCTTCAAGTGGAGCACTTCTTATAGCAGACTGTGTGCAATTACAGTTCTAAGTAACAACCACTTCGATTTTGGTACAGAATTGTGAGCACACAGCAACAGAACTTAAAGGAACTCAACCGACTAGCGTGCAAGCGTGCAACCAAAACTGGCGTCATGGAAGAGATATCTCCCCGGCCGTGTCTGCCACCAATGCGGTTATGTGGCGATCGTCTGATTAATGCGGTTACCTCGGCGATCGAGAAAATTACAAGTATTGCACAAAATCCAACCAGGCGAAATTTCCGTGAATATACACTGGCGTGTCTACTTGCAGTCGGGGAAACAAAACGAAATTTAAAATGAATTACACATATTTGAACTTTTATGGGCTGGTGACTGAAATCCAATTGAGCCTAGAGAAAGCACGTGTTACGGCAACTGTACCTGGGTAGCTGTGTTGTACATCTGGCGAACCGAGCCGGCCCACAACATTGTGACAGCGGTGATAGGGAACTACGGTCGCACAATCCCGGAACCCGGCGGAGACCCGAGCGTGAGAAGTACGGTCTCGCGGCCCACTGGTCTATTCCGGGCGTCACCACGACTTCTGGCCCTGCGCCCACAGCGCCCCGCCGCACTCTAATAAATAAACAAGTGAAATGTGACTGTGTACTTGTCAGGGTGACAACATTTCACAACACCATTCGAGCGAGATTCGGGTCATTGACGACCAAGAGGCGAGAACAAATTTGCGTTCTATAACAACCACCGAACCTATTTCGCCCCGAAAACAATGCAAGAGCTATGCTTACGATAAGAATACGACCGATCGCCAGCCGCGCTACTTTCGGCATACGTCAAAATTGGTGTGTAGTTAAAAGGGATAAAAATGCAAAATTATAATACTTGTAGCAAATGTTGAGTTTAGCTCCATTTCACTTTCAGCTTAGTGCAGCGTCTAAAATCTGACACTGTCACAGACTTGACTCCTAGAGCACCTCTTCATCTAAATTGTAGATTACACTTGATGGCTGCTGGATGGATATACCAGAGAAATATCTTTTGTAGCCTAGGTATCTCTGATATCAAAATGAAGCAAGCCGAAAACAACTAAGAACTCGATGTGAATGTTGCGATAAGCTCCAGTTCACCTTCCTGATTAGTGCATCGTCTGGAATCTGACGCTGTCAGAGACTTGACTCCTGGAGGTCGTGTACAACACATAGTAGTACACTCAACTGTCCATCTGATGAGACAAAGAGAATGCCTCTCCACCAAGGTTACACTATATTTTGTAGTCTGGATGTCTCTGATATCGAAACGTAAAGAGCTGATCATTTTGAGCTTCGTCTTCGCCGACTTTTTTGGATCTCTTCAGACAAACGTGACTGCAGATTCCATATTTCAGACGCTGCACGGTGCTAAACTCAATATTCACGTTGAATCAACTCTTCTCACCATAGTTGTGTTATGTAATAAATATTCTAACATAGATGTTTTTCATCTAAAAATAATTCTTAAAACCAACCGTCAGACCCTTAATTAATTGTTATATAATAGTTACCGTACAAAATAAATAGAAGCAGTGTTTATTTTTCGTATCTTTACCTCGAAACATTAAAAATCGAACATTTCATACAGTTTTAGCTTGATAACTTAAAAAGTACCTTGAGAGATGTGAATAGTAGTTATACCAGGAACTGAAAAAGACAACATTGTCTCTTTATACTGTTTGCTAAAGATTACATAACAATTACGTGTTTTTACGAATGTGACGTTTAGTTTTAAGTTATTGAAGCCAAACATTTAACCTGTCAGGACAATCTAACCATTCGGCCTTTTTAACCCTTCTCGCTATCCGCGTATTTTTACATCCTTCACAACTAGCTTAGCTACCGAACGACTTCCTTCTCTGGGGTATTTTATGTTTAAAAAAAACAAGGTAATGTTCAAACTGGACAAACTAACTTAGCTTCTCGGACTGAAGTTGCTCGATTTGACACCACATAGTACAAAACTGTCATGCCCCAAGTATAAATAAATATATTCAATTGCATTGTAATTTATCATACATTAAATTTTGTTATTTGAACACATGGTTTTTCAAATACGAGTATACGAATACTACACGAGTGCAATCTGAGGATATAAATAATTGAAATCTGTAAAACAACGACAACGACGCACAGCAACAGCTGATGACTGGGTAACCCTGTTTTTAGCGTAAATTACACACGACATTTCCAAGAACAAGAACATTACACCGTAATTACTTAGCTCTTAATTGACAACGGCCAACCCCTCCCGCACTAACCCCCTCACCCTCACGACCCCGAGCGGTAATTACGAGCTTCCCCTCGTGTCATGGGTTGCTGCAGCACGGAACGACCTGGTAATGACCTCCCTCTGGCCAAGCCATTCGGTCATTTTAACACCGGTATATCTCCCCCCCCACCCGGACCTACCCCGACACAGTGGCGAATGCGTCGTTGAACTGTGATATTTGGACGTGAATCGGTTTCTCGATAATCGAATCAACCGGATCCGAGAGCTTGTAAGAGAAACATCGACTCCTATGAGATGCGATAAAAGCCACTGAGTGCCTACGTTATATATCTATAGATATTATTAATCGAGCAATACACAATGTATTTTATGTATGAACACTAAACGAGATACACGACCGGCTCCGTCGCCTCCGCCCAAAGAAGGCTCCTGGCCCAGATTCCTTAGGAACGCCAGCTTTGAAGAACTTGCCGGCTTGGGTGATCGTAACCATCACATGCATCATGAACTCCTGCATACGCCTGGCCCACTTCCCGACCACCTGGAAAGATGCCAAGGTAATTATGATCCCCAAGCCAGGCAAGGACCCTCTTTTCCCGGAGAACCACAGGCCCATCTCCCTGCTGCCTGTGCTCTCCAAAATCTTCGAGAGGATCATGCTGGCGAGGATCCCTGAGGAGTTTTTCACGTATATCAGGACTGAACAGTTCGGATTCCGAAGTGGACTCTCGACCACCCTCCAACTCCGCAGAGTTCTAAACTACATCTCTGGAGCGGTGGAGAAGAAACATCATTCAACTTCGGTCCTGATAGACGTGAGCAAGGCCTTCGACAAGGTGTGGCACGATGGCCTACTGTTCAAACTTACAGAGTCCCCGCTGCCTGGCAGGATGTTCCGGCTAATCCGCAGCTACCTTCACCATCGGACCTTCTCCGTCTGCGTTGCCCGATCCACCTCCACGACTCGACCGGTCTCTTCCGGTGTACCACAGGGGTCAGTGCTCGGCCCGATCCTGTACCTGTGGTACACAAACGACATCCCTGTTGCTCCAAGAGTGTAGCTGTCGCTGTACGCCGATGATGCACACTCTTCACGGCCACATCTGCAAACCTGAGGATGGCCAGAGTCTACATGCAGCGGCAGCTGGATCTGCTGGAGCCCTGGTGTGAAAAATGGCGGATCAAGGTCAACGTAGACAAGTGTGAAGCTATCAACTTCACAAGGTCAAGGAGGCAAGCGGACGGCCGACAACTGACTCTCAACGGGGACAACATTCCTTGGAGGACGACGGTCAAGTACCTGGGGGTACTCCTGGACAGCAGACTGACCTTCACTCCCCACGTCACGAGGATCTGCGGACTAGCAAGGAAGGGCTTTGCTAGCATCGGCCCACTGCTCCGCTCCACGAAGCTGCCAACCAGGACGAAGGTCCTGCTCTACACGGCTCTGACCCGACCAGTGATAACCTACGCGGCTCCAGCATGGTATCACCTCACCTGCAAGTCCGCCCGGAGAAAACTACTCGCAGTCCAGAGTAGGTGCCTCCGGTGGGCCACTGGGTCGCCCTGGTTTGTAAGAAACACCGTGATCAGAGCATCGGCCAACGTCCCTACGATCAGAAGCTTCGTGGATGGACTTACATCAACTCTCGAAGAAGCAGCAGAATCCTCGCCGTGGGAACACATCCGTCGTCTACGTGACCAGGAGGTCCCCCAACTCCGTCTTCCAATGGACTACTAGCTACTAGACTACACTCCACTACTACAATATACAAAACTAAAACACTGACAGGTAGCGAAAGCTACTAGGGCTTTGACCCTTGCAGACACAAGGCAAAAGCCCAGCGGCAGAAGCCTTGAAAGAAGTGGGGGAATAACCCCCCACAGTCACAGTGACTTGACTTGACTAAAAATCATTCAAAGGGACATACCACTTAGGGGAAGATTGAATGAGAAAGCTTCGTCCACGCATTAAAAAAACTCAAAGGAAGAGGAAATCTATGCATTCTACATTTAAGCATTAATAACCACTCAAGGAGGGAGTCTCTAAATGCCATACGCCTACGAATTAAAAACACTCATTTAGAGAAGGATTCGAAGCACCCCTAGTTTCCGCAATAAACCCCACTCAAGGGGGAGAGTCTCTAAATGCCATACGCCTACGAATTAAAAAAACACTCATGTAGAGAGGGAGTCGAAGCACCCTTAGTCTACGCAATAAAAACCACTCAAGGGGGAGAGTCTCTAAATGCCATACGTCTACGAATAAAAAAAAAAAAAAAAAAACACTCATGTAGAGAGTGACTCGAAATACTCTCTGCATACGCAATAAAACCCACTCAAGGGGAGAGTATCCCTAAAGCACGGCGCCCACTGCCACCAGCCCGGCCCGGCCTCGGTAGGCTCTTGATTGGGGCACGGGTTTATTGGGCCGTAGCCCAGCAGCCCCACCACCACCCCTCTCCGCGAGGCCGAAGGCCTATTTCGAGAGGCGCTGCTTTCTACGCGAACCCGTTTTTCTCTTCCGTTACTCCCAGTTCTCCTTCTTTTCCTCCTACCACGTGTCCCCTCCCCCAGACACCCTTGTATGTCTGGGATCATCGGAATTTTCTTCTTTAATTTTATCTCTTTCTCTTCTTATATCATTCTTATATCATTTTCTTCTTTCTTCGTCTTCTTTCTTGTGTGAGTCGAGTCCGCACCCGGGCCGGTCGCAGTTAGCGGGTGTCCATTTGATTCCGTGTATTTCAACTTCACAAAAAGGCCGGGCCGGTCGCAATGGGCGCCGTGCTTTAATACCCTACGTCAAAGAATTAAAAAAAAAAACACATGTATAGAGAGACTCGAAATACTCTCCGTATGCGCAATAAAACCCCTCTCAAGAGGGAGACAGTCCCTAAATACCCTACGTCTAAGAATTAAAGACCCCACTCAAGTGGAGCAATACTCGATGTACTCTATGTTTACGCAATAACAAACTACTCAGGCAATAACAACTATCATTAGGAGGAAAAGGAAGCAGAAAATGCCACATGTGGATAACGCTACGAGACCAAAAATTGGTTGCATTAGTGTGGGAAACAAAGGGGACATCCACCCTACATTCTTGTAACTTTATGACTTTCTCTTTTTACCCCTCAAAGAAGCGCTTGGAGGCTAGTTTTCGACGATAAAGCTGTGGAAGCGTTTGTGCTCAGATGTCTAAAGAACGAAGAGTTTTTGCGATGATGGAAATGGAAAAGCTTCCATTTAGGTGGAAAGAATACATTTCAGAGAACGGAACATTTGTAGAAAAATAATATATGTTCGTAAGTTTAGTAAAAAAAATGTTTTTATCAGTTCCGTTTATATTTGACGCCCTTATATTTAACATAATTTGGTTTTATTCTTCTTGTTGGTTGCGAGTCATTCTATCCACAAATTGACTTGTTTTGTCGTAAACATTGAATAGTTTTAATATCAATGTCCCACAAAATGTTAGTAAAAGTTATTCAAACCACAATCAGTTTGTCCTTAGATTAGATCAACCTTTTTAACTTTATCTTATAGTTTTTAGAGATAGCGATAAGAGTAAGTCAACTGTGTCTGACATACACGTCACAGAAAAACTGCTCAACAGTTATCAACAGTTACTCTAGACTCTAGAAATAACTTTTTCTTTTTCTTGTTATTGCCGGCCACGATACTTGATAATGGGGTGGGTTTGACTCCAGAAAAAATATATTTTTGTGTAAATATTGTTAATGCCTGCTGGAATAAATCATTATTTAAAATTCTAGAGAATGCCTGTCAATGTATATTTTACTCCCATTGTACAACAATGTCCAGAATTACTAGTAATCACAAGGCCGCAGCTGCAAGACACTGTAATTACAACGCAAAAAGCGCAGATTTGCATTACAGCTACACCTACCGACACGTCCCTTTGGCAAACAGCTTTTAACAGCACTCTTGAAAGTTCAAATCGTTCTGTTTTATCTTACCTACAATATACAGGAAATTTAATCTTATTTTTACCTTTATGATTACCTAACTAATCTTAAGTTAGAACTTGCAATGTTTGTAACTTTAAAGTGATGATGATTGATTATCGAAGGAAGAAATTTTAAGATTTTCGTAATTCATAATAACACTTGAAATTATATATTTACTATTTAATGTTGTAAAAGTCAACAATTTAAAGACAAATTATTAACTATCCATTTCTTCTACATACAATTAATAAGTAGAACATAATTCTTAACTGTGTATCATTATTTGTTACAATTATAAAAATGTCATAAAGATTATTGCCAAAAAGAGCAAAAGTGTATTTAATTGTAAACAGTTCTACATTTATAAAAATCGGTATACAACAATAATCAATACAAAATTAACTAACAAACCAACCAATTCTTTTAGAAACTTATTCATCTTTCATATCGAAGAACTAATCAGCTTAAGAAGAAGGGAAGGGTTTGACAACTGTAAGAAAAATGCAGCGCTGAAGACGTGGTGAAATCAATAGTAACTTATTCTTTAGCTGTAACGTTGCCAAACCTCTGAATAACGTTTCCGCAGACCATGCACATAACACACAATTTGTAGTAGGATCATTGTTGCCAGCCAAAGCAAAGACCTAGTTTATGTAGTTTAGTTTGTGCCAAACCTCTAAATAACGTTTCTGCAGATCATGCACATAACACACAATTTGTAGTAGGATCATTGTTGCCAGCCAAAGCAAAGACCTAGTTTATGTAGTTTAGTTTGTGCCAAACCTCTAAATAACGTTTCTGCAGATCATGTACATAACACACAATTGTGTAGTAGGATCATTGTTGCCAGCCAAAGCAGAGACCTAGTTTATGTAGTTTAGTTTGTGCCAAACAACCGAATAACGTTTCCGCAGAACCATGCACATAACACACATTGTGTAGTAGGATCATTGTTGCCAGCCAAAGCAGGGACCTAGTTTATGTAGTTTAGTTTGTGCCAAACCTCTAAATAACGTTTCCGCAGATCATGTACATAACACACAATGTGTAGTAGGATCATTGTTGCCAGCCAAAGCAGAGACCTAGTTTATGTAGTTTAGTTTGTGCCAAACCTCTGAATAACGTTTCCGCAGATCATGTACATAACACACAATTGTGTAGTAGGATCATTGTTGCCAGCCAAAGCAGGGACCTAGTTTATGTAGTTTAGTTTGTGCCAAACAACCGAATAACGTTTCCGCAGATCATGCACATAACACACAATGTGTAGTAGGATCATTGTTGCCAGCCAAAGCAGAGACCTAGTTTATGTAGTTTAGTTTGTGCCAACAACCGAATAACGTTTCCGCAGACCATGTACATAACACACAATGTGTAGTAGGATCATTGTTGCCAGCCAAAGCAGAGACCTAGTTTATGTAGTTTAGTTTGTGCCAAACAACCGAATAACGTTTCCGCAGACCATGTACATAACACACAATTGTGTAGTAGGATCATTGTTGCCAGCCAAAGCAGAGACCTAGTTTATGTAGTTTAGTTTGTGCCAAACAACCGAATAACGTTTCCGCAGATCATGTACATAACACACAATTGTGTAGTAGGATCATTGTTGCCAGCCAAAGCAGAGACCTAGTTTATGTAGTTTAGTTTGTGCCAACAACCGAATAACGTTTCCGCAGACCATGTACATAACACACAATGTGTAGTAGGATCATTGTTGCCAGCCAAAGCAGAGACCTAGTTTATGTAGTTTAGTTTGTGCCAACAACCGAATAACGTTTCCGCAGACCATGTACATAACACACAATGTGTAGTAGGATCATTGTTGCCAGCCAAAGCAGAGACCTAGTTTATGTAGTTTAGTTTGTGCCAAACAACCGAATAACGTTTCCGCAGACCATGTACATAACACACATTGTGTAGTAGGATCATTGTTGCCAGCCAAAGCAGAGACCTAGTTTATGTAGTTTAGTTTGTGCCAAACAACTGAATAACGTTTCCGCAGACCATGTACATAACACACAATGTGTAGTAGGATCATTGTTGCCAGCCAAAGCAGAGACCTAGTTTATGTAGTTTAGTTTGTGCCAAACAACTGAATAACGTTTCCGCAGACCATGTACATAACACACAATGTGTAGTAGGATCATTGTTGCCAGCCAAAGCAGAGACCTAGTTTATGTAGTTTAGTTTGTGCCAAACAACTGAATAACGTTTCCGCAGACCATGTACATAACACACATTGTGTAGTAGGATCATTGTTGCCAGCCAAAGCAGAGACCTAGTTTATGTAGTTTAGTTTGTGCCAAAACCTCTGAATAACGTTTCCGCAGACCATGTACATAACACACAATGTGTAGTAGGATCATTGTTGCCAGCCAAAGCAGAGACCTAGTTTATGTAGTTTAGTTTGTGCCAAACAACTGAATAACGTTTCCGCAGACCATGTACATAACACACAATGTGTAGTAGGATCATTGTTGCCAGCCAAAGCAGAGACCTAGTTTATGTAGTTTAGTTTGTGCCAAACAACTGAATAACGTTTCCGCAGACCATGTACATAACACACATTGTGTAGTAGGATCATTGTTGCCAGCCAAAGCAAAGACCTAGTTTATGTAGTTTAGTTTGTGCCAAACAACTGAATAACGTTTCCGCAGACCATGTACATAACACACAATGTGTAGTAGGATCATTGTTGCCAGCCAAAGCATAGACCTAGTTTATGTAGTTTAGTTTGTGCCAAACAACTGAATAACGTTTCCGCAGACCATGTACATAACACACAATGTGTAGTAGGATCATTGTTGCCAGCCAAAGCAGAGACCTAGTTTATGTAGTTTAGTTTGTGCCAAACAACTGAATAACGTTTCCGCAGACCATGTACATAACACACAATGTGTAGTAGGATCATTGTTGCCAGCCAAAGCAAAGACCTAGTTTATGTAGTTTAAATTGTGTCAATGTATGTAGTTAGAATGTTTCTGGAGTCCTTGCACTTTGCACAGGTGGATGTAGTATGGAACATTAGTGCCAGCTAATGCAAGGATCTAGTTTATGTTGCTCAGTTTGTGCCAAACCTCTGAGAAATGTTTCCGCAGACCATGCACATAACACACAATCTGTAATAGGAACATTGGTGTCAGCTGTAGCAGAGGTCTTGTTTATGTTGTTTAGTTTGTGCCAAAGCTTTGAGTAATGTTTCCGGAGTCCATACACACAACACACTGCGTAGTAGGAACATTGTTGCCAGCCATAGCAAAGACCTAGTTTATGTAGTTTAGTTTGTGCCAAATCTCTGACGTTTCCGTTAACCATACAAAACACGATCTACATATTGAATGTAACATTGCTGCCAGTTGAAGCAAAGTCCTATTTTGTGTGAATTAGTTTGTACCAAACGATGTTCTCTTTCTTTCCTGTTTCTGAAAATCGTTTTCCTAACACTTAAATGCTTCGAATAACACCTTCCTAAAATTTAATAATTTATTCTAATATAGAAAACTGATATAAAACACTATTCTTGAAGACTCTCGTTAATCCGGATTAATATGATAATTCGTCGTGACAATCACCTGATGATGATAATTCGAGTAACACTGATGACTGGTGGACTAGGGATATTTTGAACAAGGACCCACTCACAAGCGGCCTCAGTACAGCCAAAGATCCGTTTATAAAAGTTGTTAAATGCATGGTCTAATCTATATCTGGTGATCGGCACTCATCCGGATAATCGAGAGATAACCGGATAATCTAAAATCTTGTCTGTTGTGCAATATGAATATACACAATGGAATGTTACTCAGTTTCCAGCTATTTTACTTAAACAAAAACTGGTCGTAACACCCAAACATTGTAATAGGTGGAATTAAAATCATAAGGCCTAATTTTTAATGCCTACTCCTGCTGTTCAGGCGTTACGAGTGTAGACGAACTGAAGAGTACACAATTTCTTAACAACGAGAAGTGTGTGTGTAACTAACTACTTAATAGCGGAAAAATTTTTGATTATAAAGAATTTTCATTGAAAGGATATTAATCTGTCACTGATTTGTGAAAATATTGCGACATAAATTCCGAGTGTTTATGCTGGCAGAAGCGAGTGCTTGAGGAAAACTGGCGCCGTGGACAAGATTTATCACCAATATCGCCGGCTCCCGGGGCGCCCTACATACACAACATCCCTCTAATTTCTCACGCAACATCATCTGAGTACATGCTACATCAACCCCTTCAGGAATTGTAACAAGGAATTATTACATTACAAAGGTACAAAGATACAGAAGGGAAACACGTTTGACAGACTTTTAAATAGTCTAACTCTTGACGTTCACATATTTAATTGTATTATATAGCCTATAGTTTGTTGATAGTCTGATATACCGGGTGTCTTAAAAGCTCCACCCCTCCTACCACTTTTAACTTTCTTATGAAAAGAGATGGAGTAATTTACTTTGGGGGATGTTTATATAACCAACTTTAAGACAACCTGTACCATTAATTCACATTTGTCCATTTCAGTACTTAATTTTGGCTGGAGAAGTTTGTGTGGTGTATTATTCCAAATGCACGATTCGTATAAGCAGTCCATATCAATATTGGAAAACACTAAACATAATTTGGAAGGGCACTAATTATACTTTTAACAGCCGACCTTAGTGAAACCGGTCTTGAGTTTTTATTTAACAGCAGACCGAAGTGAAATGATATTGAGTTTTCTTTTAACTACCCACCTTAGTGGTTGTAAAACTATATGGAGTATCTCAGTTTAAAGATCTTATTAATATCCTATAATCACCCCCCCCCCACCCCCCCCCCCCCCCACCCCCCCCCCCCCCCACCCCCCCCCCCCCCCACCCCCCCCCCCCCCCACCCCCCCCCCCCCCCACCCCCCCCCAATATTACGAAATAATATTAACGATGCACACACAAGTTTTGCATCTCATAAATGAGAAATACACATTGAACACGTGACAGAAACCCTTCTGCATTTCTCATTTGCCGACGGCCAGTAAATACTGGCAGACAACAGCCCAAAACAATTTGGCAATCGATTAGTTATATCTTACAACCGATATTTTCATTAATTGCGTACATTAAACGTTGATGTTTGTACTGACTGTAAAATCAATATAGAGAAATCAATACACCAGTATATAATTAAAGTCGCTTTTACTTGGTCCGTTTGTGCATAGATTTTTTAAACTACTCAACGGATTTTGATTCGGTTTTCACTGTCGGTTTTCCATTATGAACCAGGACAGGTTTCTAATGAAACCATAATTGGTTTCTATGGTTTTTTTCAGCAAACGTTTTAAGCATAGAAAGTGGAAGAGAAAGTTTTATACAATGCGAAAATTGATAGTTTAAGCGTATTTATTGTTTAATACTGACTAAACCTTAATACTATATAACAAAAATTAATGAACTGCGGAATTGTACTCATTTAAAAAAAGAATTGGCCCCCAAAATAAGTCCGTGGTGGCTTTATAGTCTAATTCTCCAAGGAATAACTTACAGTAACTATTTTTCATTGTTTACTTTAGCCTTGAAAAAACAAGGCAAAATAAACAATTGATACAAAGAATACTGATGGACCTGAGTTAAATTTACAATGGGCCATAGATATTACACGGTTTTAAATATATTTCTTGAATCGGTGTGCCCAAAAAAAAAAAATCAAGGCAAACTTAGTATTGGTGTCGGAAATATAATTCCCTCCAACCAGAAATGCTCGTATACGTGCGAAGCCTACAAAGTTGCACGTGAAGCCGCGGGTAACGACTGATATTTTATAAATACGTTATAAACAAATCAGATGATATTAAGTTGAGTAATTGAATGAGAATAAGTCCTCCTCCGTAGACTAATGGTTATGTCTAAATGGTAGAGTCTCGGCTCTCTAACCGAGAGATCACGGGTTCAAATCCCTGGAAGGTCCAACCATGTAATTTGTACTTTAATAAAAACCAGTGCACTTCGAACCCGGGTATAGCTGACGCCGAGGGTTAAATGAGATTTAAAAAAATACACTTGAAAAACGTAAATAAGCTTTGAAACTACTATTATTCTAAAAATAGGTATAAGTATTAACTTTGGAAAAGTCTAAAGCTCAATTCGTTTTTTTTAGGTATCGTGTGTATAGACAGTCAGACTGTCAGAAATTAAATTTATATCCAGCTGAACTTTTAGGAGTGGAAAAAAATCTAACGTCCATCCAACCAGTGAATTTGTAAGGGCACAATACACAGACAGCACGAGATCTGTGTATTTTTTTCCATATGTTCACTGTATTGCGTCGAATGCCTGTGTATTTGTTACCCTACGGCTTTATTAACAAACTAAGATCATTCATTCTGATGAAATATAATAATATTTTCACATAAAGTTCAAACTAATTACAGTCTTTGACAGTTCCGCCTTTTTTACTTAAAATAGCTAATCTATCAGGTCACATCAGACACGACACGGGTAAGGTATGCTTACACGCGACGTCGCCTGTACACGCCTGCCATACATAAGCGCTTGCTGGGTAACTTGTCGCGGACAGCTATGCCATAGAGTGATGTATTATAAAATTATTATTCGTGCCGAATAGACGAAACACACGGGGTTGGATACCGCTGAGCTTGCCAAGTTTACTTATATGTTTAATTGGGGCAAATAAACATAAAAAGCACCGCTTCTATGTGTTAAAAATAAAATAATGTATTGTCACGTTGCTTCCAAATAGAGTGATAACGAACTAAATGATATCATGGGGTGGGCATAATGGTTCCAATTTTCTATGGGAATTTTGTATACGAACTTAATAACTATTCAAACTTTAAAATTGACTTTCCTTCACGTTGATGTCGACTCACAATCACGGGCGTCAGCATCTTGACTCGACATTGCAGCTGTAGTCGGAAAAAGTGAAGATTAGTACACTAGAAGTCTAAGATAAGAATGTTGGAAGCACTCGAAGTTGTACTCATAGTGAAAATCAAACTGAGAGACACGATAGTTAAACTCGCCTGAAAAAAAAATCCCGACGGTATTAGCCACGTAATAGTGTGATGACGTCCTTCTGACGAGACCACGTTGTCATGAATCTTAAGTTGTCTCGATCCACGTATCGAGAGTCATCACACTATTATCCACATTAAAATGCCAAATAAAACATCAACAAATGTAAGTTTACTTTACTTTATATTACATTCAAAATTAGATGTCTCGCATGAAAGGGCTAATTTATAATTCGAAAAAATATAAAATTTTACTTATAGGACAAGACGCACGAGGTGTTGCTCGGTAGGTACAAAGTTCACGAGAGAAAAAAATATTACGCGTGCAAGTTAGGTTATTAATTCACCAAGAATTTGGTCCCAAGAACATCGGATATTAAAACTTATATTAACCAGTAACGAATAACCAGATATTCGTATGTTTTCCGATTTAATTTGAGGATTTCCTCACTATTAGACAAAGTACTCAGTAAATGTTTATCAGTTCTTTGTGACAGAGTTTTCATCCATCTGTTGTGCTCTGTAACAGACGTTTAGTCGACGCAACGACATTGAAACGGCGGCGCCATGAGACGTCTCGGGAACCGGGTATGATTGATACCTTGATAACAAAAGTGTAGCGGGGTTATCTCTTGATAAATTGTCTTCTCTGATAGTGCCTTGCCTCGCCGCTCAGCGCCGCCACCGTCGCCGTAGTTTCTTCATATTTCACAACACTATATACAGGTACAGTGGGCGTCGTTTATTTTCGCAGTGCTTGTCAAGCCAAGTAAAAGACTTGACAATTGGAAAGTCCAAGTGTTTGACAAATTACTTTCTAACAGATACCAAGAAAGGTCCTAAGATCCGTCCTTCTGGAGGGAAATTATTAGGGAATACATTGGACTAATGTCTAATTGGTAGATTTCTTAATTCAAAACGATATATTTGAATAAACAATATGTCTATATGTGTGGTATAACAAGTGGTTATGCCCGCTATTCTTAACGTATGATTACCAAAGTTTGCTTTTGTGTTTTAAGAGCAAAGTTATATGTACGTTAATGCAAGGCAGGGATGCCCATGGTTATAGTACAAGAACTGGAGAAAACTACAGAGTTGCTAAACACAGGGTGCGGCTTCATAACCATCTCCCATCTCAGATGGGTGCCAGACTTATTAATTGTTAACAAGAAAAAATTAAATCTATCGCAAATCAATCCAAATTCAAAAAGGCGTTAAAAGAATATTTAATAGCAAACGCATTTAATTCCGTGGGTGAGTTCCTGGAAACACAGGCAACCAACCTCGTCAGAGCTGAAAAACGTCGGGAGCTGAAGGGTGTGCGACTGAGTTGATATGAAAGATTTAAAAATATGTGTGTATGTATAATTGTGAAATGTATTGAGTACATTTCTATATTTTTTTACTTTTAACTTTTAGTTTTTTGCTTGCTTTTTTATTATAATTTGTATTTGAAAATGTATGTTTTATTTTTAATTTGAAATGTATTGTACATGATGAAGCTTATTCGCTGAAAAATAGGATTAGTGACGCATGTCATTACAATTTTTTTTAATTGTTTAATAAGTTCAAATTTATTGATGAGGGTCAATCCGTAGAGGAACTAAAACGTATAGCTCATTAGGACTGAAAAGGGTGAAGCTTCAAATTTCCAATAACATTCTACATGCCTGTTGTAGGACTCTGTGTAGTTGGATGGACGTTAACCAAAATCTGTTTAAGTGCTATCCTAGATTGTAAGAGCACCTGTGTAGCCAAGGGCCCCCAACTCGTAGCTAGTATAATTTTCATTACAGAAAAATACTGGAAGTTCTATTGGTTCGAACAAAATTGGCACAGTTATTGTATGGAATAAATGTTGACCCAGGATAGTTGTTAAATGTCCAAGGGAATAGAACTTTCAACAAAAAGGTTACGTCACAATTTACGTTACAACGACTTTACGAATTACATTAATCTAGACACATATTAGAATTGACCACTATGGAATGTCAAGATAGTCTTAAGGATATTTATTAAAGTTTCTTTGAATCTGATTGGGGGAGAAGTTTAAAAGAGCGATATACCGATGGTTAGAGAATTAATTCCAGTTGGAGCCAACTCTGAATTATGTTGGGATTATGTACCTCTAGCCTTAATGCAAGTTTTTGTAATTAAGAATATAACGTGTTGGAGCATTGAGTGGTAGACTCTGGCGGAGGGCATCCGGTGGTGATCAAGTATTCCCCCCCAATGCAAAAAATAAAACTGAAAACTCACCAAATAAAACCTATAATTAGTTCCACAAAACCACCTCAGAAATTAGAGTTGAGAACTGCAACACATCTCGCCTGTGCCTAAAACCAGCAACAGATAACTGAAGCACCTATCTAAACGGTCCCATCGTTTTCTTTATGAAATAAAACTGTAACATACTGCAATAAGTCAAGCGATGCCCAGATGCCCAGATTTCATTCGACGGTTTGCCTTCGTATATCCAATTCCAGAACACAAGTGAATAGGGTCAAAATACAATCAGGCCTTCGCTGGTCCCGACTCGGAGCCTTGAAGTTGTCGAAGGTACACCATTCCCTAGGCATCATAACAACTGAAAGGTAAACTAGGAGTCGTAAACTATCTTGGTAATTTCTTCAACTGTTTTGGTTCTCAAAAACGGTTTTTGCACTTCGGATTGGAACGGCAGTTCTGCGCTTGAAAACCCCTGCTCCACTAAATATAGAGTTGTCTGAAGAGATCCGACTCGATTCCAATCAAACGAAAAGATGGTTAGGAAAAGCTAAAGAATGTTTCGCCTTAGCTTTTTATGTATCCTCAAATATATTTTGAAGGCCGCTGCTCTTCAAAACAATATCCCAAAGAAGTTTCAAACAGAATTTTGCTAGCACGCCAGCATAAAGGATGTTTGTACAATTATAGGCCCACTCAAATTGTACCGGAAGTATTGAAACACGAAGAAAAGAATTCCGGTAAGGATGACTTGGAGAAGAAGTAGTTCGCTATAAAGATTTAAATCGAATTGAGAGACACATCTCTAATTAGGTATTTTTCGATCCACTGGCCCTTGCTGACGACCTGGTTAGCTCCAGGCCTGTTTTTCTGTCAACTCCTGATACCAGCGTAGTTTATAATGATTAACTCCAACAAGGGGCTTGCATAAGGATAAGACTGACAGAGGTTAAGAACATTGGTCCACGTATATGTAACAAGCCGGCTCAGAAGTTGCTGGGCAAACTCACGCGAGGCGGCTGATCTTACTGCCACCAAGTTTAGCCCCTCCACCTTAAAATGGTAATTTATTATAGTCCAGCATCGTCCCCAATCATCTATAACGTGCATCACCTGAATGGACGCCCCGAGCTACGGTAGAGTCGGTGACCTTTGACAAGGTGGACTAGCGTACTTCTTTGTGTCACGTTATCCCGGCTCTGGACGCCCCGGGCGGCGCGGCGCGCGGCGGCTTGTGGAATGGACCGGTCGATGGCGTCCGCGAACGCTGGCCGCCCCCTACCGAAACGTCCCCTCGCAGACCCTTCATTTTCGCTCGCCCAGCTATGTCTCTCTGTCCTTCCGGTCTGCGACATCACTTCAATTGCGTAAGAGGTTACACCAGTTTTTCGTACACCGTAACTCTTAAATTTCGTCTCGGTTTGTAGGATCGTAGTGGGTTCAAATCGAAGCCACAGACGAGGTTGTTTGGTAGTTGTTCGATCCTCAGCACATAGCTGGGCCGAGGGAGTTGACGAACCCTCTGCAACCCCCCACCCCACCGTCACTGCCCTCCCCCCACTCCTTGTGTCTGGTTCCTAAATTATATCGCAGGAGGCTTATTACGAAATAATGTAATGGTTTTTGCAATTCTTTAAACAAGGCGCCGCCGTTCGTCGTGGTCGTTAGCCGAGTGCGGGGAGGGAGCCATGTAAGTGGGTTTTGCAGCAGGTCGTGTGCTTGCACCGAGGAACAAGAAGATTTCTATTCTCGACCCCTGGCCCGATCAAATAAGTGGCCTCTATTTATTTGGTTATGAGGTAAGCCGAAACTTTAGATTACTCACCTACCCGTACGGTGCTTTTGTTACTGACAGGTTTCAGCTCAAGATTTGCTGTGTAATATTGGATATAGATCTGTCCAATGAGAAAGTGGTGGATTAAGTTGAAAAATAAAGATCTGTAGGAGTTTTTAAAATAGTTGTTTTTTTCTCTGGCGTGTAATTTTAATGGTATAACTTAAGTAATAAAGGAGAGGCCTAAAGGGCCTAAAGTTTTGGCTGATTTTTCATTGTGTCACAAAACCACTGTATATGTTTTAAACTATTATTTGAGGGTAGGGCCTACATTAATATAAGGGTTTGTTTGTTCTTTTCTCCGTCTATGTGGATTTTTAAAAAAATAAAAAATTAAAATCTGAAATCTGAAATTTGGGCAAAGCGCGTGATAGATAATCCCGTCACTTAAAACTACTAAGAATCTCTGACTATAAAAATTTAATTGTTTACGTTTTGTCTCAAAATTATCTTGAGCTCTCTCATATTCGTTTCCGAATTTAGAAGTCTAGTTTCTCAGTAAACGACGTAACCAATAATTCCACAAAGCAAATATAATCCTTTAAACTGTGGCCCCCAACGGTTGTTGCAAAATGGTTTCTTGGGAAAAAAAAAAAAAAAAAAAAAAATAAAAAAATTTTCTATTCTTTTTGTCTACATTATGACACAAACTAATATTATAAGATACATTCGTGATTTTTAAAGTATTTTGTAAAAACATCTATATACATTTTATTGACTTAGTAATCATCTTAAAAGCTGAATAAAAAGTATTTAAGTACAAAGCTTCGTACGGTTGTATAGCATATTGAGCAGGGTTGTACGATAAATTCAGTGGTGTCTTTTCCAATTGGACGTAATTTAATGGAAAATAAACGGTCCTTTTTAATTAAGTACTTCGATCATCGATAGGATACGAATTCCTCTATGTGTGACTTATTCATCCACGAACCATTTTTTCGCAATGTGAAAAAGGAATACGTCAAGCTTATTGTAGTTAAAACCTTGATAAGTAAAATTGTGTCCCATTTCAAGCGGAATGTATTAATTTTTGCAAGAGAATTTTTGTATTGATAAACCCTTATATCGCGAAATCTATGTTTTCAAGGCGAAAATTTCCATAATATCTAAGGTAAGCAGGATTTTTTTATTAGATACACATTTCTTCATTAAACTTCGCATCCACCCCCCCCCCCCCCCACCCCCCCCCCCCCCCACCCCCCCCCCCCCCCACCCCCCCCCCCCCCCACCCCCCCCCCCCCCCACCCCCCCCCCCCCCCAATAATCCGTTTTGTTTACGTTTTCCAGTACATTTCCATACTATTTATAATATAGTTCTTTCCGATTAATTGGTTTAAAGTAAGAATGAAATTGTAGTAATTTGTAGTGTAGATTTTCTAGGCGATTACATCACATAGCTATGGTGGGAAGGGTTGATTCAATGTAAATGATGACTTGAATGATGAAACAATTAGAATACCTCTTCACCCAGATAATACTATATTTTGTAGTCTTGGTGTCTATGATGTCGAAACGATGTAAAGGTTTCATTTCGAGGTTCTTCGCCGATTTTATTGCGATCTCTTCAGACGAACATTGCTCTAGAGTCCAGAGTCTAGTCTGTGACAGCGTCAGATTCCTGACGTTGCACCAAGCGGGACGTGAAGTGGATCGAAACTCAACAGCTCTTAGTTGCAAAATGTTATTTGAACAGGTTTCGAAACCGGGCGAGGGATTTTACCTGTTTAAGATATACCTGTTTTAACTGTCGGAAATGTTGAAAACATTATTGTTTACTGAAACATTCTAAAATCAGAAATAAAAATCTGTGAAATCATGAATTATAGTTTTTGTGAATGTAATATTGTATCCCATATCAGTTGTAAGAGACATTAGTCTAATCCACATCTGGTACAGTACACCCTCAACACTGCAACGTCACATGATCGGAGGGAGGGAGGGAAATAGTGGCTCTCTTCATGTGACTACGTCTACGTTCATATACTGCCTTACAAGTTAATTTGAATGTAATACGAAAAATGCATTTTTTCATGAGGGATCAAATTAAATAACTTGTTTTCAAAGAAGTTGCTCAGTGAATATATAAAAACTCACACAAGCTCCTATGTAATTCTTTACAACTGAAGGCAAAAAAAATATAATAAAGTAAATTTTACAAAAGCCTGCCAGATGAATTCACCTCCATCACAGTTCCCGTTATTTATCAAGATCGCAGTCCTCCATCTCGAAAGAACTCAAAGTAGCAAGAATACTAAACCCCACATTACAGCTGGAAATTTTTAGTGATTGATGATGACGTCTCGTTTTAGTTCACCCTTACGTCTCATACCAGCTCATTCTGAAGTCTAACGACAGCTTCCTTTACGTCTTACGTCAGCTCACCCTTACGCCTCCCAGCTAACGACTTCTAAATGACGGCTTTTCTTATGTCTCACATCAATGACACGTAGGAGATAAGCAGAGTCGAAATAACTTATGTTTACATTCTGTACTCATGAGTGGTGCATCATATAAAAGATTGTTTTTCTGCATTTCTCCGGGTTTGTTTAATACTAGTGATATCTCTAATGGTTTTCGCTGACCAAACTTGTTTGCTTGCTATCAGCGAAGCCTATTTACTCGGAGGGCTCACAAAATGTCTGTAAATCTTGTCTGCACGACATCTCGAGAATGAACTGATCTATAGACTTGAAAATTTCCATTAAGCTTCATTTCTCTATAGGCAAGATCGAGTTGGATGGTCGTGCAGTTCACCGTATGGGGTTTGCCGAACATTTTAACAGTGGCTTTATAAGTAAATATGATAACAATGAAAATCACTTAACAAATATATTTGTAAACAAGCTGAGTGCAGAGATATATAAAAAGTAAAATAAAAATGTTTATTTATAAAAAAGTTTAAAAATGTTTTTGTAAAGCCATAAATTTAAAACTATTTGAGAAATAAACTTTAGCATGCACAAAAACTTAGTACTTGTCATGTTCTTCAAAATGAGATGATAAACAATAATATTGGTTCATTAGTTACAAAGTTATAAGACATTCAAAATCCCATGTATTTTTCTTAAAGAAAAACCTCAAACAATTCCAAAAAGGAGGTTGAATATGTATATATTTAAAAAAAGTATACCAGTGACAAACATTAGTCTAGGACCAAAGGAACCCTATATAAATCAATATATATATATATATATATATATATATATATATATATATATATATTCACTTCGGGTGTATGAATGCAGAATTGCTCTATTATAACAATTATTGGACTTCTTGGTATAAAATTTCCTTTAATATTTCGGCATTTGCCGTTTTCAAAAAGGTATGATAAAAAATAACACAGCAAACAAAATTAACATAAGTAAATAAATAAATAAAAAACCTATTTCTGCGTCTGTCAAAAGTCCTTTTCTGACTGATTATGCCTTGAAAACCTGCCTGAGAACTCTGTCTGTCTTTTCACAGGAAATCTCGAAAATAAAGTGAGATACATACAATTGATTTGGAATGCAACTTAAGTGAAGAAGTTGTGCAGTTGGTTGTGCTGTGCTGTAGTTTATGTTTTATTGGAGGGAGGTAACATGGATCCCAAATCACCTATGTGTGCCCACGCCACGACAGTAGCTGACCTAAACAATTGGCGGTGGGGGCGCCGATATTGCCGAGTCCAAAACGCCCACTGTGTGGTATTGCCGTAGCGTGGAGTAGGGGTAGCCCATTGTACGGTGGTTATCATAATTAGCTACGGCCAAAGGCAATCGATAATATCTCTTGTCATCTGACCAGCACAGAGCGTACGGTCTAAGGTTGTAAAATCGACCTGTAAAGTTAGACGGATCTATTTTGTGTCTAGATGTACTGGTTGTAGTCGAAGTAGTTTTTAAATTGGGTAAGGGACTAGGGCAGATTATTTGAGCTAGAAGGTTTAACGTAATATTGGAGCTATATTGGTGGTTTTATTCAGGGAAACCCCCTTTTTAGGAACTATTTATTTTGAGAGTTCTTTCAAATTAATATTGATTTGTAATTTTTAATACTCATTTAAGTAACCTGTAATGTTTATGCAAATTGTAAAAAATGTATTATTTTGGAATGAGATTGGCTTTTCTTTTATTACTTTCCGAACCCCTCTAAAAAAAAATAAGAAGTCCCTTCTGTGAACATAACTTTCAAGAAAGTAAAAACATTATAAAATGTAAAACTTCCTGTTTGGCTATTTGAAGTTTTGTATGTGCCCCTATTTTGCCGTAACCAAAATTGTTATCTTTTTTTCTTAACTAGTAAATGAGAAACCCCAAAATGGTGTACACAAAACATTGTGTCCAAGTGTAAAAGATTAGAGCATTGAACATTTTTATATCCTTGTTTGGAATTTAAATTGTTAACTTCACTTCGCTCTCGTAGTCTGTAACTGATCGACTTAAAATCAATAGTTAATTCAATATATTCGTTATATTGGATATTTTTAGTTTTATAATCGATTATACCCTAGTTTTGCCTGTAAAGTTGGATATGTTTTGTTAACATGTATATTCGTCGAAATAGTTTAGTTGTATTACATTAACGTATTTATAGCATTATTGTATGTTGACTATACAAACAGTATAAATTGTGTTGGTAGCAATTTTTTTAACTTTTATGCTGTAGAGGGACGAAGTTAAAGGGTAAAGTAATATACATTACCTTATTAGCATGTTTTAGTACACGGTGTAGATATTTATCAAAGCACCGTTGTTGAAGGAAGTGAGTTAATAGCATACTCCGCGAGGTATAAAGCATAAACTCCGAGCTCACATACAAGCTGTTCATTCTTTTTATAGAAGGTCAACTTTTAACAGGATTAACTCAACTGCAAAGAGGTGATGTAATCTAATGAAGGAGTGACTGACGATGTTTTCTCCGAGGCTAGTAGAGATTCTATTGATTGCGTGTAGCCCGAGGGTTGTGGGAGGGGTGGAAAGTGGTGGGGATAAACTGGGTCACCCTGGGGATGGTCCGACTGTTGGTAAATTTACCGTTTGTTAGCGTTGCCTTCACGCCCACGCACCCGCCTTGGCGCACGTGGCATTCTTCCTCCCTCCGCCGATTTGTGCGCTCCAGGTGAAACAAGGAGCTGGGCGCGAGGTTGTGATTTGATTTGGACAATGAATATTTATTTATAGGTTATAAAATAGTAGATTTGTTCATAGGTCCAATTGACTTTTAACTCATTAGTTTGGTGTTGGTTGTTTCTCGTTGAGAGGCCGTATAACGCATTAATCGCGTCCCTATATATGGAGTTTAGAGCAGACATAAGATTGGAAGTAGATTCTCAGCCGGTGGACTGTAGATAAGCTCTTTCTTGGGTTACGGCTAGTTTTATTGGATGGATTGTTGCGACGATCAGCTCATTGTTGGTTTTAACTACACTTCTACAGGAGTAAACAAGAACTGTTATCAGTGCTCTTGATGTGTTTCTCAGAAGACTGTCCCTCCAGAACAAGACGATGTTTGATAAAACAAAACACTTCATTCCATAAGGCAGGATGGTCATGAACAAAGGTTGCCTTCTGCAATTTCTGGAATAGCACTGGACTTCTTGGCAGCACATAAAAGATCCTGTTGATAAATTTGCGTACGTCATTTGAAGAGGGCGTAAGAGAAAATCTTGGTGGAAAAGAATGATATTATAGTATAACATCGATATCATAATATGCAACAAATGTTCCTAAAAGTTTTCACCATTCTCACTTCAAACAGGAGTATCGATCAATCAGATTGTACTTTTAGAACCTATAATATTTGATAAGTTTGTCAAAAGCCGACGGATAATAGTGTCGCTCGGTAAAAACAGTAATACAATTCTCCAAAGTGATCGCATGTATTCTGCTATTACATATTTTACCTATACTACTTAATAGGCTCGTAAAAGGACCCACTCACCAAAGAAGATCGAAGAAAGTAATGCCATTGCAAATTGATTTGAGATAGCCGTTGGTCGAGCAATCGAAGACGTCTGACTGGATCTGAGTTTCAAATAGCACAGGTTCTTATCCTGTCAGTGATTGTTGCACTTTTTGCCATTGCAATTGCAAATTGCATCCTTTGCTATGCTTGTCAAAAGACCACTGAGTTGTAGAGTGGAGGCTCTGAAAAATCAAGAGCATAATGTTTTTTTTAAATCAAAGACGTCAGTGAATGCTGCCTGCATTACCATTTCCTTGGATGAAGTAGATCCATCGAAGCATGCTCGCTTTTCACAGGACTGTTAAAATTCTCTAAAGAACAGGATGCTTGGCATCATTAACTCTTTCAGTGAAATTATCCTCAATATCCTGTGTTCTACCAAAGAGAGGGTCTCGCACGTCATTCTGGAAGTATTAAATATGAGCGAAGGATTAGAATATTTGTTCATCCAGGATAGTTTCAGTGGATCCCAGCAGTGGTGATTACAACGTAGGTACCACAATCAAGTTTTCACGGTGTTGGTGGATATAGTATTTCTGAAAATGCAAGATTGAAGTACGTCGCACCACGTTTAGCGTAAAAAACTTCGCTGAGGTTACATCCAAAGGTTCAAGTCTTACTCATTTCATTCTCAAGATGTCCTGTTGACAAAAAGACAGATCAGTCACAAACATTTACAGACTCGAGACAAATAGCAGAGAACTTTTGCCAACGTAGAGAGTGATAAGCTCAAAAAAACTCATAAATAGACGTGCACCATCATCGCACTCATTCTTATCTATGTAGAAATTAAATTTCATGCACAATTTAAAGTCTACAAATGTAATCTTCTTCGAGATATCTTGCTACTTGATATGACATATCTTGATGCACATTTTTGTCAGGTTTCATTAGCAATATTGAAATAACAAAGTCTTATTAAACTACATGTGTTAATATCAAATGTTAAAATATATAATTGTATTCAGTTTGTTTTGAAAATTTATTTATTCTGCTATTTTATTGATGCCATCATGGTTACTCATTTAAAAAAACATTTTTCGTTAACGCTTATTCAAATGCTATGGAGTGAGATGCAACATCATCGAACTAAAGTTGTTATATCTCTCTCAACATATCAGTTGGTCTCCTGAAAGTTATTGGTATAGAGGTTTCCAAATTATTATCCAATACAAATGAACAGAAATCTCCATTCTTTGTTTATTATTATCATATAAATACAAAACATTTCTCCATAAATTCTATTGCATTTTTTATTGTTAATGCATAATGCATAATTAACCATCGTTAATTCTCAATTCAAGACATACAGTTAACCAAATCTATAGGGACGTATAGTTTTAATTCAGTTTATACTGAACAAAAAACGAATAAAGCCAGACGATACGTGGAAATCGCTGAACCATTGGATGATGCAAATTTGTGTTTTCCTCATGAGTACTTCTATGTGTTGAAAACAACGGGGGTGGCGTAAAGAGTCCCAAGGGTTATATTTTGACGCTAAAAGTCAGAGTTCAGCAACTGCGGGGGTGGTGAGAAGGGTAGCGGGGAGAAGGGATAGAGGGTGTCTGATTGCAACTTTTGTTATTGGCTAACTCTTCCCACATGTCCATTTTCATGGCTGTGTGCCCACTCGAACTTTAAACCGAGCTTAATGCAGACAGGGGTTTTCCAGGAATAAATTGATTTTTTAATCAGTATGTATGTCTGGCGATTTAATAATATTTTCCATAATGGACCTCTATGCTGGGAATGAGGTTTAGTTGTATATCGTTCCTTTGTGTAATAAAGTTTCTCAATTCAAGTATTTTTGTGTTTCAACTCATTTTAGTGGGTAACGTGACTTTAATAATAAAACTCTCCTATGTGCTTCTAAAAATCGTTAAAAATGGTTTCAGAATTCGTCGTAATAAGTTTAATACTCACCCTTATTTTTAAAATATGCGGGGCAAAAGTATATACGAGGGCTGCGCCTCGTAACTTTAATTTTGACCATTCAAAAATTTACCACCCCAGTCTCTCACTCCGTACAGATCAGTTCAAACTCTCACGTTTTCCGTGCCACAATTTATAGTCCTGGACGATTTATATATCTCTTGTGTAAATAATATAACAAAAAGCTAAAAACTCACCTTTAAGTTAACTAAAATCGAAAAACTCTGCAAATAATTTAAGGTTTTCTTTTAGTAACATTATAGAGCTGTAGTTACTTAATTTGGAACCGGAACTTGTGTTTCAGAAAGAGTTCTTTTATATTACGTTAAAATATAAAACTCAGGCGGGAGACGAGTCTAGACATGTTATCAGTGAGAAGGTCAGCCAGCTTACTGTCTCACAAAGTTTAGAACTTGTCAACTGGCCGGGGTTTTAACTTACTGACAATCAGGCTACACATCAGTAACAAGACAGCACTCACTGTCAGAATATGCCGAGTGGGACGCGAGGTCAGACTTGTGTGTGAAAAGGTCAGCCAGCTTACTGTCTCACAAACGTTTAGAACTTGTCAACTGGCCGGGGTTAACTTACTGACAATCAGGCTACACATCAGTAACAAGACAGCACTCACTGTCAGAATATGCCGAGTGGGACGCGAGTTCAGACTTGTGTGTGAAAAGGTCAGCCAGCTTACTGTCTCACAACGTTTAGAACTTGTCAACTGGCCGGGTTTAACTTACTGACAATCAGGCTACACATCAGTAACAAGACAGCACTCACTGTCAGAATATGCCGAGTGGGACGCGAGTTCAGACTTGTGTGTGAAAAGGTCAGCCAGCTTACTGTCTCACAACGGATAGAACTTGTCAACTGGCCGGGTTTAACTTACTGACAATCAGGCTACACATCAGTAACAAGACAGTACTCACTGTCAGAATATGCCGAGTAGGACGCGAGTTCAGGCTTGTTGTGTGAAAAGGTCAGCCAGCTTACTGTCTCACAACGGATAGAACTTGTCAACTGGCCGGGTTTAACTTACTGACAATCAGGCTACACATCAGTAACAAGACAGCACTCACTGTCAGAATATGCCGAGTGGGACGTGAGTTCAGACTTGTGTGTGAAAAGGTCAGCCAGCTTACTGTCTCACAACGGATAGGACTTGTCAACTGGCCGGGGTTATCTCACTGACAAGACAGCAATCAACGTCAGAACATTCCGTGTTATACATATTTACTACATCACAGGTAGCACAGTGATATAGTAGGCCTAATTGAGTCTATCATGTAGTTAGGCATTACGGTGGATAGAACCAAGGGAAGGTGTGTTATATTGGTAATTTACAAATTGGTGTGATATTTTGTCATTATTGATACCGTACATTTGAAGGTACAATTGTTTTAATCAGCTAAAGAGATGCTGCTGTCAGACAATTTGTGGATGTACCGCAGCCCCGCAATCTGTGCTGCGGAACACCTGGTTGGGATGGTATCGCTGATATTATATCATCTTGTTGGTGCCCGCAATAATACGTTTGTGACATGTATTTCGCATTCAATAATTAAGCCATATGTGTAATACCCAGATATTGTATCCCTATGCCACACGTATGTAATGTAAAATCATCATGATATTTCAATATGACAGTCGCTCATGAATTCAATCTTATCTCTGTGTCGGAAGGGACATTTTAAATGAAAAGTTTACAGACAGTATAAGATTACCGCCAATACCTATACCGTGTTTACGCTGTTTTTGTATAGAGTATTCAACACACTTATATTAGGAGATATAGATAATACTGTTGGTAGTGTCAATGCCATAACATTAAAAGTAGCTCTGTAGTCTCTATATAACTTACTTGTAGTTAGTATATACTATTATACTATACTTAGATAAACCTTAGGGTATGGGTGTTAACTAAGACATTACAGATGGGAACGTGGTGTGAATTTATAATATTAACCACACATTCTGCAATACATCTATATACCAATTTTGAGATAGTTAAGAACTGAAAAGTTACATTGATCCGCAACGTTCCTTCATATAAATCATCATAATTATCACTAATTTTCTTTTGGCTTCTTAAATTAATTAAAATAAACTAAAGATGTCTTATTTTACCAGGTGAAGTTAGAGCTAAGTAAGAAGTTTACTACAAAATTAACACTTTAGGATTAAATTACTCTCATTAAAGAAAAATTTAGTCTAGGATTTTGACCGAGCAACTGAGATTAATACATTTAGGTCGACAATCTATGACTGATATTATTAATCTCAGTTTTGTATTTTCAAACTCAACATTCTTTCAAGTTCAACAAAGTGCATAAACACAAATTTATAGCTCTACATAGAAATTCAGTACATACTGTATTTTTATTTGTAAAAATATGGTTGTCGGCTACAACTAATTAATATAATTGTTAAAATAGTGAGTAAGGAACATTTTAGAGGACACTAACTGGTTTGAACTGTCAAAGATGGATAGGTGGAAAGGATATTACTGGAGTTGGTGGCACTTGTAGATATAAGGATGTTCTAACAAACTTTGCTCGTATGTTGTAGGTTTGTTTCAATAAAACGTTGATTGACTAATAGAATATATATTTATGTCAGGAGTTCCTTACTAAACCGAGCGAACAACTAATGCACAAGCGGGAGTGTATAGCGAGCTGTATTGTGTTGCTTTGACTTTGAGCTCGGCCAGACAAAGAAACGTTTGCGTTGCCCGGTTCACTTCCAGCTCTATAACCGCTTTTGTCCCGGTACTTGATGTGAAGTCGTGCATACTCATGGGGGGGACCTTACTAGTTGTGTCAACTGTTTATTAACCATTACACTGTGATACACTGCTTTTTTAGGGATGGTCTCTGCAGTTATTTAACTTCAATTAATTACTTCATTTGTTACTTCATCTGATTTTAAAAACGTCAAAACAGCGAAACGTTTTTTGGCAAATATACACTTATTATTATTATTTTCTTATTTTTTAAATGTTTATAAAGCTTTCGTCTAGTTTTAAAAAAATACGATAGAATACACCACACGATGTGCAGCGTGGATATGCTGAGGTTACGCACAACATTTCAAATTCACAGCTACATTTGTTACAATGTCGCATTTTAAAATTTCATAATTATGATTCAAACTGTGTGGTTACAAATTTATGCATTCTGCAATTTTCTTGTTGCCACCATGGTTACCCGAAAGACCAATGTTCACTAACGCTCGGCTAAAGTCCATGGAGTGATATGATCTAGTCTAAATATAAATGAAGGTTCATGAAAAATTTCAAGTCTGCAGGTCAGTTTGTATGCGATATATCGTGTGGACAGACAGATATATCAGGTTAATATTTACAGCCCACTTCGCTTAACGTTCGTCCAGTAGCGACAACTTTCTAAAGCAGGCATACAAACATATGGGGGTTTGACATCGTTGTCTAAAATTTCGTCGCCTATATTTCCTAAAAATTGAAGAGAATTGGATATTTTATATAAGCCTACAATTAGGGTTTTGTTTTTAAAATCTCCCTAAGTAATTAAATCACGTTTTACTTAGTTTACAAGGAAATTCTTCTATTTATATCACTATATGGCAGGTTTGTAGAACTTAACGCTTCCTAAAACACCTGTAATATCCACTCTGAACTTTACAACGTGCTGTTTAATAATGAGATATAATCCTCTTTGTACCAAAAAAGCCGGACGGATTTCTAGCTCTGCCGTATTAATGCTTGTCTTCAGTTAAGTTTAATTATAATTTTTGTATTTGCTTACATCGAAGGCTATAATTGTATTTAGAGTGATTAAAGTTATTGTGATATTTATTTTTGCTCTGTTCAGTTCAGATATTTAATAGCAGCACTTTAAAACTTTAAAGTGAAATTAAAACTCAACCAAAAACAGATTGGCTACAGGAAGGGAAGGCCAGATCCTTTGACTCCCACTTTACCCTTTCTTAAAAGAGTATTAGATGTGTATGAACAACTTGACAAGTGGACACAATTTGAACAGTAACTGGATTTGCTAGCTTTGCTATTTTACCAAGCTAAGATCGATGCTTTCTACAATTGGTATTAAATAAAAGTGTTATTAAAACAGTATTAGATATTTCATTGAAGGAAGAGCTCTTCTTATAGAAAAACTATTTTCTGTTATTTGACAAAAGAAAACTTACATTTATTCAATAATTTAATTTTTTCACAGAGACCTTTCGACACACCTGACGATGGCACCTTTTATGTCGAAAGGCATCGTGTGAAAAAAATAAATTATTGAATAATTGTGAGTTTTCTTTTATCATATAACAAAAAACAGTGTTAGATATGTATGAATGACTTGACAAGTGGACACAAGTTGAACAGACATTGGTCCAGACAGGATTTGCGACTTTTGCTATTTTACCAAGCTAAGATCGATGTTTTCTGCAAGTGTTGTTGAATAATGGCCCAAAGAACAGTGGCAACCAAGGAGGCCTTAAACCTTCAGTTTTATTTAAACTCCGAACCATGAGGACTTCGATCTCGACTATATTAGTCGGCTAGTGAAGTGCGGTCTCCAATATCCCATCCTATGTGTGCATCACTGTAAATTCGTCTGTGACAATGGTTTAACATTGTCTCAAACTATTCAATATCTAAGTAGCTTTGTATCATTAGTCCCTGCCTGAGTAATTTGCACTCGAGAAGTCCAACTCTTGAACAAACCTACAGACAGACTTTAAGAATTAGGATTACAAGTGTGAGCCGAACAAATGGGAAACCTTTCCCATAAAAATATTCGCGACGTGTGTGGAGTCAGGAGAAGTTTAGTTCAGTTATAAAGTTGGAACTCCTGAGTGCTTGTAGAGAGAGAATGTTGAGGAAGTTTTGTGTGTTGAGGACTGTCGCTGTCGTAACTCAAGTTACTACGGAGCACTCACTTAATTGCTGCCGGTAAGTTGAGTACGGGTGTGTTTCTAATTATTAAGAAAGAAAGAAAAGAATTTACTTTCTCACTCTAACACAAAGATCATAGATCTTAATATATCACACATCGGGTATTCTACATGACTTTAATAATGACTAGAATAAATGTCCAAAATCATATATTCATAAATAATAACATAAATATTTCTTTAAAATTGAAGAATACAACATATAATAAAACTAAAAGATTATTACTACATTTTACATATTTTTACAGATAGATGAAAAAATTTAGGGCCTCAAAGACTAAGCCTGATTTGAGGTTCCGGTATGTGAACACTAGGTTTAAAAATAATATCATCGCTCAAAATGGAAGTTATTATACAAAGTTGATAATTAATACTTTTCTTTAAAAGCCCTAGCTAAACAAAAGGTACATTACGTTATCCCTTACATTATAATGTAATAGGATTAATCAATTAATACAGATTAACTTAAAAATGTAAAATGAGTTTAAAAAAATATTTTTATTTTACCTACCTTTTGTCTTTAAATTACAATGTAATTTACTATATATATTTTTCTATAACAATCATTCATTTGTGTAAGGAGTTGTAGGAATTTCATTTAAAAGGAATTTTATGAAAGTATAAAATGTGTATTAAGATAAAAATAACTTTTAAAAGTAAAACATTAGTATATTTTTTACCCACTCTCATTATTTAATGCATTTGCATTTACTGTAGATTTATTTCTAGTACTGTGGAGTATAAGTACAACTGACTGTGGAAGGTATTGTGTCAGTATGTTTTATGTAATTGTGATATTTATAATTACGTTATATTTCTTCTTTAAATTGTAGAAAACAAAATTTACGTTGAACATGCTTTTTAATTTTACAGACCTCCATATTTATTTAATACCGGTAGAAATTTACTTTCGGAACGAATGGCGATTCGTTGTATTTAAAAAAAGGCAGTTCGTTTTAAATAATATGGTGAAATATGTGTTCTTAATGTTTTTATCTTATCAAGTTGTACAACCTTTGAGGAATTATTTTAGAGGAACTAGTTAAATTGTTTAATGTGCTACAAGAAAAGTCATCGTATAAGTTTCATGCGTTCCAATCAATAACACCCCGTTAAGTACAATTGTAGAAATATGAATATCTGACGCGTGTTTATTAATTTCGGATTCTTATAAAAGTTAAGGATACTGTATTTTTTCAATGTAACGTTCTAAGCCCACAATAAAACATGAAATGTTTATTTCAATCTGGACTCTGTGCTATTTATGTAATCCAACGACTTGAGGGTTGATTCCAGCTTACGGTTTAGATTCTATCTGTCTGTCTACCTGATGACCGCTCTAAAGCTACGTTTTCCTAGCTCCGCGACTGGGCTTGCTCCGTGCTACGTAATTAAGGCCAAGTGCGCAGCGTGTTTAGTTGAAGCACACTTAAATACTGCGCAGCGCAAAAGTGTTTTCCTAGGATTTGTCATTTTACGCAGCGTAACGCGCGACTTAAACTCTCTGCTCGTTTCAGTTTCATCTTTAGAAGAAATGTACAGTTTTTCATTGATATGGACCGGAAAAGGAATGTTTTCGCAAAGTTATTGGTCTTCGCAGACGAGGAAATGGACGAGGATGTCGACATTGCTGTTACTCTTTTATAAAATTTTATACAATTCAATTTTTTCAGGTTTCTGTCTACGGGAGAATCATACCGATCATTGGCTTTCCACTACAGAATTTCTGCGTCTACAATATCAAATTTTATCCCAGACGTTTTTTACAGTTGTCAAGGACAAAATAGAACATGTGCATTTGCCAACACCATCGGAGATTGATTGGAAACAGAAAGCCGAAGAATTCTGGGTTAACTGAGATTTCCCAAATTGTATATCTGTAATAAGACGGAAAACACGTTAGGATAGTTGCACCAGCTCATTCAGGATACCTTTTTCACAATTTTAAGAACTTTTTATCAATTGTATTGTTTGCTATGGCTGACGCAAACTGCAAATTTGTACTGATCAATGTCGGAGCATACGGCAAAGAAGGAGATGCTGGAATCTTAAGAAAGTCTAAAATGGGGAAATTGATTCAAGAAGGAACTATTTTCCCACCTCCTGAAAAAACCTACCTTCTTCTGAAATTAAGCTACCATTTGTTGCAGTAGGAGATGAAGCATTTAAGCTGGGTAATCATGTCATGAAACCCTAAACGCACAAACAAGCAATCGCATATGTTCATAAACGCCACTTTAACTACGCTACTTGTCGTGCTGGAAGAATAACTGAAAATTCATTTTGTATTTTGTCACATTTTCAGAATGTTTTTCACACCGATAAACTTGAAACCAGAAACAGTCGACTTAGTCATATTCTTAAGTTGCTGTCTTCATAACTGGATCAGGGATGACTTTATTACACGCAACCCCAAAGGACTAGTGACTCATCCGCAGTACGAACTTCCTACACAAAACATGATCCCTTTGGCTTATGTCGGAGGCTATGCTAAAGCAGAAGAGTTTAAAGTAAGAAGCAGTTTTACTGATTACTTTAATGGAGCTTACTACTCAAATAAAATAAAAGCTCTTTATCAGAAAAAACATTGTAATGTGAGCAAACTTTGTAGCTTAATAATTAAGGGGTAGAGAGTTTATTTATTTTAATGTTCATTACCTCAGGTTTAAAAAGTCCAAATTTAAAGATTTGTATTACCATCAGTAGAACTTGTACATTATCTCATCTGTTCACTATAAGTATTAATTTTAATTCATTTAAATTTGTTCAAGTTGACATGAAAGTGTATATAATAATAATAATATACACACAGTCCTCAGCCCTGCTGCGCGGTGCGTGATTGACTGCTCTCGAGGCAGTGCTCCCAGTCGCGCAGCAAAGACCACGCAGCGCGGTTAAGGCTTAAGCACGCAACGCGTAGCTAGGAAAACACCTCCATTGGTTTACAGAGAACCGGTGATTTCGTCAGTTACGGAGCACGGAGCACGCAGCGCAAAAAGCCCAGTCGCGGAGCTAGGAAAACGTAGCTTAATCTTCGGGTGCGTTGTTTAGTGACAAACAAATGTAATTTTAATATCGAAAGTGGGTTTCAGCAACGCAATAGTATATAAACGCCGGAAGACATAAGATTCAGACTCCACAAAACATTTATCTCGTCCCCCATTCACATTCCTTACAAACCTTCATTACTCCATATACTTTTTATAACCGTCCGTCCGTATACTTTCATGGGAATGTCTGTTAGCATGCTGTCGACTACTGGATACCGTCTTCATGAATGAATGAAAACATTCTTTATTAAAGAGGCGGAGTTAGGGCTATCAAGCCCACTCTACCACTGAAATATTGTATACAGTAAATTTACAATAGTTTGATACCATTATGGTAAATTATTAACTTATTCTTTAAATAGAAAATAACACAAATGCTTAACCTATACAAAATTAAATTAACTAAAGTAAAAATCTATATATTGAAATGAATTCAACGCTTATAATACAAATAAAAAACTTTATACATATTATGATAAATACAAGAAAATTCAAAATTAAGTGCAACAACATTCAATCACTCTTAACACACCGATTGACCACATGACCGCAACAAGCAGCACCACCTCTAGTACTTGATCCTAGTCGTATAAGAATAATGTTGAATCTCAAGCACTTTACTTACGGGTGAAGTATTATGGAGGCTGTCTCGTTTTAAAGGTATGGGTAATGCTCATCGTAACTCATTTTAGTACTTTTATTATTAACTAGCAATTTTGTAGGACTTGCACGTGTATGAGCACTGCTGTTTCGAGTTTAATTCTATTTCCGACGCTAATATTGAGTTTGTCTCTAAACGCGATCAAGAAGATGCGTCAAAATGTGTATATTTATGGCGATTGTAATTTACTTCGTTCTTAGTTTCCATAGCTGATTTTTCCGTGTTTTTTGATCAAGAAGATATACATCACAGATCAGAGAAGCCTACTTCTGTCAGAAGAATACTAATAGTTTATAACAGTATTTACATTTAAAGTCAAAGATAGATAGTAACTTTGTTTATCATATCTAATAGTTAATATTTGCTAAAACTGTACATTTAAAATTTAAATACCAATGACACTATTACGTCTTTGTTTCTTTATAAGCTGAAAATATCTTTAATATTGTAGAATATATAGAGCTGGAATTGGTACCTAAAAAGCACAGTCCACCGAACTTTTATTAACCATAGTTCTTGCCGACCGCTTCAAAGGGAGTTTGCGAAGTCAAATTCTGACCGTCTTATGTTTTACGACATTTTCTTAGGTAGATGAGTACTTACCTAATCATTGAAATCTAAAAATGGCGTAAAAACTAATGGTTACTCCTTAGAGAGTTTACACACTATAAATATAAAAAATTGAAAATAGTGGTTCAATTAATTAAACATACGGTTGTGCTGTCATAAAACAATGTTTATACAGAACAGTTGATTACATTTGAAAGTGTCTTTCAATTAGTATTTCGCAACATTAGATACCAAGAAGGGATTTTTTACTACTCTAAAGACCATTAATGCGTAGCCCGTAGGAGATTTCGAAACAAGAATAAGCATATATTCATCCCAGATACCCTAAGAATGTCCATGTACAATTTCAGTACAATCGGTTGAATAGTTTACGCGTGAAAGCAAAACAAACAAATGAAGTCACTGTCACATGTATAATATTATTAGGATGTTACTTTATGATTGATATAGCTCACATAATTCTGTGACCAAAAATGGAGGCGTAATTTTGTTTTAAGCTAACGATTAATTATTATTATTCTTATTGTGGATAAAATTCCATCGATATACACTTCGATATATATATATATATATATATATATATATATATATATATATCAAACTCAATTTGTTTTACCAGAGTCGTCTCTTAACTGATGGCTAATTTTTCCAAACAGTTGAAAAGATATTAAGTACTTTCTGTTCCAAATAATGTGCTTTTCAAATTAGATAACGTGCATTGGAAACACATAAAACATAACAGCCCAGTAATGGCGCATTTTACTACTTTGCCCACCATTGTTGGCCGCCTAAACACAGCACATTTCAGCAATAGTGCCGAAAGTGGTCTTTTCAGATACGCCACCGAGTTTTCCGTGCGAGGCGACAGCCGAGCGGGGAAATTCGATCAAGGACCGGAAAACACTTTAGGTGCGAGTAATAAGCGATACTCTCCCGCACACTATAAATAATAATTAACAATAATAAAAGACAATATTTATGAATGAAAGTTTATACGACTTGGCATAGTTTTCATTATTATTAATTGTAATGTTAATTGCTTTGTTGAGCCACTTATTCTGTAGGATCTGAAGTGTTTTATTTGTTTTATTAACTCACATCTGCCTGTAGAGTATTGTTACCATGAAAATGCCAATATTTAAGAGATTTTTTTTTTTTTTGAGTTAATTCACTATCTTCTTCAGACACATCACAAGTAAAGTTAAAATTTTACTCGCCTCGCTATCGAAAGGCCTCACAAAAAATAAAATGTATTAAATATTGGTTTTATGTTTTCATGTAAGTTAACAGTAACAAATATAAGCTCCATCTACAGCACTGTAGAGTATTGTTACCATGATACCTAAAGACAGTTAGTTAATTCACTATAACGAGGTGTCATATATACTCGTATGTATCAATAGGATTATTTTGGGTAAGAATGTTTTATGCAATTACATGTCTACTAATGATATCAAGTGCAACTGCTCTTGGAATCAATGACTAATATCAAAAGGAAAATAATCTTTAGCAGTTTTTGCAATTTAAGGCCTGGAATAGCCACTTCAGGTACTCAAAACCAGTTCAGTGTCGTTACAGTGGGATGATATATAATTTAATTTCAATCGTTGGATATAAATTCTGAATGCATCGAAATCCATCTTACTATCTACGTATCAAATAATTAAATCAGAATTGTATAATACGTATCTAGTAATGATTAATTGAGATCTATATTTCATACTTTTGTATAGGAAGGTAACATAACAATATTTAAAATTAGATATAAAAGTGTAAATATTTAAATCTTACTAAATTAATCCTTCATGTAGTTTAAAGCACAATTACATATGCCGAAATAAGGTTTCTATTAGAAATACAACACTTATGCTAGGGTCAGTAGTTTTTACAAATGTTAGTGCAAGGAATGGAATAATTCATTTTGCGATCACATTACGCTCAAAAATTTAATTGTTATACGAAGCGGTTTTAGGGTAGGCCTACGCGGGTGGCATGTTTCATTCACTACTAGACTATTTTCAAACTAAATACCACTTCCTTACTTCAAATATTTATTTCAAATAAGCATGTAATGCTTAGGCCACTAAAATTTACCTTCCAAACGCAGATTCTTTCGTTTTGGTAATGATTTATTAATTTATCATGATCAAACGTAGCAAAACAAGTAAAATAACTTTTTTAAGGAGTATTTTATGGGGAAAATCAATGTAAAAAGATCCATCTTCTGCTATGGTGAAAGTGTATACAAAGCTAAGGAAAACCCAAAACTATGTAAACATAACCTTGAAAGAGCTGCGTGAAGGGAGAAGCAAGTTAGATGTGGGAGTACTAGCCAGATACTATATAAAATACTATCCAGTACATTACGAATATTGCAGTATTGTACAATACAATATCGACGGAGGGAATTGTTAGCTTTATAATAAATATTTCCCCTAACCGTTGCTTTGCGGAACACATTGACTGGAGTATCATGTAGGGGAACGATGATGGGATGATGTGATAAGGGACAGGATGCCATGCAGGGCGATGACAAGGAACGGCCAATTTCCCGACAGTTGCCCGTCCCCTTCCCCAGGGTGACCTAGTTTATCCCACCCCTTCCATACACACCCCAGGCAACACACAATCAATAGCACACCACTGTTCTGCGTGAAAACACCGGCCTCATGTTGATATTAGGTTTAATCTTTCCCTTATCCTTCCCCAGCATGACCTAGTTTATCCCACCCCTTCCATACACACCCCAGGCAACACACAATCAATAGCACACCACTGTTCTGCGTGAAAACATCAGCATCACATTGATATTAGGTTTAATCTTTCCCTTATCCTTCCCCAGCATGACCTAGTTTATCCCATCCCTTCCATACACACCCCAGGCAACACACAATCAATAGCACACCACTGTTATGGGTGAAAACATCGGCCCCGCGTTGATATTAGGTTTAATCGTTTCCCTTACCCTTCCCCAGAGTGACCTAGTTTATCCCACCCCTTCCATACACACCCCAGGCAACACACAATCAATAGCACACCACTGTTCTGCGTGAACGCATCAGCATCACATTGATATTAGGTTTAATCGTTTTCCTTACCCTTCCCCAGGGTGACCTAGTTTATCCCACCCCTTCCATACACACCCCAAGCAACACACACTCAATAGCACACCACTGTTCTGCGTGAAAACATCGGCCTCATATTGATATTATATATAATCGCTCCCTGTCTGATACTAGCTTTGGCAAAAATGTTGTGTTTTGTCAATAGTACTCCGAATGGCTACGAAGGATCATTTTGAGTTACTCATTCAGATTTTCTTTTCCCCAATAAGTTTTCTAGTTTAGGGATTCTGTTTATTTATAGTTGGCAGTTAATTGTCGACCTTTTTGTTAATTTTATTCTATATACATCTTAATTTTGTTATTTTTCCTTTGCAGAATTTTGCATATGTAAAACATGTATTTTCCTATATTTCGTTTCCTTTTAATCATTCAATTAATACCGAACACTTATTTGTGCAAGAAAGTATTTGTAGAGGTGTTGGGTGCTGTATGATTCGATTTCTGTTTTAATCGTTTTTCTTTACCGATCAGATTTTTTAATGGATCCAAGTGAACGCGCTTTACGACATTAAAGAATGTTTGACATCATTGATTCCGATTCAAAATAGAAGTGGATCAGTTGGTGATCCATCCCAATGGCACCTCTGCTATTATAGTTGAAACCGAATCCGCCATATTGGTCTGGCAAATTGCCCTCATGTCGCGTAATGTCCTGTATCCGTATCTGCTGTCAACAAAATTCATTATTTATTCCTATCGATATTTATTATTTCATGTATTATTTAAATCGATTCGTTTTTCTATTTAATTAATGTATTGATGGTTTCTGTTAGTTTTACTCCAGGTAGGCTAGTTAGTTTCCTTCCAATTTTGGAGTAATATTTTGAAATACTTGAAATAAATACTCGTATATTGTTGCATATTGTGTTGTCTCAACTTGTTAGCTAGACTATTATTTATCATGGTATTACTCGATAGTTTATAGTTGTTTACTTTGATAATTATTTATCAATATTGTTTGTATTTCCAAATTTTCGTACAAATTGTGTGTATAACGTGGAAAGAAATACAGATTCCTACATAACACGGAAAGCAATATTATTAAACGTAGAGGGATAAATCACCTCTTCATATCCCACACAGAAACTTGATGACCTATCGCGACTCTGGCATAAAGTGTGAGAGGACTGCCATCTTGGTCTGGCAGTGGGGGTTTCACTTAACAGTCTGTTTATCCTACTCATATTCAGTGCTCTATTTGATTACCAGAAGTGTTCTTTGTTTAAAGTTTGTTTTTGACGGATACGAGAAATCTATAACACTACGTTTCGAGATCTGCAATCTGATCCCTTCGTCACATGGATAAATAACCTAATACATAACTACAATCTTGTTTAAAATAAGAGACGCTGTGACACGCAACAGTCAGGAATCTGTGTCAATCTCATGTTGTGTGTCAACACCAAGTACACCGTCTCTAAAACACGTACTTAATAAAAACAAAACACTATTATTAAAACTGAACAAAAGAATACAGGTCACAGTAGGTCTGCACTGAATGATAAACCACAAAGAACTGTCCAAAAGGCAATAGTAAAAGAAACGGGAATGGTGGACCTTTTTTATTATTGGTTAATTCTAGACGGACCTCTCAAAACCATGCGGTTAATCCGCATTAGTTTATTAGAAATCTTTGAAGTGTTTGATACTTTAGGGATTTTATACTAGAATTGATGTCGATTCTACGAGTATTTGCAATGAGGATAAATGTGGAGGACCTCATTGTTCCACGAACAGTCCATACGACACCCAACACTGGTCAAAGTGGAACAATGAGGATATACTCCCCAGGCTGTAAGTAAACATATCTGTTTACATCCAGAGTGAGAGTCACGTGTGTCTATTTCAGGGGATAATGTGCCCGTTCACTGTTGTAGTTTGTTTGTTTGTTTATGTTTTCCGAGGGCGATTGTACTAAACATATCTGTCCAAGGAGGAACTGTATTCATCTGATAGCAGCAGCAGTTCTGAATTACTGAGTAGAATAATTGCCCTTACTCAAGAACTTAACACATTTTTTAAACTCGTCCACTGCTCTGAAAATCAATACAGAATTACTTGTGAACTGAAAAAAGTCGTAGCAATTTGTCATCCACTAATAGATTTCTACCTGTTTTTTGTGTTAACGTTTTGTAAAGTCAGTAGAGCAACACCCTTGATTCAATGTTTGAGTAACGGAATGTTGTGTGTAGAAACCATGTCGCATGTTGAGCCCTGATGTTCTAGCGAGGTCTTATATTACAATAGTAAATCAAAAGTATCGATACCCGTATTAAAACTGTTAGAGGGTGCACCCAAAAAATCTAAACTTAATACATAGTTAAATGGTATATGGCAGCTTTTTGGTTCCTACCATAGTTGTGCTTATGGCCCCGAATCTCGTCCCCTGTTGGTGGGACAAATTAACAATTTTTTTCATGTAAACCCCTTCAATTTGCACTTTTTGTTAAAGGCCTTTATGGAAGAAACTAAACAGTGAAACAGAGATCGCTATCTCCATGCCAATATAAAATGGCGGCTAGTTCAAGTTTAAAATATCCTTACTCTAAGCATTTCTTTACAGAAAATTTTAAATTAAGTATTGACATTGAGTTTCGATGAACTTAAAAAGTGTAATAAAATGTTTATTCGTCGTAATTAAACACAAGGGTTTTTACTAGAATCAAAATGTATTTGGGTTACTAACTTCAGTTTTTTTTTATAACAATAACTGCTCAAACTCTTCCCCTACGACGCGATAGTGTGACATGCTACTCTGGCGTTAAATCTGTAAACGGCAAGTAGGATAAATTCCCGTGGCATTCATTGACATTTTCGGAAGGAATTCTTATTTTCATTATTAAGAAATGTTTACAAACATAAACAAAATGTGTGAAACAAAACAGTTGGGTGGGCTTTTGGAATAAATAAATTCAAATCCCTTTTCGTTCGTAAAACCCGTCAGGAGCGTAATATATTGTTCCAAGATCGGGCTGAAAAGTAGATAGGTAGAAAGTTTGTAGAAATATGTCTACTTCGTATTCCTCCTTTTCCCTTTTCTCCATACATTCCTGAATTATGTTTTGATATGATTTATAGTGAGATTGTTTGAAGCGAATCTAGTTTAAAGCTGAAGAAAGATACACTAGCCATCATTTTGACATCATTACTATGTCAACGCAACAATGCAAGAAGGACTATATATCAGACTAAAGTAATAGTTATGTTTTTATACAATAAATTATAAGATACACATAGCATTTCCGAAAGTGAAACACTGTTACAAGGCTGACGGCTGTCAATAATGTATCATCATGACGCGGTTAGGTAGCCAATATAATATTTACTACCAATATATTACGTCACTTGAAATAATCAGATGCGTTAAATGTAGTACACCATTAAATTGAAAAACAAACAAGCCCCAATGAATGTATGCTGGTTTAAATCGTTGAGTTTATCAAAATATTTATTAGTTCGCTAATTATTGTTGTTGAATTGGTGTACTAACTAGCAAGACCAGTAACGTCGTTATTTTCCGTATTGTATTGTATCGAGGCAGTATTTACATGAAACTGACGTTATCGTCTACATTTGTCAAACCTGGTATGTATTTTTAAAGCGCAATTTATATTTCTATCTATTTATGATAACATAATGGTATGACATTGGCTTTTTTAAAGTGTTATCGATTTTTCGTAAAACACCATTTAGTTTTTAATTAATAATTGTGGGTGGTAAAAACGTTTCATAAATTAAATAGTTACACCTCCATATTATAAGAACCATTAGGTAATAAAACTCAAAGGAATTAATTATTATGGTCTGTTTTCTCGATGGTATTTGTAGAACTGTAAGTTTGTCAGAGTAGACAAACCAGTTTGTAGAACTGGAAGACTAGTGCACCTACAGTGCAGTTGAGCTGGAATTGCGATAGTTTCTTTCCGAGTGTCGCAGCTTAAACTCGATACTAAGGTTGCTAGTGAGGCCTCCCTTCGGAGCCTACTTGACATTTCTGTCCAGCATCCCCCTCCACCCCAGACAGCGACACTCGAGAGATCCATAAGTTACCAAAGTTACCTCGCCGTGAACGTTGGTTAACCTCTCCGTCATCTAGCATTCATTTGCTCTCAAATACATAGTTATTGTTGTGCATAATTTGAAGACAAGGTGTGTTTTTAATTTTCCTCCGAATTTCCTTTTCTTTAAAATATATGACATCGTGTGATGTCACAATACTGGCATAACTCGATGTGTCACTGTTGACGAAAGTTATTTAACTACTAATTGATGGGTATACTAACGTTTTTCACTGACTAAACTCAGTTGTTAAGTTGGTATTATAATTACTTTATATGTTACAATAATTGCCGTATGTCTAATTGATTTCTGGGTTTTGGTTAAATCTTCACAGTCTTCTTAATCGGTTTGTACGTTATTATAATCACTGATCGTATGAAACATTATCTAAAAATGGCAGTTATATTGCAACTTGCACTGTGTGTAATAGCAATTGGGTACCCCAAATATTACATCACTATAGGATATTGGAGGGGAACTACTTTAGTACATCTGCATGTGGTTAAGGTGCTAGGGCCTAGGTATGAGACTTTGGTTCGGCTAAAAACTAGTCCGATTAAATATGGGATACCAGTATATGGTTAAAAAAACACGAGGCGACCCGCATAAGAAAATCAATATGTTTATGAAAACTTGATACATTCCCATATGCCACCAATGCGGATATTATCAAAGACAAGTACGTTGCCGTCAGGTGACGCTATAAAATGTTGTTTCTATACATTGTGTATAGAACATTTTTACACCATTTCCATTTTTTGTGATCTGGCCAATTAGCAAACACCACAATGCCAGTTCATTGCAATAAATTCGTAGTTGTTTGCAACACCACTGGGTAAATCAAGAAATCTTTTGTCGCCAATGTCCATTCAGAAATCGATGTGCGTGAAACTGTACGTAGCAGTGTGTGGAATTCAATATGGTAAACCCATTCATTACTAAAATATAGTCTGACAAACATTAAAACTGAGAAGTAATGGTATAAAAGGTTTATCAGGTTAATACCAGAAGTGTTACACCGTCTGATGGCTAATTTTACAAAGCAATTTCATCTAAATTGACAAAGCATTGTAGTTTTGATAAAGCACATAATTCCTCCGGAAGGTAATGATACGGAATAAGTAGACAAGGATCTTGTGATAGATTGTTTGAGACATCTGACAGAGTCTGGTCTCTGTGGGAGGTTGTGCGGTTGTTGATGGCATCTCAAACGTTTCCATCAGAGATGTCCCTGTCGTGTCTCAAGGGAGGTCTTCCCCGTGATGACGTTTATTTAGCGGAAAACTCAGAGCAATAAGTTAAAGCGGCTAGGAGTGGGTTGCTCTCAATTTGCGGAAAGCTTTATCCTTCATTGTGAAGCGAGACATCTGACAGAGTCTGGTTTCCTTGGGAGGTTGTGCGGTTGTTGATGGCATCTCAAACGTTTCCATCAGAGATGTCCCTGTCGTGTCTCAAGGGAGGTCTTCCCCGTGATGACGTTTATTTAGCGGAAAACTCAGAGCATTAAGTTAAAGCGGCTAGGAGTGGGTTGCTCTCAATTTGCGGAAAGCTTTATCCTTCATTGTGAAGCGAGACATCTGACAGAGTCTGGTCTCCGTGGGAGGTTGTGCGGTTGTTGATGGCATCTCAAACGTTTCCATCAGAGATGTCCCTGTCGTGTCTCAAGGGAGGTCTTCCCCGTGATGACGTTTATTTAGCGGAAAACTCAGAGCAATAAGTTAAAGCGGCTAGGAGTGGGTTGCTCTCAATTTTTGGAAAGCTTTATCCTTCATTGTGAGGCGAGACATCTGACAGAGTCTGGTCTCCGTGGGAGGTTGTGCGGTTGTTGATGGCATCTCAAACGTTTCCATCAGAGACGTCCCTGTTGTGTCTCAAGGGAGGTTTTCCCCGTGATGACGTTTATTTAGCGGAAAACTCAGAGTAATAAGTTAGAGCGGCTAGGAGTGGGTTGCTCTCAATTTGCGGAAAGCTTTATCCTTCATTGTGAGGCGAGACGTCGGACAATCTGTGTAATAGCCCCCTCTGTGCCCTGTAGTGGTGTAAGCTGGCGTTTCTTTTCTGTCCCTCGCTTAATTAAAGTAGTTTCCCAAAAGAAATTCAGTGCGTAAATTTAACATGTTAAGAGAAAGTAACCGATTTAATGTATTCTTAAATTTCAACAGATGTGGGTATGAGAACTAAACGTATAAATTGAAGGCGAAGTTGTAACAGTTTAACGTCAAATGACCGACATATTTGTTGTGTATTATGTTGTATGTCGTTGTATTCACTTGTTTAACGTATGCTCTTATATAAGGAAACTAAAAAGATAAGTCGTGGGTAAGTGGTAAAGGTTACGTTTCAAACAAGGGGTAAGTTTAAAGTATGTGACGTGTCTTTCGGAACAATTGTTTACAACATAGAGAGGTGTAAAATAATTCTAGAACATAGTTTTTTATACTTTACACCGCCCAGCAACACAAGCAAAGACGCTGGAAGAATGGTTATGAGTATTACAAAACATGCATGAACATTAATATTACGGACAGAAAGTTATTGTTGAATTGACGTTGCCACCAACTAGCTAAACTCTATAAAGCCGAGGTAATGTTTGGTTGGGGTAAAAGTTTCTTATGTGGTCGTAAAAACACGAGTAACAAATATATGTATGATTTACAATGTTCAACTGGGGATTCGGCTCTGAACTGAAATTGTTGTCACCATACCCCTAGGTCTATATTAGGGTTTAGCTGAGAAAATATTTGTTCGGCGCAAGTAAAAAAATGGAGATTATCTATTGGTGAATAACTGCAATATTGAACTGGAGCATGGCTCTGAGCTGATATTGTTGCCACCACTCCATTGTAGCTGAGTAAATATTTATATGGTGCAGGCAAACACTTGGATTATAGTGTATCGATTTGTAACGTGCACTGGTTCATGGCTCTGAGCTGAAATCGTTGCCACCGTCCCTCCAATTTGCGGGATCGTTATAACACTGTAGCTAAGTAAATATTTGTTTAGTGCAGGCAAATACTTGGACTATAGTGTATCGATTCATGACGTGCACTGGAGCATGGCTCTGAGCTGAAATCTTTGCCGTGGTCCCACCAATCTGCAGGGTCGTTATAAGACTGTAGCTGAGTAAATATTTGTTTAGTGCAGGCAAATACTTGGACTATAGTGTATAGATTTATAACGTGCACTGGAGCATGTCTTTGAGCTAAAATTGTTACCACCGTCCCTCTAATCTGCGGGGTCGTTATAAGACTGTAGCTGAGTAAATATTTGTTTAGTGCAGGCAAATACTTGGACTATAGTGTATCGATTTATAACGTGCACTGGAGCATGGCTCTGAGCTGAATTCTTTGCAGTGGTCCCACCAATCTGCAGGGTCGTTATAAGACTGTAGCTTAGTAAATATTTGTTTAGTGCAGGCAAATACTGAGACTATAGTGTATCGATTTATAACGTGCACTGGAGCATGGCTCTAAGCTGAAATCTTTGCAGTGGTCCCACCAATCTGCATGGTCGTTATAAGACTGTAGCTTAGTAAATATTTGTTTAGTGCAGGCAAACACTGATACTATAGTGTATCAATTTATAACGTGCACTAGAGCATGGCTCTAAGCTGAAATCTTTGCAGTGGTCCCACCAATCTGCAGGGTCGTTATAAGACTGTAGCTGAGTAAATATTTGTTTAGTGCAGGCAAATACTTGGACTATAGTGTATCGATTTATAACGTGCACTGGAGCATGGCTCTGAGCTGAAATCTTTGCAGTGGTCCCACCAATCTGCAGGGTCGTTATAAGACTGTAGCTGAGTAAATATTTGTTTAGTGCAGGCAAATACTTGGACTATAGTGTATAGATTTATAACGTGCACTGGAGCATGGCTTTGAGCTGAAATTGTTACCACCGTCCCTCCAATCTGCGGGGTCGTTATAAGACTGTAGCTGAGTAAATATTTGTTTAGTGCAGGCAAATACTTGGACTATAGTGTATCGATTTATAACGTGCACTGGAGCATGGCTCTGAGCTGAAATCTTTGCAGTGGTCCCACCAATCTGCAGGGTCGTTATAAGACTGTAGCTGAGTAAATATTTGTTTAGTGCAGGCAAATACTTGGACTATAGTGTATCGATTTATAACGTGCACTGGAGCATGGCTCTGAGCTGAAATCTTTGCAGTGGTCCCACCAATCTGCAGGGTCGTTATAAGACTGTAGCTTAGTAAATATTTGTTTAGTGCAGGCAAATACTGAGACTATAGTGTATCGATTTATAACGTGCACTGGAGCATGGCTCTGAGCTGAAATCTTTGCAGTGGTCCCACCAATCTGCATGGTCGTTATAAGACTGTAGCTTAGTAAATATTTGTTTAGTGCAGGCAAACACTGATACTATAGTGTATCAATTTATAACGTGCACTAGAGCATGGCTCTAAGCTGAAATCTTTGCAGTGGTCCCACCAATCTGCAGGGTCGTTATAAGACTGTAGCTTAGTAAATATTTGTTTAGTGCAGGCAAATACTTGGACTATAGTGTATCGATTTATAACGTGCACTGGAGCATGGCTTTGAGCTGAAATCTTTGCAGTGGTCCCACCAATCTGCAGGGTCGTTATAAGACTGTAGCTGAGTAAATATTTGTTTAGTGCAGGCAAATACTTGGACTATAGTGTATCAATTTATAACGTGCACGGGTTCATGGCTCTGAGCTGAAATCTTTGCAGTGGTCCCACCAATCTGCAGGGTCGTTATAAGACTGTAGCTGAGTAAATATTTGTTTAGTGCAGGCAAATACTTGGACTATAGTGTATCGATTTATAACGTGCACTGGAGCATAGCTCTGAGCTGAAATTTTTGCACCACCCCATTGTAGCTGAGTAAATATTTGTATGGTGCAGGCAAACACTTGGATTATAGTGTATCGATTTTTAACGTGCACTGGAGCATGGCTCTGAGCTGAAATCGTTGCCACCGTCCCTCCAATGTGCGGGATCGTTATAACACTGTAGCTTAGTAAATATTTGTTTGGTACAGGTAAATACTGATACTATAGTGTATCGATTTATAACGTGCACTGGAGCATGGCTCTGAGCTGAAATCGTTGCTACCGTCCCTCCAATCTGCGGGATCGTTATAACACTGTAGCTTAGTAAATATTTGTTTGGTACAGGTAAATAATGATACTATAGTGTATCGATTTATAACGTGCACTGGAGCATGGCTCTGAGCTGAAATCGTTACCACCGTCCCTCCAGTAAATATTACATAATGTGCTACGTTTGTATCTTTTATTTACCTTGTACCAAAGTTAATTGTTGCACTAAAGCTGCATAAACCATACGAGCACTAAAGTCAGACTGGTGTTGTCGACATAAATAAATACAGTACAACTACGACTACAGTACGAGCGCTAAAATGGGTGGCTTGTAATGTTTGCATTGCGTTTTTGTTAACAGGTAATCATCGTAATTTAAATTCAGTCAGGGTCATCTGTGTTTTAGTTTATACATTGACTACCATTTTTACTGTTTGTACACAAACGTTTCGTACACAACTTTTTACTCTATTTACATAATATTTTTTGTGTACATAACATTTTACATAATTGGCGTAGACCAGCGGTTTCCAACCCCTAGGGGTATGCAAGGGTGTACTCAAAACATCAATAATGGCGGAAATCGTTATTTTAAAATTATTATATAATTGCGTAAATGAACTGTCCATATGTCAGAGTGCCTTAGTGCGTAGTCAGTCATGGCATGCATGACTTACTGAGCAAGCATGGACTGGACGCATGAACAATACAAACACTACTTGTGAACTGTGTTTAGTGATTGTTGGTATGTATTTAATGTTTAATATTTTTTATAATAGTAGTTACAACTTAAAGTGACTGAAAACTGGATCACTATAAACCTCTGTAAGTATCGCAGAGATTCATCTTGTTGAATTAGCAGCAGTTCGGTGCAAATTTATATACAAAACGGATTCGACAAGAGTGCATCAACAATGAATGCTTTGCTGCTAAAAGGGAAGATAAGGTCTGTTAAGAAAATGCAGAGCAGCAGTTCTCCGGAGATACGTAAAGAAAAGAAAATGTGTTAATGTATACTTGAAGTGTGGACTCTCCTTCATTGTTGGTAACGGCTGTCAAAAACCATACTAAGTTGTGTGTGGACAAATTTGATCTAATGGCAGTATGAGCCCATATCTGTTAGTACGTCACCTTAATGCAAAGCATTCAAACTTCAAACAAAAATACATTACTTTCTTATAAAGATTAACGAAAAGCCCTAAATGTGAATTCATTTTTTCATCTGTAAACAAAGTTAATGAGAATGTTGAGCCGAGAAATAAAGTTAAATGGTTTTTTGAAGATTACTCTTTTGAATTACATTGCAACTTTTTGAAAGTGATGAATTGGCTTCAGTATCTGGCACACTTGAGTGTTATTTTTTCATAAATAAGTTTAATTTTAACTATGACATCAATAAAGCACTGAAGTATATGTTGCCCTTTAAAATCACAGTACTTATTGAGAGAGCCTTCGTATGTATTTATAACAAATATACATAGGAATAAACTTGAAGCATTGGCAGGTTTGAGGCTGTACCTCTCATCATTCGACCAGATGTTAAAAAGCTGAGGTCTGGTAAACAAGTTCAAGAATCCCATTGAGTAAACTTTTCATAAACTTTTTTACAACAATATTTTCCTCATGATAGAAACGATTTTTTGCATCGTGTTTGTCTGTGTTTCATATGTATGGAAATTTATATTAAGTTTTGTGTCGCAAAATAAAACGTCTTATATTTCATATAGTATGTTGAGGGTTTTTGTGCTCTTTTACACTAACATTATATTAAGATTAATAACAAAAGTCTATATGTAAATTATTGGTGGTGTGAAGGTTGGGAAGAAGGGAGTACTTACTTGTTGGGGAAACCTTACTCAAGGGATACCGGATATAGAAAAGATTAAGAACTACTGGAGAATAATCATAATCATATTTTTCTTGCTTTCAAACAATTTTACATTGCAATTGCAAACGTCGATAAATTAAGCTAAAACCATGCATGCATTACATTGAATTCTCTCTCTCACTCATACCTGGCTTCGGTATCGTTACTTAGTTACGAAAAATAGTGGTTCCAGCGGTTTAACATGAACTCATCCTTCAGGCACTAAAAGGTCATTTAATTGAGCTCCAAACAGTGTTGGGTTGTTGACATTTTTTATCCTCTCAGGGAGATTATTAATTAATCTGACACCAGCTTGTGAAGGAAGTAGCTGTCCCCACCTCTAGTATAATAGCTGTGGACGTCTCTGCCCCGCACTAACTCACATCGGAATCGGCAATGCAGTGCTACATCCAAGATAGAGAGGCAGGGTAAAGTTAGAAAACTATACTGTGATAGCTTCGCGGCACGACTCTCTTGGTTTCAATTTGCACATAATTCTGCTGAAGAGATAATATACTCGTACAGTATAGACTTAAGAACAATAATATTCATCTTTATAAACATGCAATGTATTGTTGTGTGATATGATACACGACAATAATAAATGTGTAAGGATAACGTAAATCCTTCAAAAAATAAATCTTTCAATGTAAAGTGTGACATATTTCGTATCTACATTCAGTTCAGATGCAGTTTAAACATTTATTTGAATTATTATACGTATTTTTTCATGCATTATAATCCAATACTTTTAAAATCGATTGTAATTTCTTTGCAGTAAAGAATAATTTTTAATTATTGATTGTAAATTTGCCAGTGTTTAATTTTATATAAATACTAACTGCTGAACATTTTTATTTTTAGTTTATTTTTATATAGACTTTTGCTAATTAGAACGTTTTTTTTGTTTTTTTTTTTTTTTTTTTTTTTTTTGCAGAGGGAACCTTCAAAAGGTACTGGCGTCCCAGTTATGTGGGATTTTTACCCACTAAACCACTCTGCTGCCACGTCCTGTCGTGGCCGTACAGCACCTGGACCCTAGGTCCACTGACTGTAGAGGAAGCTCTGAAACATACTGTTAACTTGGCCTAATTAGGTTATGTTGTTTTCTGAAACAAAATTTGGTTAGTGTAATTTGCTGGTACGTCCCAGGATTGGGATCGCGGCTTCATCCTTGGGATGAGTATTCTTTACGGAGGGTCGTCCAGTATTGTAGCTGGTCGTCGCCTGTAGTCATCTGGTCCGGCGTACGGCTCTGCGATGGCTGCGATGTGGGGATACTCCGAAGCTGCAACTGCCACGAAGAATTTCTCTGTAGTTGTCCTCGCGAATACGTCTAGAGTTGGGATCTGTAATGTGTTTCTTATTGTTTCGTTGCGGACGAACCATGGTTGGCGGGTGATGGAGCGGAGAGCCTTGGATTGGATGGTTTCCAGGGCTTTACGATTCGAGCGGCTGCAGTTTGACCACCAAGCTGTGCAAGCATACATCATTAATGATCTGACAACAGCTAGAAAGATGGAGACTTTTGCACCCATTGGTAGGGATGATCTACGGTTTATTAGAGGACCTATTGATCCTGCGATCCGCTTGGCCTCTACTGCTTTCTTTTTCGCGTGAGGACCGAAGTTTAACCTGGAATCAAGCGTAACACCAAGATATTTAGCTTGCTGCTTCCAAGCGATCGGCTCGTCATCCAGTGTCACAGGCGGCGGGAGTCTCTGCGGCATCCTACGGCGCTTTCTGAAACAAACAGCTGTGCTCTTGTCGGTGTTGATGAATTACAACGGTGTTTTGCTTGTGCCGCCAGGCGAGAATGCTGATAATTACATTACAGAGCTCGTGTTCGTGCGCGTGTGTGCGTGCGCGCGCACATATTGTAGTAGTGTAGCGGGGGGATTGTTGCGTAAAAATTGAGCGTACATAGAATGAAGATGATTTACATTTTATCGGCGTAAACCTCTTCATCTTAATCTATTTATTATCCTGCAGGCAAGCATCTTCCTGCACTGACCATTGTTTACCAGACAACTCTGAGCTAGAAAGAGAGAGGGAGAGAGCTAGCCGCGTAACGCGGGTGGATTGTTTTCAATTTGCAGAAAGCTTCGCGCTCCGTGCTGAAGGCGTTCAACAAATAGCTTAATAGTATTTCGTTACCTATCCTCCTATTTTCTCTAACACCATTTCGGACAACACAACAGTGCCGAAGATAAAAGGGCGTGTGTGTGTTCTCTTGCTTCACGTTGTACTAAATTGAATTGTTTTTTGTGGTATAAACTGTGTTGGTTTTGCACCAATTAGGCATCAAGAGAACTTCCTATAAGAAAGTCTTTTTGAAATTGTGTTAAAATATTTTGCTACGAATAGCGAGTGAACATCCCTCAGAATAAATGCAGTAGATATCAATTTACTAAAAGTGAGGTGGTCGATAGTAGGTGCTATAGGCACTTGTATTAATCACTTGTTTAAAGAAATAATAAAGGTTTGTTAAAATGACCAACAACATTTCAGGCAATCCGTGATGTTTACTTAAAATTTAGTTGTATTTACAGAATTGCTGCTTGTGCCAACACAACTTCATTCTTTTGTTTGCAAAAATTAACAGTGTGACGACATAACATTTTGTTTAAAATGTTATATACGTATTTTTTTAGTTATTTTAAATTATACATTTATTTGGATCCATAATCTGATTGAAAGATGTGTGTTAATATTATGGCTCATTTAGGTACTCATAACAAACGGATTTCTTGATGAAATATGTGCATTGAAGAAAAAATATTAATTTAATGCACATAGTAAATAATTTATGATTGATTAATAAAGTTCTTAATTACTAAAAATTAATCCACAATAAATAAATAAATTATATTAGGTTGGTTAAATATTAATAAAGAATGTCCATAACCTGTCATGAAAAATGTTTTAAGTTGGTACTGGCTACTCATAATATTTCCTTCAGACCTATTTTAACATCATTGTTGGTTCAGTGTTTCGCAATTAATTAATCCAACAGTATTGTACTTCTTGACAATTTATATTATTGACGGTACATTTATGTTTATATTTTTCTCTGAAATGTGTATTTGACATTTGAGTATCTATATACTCATAGTATTTATTAAATCTGCATTTGAGTATACAATATCTGAAGCGAGTTTAATATAACTAGAAATGTAATTCTCACAACTATTTTTATGTGGATTTAACGAGGCATCTAAGACAATGAAGTCGATTGAACGAAGAAATCGCATCCCGGCCATAAATTAATACGATGACCGGGTTTATGATAACAATACAACAATGGGCCCGTGCTCCCTCTCGCCACGGATAAATTCACTTCCCCACCGCCAGGTGGCACAGCTGTATCCAACTTTTCCAATATTGCAGCTCGCGGTAAACAACGCCCCGGGCAACATTTGTTGCTGACGTTTTATTTCATTTATTCAGCTCAAGTAAGAAACCAAACAAAGGTGTAACAGGTCTGCTGTTTAAAAATCATATTTTAATGGCGCCGTAAAAATTTGTATTTGAAAATTTTAAAAATAACTCGTTTACTTGTGTTTGTTATCGGTAATGTTACAAAAATAGAATAGTCATTGTTTCACCAACTCTTGTTGGTGCGGATGTGTTTTTCGGTGCAGCCCTATTAATTGATACTAACTATATCACCCTCTTGTATATGATTGACTTTCTAACTATTCTGTCAATAATAATGACTCGGGTAAGGTTCTCCCCAGTTATTGGTTATTGTGTTTGTTTAACCTTATGTCTTAAGGTTTTTTGACACCTGAAGAAGAGGGTGGATTCCAATTCTCGAAATGTAACAAACTATTTTTGTAACATAACTATGGCATAGTTAACGAAATTCAAATGTTCAACAACTGTTATCCTTTCGATGCAATAGTTGTTTACCTTTTTTGCTGATGGAATATGGAAGAAAACCTTAACAATGCCTGGTGGTACTGATGTTGTGATACAATAGCGCGATACCTTGTTAAGATCGCATAAACATATTATAGTTTCATTTTTCAGTTAGTTTATGAACTAGATCCGTTACGGAAGTAAACCGCTACAAGGGAGATTTCCTAGTTTATAATTATGTGTTAGGTTAGTTATTTACCTGAAGAAGTGATCGGATTTCAGATCTCGAAACGTAGTGTTAATGATTTTTTTTGTATCGCTGAACGATGGAAATGTCCGGGAAAATCGTGTATCGTTCACAATGGAGTGTTGAAGGAGCCGACATAACATAAGGGAAACGTAACACGGTATTACTTACAGAGTTACTTGCAGCATTGCTGATGTTTCACCTTTTGCTCCCAAAATCTACTGAGTTCTTCCTTGGCCAAAGAGGACGAACTAATGTAGCAAGTTTCTAGCACATTTCTATCGTGTATTATGGCGCAACGGTATAGACAGTGATACGATTTTAAGAAGAACGTGTTTGGTCCACTGTGGTGACCGTATGTCTCTCACGGCAGCACGTATTTACTTCTGTCGAGATCTCTTAACTGCTGCTTTTAGGAATTTTGAAAAAAAAAAACAGTTGTTTAGGAACTCTTGTAAACATCTTGTACCCTTCAAATAATTTAGAAATGTAACTAATATAGGGTTTTGTATTCAGTCCAGGAAATTCAATACAAAGTAACAACTTGGATTAGCTGGATTTTATGCTTCACAAACATTAAAACTATTATTAATAACAAGCAACAATCGTATTTTTGTCATTTATTGTATTTTCATGCGTTTGTGTATTAATATTTTTTGAAAAGAGGTATCCAGGATATAAGTTTGGAAGGAGGGTAAACCCATCATTCCATATTACGTGTGGGAGTTATAGATCTGTCACCTTTGCATTTTTCATATTCTGTATTAAAAATGCCAATAATATTTGCTGGAAGATGTTTCTTCCATAATAGATGGCCTATCTCGTTGCTTTGCATTATACTGTGTACATGAATTCTTAAACAGATTTTATGGCATTGTACTCAGTTGAGATTTTATGGGATGTAGTTGTATTAGGAGTCACATTTATGTCATAACTGTCGATTGTCTGATATAAGGTATTTATGGCACTCGGTAGTGTCAGTTGCGTAGTTCGCAGTAAGGATTCCCCCCCCCCACCCTCACCACCCACTTAAAATATCGGATAATGTGGTTCGGCTCCCCCAGCTGATACATCACTGATACTAATGGGGCTAAGACATGTATTAATAATTATTAATATGTTGTATTTTGTAGTTTATATGCCTTTTTGCATGGTAACTAATACGTATCTGAGCCTAGCTTGAAACGGAGTTATACATATTTAATACCACTAGTTAATTAGGCCTACTACACATTTTCCAATAATGATTTTACTTTTGTGAGGCCTTTCAAAAATAAAATTAATATTGGAAATGTGTAGTAATTTACAAGTGTTATTAAATATAAAATCTTTCCAATGCCCCAATAATCTTCAATATAAATATTCTTGGGAAGGGGGTCTTCTGATTATCTCTCTGAACATGTTGCTGATGATTTTTACAACTTAATTTCATTATATTCTCATATTCAAGAATGAGTAAAAAATAAGACAACAAATAATATCATCTTGTCTATTGGTAGTAACGTAGTATATAGATCAGTGCTCTGCATATACTTGTCGTTGCACTTACTACTATATCCTTTCGTTTGCCACTTTTATTGTATTAGTTACACAAGAGATAATCCAGTGATATAAATTAAGGGACAGCAAAACAGCGATCGGACTGCCATCTGTTGAGTGAGATGTCAATTAGGAAACATTTAAATGGTAACAATCAAAGTTACGTAACGCAACCCTAGCGTCGGACCTCAGAAGTAATTAAAATAATCTCCTAGACCTCAGTACACCACGTCCGGTATGTATGATTTATCTCATGTATGTTGAGCCTGATAATCCTATGTGGTGAAGTTGTTTCTCCTTACAACCCCATTGGTGTTTAAAATTTATAACCTTTGCTGCATTCATCGTAATTGTCACGTGACTGATACTCTTGGTTATTGACAGTTGTGTGTCTTGTGTTTCAGTACATGACGGAGAAGATGGGGGGCGCGGAGGGCACCAAATTGGACCTCGAGTTCGTCGACATGGAAAGGGTAAGTTTACCTTACGATTCTATTACTTATAAAACTCAAGTGATAAGCTACGCTAGTGTAGTAGCAGTAGTATGTGTATTTCTGTTGGTGTTATTTGTATACTGATTGCTTATTCTCGATGCAAATCTCCTTCTTTCCAAATAACGATTAATCTAATTTCCGTAGAGTTGCAATTGAGACTTTTCATTCATTAAACAACTGTAGAAGGATTTTCGTACGACTTATGACGAGGTTCCGTGAACATTTTTCGTGGACTCCGGTAGATGGATTTTTTACCGCTGAGAGCAAAGTACAAACTAATTTAAATGCAGCAGACTGTAAGAGAGCCTTCATTTGTCTCTGTCTGACTCTTCCCTGTCAACTTTACAACTGGAACTGCCGCTGTCTTGTGTTCCTCCTCTGAGACAGCCAATTTGTGATACTCTGAAACGTGGAAGGCTTTTGCAAACAAGTGAGTTCCAGTTTCAAGCTTTGCTTTTATAGAAAAATCGTATTTTAGGTATACTATCGTGATAGGTTTGAAAATCTGATTCCGTCAATAAATCGAATTGGTATTTTATATTTTTTTTAATTTATTCAGTTAATTCCGAATGGATATTAAATAATCTAGGAGTGTAAACAGATTGACTTTTATGGATTGTCGATAAGTTATTAGCTGTTCTAAAACTACGTTGAGTTTTTCTCCATTAGTCGTTAAAGTTTGGCCACTAATATATTTTAAGATTGACTTTATGAATTTTCGTTAAGTTATTAGCTGTTCTAAAACTATGTGAGTTTTGTTCCATATGTCATCAAAATCTTTGTCACTAATATATTTTAAGATTTGATTTTTATGAATTATCGATAAGTAATTAGCTGTTCTAAAACGAAGTTGAGGTTTGCTCCATAAGTCGTTAAATTTTTGGTCACTGATATATTTGATTTTTCTATAAAGAGTTGTACAACATATTACATTTAACAAGTACCCATCCAACAGGAAAGGTTTAAACAATGTCCTTAAAGAATAAATAAAGATGGTAACAGGTACAGATTGGCTCTTGATCACAAGAACATTTTTGATCACAAGAACATTCGTCATCCTACTCTTATCTTTCTTGCTGAAATATAACGGTAATTTCAGAGTTAAGTGAGTTTAATCGCTTTGATGGCCTATAAACAATGTTACTTTTCACTCCCAGGAGTTGTTTTATGTCAAGCGGTTTTCATTTGGTTATGTTTGTTGTACTTCAGTTTCATGTTCCAAATAATAATTTGTATTTGTACAGAAAAGTTAAAATAAATCTATATTTTCAGTAAATAATTTAATTAGAATATGGAAATAAGTCTTCTGTTATATTATTGTATTGTAATCCGAGAAATGAGGTTTTAGTAATTAGGTTAAATGATAATGATCACTAGCAGTTACCCGCGGCTTCGCACGCGCTTTTCTTTAATGAGAGTCCGTAGCCTACTTTGTTAAAGCACTTATAATGTAATATGATTACCCTCTATGATATTTTTCAAAAGTAAATATGCATGCGATCAGGTTCATATTATTTCAGTGTATAAGTATAATCAGAGGTTGATGAAATTACTCAATATAAATTTTTGCGTGTATAGGAGCCTTTCTGGTTCAAATTAATTATATTTCCGATGCCACAACTGAGTTTGCCTCGTTACCCTCATAAAGAAAATATAGGTAGGCTATAAAAAAACTACTTTGGTTTAAAAAATCGCTTATTTACAGCTATTGCGATCTACTTCCGGTCTATTATATTTCCAGCGCCATAAAGGAGTTTGCCTCGTTGTCCCGACGAAGGAAATATTTTTATCTACTTAGGACTGAGAAGCCTACTTCGGTTAAAAAGTGTTTAGTCTTAATGTGTTTACAGTGCTAAAGTTGAGTTTGCCTTATTTACTCGATCAACAAAATGTTTATATCTATTTGGGTGTATGAGTGTGTGTAGATCTTGATCTAAGAAACCTACTTCTGGAAAAAAGCGTTGACTTACGGTCTAAGACATTTTCAGTGCCATATTAGAATTCCCCGTGTTGTCCTGATATATACAGTATAATATATGTAAACACGTAGAACTGAAAAGCCTACTTCGGCCAAAAACCAAAAAGCGTCTATTTCAAACTTTATAAATTAACAGTCTAGTGTATTTATGTTGTGAAATTTGAGTTTAAACGTCTCTTGCAATCTTCTTTTGTTCTAAGATAGTTCCAGTGACATAGTTGAGTTTGCGTTGTTGTCATGATGAAGAAAATATACAAACATTCTATGGCTGAAAACAGGAGTTTAGTGTCAGTTAACTTTTTAATATGAAATATAAATATTATAATTAAAATAGTGGTCAAATGAAATAAACATACGTGTTGTTGTGCTGTCATAATACAATGTTTACACAGAATATTTGATTACATTTGTCAGTATCATTCAATTAATATATTACACAGCTTTAGAGATCAAGATGAAATTGTTTACTACTTTAAAGACCAGTTGGGCTTAGCTGGAGGGATTTCGAAATAAGAATAGGCCTATATTCATTTCAAGATCGTTAAGAATGTCTGTGTAAAATTGCAGTACAATCGATTGCCTGAAAAAAAAAAACAAACAAACAAACAAAGGTACTTTCGCAATTATAATATCATTAGGATTCTCTTAACATTTGCTGCTATCTCATTAGTTAATCCATTTTCGTGGTTTCACATTTTTCTCCCCTAAAGAGGGATTGACACACAAAAAATGGAACAATGCAAGAAAATTTTTTATCAAATAGAAATTAATGAACTACAAAATATAAAATTATATAAACTTAAGTAAAAGGCAAAACTGCAGAACTCAATTTGTATTCATCCATGTCTGCTGTAACAGTTTAGAAAATGTATTATATTTTTTTTATAAATATCGTTAAAAATTTTGTTTGATTTCTATATGTTTTCATGGTTAATATTGTTTTATAAAATACCTTGATGATAATAACAACTGTAATTACCCTATTAAAACTGCTACCCTCAGTACAGTAATCATTAACTTGTACAGATATCTGATTATTTTTCTTTTAAAATTGTAATTGGTCTGTAGTTGTCAGACAGATTTGTATTGTAGTACTGTGCAAACCCTCTCCGGCACCTAACATTAGGCAAGTTTGTTGAGGGAAGTTTGAACTGTCTGATGGGGCTGATATTACACCATTACACTCAGTTTGCGCTGTAACTACAGTTTCGGTGTTGGCGAGCAATTATACTGGAGTTGATACTGTAGTAATAGCTGTTAGTTGTGGTGAAAGTGCAAGCACTGTATACAGTACACTAAGCGTTATCACATACAGACATTCACTGCACACAATACAATCATCAGTATCACTTCTCATAATCAGGTAGCAGTCAAATCTCATCAAACAATTGCAAATTTTGCATAAGTAGGTGTTGTGAAACGTTCTGTTGATTAAAATGTGCTGTATATTATTTTTTTTTACTTTTGAGTGGTTTAGTCAAATTGTCTTTAAAATCAATATAGATTCGTAAAAAGTTGTTTGAAAGTGGTATTCGATGAAGATGCGTAATTAAATCAATATACCACCAAACTAAGCTAGGAAAACTCTAGTGAAACAAACTCAGTAACTGTTTACTTAAGCCACTTCACACTAAACTCAAAATAAATCAACCTAATAGTTGTAAGTATTTCTCATTGATTATTATGGTTTATTTCAAAATATTACTATTTTGTCATTTTTATACAAAATCACCTTTGCTTTTAGCTAGTAATACAATTTTTTTTTGTGTTGATCAAACTAGAACATGTTTTCTTGCTTAATGAACGTTAAATTCAATGTCAACACTGTCCTGCCTTCACAAAACATCCAACTTAAACAGAAAAGGAGTGCATCATTAATCTCCATTTTCCATCTTACATTCAAACTTCCATCAAAATGAGATTGTAAGTGAAGTTTCTTTCACAAAATTTATTGTTTCAGGTTCCCTAACTAAATTTATTATTTTGTAACAAGTGAATAATATTTTAGAAGGTATATTGTGTGAAAAAATACGATTAATTGCTATGTTAAAATAATAAATTTAACTTTTAGATGTCCTATTATATAATTTGAATGAGGGAGGAAAGAAGAATTCAGTTGTGTAGCCATCAATCTGTGGACGATAAGATGATAAGATGAGCGCAGGAACCCCATACATGTGGTGTGGACAATGCCAGTATCTGTAGCGGTGCAGTGACAAAGGATAACAATGGGGGAGCACTACTGGAAAATTAATCCCACATTTAGTACCCAGTCACAGTCACGGACTGCGGTTTGCACTGTTCACCATTTAATGTTCTATAAATCACCAGTGCTTGCTGTACAACAAATCGAGGTGTGCTGTACTTGATTAACTGTTTACCGGGTGAACATTTATCTGTGTTCACCAAAACATTACAGATACCTGTAGTGATCCAAAAGGGTTCAATGGTGAAGCACCACTGGACAATTACCTCTTCCAGTTCTCAGTCACAGTCATGGACTACGGTTTGCACTGTTCACCATTCACCGTTTATTGTGCTATAAATCACTAGTGATTGCTTGACAGCAATTTGAGATGTGCTATACTTGGTCAGCTGTTTTCCAGGGGAACAGCTATTTTTGTTCACCAAAACCTTATAGACATCTATAGTGGTGCAAAAGGGATCAATGGTGAAGCACTGCTGGACAAATAATTTCTCGCAGTTCCCAGTCACAGTTAAGGACTATAGTTAGCACTGTTCACAGTTTAATATGCTATAAATCGCCAGTGATTGCTGGGCAACAAGTTGAGGTGTATTCTACTTGGTCAACTGTTTAACAAGTGAACAGCTATTTTAGTTCACTAAAACATTACAGATATCTGTAGTGATGCAAGAGGGATCAATGGTGAAGCACTGCTGGACAATTAATTTTACATTCAGTTCCCAGTCACAGTCACGGACTACGGTTTGAACTGTTCACAAATTGATTTGCTATAAATCACCAGTGATTGTTGGAAAACACGTCAAGATGCGCTGTACTTGGCCAGCTGTTAACCAAGTCAATGGTTAGCTGTCATGGACCATGGTTAGCTTCATTCACCGTTTAATATGCTATGAATCACCATAATGCCTATATGTTTAGTAAAACATCACATTTTCGTTACGTCTGCTGAACCAAATAGCTTATCAAATCCTACATAATGGAACAGACTGTTGTTTATCAAAGTAAATATTGTAACCACTTATTCAAACTACAAATTGTGAAAATATATTAAAGTATTTTGTACTATTGAACAATATTTATTTTGATAAACAACATTTAGGTTATGTAAGGTTTCATAAGCTATTTAGTTCAGCAGATGTAATAAAAATAAGATGTTTTACTAAAACTACCTTTCGTAGAAAACAAAAACAATTCTAAGAATGAATAATGTTTTCCAATTAGATCTGTGTTAGCGAAGCATGTCACTATAGGAGCTGGAAAAATTTTATTTCTGTCTGTCTGTCCACATATCTCGAGAATGAACTAATCTCTAAACTTAAACTTTTGCATGAAGCTTCAATTCTGTATAGGCAACTTCTTGATGATCTGTGGGATTTGGCTGTGCTTCATTAAAGCCTACCACTCAGTAGGCTGCTAACATTTTTTTTTTTTTTTTTCTTGTTCGGGATATAAAAATTTTTCTTTTATATGATTATGTCTCTGCCTTTTCACAGAAATGAAAATGAGCTATATCTTTTCAAGTATAGCTCATTTTCATTTTTGCATCCTATTTCAGCGAAGCCTGTTATGCAACACGTGGTGTTACGCTATCTTAAATTTACCATTTATCGTAACAAATATTAGTCTTACCCAACTGCTTACACTCACACCACTAGTCATTTTTACGGAAATCACTTTATCATTCTAGCGTTCCTTAAACATAAACCAAAATTTAAATATTTGACCCAATCATAATTTTTCTGTATAATCTCTTATGTTTATTTATTTATTTTATTTACATGCAACAATACAGGTTACGCACCCAATTACATTGTGCATGTTTAAATCAAGATGACATGCAATAATACCCACACATTCAAATATAATCCAGTCCAGTCCAGTGTTCCACCAAAATAGTTCCCATTAAATAGATAATTAAGCCTAAAGATAAATAACAGATACATATATATATATATATATATATATATATATATATATATATATATATATATATATATATAACAACGTAACAACGTTACTATAATAAAATTATAAACAAAATAACAACAATAATAAATAATCATAAATATTAACAAAAACAACAAATCAAACTCTGTCAAGATAAGCCGTAACAAAAAGAACATGTGTGTGTGTGTGTGTGTGTGTGTGTGTGTGTGTGTGTGTGTGTGTGTGTGTTTTCACAGTTCACAACCATCTTTATTCAAAAAAATTTAATAATTTCACAATGTATTTTCCCAATGCACCATGCAAGGTGCGCGCGGGAACATCTTAATTTATACAGTGGTGTCCAGCAACCATTCGAACAAACTTTGCCACATTGTTCAGCAGGCCAAAACTAACAAATAATGCAATATAACAGGTGCCCTATTTCGCTTCGTTTAGCGTCTGTCTGTTGTGTTTTTTGGGAAAAAAATTACTACTCAAAAACCACTTAAGATACAGAATTCAAACTTAACAGTTATGTTAACCTAGTGTTGGTCCTTTTCAGTGAAAAAAATAAAACAAATATCTCATTGCATTTCAAAATGGCGGCCGTTCAAAATTTTCAAATTGTATTAGCTTTGAAACGGCTACTTTGACAACAAATTCACCAGGATAACTTTTTTTAGCGTATTTTATTACCAATTCAACAATTTTTGTTTCAAAAAGATTGAATAACAAATAACTGAGTTACAGCACCAAACGTAAAAACAGGTTAAATCCATGCATTGCAAGTACATACAACAATGTAGTGGATTTTTACGAATAAACTTTTTAAGGTTCCTTATTAAAATAGTGAACAATATTATAACCTGAAATTTAATATTTATTTTTTTAAATTTGATTTAAGGTAAATTTAAAAAAAGTTCTTAACCAATTGTGAATCCTGGTTTTTAAATCTTAAAAAAAATGTTAATAGGGCTACGTTATGGTTGGGTATAGGGTTTTCTTACATGGCAATTGTGTGAAACAGCGTAATTAATTCAATGTGTTTGAAAAATTTTATTGAACATGATATTTTTTATTAAGAAATCAATGATTACATTACTGTAAAACTGTCATAATCGTTGCTCAAAGTGGCGTCCTTGTAACTCGTTGCAGATTCTGAAGCGTCGTAAGCACGATTCTCTCACCCCTTCAAAAGGATTACTGTCTTGAATAACTGCAGCAGCCTCAACAACTCTAGCTACTAGATCCATTTCATTCTGTATGGGAGTGGTATACACTAATTGCTTCATGTGTCCCCACAAGTAAAAATCAATGGGTGTGAGGTCAGGTGACCGTGGAGGCCAAGGGACGGGACCTCCACGTCCAATCCAACGATCTCCATACACTTCATTCAAATGTTGTCTAGCAATCAGGGAAAAGTGGGCCGGTGCTCCATCGTGTTGGAACCACATTCTTTGTCTAGTTTCAATAGGAACATGTTCCAACAGCTCAGGTAAGATTTCCCTCAAAAAAACTTCATAAGTTCAGTCTGTTTGGTATAATGTGTGGCCCAATCAAATATCCGTCTACTATTCCAGCCCAGATATTGACAGAAAATTTGTGCTGGAACTTACGTTGCACAATTTCATGAGGGTTCTCTTCAGCCCATAAATGGCTGTTTCGGCTATTAAATATGCCATCTCGAGTAAATGACGCTTCGTCAGTAAAGAGAACATACCTTAAAAAATCGGGTTCATCAACTAATTTGTGAAGGAACCAACGAGAGCAGTCTACCCTGAGAGGAAAATCTGCAGGTTCTAAGGCTTGTACTTTCTGATGTCTGTAAGGGCACAAACGTTCTTCATTTAACACTTTCCACACAGAACTTTTGCATACATCCAAATTATGAGCAATAGCGCGAACGCTGGTGGGGAGGTTTTCTTCTACGAATAATAAAACCTCTTCTTCAAAATCAACAGTCCGTACGGATTTTACCCGTTCTACAACATTATTTTTCAAATGTCCAGTTTCCCTAAGACGAATATGAACGGCACTGAAGACGCTATGAAGTGGGTGCAGCCTATCTGGAAAGCGCTCTCTGTACAATCTGCTAGCTAATCTGACATTGCCTCCAGCAAGTCCGTACACAAAGTGAATATCAGCATACTCTTCAAAAGTAAAACGGTTCATATCGTACAAGAAACAAAGTAATAAAATAAATTTAAATTAACAGGAAAAATTAACAGGAATTACAAAAAAGAACAGAACATTCAAACAGTGACAATCACGTTCAAAACATAGACTTGCCCAACAATGTCTTGATAGTTTGTTTATTAGTTTTTCTTCATTTAAAACACCTGATTTGGTTGCTGATTGTTGGTCAGCTGTTTTCATGTAATATTATGCTATTGTTTTTTTAAGAGCATTGTGAATAGTTTGTTTCTTTTTTATTTGTGTGTGTGTAACACATACTGTAAATGGAACAAAAATGATAGTAATATTTTTTTTAGGTTATAATAATAATTGTTCAGTATTTTAATAAAGAACCTTAAAAAGTTTATTCGTAAAAATCCACTACATTGTTGTATGTACTTGCAATGCATGGATTTAACCTGTTTTTACGTTTGGTGCTGTAACTCAGTTATTTGTATTCAATCTTTTTGAAACAAAAATTGTTGAATTGGTAATAAAATATGCTAAAATAAGTTATCCTGGTGAATTTGTTGTCAAAGTAGCCGTTTCAAAGCTAATACAATTTGAAAATTTTGAACGGCCGCCATTTTGAAATTCAATGAGATATTTGTTTTATTTTTTTCACTGAAAAGGACCAACACTAGGTTAACATAACTGTTAAGTTTGAATTCTGTATCTTAAGTGGTTTTTGAGTAGTAATTTTTTTCCCAAAAAACACAACAGACAGACGCTAAACGAAGCGAAATAGGGCACCTGTTATATTGCATTATTTGTTAGTTTTGGCCTGCTGAACAATGTGGCAAAGTTTGTTCGAATGGTTGCTGGACACCCTGTATATTGTTCATTACTGATTGATGCTGGCAGTCCTAATGCAACAGTCCATTCTATATTACAAGTATAAATTAGTTGATATTTTGCAGACAAAAATTTTAATTTTTTACTGTAAGAATTGAGGTATCTACTGTATAATCCATCGTGCTATGCATTAACAACTCTAAACATTCAACAAAGATACATCGAAATTACACATGAAATCGATGAATCAATTACCCTGCACCGAGTCCGCACAATTACCCTATACAATAACAACAGTTCATCAATTGTAACAATCTATAACAATAAATAAGCAACATATGAATCCATAAATACATAACAAATGAACAGTAACAATATAATAAATTTATAAATACAATGTTTAACAATAAATAAGTAACATTATGATAAATCTATAGATATTAACACAAATAAATAAAAACGAGATAAAACTATAAATTGATAACAAATAAATAATAACAACGAAATAAAACTATAGATTTATAACAAGTACAGTAAAAGTGAATTACAGAGCATGTGTGCTCTATTTTCTATAATAAATAATAAATACAATAGAAATACATTAGTATATGATAGAAAAGACAAAAAATAGAAAATATATAAATAAATGGGGCGATTTAAGCAACTCTGCTCTCAATCTGGCACGCTTTCAGTGACATAAGTTAATGCTTTCATTTTTACTTTAGGCTTTTTCTCAAAAAAAATTCATTGCCATAATAGGCTATGAACTTGTTAAAAAGTGTTGGGCCCATGTAGCAGAACTGGCATCTGGAGGAAACTGAACCAAAAAGAGGCAATTCAAGTTGATAGAACCTGGAACTGCGTGTTGTTCTATTCACGGTTCTGATTTTATAGTGATCTAAATATTTATGTATATGCATTAACAAGCAAAACTTATACAGCTGGTCAAAATTTAATATATTATTTTCTTTAAAAATATAGCTGATTCGGTTTGTTCTTTGTAGACCAAACATTATGCGTAATGCGTGTCTTTGCGCCATTATTATTGGCTTTAGAATAGTTTTAAATGTTCCACCGTAATGTATTAATCCAAATCTTAATATACTCTCAAACCAAGAAAAATATAGTTGCTTCATGTGTTTATCTTTAAGGTGTTGCTTAAGATGGTATAGAGAGTAATTTACTTTCCTTAGCCGTTTCGATAAAAAGTCTATGTGGTGGTCCCATTTCAAATACTTATCAACATATAAGCCCAGATACTTTACACTATCCACAACCTCAATATTGGAACAGGTACACTTATACATACAGCAATGTGAATGACAAACTAACTTCAAATCATCTCTTAAATAATCTTTATCATTGGATTGATTGAAAAAAACAAGACATTTTGATTTTGAAATATTTATTAAAAGTTTATTTTTAATTAGCCACTCCGACACCGCACTCAGATCCTCTTTAATCCTCATTTTTAGTGTCTCCTTGTTGAAAGCAGAGCACACCAAGGCGGTATCATCAGCATAAGCAAAGACTGATGAATGTAAAGGTAGTTTTAATAGGTCATTTATGTATATTAGAAAAATAATTGGACCAAGTACACCACCCTGAGCCATTCCATAAAGCAGTTCTAAAGATTCACTATATGAATTACCAATCTTTACCATCTGTCTTCTTTTAGTACATAGAGACATCAGCCAGTCCAAAGCAGTACCACCTATGCCACTAATTCTTAATTTATTGACTAGTATATGGTTATCTAGAGTATCAAAAGCTTTTTGAAAATCAAGATATACGGCCAGTGTGTATTTACCCTGGTTTCTTGAGTACATTATACTTGAAACGTGCTTCTCAAGTGCCAAATCCGTCCCCTGCCCGGCAGAAATCCGTACTGGTGTTCCGAGAGAAGTGACCTAGTGTTAAAATAGTCCAGCAACTTATTTTTAGCGATAGTTTCAAATATCTTTGCTATAGTATTAATGACTGAGATCGGCCGGTACGATGACACCTCTGACGGGTCACCAGACTTTAGGACGGGTGTCACAGAAGCTATCTTGAAATCGTCTGGAACCAATCCCTGGAAAAAAGATTTTCTATATATATGACCAAGTAAAGGACAAAATACGTTAATATTCTCTTTAATAGTTATAATATTTATTCCGTCAATGCCACAACTTGGTTTATTTTTCATTTTAACTATGGTATTGAATACTTCTTCATCGTTTAAATCAAATTTTGAGAAAAAATAGTTATACTCGGACTGATCCTCAAGGAATAGGTCATATCCGAATTCTTTTGATCTTAAATCCGACACAATATTTGTAAAATAGTCGTTAAACTTATTGGCTATCATACGCTCATTGCCTTCTATCTCCAAAAGATTGCCATCTACCATTAATTTACTGAGTTTACTTTTTTTATTTTTCACTATTCTTTTTACAATGTCCCAATATTTCCTTGAATCACCATTTGCCCTATCAATCATAGATGAAAAGTAATCAATCTTTGCCTGCCTTACTCTCCTAGAGACGATTTTGGAAAAGTGTTTGTATTCAATTTTTAGTGCAAAATTGTTCCTATCTTTAGTAAAAGTTTTAAATAAATCATTTTTACGATTTATCAGAGAGATAAGATTATCAGAAACCCAAGCATTTCATTTTCTAGTTTTACTGTTAACTTTTTTCAGGTATGATGTGTGTGTGCGTGCGTGTGTGTGTGTGTGTGTGTGTGTGTGTGTGTGTGTAATTAAAAGTATAAACATCTTAATAAAAATATTGGTAGTGTAGTATATTTGTTAAATGTGTATATGTAAGGTATTAGATAGTCTAGCTCAGTTTATATCCCTCTGACTAAGTCTTTTGTATTGATTAATATTATGTAAAAATATATCAACCTCCCCAGGCAAAGAAGTATGCAATCTCATCATTGTATTCAAAGGTGATGAAAAATGTGCCATTGTACAAGAAAAATTAATGTGAAACAAATTTTGGGATCTATTATAAAAAATGATGGAGTGTAAAAATTAATTTTTGACAAGCAAAATGAATCCATTACTTCACCTCTCAGCAATTTAAAAAGAAAAAGTAAATTCGCTAATTTTCTACGTTTTTGAAGACTTTCCATTTCAAAAATGCTTAAAAGTTGATTATATGAAATATCGAAGGTAAAGTGACCAGTTTCTTTAAAATATAAATATTGTAAAAACCTTTTTTGTACCTTTTCAATTAAATTAATGCGATTAGCAAAATAAGGATTCCATACTATATTGGCAAATTCTAAATTTGATTGGACAAGTGATATATACAATGTTTTTAAGGTTGAAATTGAATGAAAATTTGAAGACTAATAATAAATCCCAAATTTTTGTAGGCCTTATTTACAATAGATGAGATATGAGGATTGAAAGTTAAAGTAGGATCCAAAATTACGCCTAAATCCTTAAATTCAAATACCCTTTCAAGATTACTACCATTTATGGCATAGTTATTCGAAATTGATATCTTTTTCCTTGTGAAAGACATTACTTTGCACTTACTAATATTAAAAAAGATCTTATATTTACTAGTCCAATCTACAATTGCATCCAAATCTCCCTGTAATGCGTTGGAATCCTGAGGGCTATTGACTACTTTATAAAGTTTGAGGTCATCTGCATACAGTAAAATTTGTGAATTTTTTGTGCAGTTAACAATATCATTAATAGACAAATTAAAAAGTACTGGGCCCAAGTTTGACCCCTGAGGAACCCCTGAAGTTACTAAATATTGACTAGAATTGTGCCCCATACAAGAAACATATTGTAACCTATTAGAAAAGTAAGAAAAAAAAAAAATTACTAACTTAGACGAGAAACCTAAACTATGCATTTTACTTAAAATTAAACTGTGATCTACTCTATCAAACGCCTTAGTTAAATCTGTAAATATTACATCTACCTGAGAGTTATTATCCATTTGAAATAAGACATATTCCGTAAAATTTAACAAATTTGTAACAATTGATTTCTTAGCTTGAAACCCATGCTGCCTATCAGACATCAATGGTGTCATAAAATTTACAATTTTTTACAAATAATTATCTCAAATATTTTTGCAAGAGTTGATAAAATTGCAACTGGGCGATAACTCTGTACAAGCTTAGAATTTCCACTTTTAAAAATAGGTGTTACTCGAGTCAATTTAAACAAATCAGGAAAATAACAATTAATTAAACAAATGTTAAAAATTACACAAAGTGGTTTCACAAATATTTCACTACAACCCTACAATGTTGTATATGTGTGAGATATTAAAAACCATCTACCGGGTCATTTTTGTATTGTAAAATTTTACACATTTGATTTTCTCTTATAACATAATTTGTTTGTATACTAGGTGAATTATATGCAGAATAAAAGCATTTGAAGAGTATTTATACAGCAAGTTAAATTGTGTTTAAGTATTCGCTTTCCAAAATTCTGTGTGTGTCCACTCACAGAATCCATCAGCTAGATCGGGGACAATGCTGTTTTATTGTAGACTAAATTCAGTGTTTTTCTCATATAATAGAGTTGTATACCATGTGGTAACCATTAGCAATGGTTCTACATTTGTTTATTAATGGCATGTAGATTGTCAGGATATGAAATTTTTTGTTTCTACAAAGAATTTGTTGTGGTAACCCATCCCTCAGCAAGTGTTTCAAATGTATCATCAGCTTGGTTTTTGTTGTTTTTGAATTTTTTGTAACTTCAACACCAGTACATTGGTATTTAAATAATTGGAGTAATTTTTGCTATTTCATCATTTTTGTCCTATGAGCAATAGAATGACACTTTCAGTAAAACTTCATGCCTTAAAGTGTAAAACCAAATATTGAAGTGAAATTCTCACTCTGTATTTCTTAACAACCAGTAATAAGTTATACGCTCAGTTAAGAGAATTCTATAAATTTATATGCTGGAAAGTACAATCCAGCACCTTTAGAAATGTGATTTTCCTTTTCAAAACAAGAAGAAACAATAAAACAACGTCTGGAAGAAATCAGCGGAGGTGAATCCATTGAAGATGGTAAAAGTCAATTACCTGGGGAAGTCACACCGGTAATGGAGTTCCAATAAAGTGGTGGGGAGGGAAGGGTTAACAGGTGATATAATATCTCAGTTAAGTACTTTTCTAGTCCTCTCCCAGGGGAAGTTAGTGGATTTTCTCTTAAACTCGTTCCTTCGTTTCGATACAATTTCCTTGTTGTTATTCAATTTTGTTTCTCCATTCAGCCGTTTTATTGCAGAAGGCATTATATGAAAAGCGGCATTAAATCATCTGAAACACAAATATTGTTTGGTAAGGTTCGAATCAATTGGGTTGAAAGTCAGGGATTGTTACTAGTTGATAGGAAAATCAGTAGGCTTACCGTAAAAACTATATTCTAGGGTCCACTGATTGAAAAAACACATAAAAGTACACATATTTTACCCATAATTAAAATTTCTAATTATGGGTAAAATATATCTACTTTTATGTGTTTTTTCAATCAGTATATCCTGGATAGTTTTCAAAGTAAGTCTACTGATTTTCCTATCAACTAGTGGCAAATGTTGTTCAGTAAGCTAGGACAGACACTGGCATGCAAGTAAAGTAGATTTTAGAAAACTTTTGTTTGGTTGATTGCTTAGGTATGTGTTATTTCATGGAAAATAGAAGTAATATAATGTTATCCATTATGTTTATGGACCATTTGATGGAAATGTATCGATTGTTTCATAATGATTCAGGTTCGGATCTGTCATAGTAAAAATTTACTTTACCTCTTACAATAAAATATTGTTTTAACATGGTTAAAAAGTATTTACTAATAAATGTGAATTGTTTTTATTTCTCGACTCCATAGAGTCTCCCTCAGTCTACCCAGTGTGGTTTCAGAAGCAAGAGGATAGAGCACCTTAAGCATTCATAAAGGAAATCAAATTATCTATGCCGAAGTAAACTCTCACACCAGACCCTCTGGACAACGTTCACGTGCCATCAGTAAAAGGTGTGAAGTGTCAAGGTTAGTGAGGCCTGTCAAGGAAATGGAGCAGTTTGCAGGTTTATGGAGCGGTGCACTATCGTACACCAGTTTATGATTAAATCATTTTACCCACTCTATAAACACGTTATATCCACTTGTATCCCCCTATAAACGTGGAAGTGTGGGGCGTGGAACATGGAACTTCAATTTCATTTAATTCCAGTTTCTGTGTATAGCTTGTTGATAGTTTGGTGTTTAGCTTAAATTGTACATGAAGAAATTATATGCTCTACATGGTATGTTTAAGGTTGTTGAATTTATAAAGTTCCAATGATTAGACGATGTTGCTTCGAGGAAACCTAAAAGTCTCAATCGTTTACTAATATTATTTGTCATCACCAAGGTCACATATTGCACTCCCTACAACTGTACAGCATTTTAAAATTTTTCTGCATCAGCTTTAAGATTTTAAGCCTCCAACAGAAGCATCTAGTTTATCATAAACCTTTATTGGGTGATGTTTTATCGTGAAGAATCCCTAATAACTCTGCACGCATCGTGTCTCAACTGTATAACCAATGGATCACTTGCTTCCAATTTGAGAAACCGTATTTACTGTAATGCAAACAAGCCCAGGATCAGTCCAGACTGAAGGAAATGCCTAAGTTCACACCTAACACCCACCTCTCTGCATAGCACCTGAAAGTCTGTTTTCTACAATCAATGATGGGATGGATTCAAATCTTTGCATCTGGTTCAGTTTCACAAACATCTCATACCAAAAGATCATAAGAACCTAAAACAATAGCCCTGATAAAAGCCATTTAACAATGATACTCTCCATAACAGAATCATTCCAGATGATTGCTGATCACCACCATTGTTAGTCTGTTACCGCAGAACTTTCCGTCCACTGTATCAGACTCGAAATCTAGTGGCTTTCAACTTGGACCTGAAACTGTCAAAAAATCAATTACAGAGCTGCAATACGAGTATGTGCCCAAACATCTCTGAAATCTGCAATACCAACCTTTATTGTATTGTCGTGCCCGCACTACAAGAAACACCTTATATAGTAAAAATTCCTAAACAGTAATGAGGTCAATGATCATCATTATGATAAATTGCAATTTATCACGACCACTGTTTCTTCAATTCAGACCTGAAAGTTTGAGATATCCAACAGGAGTATCATAAAAAAACTTTCTCGAACACTTACCATTGTAAAGAATGTTTGAGATCATTGAAAGCAGAGGAAGATCTCTACCCTGTACCAAAACCCTTTTCGCTGCACAAGTCTGGAAATCTTCTGAGCTCAGAAAGGGGTGTTACCAACAAGTTTTACTTGGGGTGAAAACACATTATCTGAAATTGGATTCCATCTGTTGTATTGTTTAATAATGCAACCAATTCACAATTTAGCCTTTTAGTAAGGATGATTGTTAGATATCTGACAAGGGATTGCTTTTCATTTCATTCAGTCTCTCCACTGCAACCTGAAAATCTTCATTTGCAAAAGAGACTACGATTCCTTTAGACCCTCTCCAGATGGAAAATACAATAGTGTTAGAGCAACAGGAAGTCGCTTTAAATAAATATTTATAGGTTTAAATACTAAACATTTTATAATTAAAACAAATTACTGTATTTTGTTAATATTTGGAGGTTATTTAATGTTTTTTACACTATAACCTGATACTCATTTGAATGATTAATTCAAATATAAGTAGAAATTAAATGCAGGAGATAATGAATCCTTTAAAAATTATAAAATTCTGTTCTTGTTTACCTGCAGTTTTTGACTCATCTGACTACTCAAGATTCTCTGGCATATTCCAGACCTTAAGTGATTAAATCATTCTTGGGTTGAGCTAGCTATATTCTCAGTGCTCAGTGCAATATTAGGATTAGATATTTAAATCCTTATCTTTGTGATAAATAGGATAAGATCATTTTTTGTTTGCTTATAAATAACCCTTGTCTGTGGAATAAACAATGCAGTTAATTGAAACTACCAATTTACAGGCAAAGGTCAGTAAATGTATAAAGGCTGGTTACATGTATGTGTTTTAAAGTAACTGAATATTGCCTACTAGTTGGGCTAACAATAGTACCTTTGCTGGGAGGTGTCTGTCAATCTGAGTGACCTTTGCGACCTTTACCCGACATCCTCCTTTTGTGGTTGACGTCCTTTGACAAAGGATTTTGTAGCGAATAGCTTTGTAATTAATCCCTTGTGCGCTACCTTAATTAGTGAACTCCTCTTTGCAAAGCGTTTTTCTCATTTTTCTCTTTCGTGCTTTGTCACAATATTTCTCATGGACACTGATTAAGGTGTATCCCTACTGCCCTAGATTATTGTTATTGAATTAGTGTTTTTTTTTCTAATGTGATGACCTTTTCATACGAGATGAATTAAATTTCATTACATTAAATTTACATGCAAATAATTAATTAAGTTACGTAACTTGTGTTTAACATGGAAAACTTATCTGTTGAAAATAATCCCCATGGATAAATTACCAAACACTAATCACTAAGCAATAACTTTTTGTTGTTGGAAATAAAGTATACTGAAGTGATAAAATCTCTGCATTTAAGAAAATTTCAGATTTCCTTCTGACAGTTTCTTAAACACTAGTGTATAATGTAATTATTACATTTCTACCTTACTGATAGAACATCTGAGTTGGAAGAGAGTTGATTGATCAATCAATCTTTATTTCTCTGTTTTTTGCATACAAACAGTACAAAGAGATTAAATTTTCATACTTTCCCTCTTATATGTACAACACAGGATTATACTGCGCCAGGTGTCGCGTATCATGCTTCCTTGAGGTTTCTTGCAAAATTTCAAGTCCATAGCTCGTTTCATTCTTGAGATGTCCTGTGGACAGATAGACTGGCAGACATCATACGGAAAAGAAATGTTTTCATCCTCCGGCAGGCAACAAAGAAATTGTGTCAACTGCTGAGTGATAGGTTTCAATGACACTCAGCTAAATTCCATGGTTGGACATACACCATCGTATAACTCATTCTTGTCTTTGTAGAAATAGTTTGATGCAAAATTTGAAGTCAACAGCTGAAATATTTCTCGAGTTATCATGCCACAGGATATATTCACATTTTGTTCATTAAGTTTGGTTTCATAGCGGTGTGTAAATAATTAAAAGTCTGCAGATCATCACCAAGTGATGATGGTGTATGTGTTGGGATAGTTAAGCTAAATGTGTTCCTATCTAACATGTTAAATTGTCATATGATTGTACTCAGTTTTTTTACAAATGTATCTATTCATTTGGCATTGCCATCATGGTTACCCCTAAGACCAATGTAAAAATATTTGCTAACGATCAGCCAAACCTCATGGAGTTACATGCACCATCATTGAACTCTGTGTTACCAATATAGAAATGAAGCTTCATGAAAAATTTTAAGTCATCATTCCAATAGGTCGGTTGGTTTCGAGATATCATGTGGACAAAAATGAACTTGTTCCAATCCCATGAGTAAGTTGGCTTCACTAACACAGAAGCCAGTAATAATTTCATCTTATTATAAATTTTTATAGAATTTTTCACGTAAAATAATTGAAATTATAACAATCTAGGGTACATTTTTAGTATAAACATTTTACAGCTGTGCATAACAGAAACAAGTGTTATAAAGTACATGTAAATAAAAATAAACATGTAGCTTGATTGTTAACTTATTGATTGACTCTATATTCATGAACTATTGTGTTTTTAAGACAAAGTTATAATTAAAAAAATTTTCATTTAATTTCAAATTAAATTTATTTTTACATTTTTTTATTTAAAAGGTTGTATTAAGCTTTAGTTGAAGATTTTTCTTAATCCTCTTAAATGCTCATTGATTTATAATAATGTGTATTATATTTAGAACATATTTATTATTTTAATTAACAGTAGGAAAAATTTACAATTTTTGTACAAGGGAAGGGAAAAAATTAAGCTTGTTTTGTGTATGTTTGTCCACTTACCAGTAAATTTATTTCTGATTTACAAAATACTGAAATATTACTAGGATGTATATAAATTTGGCAGTGTTAAGAAGATTTGAATATTACCTTACAGTGTACATCAAATGGCTTACTGTGAATGATAAGTAAGCATGTAATAAGCATAGCCTTTATCTCTATTTTAAATATTCTGTTGAAAAAAACGTTAAGTGATTCCATATACGTTATAGTAAAGGTAATTTTATACAAATAAAAAACCAACTTTAAACTGCAGTTAAGTAAGTTTTGAATTTTTTATGAAGAAATGAATAATCTAAGATTAATTTTTAATATGAAATGTTATAAATGAGGTTGAGCACGACCACAACCACCATTGTGTCCGTGTGACCCGAGCGGAACAATATCCAGACGGAGGACAAACTGTTACCAAGTATTGGTTCGGAAACTTCCTCCATATCTTCTATCCACTTATTAATTTTCTTTCTTGCCACTTATATTGGCATTTTTCTCCTTCTCACTGGAAGAAGGAATACCATGTTTATATTGAGACCATAATTTATCATAAGCTCACCATTAGTAGTCAGCCATTTGTATTACTAGAAAGGTTGTTGACTCTACACGATAAGAGTAGGTTTAAAAATAAAAATATTTTCCTTTTATTGTGTTTTATTTCTTTTATTTTTGATGAATACTTTAATAATAGTCATCAATAACCTTGCTCATAAAAATCAATAAACTAATATTGTATCAGCAACAACAATTTGTATAAATGTATAATTTGTAATAAGGTTTCCCTGTATATATATATATATATATTTTATATATACACACAGCTCTATATATATATATATTTATATACTATCGGTAGTTCCCATGATAAACAGCTCTATATTTCTACTTAGTGTTATACATCAATTTAACAAGTAAAAGTTAAGCTGTTTTTCCACATAATCACCGTTTCTGTCCAAACACTTTTTTAGACGATGCTCCAACTTTTCTATCCCCATGTGTAGAATTCTGCCGCCAATCCTTTGAGTAACCTCTTCCTTGACTTCATCATCGGTACTGAAGCGTTGGCCACCCAAGTGTTCCTTTAATTTTTGGAATAAGTGATAATCACTTGGGGCTAGGTCTGGGCTGTAGGGGGGATGGGGCACAATAGTCCAGCCAAAATTTGTCAGCAGTTCTTGAGTTTGACGTGAGACATGAGGTCGAGCGTTGTCATGGAGAAGCCTCACGCCACTGGACAATCTTCCTCTCCGGCGGTTCTGGATCGTGCGTCTCAGTTTTCTTAATGTGTCGCAATATCTGTCAGAGTTTACTGTTCCTGTAAATGGTGATTCTCCGATCTTCAAGCAGTATTGTCTCAACTTTTTCAACAACTCCATCTGAAACTAAAGGCCGTCCACTTCAGTTTTCATTGTGAATTTCCATGCGGCCTTTACTGAATTCCCTACACCATTTCCGAACGTGTTGAACAGATATGCAGTTTCCCCATAAACTTTGATTAACTGACGATGAATTTCAATAGATGAAAACTGTTTTGCATTTAAAAAACGTATCACAGCACGAATTTTCGCATCTGGCGGTAACAATGACAGGGAGCTCAATCTTCGAAGGCAGCTAGGTCGGCACTGTTGGACGTAGCGAGGCGTGCGAGTGGTATGGATACAGAGAGGGAGAGTTGATGAGTAAGATAGTGTTGCCAGATTTCTCCCAACATATCGCATTCTGTCTCGGCGGCATAGGGAACCTTATTTTTCTAATACCCCTCGTATAACAAATATATAAACAATAAATAAATATACAATAAATAAAATCATACTCTAAAATGTATATACTGTATATATATTATATATTTATTGTAATTATTATAGTATTTACTGTATTTATTATTGAGTATGATTTTATTAAAGCCACTGTAAGTTTGCATTTAATGGTTTCTTACATTTTTGGGACAATATTGATGTATAAAAACCAACAACAAAATTCCAGTAATTTACTTAGAAATTTAATAATAAATGGAAAAATTATTCACATTTTGTATTTAGTTCGTTATACATAACAAAATAATTTTATTGGCTGAGCATTTAGTGATGCCTCTCTCACCCGTTACTGATGAAATTCGATTTCTGTGTCAGTGTCCATTGGTACACACAGTTAACTTTAGAAAGAGTTGACCTATAGGTTTGAAATTTGATGAAAACCTCTATCTCCACTACCCCACTTCTATGTTGGAATTAAAAATATATTGTAAACATTGGCCCATTTGAAATCCCAATTTTTTTTCTTGTCAACGAGGTGACTGATTACATTTTTCTTATGGGTAACCATGATAGCAAAAAAAAAAAAAAACAAAGAAATAAATAAATCAGTAAACAATAAGGTGTGAAGTTAAAAATGTATGATATTTTTCAGTAACTTTTCGGCTCTTGTGATGCAGTTACCTTGTTGGATTAATTAGTTTCAAAAAAGCTTGAACATTTTAACTTGAAATGTAGCGGAAGAGGTGTGCTATATTTTAGTCTGTTCATTGTTGACTGGAATAATTGATGTAAAGTGGGATGGAGGCGAAAGTTTTATTAACTTACTTCAATGTGTGTCTATTTAATATACATTTATTTTACAACCGAATAGTTATGTTACTTTAAAAAAGAAATACAACTTTAGTAATTAATTTGTAAGACACAAAAATAGGTTAATATAACTATGTATTCTTCTTTGTGATGTCTTAACTTAATCTGCTACAATTTATAAATTAAGTAATTTTATATATATATATATATATATATATATATATATATATATATATATATATATATATATAATCATTTTTGACAGTTTATTGTAATTCTGCCCAGTTGAAAAACAACAGATTTTAAACTTTTACAATGTTAAACATGTTTGCTTGTGTGTGAATAAACACAATTTTGACAACATGTAATGTACAGTCCCTGTTAGAGAGACAAGCAGGCCTGAACAAGTCTGACGACCAAGGGTCTCATTATAAGGGCAGCCTCTCTTGAGACTTGAGTACCAGCATATTTTCATGTGTTTTCTTTTCCGTTTTATAAATAGTCTCTCGTAAAAGAACAGCTCTTTGTGTTCTGTATTGGGGATTGAAAACCTTTCAGTGACAATAGCTTTAGTGACGTTTCCATGATTTATTTTCAGTGAAGAATAAAAACTGTTAATTTTAACTTGTTCTTTGAATAACAACATGAAGTCCCTTATAAACAAACCATACCAACTAGTTATTGTATAATTTGTACCTCGAATGGCTAATTGTTTATAAACTCTTCTGTCTTGTATTACAAAAAATACAAAATATAAACTTAAGGATGTAATTATAGAAAACCTGAAATTATATTTGATATAAATTTTGAGGGATGTTTGAATGAAAGTCTTGTAACACATACTTTGTTTGTTTGGATTGTAGAAGACATGTTTAGCTCTAGCTGAGTGAGCTCAATTGGGTGGACCAAGATCATGCTTGTATTGACCAATGAGGTGTGCTAGGAACAAGTAATGTTTTATAAGCAACTTCAGATCGATTCCCCTGGTTTGTGAAATGTATTGTATGTCATGTTGTATACTGCATAACATTGTCTGTCTAGTCTATCTACAAAGTGTATGGTTACAGTCTGATAGGTTCATCTTGGTCAAGGAAGAGCTCTATTGATATTGGGATCCAAAGGTCAAATTTATTGGTAAAAATAAAATGCTAACATTTTTACTTTCATCCTATGGTAAACTATGTTAGCAACGAGAAAATCACAGAATTAACAAATTTTAAACTAACTGAGTATATATGAACTTTTATAATGTGATATACTAGTATCACATTTGATGAAGTTACTTTGTTGGATTGGTTGATGAGACTTTCAGTTTGATGTGCCCTTATATGAATTTTTTTAAAGACGGAATTTTAAAAACTGTTAAAAGATATGATAAGTGCTTGAATTTGTATGTTGAATATGTAGAAAAGTAGAGAAAAGCTGCAGTTTTAACATGTATATAATAAAATTTTTGTATCTCAACTAGTTTATTTTTTATTTCAAAACGGAGGTTACTTTGTGGACAACCCTCGTATAATGGTTTATTTTTCAGCTTTTTCGTTCATGCCCTCTCAACAGCAAAACCCTAGTCAGACAAAACTACATTAGCTATGTGGACAGACTGAACCTGGCACTTTGATCATCAAAATTAGCAGCAGGTCCAGTGCTAGGTCTGTGCTTTGGGGCAAGAATAGATTTCGGTGCACCCTCTCACATTAATAACTAAGTCTATCCTCAATCCACTATTAAACATTAACTGTGGATTTTAGGTGAAAACTCAACACAACAGTGTCAGTTTAAAGTCTGCATGAGTACAGTACAGGAGAAGAGTGGATACAATGGCAAAGTGATACGGCAGTAGCATATTGTTTGCTGCCATTGTAAAAAAACAAACAACTGAACAGCGACAATTTATGAAGTCTGCATGAGTATAGTACAGGTGAACAGTGGACTCAGTGGCAAATGGCGTGGAACTAGCATATTGTTTGTTGCCATGACAAAAATACAAACTCAACACAACAGCGTCAGTTTAAAGTGTGCATGAGTATAGTACAGGTGAACAGTGGACTCAGTGGGAAATGGCATTGAAGTAGCTTATTGTTTGTTACCATGACAAAGATACAAAGTCAACACAAGAGCGTCAGTTTGAAGTCTGCATGAGTATAGTACAGGTGAACAGTGGACTCAGTGGCAAATGGCGTGGTAGTAGTAGCATATTGTTTGTTGCCATGACAAAGATGTAAAGTCAACACAACAGCATCAGTTTGAAGTCTGCATGAGTATAGTACAGGTGAACAGTGGATTCAGTGGGAAATGGCGTGGTAGTAGCATATTGTTTGTTGCCATGACAAAGATGTAAAGTCAACACAACAGCATCAGTTTGAAGTCTGCATGAGTATAGTACAGGTGAACAGTGGATTCAGTGGCAAATGGCGTGGTAGTAGCATATTGTTTGTTGCCATGACAAAGATGTAAAGTCAACACAACAGCATCAGTTTGAAGTCTGCATGAGTATAGTACAGGTGAACAGTGGATTCAGTGGGAAATGGCGTGGTAGTAGCATATTGTTTGTTGCCATGACAAAGATGTAAAGTCAACACAACAGCATCAGTTTGAAGTCTGCATGAGTATAGTACAGGTGAACAGTGGACTCAGTGGCAAATGGCGTGGTAGTAGCATATTGTTTGTTGCCATGACAAAGATGTAAAGTCAACACAACAGCATCAGTTTGAAGTCTGCATGAGTATAGTACAGGTGAACAGTGGATTCAGTGGGAAATGGCGTGGTAGTAGCATATTGTTTGTTGCCATGACAAAGATGTAAAGTCAACACAACAGCATCAGTTTGAAGTCTGCATGAGTATAGTACAGGTGAACAGTGGACTCAGTGGCAAATGGCGTGGTAGTAGCATATTGTTTGTTGCCATGACAATGATGTAGAGTCAACACAACAGCATCAGTTTGAAGTCTGCATGAGTATAGTACAGGTGAACAGTGGACTCAGTGGCAAATGGCGTGGTAGTAGCATATTGTTTGTTGCCATGACAAAGATGTAAAGTCAACACAACAGCATCAGTTTGAAGTCTGCATGAGTATAGTACAGGTGAACAGTGGATTCAGTGGGAAATGGCGTGGTAGTAGCATATTGTTTGTTGCCATGACAAAGATATAAAGTCAACACAACAGCGTCAGTTTGAAGTCTGCAAGAGTACAGTACAGCAGAACAGAGGACACAGCGAGTGACATGGCAGGAGCTATTGTCTGCAGACAAAGGACAAGGGTCTCCAGTTCCTCATAGTTTGTTTGAAATTTACAATCGCTCTACTCCCTCATAACCGTTGTACCACATCATTAGTCATGGTCTTAGTTATCACATTGACACAAAAAAATACACACATTATAGGACAGGGTTTAATCGTGTATGACAAATGTCCTGTTTTATTATAATTATTGTTCAAAAATATAATTTAACTTTACAACTCAACGTAAAGATTTTTTAAATCCTCTTGTCTGTTTAATAACTCTTGATAGAAATGTTCTAGAGATTTGGAACTTGATACATAAGTTCCTCTTTATCTAAGGAAAAGTTGTATGGATTTTTTTTAGTCAAAAGGTAGAAGGGCAGTTGGTTTGGTAATTCTTTTGTTACATTAATGTCAGGTTCTTCAATACTCGGTTGTATCGGTTCATTTTTTACATTCCTATAGATTTCACCTCTTTCTCTTTTTTAAAGCAAAATAAATCAAAGAAGTTTACAAGAACAATATTGTAGTCTTTGAGCTTATAAAAATGAATATGTTGTAAAGCAATAAAAAGGACAACTCTTCTATTTCTGTATATCATAGAAAAAATAATAATATTTAATCACTTGTGATTGAAAAGAAATTTGATAAAGAACTCTTGTGGAACTTCTCAGAAAATGACTGTTATTGTCAAGAGAAGATTGCAGTAGAATAAATGGAAAGAACGGGTGGAACATATTAAAGGATGAATCCTCAATTCCAATTCTATTTTGGCAGATGAAAGAGAACATGAATGGGATTATTGACACCGTGACTTTGATACCTTTATAGCTTTGTTACATAAGGAATCTATTGAATATTACACAAATTTCACATCAAAGAAATCTCAAACATCTGTGAGTAATGTTTACATCTATTTTTTTATTTGTACACGTAATCCACTATATATAAGCTAAAGGAGGAAGAGGAATTCAATTCTTGTTGTTTGTAATTGACAAAATAATTGTTTCAACATTTGGGATAGTGTATGAATACCAAAAGTTGACTATAACTTATACACACAACAATAGTTAACACTTAGTGTGTGTACACATAGAAAATAGTGATTGTAATTGTGTTGATGATATTATTTACAATTTATCAAAGTGTTGAGACCTATTGAACAAGATGAACATTATAAAATGTAAATGTGCAGATAGTTAGCACAAGTGGTACAACAATTGTCAAATAATTACCTAGCATAAAACTTCTCTGTAATAAAGTGTAATTTTTGTAATTTGATATTAATACATTTAAAAATCAAATCAAAAATAATTTGGTTAAAAGTGTTTAATAATGTTTAGTAGTGGTATACTTAATTAATCAGCTACATCTAACTTGTGAGTTTATTTTTTTCACATTTTGAGAATTTCATTTTGTCAGTAGGAATTGGTTTTGCTCTGTTACTGTAATTGAAGTTTAAAGAAATGGTTCTATCCTTAAATATTTTGTTCTTTTTAATAAAATATTAAGTATGAAAAATTCTTGTATACACAATAAAGTTTTCTTTCAAAATACTTTTTGTCTTGTCAGAATTATTTTGTTGGAGTTTGCGAGTATTATATGACAAATCTTATATATATATATATTTTTTTTTATTGTACATATTGCGTGATCCTAACCACTTCCTTATAACCTTACAAGCTCAGATCCTGAATTTCTTTGTTGTAGACTGTTTTAAATTGTTATAGGCAATGTAAAGAAATGAAAAATTACAACATGCTATATAGTAGTGAAACTTAAATTTAAATCATTACAGTATTAATTAAACTAGACACGATTAACAATCTTTGTCTAAACGTTCAAATAAAACTGACAAGCAAGAGCCTCCCCCCTCCAGCATTTAGAGTAAGCACCACCATGTATTGGATACTGCCAAGAGAAGCTATTTCGAACCGTAGAACCACTCCCAGAGTGCTAAAAACCTCCATGCTTACTCTTACCTTAGGAGAGATCATCATTATCAAAAATTCCTCAAGGGAATAACATACCTTACTTATAAATAAATGAGTCAATTTTAATACATATCGTCCGTTCTGAGTACTTAAAAGTAACTTCAGAAAATACCTAATATACATGTACACTTATGACTAGCCATTATTTTTTTCAATCTAAGAAGGTGTAACAATATCCTGTGCATGTCTCCATTCTAATCAAGGAACCATAACAGTTAAAACTTTGGTTTTTCTTCATGTATGTTGCGATATTCAAGGGTAGGAGTACGTTGCACCATGTGTTGCATAATGCTTCGCTAGGGTTGCGTGTAAAATTTCCAGGATATAGCACATTTTACTTTTGAGATGTCCTGTGGATGAATAGACAGTCATAAAGGAAAGAAATCTTTTATTTCCTTCTGACTATGTCTAATTTAAGTTTCATGCAAAATTTGAAATCTGCAGAAGAAATGTTTTTTTTGAGATATCTTACAGATAATCATAATTATGTGTTACTGTGTCACTTATTAAAACGTACAAATAATTTTACTCAGTTTGTTTTACAAATTTATTTATTGTGCGATTTAATAATAAATAAATCACACAAAAAACAAAAAAAGTGTGTGTGATTTTTTGTAATCATTGCGATCTTGCTTACCCATGAGACCAATGTAAAAATGTTATCTAAAAGCTAAATACCGTGGAATCATTGAACTCGATGTTGCCTAAGTATAATGAGGCTTCATGCAAAATTTCAAGTCTGTATATAGATCGGTCAGTTACTTCTCAAGACACCATAGGGACAGACGTAAGTACAGTTTTACAGCCCCTCAAGTAGTAGGCTTCGCTAACACTCCAAAATATAAAAGAATAGTTATATTATTATAGTTAATCAAACATAGCTTACAAGCAAACTGATTAGATCAGTTGTTTAACATTCTTATTGCATTCTTTTGCCATGTGATAAACGTGGCTAGCTTGCCCTAGAGCAAAAACGTTCGTATTTGTACATAAGTTCAAGCAACGTGGAGCTATTGAGAGTCAAATCACAAAAAAGAGGTTTAATTTACTTTGCTTGCAGTGTTTACAGCTCTTAGAAAGTTTTGAAATTTCTGCGCCTTTGTGAGCTTGCCGAGAAAGCTTTTGATCAAGACACTGAACAATTTAACTGGCTTAACACAATCCTCTTTACTTTACGTTCAGCTTATTTAAAGTCAACCCTCCCAGTGGAAGTTATTTTTTTCTATAGTGGCTGACCATTTTCAAACTTTGCATAAGGTATTTAGAAATATATGAAATTGAAATATCTAGAAGTATTATAGCATTATGTTACATACCATTCTACTAAAAATGAAATAAAGATTGTTTATGGAAATATTTATTAATTTCTCACTAAAGTATAATTTTTTATTTTATTCTTAAATTTTATGGGTTAAAAAATGGTTAAGAAGTGTTTTGGGTTAATGGTAGTGTTGTGGTTTTATGCCTTGGAAAAATACCAATGATGGGAAATTCACAAAAATAAGATAGTCATCATTTCATGATGATTTTATGTAATTTCTAATATAAACAAAAGGTTTATTGAATTATCTTGAATAGAACCAAGGTAACAAAACATAAAAATGGCTTATATTTTCTTGAATAACAAGTAACTGTAACATAAACTATCATTGTCTGTGTACTGTTGTCATTGGCTACATTTAGTGTTTGTAACAAAATAAATATTTATATTCAAAAATAAAAATAATTTTGTCAACTAAAATCTGTTTTGTATTAAGCCACTATTTCAGCACACAAAGCATGACTCTCTTCGAGCATAATATTACCAGTTGCTCACATCAAACAACTCCTGTTTGGGCCTAAAACAGTTTTTTGATTACAGAAAACAGATGTCACATTCGAACTGGTGGATGAGGTTCAGATTAAAACCAAAGAATTCCTGCAACCGAATCCGACAGCGAGAGCCAAGATGGCTGCTGTGAAGGGCATCAGCAAACTGAGCGGGCAAGCAAAGGCTTCCACCTATCCTCAGAGCGAAGGTGTGCTGGGAGAGTGTATGGTGATGTATGGCAAGAAACTGGGTGACGACAGTATCTTCGGTAGGTACTCAGAGCTTTTTTACCTTTAGGAGTTAGAACTTCATCGAGTAGAGAGTAGAAATAAAATTTCTTTTTATAGATACGTATTATTTAACGTTTTTAGTATATTTAAGTGATTCTAATTATAACTATTACAAAGTAAGGAAGTACCCATATCATAATAATAAAATGTTTTTGCACCATGTCTTAGTGGTAAGTAGTGTTTAAAACCTTTTTTAGAAAGACTTTTTTGTATGAATTATTCATTGCTCATAAACATGCTCTCTTCTTGAGTGTTTTTATTGCACTTGCACAATAGCTACAATAAAGAAATAAGTATAAACTTGCAAGATATATTTGTACATTACTCTCTAACTTTATAATTCCTTTTCATGCAATTCATTTAAAACCTTTAGAAAAAAGCACTTTATTTGAATTTTTATAGCTTTCAGGAGGCATTTCAGGAACAGACAGTCGAGGCCAAGCAGGTTACTTGGTCTTTAGACTTTGTGAGTCTGAGATATAACAGTCGAGTATAAGCCAATTTGCATTGTATAAATATACAAACTAGCATTTCTTGAAATCGATAGAGAAATTTTCCCCTAAGAAAGAAATTTGTATGCCACACTATTTTCAGTACGAAAAAAGTTACAAATATAAATAAAACATTTTTCTGCAATCATATATTCCCTAGGATTACACATTTAACTCCTTAACGGTTTTTAAAATAATATTGTGTTCATAGACAACCATTGCGTAAAAGAGTGGTACTGATGTACTGTTACGCATTTTCCTGTTTTATTCTGTTATCTGCCATAATATTGTGCAGTAAGCATTTCTATCACCGTAGTATTTATTTGAAGTATTTTAACACCATTTTCTCTTTGACTGTGTTTTCACAGGATACTGATATATTTTCACCACATTGTTTTTTTTTTTTTTTTTTTTTATTGTTTAGAATAATGAAAAATTTCTACACTATTATCCTGTTTTTTAAACATATAACTAAAAAAAAAGAATAAACTGGGGTTCATGAAATTGACAGATTTTAATTATTAACATTTAACCAAAAGACAGGTATTTTGTTTTCAGCATAACTAAAAAATTATTGATGTTATAATATTAGAAATTATGAAATCAGGCAATAATTGGGGAATCAAATTTATTTGTGTATATCATATTTGGTATCTTAAGCTTTGGATAATTACCTAGTGTACTTGAAACTTTCATCGTACACTGTTTGACTAATGACTTGTTCCATGGTATCTTTGAGAATAAATTATACCTTAATCAGTTGTGAGCTCTTACCATCAGAGGGTTGCTGTGTAAGGTGGGAGGGGTGTGCCACTGAGTAAATAGACTTGTCACGAATCTGTCACCAGAGGGTTGTAATCCACTTGAGCCGTGGATCACAACTTTGAGCCATTACTTAGAGTTACTGCAAGAGACGTGTTTTCCTTGAACATCATTGAATTGATTGGTTTAAAGCTTTCCTGTGATCTGTATACAAAATTTATAGGGAATCAGTCACGTACAGTGAGATTAATCATGATTGCTTAAATGTTTGGAAGTCCTTAGTTGAATAACCAATAAATTATTAACCCCGAAGATATCCAGATCAAGATATCCTAAGATATCAAAATGCATCCATTCTAAAGTTTTGGGGAAAAATTATTTTACGAGGACTAAATGTTTTTTACATTAAAAGAAATAAGAGAAATTATTATTAAAAACTATTTAAAACGTAAAATTAGTCTAAAACTTAATTTTTGCAGAAACCTTTTTACCTTTTACAGTCAAAGAACCTTAAATGTTGTTTTATATTATGGGAAAATCATTGCTGAAGTTTATAAGAGAGATACACTGTCAAACAGAAATTTTTGGAGCCTTTTCATTCTTTGCACACAAATTATGTAAAAGATCTCAAAGATGGTTTGATATTGTGGTACAAGCACTGTTGGAGTTTGGCGAAGGGATAAAGCAGGTGGCTGATATCAAGTATTCTTTGGACGACAGTGTCAAATAGAACACTCTAGAGCCTCTTCACCACTCACAGACAAATTATCTAACAGACCTCAAAGATTGTTTGACATTACAGGACAATCACTGTTGGAGTTTGGCGAAGGGATGAAGCAGATGGCTGATGTCAAGTATTCTCTGGACGACAATGTCAAGCAGAACTTCCTAGAGCCTCTTCACCACTTGCAAACAAAGGACCTCAAAGAAGTCATGGTGAGCAAAAATTTCGACCTGCAAAGTGAGAATGAAATAATAATATATTTTTAAATTGGTTTCTTTTGTTGAAGTTTGGAGAAAAAGTAGCTAGCTGAAAGTGAGATATTATAATTCTGCTCTACTTTTTACTACTTTTTATTTGTTTCACCTTGTAATTTACATCGCTCATAGTTGAAATTTCTGTTTTATATTTTTATTTTGTTCTTTTTTGTAGTTCTTTCATGGCTTTGGAAACCTCGTCTAAATGACTTTCAGTTTATTCAGATCATTCTGGTTTTTTGTATAACGAAACGGAAACAACAAGCCAAGCCGTTTATTATTGGTTAATCAACTGGTAATGCAGGGACAGCTGTTGTACGTCAGAAGTAAACAACTCAACTTGTTACTTGATGCTTTCAAACTCGCCATGTTTCATGGTTAATGTTTTGTATCCTGTAGATGCCAAGAAGGACTAGGAAGTGATCATAAACCAAACGAAGTTTCTGACGTTTGTAGTGTTTCTTATCTTGTTTAAACAATTATGCTCTGTGTTTTATATGTTCTGTATCTCAAGGTTCTCCTACACATCCAAGAGTTCCTAACTTTAGCTCTCTTTGTAATCTAAGTGTGTATTTCTAGTTGCTACGTTTACACAATGTTTGATTTAGAAAACTGCTTTTTAGGTACAAATTCATTTCCTTTGTGACTTTTTTGTCTTAATTCAAATACAATTTTGCATAGTTTTGCCCTTCAAGTGCACTTTCATGAAATACTTAGAAATTTTTTTTGTATATTCACCCCTTAATAAGAAAGAATCAGAAAGATATACATTTTGTAGCTCTAGTTATGAAGTGTTTTATAAATTTCTGCAAATTGCTCATTTTTGATGTGCGATCTTTTTTGTTTAATTCCAATGCAACTTGATAAACTAAACATTTAGTGTCATAGGAAAAAATTATTTTTGTGTATTCTACAATAATTTCACCTATCCGTTGCCAGACTGAAGATTAAAAGTAAATTTACGACAGTGTTTAAATGTATTTAGAACTCCAAAAATAATGAACAAAATTGACAATACATGTTGATAATTATACTAAAATTATAATAAAAATAAAATTATAATTATAATAAAATTATCTAATAATCAAATTCTGACGTAACAAAATAAACAAAAAATTCACATATTTATAAAGAACATTGAAGTCAATAATGTGGCATGGTACAATGAGATGAGATGACCTTCCCACAGCCAGTACTATTAATTGACCTAGAGCAAATTCCTGCCAATTATCACTTATTTTGCTTCTAAGCCAATTGTTTAAAATTTATTGATGACAGTTACATGGTCCCAAATTAATTAATTATGGATTTATTCAGTAATGCATATATAAATTATTATAAATATAGCAAAGTAACTGGCTGACTCACACACTCACTGTAATGTATAGAATGTCCCAAAACCAAACTTTTAAGGTATTATGAACAATAAACAAACCAAAATATTATATTCTAAATTTAAAAACTCATTAATTACCAAACAGCCACCATTTTGTTTTTCTTTTCCCTTAGTAATTTTTAATATGAGAAATTAATATTTTGTAACTTGATGTATAGCTTTGATCCAAAACTTCATACCAGTAAAAATATTTGTTTACAAGTTTTATTTTTAAATGGCAGCTTTTTAAAAACTAAATGTAAAGATCTTAAAAATGCAATATGAATTTTAAAGTTATTGTTACAACATTTTATCAGCGCCCAATAACAGAAATAGACGCCGATGCATGCCTCCAACTCGGTATCACCCAACTCAGTTGACGTAGTATTGACAGCCCACCCGAGATCGCGCTATGCTATGCAGTCTCCTCTATCCTGCACTTCCTCATCCCTTGCTCCGACCCTTCCCCATACCACCTTGCTTTTCCTGCATAATTTCACTCCACAGCTTGTTTACAGAATAAAACTTTTTTTATCGGATGCTAAACAATATGTAAAGAGCATACAATATTTGTACTAATTTAGGAATGTGTGACTGATTATTAAGGACCAAACAGGAACTTCTTGAAATCATGTCACTGTCTGTCAGTCTGTGTGATAATTCTTGATGAAAAGTGTGAGGCACTTGAAACTTAGTACACGAGTTCTTCTTGGTTCAAGGGTAAACCTTATTGATTTTGGAGTCTAAAGGTCAAAGGACAGTCTTGTGGAGTAACTATTGATAAAAAAGGTCCTAGAGACTTGAAACATGGTATGTGTACTCGTCTTGATCCAAGAAAGAGGTCTATTGATTTCGGGGTCAAAAAGTAAAAAAGACTGTGAATCCATCTGTGCGAGAACTCTCAATGTTTTCTGTTGGTTACACCTACTGTGTTGCCTCAAGGCTGTTTTTGATACATATATTTTTTTAAGATTTCTTCTGGTTATTAGACACTGACCAATGACAGCATTGGTGAGTGAAAAGCATCCGTCCACACATACACATGTGCGCTTACACACGCATCTGTGTGTGTGTGTGTGTGCGCGCACGCGTGTGCATGCGTAATGATTAAAGTACATGGTGTGATGTTTTATACTTTAAAAATAAAACCATTTCATTCAAAAGAGCAAATATTAAAAGATTTAGGAAACACTACAGAAGTTTTTTTTTTGTTTTTTTAGCATCATCGAAAGAAGCTGCAAGGCCGACGGCTGGACTTTGACTGCAAAAGGCGAAGACAGGCTAAAGGTATGTTTTGCATCCCATCCTCTTATGTCTGTGTTCACTACCGTACAGTATTGCAGAATTTGATATTTCATCAGATTTTTTTCAATAAAATGTTTTTCTTTTACTGAAAAATTCATTTGCATTTTGTGCTACCATTTAAAAATTTTTGTATTTGGTGAAATTCAATATCGGGTCTTGTAAAATTATTATTAGATTTTCTGATTTTTTTAGAGCTTGTTTTGTTGAAATCCTCATTTAGTCTTACCTATATGTCATCCTGATTACAATGAAATTTGTTAGTATTAAATAATTAATAAGATATGAGCACTAATAATTTATATTTTTCTTATAAAAAAAATTATTTAGTGTAAATCTATTATTTGAGTCATTCATATTGTTTGTTAAACTTCCAACTTCTACTTTATATTCTGATTTTTAGTTGAAATGTGCACTCAAATCTTAAATACATTTTCATTCAAATAACAAAATGATAAAGCATTTTTACCAGTTGGTAGTCTGTTTGATTCACTATGGTTAATCTAGCTACCAACAGTCGTAATTTTTATCTCAAAATCACACATAGGTATGTAAGTATAAATTTATTGGATCTGAATAATTGAAGAAATAATTTTAATCAAAATTAATTTAATTGATTCAGTCAATATATTTGTTCAATTTGTCAAGCAATAAACAATAAACAGTGTCCTAAACGGATGTTAAAACTGTTGTTCTAACCAAACGATCGAGGTGTTTACGTTAACTAAGATGGATGTTTGCACTGTAGCATAGTCTAGCCTGGCACAGACAATCACTCTCACCCCTGCACTATGTGTTACTCTATGTCTTGCCGAAGAAGAAGAAGAAGTGATGTGTAGCTAAGGGTGTTTGTTATAGTGAAGGGCGCTACTAGCCCCTACAACAGCCCCGCCAGGTCTCAGGGTGGCGTTGTCGGTACGTTCTCCCCACCACCACCCCCATTGCCTTCGCCAACGCTAATGTACTTAGTCGGCTTCATAAACGTCTGGCGTAGTCCTCTATGAGTTATCGTAGTTGTTAGATGCCACGGCTAGCCAGAAACCCGAGTATGTTTCACTTGTATTGCCTTAAACATATCCTTCTCAAAGCTGTTATTTCAAATTTAACTCTAAGAAATTTTTCAAAAATTGTTCAAACGATTTAAAAATTATTTTTATTCCATGTTTCAAGACTAAGGAAATTCCAACTCTACAGTATCTAAATTGTTTTTTATACAAATTGTTCCTGCAATTTCTTGTAGTAAGTTCTTCAAATTTTTATAAGCACCCAAAAACTGAAATTAAACAATTTTTTCATTGACTTTTACAGTTTCCTTACATTCACAATCAATTTTTTTAAACAGAACAATTAGTAGAATTTTCAAGGCCACGTCATTCTAATTTGCAATGGTTTATTGAACAATTGGTTTGTGATTGTTGTACAGATATATCTATGCAATTTAACATAATAAATAGTAAGAAAAACAATTTTAAGTATTTATAAACACGCAACTATATTTCCAAATGTAAAGAATATTTTTTTCATTTCTTTGACGAATTCACCATTATGAAGAATATTATAGAGTAGCGTCAATTAGTTTTTTTTTTTTTTTTTTTTTGTGGGAATAATTTAAATGTCACTTTTTGAATCCACAATAGACGTGAATCAAAACAAAAGTTATCTAATTTTAAATAAAACTAAATTAATGTATTTTTTAGTGATTTACTGTATTTTTGTTAAGGGACAGTGCAAATGTCACCACTGCTCTCTAAGTACTTGCTCTTAACATTTACAACATAATTATTAAAATCAAGTTAAGATTGACAGCAGTTTTATTTCAACAAAAACATCAGTTATGATGTTTTGTTGAGTTTGGCATTTTCATATTAAACCTTGATGCCAAATAAACTAATAATTAGTTATGAATTATTCATAACGATAGTCCACTGATAAAACAAGAGTTTGACAGATGTTGTTTTCTACCTTCTATTATACAAATTTTTAATTAGTTATGGAATTTAATCATACTGTTCCAGTACGGATTTTAAAAATTTATTTAGTTTTTGAAATTTTACAACATATTTCATCTACATAGAGAACAGTTTAACAATAAGAATTCTATTTTCATTACAATTGGAATATGTTGTTTTTCTGTTTTTTTTATCAGTATGAAAATATTATATAGGTTTTAAAATTTTATATAAAAATATAAACATATTTCATAATAGTTATATTTAGGTTTAATATTTTTTTGTTTTTGTAATTTTTTTATCTTTAAGTGGTTGAAAAAATTCAAGTCTTTTTTTATTAACAATTCAACAGAATCGTCATCAAGACAAGTCATGTATTTAAATGCCTATGTACTGTTAGCCCCCATCAAAAAGTTAATTTGAAACATAATACCTTTTTCTGGTATATTACTTTTGTACAATAATTTGTTACCCTATGATTATTTGCCTAATTTACTGTCTACAGTTTTCTTTGTTCTTTGTATAATGAACGCTTAATATGATGAAGGAATTTTAAGAACAGCGTACACTTTTATACCCATTTTTAATTTTGTTGGCTTTTGTTTTTTTCTGTTTTGAAAAATACACAGATTACATGAAAATCTAGAAGAAATAAATCTACGTTGTTATCACAATTACATATAACAAGAAAATGCTTAATCTGTCGAATGTAATGTACTGTATTTAGTCATTTATTAGTGATTAGCTTTAGATCGGAATGGTAAATCCGTGTCCTCTAATCACTTCATACCTCTTTTTGGTTTTTTTCTATGTATAATCATTTCTCAGCCATCACAGTACAGTAATATAAAGATTTGGATAATTTGATTGTAGTAGTTTTGAGTAATTTTTCAACTCACATCTTGGTGTTACATTTATTTTTCTCTCATTTCTCTCTTGCTGCATGCACTTCATGTGACTACCACCTGCATTATGTAATGTTACACTTCTGTTGGTGTGGTTGTCTCCGTATTTCGGTCTTGTGCGTCAGTAATGGGTGACGAAACACGTATTTGCCTAAGTTAACCCTTGATTACTTATGCTGTCACATACAGTTTGTTCGAAATTGAGTTTCATTCATCAACATTCTTTGAGTGCTGAACAACTTACTTTATTCAGTGCTAAACATTTATGGCCTATAAATCACTTTTTAAGTTTTAAAGTTTTTAAACGTTTAACACTGTATTTATTGGGCTTATATAGAACTGACCAATGAATAATTAAAATGAGTTTGCTTTACAAGTTATTTCATGGTTTTAAATATCTGAGGTATTTTAAAATACTCAATAATTGTGGATTTTTATGAGTGGAAATTCAAAGGTCTTTATTGCATCTGAATAGGCCTCAAAGGAACTTTATTAAAATGTGCAAAGAATTTACTGTCCTGTAGTTTTTCTAGTTCTCCAATCGTCAAGTAACTATTTCACTTTAACAGAGCATATTAGTTTCCTGCCGCCCATGCTTCTGAGACACCGATTTTAACATGGGGTTAAATTTTAATACCGTCTTATAAATAGAAACTCTTCTCAAATCCAAAAATTTTTCACTATTAAAATTTCAATTTTAGTGCTAATGCATTGTTAAAATTAAGATTATTTGTTAGTACACATTTGTGAGTATGTGTGGTTTATAATTCGTATTCAGTTTTGAGTTCCATAAAACCTATACTGTGTATAAATTATAAACCATTACTATTAACATTAGCATTAAAACACTAACATCTAGGTTTCTATAGTGAAAAATTGATGGATATAAAACAAATTCCTGTTTATAACACAGTTTTAAACTCAAGCCCCATCGGGTACATGCGATCTTTCACAACTGTCATTGTGTCAGGTACACACTGGGCTTCATAAAGCGTGTCATGCGCCCTGATGGGGTGTACTTTGCTATACATTTCCCTATTGCATCTCTATTGTTTGCCTGTCTTGGTGGTTTGTTAAATTTGATCCCGTGCTTAAATGAATACCTCAGACTATCATGTACCCCATTAGCACACGGAGAAACATTAAAAAATATATTGAAATAATGTTTTTGTGCAAAATTCTGAGGCCTATATACTTTTCTCATTATACTTAGATGTTTAATGTAAAAAAAGATTACGGTTTATGCGATTATTATTGAAAAATCCAATGGCATATAAAAAAAGTCTTGAAATTAGCGTGAATCTTGTTATCGTGAACGTGTTAATCAAATCCTCTTTAAAATACACGATTTGAAGAAATATTGACTATACATACTGTTTTTTGTTACATTTTAATTATGGAATAAAAAGTACGTAAACAACAATGTATGAAATAGTTTATTGCGAGATAGGCTATATGTTGTATATTTTGCTCCTGTTCACTGGGACTTCAATTCGTTCTCTCATATGCTAGATAAGCATGTTACCGCTACACCACAGTGACTTCTTTTTGTGATTCAATTATTTTATATTTCGCTGTTTCCTTCACACATGGGTTTAAAATAAATGAACTAGTATGTGATAAAAAAAAACAAATAATTGTCAAATTACTTATAATACTCTCTAAATAAATATACATATATAGTTTTGGTCTGTCTGAAATGTTTGGTGGTCAAACGCTAATTGCAGAGATTTAGTTAAAATGGATTCTCCACTAAATTGATCCTAAATAATTTTGTTTGAAATAATTTCAACTCTGTAAAAATACAGTGTCCCAAAAACATAGGGTTCCATGTTCGAATCTCAAAACTTTCAATTACAAACATGTATTATGATGTATACCATTATAAGGGTCTTTGCATCCTAAATATTTTGACAAAAAATGTCTTATTATCTTTATTTGTTTCAAAATTGCTGCCTAAAGTGTATGTAAAACAGTGGGTTTTTTTTATATTTTGTTCTTTTTGCCATTCAGGGGATTTGAATCCATACCAAAATTTAATTGTTTTTTGATATTTCATGACACTAGAATTGAAATAAAACCATGCATGACTGTATTTTTCAAAACGTTTCTACCACTAAAATTTACTTTTTCGAAAATGTAAAAATGGCAACAACCCAAAAATTTTAAATGGTATGAAGGGGGATTTTCACTATATCAAATTAAAGGTTCTACAATACTGAACAATGTTCACATTTGAAACGTAGAGATAGAATGTCCTTTTCTATTTCTACCTTTACAAAACTATGACTAGTAAACTGTATTTATGGTTACGAAGTATAAATTTACATTTTCTCTTTACAACTAGTTAGATAATTAAGGGGCCAAAAAACAAAATAAAATATTGAAAAAGCTGTATTTACTAATTGATAATAAATATTACCTCAACCATGCACTCGAGCTTGGTTGCATTCAGAAGTGTGTGTGGATTACACAACAGTACTCAGCTATGCCTGGAACACAACGGGATACACAGAGTGTCATTTTGTGGCAGGCAAAAATATAAATCATATAAATGGCAGGTAAAAAAGCTACCCACTCAAATTAGGATGATATGAATTACTCTTTCAATAAAGACTTATTAAATTTAATAATTTTATTAATACTTTGAGTTTGGATAGGGTATTATAATCAGACTGTTTCTTTCATAGAGTATGTAATTTTGTTAGATAATTATATTGATAGTAACATTTTAGATATTTATATTAAAGAAATCATACTAGCAATAACATTAATATTTTTACACTAATGGCAATTTTAATTATTGTAATAAACATTGTCAATGGAAGTGGTACAAGCTCGTACAAAACTTGCTTCAATCTCCCATGGGATTTGAACTCTAAACTCCAGTACTTACTTGCTAGTCACTAGTATAAACAGAAGCTTGTTGTTAGTTTGTTATATTTGTGTATGTAAAAATAAAGGAGGTTATCCTGTTTAGCATCTTCTATGTTAGAAATTCTAATAAATTGTGTAATTATAGCAGATTTAATTTTCTTTTGTGTGGATGCTTCTGGTTATTATGCCAGTTGCCTTTTCATTCATATGACTATCCTTCACTCAAATGGAAAATATTGTTTACTTAGTTCTTGTTTCTTTTGTCTAAAATATATAACATGGTTTGGACTATACTCATTTATAATTTCTAAAATTTGTAGCAAACCATACATTTTATAATTTTTTATAAATTAACAAAGTTGGAAATATTATTATTGCCATTAATTTTGTTACATTTTTAAAAGTTGTTCTGGTCCATCTAAAGAAAATTTAGGAATAGTTGGCAACCCTTGTAGAATTCCTATTGCATCTTGTTTAATTAAAATGGTTTGTAATTTTTTTGTTTACTTTTTCTTTTTGCTCTTCATAATCATTTATTTTCATGCATAGGATTTTAACACTCAGCTATATATTTTATTTTTCTCTTCTATTCCTTTTTCATATTTAATTTAGTCTCATTGCTTTTTTTATATTATTTCCATTGAACTAATTTGTACATATAAAATAATGTAATCCCTCTAACTGTCTCAATCCTTGATCTGATGCCATTTAAGAAGTTAAAAATGCTCAAATCCATTTCTAGCACTCCACTATTATGCTAAATCAGCAGCACTAAAACCTCACTAAAAGTCATAAATTTTTAAACACTGTTGTTTTTGTCAAGAAACTTTACAATAATATTGTATTTGTAATTGTACAAAAATGTATTGGTTGCATAAAATGATTTTCTAGAAAGTGATAAAAATATTTTTGCAATTAGACATTTACGTTTCATTTTCAACTTAATGTGTATTAAATTGAATAAATAAATACTTTTGATGACCATTATTGTATGAAGAACTAATTTTTCAATTTGTTGTGTCAGAATTCTTTAGGAATATTATTTTATGGACATTTGTGCAAGTGTTAAAGTTGTACTCTTACAATAAAGCCAAATAAAACTTTATGATAAATAAAAATTAATGTTATATAGCTAATAGAAAATTGCCAAAATATACTTTTAAAATGAAAATGCTTAACCAATGCTGAATTTACCTTTATGACATGTTTTTCTAATATCAAATTAAATAATCAATACATGCTGTTATAGAATTTAAAAGAATAAATTAGTAATATATATATATATATATATATATATATATATATATTACTAATTTATTTCTTCTGATTTTTACAAATGACTTAAAGTAATATAAAACACAGGTTATTTTCATTTCTTTGAAATTTGTTATGAACACATAAACAGGTGTAGATAGTGAAAACGATAAACTACTTAGAGCAAGATAGGACGCTAGATACAAACAAAATAATCTAATTTTTGTGAATGGACGACAAAGATATATATATGAAATGGTATTGACAAAATAGTTACATCTTTACCAGATCCATTTTATACCAGTTAACCCAAAAACCAATTTGATATATTGATTTTGTTCAATGATTGTTTTATAAGTATAATTAGATACATTTAGTAATATTAATGTACATGTACTTGTACTTGCAGGATTCTGAGAATTTATATATGTAAAGCGTCCATATGAAACAAAAGATGTTTTAAATGAATTTCTTAGTACGTTATCATTACAGATTTTTAAGGTTAAACCATTTGTGTATACTATTCTAATTTTTTATCAAAATCTCAGTATTTTGATTAGTACAAGAAATACAGCAATATCAATTATAATAGGCTGGTAAATTGCTCATAAACTACATATACATTCAAGTGTTTTTTTTTTAATAACATTTATGGTTAGTATAAATATTTATCATGTTCAAAATGCATTAAAACGGTCTTGGCTTTTTCCTACAAACAGTCACCTTGATCTCCTCAAAGAAACGCGTCCAAAAGTTTTCTAAAATCCTATAAATACCAACAAATTATAGTCATATTCAAGTTCTACCAAAACAAGAGATTATACAAATAATTTGTTTATTACAATTGATTGTATTTATAAAACACAATAAATAAGTAGGAACATGGACTGAATAATTATAAATCTTCATTAATTGCAAACTAAATTATCAGTTTTAATGTAGCACTATTTGGTGTGCAGGAGTGTTAGTTATATGTACCCATTACTCTATTACTGCCAGTAGCTAATTTTCAGTAGTTCGCAACAATCGCTCAAAATGGTTAAAAGTTTCTTAAATGAAAACTGAAAGTCCCGGCCCGACCCTCGGAATAGTGAGTAGAAGGCATGTCGGTAGTGACTAGGATAGCCAGTGCAACGTTCACTGTTTCAACACATTTCTTCTTCTTCAGTAGTAAACGTTGAGGTAGATCCTGCACCTCCCGGTTACTGACTCGCACTGTTGGTTATTACTGAAGAAGAACCGGTTTGTGTGTGGAACTGTGGACTTGTTGTGTTTATCAGGACTCCTGGCTGCTATCGACGTGTTCTTATTGCCCACCGGTGAGTCACCACACTACTTAGTCCAGCTTTTTTACTGTTTGTTTCTTTTCTTGCGTTATTTGATTTATTTTCTTATTTTTCTTTTTAACTTTAGATCAATGTGTCAGGTCATGTTCGTCTTGATTCTTATGCATCCCTTTTCTATTTTATTTTTGCATTTTTGTGATTTTAGATTTTTTTTGTCTTTGAAAGCTTGAAGTTTTTTGGATTGCGCTGGGAACGAATCCAACAGCTGGACACATGCATCAGTGAAGAACAGAATCGCCAAGAGCTTTATTTTGTCAATATAAATAATCTACTTTATGTTGTGTGTGATTTTTTTAAATGAATGTACACCCCACATACCTATTTGTTATTGCACCAAAACCACTTAATTTTCTTCAGCAATGAGGAGTGTTGAATTTTTTTATGACCTTAAAATAAATCTACCAAGCACTGACTTATACAACTTCGAAAATAAGCTTTTGTGATCCTTTCTTATAGATGTTGTTCTTTTTTATTAGTATTCTGTACCGACGTTTTAAAAATTAGTCTAGGTTATTATGTCAAGACTATAAAATAGTAATTTACTGAATACTTGCATACTGAAATATATCTTGTAGATATTGAAGTGTGAGAGGCACAGTGGACCTTTTCAATCTATAATGGATAAAGAAATGTTATCTTTTTGTGACAAAATGTTTCGACAATTCAGCCCACAATGTCACTATACAAAGCAGTTTTTGTTAAGATGTATCTTTGATAAACAAAGTGTTACAAGTAACATTAAATGTTTACAGAGTAATTATACACTCATGAACATTTATCATTGTTAAAAGAATACTGAAGGATCCTACTGAATGTAATGATGCATTTTAAGTCTTTATGACATTTCTTTACATTGTTATGTGCAACTTTACTCTCTTTTAACCTTTTGACACCATGATCAATAGTTCTCTCTAGGACCAAGAAGAACCTATGTACCAAGTTTCAATTCTCTAGGACCTTTCTATCAGGAGTCAGCCGGACAGAGATACAAAGACACGATTTTAGGAAAGACCTGTAGATATTTAATAATTCATGAAAAAAATTAAATGAAATTAAAAAATGGCCGTTAAAAGGTAAAGTTAGGACTATAACACAACCAATATGAGTGCTGAAAGGAGAAGAGAAATTCCTAATCACATGTTATAAGATTTGTTATACAAATTAACCGAAATTTCATATTTTGCATCACTTACAGCCTAAAATCATTTCTAGACACTGTACCTGACATGCTTTAGTTAGTGTGTAGTAATAAAATTAAACACTTTTGAATATTCTGAAATCGGTTATCTGAACTTGTAAAATTAAAAATATAGAAGGAAAACAAACAAAAATGGAAAAAAATTAATATCCAAAAGTTGTGAGATGTAGAAGATATCAGTTGAAACAGCCACCAACATCAACAGGATCTGGTCATTCTTGAGTATGGAGTTATTAAGAGCCACAAATAGGGTTATTTAGTTTTGTATTTATTTTCCCAATTCACATCCTCATCCCTAATTTTTACATTGGATTTGGGAGATGTTTGGACAAAATCTTGTTTGTTAATTGTTTTTAATGTTGTAGTTATATTGCATTCCTTCGATCAGTATCAAATTAAAATTGTGGGAATTCAAATTAATATTGGAGACTGACCAAGTCTGTTGTACAAGAAATAAAGTATCAAGTTGACAAAGTTTCACGAAGTGCCATAACTCATCAGTAAATTCCGTTAGCTGTTAGCATCAATTTGAAGTGGGAGAGTTTTAACATAACTTGCTGCAGTAGTGGTTTGAATGCCTGTAATGCGTATGATCAAAATGTTCTTTATTACAAGATGACCCCTGTATGTTATTGTTGTCTTTTCACATCATAATGCTTTTGATTTGTTTATGTTGTTGTGTTTTTGCTTTCTACAACTACAGGTTTTCTTACATAAGTATATCGTCTTAGTCTCACATTTTAATTTTTATATAGCAATGAAGAAAAACTGAATATTTCCAAATCAACTCCGAAATTGTCTCAGATTGTCAATTGTCATCATTGAACATCATACAAACCAAAAACCGACACAATCTAGAGAGGGGATTTAATAATAAACAGATCTTTAACTGTTTTTAAGTTTACAATACACTCATAGCTGATAAAACGCAGATTTTAATAAACACACATTCATATGCACTCCTTTGATTGTTCTAAGCACTGTTTCGAATTATATGCATGAGCATGACGATATCTTGATGGATTCAAGTTCCCTGAGTCTTACCTCTGCATTGTTGTTGTCTTTAGTATAAATATGTGATCATCACACTAATATCACCTATTTTATCTTGTAATAAGATGAACCCGAAAGATTTACATTGGAGTATTTCATAACCTCTTACAACACTTCAAACTATGATTGCTGCAATAGATTAGGAGCTGAGAACCAATTCACATTGCATAAGTACACTGTTTGGTTTTTTTTTAACTAGGTAGAGGATTTTTGTCCTAAGAAAGAAATTGCTTGTCATCATTTTGGAGGATGTTGAAATGGGAGGGTATCAAATCATCAAAATGGTAAAAAATATGAAATATTTTTTTCACATCATATTTATTCTACCTTGATGTGCTTAACCGACCATCAGGTAAAGAAATAATATTTATATCACGCTTAGACAACTATATAAAGGTATCTGAGAATGATACTCTCCCATTTCAATCTCCACCATAACTGATGTGGCTAACGATTAATTTATTTTTTAGGAATAGTTTCTTTACCGATTTCATGAAAAACCCAATCATGTGATTGTACAATGCAAATTGGTTTCTAGACTTCAAGATTTAACCTTGTACTAATAGCATGAAAAACAGGGTTAACTTATTCCTAAAGCTATATTTGAATTATTGTTGGAGTTAGAAAACCCTTTACAGTAATGTATACACGTTATTAGGGAATCAATAGAATCCAAAGACTGGAATTGAATGTTTGATAATTGAATAGGTTGTATTAATATGTTAATAAAGCTTGGGTCAGTGATCATATAATAGACAAAAAGTTACAGATTTTTTTATTCTAAATAATATCAAACAAAGTTTTAAAATGCAATTTAAGAATCAGGATTGACACTCATTTTGAACTTTTCCACAAGGACAACACTAAATCTCAACTGATTTTACTCCAAAACTTATGTTTCTAGAATTTTGCTAGGTCTTTCATTTTTTTAAAGGAAGACTTAAACACATCCAAAGACCTCCTATCCGTATGTTCTCATATATGATCGCTATTTATTCAACAAAAATCAATTTAAAATAATTACAACCTATACACCTGTTTTAAATATGCCAATGATGAATAATAGTGTATTTTTAAAAGAAAAAGCCTTGTTAAATTTGGCAAGATTGTTTTAGTGCAGTTACCTCTTAAGTATATTAATAAATATATAACACAAGACACTTAATACATTTCAAGTAAGTAGAAACCTGCAGGATGACCAAAAAGTTTGTGATGAAGAAATTTGGATAATATTTCAAATTTAATGGGATCTACTTTTGGTTTATTACAAATGTTGAGAGGATAGTGACCTTACATCAAAATTTAAAACTAGCAACTACTATTTTCTATTATATTACCATGTAATTGTTTTTTGTAAAAAAAAAAATAATATACAAACAATTTATTTTTATTTTTATTGTTTTTTTAGATATAAATATTAAATATTGCTTTAATATTAAATTTAACATAAGACTTCAATTTCGTATATTACAAAATTCCCTTGTTCAGACTTTGTTCAGTAACACTTGGAAATAGTTAACCTTTGAGTAAAAATCATAACTATCGTGAAACGTTTTAACATAAAAATACAGGAAAATCCACCTTTTTAAAACAAAATAAATTTGCGATTGACCTGTATTGTTATTTTAAAAGTGCTTGTTTCATGTAGTATTATTCATGTTATCATTTACTTCTACAAATATTTAAATTGTATTCATGACAAGCCTTGATCTTGAATATCTGTAAAAACAATAAAAATAATTAATTCTGGTTCAGCAAATGTTTTGTTCTTATTTATTTCCCGATTCTCTCGTATAAATAGAGGTGTTTGCTGTTTAATATTTTAGTTTTGAAGACATGTCTTCGGAAAACATGTTCTTGACATTTTAAATATGGAAAAGTAGATCTCATCCATCGATATACACAATTCAAATTCTGTAAATTGTCTTTTATACTTGTGTTAGCTAGAGGGAGAGGATTCCCCATAGAATGATCAAAATGGTATGTTTCAGTAGAATAATGTTGTTACAGTATTCTGGCGTAGGCTATTCCATATACTGCTGGTATAAAAATGTATAAAGTGTCAGTCAAATCCCGGGACAGCTTAATATTATTTTAATCATTACAAATAGAGCTACAAAACTATACATGAAAAAATATTTTAGTACGTATTCAGAGGACCACTATGCTCCCAAGGGGATATTATTAGTTGAATACATTGCTACGAACCCAACTTCAAAAGGGTGATCCTAACCATAATGGTGGCTTATTGTAGTTTAAAACATTGTTAGTATCATGTAAAGTTTTGTAGCTATATTTTTAATGTTTAAAATAATATTAAGCTTTCGTGGGATTTAATTGACATCCTGTATAACACGTAACATATTCTGTGTTGTCATTTATTTCCATGATTGGTGTCTTCTTGATGGTGTGTTGTCTGTTTTTCATATTCTCGCACTGTTTAAAAAAGAATTTGTAAATACACCATTTTTATGTAGTACTATTGAAATTAAATTATAAACCTGTTCTTTTACACCTTCAACATTTTCTGTAATTATTTTCTTTTATTTGAGTATTTATTATTATGTTTATTGAACTTTATTTTATTAGTTATGTACATTATTAATATTATTTATTTGTTTAGTGTTTAGTTTTCATTTTTCTTATGTTATTATTTACGGTGATCATCAAACTCCCTATAAAGTTTGCTGTTGTTACATTTCCATGAAACTCAGTGCTTTACTAAATCTATTTTTTCTTCTATTTCTATTCCAAGCCTTTCTGGTTGCAAAATTTTGTTTGTGACATATTCAGTCATAATAAAATTAAGTTAACGAATAAAAACTTGTTCAACTGAATTTAAAAGCTCATGTGAAACAAATTGTATTTATTACATTTTTTTAAACTATGTAATTATTTAATTTTATATTTTAATCTAGCACAAGAGATTAATACATATAATTAACATATAATTTATTAAGTAATTTGTTGTATTGTTTAATTGAAGTAGATACTTCTGGTAATTTGAGCACAGTTTGAGTAAGTTCTAGAAGGTTTGATGATCATCAGGAATGTTGGTTTAAGTTTGCCGTTGAGTTGGTTTTCACTTTGGTTGACGTAGGCTTGCCGCTATGTCAACAGGATCTAACATTGCAGATGACGAGATACGGCAGGCTGAGGAGAAGTTTGCAGAGTCACTCCACCTCGCACAGATGGGAATGTTCAATTTGCTGGAGAACGATGTGAGTATAACCCAGTGTTGCATGATTGTGCATATTGAGTTTCTGTTATTACAATCATTTAGTTTTCATTCTGTATTGAAAGTCTAGTGCCCTTTTATGCTATTTTATTATGGTTAAAGCCCATACATTATCTGGATTCTAACAGAATTCTTTCTGTTAGCATTTGGTGAAAAGATCATGTTGATGGATATTCTGTTCCATGAGTAAATTCAGTTATGATGTTATTAATCGTATTTAATAGTGATGACGTGGTCAATGTGCCATCGCAGAAAAATACATTGATAACATTGAAGGCATTCCTCATGTATTGTTTGTTTGCAGCTCTTTTTATAATTGGCTCAGTCCGATTTACATGACTCAGATCTGTACTGCACAGCCACATTCCTTCCAATCGGATAGGAATTGAGAATAATCACTTCAATATAATTTGAACTAAAGACTTTTGTGATGTGTCTGACGAAGATAGCCTTGCTATCGAAAGGCCTCACAAAAATAAAAGTATTAAATATTGGTTTAATGTGCTTAAATGTAATAAGTAAAGACTCACATGTTTATTATGAATGCCCAAATTAACAAATTCATGGTTAAATCATTATATTTTACTGTAAATGTTCACATATATTGTACTCTTTGAAATGGTGGAAAAATAACATCATCTCTGTGAAAGCTGGCTGTCAAAATTGTAAGCAAACGGCAACGGACAAGCCTATTTCAATAGTGATTAAACTTGAGAGTATTATGCAAGTATAAATTTTAACGTGTTCATAGTAGTGGGGAGCTAGCTCTTGTGTGTTAACATGCTTTGAAGTTGTTCTCTGCACATTTTGTAACAACCACATGCTGCAGATTGTGATAATGTGTATAATCCTGTAGTACATGTTTTGCTATACAGGTTGAACAGATCTCTCAAATGACATCTTTTGCCGAAGCCCTTTACGAGTACCATCAGCAGTGCACGGAAATAATGAGGACTGTCGTGGAGAACCTACAGGAGAAGTAAGTGATAAGGAGATAGTTTACAAGAGATCCAGTAGTTTTGGCTTTTGTGACATTATGTTCTCTCTGAAATATTTAGCTTTAAAAATATGTGTACTGATTATTTCTCTATTCATAGTAAAGGAATTTTTAAACCTTTTTCTAAATGCTTTTTAGAAATCTGTTTATAATAATATATTCTATGTGTAATGTACTTAATGTACATCTTAACCTATGCTTACAATGAAAACTGCCATGACTGTGTCAGCAGACCATATTCTATCGTAATGGGAAATGAATAATATTTATGTCTAGCAAAGGTTGCTTACACATAAAATAGAATTACTGATTTTTGTTTTTTCTACATCTTAGGATAAAAAATGTTTACCATTTCTAGACATCTTATATTTACAAAAAACAAGTTAGGACAACAAGTTGCATTACAATGTCAAAAATAAGTAACATTAGCTAATAAGTTAAAATAAACAAGACAGTAAATAAAATTACAATTATTTAAAAAAGAAATACTATAAAACTCCTGGACATTGTAGAGACTTGCAGATATTAAAATAGTCTTAAGTACTGACCTTAATTTCTTTAAAGGCAAAGCTTGAATACTCCATGGTTAGGTATTAAAGAACTTTATCCCCTGTGCCATTCTTTAGTGCCAGTAATTGCAAAAAAACTGAATCGAATAAATCCTTGTATCTAATTTATTATTGGTTGTAAAAGTGTCCCAAGGCCCAAATCAACTAATGCAAACAATATACCATCTAATCCGCTGTTCTCTAACTATAGATCACATGAAGTTTAACTATGAGAGTTTAGAATATTTAATTTATTATCTATTACCTTGGAAGAGGTCCATAGCAGGAGTTCCGCAATTTAAGTAAATTTTACATTTTTACTGATAATTTATAGATAAGTTTTTTCAATCTTTTGCGCTCAACAGGCAAAATGAGTGCTAAACTTTCATTCTACTCCAGAGGCAAACTGAACTTGATTTATTCACTAGTCCCCATATTTCTGCTTCACTGTGTTCCTGCATCATTTCTATGGTTCCTATGTTAGACATTTATATTTCTTCTTCTATGGAGTCACTTTGAAGTTGTTTTTGCTGTATTATATATATAATATGTTTTCAAAAATGTATAACATGTTTTATATTTATTGTCTTCTTATTTTTAATATCATATATGATTGTTTTGTCTTGTTATATAAAATGTATGCAAAATAAATACAGTTTATATACTCGTATGTACTAAATATTTTCTAAATTTAACAACTTGTTGATATGATACACATTTGCCAAATGAAAAATGTTTTTCATGTCACAAAACTTAAACAAATTTTAATATTTATTATTTGATTGTTTTATTTTTCCAACAATACATAAACATTAAAATAACTTCATCATAACTTTTTTTATGTGGAAGGGAAAATCTTGCAAATGCACCAATCATTTTGTACTGATGGTATTGTCACTTGTTATTGTTACTTCTGTATCTTCTTACCAGGACTAAGACCGCAGAATAGCATTACTTCAGTTTAATAGCTTACTTTCAGGCTACCCAAGGGCCATATATTCCATTGTCTTCTTCCCCAGAATTTCTATCACTATTCATGCCTCTACATTGCTGTAGCCTTCCTTCTTCAGTGATAATGTCCTTGGTGAGTGTATCAATCTCCAAATGTGGCCTTCACTCTAAAGTCAACTGCTTACACATCAACAATATATATGTATATTAGATCTCTTGAAACATATATTTATAAAACTACTTGTTATGTTATTAACTCCACTTATAGGGTTATCTACCGGGTGAGTTTTTTAAAGTGATCCAATAGCTAACTTTTTAATTACACGACTTAGCACCACACTTTAAATTTGGAACTTGCTCAATTTTAAGTTTCACTCAGGAATACACTTTCAAATTTTCAAAAAGCGGTCAACTTTTTTTTATTTTGTCTTTAAATGGATGTGTTACTTATTATTTTGTTCTTTTCTAAATGTTGCATATATATATATATATATATATATATATATATATATATATATATATATATATATACTATATTTGCAAAAAGGCCTGAAAACAAATAATTTATTGGTTTAGATATGTGGATGATATATTATGTCTTTTCAATGGAGATGAGAACCAGGCAGAACACTTTTTAACATTTCTCAATTCTATATCACCAACAATTAAGTTTTCTAAAGAAATTCAAAAAGTCAAAATTAACTTTCTTGATATAAGTATTTCTAATCTTAATAGAAGTCACTCATTTGAAATTTATAGAAAAACAAACCAAACAGATCTTCTAATATCATCTTCCTCTAACCATCCTTGGAAATACAAATTAGCAGCATTTCACTCAATGGTAAAGAGAATATTAAATATACCAATGAGTGATGAGAATAAAAGTAAAGAAATTAAAATAATAAAATACCTAGCTGTTAAAAATTGATATCAATCCCAAATTGTAGACAAAATGATTAAGAAGAAAACAAGAAAAATCAATAAAACCAACAAAATACTACCTAATCCTAATACTACAGAGATTCAGAAATATATTTGTGTACCATTCAATACTAAATTAAACAAAGCTGTTCGAAAAACCTTTAAAAATTCAAAATTCTCCATCAGTCACCAAACAAGAAATAATACATTTAAACTTATTGAAAACAAAGTGAACCAAAATGATGACAAACAGGAATTATACAAACAATCCGGAGTTTACAAAATTAACTGTAGTGACTGTGAAAGCTATTATATTGGGCAAACTGGAAGAAATTTTAACAAAAGGTTTAAAGAACACATACAAGCTTTGAAAACAAATAACATGTCTACAATAAAATCAAATTTTGCTGAACACTTATTGGAGACTGACCATAACTACACAAATATTGAAAATAACATGGAAATTTTAGATATCGAAAGGAAAGGAGAGAAATTAAACACAAAAGAAAAATTACGTATTTATCTAAATTATAATAAAGATCCTCATAACATTTTAAATAGTAATCTGAAAAATAAGACAAATCCAATTTTTGAAAAAATTAAAATATTAAATACAGATTACTATTAAGAAAATTACAACTGTGTCATTTAAATTTAACATATGTTTAAAAGGTCCACATGTGTATATCTAATTGTTTATTATTTATTTATTTATTTAGAGGTTAATGTACACTGATGATGGTTAAAAACCGAAACACTGTATGTAATAAAAAGATTTTTAAAAAGGGTTTTAGTTACTTTCATTACATTAATTATAAAACTACATATTAAATGGATCTTTCAATGCTGCTGTGATAAAATATATAAAGTTCAGAAGGATACTGTTTACTGAGGCTTGAAAGTTGTTAGAAGTCCACCAAGCATAGAAATACTACCACATCTCATGTAGAATTAATTTCCTAGATAGTTTTTCCATATATAATTATGAAGTAAAAGTAATATAAGTTGTAAACTATTTTCTGTACTGCCATTTTGAATAAACAACACTTTACAAAACTTTACAAAAGCGTCACATGCATATTAGTTTTAATAATTAAGTCCAGTTTGCATGTGTAGTAATGTTGGTCTGTGACATTGCAGGAAGGTGGAGGCAGCCAACCGGCCGAAAGTGGAGTTTGTGCCGAAGACGCTGGCAGATCTGCATGTTGAGGGGATCTCGGAGAATATGAACGGTGGGAGCATTTTCCACACTGGCAACAGCCACACGTTCAGCCAAGAGCGAGACGACCCATTTGACCCCTGGAGTGCCAAACCGGCCAGAGGTGGTTGTTTATTTGTGGTGGTTGTATCGCACAGTGCACACTCGTTAAATCGCATCTTCCTAAATTTCCAAAAAGAACTCAAATTATTTTGTTATCACGATTCATAAATCATAGTGTGTTCATTGTTTTGGCCTAAATCTTGTGAATACATGTAAACACATCTCGCATTATTTAAGAGGGAATACTAGTTAACTGTGCTACAAATTGGAACTACGATCAAATCCATAAATTTTTCACCATAGAAACTTAGATTTTTAGTGTCTCAATGCTAATAAATTGTTAAAAAAAACTTTTACTATTAATACTGCTGGTTTATGATATATATCTAATATAGAATTGCGTATGGGAAATCTATACTGAATATAAATGATATACAATTAGTATTAACATATAATCTTATTTTTATTGCATTGATAAACTAAAATCTAAGTTTCTGAAGTAAAATATTTATGAATTTAACCCTTTGAGTGCCAACGTCCGATTTTACCGGACGTTCAGGAAAAAGTCACTAAAAATTGTAACCTTTAATATTTTTAAATAATATCATATTGAAATGTTTGTGAAGAATCGTTCTTTTCAAAATAAATTGTTATAGTACACTTCCGATCAAACTTTAAATTATGAAACTCACATATAAACATTTTTGGTTGCCATAGCTACCAGAAAACAATGTGACAATAACTTCTTAAAAGTTGTATAACTTACTCATTATTAAAGATAATAATATAAATTTTTCAAGATTTACAGACAATTGCATACACTTTCCAGTGATATGGACTAAGAAAAGGACATGAATTTTTTTGGTCATAATAATTTGGTTGAAAAATGAAATTAAAAAATATTTTTGAATTCTTTTGAGGTAAGTCCATTTTTGGTATTCATAAATTTAGTGTTATGGTAACTTTGTTATTTTATGTTAATTAAACAGAGTTTTCAGAGAAAAATAAAAAAAGAACCATGTTGATAGCTTATTAAATAATCGAACTGTGAATTTTTTTACTAAAACCTTGCAAAATGCCTGAAAAAGGGCTGGCACTTTTAGGTACACCCACTAGAAAAATACCTGGCACTTTACAGTATACCCACTCAAAAAATACTTGGCACTCAAAGGGTTAATACGAGTTCTTATTTATAACCTAATTTTAAACGTAAAATAGCACATAAGTTTTGGCACATGAGTAGGTCTTTTACCTTCACAAGTTCTGACAGTTTATGTAGTTTTTAAATATAATTTCGTCATCATACGAGTTCAAAGTACCTGGCATATATTCTAATAATATTAAAGTGTGCACTGTGTTTATTATTTTACTATTATTTTGCTTTATTTCCTTGTTATTTTCCTGTTCTTTTTACTACTGTTTTATTTTCTGTGACATTAAAACACTCACACTCATTATTATTGTACTGATTTCCTTGATTGATGTTATTAATCATTACAGAATTCACACCAAACACCAGTAGATATTTACATTGTTATCAAAGTCATTTATCTGTTTTTTTAACAAGTACATTTGTTTAATTTTGTCAGAAGAATAATTTTGGTACTGTTATGTTTTTAGAAAGTTTATACAATTCAACGTTAATTTTAACGTCACAAAATCTAAACAAAAGGAACTGTACATTTTTGCCGTTAAGTGTGATAAAGATCGTTATACTTTTTTATATTTGTTAATAATGTTTAATTGTAATTTTTTTATTAAATAATTGCTCGAACAGACTATATAATGTTGGTTTGTGGTTAATATCACTAGACATACAATAATTGCTAAGGTGTATCTATATACTCCGTATGTAAATAGTTCTTTTAAATATATAGAAATGTAAACTTGTATTATAAAATATTATAATTTTTCAGTCATTTTGATTTCAGTTAATATCTAGTTGACAGGCTATATTATATTTAAATGCATTTCCATAAGTGCTCACTCATACTTTACTATTGACAAACATAGAGCACTCATAATTCAACAACACGTACCTGTTTGGACACGCATCTTGCCCAACCCGAAAAAGAGCAACATTTTTTGTTTGTGTCAAAGTAGTTCGATTTTTAGTGAGGGTTGCTGTTTGAAAAATTGTAAGTTAGAAGGAGTTATCGCTGTAGATTTGAATAAACAACAAAGTAGAAATATTTCTTTAGTTTTCTTTTTTATATGCTATCGCTAAAAACTTTAAAAATGAGGAGAGGTTAATTTTGATTACCATATATGAAATTGTAAACAGTGTTATTAAAATTTGATTGATTTGCCAATATTTAATCTCAAACTCTTGTCAATATCTTAACACTTAAATTATTCATTGGACACCGAGGTAAGTAAGCACTAATTAACTACTTTAGCAATCTGAAGGATTGAAACGTGCAAGAAATTAGTTAGCAATGAATTGTTTAACTAGCATGTTAGAGAAATAAAGTGGTGTAAACCTTCTGTACTTTAAATTTAACATCTATAACCTACTGTTTCTGCAGTATGTTTTAGCATTATAAATATTGCATATTGCATCTGAGTTGTCTTTCAACTGTAGTTAACAAACAAAATATTAATAATATTATATTGTTTCATACTTGACATCAGCAATTAATTGTTTCGTTTGTAAAGGTAATTTTTGTAATTCAAAATTGTATTTGTTTAACAATGTCAAGAAATTATAACTTTGTAAAATAACATCTTGAGAATAATGAGAACAAATATTAGTTTTAGAGTGTCTAAAAAATAAATGTTATGTTTATTAATTTGATTTTTAAATGTATCCAGAAGGGCATAAAATGTCACAATTGTGGTTCATGATAAAAGAACTATAATAAACATTATCAATAATGGTTATTATAATTTCTTTGTGCACCTTACATGTAACTGTTTTAAATTATGTTGCTAACCTCATAAAACATTATGTAATAACTTTAAAATTAATTAAATCAAATAAAATATGTAGATGCAGTGTTTTTGATACTTGTTTGTGTAATATATTCTTAGATAATGAATGTTCAGATGCTATTTTTATGTCATTTAATAGTTTTCCAATCAAGCGTTCGATCTGCACACAAAAAAGATCATATTAGCCCAGGATTCTTGAGTGACTTATGCAAAAATAGAACCATTTTGTCCTTTTGTTGAACTATTCAAGAGAATGCTAATAAAGTGTACTCTTTGATTGTGTGCCCACAACAATAAGTGGCCAATATGCATCCATATGATTACATGCCATCATCTTATATGCACAATTGGGTTCATCATGAATGTTTAATAGTAAATTTAAGAGCACGGGAATTAGAACGTAAAAATAATTGACAGATAGATAGATAATGTTAATGATAAAAGGAAATATTATGTTGCCATGCATCTTAAAGTGTATTTGATGTTTTAAGCTCACAACTCAACAAAAATTGTTTTGTTACAATAACAATTTTCACAAATGACAATTTTGCTACTGTGTTCATTTTTTTAACCAGTATTCCCGAATTTATTTTGTTTTACTTATTTACTTTGTATTAATCCTTTTCATTTCATGACTGTTTTATAATGCAAGCACCACAAATGTTCGAACTGGGTCAGTCTATATCTTGGTCATATTATAAGTGATTAGTTTCTATAAATAGTTGTTAATTTTAGAAACTAGGTTCGAAGCATAAATACAGTAGACACCCTCTTGTAGGTAATTGTCAATATATAACCTCTATCACACACGGGTCTTACAACTGACTAACCTACAATAGTTGTATTAAACCATGTTTTTTTTTCGAGTGTTGTAAATTGATAAAACAAATTAAACCATAAAATTTGGGGCTTTTATAAGTTGTAAGCATTTTGCGGTCCGCAGTAACTTTCCTAGAAAAAAGTTAAAATACCTATCTTATGGCAATTTCTACAAAATACGAGTGAAAAACATTTTGATAAAAATTGATCATCCCTGTTAAACATTTTTATTTAACTCGCTAGTTACCTGGAGGAGGATGCCTTCTGTATAACACTGTGAAATATTAGTTTTAAACACAATTATTAAAATTAAGATTAGTTCAGGTTCATGTATGTATGTATAGAATGGACCTTTGTTTCTGCAGTTAGTATAGTAGGTTTGCAGCCATGCTAGTTTATTCTTGTTTGGAGGAATGGAAGTAGTCATATATACAAGACAGTATTTGACTGATTGATTACCACTGTGTAACACATAGAATATCAACATATGAACGAGATATTAGAGACTGCGGTATCAAAGGTCATCGTCACCTCTTGATTTAACAATATAATAATTGAGTCAAGACTGATACAGAAAATGCATTTTACAAACATTCTTGGATTGATTCTAACTGAATAAAAAGTATTATTTTTTTGCTGCACAATGTTTTTAAATGTCTTAATTGTTCTATTGAGAATTGCACTCGTCTTAACTATTTTGTACATTAAAACTCAAGAAAACTGCCACACAATACTTACTCATTTAATTCAATTTTCACCATTACTACTTTATATGGCTGCCTGTACTATCAGTTCACTAACTGCAGATATAAATTCATTTTATATTTAAATGTTGCTTGTACAATTGCACAAAAATATTTGTATAACTATTCTTTATTTCAATAACTTTGTACCTGATTTATTTCATTGGTACATCTGAGTAATAATAGATCAATGACTGAAAATTTAAGTGTAAATCTGATAACTTATTTGCTTAGTAATGAATCCTTTTAGTGCTCACAATGTTTTTTGTTAGTTAGCTGAATTTTCCAATGCCTTCACCCAAAATGCAAATTTTTATATAAGTTAACTTTGTGTGAAAATCTTCAATTTTTTCTTTAAATAATAGTTCATTTAATAGGCTCTCTAAAAACAAAACATGTAAAGTATATACTATTTTAAAACATGTTTAATTTCTCATTCTTTCTGTTTTATTCCCAAAATTATAAAGAAAAAAGTATTAAAAAAATAAAGAAAGAAAGAAACACTTCTTTATTGAGGCGAAATTAGGACCATATATATGGTCCTTTCTTACATTTAACCTCTAGTATCAGTCCCTTACAAATAACCTTATTTTGTTGACAATAAATAACTATTTTAAGATTTTATCTCTAAACATAATAAAAAAGATATTAGACTTTTAACCCTTTGGATGCCAACGTACCGGTATTACGGCCGTCGGCTACTCAACTGAAAATCGCCAACGGCCCGTAATATAGGTACGTCACGTTTTTCACCTTTAATTTTCTTATAGTTCATCTTATTGCCGCGAAATTTTGACTAATCGATAGTCGATTAGTTGCTTTGCAACCACAAAGTAGTTAATTCGTTTATGGACTGTTTTTTTTGGTCGTATTTGAGCTTCGCAGCTGTTGAATTGTTTGGTCGAGATTGAGGTTACGTTCGTGTTGCTATGCGTTGTTTACGTTTGTAATTCTCTCATTACTTTTGTTGTTAGGGCATTTTTACTATGCCCCTTAAATTAGATTCATTGGTACTTTGGGATTATACAGACCACACCTAGACATGAATCGTTATTTGACATTTAGCTTCAACTGATTAATAGATTAGCGTAGAACAATATTTCGTCAGTATAAAACAGGAATTGTCTTATCGCAAACCCCTCCCCATCCTCAGACAGTTGACATTTAGCTTCTACTGATTACTAGATTAGCGTAGAACAATATTTCGTCAGTATAAAACAGGAATTGTCTTATCGCAAACCCCTCCCCATCCTCAGACAGAGGTCAAAGTCGAGCGGTGTAGTAGATAACGTGATTGCAGAGTCTCGCCGCCCGTTCGCTTTGTTGTACTTTCGTATTTTACCCCTACATTTCTCCAAACACAAAAATTCAACAAAAACAAACATTACCAAACAAAAACTAAACTCTTTATTGAAAAAAAACACACAAAACTTGTCATTATTCTTGATCAAACTCCACCACCCAAAATGCGAGTGCCTCCGGCCGAAGGTGCTTCCGAAGCTCGCGCTGATGTCAACGAAAGAAAAACATCCCTCGAGATAGTATCTATCAGTAAATATAATTCTAGAGGGGCTAATCAGAAATATAAATTGAATTGTAATGGAAAGGCAATTATGTACCGTGCAAAAAACTTAAATAATCATGTGATGCCGCGCGGCCTGCCGTAATCGAGATTCTCGAGAAAGATAAGATAACAGCGACCACAATACCGATCACAATACCTGGAAATGCTTGTTGATTGATGGAATGTTAGTTCTGTTACTCAAATACATCGTTTTATAATGTTCTAAGTTCATTGAAAAAAGTTTAAGCGAATCTGACCTCATTAACAATTGATAATCTTTGTAAGTTTGTAATTTTGTAATTAAAAAGTTGTTTTTTTCGTTCTACAATGTTTGTTTATAATATATCTATAAATTTATAGTTTTGTGTTTTTCATAGTGGTGTGGTTGGTATAATCCCAAAGTACCGATTTGTATAGTGTCAAATATTGATTTGTGAATATAGTGTAACATTACATACAACGTCCATGCAAATTACAAAAACTGTGCCCGTGTCACATTTAGTGAAAAAAATCATAACTGGACTTCTATATAAGGTAGACTTTTGAAATTTTGTAATTAGGTTAAGGGTTAGATATAGTTTACTAGGATATAACAGGAAATCAGCATACATTTTCTTTTAAACCACTTATTTGTGCTTAAAAAAAATGTTTTTTGGAAATTTTAATTTTTTTTTCTTAATTTTAAATTTTTGTATAAGTTTAAATTACATTTATGCAACTAAAATTTACCAACATAACAAGGGCATTTCATAAGCAAAATAATGGTAAAAAATCATCAATATCTGTTAAAAAATAAAAAAGTTATGATACATTTAGTGAAAGCTTGCAAAACTGCTGTAAATGCCCTTGGCGTTTCTGGGTAGTACTTTTGGAAAATGGGCTGGCATCCAAAGGGTTAAACGATCTCACACACTGCCAACATATGCAAAATATTTTTCCTAAAAGCATAGTTAATAATTAAAGAGTTGTTTCATGTATTTGATAATAAAAATAAAAAAATAGTAATTGCTTTGAAAATAATAATTTTCAAAACATTTGAATGGTGAGAAAAAAATGGCCTGATATATCGGACTTGCACTGAAAGGGTTAATTAAGCATTAATAAAAGTTGAAAAATATGATACTATTCTTCATTCAAATATGTTATTAAAATATCATTTTAAAATTACATTTTATATGACACTCAGATTAATTCATACGTATGTACAGAATGGGATATTAATGGTTATTGAGTTTTAATATTCCTGGGTCCACAATGACTGGTGAGTGCTCAGATTATGTTGAGCTATATTAAAATGATGTGTAGGCACATCCCAAGCGAACTCTCCGACACACAAGCCGAACCAGCTGGAACTGATAACAAATGCCCAGCCTCGCTCCACCAACGGTACGCTGCATGTCCCCCTCCCTTCTCCCCCTCTAGCATGTGCTGCATGATGGAGGCTTTCCGTTTCTCTCCGCATCGCCAATATTTAATTGTTCTGTTACGTTTGTGATTTGTCCAATATAATGTTTGCTTTAGTAATCACGGCTTTTAAATATTTTATATTGTTATTGTTTTAACTATTTGTTGCCCATTTTTCCAATTTTCGTTTATAGTGAAGTGAGAAATGTAGAAAGTGTGTTGTTATCTACAATTTTCGGTTTTAATCAATTTTGAACATATTTAAGGCTATAAATTTGACCAAGGATTTTATTATAGTTACAGAGGTAAGGTTGATTTACCAAAGATCTAATAGGAATATAGACTTAAAAATTATAGAATCTGAAAGAGTTTTGAATGGAAAGTTTTACAAGCAGCTAAATGTACGAAACTGACATAGTCAAAAGACTAGCATTAAATGGAGTGGTGCTTTTATAGTATTCTTGCCTCTCTAGTTCAGTATAGTTAGAAGCATCACCTAGAAAGATTGTGTCTTGTTACGGTAAATACTTATGTGAAAGCAGTTTCAATTCCTCTGGTTTTTGCGATCACCTACACTTATTTGTGTAAAATTATAGTTTATTCCAGTAAGGTAGTATAGGTTTCTTATTTATTCCAATAAATTATTTGATAATGGCTCTTGTACATTTGATTTTTCTCATAGTACTAATTTTGTAAATAAGTTTTTACCAAAACCATCGCTGTTTCACCAAATAGGAAGCAAAATGTAACAGCAGTGTCACCAGCCATGAGACTGAATTTCACCATGAAAATAAGAGCAAATGAAACTGCTTACTAAATCACTTTTATAAATAACAAGTGCGGAATATTCCAATAACTTGGGTAACTCCTCTTAATGGAGTAACACTTCAAAATGATGAAAGTTTTCACCATAACTTATGCTTTTGTCAATGGAGACGAGAGAGTTTCATAAATCTAGTACAACAATATCTACATTTACTGGCTTTTCATGTATTAGCCTAAAGGTAAGTTATGTCTAAATTTCTCTCTAACTGTTTGGTAGACTTCATATTCAAAAATTCTTCAAATGTATTTAGCTCCAATTAGAATAATTTCCTTATAGCTTATTTATTTTAAAGGTATATTTTATTTATTTACAGATTATTTTATGTACCTGAAAATTGTATGATAATGAATATTAATTTGTTTTAGCTATTATTTATATTGCCTTATTGAGACTAGAATAATTTTATACTTATAACTATAGAAAAGTATTGTAAGCTATAATAAAATATTTAAAATAAATATATTGTTCATTAAATAAGCACTTAGCTTTTAGGAGTTAATATATGTTTTGCTAATACGTAGAATTTTATCTATTTGTAGCATCAATTGAATGATTTATTTTATACTAGTAGCATGAAGTTCTGTCTCTAAATGTTTAATGAATATACTCATAATAACTTATACCATAAAATGCATGTCTGTCTGCTTTTAAACATTTATTTTTCAATTGTATTTACGTTTGTTTGTATTGTTTGCAGTTAAGTGTGGCAAATTGTATTCATTTTATCGCTGACTAACTCTTATAGTGGTTTCATTTAGCATTGTGCAATTTATACTATTTTTATAAACTGTTGTAAACCAGTTATTTAAACCAAGTCTGTGAGAGAAAGTTTTGAGTGAAATTAGTAATCTTCTAAGTTTTCCTGTTCTAGTGAGAGCTAATTAAACTCAGCATAGTGATGTTCAAACAATGCTGATGCAATTAAAATATTGAGATATTTTGCTGTCACTGTGGAGACCTCTCTTTAGTCAAAAGTTGTTTGACTGAAACAGTAATGTTTCAACATGGCGTAAAATGGAAAACTTTGAAAATTGTCATGATGCTCTAAGAATTTTCGTTGAATGACATCTTTTATGTTACTGTCAAGTTTATAGTTTGTGTTATACTTTTGTTAATTATAACTCACATGCAAGTCACAAAATCAAAATGACTATGGTCTATGTTGTCTATGTACACAACATAGTCTTCTAAACTCTTTGGATTTAGTTATGATAACAGTGACATCGCTGGGGATTTTGTCTGTTAGAGACAGTTCTCAAACAGTAAAAATCAAATGCAGCGGAAAACAAGTCAAAACAATGTTTTAATTATAAAACCGTTCTGTGTTACCAAACAGTGTGAACAGGATAACTAAAAGTTTACTACTGATCTTTATTTTTAGTGTCCAATATCATGTTATGTTTAAAGCTTGCTAGTTTTTATGAATATGAATTATTATGTATAAGTATGAATTAATTTTGTTGATTTAAACTCATTATCTTTACTTTTGATCTCCTGTGTTGTTTATTTGCATGCAACTATTTTATATGCTTCTTTTTATGTGGTGAAAAACATTATTGATAAGCATGTTAAATTGAGCTTCCATATTCATGTTTTGTTATTTATTTGTTGTCTCGAACATTTATGTAAGTGTTCTATTGATATGTTTTAGCATTGTGTAAAAGTTGTATTTGTTACATGTTATGGCATTGTTAATCAATTTTTTTTTAAGATTTCGGTTAGCAAATTTTCATTACATTGCACAAAAATTTATTTTGGTACTAAAACTTAGAGAAAGTGGTATTTCTTAGTATTAATTCAAGAAAGAAACCTATAAAACAGAATCACATGTATTTAATAGCTATAGAATCACATATATTTAATAGCTATAACAGTGTATTTAAGTCCCTCAATAGCAGACATTTTTGGCCTGTACAATCAGCTGAAATAATTTGTAAGCTGATGTTAAGTAAACATAGTAAGTATATACAACAAGTAATATGCTTTTTGAAATATCTGAAGAAAATTTCTTTCGACTTTACAGTGCAAAATATCGTACTGTATTGAGTTGCCAGCCTCACATCTGCTTCACACATTAAAAATTATTGCTCCCAAAAACAGACACATTTCACGTCATAAAATCATAATTCTCTATGGTAACGTATGTTCTGTGACCTACAAATATTTTGTATGGTCATGGTGGTAGTATAAGTTATCTATATCTTTTGACTTTGCTTATCACATCACATTACTCCAGCTGTCATCACACTGGCGGTTGTGGTGCCGGCGGTTGTGGTGCGTAGTTGTTGTGGTATTTATCCTTATTTTCCAACCAATTTAGATCCAATTTTTTACTTTTATAGGAAATAAAATAGAATAGAAACTGAAAAATATTGTTTTCCACATTAATTTATTTGTCACTCAGTACACTAACAATGAACAAAAACAATTGAGACAAATAATTAAAAAATACAAAGTAAAATCCTCTTCGTCAGGTGGGGGAGGATAGATTCCAATCCTCAAAACGTTATGAACTTTTGTAACCTCTAACAATTTCAAATGTCCGAAATCCTGATATACTTTCAAACCTTCCATTGGCAATAAAAAACTTTAAAACAAAGAAATTTTGTTTTGATTTGCTTTAGACTCAATAAAATTTTTATTAAACATTAGTATATTGTAGACAATTATGTTGTGTATAATATTATAAACATTATATGTATATTTTTATACTACAGTATACTTATAATGCATTTGTAAAATGTTTTAATTTTCCCTATTCTCACCTTTGTATTCTTCAGTACAGCCTTCAGAAAAAATGTTGTCAGTTCATAAGTATCTACTACAATTTTTGTCATCCTAAAAGGGTTCAAGTTGGCTATAGTTAAATAACCTGGAACTTTAGCCTATAATAACAATGTTAAACTTCAAACAATTTTATGCCCTTATTTTATTTTTGTAGAATTATGGTAGCTGTCTCATTTTAAAGATCGTATTAATACACATCCAAACAAACTCCTTTTTTTTAGTTCTTGTAACGTTTATAGTTCTTGAATATTCATACAATGTGTTCAGTAAAACAAAAAAGTTTGAGACATTTTTTCTGAATGACCAATAAAAATATTTTTAAAACTAAAAACAGTTGGACGTGTATTAATTAGCCATTACAAGTGGCTCTGAATTAGTTAGACAGTTCATTATATTTGCAATGCTGCATGTGGCTAACGCTCTATACTGTATGTTTGTTTGTGGTGCATTGCCTGATACTGGATTATAGTAAAAGAGTTAGATATTATATAATATATTTATTTTTATTATTTAAAATAATTAGATGCTTATTTAGTATTGTATTAAAAGAAGAATGTTTAAACTATTGTTACACCATCGCATTTAGTGTGATTATTATTTGAGAGTCTGGCGTAGTAATCATTATCACGATCTGTTCTGCGCACTGAATAAAGTTTTGCATTGGCATGCAAAAAGATGTCAACAAGTCCCATTAACTTAATTGACACGTAAATTAATATTATATGCTGCTTAACTTTGTTCGTTTAGTTGTGTTGACAACTCTGATAGAACTCTGTATTAACTTGTGAAATGTCTGGTGGACTGGTTTTGACTTGATCAAACATGTTGACAGTGTCCCCGATGACATCGCCAGTGAAGAGCTCACCCGCACGAACCCCGGCCATGAGGGGACCCTGTTGTACGGCATTGTACGACTTCGATCCAGAGAACCCGGGTGAACTTGGATTCAAGGTGGGTTCATTGCCAAATTTTATTTTTCAAACCCATAAATCTACTTAAAATACTGAAAATATTTTAGATAGAAATAAGGTCAAAGACTTACTTCTTTACCTTGGAGCCAAAAAATGAAGCTAGCGATGTTCAACAGTGTTTTCCATTAATTCCACAAACTAAAGAGAATGTAACAGTTCTATACTGATTGCTAGCAAATTATCATCATCTCACCAGCAGAGTCGGCAGAGATTTAGTAACCAGATCTGAGCTATTAAGAGTTAAGTAAACATGTAGGATGTATTTGAATCCATCGTATAAACTTGTAAAGCATGTTCTACAAAATATTGCCTCATTCTAAAAAAATGTATCACTATTCTAATCTTGGGAATAGGCTGATGCTAAAAGAAATCAATCACGATATCAATATGAAAATTTGGTTTCGATACTTAATTTTAAATTTGATTCTCTTTTGAACTGATAAAAAAGTTATGATTTTAATTATTTTTTTATTCAATAATAACATTATTTTTACTTTCCCAAACTCATATTCTTGTTTTACATTGAAAACAATTTTGGACAAACGGGTTACATTAAAATAACGTGAAGAGTGTTGTAGAATGTCAGGAGTAGAACTAATGTATGAATGTATGTAAAAGGAACTGAAATAAAATTGGATATGCATTCAGAAAAAAAGGAAGAAATGTTGGATCATATTGGAGACCACTTCTGTAGGCCAGTAAATCTGTGATGCACTATAACACTGCTCAAACTTCATTTCTCATTATTGAAGTGTATTCTATAAAAATATTTTTTAAAGAAGGATTCAATAAAATAACGTTAAATTTAACTGTTACATAGCAAAGTTCTTTATTTATTATTTAATTTAAATTCGTTTAAACAGCTAAAGTATAAACTGCACAAACCATGCATGAAACAATTCTCCATAATCAAAGTTATTTGATTAAAATATAATTTCAAAAATATTTTGAGTTTTAAAGAAAATAATTTTACAGAAACGTTTTATGAATATTTACCATAGTGTCATTGTAATAAACTCCAAAGATTTTTGGACATGGTGAAGACTTCTTTGTTGACAGTCTTTTCATATTTTAGAATTTGCCATTATCAGTAAGGATTTAAATGTATAAAAAAGAACAAAAATTGGAATTAACCAAGTAAAATAGTAAAAAAATATAAATACAAATATATGCTGCTTTTGCGAAATTCTCTATGAGTGCTATTGTACTAAAATAACAATCAGTTATAAAAATAGAAATATACATTTTTTTTATAACAAAATCTATTTTGCTCGTAGATAGTGAGAGAATTTTGGTTTAGACTCTGTAATTTTACTGGTTGTCTTGAAAGATAGCAGTAACAAAAGAAAGGTAAAATTTAAATTTGTTTATAATTTTCATTACTCTCTGGTGTGTATTAGGAGGGAGACACGATAGCTCTACTGAACAAGATCGACGAGAACTGGTTCGAGGGCAGTGTGAACGGTCGAACCGGCTACTTCCCCATCACTTACGTGCAGGTCGTGACGCCGCTGCCGTAAACAACATGGCCAACACTCGCTTCCGTCGTCACTGCGTCATCATTCCTCACCACCTTACCAGCTCCCTCTGTAGGCATCTTTTTAGTCATTTAAGGTAGTTTTCATTGTTAAAAAACCAAACTAATCGTTTTGATCAATTGTTATTAATTTTGTATTGCACTGTTACGATTACAAACTGTTTTAAAATGAATGTATTTTCTATTTAATAACATTTTAGTTATCTAATGCTGATTACCATGTCTCAATGAGTGAGAAGACTCGATTGCTAAATTATTCTATAATAGATTGGGCGTGATGTGTTTTCAAAATTACCTCTGAGAATCTTATTGCTATATTAGTTCACACATATAATCAGTATTTATTTATTTAACCTTGAATCATCATGGTTTCAAGGAAAATCTGCTGAAACACAGCAACAGCTTTTAACAACTATAAATTTGTCCCAAATTGAGATTATTTTTAAAACACATTATATTAGTTCAGTATCAATAGTTGTCTCACTCATTCATGCATACTTTATTTTCTATTTCTTAGTCTACTTTTAACTATTATTAAGATTTTTGTCTTATTTACTTTTGTTATTATGAACATTCTATTACAAAATGTTTACGAATAATATATTGAAATAATATACATTTCTTTAAATTTTGTTTTTGTTCTTGAGTCTTGTGTATCTGAGTGCAAACCAAAGTTGTTAAAAGTATTTTTCAAATACTATATTGTCCAACAGTGACGTATAATAAAACAAATGTATTCATGTTTTATCATAATTCGTTTTTACATTGTGCTGGTTTCATGTCTTTTTGTTTTATTGTATCCCTTATTTATTTTGGTTCTAAAATTACTGTTAAGGGTATTTGTAAAAATAATTAAGCCGTAAATAATTGGGGCTAGTCTGTTCTAAGTTCAGTAAATTAGGAAGCTGTTTAGTACTGCACTTTTTTACAGCGTTGTATATTTTCAGTATAAATAAAGGAAGCCATATTAATTTTGAATATTAGTGTTTCAATACCTTTAGAATGATGCACAGTTGAATTTGTTAAGTGTTATAAAACAATGTGATATTTTTGTCGGCATAAGTCAACGACAGCAGTGATGGCTGAACCGTAACTCTAACCACAACTGTGACCGTGAACCGTTGACTAGCAGGTTGCGTACGGCACACTTAGCTCGTTAGACGCTGTTTCGTTACGTCCCTGCAGCCATTGTACATAATGTATGTAGATTACCATGAGTTTCTTTCAGATCAACGTATCATTTAGTAAATGTTAAGACTGTGTTATATATCTTTTGTATTACATGTAAATTTTCCGTTACGAGTAGTCGATGTATGGAGGGGGAACTAGGAGCTTTTCAAAATTTTTGTTTCCCTACAATATATGACAGTTTTAATTTTTTTTAATAGTCTCATAGTGTATTGTTCAGAAGTAAATTATATAACGGAGGTTTGTATTATATAAAAGTTTATATTATTTTTACTGTAATTAGCTTGATATTGTTAGTTTATAAATTACATATTTTAATTATAAAAATTATACATAGATCACAAAATGTATCAACTGACATTTTTTAACTTAACTTTACAAATTACATATTTCTGTGTTTTATATTATACCATATTTTTATTTTCTACATAATATTATGGATTGTGATAGTAATAAAACTTAACAATGTTCGAGTTGTTTTAACTTCCATTCAAATGTTATAACTAAGATTCCTCCTCTATTCAGAAAAGTATATTTTACTAGTTACGTTTAGTTTTTAGCTTAGAAGATATTTCTAACGTAATCATATGAAAAACTTGAGATTTTGCCATATTGGATTCAAAGCCTGGATAAATATATTTAGCCATCAACTGTTAACTTTTACCAGATATTTATCTTGTTGTTGCATTTCATCTTCATACTTACATTAAAAGGGTGTTTCACTTTCAGATAACTTAAAAATCAGAACTTTTTAATACTATTGCAAATTACTCGATTAAAGCCTAATACTGAATAAATGGTGTATTTTTAGAGTAATTTTTTTCAGTTTTGCTGAAGAATTAAATTTATTTATTGAAACTTTACCACACTTGTAATTACAGAATTACTATTGATTACTTTTTACAATTGCAGAATTCAGAAAATAATTCTTTTTGGGCTATGAAAGGCTGTTTCCAAAAGGTATAGAACATTTTGAGTTCTGTGTTCTCTTGAATATATGAGACAATAAGAAAGTGCAGCACCCTTGTTTGTAAAACTGTGTTCAAATAACTAGAGTCATTATTATCCTCGTCTGCATTGTTAAATATCCATACATCTTCTGTGCTGAAATGTTCTCTTATCTTTTATTGTTTTGTTCTGGTAAAACAAATAATCTCTGTAACTCATTTTTTAATACCATCCTGTGATGAAGAAGATGATTCATAAGCAAGTGCATTAGTGTGGTAAAGGGAAAGACTTTAAAACAGTTTAAACTGCAATTTATTACATACCGTACTTTGAAGTTATAATGCTGCACTAAGCACTCTGTATAATCATTTGTAAAAAACATTGTGTTCTTCAGTTATTTAACTTTTTCAAAATTTGTTTTAGATGTTAATCTGAAATGATTGAGTAAATAAGAGAAAATTCTTTTTCAAAAGTAGCAATTTTAGCACAGGAGACACTGAAGACGCCTGCATGCGTGATGAAGCGTGTATGTTCCTGTCCCAGCATGTGTACTGTCGACACGTTTGATCACGCTATACTTGACAATACTCCCCAGCCAGACAATATTTGACTGTTTGGTGTCTGTGCCTCCTCCCTTTCCCCTTCACCTGCTAGAATGTGCGTAATAGATGTACTCTCCTCTCACCAATTGTGCGTTGTCTTTCAGCTGGAATGTCCGCTAAAAGTGCTGTCAGTTTTCAAGTATGTGGAACGAGAATCCTGTATTGTATTTTCAAAACATCACCAATTTTTCTGTACAGTTCACATGGTAATTTGTTCGTGTTTTTGTTGGCTGTAAACAAAATTGTAATGTAAAATACGGAGTGGAGTTTCCAGCCTATTTAATATAAAGGCTATACAGTAGCATTAATAATCTGGATCAATTGGCACCTAATCCTGTTGGGATTTTTGAAATGTCTGAATTAGCTAAATGAACTAAAAAAGAGGTAATGACAAAGAGCTAATGAAAAGTTAGGTGTAATCAATCATAATCACCCTGTTATTTATGAAAGTAGAGCTGATAAATAAAACTATTCATTAATATATTAATAAGCTTTAAATGTGTAACTTACTGAAAAAATAACTATTTAACTTGGAAAAATAACATGTTTTTGGTAAATCTGAACAAGTCTTGTAACAGATTTGTTTACTGAAAAATATCAGTACTTTTTCTGTATTACCTTATTCATCAGGTTTTATAGACATTCCACTAAGTTAGATGTTGTAAAGTAAAACCTGTATATGTACAGTAATGCACAGAAATGGAGATTTGACAGCCTTTTATCCGACTCAAAAAACTATGTCGCTGGAGATTGATGTCTTACTTTTGGATAAATTTTCGAATGTTTAAATTTTGATAAACATGATGGACTGTGCAAAAATGAACAGTGTGAAAGGTTTTATATTTCTACAGTCAATACGAATAACACTATGTGTATTTAATATTTTAAGACTACAAAGCTACGTCCCAACAACGGACAGATAGGTTAAGATACATTAGAGAAGCTTATCACCTATATCAGCTTTCCTCGGCAGTCATTGTACGTAGCTTTGGTTGATATTAGTGTGTGTGAGGGTCGTTTGAATTGAAAACCAGTGTATGCTTTATAAATGATATAAAATAATATATATATATATAACGTGTAAATATGTCATTAGATGTTGATTGCCTCCAATTTTTGTGTATATTGAGTTTTCAATTAAACAATAGTAGTATTGAGATATTATACATTTTTAGAATTAATGTTGTAATTTTTTTAAGCTCTAGATGTAAATTGGTAAAGTTATTTTTTATTTCATTTAGTACTGCATGTTTGTGATTGTTTATAAATTGATAGTTGTTTTCTTTTGTTCATAACTTAATTTTAACTTCTTTAAAACAATGTCAATGAAAGAAAGCAATTTAACTTTTATATGCCTTCTGTAACATACAAAATTGTATTTTGTAATTACTGTTAGTAAAGAATTTGCGATTAAATAAAAACTAAACTATGTTGAGAAAGATAGAATATATTTTTAAAGAAAGGGAAACCCAGACATGCTAGTAAGAATTTGATCACATTTGATTTTTTTTCATAAACAATTAAAGATTTTCTAAATTTAAAAATCTGTTAATTGTAAAATTTGACTTGTTAAAAAATGTTTGTTATTGTTGTAGTTTAGATATCATCTTAGTGTGATGATTCATCTGTTCTATTTTTTTCAAATTAACCATGTAACGGCAGCTCTGAACTAAAAGTCTAGTTATTTAAGATAGTTTAAAAAGCAAAAACGAACTCTCTTGAAAAAATACAGTTCAAACTGGTATTGAAACTGTGCAAAACCTATTAAACTTGCCAAGTAAACACAGAAATATTGGTGCTTTATACATATATTTGATAATGAATGATTCCCATTGTATCCACTAGTGCTAAAAAGTAACGGAGTTTCACGTACTATATTTTTACCGTAATATTGTTATTTTATTGGTTTTAATTGCTTATAAGTTTAAGTTAGTTAAAAATTATAGAAAAAGTGAGAACAGTATTATCAAACTTTCCATGGAAGGTGCTTAGCTAACCAGTAGACCAGTGCAGTAAAGAATTAGAGACAAAATATCAGATCAAGCAATAAATTTTACATTATATTTGATTGATTTTAAATGAGTGTCAGATTTTCTTTATTATACTGCATGCCTGTGTGCTACTCGAATCTATATCTGTTAACTCTTCATAAAGTCTGTATCTGTTAAAAAAATTAAAGTAAAATATATATAAAAAAAACTTGAATTGTTGTTACCTATCTCCTAGTTACCCATTAAGTTGTGTAGCCATTCTACGTAAGCCCTCCTTACCTTAACAGTTGTACATTATGAAAGAAACAATAATTATATGATAATTGTAGCTTTTTGAGTTTTATTTATCCTGTCTTATTTATTAACTGTCGATTTGAATTTTGATTGATGAGTAAGTGACTGTATAAACCAAACATCAAACCAGTGAGTCAAGCACAAGAAATGTTATGGAATATTGCTCAGTGGTCTATGGAGTTTCTAAATTGTGAAACAATACAGTGAGATCTTTGCTGGTGTATATTTACATAAAAATCTGGACATCCCTTGACCCTTTAAGGAGTATGGACGTCATATGACGTCTTCTTTTCATAGGCTAAAATGAGTAATGGATCCAAAAAATTACCAAAAGGAGTAAAAATTTAAAATTTTTTAAAAAATGTTTATTTACATTTGAAAGCTTAATAAAAAAGGACTACGTGTTCTACAAGTCAATATTTCAGTACTTTTTCAAAATCAAATGTCTTATTTCCTCACTATGGCAGAGTCAATCAATATTGTCTGCCATTTAGACAACAGTAACAAACTAGATGGTTGCTCAACAAATATGTCACTCTAAATATGGCCACAGTATGCAGTATATGAGGAATGGCTAGTATGTATAATGTGGTGGCATATTCTGATAGCAAAGCAATGCACGCGCGACGCGACCTTGAGTCAGTGGCTTCTACCGGGTGGCTACTGCGATCTGGTGGTAAAATCAGATTACAAGTGATTGCGAGCACAAACATGGAAGTTAAGTATGTTGCCGATAGACTGAACCACTTTACAGACAAATCTACTTAAAAGGCAATCAGGAATAGCATCGCATTTACGATAATACAAAAATACATAGGCTAAACGTCATATGATGTCCGTACTCCTTTGGGTCACTATAAGAATATACATCTCATATGACGTCTTTACTCATTATGTATAGATTACACGCACTCCTTAAAGGGTTAAACCGTAAGGCCAAACGTAAAGTGCCATCAAAGCACGGAGTATAGTTTCGTGGTGATACTACCCAGCACAGAGTATTTTTCTGTTTTCAGTAGGTTTTAACAAATCTTTAAATACGCCATTTAAAGTTTATTTGATATGACCATCATCGATTAGGCGAATAAAGATCCTAAATTTCACTTAATGGGTATAATATAAATTTTTATTTAATACTCGGTGGGGAAGATTGGAGAAGGGAGGTTATATAAGAAAATATGAAAACAATTTTTATTTATTGGTCTCTAGAAATTAAAACCACAATTTTTATAGATTGAAAAGTGAAAAAATATATATTAAAAAATACACAAATTTTTTTATATGTAACTCTGTAAAAACCCTAGTAGTGTTCATTCAATATTTTCTTAGAGAATGAAATTTCCAGAAGCATTGAACCACACACAAAGCAACGTTATAATCCTTGTGTATATATATATATATATTGTAATTCTCCCCCAGCTCGTTCTCGTCTTGTTGTGTTTGCACACATGACACTGGCGTGTTGGATACTCGTTTTTATCTGTTGAGGGAACAGATATAGGGTTTGAGTCAGCTTCAGTGGAGGTTCAGCAGGAGAACGGCAGCCGCATTTTTTCTTCTGAATCTCTGTCTACCTTTTTCTTACAGGAATTGACGTATAACCTCAAGATAGAATTCGGACAGTGGTGGTCTTTTTTTCCAGTTTTACACATACATATTCCATAAGCTTTGTGCACTATCGGATCCAGAATATGAAGGAACAGCTTTTGTGTGCAGCTTATCCTAATTACATATGTGAGCATTATGTATGTTCTGTCAACAACACCCATGTTATTATTGTACTCATGGATTCACTTCGGTAATTTAATTTCCCTGTCTCAATAATGGAATCATCGTGTTCGGTTGTAATCATAAGTACTTGGCACTTGTCAATCGAACTTACAACCATGCTTGTTCAATCATTGTAAACCTCTCATTCTCCAACCTGTAACTCTTCTTGGAACTCAGGTATGCCTAGTCTGTTACTGCTAACAGTATCACAAGCATTGGTCTTATGCAATGGACAATGTCTGAACTATTATACCAATTGTCTACGAACAAACAATAGCTCTTGTTCAAAGTAAGGCGTAAATAAAGTAATAACAGCTCCTGAAATTTTCTGTGTTCGATCTCTTACTGTCTTGTACAGTGTACACAATCAAATCAAGGACATATCTTGTTTCACAATCACACACTACATAGATTTTTATCCCGAACCTCCTTCTTTTTGATGATACAACTGTTGGTAAGCTAACCTGACTGAATAGCAAGCAGTAAAGTCTCATCAACACACAAGTTTTTAAATGGAATGACGTTTTGTGCAAATGTAGTCCTAAACATGTCAACTAGTTCCTTTAGTTTGGAAAGTCTGCCGTACAGATCTGGCTGAGTGTAGTTAGAGAAATATGATAGGCTCAATATTGTACAAAATCTATTCCTAGCCATAATATTTTGTATGTAGTTCTATTTGCAACTTATCTGAGGACCAATTATTTTCTACATTATTTTTTGCCATTCACCATTAGCAGTGAAACAGCTAAAAAAATGTAACTTTTTGTGAAAGGTTAAGTACTGAAGTCTTGATTTAGGTGATAGAACATGGGGTGAAATACAAATTGATAATAAATATTTGTTTGAGCTAAAATAAACTCTATGGTACTAATCATTTTTTCAAAGTAATATAGCTTCTCACAGAATCGTAGTTGTTGACAACATTAGTTCTCAAAAATATATTTCATGTGTGATGATTAAAAGGAAATCAAAAGGTTAAGAGGAGCCGGGAGCTGTATATAAAAAATGTTAGTTTGTTGAACTTTGAGGAACATTCATTTTTATACTATTAGAGATAGAATATTAAAAGATTTTGTATATTTTTATGATTTTTTAAATAGACTATTAAAAGTGGTTTTTTGTTGAAAAATACTTCAGGAGTAAAATATTTTTAAGTGCCCATGTTAAACAGTAGACAGTATCACCTAAAAAATAAAAAACTTAAATTGATGTCTTATAGTTACCTAGAATATATACCTTATGTGGCCAAAAAAGTTATTTTCAGAAGTTTGATTATATAAAGAATGCTCAGTTATATTTTAAGATTTATCTACCACCTTTAAGTTAATGAATTCTTGCTCCATATGAATGATTGCAAGGCTCTTCTACATCCTCATATTTATCTCTCAATCTCCGTTTAACCAAACTTATATTCTCCGACACATTTTAATTTCATCATTGACTTTATTAGATGTCTTGATGCTCACAATGTCCGAGTTTCAAAGAATTGTTAGACATTTGCCTCAAGACACGATTTCAAACTTGTCATATACCTCACATCTTACAACACTGCCTTCATTGAAGCATGAAATGACTTCAAGATCTCCAAGTTTTAGAGAAGAGAGCATAACAAAGGTACACTTTGATAACCAAGACCGTAAGTTATTTAGAGACTCACTCAGAGTTTGAGTAACCCCCATGAAAGTTCCTCCTCAACATGTTAGGTGAGAAAGGTTTCTGAAAATAAGTTTAATTAACCCCATGACAACTTTAAGTAGATGGAACTGGTCACGTTTGCACCTTTCTATTTTGTGTGCTGGTTGGTATTTTCACCAGGTCTCAAGAGATGTAAAATTAGCTGGATTGCAATTGCAGTAATTGACAAAAAACTACTCATCACAACTTCACAAGATGATCAACAAGTTGATGACGAGGACAATGATGAAACCGAAGATGAAAATATTCCTACACACTGAGAAGATCTTATGTGTTTCTAAAAGACCTTAAAATGGATGGAGTGTCAACTGGAATTCGATACTTTACAACTACTTGCTTTCAAGCACCTGTGGAAACTTGCTGTTTTTAAACAGGCTACTAAGTCAAGGCAACGTACTCTACTCGAGATATTCAAGTAAAATAACGACTTTATTTAAACAAACTAAACTACTATAGATAAACCGCTTGCAAAGAAACCTGCGCAGAAGCAAAAATCTGAGCAGGAGAGGTCCCTCTCCAGTGGTGAGGAGTTAGATAAGGATCTCCTCGTCTCTGTTTTATCAGCTGTGAGGATCATGTCTTGCTCGCTACATTTTGTTTACACTGCAGCTACTTACCTATTCTATAAGTATATTGTATTTTTGTGTAGGCCTATAAAAGCGTAAAATATTAATTGAACAGATCAATGTAGCCATAAGCATATTCAGTGAGCTTGCGTTTTGGTGTGAGGTTAGCTGCTAAGTGGCAGTGGCCAGGTCAGGGCATAAAGCAAGTGGGCGAGTGCAGAGCAGTGGTGGGGATACTGGGAGAGGGCTGCATTTACCCCACCCTGCGTGAACTAAAATCACCAGTGTCTTTTTGAAAGCGGTTAACCTATAGTTTCAATAAAAAACAGTGCTATTTTTTATACACCAGACCACTACACTGACCGCCTGAATATGTCAAAAAAGAATATCCAAACACCCAAATACCCATGTGGTGTATGCAGTATTGGGGTAAAATACTCTGGAATTCGCTGTACTGGGTCCTGTGACAAATGGTACCATGGTGGGTGTATTAATATAACTGAGAAGCGACTTAAAAAAATGACCGAGGATGAAGTACATAACTGGACGTGTAACTCATGTAACACTATAGTGGATCCACAAAACAGTTCCCTCCCTGAAATAACCGTTGAAGCCTTAGGGGAATCACAGCAAATCCCCATGTTAAAAACACCTAGAACACCGAGATATCAAAGCAAGGTTCTATTTGAAGACCCCATAAACAAAGACTATAGCCCTAGAATGTGCCCAAATGATATCAATGAAATCCATACAAAAATTCAAGATCTTAATAATCAAGAAAATGATGACCTGGAAGCCTCTCTTACCCTGGCTGCAGAGGCAGGAAATGCCCTACTCTCTGAAAACTACACTCTTAAGCAGGATCTTTCAAGAGTGAACATGGAGAACACCGAGCTTAGAGCAAGGATTTTTGACTTGGAAAAGAAAATTCAACCAGCCTATGACGAACAAATAGCAAATCTAGAGAACGAAAAGGAGCATATTCTACAAAGAAATGAAACACTACAAAACATGTTTCACGAGATGGAGAAGCAAATAGGAAAAGAAAAAGAAATGCAAGAACAACTAACTAGGGCTTTTGAAGAACATGACAAAGAAAAAGAAGAGTTAATTAGGTCACTTGAAAAAAAGATTAAAAACCTACTGCACGAAACTAATTCCAAGGCTAGTGAAACTGCAAGCAACCCCCTCGAAGAGAATGAAACGATACTAAAAAACTCTGAAACTCAAACGTGCACAAGTGAGCCATATGCTATGAACACAAACTCTTACCTTCTCACACAGCTAACAGAACTGAAAGTACGCCAAGAAAAAATGGAAAAGCTGATTGAAACCATACAACACCAAAACCAAGACGGATCCTCAAACTTAACGGAAAACTTTAGCATAGCTGCACCGACATGCTCAACAGCAGAGGCATGTTTCCAAGGAAAAAAACAAAATAAGAATAAAAACACTCCAATAAAGCACCAAACCAAACATAAAACAGATAATAGGAAAAATATATTTAGTGTGTCACTGCAAGTAGCCAAATTTAGGTTAAACCCAGAACCAAACACAGCATCTGTTACAACAGAAACCTACACACTGGAAAATTCAACAAAAAAGCTACCTCCATACTCCGCTCAACAACTCAAACCAAAAGAATCTCTCGAGGACTTCTACAACAGAAACATCAACAAACTTATTAAACCCCAAAATGAAGCTAAACGACCACTAGCCCTAAATCAACCAGAAAATAAAATGGCCTCAGACAACGCACACACAACACAAAGCTCAACTCCCACACTGCCAGTTCTAGAAAAAACTAGTCAATTACCCAGCTCTCAAGAAAATCAACATTTTTTATTACCAACTCAAAAGAAGAAATTTTGCAACAGGACCTTCCTAAACTCAACATTAAAACTAACTCCAAAAAGGTACTATCTCCGCTGAAAATTGCCCATCAAAATATAAATTGCCTGCAAAATAAAATAGAAATGCTTTCCCACTTCCTTTGTGAACAAAACCCAGACATAATATTAATAACTGAACATGGACTTTACAAAGAAAACCTGGAAAACACCTGCATACCTGGCTACTCCCTTATTGGCGGTTTTTGCAGAAAAACTAACAAAAAAGGAGGAGTGGCGGCTTATGTAAAACTACACCTCCAAGAATCTGTAAGACTCCTACGCACAAGTGATGACACATCTGAACTTGTCTGTGAAGCAGTTCTAACTGAAATAAAAATTAAAACAGAAGTCTTGCTGCTTCTGGGGGTTTACAGACCACCTCATGCCAATCTGGACATTGCAATTGACATCCTTGCAGATATTATCGACCAACCTCACCAAACAAATAAACACATACTACTAATGGCTGGCAGCTGTGGGAGTAAGGGGTGTGGCCTTGGACTGGTTCCGCAACTATCTAAGTGGCCGTTATCAGTGTGTAAAAGTCGGAAACAGTTCGAGCTCACCTCTTCCGATCGCTATAGGTGTTCCCCAGGGGGCAGTCCTCTCTGCCAATCTGTTCCTTGTGTTCATTAATGATCTCCTTACTCAAAATTTTCGCGGACAAATCAACGCGTTTGCTGATGACATCGCCTTATTTTATTCAAGTCAAAATGTTAATACTATTTGGGAAAATATTGATAGAGACTTGATCAAATTAAGACATTGGTGTAGTATAAATAAAATGGAGATAAACGTGAGTAAAACCAAGTTTGTTAATTTTGATTTAAGAGGTTTTGACTTCCACAAACAGCTACAATACCATACTATTAAATGTACCGATACTTCAACTAATTGTAACTGTCAAATAATTGAAAAAGTGAATAGTTATAAATATTTGGGAGTTACATTAGATGAAAATATGACATGGGAAAAACATATTGTAAACTTACATAAGTCAATTGCCTTTAATATAAGAAAATTCTACTTCTTAAGAAATATATGTGACCAGTCTTTGATGCGTTCACTGTATTTTGCATTAATTCATTCTCGAATTCAATATGGAATAATTTGTTGGGGCAAAGCTTTCAAATACTTAATAGACAAACTAAGAGTTACACAAAACCATTTTATACGAATCATTAAGGCAAAACGAAAATGGGAAAGTTCTTTTCCTATCTATTCTGAATTAAAAATATTACCGATCCAACATCTATATATATTTAAAGTTCTCAGATTGTTCTATATCAGAAGCGGAAATCAAGGCACTAATACTCTTTTTTATAAAACTCGAAGTTTACATAAAAATTTTTTTAGAATCCCAAAAGTTAACAAAATTATTTTTAGACAGGCTTATGGGTACAATGGCCCTAAGTATTTCAACCAGTTACCAAATAATATAAAAATGTGTACCAATTTAAAAGGTTTCTGCAATCAAATGCAATCTTGGCTATTACAAAACGCCGAAATTGACTTTTTAAATTCAGTCTTAAGTTAGATAAAAATTGTATACCTCTTAATGTCATAAGCTATCATTGTTTTTTCTTAATTTGTTCTGTTTGTTCTTATGTTTGTCACACACAGTGAAGGAAATATTAACTTGTATGAAACTGAACATATATAAAAAGTAAGTAGTCGAGTAAAAAGTATATTTACTTGCAAGTAAATTCCATGTATATCTGCGAATTTATTTACGTTTATTAGCCTTAGCCTATCTCAATCTAAATGGTAAATCTTGCATTTAATGTAAAATTGTAAACAATGAATTGGTTAATTTAGCACAGTTGTTTGCAACAGATGTTGCGGATTTTTTATTTTGATTTGTAATAAATTGTATTTACAGTAATGCAGGCGTGCTCGAGCTTTATAATATTTTGTAAAAAATACTGAACTCATGTTGGCCATATACTAGTAACAGGCCAACATTATTTCCATTTATTACATGTATTTTATATTTACCTTATTTATATGGAAATAAATCATTTATTCATTTATTCATATAAATGTTAATAACCTCCAAACAAACAACGAGAATAACAAACTGCTAGAGTTCCTCTCATTCTTCAATATAACAAGGCAACAACTTCCACCAACCCGAGTAACGCACCTAACATCAACATCAATAGATTGGATATGTACGAACATGGAAAAAAACAGGCTACATACATCAGTCGTGACAACTGGGCTCTCGGACCATACCGCACAGCTGGCAGAAATTAACTTAAATAAAAGCTCATTAAAAAGACCAAAAGAAACAAAGAGAATATTCAATTCAACTACCACTGAACTCTTCAAATCATTGTTAGCCAGTCAAGACTGGGAAAAAGTTCTCCTGGCCAAAGACATCAATTCAACCTACAACCTTTTTCAAAATGCAATCCAAACCCACCTCAACACAGCCTGTCCTCTCACCAAATCAGTACAGAAACGCCGCTCAACAAGACCATACTGGGATGGTGAATGTAACAGATTGAAAGGAGAGTATATAAAAGCACTGGAACATGAACTCTGCACAGGGAAAGAGGAAGATAAAAGATCCACAGCCGCAAAGAAAAAGGAATATGACCTCAAGCTAAAGACATTACGGAAGCTACAAAATTCTAACCACATAGGCAAGTCCCACAACAAATCAAAAGCCTTGTGGCAAGTAATAAATGCAGCAAAGAAAGCCTCAGCTGAAACAAAAAATCACATTGAACTACAAGTCAACGGAAATATCATAAAGGACACAGTGGACGTGGCAAACTGTTTTAACAACTACTTCACAACCATAGCAGAGAAGACACTCGAAAACAACAACATCAACCCAAATAGTACTACCAACTACAAAACCCCAATAACGAACAATAGTTTCAAATTTCAACAAATAACAGAAACACAGGTGCAGAAAACTATAGATACCCTTAAGCCAAAAACCTCCGCCGGCATTGATGATATATCTGCCAAGCTGACCAAAGACTGCAAAAACGAACTAACCATGCCGCTAACCAACATTATAAATAAATCCCTACAGCAAGGCATTTTTCCAGACAAATTAAAAATCTCCAAGATATATCCCAAGTACAAAAAAGGACCAAGAACAGAAACTAATAGCTACCGCCCTATCTCTCTCATACCAACTTTTTCTAAAGTCATAGAAAAAATTGTACTGGAACAACTTCTACACTATCTGAACCAAAATAAACTACTTACAAACCAGCAGCATGGCTTCCTAAAGGGCAAATCAACAGCCACGGCCATAATACAACTCGTCGAGCACATTATAGACATGTTAGAGGAAGGCCATATGGTCACCAGTCTTTTTCTAGATTTCAGCAAGGCGTTCGACTGCATAAGTCATACCTGCCTGATAGAAAAATTAAAAGCACTGGGAATAAATGGACAATCAGCAAAATGGTTTCTTAGCTATCTGAGTGATAGAAAACAACTCGTAGAGCTGCGACATACTGTTAATAACTCATCAGAAAAGGTCCAATCTGATCTGCTGGAAGTAAAACGAGGAGTACCACAAGGATCTGTCCTGGGGCCAATACTATTCATCCTATTGACAAATGACCTACCAACGTACCTACAAGGGCCCTGTCACACTGTAATGTACGCAGATGACACAGTTATCACACTCGCAGAAAACGACAGTGAGTCACTCACCACAAATACCGAAAGAGCTCTTAACCGGACCAAAGAGTACTGCGCTCCAAACAACCTAGTCCTTAATGTTGATAAAACTGTACAAATAATTTTTAACACTAGATTAAAAAACACAGAAACATCAGTAGGCAGATTACATGAGTATAAAACCAACACAAAGTACCTGGGCGTCACAATCGACTCCGACCTCTCATGGAAGACACACATAGATCTACTATGTAGGAAGATCAGCTCAGGAGCTTTTCTGATCCGTAGACTCCGTCAAATACGCACGCCAGAGGCAGCAAAGACCGCCTACTATGCCTTCCTTGAAACCCATTTAAGGTTCGGCATAGCAACCTGGGGAGGAACGTCTGCAACAAACCTGGATAGAGTCCTCATTCAACAAAAGAAAGCTATAAGATCTCTGACAGGGCTCGAGCAAAGAGAGAGCTGCCGAGCGGCATTTGTCGAGCAAAACATTCTCACAGTGGTGTCACTATACATACAAGAGGTCATCCTGCACACAGTCTCTACAGAACAACAAAGACACAGAGATATCCACCATCACACCAGGCATGCCGCAAACTTTGCCCTACCTCCTCACCACCGCACTCTATACAGCAAGAAACCATCATACATTGGTGCAAAACTTTTTAATCTTCTACCAGAGAACCTGAAGAATGTGCCACCCCAGAAGCTAAAGAAACAATTAACAAACTGGCTACTGAAGAATCCTTTCTACTCACTAGAAGAATATCTGAATAAAACAGGTCGATCTCAAAACTGATAACTTTCAGAAAAATCTGTAACATTTTTTAATGATTTGTAACTTGACGCTAATGCTAATCTCCAAGATTATGTAAATAAAGTCTATTGTCTATTGTCTATAATTTGTATTTCAATCATATTTTTAAACATCATTTGAAATGTCGTTTCAAACTTACTTTCTGTTTATTACATTTTACTTTGTCTATATGATTAGAGTTCTTCCAATTAACGAGTATTTTTTTTGCTTTAATTATGAGATACGTACAAATATCTGAATCGGCCGGTTCCCTGATTAATTCAGATGATTGGAGTTGTGTTGTAAATGCAGAAGTAAAGATGTTTAACCTACCAGATGATTTGAAATTAAGGCTTTCTACACCATACTTGGGGGGACCTTGAAGAATAATACGAGTAAAGCTATAATTACTTTGACTTTATTTGACAATATAACATTTCTTGATGGAATGTTCTAAATAACAATGAATGAATTGCTAAATATATTGCTGCAATTATAACCAATATATAGTGTGTAAAAAAAAGTTCCGCACAGACTTGATCGTTTCTAAACGAATACAGATAAAGCAATAAAACTTGGTTCATCGTTACTGCACCTATAAATCTACTTTTTGAAGTAATAACATTTTTTGTCATTTCAGGGGGACGGTCTGCAAGAAAATCCGCAAAACTGTTTCCAATCACAGAGTTTTTAAAAGTTGTAAAATAAATAAACACTGTACAAATTTAATGTCCTCTAATAATGGAACAAAACTGAAGACTTTAAATCAAATAAATGTTTAAAATAAGTTTGATTGTTTAAGCGTGACCACGAAGCCGGAGAAATTAAACAGTTTATACGGGAATTGCTGTTAGATAATTTTACACGGAACTAACTAGAAGAATGTCAACCAGTTCCAAGTGTAGTAAAATCCAATGTTTCACTTAAATCTGTTTGCAATATCATCGGTCTAATGTGGTCTGGTATACTACGTACTACATTGCATAAATTAGCAAGAGATATATTTTACTCTTATATCAAGTCTAGCATAAGAAATGTTTTACTCTCTACAAACCAACATGGTACAATTAATTGCAATTTGATGTCTTAAGAACAAGACATCAACTGGCATTGTCAATATCTCTGCTAAGCTACTGAAGACATGTAAAGAAGAACTTACCACACCACTTGTACATGTCTTCAATCAATCATTCAGAAATGGAATTTTCCTGACTGACCAAAAAATTTCAATAGTATTTCCTAAATTAAGGAAAGGAGATCGTCTTGTACCCAAAAATTACCATCCTATATCACTAATATCCACATTCTCCAAAATGTTTGAAAAATTAGTGCTTCAAAAACTTCTTCAACATTATATCTCTTCATCAATTACTTACCCCACATCAACACGACTTTCTCAAGGGAAAATCTACCACTTCAGCCATCATCACCTGATGGGTTGAGTTTCTTATAGACAATCACATCAACAGCAATCCTATCCTTATTATCATCCACTTTAGCAAAGGTTTTGACTACTAGGACAATACTCAAGTGATGACCAAAATGAAGGTATTGGACATACACAGTGCCACCAGTGTTTTTTGCAGGTTGTGTGCAGGATCTGCTCTATCTTTTCTATATAGTTAATATAGTTGGGTTTTATTAAAAAATTGTATATAAATTGTATATGAAAGTGAACAGTAAGTAACCCACATCATTATTACAGTGTTTCTTTATGCAAAATTTAACAGGAAGGTACAAAATTTAGGTTTTTTCCATAATTATTTTTACATTTATATCTATTTCCTACAGAAGATAAGAAGGGTCTTGAGATAAGGACTGATAAGTGAAGCAATCTGAACTGGCCTTTGCCTTTGTTTATGAGCCTGAACTTATCTCATAAGATTATCATATCAATACAGTGCTCTTTTTAATGCACCTGTAACAGACTTGGGTTATTCAGACATGATAGCTGAGTGGTAAGGTTCAGGACTAGTACACTGAAGATACCAGCTTCAATTCCACAAGACATTAGTTAAACTTTTTGCTTCATAAAGATTATTTGTTTTTCCTTCAACTCTGTATTTACAAAAGTTATTTAATTTTTACATCTATATGTTTATCTTCAGACTTTGAACTAACAGTTAATAAATTGATTATTTTGTTTAAACTTAACTGGCTGGATAAAATACTATAGTAAAAAAGAAAAATATACTCTGTATATTATATACATAGACGGAACTGAACTGAGTGTGGATCCCTTTTAATTGCATTTGATTAATTGTTTTTTTTTTTTAATAAAGTTATAAAATTAATATACTGGGCATATAAAATGAAGTTCTAAGTGAAATTGTAATATTGTGAAGGCAGGAGTAATTAGTATTTATACTGCAATGGATCAAGCTGATCTTAACAAGGAAAGTTGTGGGAAATGTGGACGGATCGTAAAGCATGGAGGAGTATTTTGTACAGGTTATTGTAACAAATGGCTACATTTTAGGTGTATAAATTTGCCCTATTCAGCTGTTAAAAGTTTAAGCAAAAGGGAATTAGAAGTGTGGAAATGTCCCTCTTGTGTGCAGCAATTGACAAAAGGAGAATTTCACAATGATGTGATAGAAGTAAATAATCCTGAACTGAAAAATTCCCTAACACTTGCGGCCGAAATAGGGACAGCTCTACTCAATAAAAATGAGGGTTTGAAACAGGAATTGCATGAAATAGAAAACAGGAAGTTACCTCTTGAATCTGAACTTGAAGAAGAAATCATTAAAAAAGATGAGCTTATCAAAGAGTTAAAAAGACAATTAAAACATGACGAAGAAGAAAAAATCAAAATAAATTAAAGGTTAAGTACTTAATTATTTATTAACGTTTTATAATAAGTGTTTGTCTAATTTTATTAATAAATAAATTTATGTTTTGTTTATGTATGTATATCTTATATTGTTTCTATTGTTATTTTGATCTCTAGTTTTCATAGATATTAAGTCTGTTAAGATTTTATTAAGTAATAAATTTTTTAACTGTTTTTTATTTATTGACTTATTTGTTGTAACTTTTTATATCCTTATATTATTTATTTAAGTAGGTTAGTGACGTGGCAATACTGCTCAATATAAATAACTTTGTCAATGCTTTTGTAAGCCTGAACGACAATAAAACATATTCTTCTATTCTTCCTCTTCTTCTTCTTCTATAAATGGAACTACTTCAAACTGGTTCAAAAGTTTCTTAACAGGAAGAACCCAAATAGTTAAGCCAAAACACACAGAGAAAGGAGTAACAAAATTAGTGAGTTCAAAACCACTACCACTGATAAGATGTGTCCCACAAAGCTCTGTGCTGGGTCCCATACTTTTTTTATCTTGTTAATAAATGACCTCACTGAATATCCGGCGGAATATAACGAAACACTGATGTATGCAGACAATACTGTCCTCCTTCAGTGAAAAACTCCCTGACATGCTCAAAGTCCGTTCATCAGTGACATTAAATATGGCTATAATTAAATACTGCCACTGTAATAGCCTGGTTGTAAATGAAGATAAAACCCAACAACTGGTGTTTGGCAGAAAAAAAGACTAAGTAGGACGACTTCCAGATATAGAAGCATCCGAAGATGCCAAGTATTTGGGAATAACTATTGATAAGCAACTGACATGGAACCCTCATATTGACAACCTATGTCTGCATATCATGAATCACACCTGCGGTACGGACTCAGAGTTTGGGGTAACCATTGGCAACAAACTTGCTGCGTGTCCTGGTGCACCAGAAAAAAGCTATTACGAGTGCTTGCAGAGCTAAATAACAGAGACAACTGTCAACATTTAAAGAACGGAAGGTTTGCATGTACATCTTAGAGGTGGCCACTTACACTAGCACTCTACAGCTACAGAGAGGTACCGATATACACAAATACAACACTCAACGCGCCTCGAACTTTACTCTACCAACACATCATTTGACCAACTTTGAAGAGAAGCCTTCCTACCTGGAGCCTAAGTTCCTCAACCTGCTGCCCGAGGCAGCCAAGGAGAAGGTGGACACACCATGAGAAGATGACTAACCACATACAAGAGTTCCTGAACTGGAGAACATCCCCTATTGACCTCCAACAAGAAATGATAATGACTACAATTTTATTTTATTATGTTTAATTTTGTTAACTACTTGACGCCAATTTTGTACTCTTAAGTTCATGAATAAAGTCTTCTGATTTCTTATAAAGCATGATGCCTGAGTCACAAACAAATATATAGTATGAAAAATCACAATATAAAGTAAACTTCGTGACGTAAAAATGCCCGTGACACAAGTGATTATAACATGACTAGTTATAATAAATAAAACTGTTTATTTTTCCTTTTTTGACACATGTATAATAATATAAACTGATTTTAAGGGTATTTTATAAATATTACTTCTATTATTGATCATTCACCAGTTTGGAATAAGCTGTACTGAATTTTGTAATTCGTAATATTAGGTACTTATTTGTATAATTTTTAGTACCCAATTTTAGCACAAATTAGTAGTAACGTTTAAATTGTATTTTAATAAAAAAATGTACATTTTACATACATTTGTAATTTCTCCTGTAAATTCAATTAAAGAAACACATTTTTTAATTAAATTCAAAATAAAATCCTGTCCATTTCTATTTATAAACTATGAGAAGTAAAATAATTTCTTTCTTATTTCAAACTGACTTTGAAATAATCAATTCTGTCCACCCATAATTCTAAATAAGGCAGACTTATTAGCTTTAGTAAATAAATGAGAAACAAAAAACAATTCTACACAGAGAAATAACTCAATAATCTTTATTAGAATAAATTTAAAACAGTTTTATTGTCTAAAAACCATACAAACTACTAAATCACATTGTTTCCTTTTAGTTTTAACTTTAAATTAAAGACTGAATTTTAGAAATGCTTCAAAAAGATTCTTGCTTTGTTTTTGGTGCAACAATAACTTTATTTTAATAAAAGAGTTGAAGTTTATTGAACAAATATTTATTTGAACAAAGTACCAACTTTAGTACAGTAGTTTAATTTAGGTACAAAAAACTACCAAAATTGAAGGACATGAATGTTGTACATCCCTTGAAGACACAGCCGTGGCAGAGATCTGCCACTGAGCAATATTGCTTTCTCTTTCAGTGTATATAGCCGATAGTGTCTCTTGATGTCCCACACTTCCACCACAAAGCGGTAGTCCACTCCACCCACCAGGAGGATATCAGAGTCCAGCAAGTAGACTTCCATCACCTCAAAGTCCACTGGCAACACAGTGATCTCCTCTTGACTATCCAGGTCTACTACCGTCACAGTGTGGCTGCTGCCGAACACCAACTGGGACTTGTAAACGTCCAAGGCCTTAGGGTTCATGGGATAATCAAACTTCTTCTCCACTATTTTCTTGCCAGTCTTCGAATCCAAGAACAAATAGCTTCCGCTGTTCTCCCATTGGTTACAGGGAAGAATTACAACCTTCTCTTCAAACAACATGAATGGGATCGAATGTTTTGATTCTACATAGAACTGAGTGTACTGCAAAGTTTTTAGGTTGTAGCAGAAAATTTTACACCTGGCATCACTAGAAGATTGTTCAAACATGTGGAGATATAAGGCGATATACAGGTATTCTGAATTTTTCCCACAGCATATGTTCTCTATGGATTCTTCCACTCCAGGAATACGGTCTTCCTTAAGTTTCTTCCCGGACTCAAAGTCCCATATGTGCATCACTGACTCTTTCAACCGGAAAGGCTCCACGATTCCAATGAAATATTTACCCACAGTTTCATTGATGCTGGTGAAGTCACACGGATACAACCCTATGTTGGAAGTGTACCAAGAGGTCATCATGTCACTGGCTGGGATCGTGTGCGAGAACTCCTCCTCCTTGTCAAATATCCTACAAAGTTTTAGCGTAAACATACCATCAACAACAAAATAGACCTGTAGCAGATTGCACTGAACAATTAAAAGGCAATCTCCAATAGTTTGGAATGTTTCTGTACACATTTGTTGAAGTAAATAGGGTACCGACTGAATTAGAATGGGGCTTCCATGAATGTCCCAAACGTGAAACATATTTCTGTAAGAGTCGTTGAGAAGGAGATACTTGTCTAGGAACTCAGTCTTTTCAATATGGCCTCTAGAGAATTTATATTCTACACAGTGTTTATGCCGAAAGTTGTTCCTCAGGTGGATCTCTCGCATGTAACTAAGTCTATATTTACATATAGGACTCAAATCTTCACAATCACTTTTAGGAACTTCGAATGCTGGCTTCACTAAATTTGGCATGCTTTCTAAATGGAGGTTAGGATTGCAATGGCGTTTCCAGATTATATTTTTGTTGACGGAATCTCTCCAACGGGAATTGACAAGGCAACAAGACAGTACATCCTCCACTGGCAGAAGGATGAAAATCCGTTCAGCCACCTCTTCAGGCAAATCTGTGGGATCCATTGTTGACCTGCAACAAGAAAAATATTATGTAGGCTACATCTTGTGTTACTTCAGCTTATTTTCTTAAATAAGATATTCGTAAAGTTAAATATGTACACGCCAAACATATAAAACGGTTAGTAATATTTTTTTTATAATCATTTTAATAGTAAAATGATTAACACAATAAAAATCTAGTACTTTTTCAGACTGAAGAAAAAAGTAATCTACTACATATTCTCTAAGGGACTTATTTACATAAGATTTTACATACAAATATTTTAAAAGTAATATAAATGTTAGTGTGGTACTCTTTTCTTTTCTAATATAATTGTATTTAGGGTCTTTTAATAAAAAATATTTTGAGATCGTTCCCATTACTATAAAGTTTATAACATTCCAAATATTTGTAGATATGAGTATTAATTTTAGAAAGATATAACTTCTAAACTCAAAAAGGCACTAATCAGAAGATAATTTATTAAACTAATTACAATGATTTAAAATATAGTTATATGGAAAACCATGTACAATGTGTGATCAATGAGTTTTGCGGGTATGGAGAGTCCGATTGTCAACATTTTGTTTTTAGTGATATTGGTACTCATGCTCCTGAAGTATAAGAAAATTTCCAACTGCATTCACTGTTTACTTTTTCAGCCGCAGCTGTTAAGGTGACTTGTTTCATGAACTCAGCGATTTTCGTTTGTTATAAAAAAGGATCAAAGAATGTGTATCAAGTTTTGTGTGAAGAATGAAATAAAATGTACCAAAGGGTGGGAAATATTAACAAAGGCCTATGGCAAGTCTGCTATGAGTACAACAAAAGTTTACAAGTGGTATAAAAATTTCAGATATGGCCGTGAAGGCATTGAAAATTATGAACCTTCCAAATACCCCAGCACATAAAAACCCGATGAAAACTTAAAAAGAAGTGGAAGAAATGGTTATGAACGATCGTCATATAACGATGAGAGAAGACACTGATGATGTTGGCATATCAATTAGCTCACGCCATGAAATATTTTCAAATGTTTTGGGCATGGAAAAAGTGCGACAGCAAAAGTTGTTCCAAAATTGTTAAAACGTTAATGACGTCAAAACTAAGGTCAATTATACCAGTGGAGGCATTCTGGATCAACAAAACCAAAAAAGGCTTGACAAGTGCAGTCGAACATGAAGGTTATACTCACTGTGTCCTTTGATTTTAATGCCATAGTACATCATGAATTCTTGCCACAACGTCAAACGGTCAATAGTACTACCTTCAAGTTCAACGCCGTTTGCATGAAGCTATTAGAAAAAAATGCCCTGATGAAAAAAATTTGGCAAAACAAATCATGGCGTTGCACTATTACAATGCACCTGCTCACACTTCATTGTTTAAAGTTTACTATTACAAACAGTTTCAAGATTTTAAGCAGGTGGGGCCGGAGCCAGGTTGTGGGATAGCCTTCTCCTAGATTAAAGCTCTGGTCAAAGATTGGGAAAAGAGGACAAGACACAATAATTGGAGTAAAGCCTCAGGATTAAGACTATCCAAATTGTTTATCTCTCCTTACGCTAAAGGGTGGACAGCTCTCCTAGACCAGAATAAGGAGGATATAAGACTGATATTAGGAATGTTGATAGGACATGGCCCTCTGAGCAAGCACCTTATGAAGGTAGGCCTTAGTCAGAGTAACGAATGTAGACTCTGTGGAGAGGAGGAGGAGTCAGCGGAGCACATTTGGTTAGATTGTCCTGCCATCGTAGAGACTCGGAAAAGATACCTGGGAGCATATTTCATCAGCCCCAAGGACATTAGAGAACAGGAGCCCCCTTAAATCTGATTGGTTTTTGCAAAAGCCTCGGTCTTTGAGGGCACAAAAAAATTAAAGTAAGGGAGGCGCAAAGGTCCTTTTAGGACTAAGCACGGGGACAAACTGTCCTTTTCCCTCAGGAAGAAGAAAAAAAAAAGATTTTAAGTATAAAGTGAAATTTAAATGCATCTTGTTGTAAGAAAGCTTAATTAATTATTTATAGTAAAATAAAGATTAAATTGTTTAACAAATGATTCACTAATGCTTGTTGATTAAGTAACTTATGGATTACCATAAGTTTTCAGTGAAAATAGATGTTGGAGCGTGTCAGAATTTGCTTGCTTCTACTACTGTTTCTGCCGCAAACATAAGTTTTAGCCAATAGTGGTGGCAGAGGCAGTTATTAAGAAGACGATATGAATATGGAAGTGAAGAGTTCAGAGCACACATGTTTACCACTTCTTCAACTTTACTTTTCAACCTCTAATAACATTACAACCAGAAAATTCTAAACAGAATACTAATTTTTAAACAGACAACTTGTTCCCTCCAGAAGATACCTACTTTAATTCCCTGTAACAAATCTCTCATAATCTTTATGCATCAAATGTAGCGTTTCATCTTTGTTTGACATCATCATACATTACATCATACCTTCCTCTTCAGATTGTACTGAAAGACTAGACAAGGTGGATCTTGGTGCATATTTGTCACTTAGAAATCCGAAAACGAATCAGTGAATGAAACTAAAATCACTGAAAAGAGCAGTTCTTTCTTAACAGATGGTGTTTTTGTCACAAGCCTAGGAATTTCCTTTACATATATACAAAATTTGTTTTCTAGTGACTGGACGTGTGTTTTTCTATAATGCCCAATGACTAATGTCTAGTCATTTTTTTGGCAAATAAAACAATACATGTTATTTGTTGGTATTTATAGATAATTAATTTTTCATCTTATACGTGTTATTTCCAAATAATTTATAATCACAAAAATTTGTATTTTTATACGGTGATGTTGCACTTGATTGTTTTGACCCCTGTAAGCATAAAAATTTACAACATATATTATATAAATGCAAATCTTATATTGTACGCTATATAATAAAATTATTTTTTTGTAAAAAACATTTTCCATAAAATACAAAAGTACAAGAATGAAAGAATTTGTACTTACTTTTTTTATTTTTGCGATTTAATTTTTTGTATTTTTATTTTATAAATTTTCAATTAGCTAATATAGCACAATTTTGGGATTATTTTGATATAACACATGCTGTGTTTGTTGTAAAGCAATCAGGGTGAGACCACCTGTCCCCGATGTAATAATATAGCGGCTGAACCAAACCTACCTTCTTCGTTTTTAACGGAAACACCCTAATCTCATCTTCAATGAATTCGGGAAAATAAATTTTAAGATCGAAAAATACCAATAAATGGCACTTTTGAGGGATACGGGCAATTTATGAAAGATTTTCAAATGAAAAGATAGGTCAAGCCGTACCTCATTTTAAAGATCTCTCTATTCACTGATCATTTTAGAAAATAAGTTTAAATTTATTTCAATTCCTTTATACAGAGTGCTACAACATATCAGAGTGGTATGCTTTCACAGTTTTATATTGACATACTAACATTTCTTTTGTTAATTTACTCCCTTTTTGTATATGTTGAAATAATAATAATGTTAATAATCAAGCTAACTATTAAATTCTTCTTCTTTTGGCCATTTTAGTTCTTCTTCCAAAATAATTCTGATACTCATCCACCCGGATTTTTATATTTGTACTTTTAGAGTAAAATTTATCAACAACAATTAGTTTTTCAAAAAAATCTTCTATTAGTATTACTATTTTTTTCCCCGTTCAATATTCTACTTCTGCAAAAAACAATGTATAGCCTAGGCCAACATATAAGGCATGTTTTTTAAGTAAATAACGTCTGTTTTGTTGTAGACACTAGTAGTTCTCACAAAAACCGCAATGAGCTGTTGTGTACCAGCATGCCTCGGGAACAACTGTGTGGTCAGTTTCAGCTCTGTAGCTAACCTGCAGGGTTCTATTCTGTGCTTTCAAAATGTTAAAGACTATCAAGTCTCCCACCACGTGAGGTTCACTCAGTAATACGGATTTGTTGGCAAGAAACCTGCGTACATTTGTGAAGTGTATGGTGATACTGTTATGAATGAAAGCAAAGTGCGTAAGTGGATATGACAATTCCAAGATGGCCGTGATAACGTCCATAATGAGGAGCGCTTCAGTGCCTTTCTTTGGTTACAGACCATTTGGTGGCTTCAGTTGAAGCGAGGATTCATGAAAACAGGTGCTTCACAATAATAGATCTTTCAAAACAATTCCTGATGTGTTGCGATCAGTTCTTTACAACATTTTTTCAACAAAAGTTTAGGAATCTGTGCTCCCGTTGGGTCACAAAACTCCTAACAGAATTCCTAACAGAGGACCACAAAAACCAAAGATTTGAAGTTCTGAACTCGGCAACCATTACAATAATGACAACGACTTGAAAACATCAACAAACTCTTGGTTATCGGAGCAGGTGGCATTTTTTTATGAAGACGGTATTTTAAAACTGGTTGAGAGGTATGATAAGTCTTGGAACAAACTTGGAAAACTATGACAAAAAATAGAGTAAAGTATGTTTCTGAAAATAAATTTAATTTTTCAAAATAACCTTTTTTTATGTACTTGTTTAAACGGACCTTATTAAGGAACACGCCTCGTTATAAGTGTACCTTTGCATAAAGCACGTACTCTTATTTTATAACAATTTAAAAACACCCTTGCAAATCGTAAAAAAGTATTTTTCTTAAATAAGTTTTTTATAAATGAAGAGTAACTACATAATTATAGCTGTGTGAAACTGCCCATAAATTCCACCCATACAAAGATTCAATCCTACAACACGAATCTGGTTCGTTGAACTACTTGTAACCTAGTTCATGAACAACTTCTAACCTAGTTCCTGAACCCATCCTTTAAACAAAACTACATTAATTTTATACTTTGAAGACGAATAGAACAAATACAAAACCAAATCCTTAGAATCTACTTAACTGGAATACCAATAAAGATTTTAGATACACAAAGACTATTTTATACTTTTATCTTAAGGCCAACATGAGAAATGTATGGTCCCATAGACAAAAAAGTATGAGCCAATTTTGATAAAACTTTGCATACAAATTCTAGACATAGTCTATTATACTATATTACAAACCTCATTCTTAGACCATGCTTATTTTGAGAGCTATATCGATTCTACCGACCTAAAACTGAAACTGCAAGTTATGGATGGTCCCGTACCTCAAAAACTTACAAGCCGATTTTGATAAAATTTTGCATACACATTCAAGACCTCGTCCTCTATATTATACTACAACCCTAATTCTTAGGCCGCACCTATTTTCAGAGCTATATCGATGTTCAGACCCAATTGCTGAGTCCGTAAGTTATGGATGGTCCCAACTTCAAAAACCTACGAGCATTTTGATATAACTTTGCATACACATTCAACATATAGTATATTACAACTGTCATTCTTAGGCCGCACGTATTAACGGACCTATATTGATGTTACGACCCAAATGCTGAATCTGTAAGTAATGAATGATCCCGTACTTTAAAAACTTAAGAGCCAATTTTGATAAAAACTTTTCATACTACACATTCAAGACAGCCCAGGAGCAATTCCGATCGGTTCTTTTCCAACCTCAGATCATGTCTTATATCATCCAACATGATCTGACATCGGAAAAGTTGAACAATCTGGGACGCTGAGGTCGGGAAAGTACTGATTGAAAATGCCCCTGACCAACTGTGCGGGCTTCAATGGCAACCTCGGCACCATCCCGCACTTCTGTCGAAAAAAGAAAAACACCCCTCCAAGTAGCCAAATTCAGGCTCAGATCACATGAGCACTTGTAAAAGTTATCATTAACTTTGATAGACCTACTAATAATAACATTATTATACCTAATCAAAACCTACTTATACAGTGTAATAACATTCCGTACCGTAATATTTCAATTCCTAACCTCATTGCTCGCACGAAATCGCCTCGGCTTTTATTGGTTACCAAGAAACCTAATACCAGAAAGTTGTTATGAGAAAGCCAAATCATTCAGCCCAGCTGTTACTAAAATAACAGTATCCTGTTAATAGGTTATCACTGATTAACCAGACACTAATACTGCCCATTTGTAATGGCCGCGAGAACAATGCCTATGTGCGTGTTTTATTTGTATCACAAGTTGTCAAAATAGTAAACAGTAAGTCAATATTACACTGTTCCGTTTGTTACATTTTATAATTACACATGGCCTAGATAGCTTTTATTCATCATAAAATTATTACTTTTTAAGATATAAAATCAACCCAATTATACAGTATTATAATTTAAAATACCTATAATGTAATTTGGTTTAAGTAGCTACGTCCAGGATTTGTTACTCATGAATATCGATGATTCGATAATCATGAATATGGGTAGACTTTAATAAGCGGCCTACACTTGTTATTCGGTTGTTTTTATCGAATGGTTCGATGTTTTTATCTGAAGAAATAGTTCGATATTACAATTTATTTAACTTAGCATATGATTTTAACTTATTAGTTATAGTAATTTATAAAAACAATAGAACCTCAAAAAATGTTGAGTCTTTGAAAATGGCGATAAATATGAGGAATATATGTAAGGTATTTCTTACAAGTTACGAGAATTGTTTAAGTGGCTTTAACATGTGGGTTTGGCTCCTGGTAACCCATAGGGAGAAATTCTTTCCTCCATTTCACAAAAGCGGTTACTCATTGATATCAAGCTGGGTAAGTTATAAATATTGAAGGTTATTTTTGACAATGGAAGGATTGTGAGGGAAACAGGATTTTTTCTGACATTTGCCATCGTTCAGTGAAACAAGAAATCAGTAACAGTACGTTTCGAGATCTGCAATCTGATCTCTTCTTCAGTCGTAGGTGGTTAGTAGACGAATGAAGACGTATTGTGACTTGTATTACGTAGTTCAGTTTTAATGATTAGTGTTGTGTATAGTTTTTTATTAAGTGCATGTTTATGGAGTTAGTGAAGTTGACAAACAACATGGTGGTTGTGATTCCTGACTTAGGCGTGCCACAACGCTTTGGTAAGATTTGTTTACTTTAACCTAGTTTGTAATTATTTATTAGGTTAGTTCTTTACTTGAAGAAGAGATCAGATTGCAGATCTCGAAACCTAGTGTTACTGATTTCTTATAAATATTGTAAGGTTTCTTTGATATACAAGACTAGGCCATAGTTGGTTTTGTTGTTTTGTATTGTTACTGTTAAATTTATAACTTTAACCCTCCAAGCGCTACTATCAAACTGTGCGATATGTTCGAACCACTTTAAAGTGCTACTATCGCACTGTGCGATATGTTTGTTTTTTGTTAAATTGCTGTAAAACAGTTTATTTAATTATTCCGTAATTTTCATAGTACAACGTAGGAGAGATTTCTCTATGCACTGACTCTATTTTGTAAGCCTTTGAGTAGAATGAAAAATAGCGCTATACTTTGTTGTAGTTTTAGTCTAGGTTAGTTATCGTTTGGCCGCGACGCATTGTTTTGATTCGTGTTATTATTCACTTTATGATAGATTCTTGCTTCTTGTGTGTATATTTTCTATTTTATTATGAGTTGCTACAGTGCCTTAGAGCATTTCAGGAGGCCTGTAGGAGGAGGCAGACGGACGAGGGTAGCGGAGCAATCAGAATCTGACTCTAAGTTTCTTTAATCAAATGTAAATATGTATATATATATATACATATGTATATAAACAAAAGGACCATAATAAGATTTTTTTACTATTCATAATTATTATAACAGACATTTATCTTTTGTGAGTATTATGTACATCTAAACCAATATTGTTTGAGAAGTGTCTACTTTAAATGTGCCCATTGTGCAAATTTTGGTGTGCAAAACATTTTTTTAGTTTTTATATTTCGTGTTTGTAGTTTTTGTTCAAAAGGCTTTGAAGTGACATTTTTACTGTTCACAATGAAATTTGAAATAATTTGTATATTTTGAAATATTTATAACCATGTTTAAAAATGCATTTACAACCTCACCATCTAAAAAAAAGAAAAAATTATCTACCATTCATCAAGACTTTTTTAGAGAAAAGTGGTAATTATTTTTAATTCTTTTTCGTAATTGTCATATTATTGGCCGGAGCAGCAAAATACGAGTTTTACATTATTAACTCATTGGAATCGTCCTACAGAACAAAACGGGTTTGACGGGGTGGAAATGAGAAATAACGAAGTTCTAGAACATAAAAAATGGAACAACTTTTCAAGCGCGGAGCAACATTTCCATGTTCTACATCCACATTGGGCTTCATGTGACCTTTTGTGACCATGATTCAACCTCGTGATGACGTCATCGGATGCGGCACCATCTTTGCAAACGTAAATGAAAAATAATACTGAAATGAGCAGAATTTTGATCCAAATAAACAATGTTTTTCTTAAATTTCGAGCTACAAATGAATTAGTTGTTATCGAGTTGAGATGAGTGCCTCCGGCCATCAGCGCGAGGCAGCACCTAAGGAAAGAAAAACATCCCTCGAGATAGTACCTATCAGTAAAATATCAAATTCTAGAGGGGCTGATCAGAAATATAAATTGAATTGGGTACTTTGGGATTATACCGACCACACCCAGACATGAATCGTTATTTGACATTTTGCTTCTACTGATTACTAGATTAGCGTAGAACAATATTTCGTCAATATAAAACAGGAATTGTCTTATCGCAAACCCCTCCCCATCCTCAGACAGAGGTCAAAGTCGAGCGGTCTAGTAGATAACGTGATTGCAGAGTCTCGCCGCCCGTTCGGCTGGTGCGCCGCTTTGTTGTACTTCCGTGTTTTACCCCTACATTTCTCCAAACACAAAAATTCAACAAAAACAAACATTACCAAACAAAAACTAAACTCTTTATTGAAAAAAACACGCAATTTAACTTGTTTTTATTCTTGATCACACTCCGCCACCCAAAATGCGAGTGCCTCCGGCCTCTCAGTACTGCCGAAGCCCGCGCTGATGTCAACGAAAGAAAAACATCCCTCGAGATAGTACTTATCAGTAAAATATAAAATTCTAGAGGGGCTGATCCGAAATATAAATTGAATTGTAGTGGAAAGGCAATTATGTACCGTGCAAAAAACTTAAATAATCATGTGATGCCGCGCGGCCTGCCGTAATCGGGATTCTCGAGAAAGATAAGATAACAGCGACAACAATACCGATCACAATACCTGGAAATGCTTGTAAGTTTGTAATTAAAGAGTTGTTTTTTTTCGTTCTATCATGTTTGTTTCTAGTAATTTATATTTTTGTGTTCTTCATACTGGTGTGGTCGGTATAATCCCAAAGTACCATGAATTGTAATGGAAAGGCAATGTACTGTGTAGAAAACTTAATAAATCACGAATACCCTTAATATGAATACGTATATAAATGGACATTAATAGAGAACACTTACCATGAGTGTGTTCCCCAGAATGTACAGAAACTAAATAATTTCGTTTCGGTCGAAACGTAACCTCTTAACATGCCCGACAACACACTCCGACACAACTATTCACTACGATTGGTTGAACTAGTGGATGGTTGATCCATGATTGTCACGCACTCACTCGATCCAAGCTACAGTACACGTTATCTCTGACTTCTGCCCCAGAGCGCTCAGATAACACATACACTATCAGTCCCACCCGCAGATAATATTTACAATATCCAGACACAGCACACAAACAGAACATTAAAACATTAAGAACTTAACTATTTATGTATATACCCTCTAAAATCATGTTATTTGTCATTTGCGAAAGTGGATTTTAAGAAACCATGTATTTTGCTCCAAAACAGCCCAGCACTTTAAAGTGATTTAATTACCACTTAGAGGTTTAAAATTGTAATGTACGAGATTCTTCTTGTTACTGTAATTTATTATAACTCTTATTGTGGACGATTTTACATATCGAAGTTGGATAATATATCGACCCATTCGATAAAAACAACCGAATAACGAGTGTAGGCTGCTTATTAAAGTCTCCCCATGAATATCGATAATTTGAGTGTTGGATTCTTATTATACTGCAGCAAAAACCATAATTGTATTTCTTAATGAATTTTCAACTTACCATATATAATGTAAAATCATAAGAGGCTATCACATTTATATTTTTAAATAAATCCATATCCTAAAACTGCAAAGCCCTTTACAATATCATGAAATGTTTGCATTATTTTTTGTCATCAGGTGGTATACCAAGGGTAATAACTAAATTCAAATAGTTTTAACTTCAGTACTCGAAATTAATGTATGGAAACCTTATTCCAAACCACCTACAGCTATCTCAAATTTCCATACATACTCATATGAAATGAAATCCCCAAAATTCTATTGACCTAACCTTACCTATTTAATTCTTCAAGAAAATTGAAGTATGACAAGCCTGAGCACTTCAGAAATGATTTTAATCATTTTAGTTGTAAATTATGAACAATTCTAGAACTGTATCACTCAATGCACATCAATTAATATCTTTAATGATAATGACACCAAAATCTCCCTTCACAATATTTAACGTAATAATTAATTAATACATAAAAAACAACAAAATAACGGATGAGAAATAAGGTAAACAACTAAACCACCGTGAAGTTAGCGTCACTTTATCGTCCAGTGCATCAATGTTGCAGTCATCAATCTGAAGGCGTTAACAAAAAATTCAAAAACTGAGATAAATAGTATAATACTAATTATAAAAACGATCTTTCACAAAATCAACACAGTTTTTTCTATTTATTACTTTCCACAAAGGTTTCCCATTAAATGTGTCATGAATAAAAATCCCAAATATAATACCTAAGTAAACCGTAGGAATGTATCGTAAAAATGGACGTCCTCTAATAAATGCCACTCCTGAGACTTAACCAAAACAAGTGCCCGCAATGGAACTTTGTACACAGATGCTCTGTAAGCTGAACTTTAATATACCAACGTCAAAAAGGTGGTGTCGGCCGTCAGAGGTCCTATCGTCTAAATTAAATGCACCGTTAGACGGGGCGTTCTCGTATAAAAGTCGCTCCTGAGACTAAACCAAACAAGTGCCCGCAATGAAACTTTGTACACAGATGCTCTGTAAGCTGAACTTTAATATACCAACTTCAAAAAGGTGGTGTCGGCCGTCAGAGGTCCTATCGTCGAAATTAAATGCACCGTTTAGACGGGGCGTTCTCGTATAAAAGTCGCTCCTGAGACTAAACCAAACAAGTGGCCCGCAATGAAACTTTGTACACAGATGCTCTGTAAGCTGAACTTTAATATACCAACGTCAAATAGGTGGTGTCGGCCGTCAGAGGTCCTATCGTCAAAATTAAATGCACGGTTAGACGGGCGTTCTCGTATAAAAGTCCACTCCTGAGACTTAACCAAACAAGAGTGCCCGCAATAAAACTTTGTACACAGATGCTCTGTAAGCTGAACTTTAATATACCAACGTCAAAAAGGTGGTGTCGGCCGTCAGAGGTCCTATCGTCGAAATTAAATGCACCGTTAGACGGGGCGTTCTCGTATAAAAGTCGCTCCTGAGACTAAAACCAAACAAGTGCCCGCAATGAAACTTTGTACACAGATGCTCTGTAAGCTGAACTTTAATGTACCCAACGTCAAATAGATGGTGTCGGCCGTCAGAGGTCCTATCGTCAAAATTAAATGCACCGTTAGACGGGGCGTTCTCGTATAAAAGTCACTCCTGAGACTTAACCAAACAAGTGCCCGCAATGAAACTTTGTACACAGATGCTCTCTGTAAGCTGAACTTTAATATACCAACGTCAAATAGGTGGTGTCGGCCGTCAGAGGTCCTATCGTCAAAATTAAATGCACGGTTAGACGGGCGTTCTCGTATAAAAGTCACTCCTGAGACTAAACCAAACAAGTGCCCGCAATGAAACTTTGTACACAGATGCTCTGTAAGCTGAACTTTAATATACCAACGTCAAAAAGGTGGTGTCGGCCGTCAGAGGTCCTATCGTCAAAAATTAAATGCACCGTTAGACGGGGCGTTTCTCGTATAAAAAGTCGCTCCTGAGACTAAACCAAACAAGTGCCCGCAATGAAACTTTTGTACACAGATGCTCTGTAAGCTGAACTTTAATATACCAACGTCAAAAAAGTGGTGTCGGCCGTCAGAGGACCTATCGTCGAAATTAAATGCACCGTTAGACGGGCGTTCTCGTATAAAAGTCGCTCCTGAGACTAAACCAAAACAAGTGCCCGCAATGAAACTTTGTACACAGATGCTCTGTAAGCTGAACTTTAATGTACCAACGTCAAATAGGTGGTGTCGGCCGTTCAGAGGTCCTATCGTCAAAATTAAATGCACGGTTAGACGGGCGTTCTCTTATAAAAGTCACTCCTGAGACTTAACCAAACAAGTGCCCGCAATGAAACTTTGTACACAGATGCTCTGTAAGCTGAACTTTAATATACCAACGTCAAATAGGTGGTGTCGGCCGTCAGAGGTCTATCGTCTAAATTAAATGCACCGTTATAGACAGATGTTCTCGTATAAAAGTATTAGATTTTCAAGTATCAAGGTTATATAAACTAGATTAGTATATATACTGCAAAATGTTCAAACGTCGTATGGAATTTGGTACTCCAAAGTTTCATTATTTTTAAAACATGAAAAATTAAAAGCATTATAAAAAGTGATAGCTTGAAATTCTAGCATGCGGAAGTATTTTAGAAGTTATAACATAAATATTACTGCTTCTCTTTTGCGCACTTTTTTAAATGACGTTGTCCTTTTATATCCATGAAAATAATAAGTAAAATTTGTAGGCTAATTAACAATATATTTTTTCTAACCTCACATATATTTCAAAAAACAATTTATTTTATATTTCATTTATTATTATTTTATTCTGTTTACTTCTGTTTTTATCTGCAACAATTTATTTTTAAATGTGTCACCAATTATTTTACTATTGTAAAGTTTTTTGAACTATTGTTTTTTGTAATCACTGAATTTATTCAGGGTATGTGAATCTTATTTAGAGTTATTATATCGCATGGTTGTATTGTATTTAAATGTCGTGTAATTTAGGACATTAGGGTTTCCCTGATTTTTTTTCTAATTTTTCAGAGTCAGATGTGGTTGAGGCTTGAGAAATTTATGTTATTGCTGACACCTGGTAGGTATGAGCAGATGTTATAATATGGAAGAAAAGCTATTGTGTAGACTTATCTCTTTACCCAATACCCCTCACGGAATTTCTGAGAATAGTTTTATAACCCTTACACGTAATTTCCTTAGACACATTCAGAAGGACACGCAAAACTCGAGACCGGTTGCCATAAACCTATTGTCTGGTAATGAACACCATTTCGAGGAAGGAACCACCTCACCCGAGCCTTTACCTGAGACTACCTCACTGTTAATTCTGTTGTAGTTAAAATATTTGTTCCATTCCATTATTTGAACGTTGATTAATTTGAACTGTAAAAAATCATGCAATGCTAACAAACATCTTTGTACAACTTATACATGAAATTAACAAATCGATTACATGGAATAGTAGGCTAATCACGCCAAACATTCTACGTAAACAATATACCATATATGACGCCAGGGACTCGCTTATTGGAGAAAGAAAACGTATTATAAGTTTTTAATATTAAAGCTCGTATGCATTAAACAGAGGTAAACATCAATTTAATACTAACAAATGACCATTATAATTTTCAAAATAGACAAATAGAATGAATAACATGATAATGAATGCATTGACTTAAGAGAAAAAATCCTTCTAGAAGTTCTATATTTTTAGAATTGATAATATAATTAAATGGCGGTACCATTACATCAACTCATAGAAATAGTAATACCATTGAAGCATTCATTTCATATTGACTATGTTTAATAAGTCATAAATTGCAAACCTAAAACATGTGGTTTTAACGCACAAACCTCGGAAAATTGTTTGCTGCTTAAAATACAAAGTATGACCTCAATATTGGCTTTATATTATAATATGCGTCAGATACGTTTGATAACATACTGTAATCGTTGAACTTAATATTTTAGTGCGGAAATATCAAAATACACGTTATTGGCATAAGAATGTATATTTAGAATCTCCTTAAAAATCGAATGGAAAACTACAAATCTGTTTCTGTATACAAAACGTAACACGCGTACGTTCTTACTGTAATTTACTGGAGATTATATAACAACTCCAGAATCTTAACTACACTGAGGGCAGTTTCCCACTGGGGCATCAAAGAGTAGAGGAAAGGTTTATTTTTTTACTCATAAATTTAATGTTAATGCCAATTTAAACGTGTTTTAGTTTCTATACGATTCTAAACGGTTAGTAGTGTAAAAGAACCCAACACTGATATTGCAAATATAAAAAATAGGGTCGTTGAGATAACGATTCGGTAGAGTAAAAGAGCTGCCCCCCAAATAAAAGATCCTTCTGAGACTAAACCAAACAAATGCCCGCAATGAAACTTTGTACATAGATCCTGAATTTTTAATGTACAAAATGTATTTGTTAATTATTTGAATAGCGCTCTTTTTATAAAATCACAGTATACAGGGTGATTCAAAACTAAACGGCAATCTCTCGGGAGCTTATTCTATAGCTAAAAAACAAGTAAAAAAGTTCATATAACCATATGCCCGGAAACGCTTCGTTAGCGAGTTACGCCTAGCGAAAGATTTCGCCCGGATTTCAGAACCCTTGGTGAAGTCAGGCCGTATAAAAATGGTAAAGGTAGTTACAAAGATACAAATACGATTGTTTTTTATGTTTTTTATATCTGACAAATTTATTAAAATTCGTCCCAGAGCTGTAAATGCAATACTTTTCAGAGATATCTTACGTAAAACACAAGAATTGGTGCAAAGAAATAACACATTTTTTGTGTTTAACGTAAGATTACTTCCATAAATGTTTAAATAAAGGTCATTTTTTTCTTAAAACAGATTTGTAGAACATTTAATTCTGAAAAGATTCATGTGAATTACTTAGGAAAAAAAATTAATAATAGGTATTGAAATTTAGCTTTATTTAAAAATAAAACAGACGCACAAAAATGCATATTCTTATCTGCATAGAATATTAACTAATGTTTAGGTTGTGAGTAACAGCTGATCATTTATTCAAAACTTTTTATCGTCATATTTTCTTTGCAAAGGTTGGAAATATCAGCTGATCAACAATTAAGTTCATGAAGTAATATTTGAATAACCTTTATGGAGGTTTTTGTATTGTGGCGTGTGAAGATTGTATTTTGTGAGATCCTGTGATTATTTGGAAATATTTTATACAAGTGTATAAAATATTTTATTAAATATTTATTTTTAAAATATTTTATTAAATATTTTTATAAAAGTGTATGTAATTATCTTAGTAAATAATGGCAGATAATGTAAATGGTATGTAATTCGTTTGAAGAGTATACGGACATGATACTGATTTACGCAAAGTTAACAAGAATGGTTTAGCTGCAGTTCAGGAATATCGTGATACTTTTCCACATTGAAGAACACCTGATCGCAAAACATTTGAAGCTGTGGAGAGACGACTTAGAGAAACTGGTAGCTTTAAACCGAAGCGAATAGATATTGGTCGTCAACGTAGCGCAAGGAACTATAATAATGAACAAGCAATAATAAATGCTGTAGAATTATCACCAACCACAAGCACCAGACGATTATCACGTCAGTTAAATATTTGCCAGTCAAGCGTATGGCGGACACTTCATAAAGCACAGTTGTACCCATTCCATATAACACGTGTTCAAGACTTATTACCGCAAGATCTTAATAAACGGAAGATGTTCTCTGCCGCTGGTTAAGAAGAAATTGTTTACGACATCAGTATTTTCTTCGGCGTATTCTCGTTACTGATGAATCCTGTTTTACTAGAAATGGAATTGTAAATTTTCGTAATACCCATACTTGGGCGTACGACAAACCCACATGAAACTGCGACGAGGCATTTTCAACATAACTTTTCAGTCAATGTATGGCTTGGTGTTCTGGGGTGATAATTTTGATTGGTCCATTTTTCCTCCCTAATCGACTTAATGGAGTAAGCGTACTTACATTTTTTAAGAACAAACCTGCCTACCCTCGAATGCGAAAACGTGCATTGCTAACAACGGAGGACACTTTGAGCAACTATTATAGGTGATTATTACAGTTTTTATAAAGGTAAATACATTTTATGTTAATGTTCAGTCTAGAATAAATGATCAGCTGTTACTCACAACCTAAACATTAGTTAATATTCTATGCAGATAAGAATATGCATTTTTGTGCGTCTGTTTTATTTTTAAATAAAGCTAAATTTCAATACCTATTATTAATTTTTTTTCCTAAGTAATTCACAATGAATCTTTTCAGAATTAAATGTTCTACAAATCTGTTTTAAGAAAAAAATGACCTTTATTTAACATTTATGGAAGTAATCTTACGTTAAACACAAAAATGTGTTATTTCTTTGCACCAATTCTTGTGTTTTACGTAAGATATCTCTGAAAGTATTGCATTTACAGCTCTGGACGAATTTTAATAAATTTGTCAGATATAAAAACATAAAAAACAATCGTATTTGTATCTTTGTAACTACCTTTACCATTTTTATACGGCCTGACTTCACCAAGGGTTCTGAAATCCGGGCGAAATCTTTCGCTAGGCGTAACTCGCTAACGAAGCGTTTCCGGGCATATGGTTATATGAACTTTTTTACTTGTTTTTTAGCTATAGAATAAGCTCCCGAGAGATTGCCGTTTAGTTTTGAATCACCCTGTATACTGTGATTTTATAAAAAGAGCGCTATTCAAATAATTAACAAATACATTTTGTACATTAAAATTCAGGATCTATGTACAAAGTTTCATTGCGGGCATTTGTTTGGTTTAGTCTCAGAGGATCTTTTATTGGGGGCAGCTCTTTTACTCTACGAATCGTTATCTCAACGACCCTATTTTTATATTTGCAATATCAGTGTTGGGTCTTTACACTACTAACCGTTTTAGAATCGTATAGAAACTAAAACACGTTTAAATTGGCATTAACATTAAATTTATGAGTAAAAAATAAACCTTTCCTCTACTCTTTGATGCCCCAGTGGGAAACTGCCCTCAGTGTAGTTAAGATATCTGGAGTTGTTATATAATCTCCCAGTAAATTACAGTAAGAACGTACGCGTGTTACGTTTTGTATACAGAAACAGATTTTGTAGTTTTCCATTCGATTTTTAAGGAGATTCTAAATATACATTCTTATGCCAATAACGTGTATTTTGATATTTTCCGCACTAAAATATTAAGTTCAACGATACAGTATGTTATCAAACGTATCTGACGCATATTATAATATAAAAGCCAATATTGAGGTCATACTTTGTATTTTTAAGCAGCAAACAATTTCCGAGGTTTGTGCGTTTAAAACCACATGTTTTAGGTTTGCAATTTATGACTTATTAAACATAGTCAATATGAAATGAATGCTTTCAATGGTATTACTATTTCTATGAGTTGATGTAATGGTACCCGCCATTTAATTATATTATCAATTCTAAAAATATAGAACTTCTAGAAGGATTTTTTCTCTTAAGTCAATGCATCATTATCATGTTATTCATTCTAATTTGTCTATTTTGAAAATTATAATGGTCATTTGTTAGTATTAAATTGATGTTTACCTCTGTTTAATGCATACGAGCTTTAATATTAAAAACTTATAATACGTTTTCTTTCTCCAATAAGCGAGTCCCTGGCGTCATATATGGTATATTGTTACGTAGAATGTTTGGCGTGATTAGCCTACTATTCCATGTAATCGATTTGTTAATTTCATGTATAGTTGTACAAAGATGTTTGTTAGCATTGCATGATTTTTACAGTTCAAATTAATCAACGTTCAAATAATGGAATGGAACAAATATTTTAACTACAACAGAATTAACAGTGAGGTAGTCTCAGGTAAAGGCTCGGGTGAGGTGGTTCCTTCCTCGAAATGGTGTTCATTACCAGACAATAGGTTTATGGCAACCGTATTATCTTTTAAGTTTTGTACCCGTTGAGTTCCAGAGTCTAGAGAAGGAAGAAGAAAAAAGAAGAAAAGTGGTGTTTTTTTTAGTGGGTATGCCATCAGAATACTATCTGGTGGAGAGCCCCACACTTGTTCGCTTGGTTACGGTAAGACCAAGCGTTCGTGCAGCAATGCATTTTTTTCACCACTTAAAAAAAAAAAAAAAAAAAACATGGTTTGTGTCATATTAAATTTTACTTTTTGTTATAGCTCTCATTTTTTTAAAATTTCCTGACTACATGGAAAAGAAGTACGAGTATTGTCTAATAAAAAGGTAATGTATTACTTTATATAACTAATAAGTACAAAACACAAACAACTTCAATTTCGTTGGTATATTAAAGTTCAGCTTACAGAGCATCTGTGTACAAAGTTTTTCATTGCGGGCACTTGTTTGGTTAAGTCTCAGGAGTGACTTTTATTCGAGAACGCCCCGTCTAACGGTGCATTTAATTTCGACGATAGGACCTCTGACGGCCGACACCACCTTTTTGACGTTGGTATATTAAAGTTCAGCTTACAGAGCATCTGTGTACAAAGTTTCATTGCGGGCACTTGTTTGGTTAAGTCTTAGGAGTGACTTTTATACGAGAACGCCCGTCTAACCGTGCATTTAATTTTGACGATAGGACCTCTGACGGCCCGACACCACCTATTTGACGTTGGTATATTAAAGTTCAGCTTACAGAGCATCTGTGTACAAAGTTTCATTGCGGGCACTTGTTTGGTTAAGTCTCAGGAGTGACTTTTATACGAGAACGCCCGTCTAAACCGTGCATTTAATTTTGACGATAGGACCTCTGACGGCCGACACCACCTATTTGACGTTGGTATATTAAAGTTCAGCATACAGAGCATCTGTGTACAAAGTTTCATTGCGGGCACTTGTTTGGTTTAGTCTCAGGAGCGACTTTTATACGAGAAACGCCCCCGTCTAACGGTGCATTTAATTTCGACGATAGGACCTCTGACGGCCGACACACCACCTTTTTGACGTTGGTATATTAAAGTTCAGCTTACAGAGCATCTGTGTACAAAGTTTCATTGCGGGCACTTGTTTGGTTAAGTCTCAGGAGTGACTTTTATACGAGAACGCCCGTCTAAACCGTGCATTTAATTTTGACGATAGGACCTCTGACGGCCGACACCACCTATTTGACGTTGGTATATTAAAGTTCAGCTTACAGAGCATCTGTGTACAAAGTTTCATTGCGGGCACTTGTTTGGTTTAGTCTCAGGAGCGACTTTTATACGAGAACGCCCCGTCTAACGGTGCATTTAATTTCGACGATAGGACCTCTGACGGCCCGACACCACCTTTTTGACGTTGGTATATTAAAATTTCAGCTTACAGAGCATCTGTGTACAAAGTTTCATTGCGGGCACTTGTTTGGTTTAGTCTCAGGAGTGACTTTTATACGAGAACGCCCGTCTAAACCGTGCATTTAATTTTGACGATAGGACCTCTGACGGCCGACACCACCTATTTGACGTTGGTATATTAAAAGTTCAGCTTACAGAGCATCTGTGTACAAAGTTTCATTGCGGGCACTTGTTTGGTTAAGTCTCAGGAGTGACTTTTATACGAGAACGCCCGTCTAACCGTGCATTTAATTTTGACGATAGGACCTCTGACGGCCGACACCACCTATTTGACGTTGGTATATTAAAGTTCAGCTTACAGAGCATCTGTGTACAAAGTTTCATTGCGGGCACTTGTTTGGTTTAGTCTCAGGAGCGACTTTTATACGAGAACGCCCCGTCTAACGGTGCATTTAATTTCGACGATAGGACCTCTGACGGCCGACACCACCTTTTTGACGTTGGTATATTAAAGTTCAGCTTACAGAGCATCTGTGTACAAAGTTTCATTGCGGGCACTTGTTTGGTTTAGTCTCAGGAGCGACTTTTATACGAGAACGCCCCGTCTAACGGTGCATTTAATTTCGACGATAGGACCTCTGACGGCCGACACCACCTTTTTGACGTTGGTATATTAAAGTTCAGCTTACAGAGCATCTGTGTACAAAGTTTTTCATTGCGGGCACTTGTTTGGTTAAGTCTCAGGAGTGACTTTTATACGAGAACCCCGTCTAACCGTGCATTTAATTTTGACGATAGGAACCTCTGACGGCCGACACCACCTATTTGACGTTGGTATATTAAAAGTTCAGCTTACAGAGCATCTGTGTACAAAGTTTCATTGCGGGCACTTGTTTGGTTTAGTCTCCAGGAGTGACTTTTATACGAGAAACGCCCGTCTAACCGTGCATTTAATTTTGACGATAGGACCTCTGACGGCCGACACCACCTATTTGACGTTGGTATATATTAAAGTTCAGCTTACAGAGCATCTGTGTACAAAGTTTCATTGCGGGCACTTGTTTGGTTAAGTCTCAGGAGTGACTTTTATTATACGAGAACGTCCGTCTAACCGTGCATTTAATTTTTGACGATAGGACCTCTGACGGCCGACACCACCTATTTGACGTTGGTATATTAAATTTCAGCTTACAGAGCATCTGTGTACAAAGTTTCATTGCGGGCACTTGTTTGGTTAAGTCTCAGGAGCGACTTTTATACGAGAACGCCCGTCTAACCGTGCATTTATTTTTGACGATAGGACCTCTGACGGCCGACACCCACCTATTTTGACGTTGGTATATTAAAGTTCAGCTTACAGAGCATCTGTGTACAAAGTTTCATTGCGGGCACTTGTTTGGTTAAGTCTCAGGAGTGACTTTTATACGAGAACGCCCGTCTAACCGTGCATTTAATTTTGACGATAGGACCTCTGACGGCCGACAACCACCTATTTGACGTTGGTACATTAAAGTTTCAGCTTACAGAGCATCTGTGTACAAAGTTTCATTGCGGGCACTTGTTTGGTTTTAGTCTCAGGAGCGACTTTTATACGAGAAACGCCCCGTCTAACGGTGCATTTAATTTCGACGATAGGACCTCTGACGGCCGACACCACCTTTTTGACGTTGGTATATTAAAGTTCAGCTTACAGAGCATCTGTGTACAAAGTTTCATTGCGGGCACTTGTTTGGTTTAGTCTCAGGAGTGACTTTATACGAGAACGCCCGTCTAACCGTGCATTTAATTTTGACGATAGGACCTCTGACGGCCGACCACCACCTATTTGACGTTGGTATATTAAAGTTCAGCTTACAGAGCATCTGTGTACAAAGTTTCATTGCGGGCACTTGTTTGGTTAAGTCTCAGGAGTGACCTTTATACGAGAACGCCCGTCTAACCGTGCATTTAATTTTGACGATAGGACCCTCTGACGGCCGACACCACCTATTTGACGTTGGTATATTAAAGTTCAGCTTACAGAGCATCTGTGTACAAAGTTTCATTGCGGGCACTTGTTTGGTTTAGTCTCAGGAGCGACTTTTATACGAGAACGCCCCGTCTAACGGTGCATTTAATTTCGACGATAGGACCTCTGACGGCCGACACCACCTTTTTGACGTTGGTATATTAAAGTTCAGCTTTACAGAGCATCTGTGTACAAAGTTTCATTGCGGGCACTTGTTTGGTTTAGTCTCAGGAGCGACTTTTATACGAGAACGCCCCGTCTAACGGTGCAATTTAATTTCGAACGATAGGACCTCTGACGGCCGACACCACCTTTTTGACATGGTAAATTAAATTTCAGCTTACAGAGCATCTGTGTACAAAGTTTCATTGCGGGCACTTGTTTGGTTAAGTCTCAGGAGTGACTTTTATACGAGAACGCCCGTCTAACCGTGCATTTAATTTTGACGATAGGACCTCTGACGGCCGACACCACCTATTTGACGTTGGTATATTAAAGTTCAGCTTACAGAGCATCTGTGTACAAAGTTTCATTGCGGGCACTTGTTTGGTTTTAGTCTCAGGAGTGACTTTTATACAAGAACGCCCGTCTAACCGTGCATTTAATTTTGACGATAGGACCTCTGACGGCCGACAACCACCTATTTGACGGTGGTATATTAAAGTTCAGCTTACAGAGCATCTGTGTACAAAGTTTCATTGCGGGCACTTGTTTGGTTTAGTCTCAGGAGTGACTTTTATACGAGAACGCCCGTCTAACCGTGTATTTAATTTTGACGATAGGACCTCTGACGGCCGACACCACCTATTTGACGTTGGTATATTAAAAGTTCAGCTTACAGAGCATCTGTGTACAAAGTTTCATTGCGGGCACTTGTTTGGTTAAGTCTCAGGAGTGACTTTTATACGAGAACGCCCGTCTAACCGTGCATTTAATTTTGACGATAGGACCTCTGACGGCCGACACCACCTATTTGACGTTGGTATATTAAAGTTCAGCTTACAGAGCATCTGTGTACAAAGTTTCATTGCGGGCACTTGTTTGGTTTAGTCTCAGGAGCGACTTTTATACGAGAACGCCCCGTCTAACGGTGCATTTAATTTCGACGATAGGACCTCTGACGGCCGACACCACCTTTTTGACGTTGGTATATTAAAGTTCAGCTTACAGAGCATCTGTGTACAAAGTTTCATTGGCGGGCACTTGTTTGGTTAAGTCTCAGGAGTGACTTTTATACGAGAACGCCCGTCTAAACCGTGCATTTAATTTTGACGATAGGACCTCTGACGGCCGACACCACCTATTTGACGTTGGTATATTAAAGTTCAGCTTACAGAGCATCTGTGTACAAAGTTTCATTGCGGGCAACTTGTTTGGTTTAGTCTCAGGAGTGACTTTTATACGAGAACGTCCGTCTAACCGTGCATTTAATTTGACGATAGGACCTCTGACGGCCGACACCACCTATTTGACGTTGGTATATTAAAGTTCAGCTTACAGAGCATCTGTGTACAAAGTTTCATTGCGGGCACTTGTTTGGTTTAGTTCTCAGGAGCGACTTTTATACGAGAACGCCCCGTCTAACGGTGCATTTAATTTCGACGATAGGACCTCTGACGGCCGACACCACCTTTTTGACGTTGGTAATATTAAAGTTCAGCTTACAGAGCATCTGTGTACAAAGTTCCATTGCGGGCACTTGTTTGGTTAAGTCTCAGGAGTGGCATTTATTAGAGGACGTCCATTTTACGATACATTCCTACGGTTTACTTAGTATTATATTTGGGATTTTTATTCATGACACATTTAATGGGAAACCTTTGTGGAAAGTAATAAATAGAAAAAACTGTGTTGATTTTGTGAAAGATCGTTTTATAATTAGTATTATACAATTTTATCTCAGTTTTTGAATTTTTGTTAACGCCTTCAGATTGATGACTGCAACATTGATGCACTAGACGGTCCTGGACGATAAAGTGACGCTAACTTCACGGTGGTTAAGAATGAACATGAACGCCGAAAAATACTAACCAAACCCAACCCATTCCATTCAAGCTAACCGTCTACAACCAGACCTCAGTAGACTGTCATTACAGTATCTTACGTCATTAGATCTCTAACTTGATATTTCCTTTCACGGTATCAATGATTTGTGTAAAGAAAAATAAACTTTTCTCAATTTTTTAGACGATCATTCCAAAACGAAATCAATCAAAAATAAAAGTTCCTAATAGCTTTAATAGGAAGGAAAAAAATTGGTGTTTACTTCAAGGACTATAAAATTCCGTGTATTTCTGTTATTAAAAACCTGGTAGTGTTAAAATAAGGAATATAATATATTTTTAAATCTTCTAAACATCATGTACGTCTATTTGGAGTTCACTGATTACCTTCCGGCTCTTATAAACGTTAATTTCAGACGATTGGAAAACTAAAATTTGTGAAAACCCGTTCCTATCCATTATCTCGTGTTCCACACTAAACAATGTTTCGTCCTATGTGGGTATGTAGGGATATTGAGACACTTTGAAATCATTTATTGTGGATTTATTCAGGACTTGAGAATTTTATTATCATACGGTATTACTGAAAATTTTTTTAAAAAAATTATTAAAAATATAAAATAAAAGCAATATAAATAAGAGTATATATTTTTGTGTTCAGAATTAAACGTAGAATTGCACTATATTGTAAAATTAACCATCAAAAATTTTCTAACAAACACTTTTTTTAATCAAATATAAAATTTACAAAAAATATTTCGGTACTTTGGGATTATACCGACCACACTAGTATGAAGAACACAAAAATAGAAATTTATAGAAACAAACATGATAGAACGAAAAAACAACTCTTCAATTACAAAATTACAAACTTACAAGCATTTCCAGGTATTGTGATCGTTATTGTTGTCGCTGTTATCTTATCTTTCTCGAGAATCCTGATTACGGCAGACCGCGCGGCATCACGTGATTTGCACGGTACATAATTGCCTTTCCATTACAATTCAATTTATATTTCTGATTAGCCCCTCTAGAATTTGATATTTTACTGATAGGTACTATCTCGAGGGATGTTTTTCTTTCGTCGACATCAGCGCGGGGCAGCACCGAAGGTGCTGCCAAAGCCCGCGCTGATGGCCGGAGGCACTCGCATTTTGGGTGGCGGAATGTGATCAAGAATAAAAACAAGTTTTTAGTGTTTTTTTAATAAAGAGTTTAGTTTGGTAAATGTTTGTTTTTGTTGAATTTTTGTGTTTGGAGAAATGTAGAGGTAAAACACGGAAGTACAACAAAGCGATGCACCAGCTGAACGGGCGGCGAGACTCTGCAATCACGTTATCTACTAGACGCTCGACTTTGACCTCTGTCTGAGGATGGGGAGGGGTTTGCGATAAGACAATTCCTGTTTTATATTGACGAAATATTGTTCTACGCTAATCTAGTAATCAGTAGAAACGAAATGTGAAATAACGATTCATGTCTGGGTGTGGTCGGTATAATCCCAAAGTACCAAGGTGACTTCCGAACCACCACCCACGGCCGGGCAGGCGGAATGCTTGCAAGGACAAGGTCGCCTATCTCCAAGCAGCAGCCACGCTCGATGCCATTATAGCTATTTATTACTCTATCTTTAAAAAAAAAAAAAAAAAAAAAAAAAAAAAACATTATGGTTGCCTGTAAAGTCGGTTTTACGGGCGAAGATTTTACGTGACAACGTCTTTTTTCTCGGTAGAATATTTATTGATATGAATATTATTAAATTGCACAATAGGAACAAGGAATTGAATGAAAATAAGAATTGCACAAATTTTAACTATAGAAATATATTTTGTTTACTAAAACATTGTACATAATTTGAAATTAATTAAAATTTGTTATTGTAAATGGTAAAGTTGAATAAAACATTTACTAAAATTGGAATTTGAAATTCTTGCTAAACACAGTTAAATTCTAACTCCGCGCGTGGTGATTGGTCGGTTTAGTTCGTTTGTTTGGTCGCACTGTTATGACAGGTTAGAGGTTATAATTTGTTATTTTAAATGTTTGACTAGCAATACGCGCTGTTTCTTCTCAATCGACTGAATTACGATTGATTGCAGAGTGATTTAAACTAATAATTTACTTAACACTATCAACATTTGTCAATAGTATGACATAACCTATAAACTCAGTTTCTCAACTTTTGTGTCAATCTAACAATTAATCAATCAATCATAGTTTACGATAATGAAATATCAGTGTACAATTATTTACCTTTATTGTTGTAGTTGTTGTAAATGACGAATCTAAGCACTCCACATTTTCACGAATAAACATAGTTATCTGCTTTATCCCGTGCGGCGGACCCACAGTTATCTGCTTTATCCCGTGCGGATCCCGTGCGGCGGACCCACTGGACGGGCATCGTAACGTTACCGGGCGTTACACTTTTCCATGAGTGACTCCGAGCCGCAACCTAATTTAAGACGTTGTCACGTCAAAAAAAAAGGAGAGGCCGATCCCCTTTTAAGCCTTATTCTTTCTGCGAGGATCTTATCAAACAGAATAAGGGGGAGAGTCTATACAGTACAAGGTCGATGATACTGATAAAAAGTGCAACGGTCACAGACAGGATTTAAACCAACGCTATCTCTAACTCAGACCCAAAGTCCAACGACTTAGGCCCCCCATCCACTTACAGTTCGAACTGCAGTTCTTGACTGCAGTCAGAACTGTGAACGGTGGACTGTGGACTGTTGAAAAATGTTCACGTCAGTACGGACTGCAGTCGCGGACCGCAGTCCGTTCGGTGGCGTGGTTGTCGTGGTCAGTCTTTCCGGTGTTTTGCCGTAGTGTGTACTTTGTAGTTATTATTCGTTATATTATTTATTATATTTTTAGTTATATTATTCGTTTTGTGGCTGTAGGAAAAGTGCATTCTAAGTTCTTATCGTATGTGAAGTTAAAGTGCAATGTCTAACGTTTGAAGATTTGGCAGCATACGCTGTAATAGCGGTAGCTATTAAAAAACGCAAGAAACGAAGGCATCAAATGTGGAAAAAAAAGAATGGCTTCAGAGGAAGAGATTTAACCACGTTCACCTTCTTAGGGAGCTTGAAGCATATCCTAGAGACTGGAAAAACTACTTAAGAATGGACGAGAAAAACGTACTTTGATTTAATTACGTATAGTAAACACCATTGATTACCAAACAAAGATACAAAAATGAGGGAAGCCATTACACCACATGAAAAACTGACTGCGACATTGCGGTATCTAAGCACTGGCAGAACAATGGAAGATTTAAAGTTTTCAACGAGATTTTCCCCCCAAACATTAGGAAGAATAATTCCAGAGACCTGCTCAGCTATTGTCAAGGCCTTGAATGACTATTGCAAGGTTAGTAGCCTAATGTGTGTTTCAAGTAGTTTTTGAAAAATCCAAAATATGAAACCAGATAAAAGTTAGAAAAAGAAATAAAGTAGGTCTTTGTTGTTTTCGAATGCCAACATACTGTTTAAGAAATTACAATATTTTTTAATCTGCTTATGGATTTGTTAAGGTACATAGCCTACACATTGTATTATGTCACTACTTTTTTGCTAATTTTTAAATTACAACTCCAGTATCTCTAACGATTACGAGTTCATTTCTGTGTGCACACAACATTTAACCATTTTTTATAAAGTAGTAAAAGGTAATGAAACTCATACAAAATTATTGTAAACATTATATTATCCATACTTGTATTTGTTGCGTTGTACAAACAACACATTTTACTTTTTTATAACTAAGGAAGAAAAAGTAAAAAATCAATTTAATTAATGTAAGTATAAAGATAAAAAGTAATACGTACCTATGGTGTAATGTTTAACCACAAATGAGTAAAGTAATAATTATAAAAACTATGACACTGTCAAACATAACATTGCAATCTAGTATTACAAACACATGGCAGCTCACAACAGTACCGCATATGAATAAAGATTAAAGTGTAATTTTAATTGAGTGCAAAATATTTTCACCACAAACAAAAAAAAAAATAATAAATGTAATTTGTTCAACATATAACTCTCAATGTACTCAACTACTGGAGTAGGCCTACTAAAAAACCGCACAGCTTGGGTTTGTGAAAAGTTTACAGGTTTAAGCCTACTTGTTAATAATAGAACACTTAATTTAGATTTGTATAGTTGACACTGAAGCCAGACATTGCTGTATCATCATACATTGGTTCATAGGTTGATCTACCTCCTTGAAACTTGGGGTAACACTAGCTGCCGATGGTGTTGTGGAAACTTGAGTAAAGAATACCTGGGTTAACTGTAGCAAATCGTGTTAGTCCACCTAGTTCTGCTTCAAACAGGGCATCATTAATGATTTTCTGCGCATAAATCCTTTGCTCATTGTTCAGCAATCTCAGCTTTTGAGCAACGTTCTTCCCAAAGGCGTCGTAGTGATCTTCTTCTTTTTGTTGTTGCCAGTCGTTTGTCCCAATATTAACCAAGACTTGATCACCACGGGGACAATTTTTTTTGCCGTTTAAAAGAATCTTTAGGTTCAGGTGTTGCAGAGGTAATATTGGAAGCGGTTCGAGCAACTTGAGGGAGGATTCTGTAGAGATTGGGCGCTGGTACATTTTTCCTCAGCATCTAATGGTTCTTTTTGTGAATCGTCCAGCATCTCCTGTAAAAAAAAAATGTTTGAAAAAAATGTCAAAAATCCGTGACTTTTCGCGGATTTCCTTTATTTCCGTGCCCGGTAGACACCCTGTCATTACTTAATAATGAACCACAATATCAATAATGATTCAGTTATCACCACAGAACATTCTTAACTACTTATTTATTACTTTCTCAAAATATTATATTGAAAAAATTACAGAGGGGGTGGCGAACGGAAAACGAGGGGTGATACGGTTCTCGATGGGTTTTGATTTCATTAAAAATTTGTTCCGTACAAAACGCTGGTCTGAAATATGACAGCTGACAGTTTATGAATTGTTTTCAGGTACCGAATACAGCCGAGGAGTGGAAACAAATTGCACAGGAGTACGGGGAAAAATGGAAATTTCCCCAACTGCCTAGGCAGCATGGATGGAAAGCATATAGCCATAACACCACCACCTGGAAGTGGTTCTTACTTCTATAACTATAAGGGTTTCCATAGTCAGGTACTTTTCTGCATTGCTAAGTGCAAACTATGAAATAATTTATTTTCATTTTGGTGTTAATGGCCGGGTATCTGATGGAGGAGTTCTGAAAGAGACAGACTTCAACAAGAAACTAACAGATAAAAAGCCTCAATTTACCTGAAGAGGGCATTGTAGACGGCGAAGCTCTTCCATACGTATTCATTGCAGATGACGCCTTCCCCTAACTGAGGTCATAATGAAACCCTTTTCCTATAGGGTTGCAAACAAACCTAGAAAGGTATATAACTACCGACTCTCAAGAGCACGCCGAATGGTCGAAAGTGTTTTTGGGATTCTCGCTGAGAGATTTCAGGTTCTACAAAAACCAATCACCTTCATTGACTTGAAGAAAGTGAATAGTGTTGTTGTTGCGTGCAGCTACCTGCACAACTATTTGCGTAGGACAATCCTCAAAGGTACTCACCTAAAGACTGGTTGGATTTAGATGACGACGAAGTTGGTGTGTCTAAGCCTGGACCAAGAACCAGCGATCACATGGCATTACAAGTAAGACAAACCGATCGCCCAATGGCTAGTGCAAAAGAAGTAAGAAATAAATTTGTTCATTATTTTAGCAACAAAGGAAAAGTGGAATGGCAAGACAGATACATCTCTTAGTTTATAATGATTATTTTGAAAACAAAAATACCTCCCGATGACAAACTGTAAGTTAGTTGTAGCATTGTGAATACATTATTTAACCGCAAAAACTAGTAATTTAATTCTCTTACCTCGTCTTCACTGACTCTTCCTTCTCCTAAGTTGGAAGTCCCTCCTAGACATTCTTCCTGGTCAATAAGAAACAAAAGTTCACTGTAGTACCACAGCTTTGGTACATATATATCGTCTGTACCACTGCCAGAACGTTGAGAGGCTGTTACCTTTCTTTGTTCCTTACGAAATGCACTTCTGATAGTGTTTATCTTCTTCAACACATCGCTTTTTGTTGCAGTACTGTCAAACCCTTTCACTACTAATAGTAAACTACGGTGGGCTGCTTCCTTCTTTTCCCTATTGTGATAGTCTTTTGACTTAACCTTCCATACACATTCATGTTTTCCTAAACTCCTCTATAAACTGTAAAAGATTATCCTTCGACCAACTGGCCATGATTGCCGCGTCACAAACAAAACAATGCGCAACCACCAAACGCTCACCACTCAATGACGCATGAGGCCGACACGGAGCAGCTGAGCTAGCGCATCGCATATCTCGCAGCTTGGACTGTCGACTGTGGCCTGTCACGGGAGCCTCCACTAACTAGCAGTTCCGCCTGCAGTCCGATCGTTGAACTGTCGCACCGTGCGACAGTTGACAGTCCAACGATTCGCCTGCCGGATTCCCCATCCACTTACAGTTCTAACTGCAGTCCCGGACTGTCTCAGTCCAGGACTGCAGTTAGAACTGTAAGTGGATGGGGGGGACCGCTCGGCCATCGGTACTCCTAAAGATTGTGTACGGGCGGTTGTTCTTTAAAGTAATCAATACTTTAATCTATTTGAGTAGATATAATTATCTGGAAATTGAATATAGCTAACTGGTCAGAAATTAATGGTCTAAAACTGAATTCAGACAAGTAAAGTTTTGTACAGTGCGCCATACTACCAAATACAGACCCTTAAAAAGTGAGGTATCTCACTTGAAAGCAGGAGTCTGCTGGATGTCTGTGACAAGGCTAAGACTCTCGGCGTCGTGATCGATAGTGGAGTCACCTTCACTGAACATGTCACAAATGCCTTCCAGCGTGCTTTGGGGAGACTTGAAGGTCTGTATAGGCTTAGAAAATGGCTTCCAGAGATACTGACACTTTCAGTATTTTATTACTGCTTCTCTGCATATAGCAATAGTATTTCTAGGAAGGACATGGATTGTATCCAAAGGCTTGAAAACTCAGTAATTCGCTTTATTTTTTCTTAATAAATAAATAAATAAGTTCGACCATGTATCTTCATACGGTACATCTTTGCGAGTCCGACTACCTTTATAAGAGGCACTCTTCCCGTCACGAGGTGTCTCAGCGCCGGTCTCGCCATAGTGGGAAGTTTAACTTTCCTAAGGCAAGCTTAGGACTGGGAGGAAGTGTTTTTCATACTTCGGCCCCAAACGTTACAATGAGGTCCCTGATGAGCTCAAAAAAATTATTATCACTACCTTTAAAGTTCAGGTTAAAAATGTTAATGTATTAAATTTCCAATAATGCTAAGATAATTTAATGTTAGGAATTTATGACGACAGTTGTTCTGAAAAACTAATTTATCAGAGAAAATAAAGGCATTTTGATTTGATTTGATATGAAATTGTGATATTCCTCATTTAAAAGGAAATTACATTGTGGGACGAGCCTTTAAGCGTGACATCCATTAGGAAATATCGTTAGTAAGGAATAAAATATTGCTTTATCTATGTATCTCCCATTAGTATATAAACATGTAAGTCCCTTAATTAGGTACCTCATAACTAAAGAATTAGGCTAAATAACGCCGTCCTAAATTTAAAATCTGATTTTTTACTATGGAGTATTGAAACAAAATCTTACAATTGTGTCGTATGAGTAAGGACCTAATGTGTATGTGAACAATAGTTACAATCCTTAAACACACTTAGCTATAGTGGAATTGTAGACTCAATCCCAATTCCCAATATAAGTTCAGCTCCACTTCACCTTCAGCACTACGAAGTATCACACACGATCCTAAAGCACGGTGGAGCAACCTAGTCTTCTACACATAAGAGGATGGAGCTGAACTCAACAATCGCAACATTTAAAATTATTTTTTATACAAGAATATTTTATTTGGTAATATTTGCAATGGTGAAAATTTCGTGCCATTTTTCCAACATTAATCATATTGAAAAGATATTTTAAGTTTAATTTAATAAATAATAATAATACGAGTATTAGAAAACACAGAGGAACGAAAGCACTCCGAGACCAAAAAACTCTTCCAAGTTGTCGGCTGGACTTTGCAAATTATGCGAATGGCTTTCTTTTAAAGATAAATATCCTTTTATACTTTTCACTGCTTCAAACTGACATGTCACAACTGTGAAATGACTAAGTATGCATATTATAAGCATACTAAACAGACAATAGAATACCAGGTGGTACATTCTCCTTCAAGAATCGAAGGCAGAAGATTACTCCTGCAGCTCGTCATGCTACATTATCAACATGAAACTTCCATTTTAGATGAAATTGTAGTGTTAGTACCAAAACCCCCAACTAGAATATTCCACCTGACCGAAGACTTTATATCCAAATTCTATGTTTTTTCTGTATTCAAGTACAGTTTGTTAGTATTACAACAACAAAATTGGAGTCCTTTACACAAAGTCCCAAATTATCTGCAAACAAGAAACTCGTGGTCTTAAGGCAGGGTGCACACTGAATAAACCTGTTTCAGGAAACCGTTTTCATGAAATTGGTTTCAAGAAAACCATTTAATTTAAATATGCACACAGCAGAAACGGGTTTCCATCAGTTTCATGATGGATTCGGATGATGATGATGTGGTTATTTTGTGGTGGTGGCTAAAGAAAAAGAAAAGAAGAAAGTATTGGGTTCACCCGTTGATCAGGGATTGTCAACACAGTACTTACGTTGTAGCTCGTCACTTGTGCAGTAATCCTGTCAATTTTTTTTAGAATGTCGAAGCCACTTTTTATTCGTTTGGTGGAATTAGTTAGTCCTTTAATAACGAGGTAAGACACCAACTGGAGGTTAGCTTTGAGTGTTGAGGAAAAATTAACAATTACAGTGAGGTAAGTCAAAACCGTGTTATTATTTCCAAATATTTTGCATTAAACATGAAACCAAAAAACGAACTTATTATAAGCGTTTAATCGTAATAGAAGGTGCCAGTTCAGTATACAATTGACTATTTTCTTCCACACTGTAGGTTTGAGAACGTAGAAGCTGATTGGCAGTCGATGCTGATTCTGAAGACTCCCCCGACCATGACTGTGTTGAGATTGGACTGAATGATGACTGATGATATGTAAGCCATCCTGATTCAGCAACCTGATCAATCAAATTGAGAACCTCCCTCCGAAATTTCTTGAATGGTGGTGCAATCATTTCTTCTACATCTGGAAGTAAACTCATTAAAAACTGCTTTCTAGGATTATCACTAGCGACACTCTTTTTTACTTTATGTAATTCATTACTACCGCATCAGCATTGACTGGTTTGTCCGTCTTTTTTGGGAGGGTGGAGGGTGAGATATGATTGTCCTAGTTTCAAATGTACAGGAATTTTCTGCATCAGTTTATCTGTTCGTTTCTTCACCTTCCTCAACAGGTTCCTCTTCTAAAGGTACAACATCGTCAACACATTCTCCCTTGCTGTTATCAGCTGTCGATGAATCGTCAACCGCGGATGTTAGAGGTGGTAGGTTACTAGGCTGATCGTTCCCTTTCGCAGTCACATACGGTTTCAGGAACATCATAGTTTGTAGAAGAGGCCATGGTTTCTTTTTGGCCTTGGCACCAGACGGGAGTAATTTAATATTCCTGGTAAATACTATCCTCATGTTTCTCCAAGTCTCTTTGCATTCCTTCGCTGAAAAAAACATTAAATTAATAATAAAATTATTTATTGTAAGTAATTACATTTAATGAAATTTAATTAATTAGTTACAGTTCTAATTTTTACATTTTTTCAGGTACCTTGCTACTGGTAGCTCGTTCAAATGTTTGGCTCAATTTTTCATGAGAGGAGAACGAACTATTGGTTTGGTTGTAGCGGAGACAACGGAGGCAATATGGAGTTGTTTACAACCTCAGTACATGCCAGTTCCTGACGGAAATATGTGGAAGTGCATAGCTCAGCGCTACCTGGAACTTTGGAGTTTGCCAAACTGCATTAGTGCAATAGATGGCAAACATGTCAGAATTCAAAAATTTAAACACGCAGGATCAGCTTATTTTAATTATAAAGGTTACCACTCTGTTCATATTATGGCATGTGCTGATGCAGATGGCTGGTTTACAACCATTGATGTGGGAGATCTAGGACGAAACCGTGATGGGGGTGTGTTCCGTACTTCACGTTTAGGTCGGTGGTTGGATCGAGATGAGTTGAATGTACCACGACCACATCCTCTACCTTTTGACATTAATGAGGCTCCTTTCCCATATTTCTTTTTCGCAGACGAGGCATTTCGTCTTAAAAAGTACCTTATGAAGCCTTACCCAAGAGCTGCTTTGACAGATGAACAAAGAATTTGCAATATTTTCGGTTGACTTTAGGTTGCAAGACAGTAGAGTGTGCTTTTGGAATGCTAAGATCAAAGTTCCGTATATTTGATGGCCCTATTGGTTGTTCTGAGAAAGTGGTCAAGCCTATAGCTGCAAGTGCGTGTGTTTTGCACAATTACATCCGGAAATCAGAAGGTGTTGCATATAAACCTTCTTTGCCAAAATTTAAGGGCAGTGATGAAAATGTATGTCATCGTATTGTTGACAAAAATTTGAAAACAGCAAAGGCTATCAGGAATTATCTTAAAACATATTTCTTGATTCCAGGGATAGCAATTCCGCCACAATGGGAGTTGACACATGAAAACAGGGATTAGGTGCAGGCAATATTGTTGTTGTATTGAAGTATGTACAAAGGCTTAACTGCTTTTTCAATAATATATATGTCTTTCAAAGTCGACATATTGTTATCGTGTTATACTTATTTAAATATATAATAAATATAAATACCTGATGAGTTCAATTCTTGTGCCACCGATTGCCATGCTCCTTGTACTTTATCCCTATTGCTGTATTCCTTTAGGTGGAAATCATAGAGGCAAGGATGGTTTTCGACAGCTTCTGTTAACTTCCCTTGGAAAGAAATTTCTGCCATACTAAAACAGCAAATTCTTTTCGATATATTAGGTTAGAGATGTGTCATTAAAAACGTTACATAATTTTAAGTATCAATGGTATTGGTACCGAAAATCGAAAAAATAAGTATTGACACTATAGTATTACTTTTATACTGTGGAAAGCACTTTTAATACTTTATTTAAGTCATACATGGTAGTAAAATCACTTGAAACATGAAACTAAAGCCATTGTGAAATCTGTTTTTTGGGTTGCGTGTAAACCAGTTTCAAGAAATCAATGAAACTACAGTTTCATGAAACGCAGTGTTCACAGCCCTGCGTTAATCTAACCTATCTGTTGCAAGCAACTAAAGTTTCTCGTTTCATGAAACCGGTTTCCTGAAACAGGTTTCTTCAGTGTGCACCCTTTACTAAAAATGTCATTTAATAGGCTGTTCAGGACAATAGGATCAGACCCCATTATTAACCCCTGTGTTAATCAAACAGCAAATAATACACTTGTTGCTACACATTACTCTCTGATCTTTAAACGCCTTGTATCCCACTTTTGCATTATTCTTCGTAGATGAATTTTTGTTTTAACTTTGAAGACACATTTTTGGAGTGAATATAACGTGGCCTTGTTAAATAAATAGCAAACTTGTAGAAACACGCTTTTGCTACCTCATTCCAACTCGCACCCAGTTCGCCAACAGTTTTAATGTTGAAGATGGAGCTTGTATTGGTTACTTGTTAACTTATTTACATTCAAAACATAAACCAATATTTAAAACTTTTATGTTTAACTTTTGAGGCATTTGGATAGCACGGCCTCACAAAAATAAAAGTTTTAAATATTGGTTTATGTTTTGGATGTAAATAAGTTAACAGTTTTAATGTTTCGCTTTAATTTTTATATAGTCTTATTTTTTAAGTATAAAGTAGTCTTTTGTAAATTTTGAGATACATTGTTTAGCACGAACGTAACTTGACAAATAGGTTGATTTCCAAATCTTAAATTATTTTAGTTTTAATACAAAAAAGACGTTTAGCCAGCATACTGCTTATTATAATTTATTGCAATATCCACAACTCACAAATCCCACAAATCTGGTGCAGTAGTACCAGAAAATGGAAGTACAATTACTTTTTTTTTAAACTGATTCTTTTAAATTTCCATAGGTCCATAGAAAGTCGAGATGAAAGTTTCGTATTTTAGAAGCAACTTAGCATAATAACTCAAATCTGGATAATAAAAGTTACAGATTTTTAAAAGCACCATCATGTAAGTAATTTAAAATATGATAAAAGTTAAAATGCCACTATTGTTTCCACTTTAGCGTATGTAATAATTTGCTAAGTGACTATAACAGTTAATCGAATTAATTTATGCATACATATCGTGGGTTGTGAAAATTATAACTTTTACCACATAAAGCCCAAACAACTTGAAACTATGTACAAAAATTGTTTTAATAATACTGTATCTAGGCTAAGTTCGTTGTACAACCTGGTACAACATTTTGTTCCAATATTACAACTTTACTGTTCTCGTTTAAAGAGTCACAACTACGTTATTTAAGGACCAAGAGAAAAAAACTGTTTTGGGATAAATGTAACATTTCCTAAACCTTTTGTTATACACAATTTGTTTTATCTCGAACGGTTTTCGATATATCGATTATATCACAGATTAAAGATGATATTTCTATAGAAATCTCTGCGATTACATGTAAATCCCAGAAGAATATTTCGATCACCATGAATTTGGGAAAGAAACCTTGAAACATATTAAAATGTTGGTTAAAAATTAACCGTATAAATATCTGGGTTACGTTCAATGATCAGCTGATATTCTAATGTTTTACGTGTATTTATTAAAGGTTAACTGATGACGAATTTTGATTAAATCCATATAACTACACACAGTACAGTACTGTATATGTGTGTAGTATCTAGTTATAACACGATAAGTTATTAAAACTACAATTAAATCGAATAAAACTAAAATTTTAATTATCATTACAAGTAAATAATAATTGAAAAAATATACATTCAAATGATAAAAAAGATTAAATATTCAATGTTGAAGAGCTTTTGGTCTTTTAATTTAAAAACAAAAAATTATGTCAAGAATTAATTGCGTTATAATTGGAACATCTTTTACTGTTCCTTATCCCAACACAATTTGCGAACCTAATGTGGTTTATTACCTTATATCTTTGATTATATTAGTTAGACCAGAGATAACTCATCCAATTGTATAAATTGAGGCACTGAAAAGAGGGCGTTCGGACTGCCCTCTGTAATGTAGTAAATCTATCTGTAGGTAGTAAATACTTGAACAGTCTAAGTACGTGGCGCAGCCCTAGCGTCGGACACCAATACTAACTAAAATACTCCTGTGGAACCCAGCACACCTCATACTTATGAATATTTATCTTCTGTGTAACTAATACTTGATTAACTAATACAATTAAAGCTTATGTAATCTAGGAGCCGAGAGATAATTATCATTGTATTAGCTCACAACCTATACTCTGTCCGGAAAACCGTGGACTCTGAAGAATTATATACCCCAGTTTTGGTATTTATTGCCCTAGCCAAATGAAGCGCTCACGCACACAAATACACAACACTAATGTCAGGCAGCCCTTCGAGTCATCGACTATGTTCCCAAAGTGACCAGTTATGTTTTCATTTAACTAAGTTTATTTTATTACATTTCTAGCCTTCATGCCAAAATAAAGAAAAAGGGATCAAATACCATGTGATTATGAAATATTACAGCACTAACATCTAATTGAATAGGTCCATATTACAAAATAGCCACTGTATCTCTTTTGTTAAAGACGATACACAAAATACACATGAGAATCATGTTTAGACTAATTGCGTGCGTGCCACATTTTCCTGTAAAAATGCCCTGTGTCAGGGTATTTCGGGTTGTCGATTGACGAAATTCCTCTAAGAAAAGAATTATCATCAGCTCTCGTTTCGTGGTAATCGAATGGAAAGTTTCAAATGAGTTTTTTATTCATATCATAGTTTTAGCTTGACACACGTAAAAGTAAACATCAGTCTCGTTAAGTCATCATCATCATCATCATCATCCAGCTGATTGTTTAAAATGACAACTTACAATGTCGTTATCGAGCTCGTTGGCTGAAAGGTTATTTTATGTACGAAAAATAGCTCCGATCATGTCTGCGCACAATTACTTATTATTAATGGAGATTCTCACTCTTCTACCTTCAGAGAAAATAAACAAACACGTTTAGTAAACATTTTAATGCTGCAAAGAGACACAAGAAGTGTAATGGGTTCAGTAATAATGGCGGGAGAAATCAACAATTTTTGGAAATGGAGACAAACGACAAACAGTGAGTTTGTGTGTTTGATGGCGGCAAACAGCGGCATGTCAATGTTTGTGCACAATATGACGTCGGTATATTGGACCGTGTGCAAATATTGTGTTAGATCCGTTACAGCAGACAGGCGCTCTCGCATACGCGCGCGCGTCGACTTTCGGAACTTGCCTGAACTGGAGAGTATTAAATGTCTGTTCAGGGCTACTAAGAACACTATGAGTACTTCTGAACTCCGTTAATCTGTTGAATAAACAGTTCTAGTACTAAAGGACTGATACCTAATGAACAGAAAAGGTAATGAGAAGTTGATATAACTCTGAATGTCACGTAGGAAGAGTTCTCAGAATCATCTTCAATAATCAATAATCTTTTATTCGCTCATTGGAAATTTATGTACAGTATGAACGCGTCAACAATAGTTTTGTATGGAAAAACAGCAAACCTGCTGGAAACATTAAAAATGCACAACCTGGGAGGAGTGTAATATCAACCCCTGGCCAAGCCCGTATTTAGGTACGTAACTTAATATTCTGTGCTCATGCACAGAGCGCCAAGATTTGGGGGGGGACAAATTTTAAATTTTAATTTAGATATTCATAATGAAACATTTGCAAAACATTAAAATAATTATAATACGTTATGTTTATTATTCATGAGTCATGCTCTTATAAGATTGGCTGAATGCGTGCGCACACCGTAACATACACAAATTTGTGTATATCAACATATTGTTCTAGACTCTAGAAAGAATCTGCCACCGACTACCGCTCTATCAATCTCAGATCAAAAATATAAATATCCGAGTTTCTACATTAACCACGAACTAACTATGAAAGTTACTATAACAGAAGTTACAATTGTCTACCTTATTTCTACGTTTAGACATATAACACAAAACTTAGTAGTTTACAAACAATAACTCCTACTTTTTTTCAATAACAACGAAAAATACCGATTTTTGGAGATTTACTACAAAACTGCAACTGAAAATTCGTATTTCGGAAACGTTTTATGAAAGATAGTTAGGAGTATAATGTTTTTATGTATGTAATTTTAAATGTTTTTAATTAGGGCCTATTCGATTAAAGGTGGTTATAATATTACCATTCTTGACAGGGTGGTTGCCAAACTTCGGCTTTGGATACGTTATGGAGCTCTTAAAATCATTATCTTGGGTGTGAAGTTTTATACACCACTATTCAAAACTTTATTTCTTACCACAAATATTCGTAGAACTGATTTTGTTACCAATGAAGTTAACACGAAGGGGTGTGTAAAGATCGTGAACGGTCCGCTTGTTGCCTAGGAAGTAGCAGTATAACATAGATATAATAAGGTTTATACAATTCTAAGAGAGGCTTTTTAAATCCAACAAGTCTTTATATTTTCAAAGAAATTATTGTTATTGCTGTATGTAATCTTGTGGAAATAAATATGCCTAATTTTAAAGTCCTGATTTTTATTAATACGACTATGCAAACTTTAGAACAGCAGTGGGTTATTAAAGATATGTCATTATAGCTTATGTAAAATCAAGAAATAAAAAAATGTTCAATTATAGCTTCGTCTCTTATGTGTGAGGTGTAACTTACAGCATGTGTTGATGCAAGGGGCTGGCTGGTGGATGATGTGAAGAGATGGGTAAGAATGGGGGGCTGATGGCACAGGGGGTGGCACAATTACTAAATATGGGCATGTCTGGTGCCAGCGGTGAATGTATGTGATGTCTAGTGTTTATACATGCAGGTGTGACAAAGGTATACATATACCTCTACCGTGTTCGCAGGCTCTTCATACACCCATCTCGCACCGTGGTATTCATATCTTACAAATTATGGTCTATTTAATTGTAGGTTTTATTGCATTTATTCAAAAGAACATTTACATTTGCCATAATTTTGTACAAAATACCACTATTGATTTTCATATAGTTTGTGAGTACATCAAACACAAAAATTGTGTTTCATGAAGAAGATCTATCAGCAGTTTTCGTACAAACTGTAACGAACCTCAAAAACATAAAATACTCTTATGTTTTAAATTGTAAAAGATCGAATTTAAAAGGTCCCTCATCCAGCGAAAATTTTGATGCAGATTGTAACCCTCGATAGAAGGCGGCGAGTATTGGAACTACATCCAGGAGATGAAAGCTAAAGACAGTATATTGTGTTCATAAGTAGATACGGAAGGTTTCTCGATTATCTTGCACCTGTCAGTTCCAAATTCATGAAGGCAGTCAACGGCTTAAATCAACGCAAAACGCCCTCGAACTTGTCTAAACTCAGGGAATGTCTTAATCGAGTCTCTATCCAAAGTTTAGTACTTCTTCAAATTAAGATTGTCTGTAGATATTGTCTATTCTCTTGCAAAAATGTTTTCCAATAAGTATTTTACAGTACTAATATGTAATTTTATAATGAATTGAGATAGACAGACGAAACTTACCTTTCATGGCAGTATCTGTGAAATGTTGAACATACATATACTGTATAAAATATTCGTCTTTTACTATGAAACTATACAATATTTTGTATAGTTTAAAATATTGGAATACGTATTCTCTAAAACAGACATGCTTAGGTATTAAAAACCTTTGCTTTTATAGTATAAGCAACACAACCACAAGAAAAAGGTTTGAAACTTGTATGAACATCACTAGATAAAAAACTACCAATATAAATATTTTAATGAACTTACCACTGTAGCAAATTATTAAGTGATAATTAATTAAGTATATTATTATTAATTATAATTAATATATATATATTTTAAATTATTTTATGATAGTAAATTGTTTATTATTACTATTAGACTTTAAACCGCACTTCCCTTTTTATTAAGGAAACGACAGAGCTCTTAAAATCTGTTTGTGCGATAAATCTTGATAGAAATATCCTAAAGACTTGATACTTGGTTTCCTTGATCCAAGAAAGATATCTATTGATTTTGGGATCGAAAGGTAAAAGGATAATTCGTTCGTCAGTCTGTCTGTCCATCGGCCGATATCCACCATGACCTTTATAGAAAAATTCTAGACATGAAACTTGGTTATAGTTTTATCTTTATTCAAGGATGGAGTGTGTTGAATTTTTAGTTAAAATGTCCAACGGCAGACCGTGTCTGTCCATCTGTACGATAATTCTTTACAGAGTTTTCAAAAGTCCTAGAGAGTTGAAAGTTGGCAAATAGGTTCCTCTTGATCAAAGGAAGAACTCTTGATTTAGAGAACAAAATATATGAGGGCAGTCCGTCTGTACAATAATTCTTTACAGAGTTATCGAAAGTCCTAGAGAGTTGAAAGTTGGCAAATAGGTTCCTCTTGATCCAAAGAAGAACTCTTGATTTAGAGAACAAAATATATGAGGGCAGTCCGTCTGTACGATAATTCTTTACAGAGTTTTCGAAAGTCCTAGAGAGTTGAAAGTTGGAAAATAACTTCCTCTTGATCCAAGGAAGAACTCTTGATTTAGAGAACAAAATATATGAGAGCAGTCCGTCTATACGATAATTCTTTACAGAGTTATCGAAAGTTCCAGAGAGTTGAAAGTTGGCAAATAGGTTCCTTTTGATGCGAGGAAGAACTCTATTGATTTTGCGGTCAAAATTTATGAGGGCAGTCCGTTTGTCTATCTATATGTACGATAGCTCTTTAAAAAGTTATCGGAAGTCCTACAGAGTTGAAAGTTGGCAAATAGGTTCCTTTTGGTGCAAGGAAGAACTCTATTGATTTTGAGATCAAAAGACAAAAGGACAGGCAGTCTGTTTGTCCCTCTGGCAATCACCCTTCGTTACAATCTGTCATGTCTTACAATACGCCATTGTGTCGGTCTATTTAATTCTTTATACTCTTTAAACATGATGTGTTCTTACTTATTGAAATTGTTATTATAGTAGTTGAAAAAACTAATGTTCATAATTTGGCATGCGACTCCACTAGTGTTGCCAATTATTATTGTAACAAATTGTTATTCATAAAATATTTCAATAAAACATATTTACTTTTATTCATACTTGTGTCTCATTTTTATTCTACTGATACGAATCAATTTCTTTAAAATCCTAACCTCGAATAATGTATTATATAGCTATAAAATCGTTAAAAATGGCCGCAAGCAGTTTTAAATGCATTCTATGTTTTACGTTTGTCATTTTTTCATTATAAATGTAAGTAATTAAGCTTAATGCACTATATATGATTTGAATAGTTTTTTTTTAATTATTGACTGCATATTTTGTCTATACGTTTAATTTTATTTCAAATAGTATGCAATAAAAATAGTTTCGCTAATTTAGGGCCATTTCTTCCTGTTAAAATCTACCATCTCTCTTACAATCTTACCCAATGTAACGCTGAAAGAAGTCCACAGATTAATGAATCAGTAATACCTTTTTATAACCGATTTGTCCTTGGTTCTGGTACTGATATGGGTGTCAGGTCTTTATGGCGAGACCACTACCGGATTGTTTCCAGAAAGACCAGACTATACCCTTTTTTGTTCAATAAAAACATCTGGTGAGACGTGGCTATGTGATGCTGGGCACTATCTCTACAATACCTTAATGTCCAATAGTTCCATCTGGTGATACTGCAAGAAAGGAAGCTATGAGCCATAAAAGCCGCATTTCTCCAGTAGTCTCCTTTTTCAGAAGCAACAGTTGCTATTGGTTCGTGATTTCAGGAATATTTCGTAGTGAATGTTGATTTTTAACACCACTTCGCTTAGTGCAGTGTCTACAATTTGACACTGCCACAGACTCCTGGTATCCCGATCAATAAGAAAAGATCCCTAAGCAAGGACCTTTTTGGATCGCTTCAGACTGACATGGACTCCAAATTCCAGGGGTCAAGTCTGTGACAGTGTCAGATATCAGACACTGCACTATGTGGAAAGCAAATGGTGCTATACTTAACATTGGCATTGAATCAACCCTTCCCACCATAGCTGCGTTATGTGTAAAAAAAACTCGGTTGACCCTTGTGAAAATCATCATAGAGCACTCAATTGTGCACCTGATGAGACAATGAGAACACCTCTTCATCTAGATTACACTGGGAAACCAAAGAGGCCTCTTTTGTTAGTCTAGGTGTCACTGATGTTGAAACGATACAAAGAGTTAATTTTTAATATCTTCATTATTAAAGATTTTATAATTATTATGTTATAATTATTATAACACAAACTATTCTTATCTCTTCAGACGGACATGGACTCCATGTTCCAGGAGTCAAGTCTTTGTGTCAAGTTTCAGACGCTGCACCTAAGGCGAAGGTAAAATGAAGCTAAACTCAAAAGTCACGTTGTATCAACACTTTTCCGCTATAGCGACACAATACTTTATTGATATACACTCTTACATTTGTACATATACTGCTATTATAATCTTCAGTAAGCTTTATCATGTACAAAGTTGTACAAAGTTAGACGTGGTAAGTCTTGCTCTTCTTTCTTCTAGCTACCAGTGTAATAATTGTGGATCAGTCCATTGTCTTAATTTCGAAACCAATGTTTCTTTATTTTGCCATCTACAACTGTATCTACTTTTTGTCAATATCCCCCATCCGAGCATACAGCCGATATACCTGGCCTTAGATGATGCTACAGAGGCAAGGTTCAATACTCTGTCCAACGCTTATTATTGAATAGATGGTTTTATAGGACGAAAGTTTTCGAATGTTTGCCGTCGTTAATATTACAAAATGCCACAGTAGGTTTCAAGATTGGAACCTAGAAGACCACCAGTCTTTCACCATCTCTTGTTCGTTACGAACATGTTATTTACGGATGTGTTTATCAATGTGCTTGTTATATGCAATTCCATGGTTGGTGCTTGCAATCTTCTTAGACCCTCAAGTACCATATGCTTGAGATTTTTTGACGTAAAAGTTTTCGTCATCACTTCTGTGAATTCATTACCAAATATTTACTAGATTTTCTGAAAGAATTGACATTATGCTGCCTTTTATCTCCTGGTGAAGACGGCAGTAACCTTCGAACCTTCTACTAACTAAAATCATATTCACCTTTCCTTGTCGCAGACGGCTTCTACATTTTCCATACGCACCAAGGCTTGAGCTCCTTGAGGACTTTGTGTAATGGTGTAGTCTTATTGTTGTTAACTACATCTGTGGTTCGTCTTACTACAAATACTGGGTGTCTTAAAAGTTCCACAACCTATTAACTTTCTTATGAATAGAGATGAAGTGATTTATTTTGGGAAGCATTTATATAACCAAATGAGGTGTTGTTTTATGCATGAACACTTTTTACCCCTTCCCTAACATTGGGGGAGTAGTTTGGGGATAAGCCAAAATGATGAAATAAAAATCCCTAGGAAGTGACCCCTCGTGTTAAAGGTATTATAATAAGAAATAGCATTGCACAAACAGAGGTCTTTATTATTACTCTATCAAATTTGGTGGCTAATTAGAATTTGATTTTTTTTATCCCCACAATTTAAGTTGTACTTAAAGTTTTTGTAGGCAGATAAAACATGCACTCATTAGTTATTTTGAGAACGACACCAAATCGTAAAACAAGTTATTACAAGATCAACATACATCAACAACCATGAGTAACAAAACACAGCATTTATTAAGCTGTGTTTTGTTCTGATCTAAGTCCAGTAGGAAGTACTGGGAATACAAACGGCTGGTTTTGCCATGTTATCTCTTATTAGTTACTAGGAGACACAGTAACTGGACTGAATGTGTCTCACGTACTAACTGATATGAGACCTCTAAATTGTAACGTTCTTCTTCTGTTTTTGACTGTGACTTTTTGTGCCATTTAAACATTTTTACTTATCCCCAAATCAACAAATTTTGGAGAAGGGGGTAAACAGTTTTCATACATCAAAGACTCTTCAGTTGGTCATATAAACATGCCACGAAGTAAATCACTTCATTTCTATTCATAAGAAAGTTAATAGGGGTGGTACTTTTTAAGACGCCCAGTATATTATTTTGAATTAGGTTTGTTCTTCTACCAGTGAACTCAGCCATCCATTTTTCAGCTATGTGGCTAACGACGTCTTCGATGTGTTGGTGAGCATATCTTTTTACGAGAGACTGGTCTAAAACGCTGCACTTTAACCAACAAGGTATTCTGAGAATTAGAGCATAACTTACAAGATTATAGAATACCTAATTATTGGCCAGTTATCTGCATCTTCATTGAGCCTATGACCAGCGCCAGTGGTCTAAGGAATCGGACTTTGAGTCTTAGATAACTTTAGCGCAGGTTAGGGTTAGGGGCAGGGGTTTAGGATATCTTTGACTGTTACATTTTTATCACTATTGTCGACCTTGTACTGTGCCGACTCTCCCCTTTGTTCTGTTTAATAAGTTTCTCGCACAGGCTTATAGCATGGAAGGAAGGGTAGAATAAAGCTAAAAGGGATTTGTCCTCTCCTTAAAAAGTTGAACAATTTGGTGAAAAAACTACGGAACACTCTCTCCACCTTAAATTTCCAATAATACACCTTAAGATATTTTTAACAAAAATTGCAAGATTTGTTTACTTTTCATAACTTACATAGAATGGATTATTTTATTTACACACACTACATATACATACATACATACACACATATATATATATATATATATATATATATATATTTGTATGCCATTCCAGCAGTGAATATACATAATGTAGCTACATTGCAGCATACATTGCAAAGAATCATGGCTTTGGTTTTGCTCATGTTATTTTACTCGTATTAATTTACCTAATTGTATTTGTTTTCTATTTTTTCATTGTGTTCCATTTGAAACCATTTTTATCAGTAGGTACCCGTGAGATAACTTTAATTTCCTCCCAACCCTCCAAGATATTTTATTGAGTACGACCAGTGATTTCAGTAACGATAGATCTATTTAACCCAGTGTATATTAATCCTAAAGGCGAAGTCCATAGCTTTTCAGTCAACACACTTATCAAGTATCAGGACTTAATGTACACCCTTAGATGTAAGGGGTTGTTTGCCCATAACTTTTGCTAAGATCGTCGTAGATATTTTTTATTCGTCATTGTGTTTCTTTTTAATTTACCTTTCAAATGACATGTCACAAGATAGAGGTTGCAATTTGAAAATTTAAAGTGATCCGCTTCTAACCCCTTTTAAAAAGAGAGGGGAAGTAATTTAACCCTCCAAAAAGTCCAAAAAAGTATTTTAATAGGTATGGTGAAGATTTTACATCGATATCTCAATCCGTTTGGAATATATCCAGGCGTGTCATAAACTATTACACACTGCATATACATACAAAGGTCTGAAAACCTACTTCGGTCTTGACGCGTCTACTTTCGGCTATTGTAATTTATTTCCAGTCTAAGATAGTTCTGGTGAACAGTTGAATTCGCTTTGTTGTTCTCACCAAGAGGATACATATACATATAAGCAGGTCTGATAACCCTACATATGTCAAAAGACAACTAATATGGGTTTTATAACAGTCTTTAAATTTATAGTGAAAGTTACAGTAGATAGTAGCCTACTCGTAACTTTGTATTATATATGTGCGTAACAGTACTAACCAAGCACGGCATAAATAAAATTATGTCAAAGGTCTATTCAATATAGTCTAAACACAGTGTCACTAAGAGAACACCTGTACACAGTTTCTAACAAAAGTTATGGACAAATAAAGCAAAAAATAATAATCTGTATTGACAATGCAAATGTCTTACGCATATCAACACAATGTATCTTTTAGTAAGACTTTGAGGGAACCAGCCTATTTGTTTACGTATTCTCTAATGTTTCTGGTTTGCATGTTTAGGTAAGAGGTGTCTTTTTTCCAGATGGCATTACAATGTAAGGGATTATGTACCCATAACTTTGGCTAGGATCGTCGTAGAGATGTTTTGTTCATGCCTTTGTGTTTCCATTGAATATACCTTTAAAATAACATGTCACAAGATAGGAGTTGAAATTTTGAAATTTACCCTCCTCTACCCCCTTTGAAGAGGGGGGTGACATTTTGGTTGCCCTCAAAAAAGTATGGTGAAGGCTGAAGGAAGGGGAAGGTCCTTTACTGATGACACGTAAACGATCTGCAAGCCATTTTCTAAAATAAATGTTTCATAAAACCCAGGATCATTTCTGTAATACATGGGGGAAGGGAGTCCAGACACCCTTTCTCAAATCCTAGAAAAATTCTAAAAATGCAGTACATGTATTTTGTTTTATATTCTTTTAAAGATCCTGCCGTTGAATGTGTATTTTAATATAGGTAGTTATTGATTTATTCACTAAAACGCTCAGGGTGAAGTAAGACTGCCCAAGTGTGATACAAGACGCTATGAAGCTGCTTGTCAGTGAGATCATGCGAAGAACGAAGATCTATATTCGGAAACGGCATTGCCCCTGTGTTGCTTGCATAATTATCTACTCTGACGTTTATATAGTTTTTAATCTTTTAAATATCCCATCGTTGATTGTGTATTTTACTATAGGCAGTTATTAATTTATTCACTAAAATGGTCGGGGTGAAGTAAGACTGTCCAAGTGTGATACAAGACACTTTGAAACTGCTTGTCGGTGAGATCATGAGATCAGGCGGCTATATTCGGAAACGGCATTGTCCCTGTGTTGCTTGCATGATTATCTACTCCTTCGTTTATATAGATGATCTAATCTCGCGCGTCTTATATAAACTGACGGCGCTCCGACATTAATACTCGGTAGCGTTTTTGTAGGTTTATTTTGATTTAAGCACTAGATTAATTACCTATTTTATAAATGTTTTGTGTGATTTTATAACAAAATTACGTACTTTGTTCTGATACATAGACCTAATTGTTGTGGAACATTTGACATGGCTGAACAAAAAAAATAACTTAATAAATCAAAGAAACGGCTTATTTTAAGTGTAATAGTAATAACAATAGGGTGAAAGAAATACCGCGCTTATAAAATTAATAATAGTTTACCCATATTTAATACTGAACATTATTAAATGATATTGTTTCATAACGTTACACTTTCTTTCCCCCCTCTAACGTAAAACTGCACCATTTCATGAAACCTGTACAGATACAAACCGCTATACAAGTATTTGATCCATTATCGTTTTTAACACATTGTGGAACTTAAAATTCTGTAATGATTAAAACGGTACAAAATATAGTTTTATGGCCCACAAAGGCTATAAATAATTACAAAAGACAATTTACAATCAAGGACGTTACCAGTGAGGGGGTGCAAGGTGTCTGGACCCCCAAATTTTCAATTTTTAAATTACTTTTTTTGGTAAACTCTTAATATTATTTTAATAACTCAGTATTACTGACTTGTAGCCTACTGCTGAAAGATCGTTCTCAAGAAAAAAAACGGGTCAAGAACTTTTTAAGGAACAAAATGAGGTCTTACTCTTTATCCACTACAGAAAAATATAAGTTGTCTGGACCCCCCCCCCCCAAATGTTGTCTCGTCTAAGTTCTTGTTTACAACAATTCTTAATTCTTTACGTAAAGATATTACAATTTAAATTTTTTTAACAATCTTGTTAATCATGTGTTAAAATCAACGCTACCCGATTGCGGGTTCCAGAGTAGAAAACAGTTTTAAGTTGATACACGGTACAAACCGTATTTTCCCATTCCATTCCAAGAGGAATCTACTACCATAGACTATGGACTATTCAAGTCTGAAAAGTTACTAAGACCTTTCTACCAACGAAACTATTTTAAAACTGGACGAGAAATTAAACATTCCGCAACTCCTTAATCTGCTTACGCAACAAAGATCCAACCGCAAGCAAAGTTCTTGGCCAAGTGAAAAACCAAACAGCCTAATTTTAAAATTTTATTATTATTACCGGTACGTATTAATTATTATGTCAGCCATTTCGGCACCCAAGCTGGGCCGCCCCCCTCATAGACACGCCCCTGACGTCGATCACAGCTCCGACACTCTTATAATCTCACTTCGACCGTTCACTGCTGATCAGGCGTGAACATCAGACTTCCGCTCTAAGATGGCGGCGACTGGCCCGCATTCCTAGACGTCTTAGGCATCCTTACATCACGCTCACGCAGGTGGGATCCTGTCTTAGCGCTGACGCTGCTTAGCGCTTATCGCCAAGGACTGAAGGGAGTGAAACGCTGGAGTTCTTATCTTATCTCGACTATTCTCTTATTCCCAACAGCTTTTCGCAGTAAAACAGACTTCGTCTTGCATAGTCAAACCGGGAATTTTTGTACTAAGGCTCTTGTCTGCTTTTGCTGACATTGAAGTTTTGTTAGTAGCTTATTACGTAGTAATTATTATTATTATATATCCATTTCTACCATACGCGGTTGAAATTTGGGGCTCTAAATGCACTAGAACTAAACTGATTTTTAGGTTCCAAAAGAAAGCAGTGCGAATCATCTTTAAAAAGTCGCAGCGTACTTCATGCAAACTTCTTTGACAAATTATATTCCAACCTACCATTAATTTATATTTTACGCGTTGTTAAATTTGTCCACAATAACATCATCTTGTTAAAACCAAGCCTCCCAACACACAATTGCAATCTCCGGGGAAATTGCTAAATTCCCATCCCCAAACATAGAACTACTTTTTTTTATGATATCTTCATTTTAATGGAATAAGGCTTTACAATGTACTGCCGGAGGAGTTTAAGGCCGAGAAGTTCTTTCAGTCATTTGGAAGGAGGGTGAAGAGACATCTTTTGCATCGGCGTTGTTGCACCGGGGACTTTTACACAGTTAACAACAAAGAGAGTTATTTGAGATATTTGTATAGTGTTAAGAAAGAGGTGGACAACTATGCATCTGTATTATAATTAATAACTAGTAATTAAAGAACATTTATTTTACCTTCTCGAAAATGTTCTGTTATGCCTATTATATTCCTTGACATTATTATACGGCATTATATTGAAGACTGTCACAATAGAAAGATATTTAAGTTGAGTCATTGATAAGGATCTTGGAAAAATCTTTAGTCAAATTTCTTGGAAATTCTTGTTCTTGAATGCCATTTGGAGAAAAAAAGAGTAATTCTTTTTGTAAATATTGATTACCTAACAATTGTTTTAGCAATAAAGTGGATCTTGTCATTCTACTTTGAATATATTTAGTTAGCTATATCGACGTTGTCTATGTGACTAAGTCACTTGTCGAAAATGCTCACTAAAGTCATTCTTCAGCTTTGAGCATTGTTTGATCTTCAACTTTCTCCTAAGTGTAAATTACATTCTAATACATTAATTTGTAATAACACTGCTTCCAAATTAATGATTAATGTTGTCTACAGTCACAATAACAATAGTGAAGTGTTAGTCAAGTATTACTTTTTACATTTGACTAAAATGTTCCTAAATCCAGGAGCTCAATAGGTCCAAAAGCTTGCAGAGTCTAAGTGTTTTATAGACAGTGAGATCAAGGCTGTGAAAGTCCTGAGGTCAATAGATTTAGAGTTCTGAAGCATTTGATTAAAATATGCCTAAATCCAGGAGCTCAATAAGTCCAAAAGCTTGCAGAGTCTAAGTGTTTTGTAGACAGTGAGATCAAGGCTGTGAAAGTCCTGAGGCCAATAGATTTAGAGTTCTGAAGCATTTGATTAAAATATGCCTAAATCCAGGAGCTCAATAAGTCCAAAAGCTTGCAGAATCTAAGTGTTTTATAGGCAGTGAGATCCAAGATTCTGAATTTCCCACGAGCCGGATTCTTCCAGGAGTTGAGTAGGAGCTGAGGACTCCTAGAAGATTCATACAACTGTGGGTTCCTAATGGGTAGGTTATTCTAAAGAACAGAAGCTCATAGAAGTGTACTTGCTTTAATGGACGGTAATTGCAGTAGGACAATGTTCTTGGACCAGATTGTTCCTGGAGCTGGAAGTCCTTTTTTAGAAAAGCTCGGGTAGTAGATGAAGCCATGGCTGGCTGGTCCTGGAAACCAAGGTCATAAAAGCAGCCCAAGGATTTCAAATGTCGTTTTACTGAGATGGTTTACTTGGGTTTAGTCACAGAAAAAAAAGAAGTGGTATATACCATCTGTGTGGGCTGTCAGAATGTTAATCTTCAATAATGGTAGTTCCTGCTCTTGGCAATTCAACAGTAAAGAATACATACGGCATGTAAAAAATGACAATAGTCAAAATTTGTTTTTAGTTTAATTTAAAATTAATTAAACCTTTTTGTAATATTTTGTTATTTACTTATTTAATTCTTCCCATCCCAATTCCATTTTCTCCTTCAACCTGCATAGGCAACTTGTTTCTACATCTAGAAAATTTGTAGTTATCATGACACAAACAATGTCTTTCGGTAAAAAAGAACTGAATATTTGTTAACCATTGTAAAATTATTTATATAAATTTGATTTATTTATTTAATACCAAACAACATGATGAATAGTTAAGTTTATAAAATTAAATAAATATCAAAATATTTTTATAAATTTAATTATAAATATACCTAAACATGAATAACTCTTCCTTTCTATTGAACTGGATTTCGACCTCGTGAGACAAACGACCGAACTTGCCCGACTGGTGTCGCGCCACTGCGGGCGGGCGCTGAACTACAATAGCATGACGTCTCGCGCCGCACTTCAAAACACAAAACTTAACACCGTATGGTATTGTACAGACCTGATTGTAGTGGTCATCTATTTGATGGAACTGTATGTTGCTTGCATATTCTTATTTCTGTAATTTAATTGATAATTTTAAAATATCTCTAAACTAATTTTACAATTCTTTCCAAAAAAGTATATTTTCATTTACATTTTCCTTATTTATCTGAAAATTAATAATTGAATTTTATTTTCGTTTCGAACCGTTCTTGGAAACATTTATACACACAGGTTATTATATTTACATAATGCAAACGTTTAAACGCGATTTTCCCGGCACTAAACTTGAATTTATCAAAAGACTAATCAAATAATGTTGCAGTCGAGTTTGTAAAGGGGACAAAACATCCTTTGCGAGAAAACCAATTTGTTCGCTCTCGCGAGTGTGTATGTAATTTCATGGAAAAAGTTGAAAGGAGCGCTAGAAAAAGTTGGATCAATACGATCACAGACAGACAGACAGACAGTGGAGAGGAGCAAGCAGATGTGATAATTAAATGTTTATTCATGACACGATAATCCCGCGTTAGGAGAGAGCGAGAAGAGAGGCGGTGGGGAGGTGAGAGAGAGAGAGAGAGAGAGGAGAGCGGGAGTGAGAAAAGCCTAATAAAAACGCTACTAAAATATGGCTGCCGGTATAAAAGTTGTCTAGTTTTTTCCAGCTGTGTATATGTTTTGTGGCACCCTTCATGTGCTAAAGGCCTTAACACGGTGGGAGGGGGAGGGGTGGAGGGTCATTAAGTTGGCCCTGCAAAGAATTGAAGAGTCGTGCACGGAATAGAGAAGGGGGACTTTTCCGTCGCGCTTGGCGGGTTTTTTACGTGGTGGGGAGCAGAGTGAGAGCGCGGATACGCGGTCCAGTGAGTGCGACAGAGAGAGAGATAGTCCACGTGGACTCGAGATGTGCCTGTCAAACGGCGCAGAGCCCGCCCCTTTCCACCCCCCTCGCCTCGACAGATCGATCCCGCAGACGCGGTAAAACGCTCATTTCGGCGCGAGTCTGTTCTACTCACCGCCACTAATTTCTTGTTGGGTGGTATTCGACGCTTATTGTTTAATAAGTCAATATTTAAAACATTCCGATGCGTACGGCGGCGGTGCGCGCACTCTAGTAGACATGCCTGCCACTAATGCCGCCCGGTGAGCTTTGGAGGACGTTGTGTTGTGGTTGTACTACACAATGCTCCTCCGTAGGTAGTGTTCGGCCAGAGCTAATGATTATAGTGAACCTACAAGCGTCGTGTCGCCCCAGAAATAGCTCGGCTACTCACGCGAGAAATAACTGCTATGCATTATACATTCATATTGGATTTAATCGCTGTGATTTCTTGTTTACATAACTAACTGTGTTTAAAATAAATACAGGCGCGGGTTTGCAAGAAGTGGAATTATACGTACAGTCATGGAATGCCTTAATTAAAACGATCATAAGTAACCTAAATGTGTTGCCGTATATAAAGAATTATTGGTATTGGTATTCGACTATAATATGTCATAAATCATCAGCCCAGGATTGTCTAAGTCGTGGTTGAGTTAATTTCAATCAATGACAAATCATACCACCCGGAAATATACAAAAAGTTTACGAAGACTACGTAAACGCGGATATAAGGACCTCCGAGATCTCTCTGTAGACAGAAGTACGAAACATCACAGTTTATTCCACACATCCTTCGTTATTAGCTAGACAGCCTTGGCTGTTCAGAAGACGAGTCGTCTCCTAAAAGACAAGAAAAGGAAAAAGAACCTCCGGTAATATTTTTGAGAAACATTTGTCAAACCCATTAGTGCCGGGTCGAGACAGTAGTTTAGACAAGAATCTCCAGAGCGGATTCTGGGCACGGAGACGTCTGCGCCCCTTCTTCTGGGAACCCCCGCCGAGCGGCCGCAGGAGGAAGGGGTGGGGGGCATCCACATGGAACATTTCACGGAAATACTTCCTGAGGGGTGGGAGGGGTCACAACAGACCCCTGGGCCAACAGACCGTGGCAATTTAGTGTTTGATGACAAAAAGATGTAACCTAAAACCCGCCGTAAATTATTGAGCCCTCTTGACCTGTTTGGTTACTATCAGGGAAGCGATCTGCCCCTGTTCTGTTCAAGCGGCTCCTGGTATTCATAGCCCCCCCCCACCCACATACTCCCACCCCCTTGTACACGGATCGAAAAGGCTTAGGTAAACAGTAGGCCTTTTATATAAAATTAATCGCCACTTGGAAAATTGTTGTATTTATACTTTCTTCACTTTGAAAATAAGATCTCTATAGAAATATACTCAAAATAAACAGAAAAGTTTATTAGCGACGCCGAAAATGTATGTAAATAACGTTTTCCATTTTAATAGTTTTAGATACCTAATTTTAATTTGTTTTTTAATCAAGAAATTCATTTAAATTTCTAAACAGTTCAGAACTTATCGGACCATCGGAAACAAGAATCTCTCAATTGAAGCCAGAATGGAAAACGGCCCAACCGTTCGTTTCCTGTTAATGAATGCGGAGACGTGGCCTGCATGGATAAAACTAAGTGGAACATGTCTTCAACAAAAATAAACAAGCAATAATTGAAGTTTGATTTAACATCGGTTTTGCATATTTATTGCCTTCTTTCCCCGACGTATCGGTATCAGATGGACGTATAATTACGCGCGCGGTTGCTCGGCCATAAATTGATAAGGACGATACGAGATCGGCCGAGCGAGCGGCGCGAGTAGTGACGGAACCGCCCGATGTTTATCGAACACACACGAGGTCGCCCGATCGCCGATCGCTGATAATTATCGCCCACAATTAACAAGGTCGGGCAACAACGAAGCGCTGCTACGCGAACAACGATTATATCGACACCGGGTGAATTACAGGCCACGCACTGGTGAAATCGGGAAATTTAATTTACAAAAATAACAAAGGCTGTAATTAGTCCGATGTAATTATGTATTAATTTTATGAGCGATGCGGCGGAGACTGGACGCTTGGCGGTGCGGGTCGTTATAGCACTACTACTACTACTATATAGTGCCGCTGCTGTAGGTGTGTGAGTGTGAGTGTGCGTGTGTGTGTGCGCGCGCGTGTGTCTGTGTGAGCCAGATGGCAAGGGAAGGGCACTTATTATATTTTGAAGATAATGGAAGCGGTTAGAAGCCAGTTCCTTGTAAGAAAAACTTGTCCGACGCGACCGATTATTGAGGATGGCTCACTGAAACCGACCTCACCACTTTTGAAGTTGTGACAACCGAAAGTGTGTTATTTATATTCCATTCATAATTCGATTAAACTATTCAAAAATAATTATTAACCTCATTTATTTATCGCTCATATCTTACGAGAATATTAAGAAAATTAAACACAAAAAGTGTCCCAGTTAGCGAATTCTACGACTTTCCCAGCCTTATTCACTGCTGCAAAACCCCGAACAATATTTTTTAAACGCCAACAATAAGACTTGTAAATACAGTACAGTCAAAACAACATTTAAAGAAAAAATGCAACATTGCCGTATATTGAATGGAATGCTCAAATTTGCTCTATTACTCGATGAAATGTAAAACCCGTAAATTGGTGCAGCAGAGACGTCGGTTGGCGGGGTCCAACAAAGCAATGAAATTTAGGCACCAAACAACGATTCAGAGAGGAGGCTGACCAGAAACTGCATAGTGGTACCATCGGTGTGGTGCGGTGGTGGTATCAGCAGGGGGAGGGGTGCAGACCAAAGCCTCTCCACATTTTGTTGGTCATTTCATGTATATAACTAACCCCCTCCCCCCTCTCTCTCACCAGCTTCCAATTAAAACCGAAAACAAACGTCGGGCACAACAATTCAGTTCAGCTGTTTACCCTGTAAACATAAAACGGGCACCCCTGTGTCACTGCCTATTTGATAATATAAAACGGATAAAAGTAATCTACAGCGTTAACGATTTGAGAACAAACCGCGATTTTAGTTTACATCTTAAAATGACCGTTTAATCTGAAAGAGCGGATGGTTGTAATATCAGACTAAACTTAAAATTCATCTTAAAAGTTAATTATGCTTTGTTGTCCCAACGCCATGTCCTTAAAGCAAAAATTAGAGAAGGGGGATAAGTGGGAATTAAATTAGGGGAAACGTCATTTCACCCCTTCTGGAACTACACCTTCCGATTCATCTGGCGTCATCATTCATAACGCCGGGGGAATAGTCCAGTCCTTGGTCATGACCAGAGTCTGCCGTTACACCCCCAGAGGAATGACATCAAAGCCCCCGGGGGTGTAGTTCCAGGTGAGGAGGGGTTGCAACATTGGTAACTCTGAATTTAGACTTTTAGTTCAGTCGATTCAATTATTACACATCAAGTACGGGCTACTACATAATGTTACAATCTAAGTTATATAGGCTACAATGATGTCAAATGTAGGGAAACACTAATTGGTTTTAATGATATAGTCTATTAACACTGATTGGTTTTAATGATATATTAAAATAAAAACCCTTTTACAACAATTTAGAACTTGACATTTACCTTGTCGTACGTTTAGGAGAGAGGCACATTTTCTGACCATCTCAAAGACTCTGATAAGACGAAAAGAATGAGGGGAATTTAAATCGCTCTGATTCACACAATCGTATCTTATGGGTGTAGGTGATGAAATTTACAGAAAAAATAGGCGTTGTGTAATATGGAATAGGCCAGCAAAATTTGATATGATGCAATAGTTTTACCTCTCAAAATATTTTTACGCGTTCGTGAGAGTTAGGAATGAGGTCACTTTTGGGCGTTTTAGACGTAATTTTCTGTTTTTGAGTGAGTTGTTTTTAGAGCCTATTCTTAAAATTAAGTTACACTACTTGTTGACGTATTGGTGTAAGGCCTGTGTGGAGTGTCATTTGGCACTTTATAAGAGCACAACCTGGATTTTCTTAAAAATCGGTAGACAAATTATTGTTAAGAAAGGAATATAAGCTATATATCAGATGCGCTAATTTTTCTGAAGATTGAAATAAGAGGGTATCGAAATGGCGAATATATCAAACAATAATTGTTTTCTAAGTTTATGTTTTTTCTAGACACGTAGGCCTAAATAATAATTATGCCACTTTCAGATAACTACTTAAAGAGACTGAAAGTCTCCATTGTAGGCCTATAGTGGTTGAATAAATAGTCAGGATTCCATCTATTTTTTCTAAGGTTTATATAAGGAGATATAAAATATTTGGGCATTGATGCAATGTGGAAAGGAAGTTTCATTCGATAACTTTGAAAATATTTTGTGTCCCCCAAAAATGCGGGATTTTGGGGGCAACTCAAAAATTTCAAATGTTATCCCGTCTCAAGTCACTCCTCTTTTAGAAGAGCATAAAAAACTTAAAGAATGGTGAAAACTAGAAATCGCTATATATTTCCCATATAAAATAATAGGTCGTCAAAATTTGAATGACGTCTATACTACCATTGATTTTCTTTGGGTAAAGTTACTGTCTGAGTGAAAACCAGTTTTTGGTCAGTTGCGTTCTGAATCAGTTAGGACCGCAATGGACGAAGGATCCAATGAAGATTATAAAGTACACTGATAAGAAGTTTATTTACAATGAATGACCACGTAGACACTAACTCTACTCAAAGAAAATTAAAGTAAATAAGTGTAGACTTCATTAAAACTTTGATGATCTATTGTTTTGGATGGGAAAGAGATAGCGATCTCCGGTTTTCACCATTCTTTAAGATTGTTTAACGCTGTAAAAAATGAGGGGTCGCTTGAAAAAGATTAGCTTGTCTAAAGCTTGGTTTTAACCGTGTGAAGGACAGGAAAATATGATCTGTGATGAAATTATAATTTCATATTTTTAACCCTCACGACACCCTGTCATTTCGATCTCCACCAAAACCAGCACGGTAATTTGTAATCAATGACTTACAAATTCCTCTATCGATTTCAAGAAAAGCCGGTTTGTGTGCTTATACAATGCAAGTTGGCTCTAGGCTCCTCAACTATAGATGGCTCATCAGCTACGCCTACGTTGTTAACCCTCACAATACCATAGTCTAGTCACGCTGATATTCAGGGACAGGCCAAAATATTTATACTATGTGCCAGATTGCATGAACGAATTTTGTCAACGCATAGCCTAGTTTAGTCATCGTGTCATTAACGGACAGCAATTATTTTTTGTTCATAATAGCACCATATTTTTTCATTAAATGAAATTATTATCTATATTTTTAACGTTTAATATTGATCATGTGGTGTATGGTATACAGTAAAATATTTTAATTTATGAATTTCAAGGGTTGGCAACGCTTAAATTAATATTTACCCGGATAATCTCGGTGTTAATACATCAGACTGCGTATATTCCAAATATCCCTTTCAGCTTATTCGGTATAAATATATATTTCATATGCGGCTGGCATGATGCAACCTCAAATGGAAGATGCGTAATTAGTTTAGAATAGGTTATTAATTTGCACAACACTGATGGTACGATGATTTTCAAGGTGGGCAAGTTTTACATACTTAACTTGATTTAGTTATAATTAATCCGAAATTATGAATGTCTAACATATTCACTTTGTGAAGGAAACAGGATGTTTCAGGACATTGCCATCGTTCACTGTTACAACACAGTAACATTACGTTTCGAGATCTGCAATCTAATCTCTTCTTCAGGTGACAAATCCTAACATAGAAACAATAAATGATTCAAATGCCAAAGTCAATGTTTGTCATTACAAAAGGTGTTACGTGAAAGTTATAGACACATAAGTGAAATCAGCAGCAATTTGCGTGAAGTACAAACAAAAAACGCACCGATAAAACACAGGTGTATGGCTATGTTGAATTAGAACGGTTTTGTCGTAAGAATTCGCCTGAAGAAGAGATCAAATTGCAGATCTCGAAAAGTAGTGTTACTGATTTTTTTTTTTATCACTGACGGATATTATTGTCCGGAAAATCCGGGTTCCTTCACAATCCTTCCTTCGTCAAAAACAAACTTCAAACGTAGAATATTCATTTTTATTGAATCAATGTTGCATACCTACAAAACTTTTGAACAGTCGCCATCCTTAAAGACCTTAAAGAGTAACAAGACAAATTTGTAAGAATTAAAGTTGTTTTAAATTGCAATTTATAATTTTTATTTATATTTAATATTCTGAAATACACGAGATGAAATTTCTACACAAATCCAAATAACATCCTGAATCCTTTTGTGGGTTGAGACTGGCTAAAACACTTATTCAAGCAATGTGTGAGTACTGTTTTAGTATTATATCTAGTTTGAATCAGGTAGAATTTACGACAATTTCAGTGTTCCCCATTATTTCCACAATGTAACTGTACAGCCTACTGTTCAAACGTTTTTACAGCCGGTATCTGAAAAGCCTTAGAACATAAAAATATCCCTTCCAGCTCAGCCGGAAGACAGGTTTTTCATATGACGCTGTCATCTCAAAACTTTAAACTAAAGATGCATTATTGGTTTAGATATTTGATTCACACAACATTGATGGGACTGTAACTCTCAACGTTTTTTCAATTTTCATAACTTAATTTTTATTTTTATTTTTAGTTTTTTTTTAATTTTTATAAATTTCTTTGTAAATACTTGACTTAGGTTTAGTTACAAATTCATTAATGAAATTATGTTTGTAAACATATTCACTTATAACGGTTCAATTACGTACTTTAAACACCCACCATCTTAAAATCGTAAAAGTTCTCTAAAATAACTAAAAGTAAAATGTTGCTTGGAATTACTTGATAACTTTATGAAAAGTGTCAATTTGTATTTATCTTTATTATTTAAAATACCCGAGATACAAAATTTGCCCAGTGCGAATAACCGCCATCTTTAAAAGTTTTATTGGTTAAGACTGGCTAAAGAACTTACCGAAGCTATGTACAGATCCTGTTTATGTGGCAAATTTGTCTGAATCTGTTAAGAACTACGGTAGTTATCGTGTTCACTATTATTCCGGCAATGTTGTAGACTAGTTAAAACTCTGTACGCTCTTATCTGGGAAACCATACGTGATATAATAAAACTCGTTGGAACTCACATCAATGTAGGCTAAATGGCCTGAGAAGACCAAAAAGATTTTGTATTGCGCTATAAAGCATAATAAGTAAAATATAACTTGGAATGACCGCCTTCTTGAAATCTTAAGAGACATTGCAAAACGTGAAAGAATAAAAGTTGTTTATATTTACATAAAATGTATAAAAAATGTATCGGTTTAAAGAAAATACTATTGGAAATTAGTTGAGTTAAGATTTTTGCTCGAAAGAAAATGGCCGCCATTTTGAAAATTTAAAATGGTTAAAACTGACTAAAGAATTCGTTTATGTACTGCCTTTGTACATAGGTTACACTCCATACATACATAGGTTATATTTATCCATGTACACATTCATTTTATATATATATATATATATATATATATATATATATATATATATATATATATATATATGTATAAGTTTTCGGATTAGAATAGTTTTGGATTCTGGTCGTCATGCAGAGTAAGGAGATACCAAGATTAGAAAATTAAAGTTTTAGCGCAAACATATTTTTAACTGTAGCCTACATTTTAGCAAATATTAAGTATGCAGTGCTTGGTCAGTACTGTAATGCATATAACAAAGCCAAAGTCTACTATAAAGAGTGTATGAACCAATCTTAATTGTCTCTTCGTATAAGTAGGTTTCTCAAGCCTGTAGAGCTATAGTAGCCTATATTTCTTTGATAGGGGAAAAAGGCAACATCAACTACGGCACAAAACTATACTATAACCGGTTTAAATGACCATGGCCATAAAAATACACTTTTTGACACATTTCCTTGATCGAGAAAATAAAGCAAAATCAACTATGGCGTTGGAAAGTTCACTCGAACAAGAACTGCTTATGAATTTAGACGATAAAGACTTTTGTATTTAACTTCAATGAAAACCCAAACTTATTTTAAATTCACCATTTAAAAAAATTAAAATTAAATAGCGACTTTGTGGTAAGCAAATAATGTAAAATACTTGCTTTCTATAAGTCAATAAATTTAATGTCCAAACCAACGCAACGTTTTTCTCTAATATTTAAATTGACGTATAGACATTTGAACAAGTTAAACAAACACTAAATCTGAATGTTTATTATACATCTAGTTAGTTTCACTAATTTTCTACATAATATTTTATTATTAAAGTCCTGTAAGCAAATATTATTTTCAAACTTAAATAAACACTTGTAATAATAGTGATATATACGATAAGGGCGTGACAAAACTGCCCTTTAGTAAATTAAAAAAATTCAACCCTTAGACACCACCTTGCACCACCTCAACTAAAGAGCTTGTCACATTTCCTATTAAATTCTAGTTTGTTGATGACAAGTGAAATTCAACACCACAGAAATCTAGTTAGGACGTTGAGTGGGACGAATTGACATACAGCACAGGAACAGGTTATCTGAGACTGCCTCGCCACACAATGCGGCTTGCTTAGGGATAGGGTTAGACGACCACAAAACACACTCTGAGGTAAATGGTCAGTCCACCAACCCCTAATTACCTTCTATGATTGTTCCTACTCACAAAACACCCCATCAATCTCGCCACCTTCCTTTTGTAACCCCCCCCCCCCCCCAACTACCTACCCCATCAACCTCCACCTCCACATTCTCCGCTCTGATAGTCAACATGTCAGATACCAGAACGGGACCATAGGACGGTGCTAGAATACTGTCAAGATCAACTCGATTTTGGAGGTGTTTGTTTCACCCTTCACCAAATCCAAAACTGCTCTATGGGCCACGGCATGGGGGACAAATTTGACAATAAATCTGATTCTCTGTTTCAATATACATATTGACGAAAGATGATTTAAAAGGAAAACGTGACTATCGACGTTTTGTCTACGTTAGTTGTTTCATTTCAAAACCCTATATCTGTCCCCTTTATCAGTTTTATAAAACTAAAACATGATTGTGGACGTACGTAGTACCTACCTACGTTAATTTTTGCAAGGGAAGCGTAACGTTTTAAGAACTTATATCAGTCCCCTTCATCAGATGTAAAAAAAAATGATTATAGACGTTTTGCCTACGTTATGTGTTACAAATTAAGTATAACGTTTCGAGAACTTTTGTCTGTCCCCTTCATCAGTTGTAAAAAAAACTAAAATATATACTACGTATTTATACTGGTATTTAACATTGCTATTTCACTTGTGTTCTTTATAATTATCGTTATAGCCTACCTTTCGTTAGTGTAGGTGGCAATACAAGGTATGGAGTTTTATTTAAAGTTTAAGAAGACAGGAAAAATATAATTATTTTTATCGTTCCTAGAGGTATGGCATTTGAAGCAGAAATTAGGGGCATTTTACAATCAGTCAATGGGAAAACAATTGAAGGTAACGATATGAAATTGTGGAGTGTGTAAGTAAAAGATGACTAGAAAGAATTGCGTGTTTTAAATTTATAACAATTAATTTATAAAAGAAACGTTTTTATACTAAAGCATGCCTTACATTATATCTCGTTAAACATATCATTTCCTCAAGTTATAAAACATTAAAAAATGTGTCACTCTCTGAAGACAAAGGCTAACCCGTCTACATGCTGTAAAAATGTTTATTTTCAGTCGTTTTTATTTGGACCAGGTTTTAATATAATTACGTGTATTAATTATTTTGTTCTTAGCAAAACAATTTTTTTTATAAATTAAGAAACACGTTACCTGAAACCACAGCTCCTGAAACCACAGTTTGTGTACATACTTTACGAATTAAGCTTTTTCTTCTGCCACTTTTTTTAAATGCCAGTAATTTTAAATCAAGTGATAACAATATTTCTACTCTTTCTGTCCCAGCGAAGTTATCTGAAAGGGCAACGTGAACAATATTTCCGCCTAACTTAATTAAACATTCAGTTACAAGTTTTTCACTTAATAATTATAAATAAATAAATACATAGTAATATTATAGTATATATAGTTGCATACCACTCATGTAAAACATTTATTTCCAGTCTATCCCAACAATCTGACATTCTTTCATTAATTGAAGGCAAAAGGTCTAACCAAAACAGTAATATTATAGTATATATAGTTGCATACCACTCATGTAAAACATTTATTTCCAGTCTATCCCAACAATCTGACATTCTTTCATTAATTGAAGGCAAAAGGTCTAACCAAAACAGTAATATTATAGTATATATAGTTGCATACCACTCATGTAAAACATTTATTTCCAGTCTATCCCAACAATCTGACATTCTTTCATTAATTGAAGGCAAAAGGTCTAACCAAAACAGTAATATTATAGTATATATAGTTGCATACCACTCATGTAAAACATTTATTTCCAGTCTATCCCAACAATCTGACATTCTTTCATTAATTGAAGGCAAAAGGTCTAACCAAAACAGTAATATTATAGTATATATAGTTGCATACCACTCATGTAAAACATTTATTTCTAGTCTATCCCAACAATCTGACATTCTTTCATTAATTGATGGCAAAAGGTCTAACCAAAACAGTAATATTATAGTATATATAGTTGCATACCACTCATGTAAAACATTTATTTCCAGTCTATCCCAACAATCTGACATTCTTTCATTAATTGATGGCAAAAGGTCTAACCAAAATAGTAATATTATAGTATATATATATATATATATATATATATATATATATATATATATATATATATATATAGTTGCATACCACTCATGTAAAACATTTATTTCCAGTCTATCCCAACAATCTGACATTCTTTCATTAATTGATGGCAAAAGGTCTAACCAAAACAAAACATATTCATTTTTTGTTTTAAAAGAAAGGAATGCAAAAAGTGGTAACACACTCTCAGGCACCTTGTTTATACACGATCTATGTATTAAACACGGTAGCCAGTGATCTGTTAATGGCAACATTCTACAAGTAATATCACTCCCCACCCCCACCACACCCCCACAGCGGCCTGTTAACTGGCCCTGGAATCATTAATATATGAATGTTATATGCAATAATGTGAGCTAATGTGTAATGTATATTTAAGCAGTTTAGACGCTCCTAATGGTATATTTCCAATGTTACAACAAACCTTAACTGGTTTATGGCGAAAGGAGGCCAAAATCAAAGTGCTTACATACCTTAGTCTGTTCTCAATACATCTTTTCTTACACCAAGGTATTATAAGAGTTAAGTAGGCGAGAGGGTCTTAGCTTCTTATCCCAAAGGCCTCAGTTCGAATCCCGGCTCCGGTAAAGTAGTTTTTATGCAATTACATATCCTAAGCGTAGCCTGATATAAAAGTGTTTCCAGCCCCGCGATTTATAGGCTTCGCTAACGCTCAGCCAATAAACTGTTTAATAGATTAAACTGCAGATCATTCTGGACATACAAACATGTTTACCAACCTAACCTTTACTTAGTCATTACTTTATCAGCAGTAATCTTGTTGGATATTCATATAACCACCGTGAAAGGAGTGTTGAAAATACAAATAATAAATACATAATAGGCTCACAGAGAACATAATGTTTCATATTACTAGTCTACATCACGGTATTGACACCACGTTTTGTGCAAAAAATAATTTATTTTAAACAAATCAAGTAGCAATATTCATTAAAAAAATAACAAAACATCCTAAAATTAAATTGTGTAGTAGGTGGTCTCAAACTTACTGTAAAATATCATCCAAATACCATAAATTTTAGAGCCATTAAAGAAGTTTAATGCCAAAAGATTATCAAAATTCTAAATATTGATCGTTAACAAATTCTATTAGAAAAATATTGAATGCATGAAAATACTTCTATATTGAGGCGAAAATTCATTGTCTCCTTACCTTTGGCTGAGCGTTAGCATAGCCCATCACTCGGAGAGGCTGGAAAAGTGTCTGCTGCTCTCACAATATCTCGAGAACTACTGGAGGCACAGTAGTGAAAATCTGCATGTAGCTTAATTTCTATATAAGTAACATTGAGTTCGATGATGGTGATGGCTGAGCGTCAGCGAATATACACTCATTTCCTTCAAACAGTGGGTTTCCTAGAGAACATAAATACTCCTGGTATGATTGCAGGTTACCTTTAGTACTGTTTGGGAAAGTTAGGTCAATGTAGCTGTTTTGGAGAATAGAATATCCCACCAGGATGTCGTTGAAGAATTTTATCAATCGTAAGTTCAAGAACTTGTATAGCTGTAGGCCTATTGTTAAAATTTAAATTTGAAATCTGAAGTAAAAAAAGTTGCAAACTGTTCTACAAATTCCACAGTTTTGTGGCAAGGATATTACTCTTGCCTTAAATCATCAACGCTTTTCTAGGAAACAAAATTTTATTCTTGTAACAGAAAAGTTCAGATTAACTTACAATTTGCCCCAAGTGCAACGATTCAGATAGTGAAAGTCATAAGGAAACTCAAACTTATAGATCTCTAGGCGGCAAGGATGTATATAGGCTAATATTAATCGTGTGTATTGCAGAAAAAATGGTAACCTATAAATAGTAGATCACACAGATGCATACATAAGCGCGCAAGACAATAAACATAAAGTAGACCTACTTATATGACATTCAATCACTTTTTTGCCTGTTTTTTACGTTAAAGTTATAGCTCTGATAACTTACCACGATTCATTACAGTAATTAGAAGAAGGAAATGTAGGCAATTTGAAACCAGGTCCAAATAAAAAAATTGAAATTAAACATTTTTACAGCATGTAGACGGATTAGCATGCCTTCGGAAAGTGACGCATTTTTTATATTTTATAACTTGAAATTAAAAATAAAAATAATTTTTTTCATATCTTCTTGAACTTTCTTTAAAACCCCATACGTTGTATTGCCACATATACAGTAACGAAAGATAGACTATAAAGATATGTTATCATTGTACGATTTTAACGTTAAACGTAAAACAATTAAACGTGTCCAACAAACTGTACCAGGCATTTTCCATATTAATCATAACGAACATATAAGTGAAATATCAATATAGTGTAAATCCAATGTGTTAAAGTTTGCAAGGTTGGTAGCACTGCGATTAGCTGTTCCACCTCCAAAACACACGTTAAGTGTAAGTGATACGCACAACCAGTTAATGGTAATGTGAGCATGTAACCTCGACTCACACTTACATTATTAAAGTTTGCAAGGTTGGTAGCACTGCGATTAGCTGTTCCACCTCCAAAACACACGTTAAGTGTAAGTGATACGCACAACCAGTTAATGGTAATGTGAGCATGTAACCTCGACTCACACTTACATTATTAAAGTTTGCAAGGTTGGTAGCACTGCGATTAGCTGTTCCACCCCCAAAACACACGTTAAGTGTAAGTGATACGCACAACTAGTTAATGGTAATGTGAGCATGTAACCTCGTCTCACACTTACATTATTAAAGTTTGCAAGGTTGGTAGCACTGCGATTAGCTGTTCCACCTCCAAAACACACGTTAAGTGTAAGTGATACGCACAACCAGTTAATGGTAATGTGAGCATGTAACCTCGACTCACACTTACATTATTAAAGTTTGCAAGGTTGGTAGCACTGCGATTAGCTGTTCCACCCCCAAAACACACGTTAAGTGTAAGTGATACGCACAACCAGTTAATGGTAATGTGAGCATGTAACCTCGACTCACACTTACATAATATGTAATGGCTGTAACAACGCTTGTAACGAACAAACAATTCACACTGCCAACTAACTTTATTTATTTATGTCTCTTTGTAACGCACGCTAGAACTTATTAGCGGTTTATTTTATAACCGACTTTTAGTAACCAGTGGCAACATAATTTACGTGAAACGTACGTTTTACAAACATGCATAACATTCCAAAATCCAACTTACTGAAGGTTTCGAAAAAATAGAAATGTAAAATGTATATTTTAAGGGTACCCTAATTCATATCAATTCACATTGAAAATAAACGTCCTTTCTAATAAATGTGTAGTTTACTGCATTAAAATTACTAAGTAGCAGGATGGTCGTCCTCAATCAAGATGGCAGGACCTCAATTTAAAATTTAAAAACGCTCTAAAACTGTTATTGTTTGATAGTACTTCATAAAAATATTTGTAAATACGAATACATTCAAAATAATGTTTTCTTATAGTGTATTTTCGTTTCATCGAGTTTAGGTTTTATAATATTTCTTTCACCACCGACCCTGAACATTTTCAAACAAAAAAAACCAAAAGATATTAGTTTTGGTTTTTAACTTTGTTATATTTCTTATGGAAATTTACCTAAAAAACTAATTTATAATTTTGTTTTATCAAAGTAAGCGTATTGCTAAGAATGGCTCGGTATTTTTTAGAACACCCTTAAAAATATGCTTAACACTTTTATCTAGAATTTGAAAAAATTTGGCGCTCAAAGGGAAACAATGTTCTAACCATATTTTACCTCATCCTCCAAAAACACTAGCACACGCGCGCGCGCACACACACACACACACACACACACACACACACACACACACACACACACACACACACACACACACACACACACACACATAAAACGTATAGCCTATCTACATTTACGTTATATTATTATCTGAAAGAAAACGAATTGGCGTAATCATTCCAATTTTCAAAAATCTCTCAAGTATCAACATCACTGACTTGGAGCTAACAGACGTTTCTGAAATGTAGTATAAACAATATATTGCACAGCTAGTACGTTATTGTTTGTACATTATTTTTCTGTTGGAAATAATTTGTATTACTAAAATATAGGTTATATGTAATGTGAAAACAATGATTTACCAAACAATCATCTAGAGAACTCATGAACTTGTGTAATTGCCTTTGTTCAACCAGTTAGACCTAATTTCAAATAATAATTCTACGAAAAAGTCATTGGTATTCGCAATTAATTTTAATTTACTAGTCATACAAACGATGTATTCATTGTTCTAAGAATTCAATTTTGGTTATCGTCAAAATAATTTAAACGATAAAGCCCTTTGAATTCACTTGAATGAAAAATCAAAACTAATTTCAAATTCATCATTAAAAAGAATTAAAATTGCTTAGCGACTTTATGGTGAGCAAATAAAAAAATACTTACTTTTATATAAGTCAATAAATTTAATGTCCAAACCAACACAACCTTTCTATCTAATATTTAGTTAGTTTCACTAATTTTCTACACATAATTTGACATTTGACTTATAAAGTTCTGTATGGAAAAATCAAATATTATTTACAAACTTAAATAAACACAATAAATACATTCAAAGATCGATGTAAATTTGTAATCACATCTCTAACAAGCTTTAAAGAGAACATTTCCAATAATGTAATTTTACTAAAAGTAAAAAATACTTCTAGATTGTCATTGCTGGACTTTTAATGTTAGTTGGCTATTTTATTTCTTTTATTTATTTATTTACATTTCCATTGACACATAGAGACTACACTTACGAAAGACATGCTATATAACATTGCATTATCGCTACACTCTTTCGGCTTTAAACGCATTGTGTACTTCTAAAATGTAACTTAACTGTTTATTTGTGAGTATTGTAAAAATGAACTTACACAATAAATACAGTTTAAATATTAACATAGTTTTGACAGATGTTGTGTTCCGGAAGGAATATCATCATTACCAGCTACACAACATCGTTTAGGAACACAATTAACTCTGATTTACCAAAGGATGTTTCTTTCACTTTTATATTTGTGTTTATCAGTCGCAAACGTTTGAACATGATCCCCGTAATAGCTCAAGTTCAGAAATAAATAAAGTCATATGAACGCAGTAGCAACTGCGCCTAATCACACTTTTATACATATAGCAACTATTGTGGAGGGTCAGCGAGGCGGCGATGTTGGCGGCAGTGTGAGTGTAATCTGTGATGTTGGCAGCAATGTCTGCGGTCAGCTGTGACAACCCCCTTCGCTCCCCCCTCCCACAGTACGTAGCCAACACCCGACACCACAACCACGACGTGTAGAGATACTTGTCTGTTAACTAACTTGTGCTGGTACTCAGCTAACTTGTCCATCAAGTTAATTTCGACTGATTGTTTCTGAGATAGCTGGAGCACATTTTTTGTGTCCAGGATGCAAAAACGATTACGTCCCAAAACTGCTTGTCCTAATTTGTGAAGGAAATTATAGTTTTTAATTGTTCGTTGAAAATAACGATGTAAAATAATTAAACACAATATAATTATCTACTTGAATGAAAATTATACAGGCAATTTCTATATATCAAAGGATCAATTTTATTTTTTATTTCTTTAATAATGTAGTCTACACGCCTTTCTGCAAACTAAAAAATATATTTTATACAGCGCAATGAAAAGTATACAATTTTATATAAGGTACTTAAATTAATTTTAGATTATCTGAACAATTTAATATTAGCTATTAACATTTTCATTTATTTTACTGTGGTAATACAATTTCAAAGTAGCCTCTTAACTTATATACCAATATCGATAGCATATCTATTAAAATATAATCCTAATACATTTGTTTTGACCTCCAGTAATTTGCTTAAGGAGATTCTACCAACTAGAACCAAGTATGTAAGTGGATTGCAGTTCGTTAAATACCGGCGCTTTAGTATTACGGTATATACAAACAATATTTGAAGGTAGCCTACATAGCAACATGTTTTAGTACAATTTATTAATCAATACTGTATAAAATCACTGAATATGTTAGTCAAACTGTGGTTAATAATAAAAATGCTCGAAGGGATAGTAAAACCACAAATTACCTTTTATGTTGACCTAACGTAGAAATAAATTAATATTTAAACTAATGGATAATTAGTTTCTTTTTCATGAACATGTTTTAGTACAATTTATTAAACAATACTGTATAAAATCACTGAATATGTTAGTCAAACTGTGGTTAATAATAAAAATGTTCGAAGGGATAATAAAACCACAAATTACCTTTTATGTTGACCTAAAGTAGAAATAAATTAATATTTAAACTAATGCATAATTAGTTTCTTTTTCATGAACATGTTTTAGTACAATTTATTAATCAATACTGTATAAAATCACTGAATATGTTAGTCAAACTATGGTTAATAATAAAAATGCTCGAAGGGATAGTAAAACCACAAATTACCTTTTATGTTGACCTAAAGTAGCCTAGAAATAAATTAATATTTAAACTAATGGATAATTAGTTTCTTTTTCATGAAAATATTTTAGTACAATTTATTAATCAATACTGTATAAAATCACTGAATATATTAGTCAAACTATGGTTAATAATAAAAATGCTCGAAGGGATAATAAATACCCAGATTACCTTTTATGTTGTCCAAAAGTAGAAATAAATTAATATTTAAACTAATGGATAGTTAGTTTCTTTTTGGTGAAAACAATTATAGCTTCTGAAATATTGTATTATAGATTAAACTATTTCATACAATTCTCTTGGCAAACTGTGAATTGCGAGATAACAAAAACTAATGCACTATTTGTTTTTGTTACAATATATTAAATTATTATTACATAGGCTAGATATTGTTACGTAATAAAACCTGCTCGTCAGCAAACAGCCAGAACAAAGTTGGCCAGGATATAATTTAAATTGTTATTTTAGTCTATGTTTACAGTTTGCAATTTTATCGAATCATTCGTTATAATATTGCTATAACGAGGGATGATATATTATTTCATTTTACCACCTACCACCTCTTTTTTATATCCACTACATTTTGGATGTTTGCTATTACTTTTATGTTATTGTGAACTGTCGATTTACAGTAAAACAAGTGTGGAAAGCGGGAAACATGAAAACTATTGCCAATAACGGTGTACGTTTGTATCTAATTTTCTTGTTGTAATTTTTATCGATTAAAATTTCTATACGAGGCTGATTCAAACTGATTAAAATTATTGTATTACCATTTTCTTCCGTACAAATAAAAGTTGACGATTACATCAATACTGTTCTGATCAACATAACCATAAACTTGTGTTTTATCGCCATGTTTTTGTGTTCGTACTTCACAGAAATTGGTGCTGACTTCACTTATGTGCCTATTACTTTAACGTAGCTTTCTTATTTTCAAACATCAATTTTACGTTTGAATCATTTACTTTTTCATTTGACACCTGAAGAAGGGAACCGATATCGGTTTTCGAAACGTTGTGTTTTTTCGTATAATACACAACGGTAAGAAATTTCCGAAGCCTATTGTTATGTCTTTATAATAATATAATGCATATAATATAATATAATATTTCTTCGCATTATATATAAAATTTAAAATACATCCCAATAGTTTTTTAAAATAATTTTACATATTGTTTTTAATTATTCCAAAAAATATAGGACTCCAGGAGGAGCGAAAGGAAACATTGTACTATAACACTACGGTTATATGAGTAATACAATCTGTGGAATGTTGGAATAATGTAGCAAATATGAGTGCACAATTTGTACACATTTTTTAAATATTATAAATATGTTAGTCGATGTGTTTATACGTGACTCCATAATCTTTAATTAGGGCTAATTTCACCAATAAAGTATGGCCTATGGCATATAAGAACATTCATGTTTTGAACTTGTTTTATTATTTCACATCTTACGTAAGAATACCCTCTTTATTAATTGTTAGTAATGTTCATTCATAATATAACATAATGTATTTTCAAGCACTTAGACGAGTAACCAAGGGGTTTGTTTGGGGATAGGAAATGCTCATCGAAATAAAATAAACTGATTGTACTGATTTGGATGAAATAAATAAGGATGGACATTCTCAAAAATATTCGTAGAAAGTTGGATACATCGGAGTTTTGGAGCTATTCAAAAATATTCGTAAAAAGTTGGAGTTTTGGAGCTATGTTGTTAATTTTCAGGGGAGTTAAGTAGGATTTTAAGGCCTTAAAAATTCGACGATTTCGGAGAAATAAAATAAAATAACATATACAGAATAGATTGGCAGTCTTATTCCAAAAAGATTAGTTCACAAGTGCCATAAACACCATATTCAGGTCATTAAATTTCGAATTTTCCTGTGGATGGAGCACCCCATATCCCTGTTAGTGCAAGATTTGTGGAAACCCACTAAATGTGTTAACTTAATGAATTGGATTTACGTCTATGGTCCTTTGAAGAATAATTGTATTAATATATAATTATTAAACCATAAATCGATAGTAAAAACCGAGGGAGTTTAACGTGTATAGTTTATTCATTAACATAATTAATTATTTTTGTTACGATAATTTAAACATTTGAGCTATATAACTGTGAATATAATACTATAGTCTACTCTGATCAAAAATGTGAAAGTAAACATTTTAAACATGCACCTAAATTAAAGGCAGTCCCTTATTATTATAAGTGTAAATGGACAAGTGAATGAGATAAAACATGTTATTCTCAGAGAATCATTTTAACAGTAAACATGGTGCAAAATTAACCCGAGGTAGAGAAAGACGGGGAAAGAATTCCATCCCTTGAAACGTGTCGGGGCAGCAATTAGTCATTTATTTGCAGAGGATTATATAAAAGACGAATTATCGCGTCGGAGAGAGAGAGAGAGAAAGAGAAGGGATTTATTTTTAATCAGTGTCTTTATAATAGAGAGGGGGTACGGAATCCCCGGGGAAGGAGAAGGGGTCGCAGGGGATGATGAAGGTGTAGAAAATATGGCGCCCGTTTTATTCTCGTGCGGGCTTAATAAAATATAGAAAAAGAAAAGAGCGTCGGAGGGAGAGACGCGTTATGAATTCCAGCGACGTTCTCGGCCGATGTTCCTGGAGTTTTTTTTATTATTATTATATTTCCCGGTACATAGTAAACCCGGTGTGTAGAAAGAAGAGAAAAATCCCCTGCCTTTCCCCTTTTTCCGGCGCACACACGCGAAAGAGCGAGCAACAACAGAGTCCACGTGGACTGACGAGGTGCTGTCACGGTCGCTAGGCGACGCAGCGTTAAAAACCCACCGCTATTGGTCGGCAGCTCGTTTTCATTGGCTTCTTCTTAGAGCGGGCGGCCCCTTAGCGCCCGTGGAAGTATACGGCGCGGGCGTGGCCTGCGGGAGCGGCGCGCGCTCATTGGTCAAGTGGTCGGAACGGCGCGCTCTCATTGGCTCAGAGCGACGACGGGTCCACGTGGACCGTGTTTGCGGCAGAAGTGCTGTGAGCCGCGTAGGGCCGAAACCCCCGATGTAGTTGATACCAGTAATCATCCAGAAGAGGGGCGGCGGTGGCGGGCTAGCGGGGTGGGAGCCATATTTGTGAGGGAAAATCACTGGGGTAGAGAATTTCTGGGAGAAAAAGGGAGGAAAAATTGGAGACCTTTATTATTGGGAAAGTACTGTGAGGTTTTCACTCCGCGTAAAGAGCCGCCATTTTGAGTGGTTCGATATTTTTTCACCGTTCGGTTCGACGGAGGTATCGTGTACGAGGTGTGAGGGGTGTGGGGAGGGATGGGAGGGGGACGCGCGCTCGTCAGTAGAGCTGTGGACGTCGTGCTGGTCGCCTCGCGCTGGATACGTGTAGTGCGGTGTTGTGTTAGTGTTGTGCGCGCAAGTGTTGTGCTGATGTGAACATGTGTTGCTGATGTACCATGTACCCTACTGCCAGCATGAATGCTGCTGCCGTCGCCGCGGCGGCTAGACACCCGGTGAGTCACCTCATTGTTATACAACCGTCAATATTGTACTTGACGAAGTACCATTCCCCGACCTTGTTATACAACAGTCAATATTATATTTAACGAAGTACCGTTCACAGAGGTAAACTTTCTACATTACGTTAACCACCCCTTTCGCAATAGAAAACTGCACTTTGTGAACATTAGCATTTATGGAAATAGCGCAGCATGAAAATAAATCTCTGATCTAAACCAAGGAAGTATTAAAATATGCGAGATCACTACATTATACAATAGGCTTTCTACTCTGTAATGGAATAATAAAAACTGTATTAGACATAACAGCAGACTCAGTAGTCATTCTAATAATGTGGACTTCCTGTCTTGTTTAAATCTGTAATTTACAAACCAGTAAAAATTTTGTGTTCTTAGTCACTTCGAAAAGCAAGCAAGCGTGTATTTTAAATGATTTAGTTTTTTAATAGGAAGTCGCTAAGATACTTTAAAACTACAGATACCTCAGGTACCAGTGAATAAGTGCGTATAATTTGTTACTAGATTTAAAAATCAGGTCTGAGAATTGAAAAATAAGTTGGCCGGGAAAATAATCAATAATCGAAATCCAGCACTCGGGTTATTCCAACGGACGAAAACAAGTTACAAAACGACTGTACTGTCGAATTTGAAATTCCGAGCGAACCGATCTCGTATTCCGTGGCCTAAAATCACCGGGTCATTTCGGGCAGCTGGGAACCCCGCTGGGCGTATTTATTCCATTAGGGGCTGACTCGCTTGTAAATTAGTCCCAGATTGAGATACGCCGGTGTGCGTGTCTGGTCGGTCTATAATCGAACACGTTTTGACGTCCGTTATTATTTTATTCTGAGGGTCCGCCCCCGCAGTGCAAACACCCGCGTTTCCGGGCCCGCGTCTACCGCAGAGACGCTATCGGCCCACATCTACCTCAGAGACGCTATCGACTGCTACTGCACCGCAGTGGAAGATAACTTCGCTCACAGGACAGATTAGGGCTTATCTTGGACCCACACTTCCTTTAGTGTTAATTGGCGAGGCGGTTTATCGCGTTGGGGTTTGATTGTTTCGATGATGATAACGCATTTGGAGTTTTTGGTGCTTGGTGTTTCCTACAATCTTTCGATTTTACTCCTGGCTCTTATTTTACGACATATATTTATGTTGGTTTACAACCAATGCATGTTATATATGTTTCAATATGTTTCATTGGGAACATATTTTGGGATAATCTAAAAAAAAAACAAGTATAGAGTCCAACACAAAATCGGACAGAAGAAATCAAACGTGAAGGTTTTCTTCGAAAACGATGCATTATTGTACAGTAACTTATATTTAAATGCACCGCGATTACAATCACACGTAGTGGTAAGCCGCGTCGGACAGCCCATCAAGTATCTGTGGATCACCGCAGAGCAGATTCCACCGTCTAAAGCACCGCATCCGGGAAGAGGATGAACGGAAGTCTGGTAAGATCATCTGCCATTGTCACGTGACCGCAGCTCTTCCTGCGGTCGAGGAAATGTGTCATCAGCTGTGATTGTTCTGTCAGCTGAGAGGACCTGCCGATCAGCTGTCAAACTGTTAAAGCGCAAAATGTTATCAAACGGTTTATCGCCGTGAATTTATCGCATAGACTTGGCCTAGTGTTGAATTCGATATTAAGTTATCGCTTCTACACAACTGGTCCCGAAATTTTTCTATGTTTGTTTCGATATGAATGTTACTATTTGTTTTTAAATATAAGTAACACTAAAGAATGCCGGTTTGAATCCTGAAAACTGATTAACGAATTATAAATAGGCCTATTGTGTACATTATAAGAAGTTTGTAGTTGATAGCTTTCTACAATCACGTTTTATAGGCTACCCTTTAAATCTATGGACGGTAGTGTACAGAGAAAGATTTGTATACCTTATATAAATCTTTATTTTATACAATCTTGTACAATATTTTTCCGGACATTTGCCATCCATCGTTCAGTGATACAAAAAAAATCAGTAACACTACGTTTCTGCAATCTGATCTCTTCTTCAGGTAAATAACTCTGATAAGGTTATAACTGATAAGGTATATTACTGATCGTGTCTTAGATTAGTTATTTACCTGAGGAAGAGATCAGATTGCAGATCTCGAAACGTAGTGTTTCTGATATTTTGTTCCACTGAACGATGGTAAATGTCCGGAAAATATCCTGTTTCCTTCAACAATCCTCCCATCGTTAAAATAAACTTCAAACAAGGTCAACAAAAGGGCCTCTGGACTACAAATCGTTATTCACGTTATCTTAGTAAGTGTCGCTGTGTTCGGGAATGTTTGTGTGAGCTTCTCTAAAAATCGAGCAATAATTTCCAGTACTTTTCCAACGAGCGAAATTCCCAGGACGACTTGTCGGTCTATAGACAATATAGATAGGAGACAAACAAGTGATCGATTTGGAGCGAGTAGGCTCTACTATTAACAAAGTTTCGGTCAGTGAGGGGCTAACCTAACCCCAAACCCACAGCTGCGGCGGACCCGCAGAAGTCAACCGAAACCTGGTAATGAAACCGACTGGGTTGTTATAGTCGACGCTGACCACACAAGAGAGAGCGAGAGGGGGATAGTGTGGGAGGTGTGACGCGCCGGGGGGGGGGGGGGGGTAATGTCAGGTGGATGCTGCGGTAGGCAGTGTGATAAAGAAAAGTTGTTACCGTACACTCGTCTTTTTATAATTTTCGTTGTACTTTTTAACACTTCGCTTAACCTTCTTATGAGGTACTTTCTGTTTCCAATTATGACCTGCAAGCCTTCGGTGTAAATCCTGAGCATAGACCATTCAATTTCATTTCCCTTTTCCTAATTGAACGGATAAAACACGAAATCCCGAAAGAAATGTATTATTTATTCCACCTCAACGAAATCTCTGAATCCATGAGAATCCACAAAAGAACTAAACAACTAACGAGGCCGGTATATTTTTTTATGGATTGTATGTATGGGATTTCATCCTCTGTGAGTTTTTGAGATTTGTGTTTTAATAATTAATTAGCCTACACGTTCTTGGACACGCACAGAAGTTATAGGCTATTCAATTTCTTGAGAAGTAGGGTGCAATCAGGTTGTGGTTGGAATAATTTTTTATATTTAATTTCCATAACAACCCTTTAAGGTACCTACCACTTTTGAGGATAGCAGAAATGTGTTTTTCGTTTATTCTAGGAGGAATGAATGGTAGGAATTTAAAGCAGAATTTTGTTATATATTATAATCAAGCACCTTGTGGAAGATATGGATAAGTTATGAACTTTTTACATTTGGCTATGTCTTTGAAAAGGCAGCTCTGAACTGTCTATAAATAACAAAAAGGGATGAAAATTCAAAAACCTTGAACCGATGAAATTCGAGAAGAAGACTTGAATTATCAAACTGATCAAACTTTTAAATAACCACGTACAAGATCATTTTAATTTCCTTAAGTCATACATGAATAAAGTCTCTCCTTGGAGCTATCATAATTTGTGTGTATACACTGTAAATGTTCTATTATTATCTACAGCTGTCTTTATTTAGGCGTGGTAACAAAGTTGCCTAAACGTCCTACTTCGGATGCCTGTAATGCCTCGTGAAATGACCAAGCAGTTATTTCTTGATGTTATCTAAGTGGCTATGAGTTTTATATTTTCTCAGCCAATTGCCTACTCGATTGCACCACCTTATACTCCGGAGTATGTTTAGACAACATTATACAGTTATGGCTCGACAACAAGTCGAGTCCTTCATCTTTTCCTTCCACGAATCCTAATGCGACATGTTGGCAGTAAAATGTTCCCCGAAGACGAAAGCTAGGTTTCATCACAATTCGATATGCCTTTCACAACACGGCCCAGTGTCAGTTTAGGGCCAGCACATCCCACAACGGTTCCGGGAACGGAGGTTGACAACGGGCTTTATTTACGACCCCCCTCCCTAGGGCTGTTGAACCCTACAATAGCACAGGTAAACCGGGTCTAGGAACACGTCCTTGCCCTTGTCTAGGGCCCGGACGGCATCACGAGTGGTTCACCGGCCGCAGAGTAAACTTTCTAATTCCGTTCCTATCGGGGTTGGTGTTTATTTTTGGAATTGGACAGCTCGGAGCTCGACAGCTGTGATATTATAGGATAATCCGGGTAAACAAAAACAGTCACGGGACTCACAGGTACTAAAGGGACAGAGAGAGGATGGATTCCATTGTAGGAAAAGTAGGTGATTTGGGAAAAATAAAGGTTTTATTTGTACAACTGTGGATTTAAATAATTTTTTGGGGAAGGTGTATTTGACAATGGTCAAAAATCTCGAGTAGAGGTTCCAAGGAGCTTTTCGAAAATCCTAGGATAAATTTAAGACAGGCTTGCTCTATTTTCCCAAACCGAAACCCAGCTGGGATACAAGTGTTTTTTCTATGTGGAATTTTAATTCCATCTATAGAATAGGAATAGGTTTACACCATAACAGTCACAGAACTCACAGGTACCAAAGAGACAGAGATAGGATGGATTCCATTGTAGGAAAAAGTAGAAGATGATTTTGGAAAATAAACGTTTTATTTGTACGACTGTTGATTGAAAAACTTTTTTAGGGAAGGCCTATTTGACAATTGTCAAAAATCTCCAGTAGAGGCTCCAATGAGCTTTTCGAAAATCCTTACGATAAGTTGAAGACAGGCCTCTATTTGTCAAAGCCGAAACCCAGCTGGGATCCAATTGTTTATTTCCATGTGGGATTTTAATTCCATCTACAGAAAGGAAATATGTTTACATCATAAAAAAAATGTTGAGTTAAGAAGCCATGGAGATCATAAGTTAAACTCCAAGAAATCACATTTAAATTGGAAAAAACAGGGTATTTGACCTTTACTAGCTGGATCTAGGCTCACAGGTAGCTACTTTTATGGAATTTCAATCCTTGCAAACACTGGTATCATCATTCCATGGGCCATGGTGGGAGTTGCCAAATCTACAGTTGAGCAAGTCCACAAGAAGGAAATTTACGAGCAGATAAACTCCCTCTAAACGAGTCGATACATCGCGGACAAGCTGTTCCAGGGAAGTCCATGCCGGAGCCAGGGTCTAAATCAAAATCTGGACTGTTTACCCAGGGCGACACGACGATCTGACGCGGTCCACGGCGCAATAATTCAGTTGTTCGCCGGTAGAGAGTGCTTGTAGTTGTAGCGGACACGGGTAACCTGGAGGTTACAAGCAGTTTGCGGCGGGGCGTTAAAAAGAGCACTTAGCGCTCGCCGGGTGCCGTGGGCGTCGCTTGTAGGACAAGGGCTGTGCGTGTGCGTGTGTGTGTGTCGGTCGCGACAGATGGCAGACATAACACCGCCTTGCCTGCCCAGCTCTTTGCGTCACCTGACCTCTCTCACAGGCGTCAGGTTGGGTTACCTGCTTTACCCATGGACTACTGTATTCGGAGGTCAAAAAAATTCTCCATGGATGAGCTGTTTGGACAGCATAGAGAACCATGCCGACACGATCAAACCTTAGGCTCCAAAACATTTTCTTTGTTTACATTTGTTGTTTTTAGACCTACATTGGTATAAACTCGACCTTTATGGAACTTTCTTTGGAAGATTTTAAAAAATTTGTTCCTTTTTGGATTTTTAATTTTTTATGGGAAGGTATTTTACAATGTTCTTATTTAAATTACTACATTGACAAGTGAAAAAATTATAATTTTTTTACGAAGCGCCGTTTTAGGCCTACTTGATTAGTCAACATTTTTTTCTACCTTCCTAAATACTTAAGATGTACAAACCTTAGGAAACCGACTAGAGAGAAACTTGATATGAAATTAAATCAGAATATTATATTATGTTCAGGGTATTATAAATTCAGTAATTGTGTGCCATGTCTACAAGGACATAGCCGGTGAGGGTCCGGACCCCCTCCCCAGATTTTGAACTACAATTTTCTTTTTTTATAAAATTATTACTTAAATAATTCAGTATTACTGCCATGCACTGCTGGGAGATCGTTTTTAACAAAGAAACGGGTCAAGAATTTTTAAAGAAACAAAATAGTGCCTTACTCACTGTCCACTACGGGAAAATATCAGTTGTCTAGACTCCACATTTTTTTCCTGACTACATTGTTGCATGCCCCATTCATGCGTTGTATTATCTTTGCAACACAATCAGCTTTGATGATGTCTTTACTGAATTTATTCAGTCTTTTTAGAATTATCGATTACTATAATTAGCACTTAAAGAAGTATTTTCAAAATGTTGCCACTATTATTGTGGAAACAACAAATTTTATTAGTCTTAGTCAAATTGTATAACTGTGACAGTCAATATAACGCATACTATTGCCAGCTCGTAGATAATTTCGAGCGTAAAATAATATTTGACTCGCGCGTACCAATTAAGAACAAACGATTTGATAAAGCGATGCTTAGTTAGTTTACTCGATCGGTGTAGTAAACTTAGCGATAATCAAATCAATGGTAAGCGAATTATGGCAATTATTGAACTTGAATTGGTAAACAAACTAGCGGACTACAGAGCTGAATAGTCTACTTTTCATTGTAAATTAATGAGACTGGTCCATGTTGGGTTTCATTGATTGGGCATATTTAGTTTGTTTGTGCCTTTAATTATTTACTTGTTCGGTTTTCGTAAGTGTCGGGTTTGAACCGTTCTACCTGTTAAAGAGCCGTTTTAGTAGCTTTTAACCAACAGGTTCTTTTTTAAATCGGGCATTGTCTGTCTGTCTGTCCGTCCGTGTGATATAGCCTATCTTGATGCGAATGTCCTAGAACTTAAATATAGGTTCGTATGAGTTCCAAGGCTTCCAAGAACTTTATTGGTTTCGTACTGTAAAAGATCAATGGGCAGCAAAGGTAGTATTGTAAATTTTTTAAACATTTCCTCTTTCTTCTCAATATTTATTTTAATATGTCACCCTTATGATCCTGTTACTAAATCTTTTACAAATCTCGTGAAGTTTCTCAGAAGTCGTTCACTTTGTGCAATGCCGTTTTGAACATGCTATAAAGCACAAACAAGGTCATTTTAGGTTAGGTTACTGTGGTGAGTTCGCCTATTGACGGTTCATTACCATCACCATTTCCGTTGGTAAAAACGCCGAGGCGTGGTAAGTGGTAACGCACCGTACCACACACGAACACGGTTGGTAACGCGGTGCGCTAATTATGTGCGGCCGCTGCCCTTACTTTCACAGATTATACCCGGCGATATGCGCGCGCTCGACTGCGGTGTTGCCAATTCGTGCCGACGATATACGCGATTAGACTTGTTAATTTATACTGTTATAGGCAGGCTTACATACGAGTCACTGTTTAATTGTATATTCGTGCTTGTAAGGCTTTGACGGCGCTGTTAGTTTTTCCAGTCATTATTATTTCATCGTAAATATTGACTAACAGGCTACCGATTTTACAGTAGCTACCGCCGAAGTCGGATGTACTACTGTGATTATTTCTCTTTAAAATCCTGCATCCCAAGAAAATTATGTTTACTGATTACAAAACTTTCCTTAATTAGCATACTGGGAAGAGCATTTTTCATAGGTGGGCTAGTGGTAATATTCCGAACAATATTATGATAAATAATATTTAATGTAATACTCTAAATGTGTGGTTATTGCTTCAGCCCCTCAACCACTTCCAGGCGCAAGTCAAATAGCCTACTACTTTCTACGTGATTTAGACACATAGGCTACACTTTATCTGGAGTAAGATGGCAGGGTGGTGGTTTGCTGAATGAAATATCTATTCTATACTAGATGTTTTGACCCACCGAGAATTAAATAATAACTGTGGTGCATCCTCTATAGATAAGACGGCTCAAAATAGACAACATTTGTTCCAGAAGTGAGACGTTTTTAAATTCAAAGAAAGTCGTGGTATCAAGGTCAAACACAGATTAACGAGAAGGTCATATCTACAAACTCGCCACTGACAAAGAGTCTTTAAAGGGTGGAAGGAAACTTTAAAGAGGATTTTCTCGCTTTGTAATTTTGAACTTTCACATTGTGGGTCGACTTTTAACAGTAAAGTTGTGCATTATCGTGTGGGCGCTATGTTAATAGGGACACTACGCTGCACTACGCCACCCAGATCGCTACAATAACAATGTTCTATGATACACGAATCGTGTAGGTGACACGAAGACAGGAACCGGCTATTATCACGGACCCACCTAACGACCTGGTTGTGGTGGCCGGGTAAAGTAAACACACGCACGCGCACACACACACGGACACCGCCGCCGTCGAGCCGCCAACCACAACGTAACCAACCACCGGAAACATTTCAACACTTCCTCTTTAGCTACAGCAGCGTTCCACGTGGCCGCGCCCGCAACTGCTTCCCATCGCTGCTGCTGCTCTTCGCTCCTCGCCCACCGTGACCCTCTCCTCGCCTTAGCGGGATGCTCACCCGCTCTGCCACATTAACTTTCCCATTTCCCGCGGTGTTTCAGCCGCACCGCACCGCGCTGCTAATCAAATTTATTTTCGGAGTGTGAAACGACAGCCTAATGAGTGGCTCAGTGGCGGGGTTAGAAAGCGATATTTAAATTAATTACACCCGGGCGTGCTTGATTATAACGTTCATTCCGGGGAGAAGAGAGTTGTGCGATTTTCACAAATTTAACGTGTTTTGACTGAGGGGTTACGATGGTATTAGCATGTTTGCATAGTCAGAGGCTTCTAGGAAGGTGTGAAAACGTACCGTGTACCATTAGCGGTCCACTGGAGGCAGCAGTGTACCATAATACTCCGCATGGGCGGTATCTGTGGTGAAATTTGAGGCAATAAAGAGAAATCCTATACTGTAAATCGTTCATAATGTAAATAACTGTAAATGATGGAGTATATGGCGACAATGCACAACTTTGCTGTTACATGTCGAACCACAATGTGAAAGTTCAAAATGACAAAGCGAGAAGATCCTCTAGAACTTTTTACCCTTTAAAGACTGGTACTTTCTGATTAAACGGAGGCCACCTATCAAAGCACGCTGCTGCTGTTGTGGTTAGGCGATTTAGGTTTCTACCTAACCTAACCGTTAGTATTCATAGTGCAACTGCCCACCCAAAGTTGCTAAATCCCATTTGTTATCAGCGGCCTCCGTTTAATCAGAAAATACCAAGACCTTTTGTCGTTGCATTGTAGAAGGTTGACGATTTTGTAGACCTTGTTTGACCTTGATGCCACTACATCCAAAAAGGGACGTATTTCTTGAAGGTTCCATATTCAATTTTTCAAAAAGACTCATCTTAGAAATTATCAATGAAACTGACGTGTATTATTCGCTATCGCTTATTGAGAACGGCGGTGTCCCATTCACTTTGTAAGGCCAGTGTCGAATAATAATTAATACTCCACAGCTAAAAGAGCAACAAGAGCTAATACGGCTAAGTGGTTAACATCGAGGAAGCCGAGGCGTAGTAGGGCTGTTGTCGGTGGCGGACAGGCCATAATTAGTCGTCAGCTGGGAGTGTTTACAACGGCAGGCCCAACTCGCGCCGTGCAGCCCCACGCTACCTCTCGCGATACCGGATAGTTTTTGTCACCCCCTGGAGCGGGCCAGTAAAAACCCAGACAGGCCTCTGCGGTATTGTCGGTTCATCTGTGAACTGTGTTCCCGTTCACAATTGATGAAAAACTTGTAAATCGACCATCCGATATTTTTCAGATTTTTTTTATTCGGTTAACCTGTCATACTGAATAGATACATTTGCTAGCGCGCCTAACTTTGGGTTTGAGAAACTGCTTATTTGAGTTGAAACAGCAAACAATACTATTTGGATTTTGTCTTATTCCCGTACATTACCACCTTTCGGTTTCGTTTTCTCGCATTTCCAAACATTATGAGGTTAGCGGAAAAATCTTATTTGGGACAAACCATACGTCTCATTGGTGTTAACAATTACGGTGGGGCAATAGTACTAGGTCTGGCTGTCGGATCGCACTGTGAAGAGAGTTCCAGTGAGACGATCCTGCCCTGAGTTCGAGCACAGCTCTTTTTTCTTTTCTTTTTTTTTCTTTTTTTTTGGAAAGTTGACTTGGTAAATTAAGATTGAATTCGTATTTAATTAACACGATTAACATCGTATCTAGATCAATAAATCGTATTCGTGATTTCGTGAATTGTTAAATTATGCAAAAGTTTATTACAAATTTTATCATATTTTGGCTGCAGAAAAGAGCATTAAAAAATCTATTTAATCGTCAAATTTTTGAAATAACATATTGCACTGCGGAACCAAATGTAAGCCTATATTCATGCACGAGTAAACTAATCAATGTAGTGACCTGAATGGTTTAAAAACCTCGGTGTTGTATGGAGAAATGTAGAGCGGGGAGGGCTTGTTTATCTCCATCCACCCTCCATCCCACGTCTAGCTGTGTAATATGAATTCAAATTCACAAACGTGTTGTTCTCAAGGCGCCCCTCTCACTCTAAGTTCCTCCCCTCACCCATCCCCCAAGCTTTGTCTCGGGTGAAGTCAGCCGGGTAAACCTAAACTACTTGCCAGGGACAGATGCTCCCTTTTTTCACCCCGTGGCCCGGAACTAATGCCCGTCGCCGGCACCGTGGGTGGGAGGGGCGTGGGGGGCAAAAACGCAGCCCGTTTCCATTCTAAAGCCCTCGTGTTATACTGCGAGGCTGCGCTACTGCGTTGCTAGTTAAAACAAATTGTGCTAAAAACAAAAAAATATCTATCAAAAATGTTAACCTTAAAGATATTAGATATGCTTCGGAAGTAAAGTATGTTAAATACAATTAAATATAATAGGCAACTATACAAATAAATTTAAAATTCCATTACGGAATGGCAAACTAGGAAATTTTTTACAATATTTTACGTCCAAATTTATATGGGCTGACTTGGTGTTTAAAATTTCCCGAAAAACTAATTTAAAAGATAAGCCATGATCTCTTTAGGCACTCTTTGGATGATAAGCACGACCAGGATTGCTAATGATAGTGGACACCAAGATCTGGAGTTTATTTTTTACGATGGAAGGATTGTGAAGGAAACAAGACTTTTCCGGACATTTGCCATCGTTCAGTGGAACAAAAATCTGTAACACTACGTTTCGAGATCTACACTCTCATCTCTTCTTCAGGTGAATAACTAACCTAACACATAATTAAGAACTATGCTAAAATAAAACAAATCATACCAGAGCGTTCTGGTTTATTTTATCCTAGTTTGTAGTTATGTGTTAGGTTAGTTTTTCACCTGATTGCAGATATCGAAACGTAGTGTTACTGATTTTTTGTTTCACTGAATGATGGCAAATGTCCGGAAAAATCCTGTTTCCTTCACAAGGTTTGGAGTCTCACAAGTAAGCTACAATGTGCCACCGGTGTGTGTTTGTGTGTGTGTGTGTTTCTCCACCCTTCGTTGTGGGGACAACTCCACAATTCCCCGACGCTTGTACTGACTTTTCCACAGTGTCACACCCTTTGACATATCGCACCCCTTCAGTCGGGAATCTGTCTCACCCCAACCCCAGTTCGTAATTGTCGAGTGTCATGCATGCTTCTCACGTTTGTCTTTTTGTTTTAAAACACCGCAGTGGTCTGGCTTCATAATTAGATTTCATCATGTGGAAACCTAGAAGTCCTGGGGTTATTTATTAGGAAGTGCATGTTCCAATTGAAACTTTTTTAGTTTTGTAAGAAAAAAAGTTATGTTAAAAGTTCATATAATGTAAAAAAACGTGGTATATAATATATAAAAGAAAAACGATATTTATCGTTAATAAAACACATTGAAATGTTATAAAATAAATTAATGAATATTGTATACCATTTTATAGCTATATTAGGATATGAATTAATCGTAGTAATTTTCACAGAATCATAATTATTAGTATTTTGAAGTCTAGTAATTTGAATTAGCCAGTAAAAAATAAAACAAAATAATCGTTGCTCCGAGGAATTATCTCAATTTTCTGGACAGTAAAAAATTCCATCTCAACATTCCGATCCAAAACTTGATGAAGTCAACTCTCCAAAGTTATGCTGAGAAAGAATCCGTCGATGGGACGGATGCAATTAAAAGTGTCGGGCGCCAATACTTCGTAAGCTCGATGACGATTGGTCCGGTTCGGTCTTTAATTAAATAAATGAACCAATTAAACCGCTCGTTCCGTTTTCAGATTGATTCTTTTGAACCCCGACACCAATTATTGTAGATGGCGTTCAATCACCAGTAAATATTAACTGTTGGGCCTTTTATTGAGTTTTAAATTAGGAGCTCGACGGTTTTATTTGATTGCGGAATTATGAGTTATTATTTGTCGGAATTGCGTAACGTCCGTTAGCAAAGTATTAATTTATTATTGATACATATTAATAAACTAGTTTGTTGCATTTGTAATACTTTACAACACGCCAAGCAAATGATTAATACTCCTATAAATAAAGTCAATAAAATATAACTATACAATTTAAATATAAATGAATCTCGCCAAGAGTAAACAAACATTTCCCAACAATGATATAAGTTGAGATCTGTAAAGACAAGTAACATATGAATTACAGGTTCCAAGCGAAAACGTTTAACCGCAATTTATACACTTCCTCGTTATGTTAACTAGACGTACTGAAATAACCAAGCAATTAGTGTAAAGTTGCAGGTGAAAGCGGTGTTATAACGATTGCGAAATTCTAATAATAGGTAAACCACTGTACAAGTGGGCAAGGTGGGGTCGGAAGAAAGGGACCGGGACAATTAAATTCCATCCTTTATCCGAGAGGCACAAACAGAGACCTGCTGTATTGTTTGCTTGTTTATACCGCCTCCCCCCACTCCCTCATCTCCTTAGAAAACTGGATCCTTAACTCATAAAGGAGAGGCTCTTTGAGGCCGGGCTTACCAAATTAAAAACGGGACGGGGCAAGCATGAACTTCCTTCAATCAAAGCCCCCTCGAGAGCCCTCCTAATCAGATGGATCTGGGAGTGAAGGGAGGAAGGAGGGGAGGAGCGGGGAAAGAGGGGAGATCGCTATCACAAGAAACCACATGCTGAGGCGAACAAAACGCGCTCCAACGGTGAAACTCGAGAGGGGGAGGGGAGTCGAGGGGTGGAATTTTAACACGGCCGTGTCTGTCAGCCGTATTCAATTTGTTATCTGGGACGAGCGCGGGATTATAGCCTAGTTAGGCCCCTATCCAATCCCTCGAGGGTTAAATCATAATCCGCAGCAAGACTGGAGTTTTCGTTCCCCACGCGGACAATTGTGTCATCTCATTCTGTGATTAATCATGGGTTCGTGGGTCAACTACCCCTTCGTGTTTTCAGTAGCATCATTAGAGCTCCATTTGTTTATCATGAGGTCGGTAGTTTATTTTTATTAAAAATTAATTCCTCATTTCCCTACTGTTGAAATAGTGCTGGTATTTTTTTAAGCGAATTGGGTGTACATGATGCTAACTTGGGCTGTACCACAATACATAACAGATTGATGAAGTCCGTAAATGATGAAAAGGCAATGAAACGCTTGTCGAGGAGACGGATCTCAACAATAGCGCGTTCCCGGCTGAGCGGAAGCGGAATCAAACGTACCGCGGGGTAAAGAAGTAGGCCAATTTAAAATGCAGTTAGGTGGCTAGCTGGCGAGGACGAGTCTCCGAAATTGGAGAGTCACTTCATTCGAGCACAGCAGAACAGCGCAACACAACGGTAATGGGGGGCACGGAAAGAGCAATCTACTACGGGTCCGGGTCGTGCGTGCGGCAGAGTTGAGGTTAGGTTTGGTGGCGACTGTGGCGCGGTGCGGCGGCACAGACCACAACTCGTGCTCGGCCACTCCCGTCGAGAAATCAGCTGGTACCACTGCCACTGCCATCTGCATTCCGGCGGTAATAAGTTACCGCTACTCGACACTACACGTCAGCTGATTGCTTTTCTTCCCTTTGAGGTTATGATCGTTCCTTTTGCGCAGAAGAAAAAAACACGAGATACCGCAATAACGTTATCTTGTCGTCGTCGTTAATAATCTAATCGCATTGAAGGTTTATCATGTTAACAAAGCGAATGAGACATGTATGCATCACCATTAATATTATTTTTTGAGGTTAGTTGGAAAGACATCACCAGTTCTTAAAAACTGTTTTTATTTATTATATTTCAAAGTTAGTTCTATCAATGTTCGTTTATTACGGGATTGATTAGTCTATTCGTGTTTGATAGGCCCATACGAGCCTCGGTTTTACCCAAATTAGGGCGTCTTTATCGTTAAAACAATCGAGTGTTTCTTTATGATGTACAAAAGGAGATTTGTAAGTATTGACTTGGAAGTACCTCTTAGTAATGTATTGGATAATTATTATACTCGTACTTTGACTTGTGCACAATTGAATGTTTGTCACTAATGAAGCACTGCATTAATAGAGCATAACATCTGTAGTAAGCTATTTATACTTTCTACTAAACGATTCTTGGCAGTCAGACACCTCTCTTGTTTATCTTAGAGTCTACCAACTAGTAGTGACTCACAAAACATCTGGTCGTTTTATGTTATAAAGGTTCTTTTAGAATTGATGAAATTCGTACTACCAGTTGATTATCGAATCCAAGGGTAGAATTTCACCATGGATTGTATCCAGTATAAAGAATGAAAACGTACTATCTAGTGAGTAAAATTAAGTGGAACCAAGTGAGTCAGCTGTTATGGTGTAAATAAACTGACAATGCTGTGAACAATTAGAACTGTTCTTTTTTTAATGCAGTAACAAATTCAACACGTTGATGCAGTTTAAAATGTGTCGACATTTTTAATTAGTCACGCAGTTCATTGTGTAAATTTATATTTCGTGGAAGAATTCTCAATTGTAAGAAGGCGTTAAATATCGAGGATGAAATTTTGAAAATGTAGTTCTAGTAGGCGACTATGTTTTACATTATAAAAATCAATAATGGTCTTGAAACAATGGGAAATCGGTAACAGGGGAAGGAGTGTATATTTTTACTTCCCAACAATAACGTAACTGCTCGCAAAAATAAAGATTTAACTCGATTTTATTAAAATTACAGTAACTTATAACCCTTTGGTTTCCGGCGGCGGTTTAACTTCACAGATAGTCCCCGCAACAAACATTAAACCGTCGCCTGCCCTCAAGAGTTTCCTAAAGGAACATCACTAAGTGAAATAAGCTGTAGAAATCACTCAAGTTCACCGTTTCACTGTTCACTTACACCGTGTAAAACATAATCGTTAAGTTACTGGTGGGTGGGAGGGAGGACTTGGTTATTTTCCGCTTCTGGCGAAGAAAGTTTAAATCCGTGCACAATATTACCGAGCTTGTTTCAAATATTTTTTCGATCAACCACGTTCTTTGTGAAATAACAATGCTGCGTTGGCTACCATTGGGCGTTTGTGTCAGTTATAGTTCAGTACAAAAAGTGATACATATACCGTAGCCTCAGGGAGTATGCGTCTTAATTCAAGGTAAAAAAAAGTATTAAACCATGGCCTGTTAGACTAAGTTACGTGTGCCATTTTATATCCAGTGTTTTATAAAGTAAATTGTTAGATTTTATTACCTGGATAATAATTATATGTGCTATTTCACGTGATTTTAAAGAATAATTAGTATATCAATGAAAAATAAGAATTTAATTGTCTGTAATTCCAGTTGAAGACAAACTGATTCTTGGAAATGTCTGATAGTATATTTATCAGAAGTATATTGTTGGGGATCGTTATCGTTTATTGTAACAAACTAATGAGGCTAATATCTCGGCGAGGAATACAGTCACCGTATTGAAAGACAGAACTACTGGTAAATCTTCCAATTAAGGCTCGAGTAGGGATTACGTAAATTGTAAGTGATTATGGCTACTGGTGTCCAGTCCAGCACCCACTTTAATTTTGTTGTCGTTGTCTGTTTCCATTTTTGGAACTGTGAAAAATAAAAACGACCGCGTAACACGATTACCACGACAAGAATATGCTAAAATAATGATATACTGAGTGTTTCTTTGTTTGAAATTTGTTTTTGATGGTGTATAGATTGTGAGGGAAACAGATTTTTCCGCACATGTGGCATTGTTTAGTGACACACACAATATCAGTAATGAGATCTTAATCTCTTCCTCGGGTAGATAACTAACACGTAACTACAATCTAGTTGAAAATAAACAAATACGAGTGTTGTGACACGCATAAATCGGGAATCACAACAACCACGTTGTGTGTCAACTTAATGCACAGTAACTCTAAAACATGCACTTAATAAAATCAAAACACTGAACTACAGAATAAAGACTAAAGTAGGTCTGCACTTACCGACCAACCACATAGAACTGGCCAGAGACCAGTTTTAAATAACGATCTTCACGGCAGGAACAAGATGTTTAGTTTAAACCAACCTCTTATTGTAAATATTACATTTTCCTTAGAAGTAATTAAGCTAATCACAACTAAAGTCTCAAGTAACCGAATTCCGGTTAACCGAATTAATTTAATTAAAGTATTGAATTTTTAAATTTTTCTTTTATAAATAAAACAAACTGCTGCATGATAAAACTAACATCGATTGACAAGGTTCGCAAGCGTACTCACGTTTTCGCTATACATTTAGTTTATTATTGGGTGTTAACCGAGTTCTTGTTTAACTGAATTAACTCTGTTTCATCAACTTCGGTTGATGGAGCTTGGCTGTATTAGTCACGTGTTTCGAGAAAATTGTTGCCGAAGTCTCGATTAAAAGTGGGCGCTGAATATTGTCGAATATGTTAAATTCAAAGGGCGCTTAAAAAGACGCTTACCAAAGAGCCAAAAGGTTCCAGAAGTTTAGGAAAGAAATTAATTGTGTTACGCAAACTTTATTCAGCCGAGTTAAATCGCTTTTTATCCTCTTAAAATTTGCTAACTTCATTACGAAGCGTTAATCACCATCGGGCGCGGAACTTTCCATTTACCGCGCAGAGATAGTGCCGCGGTTATTTAGTCGGACTTGTTTAATGTAGAACGGCGCGGCGTTCCTAATACAGTAGAATTTGAAACTTGGCATGATGTCTATGCAAACTTGGATTTCGTTCTTTGGTCTGTAATCGTATCTCTGGGTCTGGGAAACTTCAGAGAGAGATAACCGTGTTTGCCAACACGTTTTTATCCGTATCTCACGAGTGCTTGTGGGAAATTTCACGTTGATCGAGGACACTGATCTACAGCTCAAGTGGTTCAGGTAAACGTCAAAGAAAACACGGTTTTGCTCTTGTAGCGGGAGGCGTCGTCCCTTGTCATCGCAGGTTAATGGAAGATGCTAACAGAAGTGGTAAAGTGCCCAATCTTGACGGGCACCGAAGCGTTCAGAGTCTTCGAGTGCTCTCTAAGATTAATCCTCGAGTTTAATTCGCACTCGATACAGTCGGTTATCATTTGTAAACAACGCAACTCTGTAGACATCGCTCGCCTACAATTTGTTTCAAATTGGGTTCTCATTTGGGTGGCTTCAAACAGTCTACTCAGGGGCGTAGCAAAGAGGGGGGCGGCAGGGGCGGGCCGCACCGGGTGTCACCTTTTTTGGGTTGACACCCACCCGGTGTCTTAACTTTAAGAACAATTTTAAACAAAATCGCTGCACAAACACTTATTTTTCGGGGATTTCTCCACTAGAACTAGCTCAGCTCTATGTATAATTCGGGGATTCCCGCAAAAGAGCCTGACGCTGTCGTGGGGGATTCCCCGTCCCATACTCGCGATCTTTGACTTTTCAGTTGCAACATTTCTCATTTGTTTCGTGAAGTATGTTGTGTTTGGTTGGCGATATTATAAATAATATTAAAAATGATAAATTATCCATGCTCTTTATCATATAAAATGTATTGCTTTTTTACTTTCGATGAGGTGACACCACCAACTTCCGCACCGGGTGCCACCCAAGGTAGCTACGCCACTGAGTCAACTGCAAGGAAGAGATGCAGATTTTGAATGTTTTAGCTCTTGGAAATTATGTAAAAAGAAAATGGTTCTTAATAGTCTGCGAAAGCCGACTGCAAAATCGAACGAATTAGGGAGTAACGGAAAGAACTGAATCATCGGCTCACGACTCACCGAAGAGCCTTCCATCTTCCGAGCATCACATGAGCACAGAGGACCGTATGTTGACAAGGACAGGACGTGGAGGGGCGGCGCTCAACTGATCAAATATTGGCCGAACTGTGCAAACACACTAACAGACAAACAACACACAGACAGACATTCACACCGGGCACTAAGATAGTGGAAATAGTTCAGAGATTATTTATAACCAACGGGTTTTCTACTTGTTAGGTATCTAAGTGAACTAGTCAAGAATATCGTTCTTCCGTCTGATTAAAAAGAACCACCGATCTTTTCCTCTCCCTCCAATAAAATAAATAGTAGCCTACTGAGTAAATTGGAGAAAAGTGTCTTCCATTCGCTTTGAAACTTCACAAGATGTTTTTTCTCATAATCAACATCATTCTTTTTACACTAGCCTGAAACAGTTCATTGCCTTGAAACAGAACCACCATTAATTTTTATTTTTTATCGACTATCATGTTAGGCATAAAATTCCCCAAAAGGGACAGTTCTAGCGGTTTTCGTTCTCTGCAATCCTTACAGGACAAGTCTCTATGGAAATATCCTAAGCAGTCAATACTTTCAGGTCGGTACGTAATATTGATATTGAGCGAATAAAAGAATGCGTGAAAGGAGGGAAATTTCGTCAATTCGTCATTATTCGTTAAAATTGTGTCTCGCGTCGGTCAGTAATGGTCGATAAGTTAGTAAGAAAATAGTTTGAGACCGGTTCACCTAGGTTGTGTCTCGTTCGCTTTTTATTTCGTCGTAATTTTAATACTTCGTTATGTAATGACAACAAATGATAATACGAGTATTATAGCCTTGAGTTTTAGTATAAAAAAAGTTATTGGTCGGGTTTATGGGCGTATTCCACTTCCAGTTAATAATAACACAGTCTTCATTAACCAAACTTGAATACTTATTGCACACTTATGTGAATAATTGTATATTTACTGCAAAAGTCACCATTGAATACATAAACACTGAACATATACTTAATTGATATGTGGGATTTAAACATAAAGATATGATTTAATATCAACATGCGGAAAATAGTCTCAAAGTGTTTTTATCCCAAGAAACAGGCGTACATACTTATGCATTCGTCAGAAATTGTTGATGAATTATTTTGGAAAAAAAGTTTTAGAAAAATTCTACATCTAGCAAATCACTCAAAATTGAGGTTTTGTGAATAATTTTTATACGTTAGAGGTAAAAGCCTGTAAAAAGGTTATAATGAACACATGCCGTGTAGGCAACACACCTGTTTCTGGGTATTAAATATTTTAATAAGAAATATTTAAATTTTTTTCTAGATACCGAGCTAGAATTAAAATACGTCCATAAACCCAATTACTCAATACTAAGATTTGACCTTTCAGGACGCTGGTATTTATAACAGAATTTAGTAACCGTATCCAAATATTTTGATACGAATCCAACAATTGTTAACCCTTTTAGAATTTGCTTTTTATTTCGTCGTAATTTTAATACTACGTTATGTAATGACAAAAAGTGATAATATGAGTATTATAGCGTATTATAGCTAGTGCGAATCTGGTACCTTATCTTAAGTTAGTATTTCCTGAGAGATTTTAAATTTTTGATGCAATAACTTAGATAACTTATAAACTGACGATCAATTTTTTATCTTTAGTGGTGTCGATTGATTAAATTTAAGATCGTGATTGAAGTGCGGCCATTCACCTTGGAAGGGAGGAGTAGCTCTGCTCACAAGGAGGTCTAGAATAGCCAACAGAGAGCTTGTTTGCCATGTGAGGAAGCTAATGGTCCAGCGAAGAGCCATCAGTCACTAGCCGGCCATTGTTTGGCGATACGCTTGTGTCAAGCCTAACACTGTTTGCAGACTGTTGAAGCTAGCTGGTACACAACGTCGCCTACTCCCATCCGGTCATCTGGTTTTCGGTGGCGTTTTTTCTTAAATCAGTAGTTGTTTGGAATTTCGAGGACTTGGAGATTCGTCCAATAGACATTTTCAGGGTATCTCGTCTTATGTCTCATTCCTCATGCTTCTTGAAATCCCAAGATTGAAATTCTAAATCGTGATTTTTGTTGCGCTTCACCATAAAAATTCTCTTGGTGCAAAGAGTTTTGGGATAAAAGGTCAAAGAACGGTCCGTCCGCCTGATCGACAACTCTTTCATCATTTTTGGTAGGTGCTTCGGTGGATTTTAATCCAAAGATTTACAAATTGCTCGTAATGTTGTACCAAAAATATTCAAAAATCGTCTCAATGATCATCCGAAGAGGCATTCCTGATTACGAACCCTAACGCGTTTTTGAGGCGTAGATTATTCTCCGATACTGGTTCCTCACTCTGTAACCTGAACTTTCAAGATGACCCAATTTGCTTATCAGGGACCAAAAAAAGAGAAGAAAATCCAGGGTGAAGAAACAATCTCAAATCAAATCAGTTTTATTGCGATGACAATAGTACATTGTATTGCAAACGGATGGATTTTTATCTAAAATTTCTTCTATTCATATTACAAAATTCTCATTCACACATACAATTTTACAACTATGCACCTTTCATTCTTCGCCACATAAAACCTACTTTAAACAGCAGAATCAGTCGTGTAATTGGGCGGTCGCCCAGTTAAATGCTAAAATCTGTGCGTGCGTGAGATTTTTTCTCAACTCCACCTCCCTTATCCGTGTGCTCGGATAAGTGCCAGAACCGTGTCAACAAGCGGCAATTTCCACCGTGGCTCCACCTGTGTTAACCCAGACAACATGTTAATATCAGCCTAATATCCATAATGCATATTGATAAGCCTGTGAACATGATTAGTTAGGCAAAATGATCCATTCATTGTGTGAAGCAGCCGTGAGGCCGCCGCCTGATCGCTATCATTAGCCGTATATTGCTATATTGACAGTAAGTAACTAGTAACTAGGTCATATAGTGCAATATTCACGGTTGAGGTGTTCCGCATGCACTCTGCTCTAATGGGTAAATCTGCAAGTGTACATGTGTGCAATCTTTTTTAATGGTTGCAATTTTCATTACTGAAGCAACATTGACGTGTAATATGGTTGATTTGTGATAAACATTGGTGTATTTGAAGATGTGTTATCCGTTTATAATTTTTAAAGTAACATGAAACCATGGTGCGTGGAAACAAAGCTGAGCTTTTTTCAGTGGAAATTCTTTTGTTAAAGTCAGTTTGCACTTTCGCAAGTATTCCCGGTAAAACAACAAACTAGGCCAGTGACTTCATCGTAGGCAAATTTGCCGTTCGTGTTTGGAGACCTTGGTGTGTAACAGTTTTTACAACCGTTGTAACACGGCAAACAGTTAAATACGAGGGTACGCTGCAGCGAGATAACAGTGCCACATACTACACGCCTCCAAGCTGTTTGTTCACAGACAGTGGGTTTTCCGATCGCCAAAAGTAAAAATGATCGGTGTTGTTCTGTAGCCCTCTAGACGATTTTCAAAAAGACCCTTGTCAAAAAGTCAATTTCAAAGTTACAAATCTTGAAATATTTTTTTCCCCGGCGCGAAGTCGGGCAACTGACTTTGATGAACGAAAATATTGGTCACTTGTGTATTTAGAGGTTTAGAGGATGTTTCGTTCTGTGTGCATTGACAGTTTTAGATCTCTATTTCCAATCCATTTATACACGTTTCAAACATTGTTCTTAGCCATCATGTTGGTCTAACATTTTAAATACATAGCCACAGCATATTATAGATCAGAGAAACACTTTCGTAAACCAAAAACTCGTAATGAAGAGTGATTATTGTCTGAGGTAGTTCTCGGGTAGGATCGTAACGATTTAAATAGTGATCTTCTAATAGAAATTGTATATATTAATAAAACCAGATTAAAGCAATCAAAATTTCTCCCGCAATAAAATAGGCTACCAATGGTATTAATTGTTATCATAATTTGTAAACATTTCCTATGTGTTTTTGTATTGTTCATAAACGATGGTTGATTCACGTCGCTTACGATAATGAATCGCATAATATATGTCGTATGTATCCAGTGTATTATTGTGTTTTCCCTTGGATAAAATAGCTGGATATAGTACCTCATCATTTCGGTCCTTGGTGATGTTTCTGGATTCATTCAATACGGAGATTTTGGAGGCGCGGGTGGATCTCGAATAACTTTTCCAAAAAGCACTCTAGACCTCTAGCTTTTTTTTTTAAAGTAAAACAACAAATTTTCCGAAATTGCGGAGTTTAATAGCAAGCAAGATCAATTATAATCCGGGAAATCTAGCTTTAAGGCAAGGAGAATCTCTTTATATTTTGCTTCAGGAGTTAAGTGCTTTTTTATCCTTCTGGGTTCCTAGAATTTTGAAGAGTTTGTGGGTCTGAAATAACTGGAGGCACTCAAGACAATCATATGACCTAACTGATTTTTCCAAAACTGGCGATCAACAACGGAATTATAATTTTCATGAAATCACTCAGGAATTTTGAGGTTGATCTGCTCTTTGGGTTTTAAAATCCTCGTAATCCAGAAGACCATAATTATCGTGTTCAGTTGGTGCACACAAGCCGATTAATTTCAGTTGGTCAACCCGAAAATACGTTTAGTCACTCACCAATTGGCCTGTACTAATGCTGACAGAAGGGAAACTGATGTAGGCCTGGTGTAGTTTAGTAGAGCGCTGATCGATTAAAGAGTTGAACAGCTGTGTCGGGTGCTACAATGGCAATCAGTGGCGGTGATAAGGGGTATCACGAGCTGTTACACACTCGACCGTCCCGGTATCAGAACGATAGTGGAGCATCAATACCGCCACTATAAAGCCCTAATCAACACTCCACTAGCCGGTTGCGCCAGACACCATCAAATATCGCTGTTTGACCGACCATCACTCCACTAATGGCAGGTAGCAGTACTGTTGAGTGTGGACTTTGTGCCCAAGTCGGTCAGACCTATTTTATGGATTTATTCGCAATGATTACTGTGCTGTAGTTAGAACTGAGTGTATCAAACCTCAGGTGATCATGTTTTCATGATTTATTTCCAGATTTCGTATTGAAGGAATCATTTCTGTAAGGTCTGCTATACGTTTTTCACTGTGAAATAAAGATGTCTTATTTTACCAGACGAAGTAAGGCCTAAGAAGCCCTTTCTAACACTTAACCTGAGGACCAACTGCTTAAAGGTGACTTCAGAACCACCACCTAAGGGCAGGCGGACTGCTTGCAAAGACAGGATCAATCAACTGTCACCTATCCAAGCAGCAGCCACGCTCGACGTTGCTTGACCTGGTTATCTTGTGATAACCGTTGTGCCCGCTATACTACGCCATTGGCTGGCGCCGGCTATTTTATTATACTGCGTATAATAAACATCCCCCTCCCCCCATGATAATGATGAGAGTGGAATGGTCGAAATTTCCAGCAGTTGAATTTGGGTAAGCAAATTGATAAGCCGCGATCATTACATTGTGCTCTGCACCTTCTATCAGTGTTGTTGTGTATGACAACACTATTGACAGCTGTGGAACAATCACACATTGCACTGCACTCATGCCCCAGATTATCCCACAAGTTCTAACCTACACTGAGCCACTAATGACAGGTGTCCCACTGTTCAATTAAGATCAGCTAATAGGCGGCTATCTCCATTCTCCCGTCCATAATGGGTCTTAGAGCTTGTAGTGGCCAATGTACCAATGGGACGTACGTCTTACCTTTGACCTGCCTCCATGCATTGAGCCGTCTATTCGTAAACTGTTGTCCTCTGCGATAATGCGTATTTGAAGTGATTCTCCAGTATTTCCTGAGAAAATATGATAAATACGCTCTTAACAAATTATTTTTCACTGGAGGCGGAATTTAGACTAGTCGGGAGTAAGATATAGGGTTATTTGCGGAGAGTTTTTTACTCTTCGAGACTATTAGTGCAAGATCTTTCGTTTCCCGTTTCATCCGTGATTATCCATGATTACCGTCCGTGAACCATTCAAACTCGAGCGCGGGTACATAGCAAGCTGTATTGACTCGTATTTGCGCGCGCATGCGGCGCGGGCGCGCCATCTTGGTATCCTAGCAATCAGTGATCTGATTCAGTGGGAGTTTGTGCAGGTTATGTCGTTGTTTGCAGTTATGTAGACCGTTGTTTAAACGTACACACTGATGTTTTGTCTTTCCCAACATGTGGCAATTTGTCTATTCTTTCGTGCTGTACCTTGTGTCGTGTCGTGCTTTAAAGTTATCACTGTGTCGTAGTGTGGTAAGAGACAGCTCATGGTGTTGTTGCAGTGTTGTCACCCCATCTTCATCGCGTATTCGTGAACACTCAGTACGTAAAGAGGTGTGAATATCCTGTGACTTAATTTAAAACTCGTATTGTGTTTAGAGCCATTTTTGGCTTTTCAACAATGGCCGGTAGTAGTACTGACGTAGAAAATACATTCAGCGACAGTGACATTGACGATGAGGACAGCGATACCGTAGAAGTGAAAATGAAGGAGAATCGAGTGATAGTGACTACGATGAGTGCACTCCGACTTGGTCCGCGACAAGCCAGGATTTAAATACATTTTTGTTTAGTAAACAACGAAGAATGTTAATATTCTGTCCGGGGGAGCACCAACCGGTCGATTGGTTTAAGTTGCTGCTGGATGACGTATTTCTGGGAAGTATTGTGACAGAAACCAACAAGTACGCGGAGGCGCTTCAGCGTGCCCCTTCTACGCAATTCATAGGCCACCGCTGGAGGGAGGCGACACTCGATGAACTCAAAATGTTTATCGGTCTATTGTTGCACACCGGCTCCATCAGGCTCGAACGTTTGCACGATTATTGGAAGACCCACAGGTCCGTCAGTACTTGGGCCGTCACAGGTTTCTGGCGATCCTGAGGTGCCTCCGATTCCACGGGGATGATGACTCGGTGGAAGACATAAACCCAAGGATGGCCAGCTCCGTCGTGGATCATTTCAACAAGAAAATGGACAGTATTTACTACCCTTCTCGTGAATTGGTACTGGATGAGCCTATCGTGTTGTGGCAGGGGCGTGTGCTATCTGTCCAGTGTGTAAGAGACAGACACCTCAAGTACGGCACTAAACTGTTCACTCTGACAGAGCCCAGTGGTATGATTCTGAAGTGTGTGACACATTCAGGCTCGCTTGGTGATCGCCAGGGGAAAGGTCACTGTAATAAAATAGTCATGGATCTCATGCAGGCAAAACTGAATGCGGGGCATGCACTCTTCATGGACGAATACTACACGAGGGTATCTCTGGCTCTGGGTAATACTTGGCATACTCTTGGCCAACAAAACGCGTTGTACCGGAATGCTCCGCGCTGACCGGAAACATCTCCCTGAGGAACTGAAGGCGGGTACACTGAAGAAGGGCGAAACGTTGAGCCTCTGCGCCAATGGTGTAATGGTCGCCAAGTGGAGAAAAAGAGTGTCTTTATGTACTTATCGACGCAGTTTAAAAATAATATTGTGATCGCCCGGAACTCTCTGGGAGAGCGCATAGATGAACCTGTCCCGCTGACGCGCTACTACACGGAAATGAAAGTACTTGACCGTGTGGATGAGATCTTATCCTACTACCCCTGTGACACGAGGAAGTTGAAGTGGCATAAGATAATATTCATCCATGTGTTGCAAATGGTGGTGGTAAACTCGCTGAAGCTCCACAACTTCAGAAATCCCAACGCTACAATGTCGCTATGTGACTTCCGCACGAGCATTATCGAATCCCTGCTCCCGGAACCGCATCTCATGCTTCCTCAACGCCCCATGAAGGAAACTTTACACGTGATTTCGAGAATCGATGAGGGAACAAGTGTAAGCGGTTAAAGCGGAGGCGATGTCGGGTTTGCTTCATCGATGGAGTTGTGTCGCTCACGCCGTACTTCTGCGCGCAATGCCCGGGAGAGCCGGGGTTGTGCCCAAAGATGTGTTTCAACAGGTATCACGGAGATCCCTAAGATCATTCACTATAAATAGTGTGAAATAAATGTTTGGTGTTTAACTACACGTCTTTAAATTTGGTTACGAACACTGGGATTGAAACAGTATGGTACAACGTATAATGTAAACAATTTTCCGACCTGGATGAATGTTCACTGTAATTATTGGTAAGTGAATGCCACAATACTCAACAATAAAAATACGAGTTTGCATGATGTACGATTGCCGAGGTTACGATATCTCGTCCATAGAATTCGACATCTTACCTGTTCGGTTAATGATATTGTTTTAGAAGTTAAATTTGATTAATGCTTTAAGGAATTAGAATTGTAGCTGTAACCCTTTTAACAGTTAAAGATTATATTACGATTTTAAATTCAGTTTATTTCCAAAGCAATGTTCTAACTCTTACTTGTGATATCAAAAGTGGTTTTATCAGTCATTAATTATAAAACTTTATATTTGTTATGTTTTATAACTGTTAATTATTCGGTTGGTAAAATATAAACTATATAATGCGGTAACATAATAAGACAGGTATGCAATTAACTAAGTACATCTATTAAACTCTAATTGGCTGTCATTGATGATCGATGGGAATGTCCTTCTCCGATTATGGTTTTGATTAATCGCTTTGACTATTAATAATTTTTGTTCTTAAAATTAATACTATTGTGCAACTTTTACTTCAAATTCTATTGCTTCGTAAGTCAAAAATACGAATTTTTGTAAGTAAAAAAATAAAGAATTTTTCATTTCATTTCATTTCATTCATTTAATTTCATTTCAAAAATGGGTGGCAACACGTGTGTCCTTCTAACAAAATAAATGCGCGTGTGTGATAGCGTTTTGTCTCTGAGGTGCTAAATTTATTTCATTGTCATACGCTTATCATGGATCTGCTGCAACACTGCATGCTTTACAACGTTATCAATTCAAAGGTAGTGCCAATGGCTGAGCGGTCTGACTTTGAATCTGAGTCAGAGATAGCGCAGGTTCAAATCCTGTCTGTGACCATAACCCTTTGTTATCATTACTTCTAACCTTTTACTGCACTGACCTCTCCTTTATTCTGTTCGATAAGATCCTCGCACAAGCCAGTGATCCATGGGGATGGCCTTAATAGGGAATCGGCCTCTCAGCTAGAAAAGGGCTACTAAAATAATTTAAGAAAACTAATCTTAATTAATATAATCTTCGCTCTATATTTTACACCGTAACTGAATGCCCATAATGAAAACGGTAGTCACATTGGTAATTATCGGACAATTAACTGAAAAAATTGAGAAAGATTAAACTCTCTTTAATTCAAAGCAATCACTATTAATAGAATGATGATTTTCCTATTGAATTCGATTAAGCAAGACACTAGCAGTAAACTGTAATCAAGTAGTTCTCCATATTAGCTTCATTGACGGAAATCAAGCTATAATAGCCGATATAAAATTATGAAGGAAAAGATCCATCTATTGTTAAACGATACAAGGAAAAGGTTGAATCGATAATAACGATTGTGGACTCAAGGCTCTGTCGATAACATAATAGGTTAATTAATTGTTTGGTTCGATTGCGCTGACGTAGGGAAAAGTAAAGACCTCGGATATTTGGAGGAGGTCAGCGCTAAAGAGGCACTAGACTCTACAAATTAACGCCAGAGAAAACCTGCGAGGGCGGTGGAACTCAAGAGGCGGAGGATAATTAAGAGTCTCCGCGGTTTTGAGTCTCGGAGGAATGCCGGGTAATGAGAGAGGGAACGAGTGGACCAGCTCGTCTCAGGGAACGGCGGCACTTTGGTGTCGTCGCAGAGAGTCTTTGTGGCTCTCCTAACTAAAATCTGCCACTTTTAACACGTAATACTCCAGTCTGAGGGAGCGCGATGTTTAACGCTGAATATACTCTGTGTCAACATCTCTCTCGTTGTATTGACCTTGATACTGAAGTATTATTTGAAATTGTGCTGAGTAGTAAGGTGTGAGTTCAAAATCTGCTCAGATTGTATCTTCAGATATGTGTTAAATTTAGCATTTCGTTGAAAAAATGAATATTTTTTGCAAATAAAAAACTGAAAACTGGAAATACCTCTCAGTTATGCGTACTATTTAGGTTATTTTCTGGAGTCAAGAATTAAATTATTTGAACCTACGATACTATGTGCTAGTAACGTAAAAGTGTGTTAGGTAAAACAAGTTGTAAGTGACAGTAAACTCTATGACTCCTCTAAATCATATAAAACTTCCTTTTTTTTAATAAAATAACATTTTAGAATACCACGTAAGTGTATTAGGTAAAAGTAATAGTAAAAGCTATGACTTCTCTCTAAATCATAAAGAACTTAATTTTTTATTCATTTAAAGATCGGTTTTGAACATCATATAGTCTCAATAGAAAGTTTTGTGTAAGGAATCATTAAGCTGGTAGTAATTAAATATACTGGAATTTTTAATGTTTATTGAAAATTGATATCATACACTACAATTGTCAGTCACATAAGACTAACGTTGTTAAAAGTTAAAAGTCATTATCTCACATGTAAAGATGATTTGTAAAAACGAAACTTTTAAAGGGATATGTGCTCACTGTTGTTCCGCAAATAGTTAACAGTAATATTTTTTTACTATTGTTATTTTCAAAATACAAATTATTGTAAACTCAATATTGAGGTTTTAACCACACCTATAAGGGCTTAAACGTCCAAAAACACATAAGGGGTTTTCAGGTGAATTAAAAAATTTTCAAGGCACCCCAAAGTCATTTATGGTATAGGCCTAAGTGATATTGGTTAATTCATGTTGGAGTATTTCATAACATAACACTGAGAGTACTTACCCACATTGTGAATAATTACTATCATAATCATGCTTCCATGAACAATTTTAGAAGAAGATGATAATGTTCAAAATTTAATGGAAGTATTTAGAAATCGTGTGTAAATGGGTAAAGCCATAGTATAAATGTAGATGTCCTTAATGTTTACCCCTCTAGCGCTTTCAAGTCGACCGTTCTCCGATACGAATTTAATTAAAACACTTTCGCCGCCTCTCCAGATCACGACTTTATCGGTCGATTGAAAGATAATACGAGGAATCATTAAAACCAGTTGTACGACTACGAGTACAGAAGTGCCATTAACTCCACAACCTGTCAAGTCATCAGGCCGGCAGGTTTACTCCCGGTCAATTAGCAGCTTCTCGTCACAGGTTTGTAGCCTGTTTCAAATATGGTAATCACTGGTGCCTCTAGTGTTAGCGAAATCGCTTCAAAAGTTCCGTCAGTGGTTGTTTGCAGTGGGCGTTGCATAATATTCCGATCCTCTTTCGCTATAATAAACATTCATGATTACTGCTGTAGTTAATTGCGTGAGCGGGAGACGTAAGAGCATTAAACTTACTTACGTTCAGTCCAGGTATTGGCAGGCATCCGTTGTCATCCATAGCGGTGACTGTTAGAAATCCGCTGCCATCCATAGCGTTGGCTGTTATGACTGAGATTGAATCCACGTTCAGTCCAGGTATTATCAATAATCCTTTGGCATCCATAACGTTGGCTGTTATGACTGAGATTGAGTCCACGTTCAGTCCAGGTATTATCAATAATCCTTTGACATCCATAGCGTTGGCTGTTATGACTGAGACTGAAATGCACGTTCAGTCCAGGTATTATCAGTAATCCTTTGTCATCCATAGCGTTGGCTGTTATGACTGAGTCTGAAATGCACGTTCAGTCCAGGTATTGGCAGGCATCCGTTGTCATCCATAGCGGTGACTGTTAAGAAATCCGCTGTCATCCATAGCGTTGGCTGTTATGACTGAGACTGAAATGCACGTTCAGTCCAGGTATTATCAGTAATCCTTTGTCATCCATAGCGTTGGCTGTTATGACTGAGACTGAAATGCACGTTCAGTCCAGGTATTGGCAGGCATCCGTTGTCATCCATAGCGGTGACTGTTAAGAAATCCGCTGTCATCCATAGCGTTGGCTGTTATGACTGAGATTGAATCCACGTTCAGTCCAGGTATTATCAATAATCCTTTGGCATCCATAACGTTGGCTGTTATGACTGAGATTGAGTCCACGTTCAGTCCAGGTATTATCAATAATCCTTTGACATCCATAGCGTTGGCTGTTATGACTGAGACTGAAATGCACGTTCAGTCCAGGTATTATCAGTAATCCTTTGTCATCCATAGCGTTGGCTGTTATGACTGAGATTGAATGCACGTTCAGTCCAGGTATTATCAGTAATCCGTTGTCATCCATAACGTTGGCTGTTATGACTGAGATTGAGTGCACGTTCAGTCCAGGTATTATCAGTAATCCTTTGTCATCCATAGCGTTGGCTGTTATGACTGAGTCTGAAATGCACGTTCAGTCCAGGTATTATCAGTAATCCGTTGTCATCCATATTGTTGGCTGTTATGGCTGAGTTGAAGGTGGAATGTGTGTACAGAGACTGTATTAAATTATCTTATGACTTCAGTAGTACTATATAATGTTCGTATTTTCGTTCGTCATACTAGTAACTTTGTCCTTTCTAAAACGATCTGTCCCATGTATTCTGTAAACATTCAAGTCACCCAATATTGTTCAAGAAAGACAACAATTAGTGTGCGATGATAATTCTTCCTGTACTTTGAAACCGTTGTCTGGAGATGCCCTTAAAGCCAGATATTCAACTTTCCTAGATGTGTATGATCACATACAAATCAGGAATTCAATTGGATTGAAGGAAACTAGGTGTATGATTGTTGTGTAATACCGATATCGTAGATGTCGGTAACCGATAGGTAGAAGGAACGAGAAGTGCTTAGCATTTCTTTGACCTCTCTCAAAGGCTTTTAACTGTGTTTACCATGAAGCACCGCTGCACCATTTAAAGACATTGATGTTATGTTGCACAAGTGAGGTTTTAACGAATTTGAGTGATGAAGAACAGTTTGTATATATCGTGAAACCCTATCAGATTAAGTTAAATGCGCTGTGTATCAGGGACCGATTCTCGGGCATGCGTTTTTTGTTATGTGCAATCTTCATTATTGCGGTGTTAAACCGTAATTAATTGTCTGAATTTCCATTAAACAACGCAAATAAATTAAATTAATCGTTTAGTAATGAAATCCTGGTTTAGAATACTAGCTCCACCTACTTAAATTCAAATATCAACCATTTTTCTTAAATAGACTTTTACAAAATTTTAAATCCTTCTTGATTGGCGTAGAAGTGGGTAATTTACTCCTAGAGGAGACTTTAAGCCGAAACCCTTGTTCCCGCCTCCACTCCCGGCACAATTAGGAGTCACATAGACAGACAACTCATAGAGGAACAATATTCTGTTAATGCAGGTAAGTATTGATCATGGGCTGATTAGGTTAGATATGTGTGCGATATTGCATGTATGTCTAAATAAATTAAATAATTATTAGATTTGGATTTATACTCTTAAGACGTTGTAATGCAATGTACAACAACTGTACACATGGAATACAAACATACTTTTACGCTTTATTGCTAAAATATCAGATGAATAATATTCCAATGAAAGCATCAACATTATCAACTAAATTATCCAAACTTGACCCAGATTGTTGACATTTTGTGGCCAGACAAACATGAAGTAAGGCTACACAAAAGGGTATCAATTGGAAGTAAATGGAGCGAGTTTTCCAGAAGTCGAGTTGGTTATACCCAGACTGATGTATTAATGGAGCAATTTGTTCTCCGCGGAATGCGCTAAATGGTCTGAGAGCTCGGTTTATTCTCCTTTGTGCTGTAGTTGAGCGTGACTGATTAATCTCGTGACGTCTGCCAGCTGCCAACAAGCGACAAGTGAACACTGAACACTGAACACTGGCCACTGCAGGCGGCTTGTTCAGTCCAAACCTTTCATCTGGGAGTTTAGGAATGGTTGCGGCAAGGCACGCTGTCCATTGTCACAGATTGTCTGACGCCGCGCTGCTGCCACTTATTGCGTGTCCATATCAGATCCAACTCAACACGTTATATACAGTCAACATGATAGAGCATGAGATAATCAAGCACCCGTCTATTATCACTGATCGTTTGCCGCTGCTCCTTATCCATATCAATGCTTTGTGCACATAGGATATGAATAGAGCGTGAGATCAAGCAGCCATCCATTGTCGCAGATTGTTTGCCGCTGCTCCTTATCCATATCAGATCTCAACTCAACACGTTATACAGCGACAACGTGATAGAGCATGAGATCAAGCAGCCATCCATTGTCGCAGATTGTTTGCCGCTGCTCCTCCTTATCCATATCAGATCGCATTCAATGCGTTGTACATAGGGTGTGAATAGAGCATGAGATCAAGCAGCCATCCATTGTCACAGATTGTTTGCCGCTGCTCCTCCTTATCCATATCAGATCGCATTCAATGCGTTGTACATAGGGTGTGAATAGAGCATGAGATCAAGCAGCCATCCATTGTCACAGATTGTTTGCCGCTGCTCCTCCTTATCCATATCAGATCGCATTCAATGCGTTGTACATAGGGTGTGAATAGAGCACGAGATCAAGCAGCTATCCATTGTCATGATACCTGCCGTTGCCACTAATACTTATCAGATCGCAACAACTATACGCGGTCTGATACACAGTTACTCACAGACAGCGTGAGTAGAGGATGAGGTAATCAAGCAGCGGTTCATTGGTATAATTAACCACGCGTATATTCTCTACAATCGGATTCACAAATTTGAAACCTGTTCGCTAATAGTTTGAGTTTCCATTAAACAACGCAATCAATGCGTTACAAACCTCCGGGCCGGGCCGGGCATTACGGTGACAACGGATTCGATTGGTGTGCCAAATAATTACTTGCGGACCCGTATTAGGCAAGCTGACTAGTTTTGTCCCAATTCCGAAATAAACTTGTCGCGGTCAATTGGTTTACCGCTAATAAACAAACTAGTAATTGAGTTCCAGTGCGATGTTTTTGGTCCGCGGAAATGCCCGAAGATTGGATACAGCGTTTAACGAGTTCACCATAATTATGTTTGCTTTTAACGGCGTGTTCAGCAATCTAAACGTGCGCCATTAGCCGCGACAAGGAGCTGTCGTAAAGCGAACCGTCAAGCCGAACTGGTTTGCTTTGCCGACCCTTCAGTGTGCTTGAACCGAGCAAAGAAGATGACCGGTCACCAAAATGTTGACTAAAGTCGCTCCTGGGTATGAAATATTTACATTCATACTAATGTCGTTATGTTTTGTCTGTATACCTTCGTGTACTACATGCGCCAGACACCTGGCTACTCGGTTTGTCACAATGTGAAATTTACTTACAGTTTAAATCGTGTTATACAATACGAAGCCTTTTGCGTTTAATGTTCACAGATTATGAGACACAGCAAAACTTTAAAGTACTTTGTTTGATGTTTGGACACTTATACTTGGGTGATACTTTTCTTACAATGATCAAGTAGAAAACATCAGTCATTTCTTACTTTCTGGTGATCGAGGAACTGGTCATGGCCCACTTTGTAAGCCCTGGTGATGTCCAGCTCTTGCATTGACATGCTGGCGATGGTCCACTTTGTATCGTTGTGCTGGTTATGGCCCACTTTAGATCATCGGACTGCTGATGACCAGCTCCTGCATTGATGGTCCACTTTGTATCGTCGAACTGGTTATGACCAGCTCTTGGATTGACGTGCTGGTGATGGCCCACTTTGTATCGTTGGGCTGGTTGATGGCCCACTTTGTATCCTCGGGCTAGTAATGGCCAGCTCGTGCATTGATGTGCCACCGTATAGCAAGTTTGTCGACTAAACGCTCTTAGTGATTATCGCCGTTCAGACAGTCTTCAATGAAATCTGATCATTGTGTTTTAGTTGAGCAGTTCACCTTTAATTGGATCGCATCGTTGTCCAGTGTTACGATGCCATTGAGATTATATTTATTAATTAATCTAGTCAATCGTGGAATAATATCGACTCTAAAACATTATATCCGCCAATAAAAAAATTATTTACTTTACAGTGTAATCGGAGATTTGTGTTACTTAAGTGATTGAAAACATTCAAAATAAGTAGGCGGCTAAAAGTTTAATTCAACTTACAAGTGCCACAAATTTTTATTGCCTGCTAATTGCAGTAATGTTACTAATTATATTTTATAACCATCGCACGAAACAATGTATTCATTCTACGAGTAAAGATTAATATGACAATAAACTCTTTGGTTCTATCGGTAGAGAACAATTAATGAACCGCTATTGTCGAACGATGTAAACGCAAAACTAAACACAATGGAGGTAATATGACACAAAGTAGCAGTAACCGTATTTACTGGTATTCGGCCCCATGAAGGACCATAACTCTGGACTATTAATTTAACCCGCGGGTACAACGGCCATTGTACTCTTTGAAATCCGCACATACGGAACGATGTCGCTTGAAGGGAAACGCGGGTATTTTTGTTCTGTGCTTTTATCTGTTATATTGAAATCGTTTAGTGCTGTAAAACTAATTGCATGTTAAAACACCATTAAATTCGAACCCGTTGAACAGGATCTACAGATAGAATATTGTTTGATATTCCTATTTACAGATTTTCTGGAATTAACACGTGTGTTATAATGTACTACAGTACTCTACAAAGTCTGTTCATATAATGAATAGGCTAAATTGTGAACACCTACGGTAAATTATATAATGAGCTTGTAAATTTGAAATCAGGTCAGTATTATTAGTTTTTCTATATATTTCTTAGATTATTTATTCATTGTAAATTTTCTTTAAATTTTGTTATATGTCATTTTCATGCCATTCCGTCCATTGGGTTCCAGGTAAACCAGCGCTAAAATTATTTTTTAGTTCCTCAACATATTAAAAATTCCTTGTCAATTCTTGTTATTTGCTCAAAACAATACTTTAATTTTTAGAAGGATATTTTTGTACTCCAATGGCTTTTTAATTGAGTACATTTTACGTTTAAAATGCAAATTGTCAAAACGGATTTACAAATTTGTATTGATCTACACGGGAATTGAACTCGTGACCTCTTGGTTAGAGAGCCGCAGCTTAACCCCTACGCTAAGGTGAAGGTTAATCCTAATCCGTACTGAAACGTTTAGGGTTCCATTATAAAGGCCCTAAGCAAGATACACAAATTTGTGATCGAGTTGCACATAACGGATTACATAGACTGTTAACAAGATAAAGTGTAATGGGATTGGATGCTGTCCACGCCCAGGGTTGATCGTGGAGGAAGCTACCCAAGTACTGAGTGGAGGAAGCCGTACCGCAGCACGGTGTGGTCAATTGGGCGTGCCCAATGGACGTGCCCTGAGTCCACTTCTCTTCCTCATCCGAACATCTAGCTTCTGGTACCGTTTGGCTGAACTCACTAGGGTGCTCATAATCGTATTGTGAATACGATACATATGTATGTACAGACGACGTGACGATCGGTCAGTGGCAGTGTTGTTGTTCTGCTGAATACGATAATTTTAATCCATAAAGATGTCGAACGGTTTCCTGCCTGCTTTGAAATTCATAGACTCAGGAGCGTTACTGTAATTGGTTTTTTATTCACCCTAAATCGAGACACGACTGTTTATCTTAAGGGATAAGGAACAACCTTAAGCAGCACTCTTGTTAAGAGCCGGCCGTATTAACATGACCTTGAGTTTTTCCCCCCGTAAGAACCTCGTGTCGTTTTACACCATTTTTTTGTGATCTTAGCGTAATGGGATACACCATTCAAATTCCTTTGTAGTGTATATTATTTTGAATATTTTTAAACAATGTACTAGAGCAAAATTTCGGACTTTTCTATGAGTAACCCATAAAAATATTGAAAATACTAAAAAGCGTTTAGATGTGTATTAATAAAACCTTTAAAATGACACATCCCATAATTCTATTGACTAAAAATAACAGTGTATACCTGTATGGGGTTTAACGTTGTTCTAATCGGGAATACCCAAGGTCAATTTACTTCAAGCGGCTCTTATCAGTCAATGAATTGACTAGTAGTTTTGTGACTCAAATGTACTTGAATAGTTTGACAATACGCTGTTATTGAAAGTGGTTTTCGGAAATGTTACAGGCTATTTCTTCAATTCCAGACGTGTTTGCTAAGTTTGTGCCTTCAGACGACATTTGATGATTATACTAACTTTTTTAACGTGCATTCAACGTGCTGTTTCTCCGTGTATTTTGTTAGCTTAGGCTAATTGTTCTTGTGCAATTTTATATCGAGGTGAGAGATATATGCAATGCTCATACTTTTTCACTAATAACTTCAAATCGACAGAGATGATAATTTTTTAAATTAAAAAATTAATGGAACAATTAAGATTTATAGAAGCGCCAGCCTTTTTGAGGTACAACATGTATCGCACTAAATTGCGTCACCACTTACGGCACCACCCCACCCCCTCCCTTGCTCAATATATCGAGTTATAGTACCAAAGGTAAGGCATATGTCCCATCGGTACATTGGCCACTACAAGCTCTAAGCCCCATTATGGCTGGGACAATGGAGATAGCCGCCTATTACCTGATCTTAATTGAACAGCGGCACACCTGTCATTAGTGGCTCGGAGGTAGAACACCGTCCTGGCGCTCTACACCGAGGAGCTGACGGTGTAAAGATGGATACTGCACACGTTTAAGGTTTATATAAGCTGTACAGGAATTAATCAAGATTTGTTTCTATTTAATTTGTGAACGCAATAAATACTTTTGCTACTTTTATTTTCATCCTTTGTTTGTAAACTCTCGTGGACAAATTTCAAGACTCAGTTCTTTCCTGCAACTATATTCGATTATTTGATTATTTCACTCCAAACATCGACCACTTAAGCGGAAGAAATCACTCTAAACGGCCACCTTTTAAACGGATTACTTGTCACTCCAAACATCAACTACGTAGCTTCTTGACGTAGGACTTTTAACCATCAACCATTTAACCGGATGACATCTCATTCCAGATATCTATAACCTAACCGGATGACTTCTCTTCAGAACCATACCGCCTAACCGGAGGACATTTCATTTCAAATATCTACGACCTAACCTAACCGGATGACTTCTCTTCAGAACGTTATCACATAACTGACGAATATATCATTCAAAATTTCTACGACCTAACAGGATGACTTTTAGTCAGATTGTGACTACCTAAACGGATGGCTTTTCATCAAAGACTGTGACTACTTAACCGGATGTTTTTCCTTCAGAACGATATCACTAACCGAATGATATATCATTCCTAACATCTACGACCTAACCGAATGACTTCATCAGACCGTGACTACGTCACCGGGTGACATTTCTTCTGAAGGCGACTACCTCACCGGATTACTTTTCATCAAAGACTGCGACTACCTGACCGGATGATTTTGCACCGTTCCACAACCACCCGAACGGACGACATCTCATCCCAAACATAAATGACCGGATGACATGTCATCTCAAAGATTGATCGTAAGATATATCGCTTTAGACATCAATCACACGACCGAATAGCTTATTAGTCTAAACATCGATAGACCAACCATCGGATGGCATACCAGTCCGAACATTGACCACCAACCACATGGCATATCAGTCCAAATATTGAAGACTTAAAGTTATTCCAAGGTCAGAAAACTGAAAAAATTGATGAGCGTGGCGAAAAGAGATGGCTGAGAGCTGTTTACAGAAGCTTTATAGTGGCGGTGCTTATGTTCTACTATCGTACCGATATCGGGTCGATCGAGTGTTAAAACAGCTCGTGATAGCCCTTATCACCGCCTCTGATTGGCATTGAAGCGCCCGACTTTATTCGCACTTCGTGTTAATTGTTCTGTAACAATGATATGTGGTCTGTTACTAATTGTCTCTGTTTATTGAGGATTCTTTTCAAAATCCAAAGGTGATATAGCACTTCGTAAGCCATATTATGTTTGGAAATTTTAAAATCTTTTTTGGGCAACATCATCTTATTTTTAAGTTGAGTTCACCCTCAAAAATTATTCGCCGAGGCAAGGTGAATTAGGAAATGCTTCTTTTACACTTTCAAGATGATTGATCGTCTACTATAGACCGGAGGCAACCCCTTTTCAGCAGCACTAAAAATTATGATAAAATTGACCACAATACATACGTATATATTTGAAATTTTGTTTAGTTCGTATTTATAAATTATATTTGACAATTTAAATCCAAATCTAAATTACGGTTATTTATGGATGTGGAGTATAAAATAGTTAATAAACTAATAAAATTAAAATAGTGATAATAATTGTAATTAATAAATACTATTATTGTTAATGTAAATATAATTTAATTATTAGTTTTAACACATATGTGTGGAAAAGTCATAATTGCTTACTTTACACGCAATTAAATACATTTCGAAGTAAACATTAATTCAATGAATTCAAATACAAATTATATATATTGAATTGTTTTATATGTTGTATTGAAATGTAATTTTCATGACTGCCAACCTGTATATTAAGTTATATGTTGTAATTGCCTTCGGAATTTTCGTAAAAGCGTAAGGTTATAATGAAGATTTTATAAATATCATGGACATTATGGATGGCACCAATAATATTTGTGGAATATTGTGCGTCTAGCCACAAATCTGTGTCTGTTCTTACTCATTGTCTGTACTATGTCTTATTCTGCAATATCGTATCAAGGTGAGAGTGATGCAATGTTCACAACTTGCACTAAGACTTGAGGTTGATAAAGGGGTGCATATTTGAAATTAAACAGTAGTAAATAATTGAAACTTATATGATCCTCGGCCGTTTTTTGAGTTTAAAATTGTTTGGGGATATAAAAAAGTGTGGTCTAATTCTTTGGAAGGCAGTGTTGTCTTTTAGTACGAAAAATTAGTTTTAGGAAACTAATAAGAATAAATTCGTAGAATATAAATACGTACGTGTAAACGTAAGGTCGTGTTAGATTTGCCGAGACTAATTAAACATGTAAAATAACAAACACGGTTGGAATGTAAATTTCCTATCATCAGTTTTGCATTGTCTTTTAATTGTTCGTGTGGAACTTAAATTATAGTTATGTGTTTCCGTGGCGGCAACATTGTTCTGAGTGTAACGGATTAAACGGTAAAATTAGAGAACAATGGTTGGTACAACTGCGGGTGAAATTATGCATAATACAGCTAAGTGGCATCGCTCGTTCTTGTTTACCCGTAATTACCCGCTGATGTTTACGGTCCCGACACTGCCAAGATTAATTACCTGGTGGTAGGCTGCAGTCGGGTCAAGTTTAGAAAATAAACCACACTTAGCACAATTCACTTGTGAGACCGATGTGGTGACATGTCGGAACGTCACGTTTGCTATGGTTTAGTAAATCTTTAAAGATTACGTGCTTCTAGGTGTTCGGTGTCTTGACCAAAGTGAGTCACGAAATTTGGAATATAGGAGAGATCAGCGTGATGGGACAATTCTGGGCCGGTTACTGTGTTACATAAACATTGTATTTATCGTTTTGTTTGTCGAACCGAATGGATAACGCTGTTTTGAGGAACGAATCGTTTATGTATATTTCGTCTCGAGTGTTGTCCGCGGAGGAATACTTCGAATGGACCAATAATTTAAATGTTGCCCATCAACATCAAGTAATAAATATGTCGTCTTCAAATGTGGGTCTAACAAATATAAAATAACGATGATTCCTAGTAATTAAATTATAATTGTTTATTTTAAAACTGATTATACGTTTATTTATCAACTTCCATGTAGTAATATTTGTATGATTTTGAAATTCTAAGGATTTGTGTAATGAAATTGAACTTTTTGATTGGTTTTAGTTCCTCGTCTGATGCAATAGTAGAGTCAAATATGAGAGAGGGAGAGAGAGAGAGAGTGAGTGAGTGAGAGGCGGGGAAGGATGGAGGGAGGGAGGGAGTGGGAGAGGTCCTCCGACTATTATTTGTAACTTATTTTCTTTTTCTAGTAACTAGCTTTGTATCAGTGGAATTCCCATCGTACATTTGATAATTGTCATGTATACGTCCGAGAAAAAGGTTCGGATCACAATTCACTCCTGGGGCGAACCACGAAAGCCAAAAAAATGGAAGACGCAGAGGTAAGATAGAAGGCTCGTAAAGGTGATCATATTTTAGTGAAGACACTAAAACGACGGCATTAAAACCGTAATCGGCTAAGTGTGATATAAGTTGTGGATGAGATGGGGGGGGGGGGTAGTTGAGCAAACCTGTTCTGTTTTACAGCTCCAACTTGTCGTTGCTAATAGTTCACCGAGGTACTTCTGAACAGGTCTTTAAAGACCTACATAATACTGGCTCGCTATAATATTGCGAAGTGTAGGTCCGCTAACTTATGGTGTGATCGTTTGACGGTTTCACGTCCATGTAATATATGCCCGGCAGTGTCGTATACGAGTATCCGTTATCTAGTTACGGGCATTCTCAAAATTATATATAATTTCACGTTGAGTTCGCCCATTAAAGATTTAATCTACACGGAAAAGTAGATAACTATTATCGTCTGTAGGTCTTGTTTATATGCACGAGAATAGGCTACTTAAGACTCATTATACTACGGGATAATTGCAATGCATTATGTGCAATCAGGCGGCGCGTCGTACTACGGACAGAATCAGTTTATTTATCGGCTGTAAACTAATGATCATTAATAATTTCCATTAGGAATAGGAAGAAACAACTTGGGAGGATCAAAACTGTGGTAAATGTGTTTGGTTTTAACGCAATGTCATGCGATCTGATATGGACACACGTAACTGGCAGTGTCAGTCGGTGACAATGGACGGCTGCTTGATTATCTCATGTACTTGTGGTGTCTGTGTACATTATAACGTGTTCAGTTACGGTCTGATATGGACACCCAATTGACAGTGTCAGACAACCTGTGACAATGGACAGCTCCTCGATTATCTCATGTTGTACTTATGGTGTCTGTGTATAATGTGTTGAGTTGGATCTGATATGGGCACACAATAAGTGTCAGCAGCGTCAGACAATCTGTGACAATGGACAGCTCCTCGATTATCTCATGTACTTATGGTGTCTGTGTATAATGTGTTGAGTTGGATCTGATATGGGCACACGATAAGTGGCAGCAGTGTCAGACAATCTGTGACAATGGACAGCTCCTCGATTATCTCATGTTTTACTTATGGTGTTTGTGTATAATGTGTTGAGTTGGATCTGACATGGGCACACAATGTGTAAGTGGCAGCAGCGTCAGACAAACTATGACAATGGACAGCTCCTCGATTATCTCATGTTGTACTTATGGTGTCTGTGTATAATGTGTTGAGTTGGATCTGACATGGGCACACAATGTGTAAGTGGCAGCAGCGTCAGACAATCTGTGACAATGGACAGCTCCTCGATTATCTCATGTTGTACTTATGGTGTCTGTGTATAATGTGTTGAGTTGGATCTGATATGGGCACACGGTAAGTGGCAGCAGCGTCAGACAATCTGTGACAATCGACAGCGTGCCTTGCCGCAACCATTCCCAAACTCCCAGATGAAAGGTTTGGACTGAACAAGCCGCCTGCAGTTCCCAGTGTTCAGTGTTCACTTGTCGCTTGTTGGCAGCTGGCAGACGTCACAAGATTAATCAGTCACGCTCAACTACAGCACAAAGGAGAATAAACCGAGCTCTCAGACCATTTAGCGCATTCCGCGGAGAACTAATGGGCCCATTGAGACATACATCTGAGTTGATTTGGTGGCCAATATTACTTCTGGCCACTGCAGTCGTTTTACCTTCAATCAACTATTAGTTATCGTTATACCTTTTACATCGAAAAAATAAAAGGTGGCTACTCTCATTGGTATTGTGTTCGTTTGTTCCAACCATATTCTTGGTAAGAGAAAAGTCCACAAAGAAGTCATTACTATCCTCGATCAATCGCTTATGTGTCTCCTTCAAACATGGATGATTTGGTTATAGTAGTTGAAGGAATTTAAGAAAAATAGATCTAAGAGAATACGTCTTATTCTTCTATGGCGCGGCCTACTGCCATGCACTTAAACTTCAAGGGCCTTTTGTCCACCCTGGAATCACATCATGAGGCATACCAGTCTATGATTTCAGCAGTTCCACAAACCGCCAAAAACAAGCTATCAGGTCCTCCTGGGGAAGTCCAAACTACCAAATATGGCATACCGCTCCCTTGCTATTGTAGGACAATCAAAGAGCAAGTGTTCGGCAGTTTCATCCTGCTCATCACAAGAGAATGCGTCTATTATGATTGGTATAACTATGTTACAGATTCGCTTGTCGGCCTTGATATATCAGAGGTTTTATGTTTTTGTAGCAAATGACAAACAAAATATCCCCGGGAATATTTGTTTGCCACACGACATCGCGCGTAAATTGTGTAGAAGTTCACTAAATTTTCAACGGTGGAAGGCGAGAGAACTGGATGTATAGCCTCGACTACTTCACTCAGAAGACAGATCGCTTGACAACTCGCCTGCCTTACACATGTCCGACCTCGTGTCGCGCTCCGCAGAACTGCCAACAATTAAGCCGAACAAAGCAAGTTGAACACGGCCAAATATCCCTCTAATTGTTGGCGCCTGATGACAAATCAGCTGTTTTATGCGGGACCCAAGGCTGCCAACGTAACAAGTGCTGGCAACTGAACAGAAACAGAGTAAACACCACGCGGCGTACAAACACAACTCGACAACTGTATTTGTCCAATTTTCTTGCTCACTGTTTGTGATGGCTTTGACGATTCAGTGCATTTGATTTTAAAACGTGTAAAGAATTTCCTTAATTACAGTAGTACATTTTTTGCTGTGTATTCATTTTTTGCATTACTTCACTTGGCGTTAAGAAAAGGTACGAACTTACGTCTCCAATTTCAGATCCAATTGTAATCAACAAAAGATTTATGTTTATATTTTTGGGATTTGCTCGTTCCCTTTTTATTCTCATTCGTTCTCCCCGGACATTAGCAAGCAAAGTAAAAGAAAATTTCCAATCCGAGGTGGATAGTAGTGATCCCTGAGGTACTCCGGCCCGGGTAGAATTTGAACTCGCGCTATCCCTAACTTAGATCTAAAATCCGACACTTTGGATAATTTGGCCATCGGTTCTCTGTAATGACTTTCTGTCTCATATTTTTGTGTATGTGACGCTTTTGTTTTGCTACAGCAAATCTATTGTACCAGAAAGCTAGGGGGTTTTAGACTATTGAAAATTATGGTATCTCTAATAGAATCAGAATTGAAAAAATTGTGATAACTTGCGCAATGAAGTTGACGTGATGCAATTATGTTAGTCCTCGAGGGTCCCCGGAGATCAGATAACTAACCCGTGGGCCCTTGTGTTTCAACACGTGTAGAGATTATGTTTCGTGTTCTTGTTCGGCCGCGTTCCTGTTCCGGACGCACAATAAACATTCAAATTGATAGCGCCCGAATTGGGTCCACCAGTCATTTAAATACTGGTCCAGCCTCTTTAATTACTCGGTATAAACTCAGGCTACAAATGGAAACCGGTAAAAAGTTAACGAGCTCCCTACATCTTGATTAGTCCGCCTTTCGTCGACAACATTATGCTCCGTGTAAGTGCAGAAGCGGTGCGTGAAACCGGCCGATAATTGTTATGTTGGGTGGCCAAGTTTAATCAGCTGTTGTACACCATACGGCGATTGTTCATTGTTAAATGGAAATGTCGCCTATTAGTGACAATCCGGAGTCATAACTACAGATTGGCCTTTCGGTGAAACAAGAGTTTGAGCGCCGATGTAACTGGTATCATGCACTGCTCATTGTGGCTGCTATAATTACTGCTCGGATCTAGTTTGCCGCTGTGTGTTGCCGAGTTTGTCTTCAATGTGTCACTTTTAATTTAGGAATATGATGCATCACTTAATTTGCTTATCAACAAAGTTCACATAGACAAGCAGCTTGAAGTAGAAAATGTGCTTTTAGAAATAGTTGGAATGACATCTTTCTTTAGGAATAGTTAAGTCGCACCCGAGGTTTAACGCAACCTACTATATATTTATTTATGCTAAGGAGACTTAATACACGTCTTCGCATTCATTGATAAGTACAGCTTCATTATCGTAAACGGAGTGAAAGGTGAGCAAGTTTACGGCGTACCTCAAGGTTCGTGTCTCGGCCCTCGGTTGTTTCCCCATATGCCTTTCTCACCGCGGCCTGGGTATTCATGCCTCCATAAAACCCACAGGGAACATGAAAAGCCAATAAAAGTAAGAAGTGATGAGGTAAAACAGAAGGCACGTAAGGTTATCAGATTTTAGTGGAACCTATAAACAGCCGGCACTAAGCTCCTAATCGGCCGAGAGTTTCACTTCCTGAGCCACTTTACTGCCGCCGAGGGTTTATGACCCTCGCTTGTTCGGGCTAATGACAGAGGTACATTTGCGGCAGCTCGAAATGTCAGCTGGCTATTATAGACCACTACCCGAGCATTAAACCTTTGCTAATGACAAGGACCTTCCAACTAACACTAATACACTTCAATAGCATCAGACTACCAACTATAAACAGTTCCTTCCTAGTCACGGTTACAAGGAGAGTATGAAAAGCAAAATCATCCTTCAAATTAGTGATTACTGGGGAACTTTATTACCAGTTCGTACTCAATACCTTTTAAATATACTTAACAGTATTGAAACGTAAGAACTATACAAGAATAGTTATAAAAATATTACCTACCGATTTCTAAATACAAGCCTTAAGAAATATTAAAATGTCCATTTTAGTTCTTTTCTAAATTTAAAAATTGGGGGGCCAAGACAACTGATATTTTCCCGTATTGGACAGAAATTAAGGCCCCATTTTGTTCCTTAAAAGGTTCTTGACCCGTTTCTATGTTGAGAATGATCTTTCAGCAAGAATATCAGTAATACTGAATTATTTAAAAATAATAATACTATTTACTAAAATAGTAATTGAAACTATTTAAAGGTTGGGGGGAGGGTGTCCGGACCATGGCTATGTTCCTGATAATCTTATGCTGTACGGAATGTCTAACTTAGTACTGTATTAATATCCAATGAGTTAGTTGTACTGTAGCGCATTGTGATAAAACATTTTCCACAATATTAACAAAGCAATGGTGGAGGTGATATTTTCTCATTTGCCTACTTTATCGATGAAAATACACTGAACCTAATTTTGAAAAAATGTTTGAGAGCCACTAGCACTTCCCCAAATCAATCCTACACTCTGTTCTGACAGGGGATTACTGATCTCGAGACAATGGGTGAGACTGCAGTCAAAAACATTCCTCAAATACAAAATGCCCGGCTCTGGTCGGTTGTATTATAGTCCTCTGCCGCCAATTCTTATTCAATCACTATAATTATTATACAATTATCCCCCCGAACAGGTGCCGTGAGTCGCTCCAGCGCCGGCGGTGTCTCGGCCACGACGGCTCTTATAAGGGCCGAAGTGTGCAGAAGTGTCGATGACAATTTGCAGCGTCTCCACGCCGTGTGGTCGCGGATCCATTATTCAACACGGGGTCTGCCGCACCGGAATGCCCATTGTTTGTTAATGCGACCGACTAACAATTGCCCCTGTCATTACCTGCGCACTTTATGTAAGGAAACTGCTACAACTACATTCTCCGTCTGGTACCGGTCCGCGACCGCGTAATTGGCGCCATCTACAGCTGCGAGCCGCTCCCCCTTCTCTTGTTGCAGATTTGATCAACACCATTTATCAAGCGCGGTGCAACCAGCCGACGCTGAAGGCCTCGATTTCAAGAATCTTGCAAATGGTAGGGGGTTTACTTACAGAAATATATATGGTTTTCATTGAAACAAAAGAACTATGATTTTGAATCCTTCGATATCATTTTAAAGGATGAGAGCAATTTGGTAGACATTTTGATCAAATTCCAGACATGACATCATCAAACTGTGCGAATGTTGAGTTTAGCTCCAGTTCACCTTTCTCTTACGTACAGCAGTTGGAATTCGACGCTGTTGGAGACTTGACTCCTGAAATCAGGAGTCACGTTCGCCTGAAGGGATCCAAAAGTAGTCGGCAACTCCCACGGATTTCGGATGCTGCACGTAAGAGGAAGGTGAACTAGAGCTAAACTTGAACATTCACATTGAATTGGCCCTTCCCACCATAACTGCGTTATCATCAAACTATTGAATTGTCATAAGACATATTACCGGAAATTCTTTTTTTAAACAAACGTCCAATTTACAAAATACAGGGTCCTTGATATATTAAGTAAGAATGCGTGTCGTCTGTTTGTCCCTCTGTGAGATAACTCTTGGTCGTAGAGACTCAATGCTTGATACATAGGTTCATTTTGGTCAAGGAAGAACCCTAAAATATAAAAGAACAGACCGCCGATCTGTTTGTCGGTCTGTGCGATAATTCTGATAAAAAGGTCCTATAGACTTGAAACTTGGTGCAAAGGTTTCGTTCCCCTTGGTCTATGAAAGATTCCTATTGATTTTGGGGTCTGAAGGTCAAAGGGCAGTATAGTTTCAACTAAATTCGTAAAGAAATGCAGGGTACTTTGATACTCCGCCGTATCTTTTTATTAAACCATCGTATTATACTGACCTTCCCAAAATACTTTGTCACATGTGGTGTACATGTTCAGCCATTTAATTAATTAAATATTAATACATTTACTGAATTTAGCTCGTAATCATACATAAGCGCACTGAGCCCCAGAGAGTCGTGCAAGGAGACATTAGGGAGCTTGGCTTACTAACTTTACCCTGCTTGTATATTCTCCAGGTCGCCCTGTTCTTTCTACACAAATTTGGTTGCTACAGAGCAGGTATGTCCATCAGTACAGAAGAACAGGCAGGGACAACTTTCGAATAGATCAACACAGAAAGACAGATTGAACGCCTGACTCTTAGGACTTAATAGTAATTCAGAGGTCACCTAAAACAATAAAACGTTACCGATGTCAAAAGCGTTAACTCTGTTGAGTTCATGACGAGCTTCTGGGTTGACAGTTCTTGAAGAAAAAAACTAAGCAACATAAACACACACCCCCTCCCCTCAGATTTTGATGTAATAGAAGAATTATACGATTTATGTTGAAAAAACATAATTTAAATTATGTATTTCCTTAATTTACTCTATTGGTGCATGTAATGCGATTGTTAATTGTCTCCAATAGCGTATTAAAGATTATTATTATTACGGTAGAACAGCTGATCGAAAAGGAGCGAGTGACTTTCTTGAATGGAAACCGAACGGTAATGAAAGAAGCACAGTTGGCGGTGCCTCCGCCCACGGGATGTCTGGCGGAATGTTGATAGGTCCACTCAAGCACAACAGGCAGGATCAAACAAACGAGGCTGATTGTTTGGTGAGGTCTGTGTAATTGGTGGCATTAGACTGTGTGGGAGAGGGAAGTGGTCAATCAGTGTGCAGTAGCTACCGCCGTGCTGCGTCTTAGAGGGGCCCAACCGCACCGCAGCCTAACTTTGTTGCTTTGGAATTTGCTTAATTCCAGTCCACTGTTTCAATTCCCGCTTTGTGTTGTGTGCAGAGGAACGACTGTGTACACGGAATGAAAATCGTCTTTATTGATGACGGCAATTGTTCTCATAGAACAAATCCTTTTCAGAACTTTACTCATAATTGTGTAAACTGTTCTACTTGAGCTACTAATTACGTATACGATATTAACAATTCGTTAATAATATTAACAAACGAATATTACGTATTTTAAACTGAAATCGAATAGGAATCAATGGACAATACTTGATATTCTGTAATCTTTCAGTCTATATTTTCATTCACTATGCACTCTTCAAACATAATTTGACCTAAGTATACCTTAAGAAACCCAAAATCGCCCCTCTTCTCCAAGATTAAGAACATTAAGATGTCACCTCTAAAGCGATCGCGTACGCGTATTGTTCTGGAAATTTCGGTAACTGTTTGGTATCTGTTTTATTTTTCAGGTGTAAAATCCTAAAAAGATAAGAACAGAAGAAACGTTAACAAATAAGGTTGTTCAATTTACCGCACGCTTAACATTGTGTTAAGAGTTGACACCTGAAAAAAGGTCAAAAATTCAATTCAAACGTTCGACGTTGAAAATAAGTAATTCTGTTATGCTTTAATCATCTATCACAGATAATGAACTTCAATTATCAATAAGAATTAACCGTTATCGACGCATTAGCAATCCTTGTGGAAATCAACAGAAGGAAATATCTTCATAAGGTTAAAGAAACATATTTTCTCAGGTCGATTGATATACCTTTTGAAGAGTCGAGAGGTTATACTCGGTTGACGTTGAGTTTACGAGCCGTTGGAATGACATTCTAAATTAATTGGATCAATCATCTACTTCTTGTGGGTAATGATATAAGAATGACAGGCAGAGAGAGTGAATGAGAGAAATTAATTGTGAATGGATGTATGAGTGGGCAACAATTTGTATATGACGTTTTTATACAAATGCTTTAAAATTGTTGACACATTAAAAGAGTTATTATTATCGGTATAATTTGAATTTACACCCTTTGTTATACAATGTACAAAATACTTGCTGAGGGTTGATGTCGATGTTAGGTGTTGAGACACGGAGGATACAAATAAAAGGCAGAATGAGTAGCAGTAATAAGGACAAGGTGGGTTCTTTATGAAAGTCCATGACTGTAATGCCGATCTCGGCAGTTAAAACCGCAGCAACCACTGAACCTTGTGACCTTCTGCCAGCGGGTATACTTAGGTTATAGGGAAATGTCAGTCACAATTTTGCGTTTTTTATCTCGAATACTCTGAGAACTTGTTTGCTTGTTGCATGCCGCACTCGAAAACCTAAAGAATGCTGCTGATCTGTATGATGCAAAACATAAGTTTAAATTATTTTTACCCACTCGGCCACTCTTTCTTCTTACAATACCCTGCATCGTTTACGCGAAGTGCTCAAATTATTTGAGTTTTACAAGTTTTTGATAATTAATTGGTTTTAGTGTTTGGGCTTCAACCTCGGTTCAAATTGTGTGTATTACATTTTTGTACGTATACTGCTCTTAAAATGATCGTAGGGTAAAAAATCAAATGGAGTGAACTTTAGATGTACAGTACAATTCGATATATGGAGTGCCGATAGTAGAGCGGTCCAAGACATCGGATTTTGAATCTTTGCCAGAGATGGCGCAGGTTCAAATCCATGACGGGCAGAATGAGGCTTAAATGGATATCGGCCTTTCCTTAAAAAGAAAAAAACGTTCCAGTAGGTAAATCCGAAGCAAACAGTTTTTTTTTTTTTTTTAATTAAAAAGGTCCTTTTTACTTGACTAATACGCCTAATGCGGTAATACAGTTTCGCTCGCTGTGTAATTATATGTTAACATAGGCATTTACAGACTTGTCGAAGAAATCCCAAGGTGCACCATTAGCTACGACAAGCTGGAGTCGTAAAGCGAGCCGTCAAGCAGAACAGGTTTACTCTACCCCCTTCTCCCCCCCCCCGTCAATAACGCTCTCACCCGATTACGGGTTTTAATGCCGCCCGTTTAGTGCCTCCACTAAAATCTGATCACCTTTACGAGCCTTCTGTTTTACCTCTGCGTCTCGTGTTTTATTGGCTTTTCATGTTCGCCGAGGATTAGAATGCCATCGGTGTATTGTCTCCGTGAAATTGTTCGCCGCGGGGATTTTCGCAAGAATCGGTTCTCATTATGGACGGTGAATTGCTAGAAAATTGGATTTTGAATGTATTGGGAAATTTGGAAAAACAAAGGTGCCTCCGATTGCGAGGATGGGTGGGATGGTGATACTCCTAATAGTGATTCCATGGATCAATGTTTGAATTCCAAATCATCATAGAACTTCAATTTCCAACTTCACAACAAAAACGTAGTTCCGAGATTGTTGCATAAATTTCCGCCGACACTCGACATATGTATGTTCGCGCCAACTTAACAAACACTACCAGTCCGCGAGCGAGGTGGGAGAGAGCGTTGGGAAATATCCAACCGCTAATGACTTACCTCTGGATTTTTTTATTCGCATTACACGACCGACATAAAAAAGCGAGTTAAGTGCGTTCCCCCGATAAACGTAGAAATGATAGCCTAGAAGACGGCCTTGTAGTTTTAATTGGGTACGTTTGTTGATAATAACGTTATTAGTATGCGGTCGAGCCGGCCTGGCTTGTAACTGGCTTCCAAGCGGCACATAAACTTGCAGTCTCGGTCTCGGTTCTTGCTCTGCTACCTCAGCTCGCACACGCGCACAACCCGCACACGCGCAAGTTACTTGTTCTGCTACCGTGGGCAGGTGCCAATTCGTCAACATGGTTTAGATTCTAAGCAGTTTGTGAGTTTTAAACAACTACGGTAAATTTCTGATAATACGATTATGACGTATGATTTCTAAATAACGAGAATGATCAATTTTGTTTGCTTTCTAAAATTATTATACTGTATTAAAACAGCAGTTCCCGGTTCAACCAAGCGCCTGCAAATATTATAACCGCAACCCGGCCAACACCAACAGGACAACCTCACTACTGCGTTCATTTATCCGGTTATATAAACAAGCTTGTCCTTCGCAACTATAGTATCACACTCCTGTATCCTTTAAATACGTTTCATAATATTCCTCAAATGTTACACCTTTTTTGCTGGCGATTTTCTACAGGAAATCCGGATAAAACGGGCGGCCGGATAATCTAATCTGGCATCGGATAAGTGAGATTTTTCTTTTATACCAAAATATCCAAATTTGTTATATCTGGACGTGACCATTGTCCTAAAACAAATAAAATGTTAGGCTTAAATGCATCGTACATAACGTGTGATAGATGCCACACGGTTTGTGAAAAAATTGTTTGGAAAGGTTTACGGTGTCTCGGGTTAAATATGCGTAGTGAACTTCTTAACGGCAGTTTATTTCCCTTTCCTTCCGACAAGAAAAGAAGCATTTAATGAAAAATTATGCTCTTAACTCACAGTCGAAGAAAGAAGAAATAAATCTTAATAAACGTTTTGGTGGAGAACGAGTCTTCCCGAGGGGTAATTAGGAGCACATTACAACATTGGAGGGCTTATTTCACTTAAGCATCCGCTCTCGGGGTGGAGGGAGGGTCGTAATGTTGTCTTCCAGAAGTGCATTATGTTCCTCCCTCGCTCCCCCATAACCATTTCCGCCTTCGCAGGAGCGGCCGCTCTGATTTAACGCCCTCCGTTCCCTCCACGGCGCTTAATTTATTTCTTTTTCCGCTTTCTTTCCCCCGCGACTGCCGGGGTGGATTAGATTTAACATCACATTAACCCTCAGCCCTCACGCTACGTATTCCCTCGCCCTATGATGTGCTGCGTCCCGCCCCGCCCCGTCGGGTCTCCCTGTCGGTTTATTCTATTATTTAGGGTCGCCGTGTTATCGCTAGGTAATAAAGTGAGGGCTGTGACGGCGCAGGGAAATTCGCGCGGAATAAAATATCCCGTTTCATTTTCCGAGTGGCCCTGCGGCTTCGCCCGCGGAGGGCGAGTGTTACGGTGTTTGCGCTTCTGTGTTGCTCTGATGAGATGTTAAGTCGCAGTTTTTCACCCGTACAACATAAAATGTGTTTTTACGGCTGGCTGGGTTGCCTCCCGCCAGAAATTGCTGAACATCTGCTGTACTACACTCTGTTTTTATACACTGTGCAATCTATAATTGCTCAGATGTGGTCATAGAGGCGTTATTTTAGTTTATCATATGAAGCACAATTTTTAAATTGGAAATCCTGTAATTTACAATGTATTTTTATTTATTTATACATAAACGAACGTGCACAGTAGAGAACAGACATGTTGTGTGAGCTTATTTTGCGGACGGTAGTGAAGATGAGAGCATGTTGCCAACCCACCCGACCGAAACCCTAGCTCTGAGGTGGTGGCTAGCCCGGTGTGGTCTGCGGCTTGCGGCCGCCCTACCCCTGCCCACGTTTCGGTATTGTTTCACCGGCCTTTGTCCCGGCACGTGGTAACACTGCTCGCTGCCGACCGCCACCACTAAGCCGTCCTCGGCTAATATCGAGTGTAATCACCACCGAACACCGGGTCACCCACTGGACGCCGTGATTTGTGGCTTTGGAAATAGATCGCTGTCTGAGTCGGTGCCAGCTCTCTCTGACTCGGCCAGGGATCGGCTAACTGCCGTTTACGCGGCTGTAATAATATTGCCGCTAGCCACGAAGGCCGACTATGCGATGGTCCATATTTTTAGCTGCTCGGGTTTGAAGAACTCACTCTTAAGTTCCTGTTCGGTCATAAAGTCCACCCAAACCTTTACATCGTTGCGGTTAACATTCTCCATATCAGCTGTGTAGGAAAAAACAATTTGCAGTGTAATGTATAAAAAACTTCTTTTTTTTGAACCTATATAGAAATCTTCTTTAACACAGAAATTGGTTATCTTCCGTGGTTTATTTTTGGTGGGTAGCAAAAGATTGAAAATACCAAATGATAAATTGTTTATCAACCAACTAGATTTAAGCAACTTCATAGTTGAATTTCACATGGTTGACGACGACTACTATTTACTGTCTGAAGTGGCAAAATAAAAAAAAATATGACCTGTCAAAAATATCATTTAGTAGATTCATCAACTAGACCACCACAAATGCTCAAAAGCGGTTGACGATAGATTCCTTTTTAGGGGAAATTACTTTATCGTCCTCACGAACTGGGTTGTTCTTGTGCAATGAAAATTTGGTCTCGTCCCCGGAATATATTATTAGCCTCTTTTTGGTTTCTACCTACACGTCCATTTTACACGGAGTGACGTTATTTACACGGTGTCGCTGTTCTCGGTAACTGAACAAATATTTGTCTCAGAAAAACAAACACTTATCACACCGATATCGATAGGCCATTACCAGTGTTTGTTCACACTGACACATTACTAAAGACCCGTTATTAAACAGTCATTTGATATTTATTCATAATTTACCCGCACTTCTGTTTATCTCGGTTTTCTTGTTTGGTTTGACTTCCGAGAGCGCTCTCGAAGTTTTCCCTCCTGTGCGAGACAGAGTGAATGAGTTTATTCCAATAATTACGTTGTGTTGGTTGTTTTCGTGATATCAGTATTGTACTATGATAGGTCTACCTGCAATGTGTCTCACGTTGGCGAATCGCGTAATATGTTCGACGCTCTAGACGAAACTGCAAGAAAATTAACTTCTCAATCAAGTTAAGTGGTAGCCTACTCGAAATAAATCAACGCAAACCTCCAGTTCCCAAAAAGAAATTAATGGATTGACTAATAAATAACTATATTTTTTTCAAATCACCAATTTTTTTTAAGTTTTAACTAATTTTTGTAATTAGTGAAATTTGTTCAACCAGGAAGAAAAAATTTCCAAAAACTCTTGTCTTCTTCATTTGTTTCGTAATATCTTGGCAACTGTCATCAAGTGTGGTAGTACTCGACAAAATTGATTAACTTAAGTAAGTGTTAAATGGGGTTTTAATGTAATCTCTCAAGTTACATCGGACAAATAATGATTTTAACTTTTGGATTGATAATTCACCCTTAAGGTGCTGCATTTGACTTTTAGTTGGGATAATTTTTGTCACAATCCAATTTGTAGAACTTTTTTAGTTACAGCCCTTTATACACCTGTTCTTGGAAACAGGAAAAATACAGTATACATTCTTGATCATTCCAAGAGCACTTACAGGTCTATGAAGTAGATATTATGGACATCCTATACTCAGCGCCAAACAGAATCTCTTGAAGACAAATGAGTTTTGACAGTAGTCTATGTTTATTAAAGATGGTCGGAGAAAATTACATGTGTTTATTTTTAAAAGTACTAATATTTCATTTAAAATTTTGTCATTTTCTTAAATTATATTTCGTTACAAATTTTAATTTTCTTGAGGCTAATAACTCATGTACGTACTGCAAAAAATCTATGTTTTTTATCTTCGTCCGGTTTGATTCGATCCTGACCACAACATTTCCGAAAGTTCCAACTTTAAATACCAGTAAGTCCTTGTAGAAAGGTCATAATTTACTGAATATTTTCAGATGTCTTATCTTTAGAGTGCTATGAGTTTTATATTATAAAATAAAATATTATAATATTATTATATTAAATTATAAAATATTGTCCCGACAAAATATATAGTACACCGTCTCAATATATTTTTAGTGTCCACAATATTTTTAGGTTTTTAAAAAAACTGCACATCTACGCCTAGATGTTTAAGGTGCACTGTTTTTGGTTGCCGAGGGGCGCAAACAGTCTTGGTTACGCCACTGTTTGTAAACAAGACATGAATAACCGATTGTCAACGACCCTCTCCGACCTTTTCGACCCACTGCTATTTATATCTGATCAATTAATTATACATCTCCGTGACTTGGGCGACCTCGCAGGATTATCTCTTAACTCCTTCCTGCCCTCAATAAATCTCAACACTTTTTGATAACAATATTGTCTTCGAGTTTTTGTCGCTCGTCTTCAGCTAACCGCGGTTCTTACAAAACTTCGCTTAGCCTTTGCCCCGATTGTGCTTATATCAGAAGAAACATTGTAGCAAAATATTTACAGTATCTGTTTACCAATGACTTTGTTACAAATTATTCGAATATCTTTCCAATAAATAGTGCGTAATACATTTATTTTATTCCATTTTTTTGTAATATTTAATGATTTGTTGCATCCTTGAGAAAAAGGAATTGTAATATTGTTAGACTTTTGTTTTTATCAGTTTTTGGTTTAACACTATTTTATTTCCATCCGGTTAATATTGTTGCTGTGAAATCTTACGTTTAAGAAAAGTGTTAAATTGTTTTCTTGAGGCTTGTAGAAAAACAAGTAATAATTTCACGTCTTTATTACAGGGTCCTCCTCAACCAGGACAGCCTTTCAAGTTCACTGTTGGAGAGTCCTGTGACAGGATAAAGGAAGAGTTCAACTTCTTGCAAGCCCAGTACCATAAGTAAGTTATAAAGTTTTGTAGAGAAAAAGGGCTGTGGAAACTAATCGTTTTCTGCACAGACCGCCTTTATTGACTAAATCTTTAATATGACTTCGATACATTCTTACAAACTTAATCCTAACCTTAAAAAGAACCAAAGATTTATTACATTACTGGAACAATTTTTTTTTAAATTTTGTTCCTTCCAGCTCAGATGAGTTTGTTTAAAATCCTGTCTTGAGTAATTATTATTATATCATATTTATGTGACATTCAGTACTCTTACAACAAAATAAAGTTTTAAGTTTTCAAACAAACATTTAACTTTTAATATTTGGATGATTTTAAACATGTACATAATTTTTCCTAAGTCGAACTTGAAATTATAAAATTGTAATTTCTAAAGTAACTTGCATAAAATCGTAATTTCCATTAAAGGTTATTTAATGACCAATAAATAACACATTTTGTTTATATTTAGTTAGATAATGTTTATTTATTTACTACATGTAACAACCATACTTATTTGAGTTTTATAATCCGATACGTTATGCAATCAATCACCATTAACAGAGTTACTTTTTAAAATTGAATAAGATATGGTAATATACTTATAAATACTAGATACAATTTGTATATACTGTACGTTTTTTTAACTGTTGTTAAAATTAACGTTGTTTAATTACTGTTTTGTATGATATTTTTCAGATTTTAATTGCGGTATGTGCAGCATTGGAGTGTATTATATTTGTTATTTGTTTTAGCATAACATCTGATGCCAGCAGGGTGTTCTAATATGCCTTTAACTTTCAGTCGATTTCCAATGAAATAAGTAGGCTACTACTCTTGTTCCTTTCTACCCTCAATGTTTTCTGAACGATTCATTCATTCTTCAATCGCGCTTTCCACTTTACGAATTTGTTTAGATGAAAATTTAAAGTCAAAACAGTTAAATTTCCATCACTCGCGGAAGTGTCCACGAACATAACCTCAAATCAGGCTCCAGCGCGGCGGCAGGTTTCCAGATAATCTGATCAATTAGAGCACAGTTTCCACATGTTTGGCGGCGACTCACAGTTCGCAGCTGTGCGGCCGGCGGAGAGGTGTCGGCCAATTATCGTGACAAATGGGCCGAGTAGTTGCTTGACTCGCCGCCAGGTTCTCTGCCCGCTGACAGCGTTTGTGTTTTCTCAGCCGCCTCCTCTCACCCCAAATATTGGGTATTTTAGGTACCGTCTTGTTTGTGTGTATCCGTCACGGCCGATAAAGAGGTCGAATGTCGCTCGAATTAAAAGGGCCGTTGCGCAATCGCTGTCAAGCCCTCGGCTTCTGAGAATCGTCCGTTCGATTTAGTAGTGATGCGATCGCTGTTTGTCCAAGACTAACTTTTTTCTCACAGTTTGGGGTACAAGTTTGCGTCTTCCTCCTCGATAGGAATGGACGTACGGGTCATTAATGTTTCGCACCTTCCCCGATTGTTATTCCCGGCCGACACCGCGCCATCCTAGACGGCTACCGTGGACGTGTACTGAGCACGTGATAACCCACTTCCGGTGTCGCCGGAAGTGCCCTGCTCCGTCGGATCGTGTCGCCTGAATGACAAACCCGAGCCGTGTGCGGAGGCGGGGGGAGGGAGGGTCCTGTAATTAATTGGTTACAAGCGCCCATCCAACCGTTTTTTCCACTTGTTGGGTCGGAACTAACATCTATTACGGGAATGAAGGCGTCCACAACCCGTGTCAAAATAGTCGACGTTATCGTTGGACGCGGGCACCCGGGCGGAAATTTGTAAACGGCTTTCTACCGTCTGTAGGAGTTTATACGGCGCTTTATTCAGACAAGATTTGTTCAAATAACGTGGATGTTTATTCAGCAATCGTAAACTCGGGACGAAATTAATGTATTATTCGTAGAATCGATTTTCAACTTTGTAATATTATCCGAGTGTCGGTTATTCGTTGCGGTCGCAGACTGTGACGATTCCAATAGAGCTACTCCTCAGTTGGCACCAACCACTTCCAGTCTATCCGGTAATGTATCCGGATAGGAGCTATCATGTGACATTCCGGTGGCGGGTTTCCTTTTCCGTCAAGTGAAGAAGTCACTTACTCAGCAAGTAGAGCTCGTCGCCTGTAGATACCGGGCGGTGCATGCGGCGTGGCGGTCGGAGGGGCACATTTCAACCTACTTATTAAAGAAAGGAAACGCTGTAAACACTATCGAGTGCTGTAATCTTTGAGTAAACAACGGTACATCAATCTCGCCCGCGGTTGGAAGACGCCCAGGGACGGAGCGGGCTCCGCTCATTACCAAGGGCGATGACAGAGTGAGTTGGTGCCGCACAAATAGAGCGGTCGCTCTCTAAAAATACCGAATATTGAGAGGAGGCGGCTGAGAAAACACGAACGCTGTCAGCGAGCAGAGAACCTGGCGGCGAGTCAAGCAACTACTCGGCCCATTTGTCACGATAATTGGCCGACACCTCTCCGCCGGCCGCACAGCGGCGATTGTGAGTCGCCGCCAAAGACGTGGAAACTGTGCTGTAATTGATAAGATGATTTGGTGGAAACGTTTAGCGGTTCCTGATTTGAGGTTAGGTTTGTCAACCCCGCTGCAAAATTACACATTTATTTAAATTGGAGTGGGAACGAGTTCGGAAAGTTGTGAAGGCGATCGAAGAATATTTTACTCAAAGTATAAAACAGGTTTGGGAAGGGCGCTTTAGAGGCCACGACATGGAGGTTATGTTTACAACTTTGTTGTTAAAATTGCACCACCTGTAAATATGTTTTGAATTAGTTTCGCTTAGGAAAGGTTTTATTTTTATTTCCAAAATCAATAGAAAAGGCTGTATTGTTCATATATTGTACTGTTTCATATTTAATGTCGTACTCCCGAAAATTATATGGAAGATAAAAAATACTTTACTATTTGACTTAACCACTTTTTAGTTCTGCTAAGTTTATTAAAGATAAAGACGTGTCTGTTTGATACAGAAGACACATTTCATCACTTGAAAACTAACTTTTGAGTTTTAAAATTGAGATCCAAAAGCATTACGTCATGGTAAGTTGTGGATAGTGTCTGTGTGCTGGAGCTTGCTTGAGACTTATTGGACCATCATATGACGTAGCGTTGTCATAGCAGGTGCCGCAGACTCGTCGAGGCAGTACGGAGGCCCAACGCCGTAATGTGATATGTGGGCTGAATAACACGTGTACCTGTTTCAGATTAAAGTTGGAATGCAAGCAGTTGTCCGTTGGGAAATTTGCTTTACGTGATGGTAATTTGTGGAGATTGTTCTCTTAGTGTTGTAGCTTGCTTGAGATCAGGAGACCATCGCAATTCATCTCATCACATAACGTAGCGTTGTCATAGCAGGTGCCGCAAACTCGCCGAGGCTGTACGAAGGCCCAACGCCGTAATGTGATGTGTGGGCTGAATAACACGTGTACCTGTTTCAGTTTAAAGTTGGAATGCGAGAAGCTGGCCAGTGAGAAAATTGAGATCCAAAGGCATTACGTCATGGTAAGTTATGGAGAGTGTTCTCTCTGTGCTGCGGCTTGCTTAGGACCTGGAGACCATCATAATTCTTCTCATCACGTGACATAACGTTATCAATGTCGCCAAAACGAAGCTTAGCATTTCTATGGATTTTCCAATTCAATTCTAATACTCAACCGGTGAGCTCAATCTTTGAAATTCAGTTTTCTGACGGAGTATTCGTATGTCGTCCATAATGTCACAATATTCATGAACTGTCAGCGTTTGATCATACAGAAGTAGTGAGACTATTTACATGCATAATGCATTGGGTAAAAGAATTGAAGGAAAAGGTAGTAATGCTTCTTTAACTTCCATTTGCAATTATTCCAAAACTTCCAATAAGTTCCAAAGAGAACTCTTGTCAAGGCGCGTTCTCCTTGAGAACCTTTCTCAATATAGCTGATATTTTGAGAGCATACATCCGAAGCCTACAATGTTCTTACATTTTGAAAATCATAACAAGAATCTAACTTCATTCCAATTAAGATATTCAAACCTATAAAGCTATGTTTCAATTCACCCCTGCTCAACTTTGTTGGGCAAAATCAGAATTTAGTGATGATGCTAATAATGAAAGGCAGACTTGAGGATGGCTATGATTACTCCGCCAAAGAACGACGCTCAAGAGTAAAAGTTCAACCAACCAAAATGAAAACACCGTAACCTGAAACTCGCTGTTCACATTTCACTTATAAATTACTCCACAGTGGTGGAGGCGGGGTTGGGAGCTGATCTCAGGTGTTTACCAGTGCCGCCAACATTCAACAACGGAACAAAGCCGAGTCAGCTGTTTGTTTGTTTTCGCGCGGGAAAGTTGGTAGTGTGTACACAGCCTAACTTGTTGACCCAGAATGCGCGTCTGTGTGTTAATGAAACACTGTAAACTTTGATAACGCTATCTCACGTGATAAGGAGTGTTGTGTTTGGGAACACGGTAGCGGCTTCAAGGCATTAACCCGCCATCTTGTACAGTACGGCATGTCTAACTGCACCCCCTAACTGTATCCTTGTATGTGTGTTACCCATGTGTGTGTTGTCCTTACAGCCTAAAAATGGAGATCGAAAAAATTGCCCAGGAAAAAACGGAAATGCAGAGGCATTATGTGATGGTGAGTCAATTTTTTTATTGGACCGTTTTATTTTTTCTGTATTCTCTTCTGTTTGGTATTTTTAGTATCTTGTTTTCTTTCTTTCCATCGTTGTAGAACCCGATCCGGTAGGTTAGGAATATCAATGAATTGAGATTCAAAAAAGTCCGCTAAAAACAGAAGCCTTAATACGATTCTGGTTACCAATTAAAACGCCCATATGTAATAAACACTAAATTGTAGGGTGGCACTCCTACTTAGTATTGTGATACAGCCTTGGTTTACATACAATGGGATGTAAAGCATAAGCACAATCCAAGGCTAAATCTGTAGTCAGGGCGTGACCATTCGGCCCTTGCGGTAGACTTATTATTAAAAGGCGGAGACTTTATTTTAAATGGCTGTAGTCTGTTAGCGTATCAGCTTCCTGCAATAGTCAGTTTAGTTTGCTAATTTAAACTTCCCCGTAAAGGTAAAGATAATAAATTAGTAAGGTAAAATAATTACAGTGACAAGAATTACAACTTCTTAAAAATATTATACAATTATTTTATTTGTAAAACTATTTTTATGCCCGTTCTAGGACTTATTATAGCTCAAATAACTAGCTCCCCAACCAGCAATATTTGATTGTGCTTGTCCTCCTTAAATTTGGAAACTGAACTTGACATTATCATGAGGTTCTAGCTTTTAAAACATGACCCTTCAATTTTTCCTTTCATACCGATTAGTAGATTATTTGTTTTAAATTTTCTTAAAATCTAAGCCATCAGCTGATATTTTTCTTATAATCTCAACTTTAGGGCCAACACCTGTAACATAACATTTTTCTCATAAAAATCACTGGCCCTACACACGAGCCCTGAGGCAGTCCATACTTTTGTTGATTATTTTGTTTTCCTTATTGTTTGAGTGGGCCGGCCTCAGCCTGTGGCTAGGACAAGGTAAGTGAACTTGTCTACATCTTTGTGTGTTGTGCCTGTGTGTGTGTGTGTATTTTGTGTGGTAGTTTGTGTGTGTACGTGTGCCTGTGTAGCGAGAGCAGTGTGGGTCGCGGCTACCGGTCACATTTGCATGCGATCAATCTGCCTCTTCCAATCTCCCCTCGTCGACTTGTCGGCTGCGCGGGTTTTGCTGAATTAATCGTCCAGTCTCCGTAATTGCCCCACAAATAAGAAATAATTCACTGTCAGGGTTTTTTGCCGGGAATTATACAAGCAGAAACTACTTAACCGGCTAATAACTAACGCGTTCCATTAATGGCAGCTTTTCTAAGCTCTATATAATTTTGAAACCGTGTATGATTACTTCATTAATGTAGAACATGAAAACGCCAGTACCCGCTGGTTTTTACGTCACTGTACGTGTTGGAATTTCTGACCGGTCATGAATTTAAAATTTGTCCACGCACTTGTTGCACAAACATGTAATTTTAAGGCGTTGGCCCATTATTATTCAGCGATTTATTAATTTATCTAATCGTAATAATAAATATTCAGAGTTCAAAACATATCTTTATTTTATTATATAATTTTGTCATTCTGCAATAAGAGCCCCCTCGATCAGTTTGTAGCTCTAGAAAGGCAATGTTAATCTTATAGTTTTATTAATTTTTTTGAACGTACTTCACACAAGAACAAAACAAACTAAAATCGCTGTACCGTCATCCGACAGCAATCTTTCCTGTCGTTTGTTGGGGGTTTACTGGAAGTTTATTGTTCGTAACTATGGTCTTACAAACCATCAACTTCGCCTCGCCATAATGATGCAACAACATAATGATACTCGCGCGCAACCCATTCACCTAAATCTCTTATGATGCTGCAAGAGAGTCAATATTTACGTCCTTTTACTGCCTCTGGCTTGATATCTCAGGTGTGACTAGTGAATTTCCATAGTTCCTGTAACAACTAGCCAGCCCCTTCACTGGAAGAAAGATGACACGACGTTTTATTCCATAGGTTGCGATAAAAATAATTGCAAGTTTTGATTACGAAAACGTGAGACAATTAAAAACACTAGAAATAGTTTCTTGAAACAAACATGTCCTTCGTAATTAAAAATCTTTTGGGAAATACAACTAATTTGTATTTTACACAGGATAATTAATTATGTAGTAAGTATAGCCTACAGAAATAAAGAAAACTGCCTGTGCTTCTCATTTTGGCACAAAACACTTAACCTAATCGGAATGGTGAATAATAAGCCCGTGTCTCGTGATTTGTTGGTATTTTTATGAACCTCTGTGACGCATCGTCGACCAAAGACCACCTGATTGGAGCAGTAAGAAACCAACTTTACGGGTGTGTCCGACAGCGGAGCGACCTTGTCTGTGGTGTGTGGTGTCCTTAGATTATGGCAGGCCGCTGTGGGGAGGGGGAGGGTCGCTCCCGTATCACCGCTTCCAGCGCCTTAAGCGGCCGTCACTCAAACTAAATTAATTATCTCCTGCCTGACGCCTCCGTAGTCAGTTTATTTCACGCGTCAAATCCCTGAGTGCACTCATGGGTGTTTTCTACCTCCTGACTGATTTATTCTTGGTCAGCGATTAAGGGCCGGGATATCGGTTTCATTATAAAACAACTGGTTGAATCGTGCATCGGATTTGAAAGATCGACAGAAACGCGCCGAGAGCCTTCTAATTAAAGTAATGGCTTATAACAATCGGTCCAAAACAATCGGCCTGCCTCATTACCGCGGAAGTTGCCCAATGACATTCAATCCGCTGAAAGAGCGCCGGTCCACAATGGCGGCGGTGCGGCAAAGGCGTACAAAAGCTATGAAACTCGGAAGTGTCAAAGGCGTACAAAGCCGTCCCCACCACAATGGGACAATGGAGTGAACAATCAATTAATTCTGTCGGCGCCGTGGCCTACTGCACTTTACCAATTAGTCGGATTAATTGGCCACTCTGATCGGCGGCCATTTTAATTGGACAGGTGAGCCGGGTACGCCTTTACACTCCGGCCGAGTATCGGCGATAGATACGCCCTGGGCGTAACTCGCACACCTGTTGATGTAATGGCCGGGCGTACTCGCCGGGGGCGTAGGAGCCGAGCGAGCATGACACAGATCAATTACCGTAATTACCCTACAGCATTCCTCGGCCTTAGTGGTGGTTTCTGAGCGTAATATTAACAGTGTAAAGGCTAACTTGATGCGAAGGCAGGATTTGTTTGATTAAGGTTTGTTTGCCTTTGTAGTAGTAAACAACTTAATAAGTGGAGGAAACTAAGAAATAACTAGTAATTTAGAGATAATTTACATTAGAGAGCAGCTCTCTGATCATTAGCCAATCGATGTTTCTTGGAGTTCAACAGTAGAGCCTTTAAGATCCATTTTTGATATTTGGTATAGAACACATACAAACATATCCAAAGCCATAAATAAACATTTATGAATGCCATGTCTGCTTTTCAACTGCTTAACTAACCCCCCTGCAAAATGAACAAATCACAAAGACATTTGTTTGCAAATTAATTATTTCTAAGATTTACAGATTTTAATTTTCTCTCTGATATGCCTAAAATAAAATACGGGAGCAATCCACCGAATTTGTTAAATTTTATTATATTAGAACAATTTTTGTTTTATAAATACGTACATTTAGTTGTCAATGGCATTTTTTTAGTGCAGTGGTAATAAATAAAACCAAAAACGTAGAACATATTGAAACACAGTAGTGATTATGTAGGTGTGTTTCTTTTATCGGCTTCCTTTTCTTTTTGGTATCCTGAGTACTTCCTTGGACAAATATAAAACTCTATCAGAGTATACAGGAATAACTATATCATTTATAAATTCTGAGTTGGAAAATCAGTTTGTAAAATTTAATATTCCTCAATATGAGTTCAAAAGAAACTGGGATTCTCTGAAGAATACATGTACAGTTTCTTAGGTATGACAGTGGCAGGTAGAGTAACAGAATCATCGTTACAAGGAGTAAATATTCCGGTATCGCAATGGCCACGGTCCACTGCTCGTAAATCACTGGAGAGTAGCCGGCCCGGTAATTTGACACGATGACAAGTATTTCGAAACTCGAAGACCCCATCAAGATCACGATCTCGGCGCGGATTGGCGCTCAGTCGGAACGAAAGCGATTCGATCGGCTGGCATTTCGAGGTTATGTTCCCCGGTGACGGTTGACCTATTCCCGCGGTGGTGGCAGCGGTAGCGGTGGCTGTCTCGCTGCCAACATGATCTCGTCGACATTGTTTCCGCGCTCTCCATTACTTGGCAGCGCACCTCCTCTTGCCTTGTGTTATCTCATTTCGAACCCACGCGTTTATGGTTCGCTCTGTCCTTTGTTGCAACATTCTTTGAAGCGCCTCAGCTTGTCCGCTCCCATGTAGTCGAAAACAAAAAACTATTTTAGTCTTCGGCATTACTTAGTTATACCCTGTGACGATTCTTATCAAATGTAATTATGTAATCATCATAAAAAAGTAAAGAAAATTAATCCACACGAAGTATTAAAATAATCGATCCACATTTATAACATCATATTTTATACTGTGTCTAGATTCATTCTCTTTAGTTTTTCATTGAGATAACATATTTCATAAAATTATTTAAATAAATAAAAATAAAATGAAGATATTTAACACTTGCATGCGTGAACGCCTTGGTAAATAAATTTGGTGATGGGGTAAAAATAAAGTGAGAAATTACTTAAAATGTAGCAAATTTTACATCAGTTGTTGAACAAACATATTCGATATAAAAAATAAATAAAAATTAAATTTTGGCAGATAATAATATAACAAAAACCAATATATAAGTTAAGTATATATTCTTTTAAGTCACGTATTAGGGCCTACTGTTATTCATAGTCTGCTTGAACATGAAAATAAAGATGTTGCCAGAACGTAGCTAAACGCTAAAGTTAAAATATGAAACCACCATCACTGGAAACTCTACCAGTTTTCTATACAAAAATTCACGTTACGAATATTTTTTTGTGTTAACTCTGTTTGAAGTTTATTTTTGACGATGGAAGGATTGTGAAGGAAACATGATTTTTTCCGGACATTTGCCATCCTTCTATGAAACAAAAAATTAAATTGAGTAATGATTTGATTCTCGCATTTCTACAGCGATCGTGATTGGCCCTGTAAGTCCTCACTCACGACGAAACTTGTCCCAAGAGCGGGGTATACTAACGGCGACGCTGACTCACAAGGGGTGTTTACTCTGCGCGCGGAGTGTGTGAGTGTGTGTGTGTGTGTGTGTACCTTCAGGAAGTAGGCCCTGAGCAAATGTTTGGCCTCCGCTCCCAGATAGCGCTGCCGCCTGCTATCCACTCCACTCACCTCCGCCTGCGGTTCCCAACACGCCACTTATCGCCGTGCACGCCCACCTCGCTTGTTTTCCCACTCCATTATCGAACTTTATCCCTCTCAGTCAACAGTGAGAGCTCTGCGTCATCCACTTCACTTCTATTCTACCTCTGCCGTGTCTCTATCTGATCGCGGGGTATCGACAACTTGTGTAACGGTCGGTAGATTATGGTTGTCGGAGTTACCACTCATACCGAACCGTTTGTGGGTAACAATTTGACAAGCAGCATTCATTGACAAGTACTTCCGCACTAAATAACGAATTGGTCAACTGTTTTTTGTGGATATTTCTCCTCCCCCCCCACCCAAAACGAGTTGAGTGTTTTAATTTCACTCCCAACTTTTGCACATCAGTTTCGTCGGGGTAGTCTCTGGAGAAAATTTCCTACGGCCGCGACAAGTGGGTGTCTATTACCAGTCGAGTGTTTGTCGCTGCCACTCACGGCTTATCGTCACATTAGTCGGCGACAAGTGTTTTGTTGATCGTCGAGTGCGCCACGACTCGAGAGGCTCTTCTCCGACCAATCATCTGGCAGATGTGTAATTAATTCTACTCCGGCATCAGAAGAATCGTTGTCGGCCCTAATTTGGTTTTTGGTCTTGTTTTCAAAGGCAAATCGTTGATGAGACGGCAAGGTTGGTAGCTTTATCTCGCCCAAACCACTCGCATCTGTCGACTACACACTAAGGAAACATAGAAGGCGGTTGATCAATGAGACTCAGTGGAGCGTGAAAATCAAACTTTACGATTCAGAGGTGATCCACGGAGCGAGCCAGAGGCCGTTGTCGAGATCCTTGATAGTCGCACGGAGGTGGACAGATAGTCTGACAAACAGGACTTTGTACACGGCAGGTCGCAGGGAGATGGGAGATAGTGTTGAACACTGCAGTGGGAGTGAGAGAGGGAGAATGTGCGGGAGAGCGATGGGAGATTAGGGCACACGAGCGAGACAGAGACACAGAGATAAAAATCTTACACGCACTCGCTTGCTCCGCTCGGTTCCCACTCCCGCTTGCCGTTAATTGCCTGCCATTACGAGTAACCGCTGCCACACGATGCGCTGCGAGTGTCTAATGGCCGATTATTAATTATTTGCCATTGTGTCCCCCGTGATCACGGTAGCCTTGCCTAGTTCGCAGACAAACGTGTTGCAATTGCTGCGGTAATTCGTAACACCAATCTGGTTCTTCCAGTAACAGCGAGATTGAGTTGTAATTGGCTGTATTCCGTGGGTATCCTTAACCTTCAACAAGCACACAGGAATCTACTGGCCACAAGTTTAAAAACACGCTAAAAATATAAATAAATTACATTTATGTAAGTTTTGTTCTTTCCTTAGAGTATTAGTGTGTAGGAGCTGCAATATATTATTTAAAGAAATAAATATAACACTCACATTTTTTCTCGCAAAATGCTGTTTTTTGTGGGGAAAATGTTAACTTTTTGAATGTAGCTATAAGTATGAGATTTTTTAAAGTTATATATGCAAAACTTTACAGTACCGGTAGGTGACACTTTATTATATGTAGAAACAATGTATGAACGTATTTATTCCAACGCAATTATGACCTTATACAGAATCGCAGACATAGGCAAAATTCGATCATAAAATATGGGCTAGACAATTTAAGACACTAGTTTTATAAAATTGTATATTTTTTTGATTGGCTATTGATTAAAAATTGTCTTTGGTCAATAAGGAAAATTATGTCAATTATTCAAAAACAACCGCAAAAATGAAATTCAACCAATAATAATCACATATAGAGAATGAGGAAAAACACAATCTTTACGGTACACAGGGTCCAGGACCCCGAGATAAATAAATTAGTTTATTACTTAGCTGACAGATGGGACTTGAAGCCTAGTGATGCCAAATAAAATTAATTCGTTACAACAATTTCTTATTACAAACGTAAACTGAGAAATATAAAAATGAAATTTATGCGGGGTCCTGTGGGCCCCAGTGTGCTTTTTAAAGATTAAAAGGCTCTTGTATTTTACATTTTAATACTTCTTTTTTATAACAGCCTAATCAATTTAAGAACCGTGGTTTTGGGAAAAAAGGTGAATACAACAATAAATTGAAGAATAAACAGAGCGCGATATCAAAATGTATGATATGCATCCTAAATCCATCGATGTGAGGACATGCACATTAGATAGTGACAAACACTCGTCCATTTAAAAGGCAAATAAAAAGACATAAAAAGAACTGTCGAACCCAGTCCACATTTTGTAAGCATTTAATCGAGGCAGGGCCGACGAATGTTTTCATCAAGCCGCTTCACAGCCCATTTCCGAGTTCAATTAGAGTAGCGCAATAAATAAATTTAACGAGGGCTCGTTTTTTGCGGCGGGCGCGGGAGGTCGAAGCTCATTAAAAAGCGAGCGGCTGGTCCATGTGGCAACGCCGAGCTCTGCGCGGCTTGCGGTCGGTGGCGGCCGCTGCGCCATCTAGCGTGGTCGCGGCAGTACTAATAAATCAAAACAGCTGAATTTAATAGTGTGAAAATAAAATAAATTATAAAATTATCATACGTTATTCTATTAATACCAAAATATTTCCACAATCATTAATTACGGATTTCAAATAAACATACAAGGATTGAAATACTCGAATTGTACTACCGTAAATTTATAGTAAAGACTGTCCTGCAGTAAATTGTTTAAGAAACAATTGATTTCAATAATTGGGGTACTAAAATAATATTAATAAGACTATCCAACTAAACCTAACTGACAGTAACTTTTCCCCAGTTTAATACCTTTCGAAATGGTGCTACCCTTTGAGCTATTTAATCCAAAATCAAAACACTTATTCCTAGGACCAATAGGAACCTATGTACCAAGTTTTAAGTTTCTAGGACCTTTCTGCCAAGAGTGATCAAACTCCACAATTATATGAAGGACATGTGGACCTTTATAACGTGGCATAGGAGCAAAGCTACCCGGGAAGAATAAAAAAAAATAAATTAAATTAAATTAATTGTAAGGGTGGGTAATTAGTCTGTATTTTAGTACTGTCAAGTAGTCACTTTAAACTAACCTTTCCAATCAAAAACGTCACTTTCTGTTTAGATGGAGGTTCTAAAAACTCGCGTTTGCCAAATGGAAAGTTATTGGCAGACAAAATTTACTGTCTTGCAAAACTTTATTTTTTCGCAGGGTACACCCCTATTTCCCATATTGTTATTGTGTATTGATAAGCCACTCAACAGGGTCTCAGTTGGTCCTGTGTTACAAAGGGAAAAAAACAATAGGCCCCTTTCAGTGCCCCAGGTAGTTACGGCCCTGGGACTCGCCCGGCGAGACCTATCTTCTGTCATGTATTTATGATCGGCCAGCCCTGCGACAGTGCCGTGTAATGATCAGTCTGAGGCTTGTTATTGTGTTGTCAAAACAGCCGGGGGCCCCTCAGCTCCAGATCAGATATTGGGGCTGTTATTGTTTTGACATCAACTCCGGCGGTGTGTTGTTTATTGCTGCGCTTTCCGTGTGGCCCGGTGTCAAGACATTTGTTTATGTTGTAGCGAGCGAAGCGGGCAGTCTCGGCATTGTTTTGTTCCCGCATCAGCTGTAGGCTACATTATCTGGCAGGCTTTTAACCAGTCTCTTTCCTTGTACTGTATGTATGGAAATGTTTAATTCAAAATACATGTGGGTAGCCTACGTTATGTAGAAAATTACTTATTCATTCAATTGGTGCGCTGTTGTTTCTTCCCAGAGAGAAATGAGAAGGAATACAGAGATAACAAAATAGATATTTAAGGGCTGGTTTATAGAATATGAATTTTTCTTTTAGAAGATAAAGCCTTTTCTAGAAATTTTAGTAGAATAGGATGGATGTGTCGTAGCTCAGCTAAAAATGAATACAAATCCCATTTTCACTGGTCATTTTGCAAGGAGATATAAAGAACCGGAAATCGTCCACTTCCAATCGAGTAACGCAGCTCACACAGACTAGGCCTAATATCGAGTCGGAATCAAAGTAAGAATCCCGGAACAATAAAGACAACGACTGCGGGTTGTGAAGGCGCCACAGTCACGTCTATTGTACGGAGGCCAACTATTTACAGTTGAGGCGATATTTCCACCTCCGCCGGGAGATAAAACGTCGACAAGAATTACAACCGGCCTTACCGTCGCCCATTACTGGGCAATTTTATTTTAAAAGCCCCCTTCGCCACTCGTTTGTCTCCATTTGTTGGGCGCCGGAGATGGAGATATTCGAGGTGAAGTTGTTGTGGGTGCACCTCCTGTTTGGTCAAGATTGAATACGACTTACGGTAATCTCATTCTACTACATGGACTACAGATAAAGTAACTCTACTGATATTTCCTTCTAAGTGAAGCTGTAATCTTGTCAGTATACATCGCAACGACGATGAATAGACGACGGATAAAGGAGCAGAAAGCGCAGCGGGGATCACAAAATGTTGAGATTAATTGGCCGTGACAACTGCGGGCAGTGGCGCTGGCAGAGCACTCTAGCGTGAACTGACAATAACCGCTTCCTCCAGTTGTTGTAGCGTGTCCGCCCTGAGATGGCGCTGTGTTCACTCGAGGGTGGGACCAACTAGTCCCTGGCGTGGATGACTCCCCAGAGGTTCAATTTGAAAATATCTCCGTCCAATTGGCTTTTAGAAGAAGAGAAATATATTGAAAAATTTATGTTAAGCCCTACAATCAATAGTAAGCAAGAAAAAGGCATTTTGATATGGTCTGTATACATTTCAAAAAGTGAACATGGTGGAGATCCTAAGAGAATTTCTTCTTCAAATCACCCAATTTTTTAAAATCAACCTACATGTAAGGCTTGGTTGTCTAAGAGACAAGGAGTTGTATAAATAATAAATTACGTGCAAATATCCAAATTTTGTGGACGTTTTTGGTTTTGGCATACAATGGAGTCATGTAAATTGCAAGTAGCCTACTTAGATAATTCATGGCCGTGATAAACATATATAAAAAAACAACATGCCCATAGAACTCGCCAAAATTAAAGTGTTTATGTTATGATTTACATAGAAATTAACTTTACAGTTGGCCGCGTGTTACAAGATCGTACTTTTGAAGTATGGTCCAATTTATGTGAGAATGTTCACAAGAGTTACTTATTATTATAAGGCCATTAAAATAATTACTGGTACGATTTAATAAAACCACTTATATTAATGTACATGTTACAAGATTAATTGCGCAAAACAAATGGGAAAAGCCTGGTGTAGCATCTCCCAAACATTGAAAGGGCCGTGAACGTGAACCCAGTGGCATTTCTGCGGAGGCACCCGAGCGGAGCGAGCTGCGTGTCGGATCTCTATCTCTGTCTTTGTCTCGCTCGTGTGCTGTCGCTATCTACCATCTCTCTCCAACCTCTCAACAATGCTCTATCTCTGTTCCTCGCAGGCTCGTGTCATGTCGTGTTCAACACGATTTTTTCTCTCTCTCTCTCTCTCTCTCTAGCTTCCAACACTAAACTTGTTTGAGGGAGGGAATCCGGCTGAGTTGCGCTCTTGTTTATCTTTGCTATCTGTTTTCAGATCTCCAGGTTTATCGGACCGCAAAGGATTTTATCTCGATTCGGTTTTGAGGTTGAAGATAGCAAATTGATAGCAATCTTTTATCGTTGTAGTTTAGTAGCGCCAACTTTTTCGTAATGGTCAAATAAAGTAAATTACTCCTCGCGTTATCGTACAACGGCTGCAGCTGCTTGTTTTTTACGCCCTTCAGTTTTTATCTTTATCGATTTCGCCGATTCACAGTCCATTTCCTACTTCAATTAGTGTATCGTCGTAAACCGACTTGACGGCACGGTAGGCCATTTTTGGTTCCAGCCATCGCAGTCTGTGCATCTGTAGTAACAGCATATTACAAAAATTATAAGCAACTCTTTTTGAACCTTCATAACTATCAACGTTTTAATACCATTAACGAAAACGTCAAAGCGATATCTCCAATTGTTTATTATTTATTTTATCAAGATTTAATCCGTCAATTGTACGCGAATCTATTGATTATGTGTAAACCATTATTTACTTTATAGAATCATTTGGTATATAATCAAATCATATGTATAAATGAACAATCACGATTTCGCATAATACTAAACGAATATTTATGCAAATAATGAAGGCGGTTGGTCTCCCTAATGAGACCAGATAACAGGGAATTAGTCGTTTCACTCCCCAACAAATTACAAATCCATTTCCATCTTTGTCCAGCTCATTAATGGTTGTAAACACCGAACTATATGACTCATCCATTATCGATCTCATCGGTCAACACGTGTTAAACCTCGGTCTCTCTCTCTCTCTCTCTCTAACACTTGTTAGCCAACATCTTCTGTCTCTCTCTGGCAACAATGGGCCGTGCTGGCTCGACCCCGCGCCACACCGCGCTTCGGCATTAGCAGTTTAATGACGCAGCCTCCCCCCCCCCACAATAGGATGGGTGAGGAGGGGGCCCCCGCGGTATAAACACAGTAATCGCCGCAGCCTCTTACCTCAGAGCCGAACCCTCATTATGCATCCACTAAACTATTTTAAATTATCAGTCGCCGGCGTAATAGAAAGACAAACAACTACGCCTCCCCGCGCAGTCTGGAGTGCGAGCGCGAAGGCGAGGCACCGCGGTCGTGGGTAATTGGTGCTGTTAGGTTGGTACGCTGGAGGATTACACCGACAAGTCAAGCGGTTGCTACGGGTCTCCAGGCTATGTGTGGTTTATAGCTGTCGTGGGATTTCTCCACTCTAGGACTTTCGTGGACTGATTCCCACTTCGGGCTGGATTGCTTGTTCCAGCACTAGTTGGCTTTTGAAATCTTTCCCTGGTTGCTTTCTAAACTGATAAAAATTAAAAAAAAAATTAACAGTTCTTTTAGATAATTAAATACATTTTCCAGCCAGTCCCACTTATTGCTGCCTTTTTTGTCTTTCTAAACTCAAGAAACTGTTAAAGACCCGTTTCGTTAAATTTCAAAAATTCTTAAAAATCTAAGTGATAATATGTAATATTGCGTAAAAAACGTAGAAATGTTATTGCAACCGTCAAAGTGAATTATATACTAAAATTTTGCATTTATCCACTACATTTGAGCTTCAAATATACGTACAATTTTTACATTGACCCAGTCAATCATGTGGTTTCCCAAACGTGAGTCATAAACTCGTCTATGCTGTAAAATGCTTTTTAATTTAACGCGGTTTTAGACAACTTTTAAATGCCTCGGGCATCGCAACATTTTTGATAGAATTGGGTAATTAGATGACAAATTGAATCCTTGTCTGAGAAGGTATTTATCCTTGCATCTAGTTTCATAAGAGTATAGGATCGCTACCTCTTTAAGGTTGTACTTGGTCTTGAAAAAAGAGAAGTCTATAAAATATAGAGACAGGGCAATGTCCACAATTTAAAATTTTTGAATACTGGTCTGCACGTCTCTCTAAGTTGCAGTTTTGAAAATATTCTGATGGTCTTTTTTAAAGAATAAACATTCTAGAAAAATTATGTTAGCACAACCTCCCTACAAAGCTAGTCAAGGATAGATAGTGTGAGTAGATTAGTCTATAAACGCCGTCATCAGCACCTGAGTTGGGCCGTATTTGGACTGTTGCCTCGATACATAAATGCCTGAGAACAATTTTACACATACGCTGTCTAATTGACAATCCCATGTCAACCCTCGATCAAGGTTTATTCAAAGGAATTTTGTTGAGCAGACCTCGGTTTCGTTCATGGTGACTGTCCATGGCACTAAAATCTGAATCTGTCTGTCGCAGACAAAATGTAATTAAAAAGTGTCTGGATAGTGTGGGCGGAACTTAACTAAAATTAATTCAGGCTATCGATAAAAAACATTGTCTTAGTACCAAGTTATAAGTAAACAATAACGTTTTTCACCAGTTCCTAATCGAACAATTGTTGACAATGCGACGCGTCGTAATGAAACAAAAAGAGGGTGGCGATAAAGTAAATTACTCCTCGCGTTACCGAACAACGGCTGCAGCTGCTTGTTTTTTACGCCCTTCAGTTTTTATCTTTATCGATTTCGCCGATTCACAGTACATTTCCTACTTCAATTAGTGTATCGTCGTAAACCGACTTGACTGCACGGTAAGCCATTTTTGGCCATGGCTAAAGTTTCAGCCATCGCAGTCTGTGTGCATCTGTAGTAACAGCATATTACAAATTATAAGCAACTCTTTTTGAACCTTTAAAACCATTAATGAAAAACGTCAAAGAATGCGTTCTTGGTTGGCATCTTTTTTCTTTGCCTTGTCGGATAAATTCCCAATTGTGAGATACGGCATATAAGTGACGATAAGTCTGGCTGTAAGGCATGAACACGTTTACGGTTATGGCGAGGTACAACTTGGTTTCAGCTTAGTTTATGTTCACAAGGACAAAAAAATGTCGTTAACATTTATTGTCGTTGCCCGGGTTTAATGTCCCTAGCATCGTAGGCTGTTTGCTTGATCAGAGTTTGTGGTGTAGTAATCGAAAGTGTTGAAATGAAAATGTGATAATGTTTTTTTTCTGTATTGATTTTTGGAAAAGTCACAAATGTATCACAATAAAAGCAAAATGATTAAGCTGCATTTTAAAGTTTTTTTTTTTAAATATTATTCATAAGGTTGTACCGCACTGGATTATCAACTCTTGACTGTAAATAATCCTAATTTTATTCGTGTTCATTAATAATTTTGAACAAAGCATTTTGAATTTAGGCCTAGATAGACTAAAACTTATATGATTATTTGAACGATGATTGTGAACGAGAACCTCTTTTTTTTAAATGTCTAAATTTCTCCAATACACTATATTTGTGCCTCCAAGAAAAGTCGCTCTTGTTGTGCGGGTATTAAAGTCACATTATGCCTTGAAATTAGCCTCGCCAGAGAAACAAATCAACATTAAAAGTCCTTAAATAGCCATCCATCGAGGTAGCTTTCACCGTGACATGCGCGATGCTGTGTTTGGACAGCGGTCGAAGTGGTTCCCGTGGCTCACGCCAGGTGGCAGAGCTGTCCTCAACAGCTGATTACAATTGTAGTGAACAGCTGGTTGCGCCACGGCCACGCCACGGCGGCCTCGATTTCATTGTTGCGCGACCGAATCAGATCCGTGTCGCTGGCTTAATGAGCCCATTGTGGCGCTCGGAGTGCACGCTTTATGCTTTCACGAAATGTCGTTAATTTAATTTCAAAACCCGACCGGGTGGGTAAATAACTTGATACCGCCGGGTATCGAATTATTTCCGCGACGCGAGCCTGATCGCTTTCATCGCTTTGAGCGTTCGCTGGAATAAATTCCGCAAATGCGGCACTCGGCACTAGGCCCCGGCATTCGCCCGACTATGACCTTTGTCGTGATCCCAGGGCGAATAAATACAGTACGTTCAGATGATTTCTCCTCCTTTCTTTCCTTCCTTATATAAATTAAGCGTGTTTACCTTATTTGCACCCATTTTAATAACGCAATGATTGACTTTAAACAAGTATATTTTACTTGTACTTCATCTTAAACGCATCAATTGTTTCAATCCGACATTACTATCTTAAAGTAGCTCAAAGTGAATTTAATACTAATATTTTCCACTTTTAGAATACATTTACGTCCGGACGTACGTTCGTATATCGTTATTACTACTGTTAATAATTTAGTTTGGTACAAACATGCGTTTTTTGGAATTACCAAAAAATGTTATTTTTGTTATTTAACAATGAGTGTAACAGCGTTAAGGGTTTAACAAGCGCCTTACTGTAAGCATTGTCGTTTCAATTCTGTATTGATTGCAAACACAGAATGTCTGCCGTCCTGTACAGCTTAAAGAGAACCAGGTTAATGGTTCACTTTAAGTTTACGGTTACCGGTTGACAGAAGAAACATCGGCATGTAATAACCTGGTAACGCGACAAGACAATATAACATTGCTAGTGCCGTACTAGATTGGTGGCCCTAGGCCTTTAACTGTACAACATTAAAGCTGCCGCGCCGCGGTTATGGCGGTAGTAACAGTAAACCGTGGATGGATGGTAAACCGCAGTTTCGACGATCATTCTCGTCTATCTCGCAAACATCGTCTAAGTTTGCGCTATGGAGTGGTACTGGAAGGATCATCGTATAATTATAAAGAGCGTCAATGGAAAATTGGGGTCATTAACGTGTTCATTTTACAAACCTCCGCTTCTTCTGTTTCATTGTGCCGTAACCAAGGCAGAATTTTTATTGGTCTTTGGTTTAATATTAAGAATCAGACAGGACCTGCTTAAAAATGTATTGTTGTCTGTATGTCTGCCAGCGATACTCTTGATAGTAAAGTCCTTGATATTTGAAACTAGGCACATCCCCTCTTGGCCTAAGGATGATCTCTATTGATTGTGGGGTCAAAACGTAAAAGATCGTTTGTCTGCGTTTCCCTTACGTACTATCGTGTAATAGGGTACTCTGTTATAACGGTTTATTAAATGAACATCCGTTACAATTAACATTGGGTTGTTTTATTCATTGCTTACAGGCAATGATCTCGTCTCAGTCAATAAAGGTTTTGTGGCGTATTAGAAATTTGTGGCGATCAGGCCTGTTCCCTGATTGGAAACCTATTGCAAAGGTAATGTTCAAGGCAAGTGCGCCCTTCCTTTTCACTCAGGGTCTGTTCAGAAGCAGCGGCTTGCTTTCTCGTCCCACTCATGAGGACCCAAACTAGGCTGTTAATGAGAACTACAATCATTCATTGAATCATGAATCATTACAACAAACAGACCTGAAAAGTAATGGTCTTGAAAGAAATGCACAAACCGATAATGTTTTAATGTAATATTTTGGGATAAAAAAAATACTTAATTTGTAATTTTGAAAGAGATGTGCACCTGGGAACCCGATATAAGACAGACGTACGGGCACTAGCCATTGCGTTGTAGTGTTCCCACTACGAGTCCCACCCTAAAATATAGCAGATATCCCAAATGAAGAACTCCAGATATTATTATGAATAAACAAAATTTTGTTCAAGCAAGTAATGGTCTTGAAAAATACACAAACCGATTAAGTTTTAAAGTCATATGTTAGGATAAAAAAACACTACCAATTTTCTGGTTTGAAATGTTTTCAAAAATTCGGTATGATCAAAGCAATGTCAATAAATGTGATGTTGATAAACATTACAAATTGTTGTTTTGATAAAAAAATAAAACTTGTAATTTTGAAAGAGGTGTACACCTGGGAACCCGAGATGAGACATGTTGACGGACACTAGCCATTGCGTTGTAGTGTTTCCGCTACGAATCCCACCCTAAACGACAGAAAACTACGGGCGCACGCACTATAGGTAGTGTGACATGCATGTGTGTTTTGGTGTAAGAATGAGTGTTGAGTGTTGCTGGTGGAGGGGGGGGGGAGTAGAGCGACGATAGCGCACTCTTGCGGTGCTGCCCTCGTGCGTGTAATCCCGTAATTAACCCGAGCATCGCTAGATGTTCCAAGGTAACGCGGTTTTCCTGTAATACGGTAGCAGTCCTGCAGCAGCACATCCGCACGCACTATAGGTAGTGTGACATGCATGTGTGTTTTGGTGTAAGAATGAGTGTTGAGTGTTGCTGGTGGAGGGGGGGGAGTAGAGCGACGATAGCGCACTCTTGCGGTGCTGCCCTCGTGCGTGTAATCCCGTAATTAACCCGAGCATCGCTAGATGTTCCAAGGTAACGCGGTTTTCCTGTAATACGGTAGCAGTCCTGCAGCAGCACATCCGCACGCCCGCTCCAACCGTCCTGATAATGCTAATTGTGATGCACGCAACACGGAGCAATTTATTTAATTGTGCCGCTCTTTAATTGAATTCCCTTGCCCGCTTTGCAATTATAAAATCCTCACTAATACATTAATTCGCTTTGTCTAATAATGGTGTTGTGTAATATGATGTGTTCATTGTAGTTGCATGCATTGTAACTTTGCAATTAGTTTTATATACTGTGTTAAATATTTATAGACAGTCATTACTGATATGCGAATAAAGTGTCTGATTGTTCAATCAGTTTTTTCGATCCATTTGGAACTGTAATTAAATGCTAATTTGGCAAGATTTGAGAATTGCGATGCAGCAAAAAGTATTTACTACGTTGTGTTAGCATGTATATCGTTTATAAATTAATTAAATCATTATTTTTACACGCAATTCAATTAAATATCAATTTCTGAAAAAATATGGTATTATTCATTATTTCGTTATCAAATTTCTTTACTATTTATGTAGAGTTTACATTGATATGAAGCTTAATTTCTAAGCGCACTGAAAACGTAATATTTATGGCTAGCCTATAAAAATAACAACATTCTAGTGTTGAATTCTTAACTGTAAATGTGTTTTAATTTCACAAGAAGTTAGTTAAAGAATAAAAAGTTAGAAAACATTTCTGGATTGTAATTCCTGTTTAGTCGTTTACTTTGTACAAGTACAGTTAGTAAGAGCTTAATTTGGGACAGTTTTAAAATGGGCTGGATCGGTGTAAAAATGAGAAGTGGATGTAGATATACAAATATAACATTTAATTTTATAATGTACGATTATTTAAAATACGATGTGTTATTTATGAGTTATATCTAAAATGAACTTCCCCATGTTTCACTAAAATCATTTTTATAGTCACAACGTAACAAACTGTTCTTCCGAAAGACTGACGTTGTAATATATATATATATATATATATATATATATATATATATATATATATATATATATATATATATATATATATATATCTAATTCTATCAATTGGTCTTTTTGCAATTCGAATTGTACTCTAGTATTAGCTTTGGTTGTATTAATTGCACAGGAGATTAATCATTCATAGCGATAAGGTTTTTTCAGGTCCGTGGTATTATTTCAGTTAGTTCTGAGGTCTGACGCTAGGTTTGCGCCACGTAACTTTGATTGTTACCGTTCAAATATTTACTACTTGAGCCTTTTACTCCACAGAGAGCGGCCATAGCGCTACCTCTTTCCGTATCAATTTGTACCATCGGATGATTTATTTCCTGTGCTACTAATACAATCAAAGTTATGAGTCTGGTATTTCTTATGCGAGTATTTTTATGTTATTCAAACTCTTGTTTCAGTACTACGAAATGTCCTATGGTCTCAACGTAGAGATGCACAAACAGGTACGTGTCAATCGATTTCCATAGTTTTAAGTATAATTAATAAATTAAGTATGAGATTTATTATGGAATTGAAAATTATTTTCGTTTGTGTCAGTTTAATGTTAATTTTTTAGTTAGGCCTAATAAAGTTTCGCCAAAAACCAGTTAAAAAATAGCAAAGTGTTAAGCATCAGCTAGCTTGTAGCACTTTGGGACTTTTTTACAGTGCTAGGAGTGTAAATTTAATGGTGTAAATTTAATGGTGTTCTAAAATCGTTCTATGCGGTCAATCTGCAGCTTCTCGCCTGCTAAGTTAAATAACGCTCTGCTCATAGGAGTGTACAGGCTTGACACCTGGTTTCCGTACTGCCACAGTGGCTGAGTGGTTAGAGTCACAAGTTACCACGGACTCGGGTTCGAATCCCGATTCGGACATAAAGTTTTTATTCACTAATATAAGATTAAACACTGTGTATCAGTAAATATAAGTAAAAGTCGCTCAACTCGGATGTATTTCAATGGGAGGTAATGGCGACAATAAGCCACTCAGACCTTGTTCGAGATCGGAGGCTTAATTATTCACGAGAGACAAATTAATTGTTGAGGAACGGAACGCGGCGCGGCGGGGTGAAATTATAAATTCCCTGCCATCACGGAACTTAAAAACATTCCCTCGGGGGTCGGAGTGGAGGAGGGGTAAGAAACACCCTCGCTCTTTATTCCGTGTTTAGAAAACGCTCCGCCTCGCCGCCCGCGCCCGGCGTCACTTATTAAAACTCCGAGAGAAGAAACATTTACATAAACTTCTGAGAAATACTGCACCTCGAGCGAGCACAAGAAGGGCGACTTTTAATTATTCCGTTTAATCAGGAAAAACTGGCTTTTAGCCCCCCGCCTCCTTCGCAAATTAACGAATAACAGCCAACTTTTCAGCGGAGTCTTTCTTCCACCTTTTCAGCCCGCGAAGGCTAAATGTGAGTTCTTTTGGGATATTTGCGCTTTTATTCACCGGTTGAGGACCTTTCGGAAGACCGCTGTCATGTAAAAATGTTTTTCTTCTTCACAAGATAGAAATTGGGACACTGGAGGATCAAGCCTAATATTACATCTGGTGTAACAGAATTATAAATAGAATCCAACATTGTGAAAAGTAAAACATTCATCTTCACCAGTTGTAAATTTTTCAGATAAGAACGATGTATACATTAGGTTAATTAAAGTGACAGAAAGGGACTAAGTCATTTACATAGCGCGGCGTAAATGCTTGTGTTATAATCCCATACTCTTATTTTGTCAACTATTCGTTGTGAAAGAAAACAACAAAGCAGTCGCTGAAGAATTATAATTTTCGGCGACAATCTCGAATGAACTCATATGCATACGGTTATTTTGATTCGTAGAGTCGTTATGGGTATGAAGGGTCCTTCAATTGTTTCGTTGTCTGTCCGTCTACTCGATAAACGATCCTACAGACCCGACATTTGATGCATAGTCTCCTATTGATCCAAGGTAGGGCTCTTATCGATTTAGAAATCAACAGGTAAAAATTTACGCAGAATAAACAAATTTATAAACACACTGGGTACAACCAATCACATTGGTTGGTCGAACTTTCATACGTTACATTGGGCCCTTCCACACTCCCTTTTATTGGTTAATGGAAGTAAATGCAGCCTGTGTACATACCAAAATCAATGAAAATTGTGTCACTAAATCTAATTAAAATATAATTCATTACCTTTGTAATCTTCGATGATAAATGAAATGTCAGAAAGAGTAACACTTCGTAAAAATGTTTAAACAATTAAAAATGGGTTTAAGTTTTAAGTAAAATTTAATAAATATTGTTTCAAAATTTGATATATACTTCAAATTCGACAGTATCTTGTTGAATCTTTTTCAGAGGGATTCTTCAATCTGTTTTATCTGAAGGAACTCCCTGAACAAAAGAGGTTTTCCGGACGCTCAAGTGGTGCGAAGCAAATCCAAAGGGATGGCAGGGCGGGGGCTTATCACAGTGGTGCAGACTCAGGCACTTGTAATCCGACAAAGGGAACTGTACAGGCTAATTAATACAGACGGATGCTCCTAACTGATGATTACATCCGCCGGCTGAGCCGGTGTTACAGATCTGGCTGGAAGCGGATTGCACACTAGTGAACTCGGCACAATGATTACAATGTTCCACCCGCCCCTGCCTGACAGTTCGCGCTGGGGGGCGAGGCGGTGGTGGCGGGGATCTGATACGTTTTGATCAACACTGTTCTGGTATGCTCTTTGGTGGATTGGCGCTACACTCGGCTCGGTCGTGGTTTTCGTTACAAGCTTCATTTGGGGGCGAGACGGAATCGATTATTTCGCGAGAGATGTGCGAGAGGTGGGAATCACTGTTTGTTGTCGATTGAAACGTAACTACGTTGTTACGTTTTGATTCGTCTTTAATTAGATCGCGCAATTGGAAAACGGATGAAAATCTGAAAAACTTGAGCACCAATTTGCATCGTTTAACAACACAACCTGGTTTTTCTTACAGTGGATTGTAAAATTTCCAGTAAGAATGAAATCGCTATTTTTGGAAGGGGTCGAAATGGGGTGGTATTAAAAGGGTTAAAAATATGAAAGTGTATTTTTTCTCAGACCATATTTTTCTTAGTTTGACACACTTAGTTTCTATCGTTAGACACACAAATAATAACAATAGCCTATCAGTGACAGACAACGAGATATTGGATCTGAATGCAGCCCTTTTCAGTAAAGTAGTCGTTCTGTATATGGTTAAGCTGGTACTGATTTAACATTTATATAGGTATTTGATGATTGGTTTAAAGTATTTTAAATAAAAATATAATTTATTTTTGAAAGAAAAAAATACGTTTAACATTTTTTACGCTTTTGTTTGATAGACTACCTTCCCATTTCGACATCCACCACAAATAAAGCGGTAGACGATCGAATTTATTATCAGGTGAAATTTCGTATAGATTTCAAGAAAACTTGGTTATGTGCTTATACCAACAAGCGTTATATTAACAAATGATAATGACCTAGAGTAAATGCTAATAAATGAAACCCTAAATTTGACGTGGATTCCGAAATATAAACATACTGGTGTTTGGTATTTTGATAGCTAAACAAAATCCAGTGTCATACAAAAAGTTCATTTTCGGATTTTTAAAATCCTGCCATCATAGTATAGACATACATCCTACTCTAGTGTTAAGGCGGGCAGAAATACAGTTTATTAAAAACTTGAATATCTTCAAAACCGTATCAACGCATTATCTACATTAGCAGTAGTAATGCAGAACCACGCGGTTAGTTCTTAAATCTAGACGGTATTGGCAGACACGGATAATCATTCGGATAAAGCATTCATCTCTATACAGAGTTTGTTAAATTCCTCACAATAATTCTTACAATACAATAAGCTTAAAAGGAGATGAATTTTTACTTGCAAACTCTTACACGTTACAGGAGAATACCAGTTCTTTAAAGCATAAAATTGATCAGCTAAAGGATCAAAGTTTAGTTCACAAAACATCGATCAGATCGCTTCGAGAAAGCAAAACGTGTTGGCTTTATTTTCAGTCGATAAGTTCTGGCTTCGATAAGTTCTGGCTTCAATATCTTCCGAATCGAATTATCCCCGAAGCACCACCGTGATTCATCCGTATTTCCCCACGAACGGCCACCCTTCCCTTCCCCGGGCACTGCGGTCACGGGTCAGCGAAGTCTCAGAGTTCTCCGCGTGCGGTCTGGGAAGCGAGCGTGAGCAATGAGCACGGATACCTAGGGCCGTAACTAGGCAGGGGTTAAGGGGGCTACTCCCTGTGCTGGGACGAAATTCCCCTCACCATGTGTGTGTGGCCGGGCGCATGCATCCCTAGATACACCCCTGGCCACTGCTCAACTTGTATAACAGAGTTGGCTATTGCACTTCAGGACATAAACGTAGTTATTGTTGGTTACACTTCATTCTATCAAGCCGTGTCCATTAAATCTGGGCACTCGCCTGGCTGTAACGCAGCTTATATAACAGGCCAGTTATGCCCAATTTGTGGTCACATATTGGGAAATAGGCTACTGTAATTGTCTTCCCTTACTCCACTTCTTGTCGGCCCGGCTCCCAAAATCCTAGTTATAGCCTACCCTAAACAACTATCAAAAAATATAACAGGCCAATAATCGTGTGAATTCTTTCAGCCGGGGTGTCTAAGGACCTAAACTCAACCTAGCCATTCCCCAGCGTGTATAACAGGCCAGTTATGCCCGTTGTGTGACCGCACTTCGGTGAATAAAAATAATGTCTGCCTCCCCTCCCCAAATGGTTTGTCGATCCGGGTACCAGCAGATCTAGATACACCCCTGGCCACTATCCTGCTTGTGTAACAGGCCAGGTTATACCCGTCGTGTGATCGCACTTGAGGAAATAACAGTTATTGTCGACTCTCCCGCCTTCTATCGGCGACTCCCTGAATTATCCGGTACCGCAGTCGCACCCAGTACCTCTCTGAGACTGATGTTTGCGTTTCGTTCCGCTAAGCGCACGGCTCCGCGAACATTTCAGTTGTTTGCTTTCAATCATCCGCCGAGATCCCTCCGTCAGTCTCCTCTCCGTCGGAACAAATCGTTATCTGCTCCGCTCTGCGCTTTTCCTGATTGCTTTCAATTCAACAGAATTTGATTTAAAAAGTTAATGTTATTGTCTAATAACTACTGTTTCGACAGTAGGCCTATGGTTTTCACAATGGACATTTAGTTACGTTGTAAAATATAGAGCCAAATTACACGAATTAAGATTAGTTTTCGCAAGCTGTTTACTATTATGTTATAATATTCACCTTTTTTTACTAAAAAGAGAGGCCGATTCCCTTTTTAAGGCTGCCGGGCCTCATGGGCCACTGGCGTGTACGAGGATCTTGTCAAAAAGAATAATGGGGTGAGTCAATGGAACCTAACTAAACATTAATAAATTAACCTGTAATATTCTCGATACGGCTTTGAGTCCATCCTCGTTGCTGTCTATGTATCGTTCTTATAACCCATTCTACATCTTCTTTTCCTCATGCCGGTTAGCAATAGATAAATCCTTTCCTCCACAATTTTCCAATTTATTTAATAAGTTCTTAAAGCAAATTACCGTACTTAAAATATGTAAAAAGAACTAATATGGGAATCTACTTGACTAATTAACGTTTATTGCTAGAGTCTCATTTTTCGTAACTCTATTAACAGTAAATAAATCGTTCTTTTTTATAAAAAGGAGAGGCAGATTCCATTTTTAAAAGAAGAAGGGAGAAAGATGATACAGTGCAAGGTCGATGGTACTACAGTCAAAGAAAGGAGCTGAACCTGGACTATCTCTAGTTCTGATTCAAAGTCCTACGTATCAGACCGCTCGCTCCAGAATAAAACAATTTAAATACAACATAAAATTATAACAATCCCTATTCGTCGTTGGTGTAGGCCTAATGTAAAACACGGTGTATTTTTATTTGTTAAGGTTGAATATTTTTAATGTAGGCTAATTATATTTTGAGACGTCGACTGTAAAAACGTATTAAGCATGGACAGATGAGCGAATTAAAATAATATTCCTAGATCCAATGAAATACCCTAACATTTTTATGACATTTAGAAATTAAAGCTAAAGTGAAAAGTGAAAACGTTATTTTAACGCGTGAAGGAGGGAAAGGTTGAAAGAGCCCGCTTAACCACAAACCTCTCCTCTATGTGGTGTTGACTAATGAAACTGTAGAGAACAAATTAGCGGGAGAGAACGGCGCGGCGGTTAGGGTGCGGCAACAAAACTTGCAAGGCAGCGCGGGGAACGGGGAGGGGGTGTCTAAGTGGTAAAACAAACGTTGCCAAGTAGAATTAATTGAAAGGAAAACATGTTAATAATAGCGTAATTAGCAGGGCGCGATTTAATAAGGGCGGCGAGGGAGAGTCGGGGATTGTTAACCCTGTTAGGTTGGTATAATCAATACCTTCACACTGACAAAGTCTGCAAGCTGTGGGCGACAAGGGTATTAAGGGTCGGATCTCTTGCGTTCATTGATACTTTCATTGATGCTGCCAACTTTTGGCGGATCGTTCACGTCGTGTTTATGTTGGTATTACTGCAGCATGCGTCTTTTTGGAGCGATCTCAGGCGGCAATTCTCAGTACTAATGTTTTAGCGGCCGTGGACGCGTGACGTATTATTTGAGGAGTCTTGAAATTGTAATTTTAAATGATCTTATTTTTATATAAACACCAGTTACATTGTTATTTTTTTTTTTTCAAGTCCAGTTGCAAATGAAATGCAGTGTGGTTTTTTATAGAATATGGACATTATTCAGTAAGAAATAACTATTTTTCATGAGTTTGGTAACGGTTGTTTGTTTTTTATGTGCTTAATGCTGTGTGTTAGAATAATAAAATAACACTTTTGAAAGGAATAAAATTTACTTAAAGGTTTTTAAAGGAATTCTGATACGATCGAGAAGTGTTGAACCCATTTTCTGCATTGGCTGTTTATACTAAATTATTGTACCCTCAAGGCGCCATTATTCATACTCCAGATCAAGACGATACTTCCTCGTTACGGCTTGTGAAAATATCGTCGACGTATAAAATCACGATTGAACCACAATCGAGATGATTGATGAGGTGGGGTGGGGGGAGGCAATACGCCCCGTACTTCACTGAAAAGTGGCTGCGATTAGAGCCGGAGGGGAAGTCGGAGCGGTTTCAGGACTTTCATCTTTTCCGCTTTTCCGTATTCTCTGAAAAAAGGATGTTCCCTCTTTTCATTTCGGCACCCCTCCTTCTCTTTCTGCCACACCAGTGCAGATCCAATATCGCCATAGTCGACTGCAAATGCGCCTCGCCTTTCTCTGATTGGATTCGGTCGGCTCTCTCTTCTCTCGCTTTATTCAACCCGTGCTGTTGAGTGTCGAGAGGAAAGCTTTGTGTTGGCGGATCTGCAGTGCCGATGTACTTCGGATCACCGAGAGTTCCTTTCTTTTCTGTATTCCCATGACAATATTGCCAATTAGCTGCCTTTGAGTCGAGTGCACTGTGAAGTGACTTCTTCATTCGCCCGTGAAGACAAAAGAAGGTCCAATCGGACCCATCTGGGGAGATTTATTTTTCTCAAAGATTAATATAGTCCAATAAATATCAAGCCAAACCATTTAGTGTTTGAAAAATATTTCTTCGTTACAAACTCTACCTACTTTTGTAAATTACAAAACGTCTGTGTATCTACCTAGAATTAACCATCGCCCAAATGTAGATCAACTTCTAGTTGTGAAAGTACATTTCTATGTCATGGTACGGGTGTTGAGCGTCGGCTGAAGTAGTGAGTGTTTGTACTACTACAGTATCAACTGACCACAGTGTATCCAGTGTAGGACCGACCCACTAATAACAGCTGCGGTGGTAATTGAAGTGGGGCTGACCGCACCCCCCCTCCCCAACACAACCGCTCCCCCTCCCACCAAACACTCTCTCCGCCACCCACCAAACCGAGCTGACTTACCCTCTAATTACTCGGGTTGGCTTCCCCAGTCACCTGTTACCTTCCATTTAGTCATCCTAATCGTCTTGCGATTATTTATTAAAACAATTTTTATAAATTAGCGAAAAGACGAAATGGGTCGATAGTTGACGTATTTTTCTTTGAAAATATCGATGTGCTCTTACTATGATCGAAGGCCTTAAATTACGAGGCTAAGACGCTTAATTTTAATAATTATGCAACATTTTATTAACACGTGTTTAGTGAAAAATGTGTAGCGTACTTTTTCATATCTGTAATGTAGTGTTTTTAATATTTAGGATCCTGATTGTTCTTTCATTTAATAAGATTTTTTGACACTCAAAAACATAAATTGGAGAGTTAAAACATTTAATTGTTTCTTGGAAAACATTACTACGTCATAAGTAGACTACTGTAGTATAAGTAAAATCCGTAAATAAATGAATTAATCCTATGTACTTAACTATTAAATTAAATGAAATGGTAGCCTATAGTAACCGTGAATTGCACTAATCTTCAATTCTCAACCAAACATGTAATAATGTAATAAGTTTTTTTTTGCTTATGCACATCCATAACGCCCGCTGCGTCGAGCGGATTCGATTTCGCCTCGTCAAGTTGGTAAGACTGATAAGAAAGTTGTAGCCCCTTGACAAATCAGCTGCCGAATTGCCGTGGCTGACAGCTAGCAGGTCGTGTAAGTGGGTTACTATCTGAGCTCCCCCTGCCACCCTTTCTCCTCCCCCCCCCCACGTCACCAACTCTCCCACTCAGGAAGTGCTTAATGTTGTTGAGACGACTCCATTAGAACAAACCGCATGTCACCTTCAAGTTTCTCTCCCCCTCCCCCTCCCATCACCTCGAGTTTGCTCCGTCAGTGGTAAACTCCCTGGCAGATTTTCTCGCTAGTTTAAGTTTCTGCGTAAATAGTGTGAATTATTTTGAATTCCATCTCTTATCGATGTGAATTTTGTCAAATCAGATTGCTTATGATAAACAAACAATGAATGAAAGCTAGAAAATAATCATCGTCCACTTCTAGTTGATCTCCCAATAAGTAGTAACTTAAACCTCCAAATTATACATACAGCTGTGAAGATTTGAATGAATGTTGTTGTTCATTCCATAGTACATTATCTTAGATTTCAAACTAAACACCACCTTTTATCTAAAAATTGGACACTAGTTCATTGTAGATTATAATATTGATTAATTAGTAAGGTTTTGTTCTTTTAATTGGTTGTAACTTTACGCGTCCAAAAGATTTTTTTACTTTCGGTAACACGAAACCAACACATATTTCACAAGAAAATTGAAAAGCCTTAACTTACCTGCAAAACTTTACAACAAAATAATGGAGTAATAAATTTAATAATGTATTTATTAAGAAATAATTATAATTTGATGTATCTTATGAGACGTAATTCAAGGCCATATCGGCACAGACGCTCTCGACAATCAATTACAGGAAACGTTGGGGTGTGATTTGTAATGTGGTCAATCAGTGTTCAACATCCGTAACAACACGTCCCACAGGGGACGCACTGTAATGGGTCATCATTCAGCGAGCTCAGTGTAGCCTACCGCCTGACCACAAATCAGTCTATTGACCGCCGCCGCCGTGGGCCATATAGATGGCTCCATAATCATACTGTTATTACACTAGGCTGTAGGCGATCCTTGTGGGGGAAGGGGGGAGGCACGTAATTAGGCATCTCGGCAGGTGCCTACGGACCCCCTAACGTCCACTTCCGCGACCCGTAATGACAAGGACCCTAACCTGCCTCAAGACGCCTTACAGTATTATCCACCTAATCACCCAATATTACACCACTTTGCGGTAATTACGGCGCCGCTAATTGTAATTACCTCGTTGTAATTTATCGTAAACGCTAATTGGGCACATTAATTTGTTAATGGCGCACTTCGGCGCGGTGATTATCTTTAGTTTCGAGCGGCCCTTTCGCTTTCTCACGGATCTGCACCTTAATCGGCTATAATGCAAAAGAACCAGTCTTAAGGTGGAGGTATACGACCGGTTTCTAACCATAAAACGTAGTGTGCCGTAAACTGCGTTTATCGAAGTAGCAATTCCTTCGTGAGCGCGATGTGCAAAAACTTTACGATTAGTAAATTATATAGCTGTAATTGCATTTACTTTTTGTACACACAGGTAACTAAATATTTTATTTCCATTCAGAAGTACAATTTATAACACTAGCACATTTAAAATACTGTTTCAATTTCCACGAACAACAATGTCTTGTTGAAAGTTATTCTATCTCTGTCTCACGTATCTGTACAGTACATCGCCGCTGTTATGTTGGTAGGGTGTTCTGTATGCGGAACTCGCGTCAGTACTACCAACCCAACACATCAAATCAACACGTGACCCGTGTGCGCGCACGTACTCCTGTATTTCATTACGTGTCGATGTGTGAAGTTTGTTATTTGTTTTTGTTCGGTTGGCAGAGCTGCGGCGCATGGTTAATGCCCACATGAAAGGCTTATGAACGTAATGCCGAATCAAGATTTATCTCTAAAATAACAATAAATATTAATAAATTGGCAACACATTTATTGAGCATTCAGATTTAATGTCGCCTTGAGGTGTTAAGAAAACACTGTTGTGTGCAAGAATCCGTATTGGGCAAATTAAAATTTACTCAATGGTGGGGAGGGGGGCAATTTTTCTATTATTACCACAATTATTGTGGTTCTCAAGTTATTTTCAAGAAATGTTCCCTAAAGAGTACGTTAAAATTTGGTTCAAACATCTTATAAGTATTTACTTGCTTCCCACTGGAATTTCAATAAAACAGCGAAGAGCAATCATAGGCTCCAGTGAAATACCTTACAACACGAATGTTTAAATGTTTATTCGTAGACCGGATTTGATTGAAAAAGAAATATCAATATTGTTTGAAATAACTATTTCAGATTATCAAATACGCAACAATTATAACCATGATAACACCCACTCTCTCTCGGCAAAAACTGCAGACAAGACGATTTTACAATGTATATGAAACGTAAAAACGTCAAAGGTACGAGCCTATAACAGCCGATCTGTATAAATCTTCACTCTTCCATTCTTTCGTGTTCTGCCACGCATCAGTGGAAAAACGTAATTATATTTTTGTTGACATACAAATAATCGTTAAACATATCAGTATCCCTTGATTAGTATTGTAAGTTTTATCATTGCGACCATTAAGGAGTGGACACCAGTTTTGTTTGGGCAAAGAAAATTCGTACAACCCAATTAATAAAATAAGAAATGTAGATAGAAAATATATGGAAGGGTATGCTCCAGTATTATGTTTTATAAAACATACGGTCACATTTAGTTGAGAGATGATAAATCGTGACCGCGTACGCAAAGTAGGTTAATCGGACTAATTTGTTTGCTCGGTGACGTTTAGCCCCCCTTTAATGATACGCCCCTGGATAAAATCTAACCTTATCAACCGCAGCCCTGTGATATTGAGAGGCAGCCGTCGTGCAGGCGATGGAGACTTAGGCAGCGTGACAAACAAGTCGAGGGTGAATGTTTGGGGGGGGGGGGGGCAGGCGACTCACGACTTCCCCCGGGAATCAATTTGCCCGCCGCGTGTGTTATTTATGTTAGCCAGGGGTGTACGGGTGGGCGGGTGGAGGGGGTGCCAATAAAGGCGGCCGAGAGCTCCCCCAATATTTGTACACGGTGTCGGATGCAGCCTTTGCGGGAAATAATCCCGCCAAAACAAACAACCCCGGTCGTAAAATATTTATCGCGATTTGGGGCTCTCGTTTAATCCGTCCTTGATTTCTTGAGGGAGGAAGTCTGCGGGTTTTATACCAAAGATGGAGATGGACAATTGCAACCCTCGTGGAACTGTGGTTGTCGTGGAACAGATTTGTCTTTCGTTATAACCTTGATGAAAGTATGTAATACCCTATTATAAATATATAACAGTGTAATTTTTATAATTTTATCACGATTAAAGCAAATAAAATAAAGCACATAATGACAATAATGTCAGTCAAGCTTTTAGGGGATATGAACAAGAATAGTCGATCACTTTCTTATTCCCTCTCCCCCCAAAGAGAAACAACTATATTCATTGTTTTATTTGATTTATACTTATTTTATTTGGAATTGTATTTCCGTAATATTAATTTTACTGTTGCCACTTTGTCGTTAAGCGCAATAATTATTTAATTAGGAAAATTCTTATTTTACTTTTCGATTATAATTTTTAAAGAACATTGTGCTGATATTTTACTGTTGATTTTATTGTAGTGCGCGTCATAAAATAATTTCTGTTAAAATTGTATTAGACTGTTATAATTTCTGAATTCAATACAGGTTACACCAACTGTTTCCAATGAAATGCCACATAACAGTTTACGTTCATAGAAAAATGTAGCAAGTTTGTTCTTCCAGTTTAGTAAGTAAAAGAACCCTCGTGTGCTTTTCTACGTCTTGTTTTTAAAAATAAACTAAGTAAAAATTCGTCATAGACGTGATTTTTAATAATATTTTAACAATTTTAAAATGCTAGTTCCACATTTAATTTAAAAACCGTCACTATTATTTTTAGTAATAACAGTTTTAATCACGTGAATTATAAGTCCCTTTGTTCGCAAATTGCAAATTAGTTGTAAAATCACTCGGCAACGACACGTGGACGTAATTAAAAACTCATTATTCTGTTTTATTTACATATTACTCAGATGTTTTCATGCGCGGCCAATACGGACAACTAATTAATTAATCGTATAGAATTGTTAATTAGCCGGTCTGGCGGGAAAACGCGGTGAAATAATTTTTCCGAACTGCCCCACCACGCCGCGCTTGCTCGTCCCTACACAATTAATTATTGTCCCCGGCCAGGGACGACCGGCGCCATATGTTTAATCGACTCTGCAATCCCACCACTATTATTATTTCCTCCCCTATTTCCGCTTTGTTTCACAATATAATTATCAGCCCGGGCGGCAATATTACGGCGTGCACAATTTAATGCGATTACCGTCTAACGTGGAGTCAATATCTCGGCCGAATTAATTCTTGTGATATTCGGTGGTGCAGTGCGATAAGGGGTCGAAGTCGACAAAAAGTATTTATGAAAGTCAAAAACGCGTCCAAAATTTAAAAAAATCGTATTAGTAAAATGAGATATGTAAGTTGTTGAAAAACCCAAATTCATAACTAAAAACTCTGAACGTTAACTTGCGCATGATACACTGTAGCTGCGAGTTATATCCGTTGAAAGTTTTAAAATAATGATTTAATATCTTTTGCTTTATTTATTGTTTTAAAATATTGTGGTTGTAATTTTACTATACAGTTATTTAGTCTGGGTTTTCCTTCGTGTCTGGTTTCAAAACACAAGCAGCAGCGTTGTTTGTTATTATTATTATTTTTTTTTTTTTTAATTAATCCAAGAGTATGAATCTAAGTTTGTAGCACCGTTTTGGGACAACTTATAATCTTCTTCAAAAGAAGAAAAAATTGTTAAAGAAGAGGCTATGGAATTATTTTTTACAGTATGTACTTGGAAGTCGACTGGAGAGACATGTAGTTTATCCATAAAAAATTTAGGAACCCAAGAATAGAATCAAAACAGCATGTAATTTCTTAAATTATTTTGAATTTAAAATATACAATTTCTTTAAATCATAAATGACATTCACTGAAGCTATAAGTAATGTAAATAGTGTACAATGCTCACAGTGTCTTTAGCAGTTATGATTTCGGCTTAATGACAAACTTGCCTAAATTTCCCACTTTAAGTGCCTTCAATTCCTCGTGGAGTTATAAACGTTTTTTTCCAACTTTTTCTGTACTCAGGGAACTTACCTTGGAGGGCCGTGATGAATTTTAAATGTATTTTCCAAAATAGAAATGATTGCAGCGCAAACCTCTTCTAGGAAGTAAGGCGAGTTTATCACTCGTGCTCAGATGTTCTATATTTTTGGTTTGTAAAGGACTATCGGTCTTATGACTGGGAATGGTTTCCCTTCCTCGCTATCAGTGAAGTAGATTAATGTCAGCTCGATATCTTCAGCTATGATCGGATAAGATAGCAGTCGGAAACCACAAATACGTCTACTTTAAGTCTTGTCCAATCGGTAATAAAGAGCGTTTATCTCTTCTATTACCATAGATGTAGTATAGTTGAAAACTTTGGGACTATATATCGAAAATTAACTTATCCGATTTAAAAATAACATTACACTAGATCGAAACCCTCACATTAATTCCTTAGGGTCTTATAAAATAATTTAAATATTTGTTTGATAATTGTATAAATCTATCAACGGCGAAAAAAAACATTTGTATAATTTGATGTGACTTTAAACTCGTATATGTCTCCAATAAAACTGATCTATCAAGAAATCTATTAATTTAATACGCCTATTGAAAATTTACTATTAAAATAGAAACTGATTGTAACATAAATTAACAGTTGTTTCAGGTTTGTCATTACAATTAATTTCATATTCTACACATTTTTTTATTTACACAGTAAAACAGGTCATAGATGTACAGTTTTTTTATAATACATGTTTATATATCTAGAGCCTTAAGTAGCACAATGCATTGTATATAATATGATGGTGGTTCGTGTAGTTTGAATTAAAACCTGTTAATCTTCCTGTTACGAGGTAATGAGATCGAATATTTTAACGGTCCTAAATTGGTTTTAAGTGGTAGAGATGTTGAAAACCATTTATATTGTGCTAAGGTAGATTGCAAGTGTTAAAGCATCAGTTTTGTAACGTAACAATTCATCTGTGAACTAACTTCTTTCATATGAGTACACGCAAGTATATAAATAATATGATCTTCACAATATGTTAAGTAAAATTAATTTGCTGTGCAAAGTAAAGGTAGTTCATTCTTCAGTAACCTGTTATACAAGGCGCACTTGAACCTTGTGAAACTTTTTTGTCAAAATTTGTTATTAGGTCAAGGAGAGAGTGTTTTAAATCATATACTTACGTATAAATCTCTTGTAATTTCATAAATTACTTGTCATTAGATTGTATAAAATTAAGATCGACAAAATTCTTTTATTTTGGCAGGATATACAATTATTTGTGTTGTAAGGATAGCATATGTTGGGGTTTAAAAATATTGATAAAACCAAAAACAGTATCATTTTTAGCATTCTGTGAGATTAGTTTTTGCATAAAACATACATACGTACGAAACACTAGACACTGTATATATATGATCGTACTTAAATTGGTTTCTGGAACGATGGTTAGATTTAACACAATGTTGTGGCATTCTGAGCCAATTCTGTAATTTTCACAAATTTGATGAAATAAAACAGATTTTCCAATGCAATGGTCAACAATGTTTGACATTTACTCACACTTAAACATAATTTATGGACGTTTAATAAATAGAAATGCTGTATCAGCATCAGCGCATCGTGGGGTCGACATGCACCAAACTATCATGTATATGATTCAACATTACATGATTACTGCCCAATAGACATTAACGCTGCAGGCCAGGTAGTTATCATATTATATATACAAGCGGTATCGTCGGCCGGACATCCTGCGATAATATGCTGTGATAAGCTTCTAATCAGACCATTTCCCCTGACATAGGATTTAATTAGTTTACCCGCGCTGATGCGATATATTCGGATTTTCTATCATGATTAAATTAACCCACGTAAAATCGCCCTTTGACTCTGCGCTCGTACAGCGAACGCGTTTAGCGTTCAAATTGTAGCCAATTATCTAAAGTTTCACATCAATGGGATTATCGTGTTATTATTTTTGCAAATACTTAATTTAGAACAGTCCTCAAACGAAATAATGTAATGTTAATATTAACTTGATACGTGTTGGTTCTCAATCGAACAGTAACTCAGTTATGCGCTGTATTGAAAATGTAATTTAATTTCAATCGTCCATTCGTCATTATATAATCTCCGATATTGCAGTTTTATTTGCATCGATGTATGGTAAATAGACAATGGATATCAAGCATCATGTATTTATTATACCAACGTATGAAAGGGGGAAATGAAATTTGCCAGTGCTATTTTACATGTTAATACCTTATTTGTAAGAATGGGATAAAGAATATTTTCGTACAATTCACTTCAGTCAAAAATAGAGGACGGATATTTTTTATAACACGCATTTATTCCCTTTTTGACGAAATACTGACCTTTCAACAATCGCGCTATCCCTTGGCGGCATCACTCGGTTAACCAAATCTACGTCTGGTAACAATACACCGGTTAATTGTTGCCATGGTGTGTGCTCAGAATAGAACGCGAGGCTACATGCGCTAAAATCTCCCCGGATAACTGATGCAATGACTGAACCGGTTAACTGGTAGAGAAATCAAACTACACGTGTGGATACATGTGTAGCTACGGTCACTTCCGGTTAACCGGAAAGGTGAGTAGTTACATTACCACGATTAACCGCCACGGTACGCGCGTAATTAAGCCGCACACAGCTCCCCGGTTAGTGAGTAGTAAAATCCCCATTATTAAACTAATAACCGGTTCAGTGAGCGCTGTCGGACGCGTACCGGTCGGCAGGTAATACCGTTCACCAAAGCTTCTCACCGGATTATTCTGATTGGGAACGGTAATCCTGTAAAAATCTACGCTCGGACAAAACGGAATGATAAATTCGCGCTTTACAGGGGATTAAGCGAGGGAATTATTCAAACAATGAGAGAGTCCTGGGCGTATTTTTCCGTATTTAATTTGTCAAAGACTGACGGGAATTATTAATGTGATACCTGTTTTACTCTCCCGCCTCGTCAGCGTATTTAGCCAGTTACGAACGATGTTTTGTTGTTAATTATGTTGACAAACTCCTCTTTATAATTAATTTTGTGCCTACATGATGTTTAGTTGAAATTTTTATCCCGCTAATTCTCCACTCCGTTACTTTAGATTTATTTAACGAGTTTCTCAACAAGTTTAAACGAAATTATTCAAAAGTTATAAAAACTATTGAATATTTTCGCTGTACGTAATCCATATAATTTTAATTTTAAATACGTAATGAACGTTCAATATATGAAAGCGTTGTAGTTTTTTTAAGAGAACTAGCATAGTATTTTCCGCTTGCAATTTGTAACTTGTTACTTTATAGCACTCCTTGATGTACTCGTTGCTTGATGTTTTTTTGAACCCATACAGCCATTGTTAAATAAGTACGAGAAGTCATGAAATGTGCACTGTTGACATACTAACAGGTACTTTTATACTGTCAATAGTTTCCGAGTAAACCCTCATTTTTTAAGATAGTTACACGTTTCTCGTCCAATTGGAATAGAGGACACTTTTTCTGTTTGAAGAATTGTTTTTAAACATAGTTTAGGGGAATTTTATAGTGGGGACATTGCTTTACAAAATTACTTTTGTTTATTAACCTATGGTGCGCAGTTGTTCCTTCAACAGCTATAACCCCACCTCTTTGTTTACTATTGATTTTGGAGTGCATTATCGAACTGCGAATGGGGAGGAACATCACTGGCCCAATCGCGACACCTTGCGAAACGCCGTATTTGTGACGTCATCGCTGCGGCCATCTGCCCGTGTTTACAGGGGGCTGTTTAAGTCCGATATAATCGGGTGGCCTGGGGAGTAGCCCACCCCTGGTTCTGCCGCCACGCCGTTTGCCGTTACCGTTTAGCCCCATCCCCTCGACATGCACCCCTGGCTAAATAAACAGGGTAATTACGCGTTTCACAACCGAGCAGAGTGACAGTTGGCGGTGATTGGGTCGACAGACGTGCAAACGAGAGATTATCTCATGGGATTTACAGCCAGGCAAGGGTATCTGCCCGTTTGTAGGGATGAGACGCGCCCTGCGTATTGTATCCAATAAATGGCGGGGGAATCAGCGTACATATGTTCTCCGTATATTACCCCATTTGCAGGATAATTGGGGATTCATTTATTTAGGTTTACTTATCTACAGTTTGTTTATATTTCACAAAAAATTGTTTCTTCTAGTATTCTCTTTTCCAGATAATAAAAAGTAAGGAAATAAATATTAAGATTCCAATAAAAATTAAGAATTAAAAATTGTACGTCCCAAATTAACGAACATTTAAAGAGGATTAGTTATATACCATACGGATCAATACAATCGGGGGGTTGACCACGTTTACAAACGTCCCGGCCGCGATTCCTTAGGGAAGGAAGGGGAAATAGGGGTCGGCGGTATGCCAGCTGATAGCTCAGGGTCAGGTTCAACCCGTTCCCATGGGATTCGGGGTTGGGGTGGTGTTCCCCGAGAGACGAAATGCAAAGCCCTCCTCTATAACAAAGGGGTTGATTTGATTTTCTCTGCGATCATGGAGTGGTACGAAGGTTTTACGCGTAAGTTTCTTTTAAAATGGGTAATGTTATTTTTGATGTATTCAAACATTTTAGTGTGCATTCTTATAACAATTCTAATATTTTGATATTAAAGTAAAAAAAACGATCGACCATTAAGTGATACACGATTCGATATCGAAAGGCATAAACTAAACACTGGGTGGATCGTTGTTGTTCGTTTTTAAGGTGGGAACTTCAAAAACCCAGTCAAAGTCGAGTCGTAATCAGGCGTTTACACACTACCGGCAAAGTAAAAAAAATGTTTGAATACCTTAGGAAATGTAGCGCAATATTAGATGAAGGAATCGGTATAATCTCCATGTTCTTTTCTAAAAATGTCGATACGAATCATATTCGAGGTGATGTGATCCATTGCCACTTTAGTTTTAAATTAAACCCTGATTGATTCGAATTTTCTCAATGACATCCAAATATTAACTGACGAAAGGTTAAATCGACAATGCCAACAAAACACAAAACAACTCCACTTGGTAAAACTAACAAGCATGCGTTATAATAACCACAACATTTCAAAACGAAATTCGTATATTGTTCCAATTCCGGTTCGCCCCAGGGGCTCGTAGGGAACTGTTTTAATGGTCGGTGATGAATTTATTTTGACAGGAGCAATTCAACCATTGCCACTGCTGGCCACCACAGGCCGCTCGACCACAGCCCTCATTTTCCACTGCTGCCACCACCGCGCGAGTAAACGAGTTGTATGATTAAAACAAAACGTATATCCGTTTGTACGAAAATTTGGGAGTAAATAGTGACACAAAGTTGAAATTAGCCTTTAACAAGCTTGTTGGATTGTTGGAGGGATCTACAAGCAGTAGCGTATATAGAAAAATATTTCGTTGGGGGGAGGGGTTGGCTGACACACTAGGTGGTGTAGGAGTTATAAAATACCCCCCAAAAATAGGGGCTTTGTAATTTTCCCCAAGAATTTTTTTGTAATTTACGTCCTAATAAATGTGTTCTATCCTAAAAAATTTCTGAGTTCGATATTAATATTTGTATGCAAAATATTGTGGTGGGGGGGGGGTTTAGCCCCCCCTCTTATATACGCCCAGGGTCAGTCTGAAGAAAGTACTGTATGTCTGTTGTCAGGTTGTAGGGAGCTTAAACAAGAGTTTTCAATGTATTAGTCGGTTCAATCATTAGATGTCAGATAGGGTAAATGGAGATTTTTATTTGTTTTTTAACACAGTTAAAATTAAAAAACATCTCTTAATACTATATGCACTAAGTGTTAAGTTTGTTGTTCGAATCGATACAAAACTAATATGTCTTAGCTCCTTCATATTTTTTTAATGTGTTATATTAATAAATATATGTATATTCCGTGTTGATTGTGGCCTCACATTTCTAATCAGATCGGGAACTGAGAGCCAATTTTTATTGATGATCCTATGATCATCCCAGTTTTTCGTGAATTTTTGATGGGGGTCAAAATGAGAGAGTATCGAAATGGTTAAAAGTATAAAATAATAAATTAACAACCATGTATTTTTATTTTGACCATCTTATACCAACTTTAAGCGAAGTAAATTACCTTCAACCAACGAGATAATGGCAGATGATTTAGCTGAAGACGTTCAGTCTATTGTTTTAATGAAGCCGATAAACTATTAGGCCTATGTATGGTGTCGGATACTTAATTATAGTGTAACTTATGAAACGTTTAGTCTTTGACAGCACGTCATGCGTATGTTGAAATTTCTTCTCAATTTCAATGTATTTATTGATGCAAAAAGTACTTGTGATAGTGGATTTTTATAACAAAACCGATTCTAGTAAAATCGAGTGAGACGAGTGAATCAGTGTTATCATGGAAACATCAAATATTTGCGAAACAACAGAGCCATTGATATTTCTGTCGCGTAACGAGATTTAAACTAGAACGGACAACAGTTTTGTACACATAATATTCAAACTGTGAACAATCACAATGCAGCTCAGTTATATAGCGCGGCCGCGATAAAACCCGAGCGTTGTCCGTCTCTCTATAAAGCACTTGTTTGTTTTATTCCGTAGTAATGGGTAAACAAGGGATTAGAGTCTGCAAACGGGCGCTCTATACAGTTGTAAAAACGAACAATAGAGTTTTGTGCGGGATTAACAGGCTATTGGCCTAAATTGAAGCATTAGTAGATTTATCGGTTTATTGTCGGTTATAGAAGTAGGCTGTGTCGGATAACAGCGAATAAAACTCGCTGTTGGTGCAAGTGCAGAAGTAAATCAGCCAGAAATGACAAACCGGACGTTCGTCACCTGGCCGTGTATGAATTATTACAAAGTCTGTTTTGTATAACGAAACTTGCCGCGTTTATTGGTGTTCACGGTGTTGTGTCACGTTTGTTTGGCAGTATATAGCAAATAGTTCGTCACCTGGCCGTGTATGAATTACAAACAACTGTCTGTTTTGTATAACGAAACTTGCCGCGTTTATTGGTGTTCACGGTGTTGTGTCACGTTTGTTTGGCAGTATATAGCAAATAGTTCGTCACCTGGCCGTGTATGAATTACAAACAACTGTCTGTTTTGTATAACGAAACTTGCCGCGTTTATTGGTGTTCACGGTGTTGTGTCACGTTTGTTTGGCAGTATATAGCAAATAGTTCGTCACCTGGCCGTGTATGAATTACAAACAACTGTCTGTTTTGTATAACGAAACTTGCCGCGTTTATTGGTGTTCACGGTGTTGTGTCACGTTTGTTTGGCAGTATATAGCAAATAGTTCGTCACCTGGCCGTGTATGAATTACAAACAACTGTCTGTTTTGTATAACGAAACTTGCCGCGTTTATTGGTGTTCACGGTGTTGTGTCACGTTTGTTTGGCAGTATATAGCAAATAGTTCGTCACCTGGCCGTGTATGAATTACAAACAACTGTCTGTTTTGTATAACGAAACTTGCCGCGTTTATTGGTGTTCACGGTGTTGTGTCACGTTTGTTTGGCATTATATTGCAAATAGTTTGTCACGCGCCGGTTGCCTAATATAATACAGCGCACGGAACGTTAATTATAATAAACGTTCTCTACTGGGAATGCGAGTGTGTCGCTTACTCATAAACTGATTGTAATATGCTATGGTTTCTGCACGGATAGATACGATTGTAAATTATATTATTCGGATTGTTACGTTTCGTTGCGTTTTAGGTTAGATTCCTAGAAAGGACAGTAATGTGTAAAATAAATTACACTCAGTAGCTTGATAAAACTGATAGAGAAGTTTTAGGTCGGATTGGAGTTTAATGTTTACGATCTAAAATCAGCTCACTGACATCCTGCAGTCCAGTCATAATATTGCATAATGAATTATAATAATTATGGTATTGAATTTATATTCCTATAATATTTAGTTTTACGTAGGAATTTGTACTTATTCTCGCTGTGCGTTGTACGTGACTAATATTGTAACATGACGTGTGAAAATTCTCTATTCTAGAAACACAAGTCCTTAGTAGATAGTATTTTGAAAATCTGTAAGGTGGTACCACTATCTATTTTTGGTTGGATAAATGTTTTGAATAATTCAATTTGCAAAAAAACTGTATGCATTTACCTTAGTACTTTGGGCAATCTTAAAATGAGACTCAGTGACTGAATATAAGTGTACATGAAACATTATTCAAAGGGATAACAAAACTTATTGTTTATATAAAAATATCTATTTTTCCAAAATTCAGTTTAATTTAAGTACTAAATGTTCCCCATCCATGTGATATATACAAAATTTAAAAGTAATTTCTTTAGTCATGGACATGCTGTACATATGCATTGGCTAAAATAACCAAAATGCCCATTGAAAGTTTAGGCATCGGGGGAAGACTTTTAGGGAAAGGTATGTTAAATCAGATCCTAAAGCAAACCAAAAAACCAGTTGTTCCACCATACGTAGTTTTATAATATGTATGATCATGACTTGTTGTATTTGCACTAAAGTTGAGTCAATGTGTCTGCAATGATTTCTGGTTTTTTTTTTCAGACTGAAATCGCCAAGAGACTGAACGCTATCATAGCACAAATCCTTCCATTTCTTTCCCAGGAGGTGAGAAAACTTGTACATGATCATCTTTCTAGTTGTTATGAGATGTGAGCAAGCCTGTATTTGTGTTGGTATCTCGCCTTGGTTTATGAAATTGGAATGAATTCCAATGTGTATTAAGTCCAAATAATCTATTAGTTATCAGGCTTGTTAACTAATTAATTAGTAACTTAGTTTCGTTTAAGCAAAATTCAATAATTATACGATCTGGTCTATACAAATATAGTTTCCAATTGATGGATACATCGTAATCTTAATTATGGAATTAAGATTAATACATTTGGACTGTGGAATCAGTATGGATTTGAAGTTATTTTGCTTAACAGTAGCCTGAAAAGCATTACGCTATTTTATAGCACATTTATTTTACAGATATTCACCTTACACTATTTTATAAGCTTAGAAGTCAATTAGCTGTCCATGTCTTTGCTGCAAATTAAGTATTTCTATTCTTGTTCAAGTAAATTCTTCACACGTTTTGAAAAGATTGTTGTTTTGGAATTTCTTCCAATGTAACACTCTCTTTGGTGTGGTAGGGGTGGGGGTAAAATAAATCAGATGGTGACAAAAAAGAGCATAATGAGGGATTCCAGCTGATTCGTTTTATGGTTTGCCAGTGTTTGAGTTATCCAGCAGCACGACAGCGTATATTGTCAAGTTAGAGAATCACGCTATGAGGTCAATAGAAATGGTCGTACAATGGTTTTAACAGCCCGTATATAATCTTTAGATGGGCTTTTATCATTTACCAATATGTTCAAGAAATACACTAGATAATCTTAACTCATCAGCTGATAAAAGTTCATACCGGTAGCAACCGAACTTGTTTTTTTTTCTAACCGATCACGTAATTTCTATAATTATTGAATTTTCCTCATTGTAGCCAACTTAGGATTGAAAACGGATTTCTTATCATTTCCAAGGTGCAATCAAATTAATATTATAAACGATTCTACCTCGTTATAAATGTATTTACAGTTTGTATGTATACTTATGTAATAGGATATATGCTCATAATTATGGAACTGTTCCAAGTATTCGTTTAATAGAGTTAATGAAGTAAGGAGATAGATTGTTAATTAGTTGATTCATTATCTGAATCGTATTTTTCATTTTTCCTCAGGTTTATGAGGTAAATAAAGTCGTTGTATCGTTAGCGTTCACATATTTCTAGGAATCGGAACAAGTTATTTATTTAACGAATTTTATATTTAATAGGAATCCATTTAAACGGAGTGTTTTCATAGTTTTTGCTGTTTTACATTGCTTTTTGCACGCTTGTCCAAATAAACCAACGCGGTGAAGTGTATTCAATTCGAGGAAATATTAAATGTACAATCTCGTCAAATTGTAAAAATAATATATTTTGTTATTTTTGAATGGTGGACTATTATTACTTGAATCTAACTGCAACTAATAATCGATGTTTATAAATGAGAATGTGGAATCTTGTCAGATTATCTGTCCTAAAAACATCAGACACTTTGACTGCACGACTAATATGGTTTCATGTAATACATCCATAAAAAGGTTGTATACACTCGTATACTATCCTTTCTGATAAAGTTGACACTAATCTGAGTGCGCACACGTGTGTTGATAATGAGCAGTTTGATTGAATATACGCAATCACCTTTGGCTAGAAATAATATTAATTGTGAGCTGGTATTAATTTGCATTTAACTATCGATGTATTACTACAAAGTACTAAATCAAGTATAGTGGTTATGACGTGAGGACATATTTCTTATATTATCGTTTGTTAAAGTGTTTTTGTATCTGGTAAATGCGCTTGCTTAGTCAATCATGTCCGACTTTGGTCGATTGACTATCGGTAAATTTGTATGGTTGAATCGGTTGTACAAATCGATAGTAATTTTAAACCGATTTGTTATTATGTTATGATACGGTTAATGTACTCGATTTTAAGAGACACGATTAATGTAATAATCGGTTTTTGTGTGGTTACTTTTTAATGCTATATAAATTTATTTCTAGTCCTTTAAAATATATTTTTTGGAAAATATAAACTGCCAATTCACGAGAGAATTATTTTATATAGAAACAACATCCTTATCTTCAGCCGATTGCCTTTGTATAAAATTATCAAAATTTAGATAGCCTGTGCAATGTAAAATCTTGTTTTTCTATTTTATTTTCAAGAATAGTTTATTTATTAAAAGGACGTGATTTTAAAATAATAAAAATAACCTAACAAAATACCGGTTACACCACTTGTAAGACTATCGAAGACAATCTAATCCGTGTTATCATCGATTGTTGCAGCACCAACAACAGGTGGCGACGGCTGTGGAGAGAGCGAAGCAAGTCACAATGACTGAACTAAACGCTATTATCGGGGTAAGTCACTCTCCCTCACGTAGCTTACTAGTAGTAGTAAGAACTGATATATAATAGCTTACTAGTAGTAAGAACTAGATATGTAGTAGGCAGTCTTAATTTATGTGTATACTAGTAGGTTTTGCTCAAGGTGGTGTGATTTTGGGTTTGGAAACTATTTTTTATGCCAAAGTGCTTAGCCTTTTAGGAGAATTTTCCGTATGTCTTCTGTAAAATCTTTACCGTATGTAGATAAGTTATAGATTCAGAGAGATTCAGATTCAGAGACATGTTTTTTATTCATACAAAAAGTAATTTCGTTAAGAAGAAAAATATTTTTAAACATGTAATTTTTGTATTTTATTGAAAAGGTAAAGGTATTATTTCCTTAAGTTATAAATGAATAAAAAAACACGTCACTCCCTGATGTTATTCATTTAAATACCATAAACATTTCACACTCTCCAGCTTTCATTTTTGGGCTTATTTACAAAAATTGTCCATATACTATTCACACTTCATATTCATAAATCATATTTTGTAATATCACGTTGACTGATTGTTCTAAAAAATTGTTCTACTTTTCTGTATTTAGGTAACGTATCTTAAAGAGCTGTGAACTCAACATAGAAAAATACGTTTTAAACTCAAAATAGGTTACACCACCTTAATGGTATTATTCAGTATAAAAATAAATGTTAGATTATAGTCAACGGGGCAATAGGAAAATCTCTTTGTATATGCACACAACGTGGTTTTTTCATGAACCTATAGAGAAATTTACGTTAAGCTAAAAAATCGATCATCAGCTGTGTTAGTTTTGGTTCAGATCGAAATTGGAGGACATCAAAAGGGTATGGCACCAAATGTTTTCTCAAATTATATATTTTTTAGTTTGACAAGCTACCAAACCTATTGGCCCAGGCAAAAAATTACCTATAGCAATGGTCCTTTTATGGGTTTAGCTGTCGTTGATTTATTATTTATTCATACATTTTACGCTCGATTTTAAATGTAAAACGATAATTTTTTAACCTTTTTGGTACTCCTCATTTTAACCTTCACAAAAAGTAGCGTGATCGATTTATCTCTTAGAGGAGATTTCCACCACTAATTTCAAGAAAAAAAAACTGCTTGTGTGCTTATATAATGCAAATCGGTTCTCGTCTCCTCGAGATGTTGGAATCGATGGTAAAGTCGAAGTTACTCTTGGAGACAAGTGTTAACTACGGTGCACTTTACCCTATAGTCAATAGCCGCCGGCTTGTGTGTCTATGTGGTGTATGGAGTGTAGTGGACATAGCGTAAGTAATTAGCATGACCCTGTCAGGGTACACGGCTACAGGCTGCCAACCTAATAACACGGCTTACACAGCAGGTCTGCCAACTGACACGGTGTTACCAGTCAGCCGCCACCCTGCACAAGCACGCCAGGGTGGCGTGGACACAGTATGGAGTGTTACAGATTACCATAGTTTAGTTGTTTGGCGAAAACACTTATAGTGAAATTTGGGAAGAAGCTTAACACAATAGAAGTTTCTAAAAAAAATAATTTAGGCATGATTTTTTTATTGTAAAATAAATTTATGTTGCAAACAAAATGCTGTATTATTATACAGGGTGTTTACGAACTCACCGGTAATATTTTGGGAATTTGTTTTTCTTGATAAGATATACAATATAAACTAGGGTCAGAAATGTTTAGTTTTCCGTCTGTTTGTGTATGTTTTTAGATTTTATTTTTTATTTAAGAAACTAATTAGGATAAAAAGTTCAAATTTAGCACAATTTGTTTTTCCAGATTCCAAGCAAGAGATAATTAATATTATTTTATCATATCACGTTTCAAAATGGCGGACGTTTGAACTTTTTAAATATCGTAGCACTAATAAGGTTATGAACGATTTTAAAGAACAATACAAGTTGGAACATTTAAATGCAAACAATTTCACGTCTAGGCCTAAATCATAAAAAGCGGTCACTAAATAATGTAGATGTAACTTTTCAACCGTTGTTCAATTGTTTGTGGCTCACTAACCGTGAATTTCACATTAATAAAAGTGTTTAAAAATAAAATAAAGTTTATTTTAGAGATTTTTCTCTGTTATTACAAACAATAACAATTGTTCTGAATCTAAACTAGTTGATTCGAAAATGAGTTAGTTTTAAAAGCTTAAATTACTTTTCGGGTTTACTGACTTATTTTAGTAATATTAGCGATACAAATACAACAGGATGGACAAGAAGAAGACAAAATATTGTCATAAAACTGTGATTTCTGTTTATTGACGAAGCTAAGTCCAACAGAATATCTGCCCGTAATTGTAGGAACGTATGGCACGAGGACGTGCAACATAACGATGGTTAAATGAAGTTGTCACGTTATCAGCGTCCACACGCCCTCAGATAACGTGTCAGGGAGGCCATAATTGTAGGAACGTATGGCACGAGGACGTGCAACATAACGATGGTTAAATGGAGTTGTCACGTTATCAGCGTCCACACGCCCTCAGATAACGTGTCAGGGAGGCCATAATTGTAGGAACGTATGGCACGAGGACGTGCAACATAACGATGGTTAAATGGAGTTGTCACGTTATCAGCGTCCACACGCCCTCAGATAACGTGTCAGGGAGGCCATAATTGTAGGAACGTATGGCACGAGGACGTGCAACATAACGATGGTTAAATGGAGTTGTCACGTTATCAGCGTCCACACGCCCTCAGATAACGTGTCAGGGAGGCCATAATTGTAGGAACGTATGGCACGAGGACGTGCAACATAACGATGGTTAAATGGAGTTGTCACGTTATCAGCGTCCACACGCCCTCAGATAACGTGTCAGGGGGGCCATAATTGTAGGAACGTATGGCACGAGGACGTGCAACATAACGATGGTTAAATGGAGTTGTCACGTTATCAGCGTCCACACGCCCTCAGATAACGTGTCAGGGAGGCCATAATTGTAGGAACGTATGGCACGAGGACGTGCAACATAACGATGGTTACATGGAGTTGTCACGTTATCAGCGTCCACACGCCCTCAGATAACGTGTCAAGGAGGCCATAATTGTAGGAACGTATGGCACGAGGACGTGCAACATAACGATGGTTACATGGAGTTGTCACGTTATCAGCGTCCACACGCCCTCAGATAACGTGTCAGGGAGGCCATAATTGTAGGAACGTATGGCACGAGGACGTGCAAACATAACGATGGTTAAATGGAGTTGTCACGTTATCAGCGTCCACACGCCCTCAGATAACGTGTCAGGGAGGCCATAATTGTAGGAACGTATGGCACGAGGACGTGCAACATAACGATGGTTAAATGGAGTTGTCACGTTATCAGCGTCCACACGCCCTCAGATAACGTGTCAGGGGGGCCATAATTGTAGGAACGTATGGCACGAGGACGTGCAACATAACGATGGTTAAATGGAGTTGTCACGTTATCAGCGTCCACACGCCCTCAGATAACGTGTCAGGGAGGCCATAATTGTAGGAACGTATGGCACGAGGACGTGCAACATAACGATGGTTACATGGAGTTGTCACGTTATCAGCGTCCACACGCCCTCAGATAACGTGTCAAGGAGGCCATAATTGTAGGAACGTATGGCACGAGGACGTGCAACATAACGATGGTTACATGGAGTTGTCACGTTATCAGCGTCCACACGCCCCCAGATAACGTGTCAGGGAGGCCATAATTGTAGGAACGTATGGCACGAGGACGTGCAACATAACGATGGTTAAATGGAGTTGTCACGTTATCAGCGTCCACACGCCCTCAGATAACGTGTCAGGGAGGCCATAATTGTAGGAACGTATGGCACGAGGACGTGCAACATAACGATGGTTAAATGGAGTTGTCACGTTATCAGCGTCCACACGCCCTCAGATAACGTGTCAGGGGGGCCATAATTGTAGGAACGTATGGCACGAGGACGTGCAACATAACGATGGTTACATGGAGTTGTCACGTTATCAGCGTCCACACGCCCTCAGATAACGTGTCAGGGAGGCCATAATTGTAGGAACGTATGGCACGAGGACGTGCAACATAACGATGGTTACATGGAGTTGTCACGTTATCAGCGTCCACACGCCCTCAGATAACGTGTCAGGGAGGCCATAATTGTAGGAACGTATGGCACGAGGACGTGCAACATAACGATGGTTACATGGAGTTGTCACGTTATCAGCGTCCACACGCCCTCAGATAACGTGTCAGGCGATGAAAAGGCGACATAGGACTATCGCCAGTGTCATTACAGACAGACCGGTTTTGTCGCTGATAAGTTGCGAGTCACTTCCGCAGATAACGTGACAACGTGTCTGTCCTTGTGTTGGCGAGCTGTTTGTCTTTTTGATAATTCAGTTAAGGTGGTTCAGTGGGTTGTTTGGGCTGTTTCTCTAAATCGATACCCACAGTCATTTAAAATGTCTTCTCTGAAAACATGAGACATAACAAAAATGTCTTTGACCACTCTTTTAAAGAAATTTTAGGTACCTATTTCGAATACCCTATTTGAGCAATTCATGGACAACAGAAGTTTTACAAGACATAATGTACAATTTATGACTTAAGAGGAAAATGCTATGTTTTTATTTCATGTCACTTAAACTATAAAATAAAAAAAAACATATGTAATACAAAAATTACAAGTACTGTAAACATTATTCACCCGTCGCTTTACATTGCTCTGATTTAAAAATAATCCACTGCAGTAAGTAATATATATATTACTGCTTTAAATAGTAGCAATTCCAGGATTTCTTTCTAATTTAGCTCTCTTCATAAAATTTGTTTAGGGATTGTGATAGTGAAATAAAAAAAACCACGATTACACCACCAAAAACCCAGTTCTGTCTTTTGCTCCTACCTTTGTGGTAATAGCTTCTTCACCCTGGCCGAACGACCACTTAACTTTAGGATTGAAGATTTTGAATCGTACAAAAATAGATCCCTTAAAGTAGCATAGGTTCAAATCCAATCTGTGACCTAGTACTTGTAACAGTTCCACAGACCTTCTGTATCGACCCTCCTCCTCATATTATTTCATAAGGCCCTCGCTCAGGCCAGTGAGTGACTCATGAGGAAGGCCAGAATAAAGCTTAAAAGGAGATCGATCTCTCCGAAAAAATAGAATAACTATAAGTTTTTCATTTTACAAATTTGTTTTTTCCAAAATATCCCTCTCATCGGAGTGATCGCTGGTATAATCCCTACCCGCTGGGGTGAGCATGTAGGTAGCGTGTTGTATAACCACACCATTACACCTGTACAGAGCCGTGTAGGCAAGGCAGTGCTGTTGGGGGTGTTGTGGAAGGAGGAGGGGGGTAATTATGCTGTTAACACGGTGGTGTTAACCCCTTGGAGGGGAGGGGGACTACCAATTTGTGTCCGGAGTGGCTGTTTTAACCCAATTCCACCCTCGGCTGGAAGTGCTGACGACGTCTAGCCTTGCAATCTGCTTTAATTAGAACATTCCTATCTTCCGCTTGGCGTCGTCGCAGCGTGACGTTTGGTGTACGGTTGTAATCGTCAAGTCGACGCCGTCCTTGCTTCGCGTCGGAAGGGTTTCCAACTTTTTGAATTTCCTCACTCCCCTCCCCCCACGACTATTAGAGTGGAAAACGTGATTTCTGCACTATAAACAAGGCAGGAGTACGCCACACCACATGTCACAAAGTGGCTTCGCTCTGGTTGCGTGCATAATTTCAAGTTTACATCAATTTAAAAAATGTTCAATAGGGCTCAGTAAAAATCGAACTCGATGTTTCAAAATTTCAAGTCTATCAGTTCATTCTCGTTATATCGTGCGGAGAGGCAGACAAATGAAAGTTTTACAGACCCTCAAGTAATAGGCTTCGATAACGCTCAGGCAATACACCGATGCAAAGGAGTAATGAAGCTGTTACGAGCTTCTTTTATCTGGTTCAAAACCACCCCCGTATTATAGTTTGCATTGCATACCAACTAGATGCATAGCTCTTTGACATGTTTAGTGAATGTTTGATGTCATTGGATACTTTGATCCCAAAATCAATTTTGAACGAAGACGTGGTGACCGATACTTTGCAATTACTTGGAGGTCTTGAAAAGGGTTGTAGCGTAATGTGAACCGTTCAACTGTTACTAATATTAAGAGAAATTGTTTGTGTACACTAAAGGTGTCCTGATACTGTACGATTTTAATACTGTTTTAAAATTAATAACTTAGTCAATGCAGTCAACAAAGGTGCCTACATTGTGTACGTAATGAGGGTGGTGACAAGTAAAAAGGGATTTAACTTTTTTCAAGAAAAGTACTCTGAGTGATACACCACGTTATTGAGAGTTTTTCAAAACTGTTGTGTTGAAAGTATTTTAAGCATAATTCTATAATTTGTGGTTAGTAGAGATCAGAGTTACAGCTTCGCAAATACTAAAAGTACGACATTCGCTTTCAGGAAGAGAATTCCTCTAGTATGAGAATTTCTTGACGCTAATTTTGTCGATTTGGAAAAAGTTTAAAGCCAGAATTTACTAAGATATAGATCTTTGTAAAGCCTGGTTTGGTAGTTTTTCTGTAGATTTTTGATAAAATATTCCGTCATCGTTGTTTAGTTATGAAAAACAAGTTTATTTAGCATCAGCGCATTCATCCTTAATAATCCCCCACCCCGTCTTCTTCGAGTCTTCCTCAGCCAAATCTTTTAAAAGCTCTGCTGGCTGAGTGGGTAGTGTCTCGCAGGGGACCCGAGTTCGAATCATGGATTGGGCAAGGCATTTTTGCACGTTTACAGATGATCATATGAGTCTAATCTGAAGTGATTTGGTTCCGATACAGAGTTTCGTATAATCCGTCTACAAAATAAACCACCATGGCCCTGAATATCAGCTGTTATTAGAGTAGTCACTCTGCTGATTGTCAACGAACTATGATTGTAAAAAACAAGCTCAGCTTTCGTGGTTTAAACCTGTGTAAAGCTAAGGCTGTAACCGAGACGTCGCGGGTTCGATTTACTGGAAGGTCAATACAAATTTGCAAATGGATTTGCACAGTTTTCCTTAAAAAAAAAGGTTACGGGTAATCAACAAATACCGTTGCTGTAGAAAAATGCTCTTAAAATACTTTCCACGATTACTTTTTCTTAATTTCCGACGTTTAATAAATGCTTTTTTTAATAAAAAAATAGATAAAAGTCAATGATGTTCTTAAAATATCAACCTTGCTCGTGGACTTTCCTTGCTCATTTATCGTTCGTGCGCCCAGTATGTGTTCCCTGACTCAATAAAGATAGCCAAACCTGTTCTACTATTAGAGGACTGCTCAGGTTAGATGAAAGCGGTCCCTGAGACGGACGAGGTGGGAAGAATTAAACCGTCACGCCTAACAGAATGAGGGCGAAGTTGTGGGAATTGCGAGGTAAATCACCCGTGACTGTTGCCGCGCCGCCGCCGCGCTGTTCTCGCTTAATTTTCAATTCCCGACTTGGCCACACTTTCAGCGTGAAGGCTTTCAACACTGTCAATAGAATTGGCTCCCATTTAGTCTGTTTACTGGGGAGAGAAAGAGCATTATCGGCTGAGAGGCGGAGGCGCGCTTCCGCAAGTTTCGTTGTGCGGTAATAACGTTATAATGGTTGTCCAAATGGCTTCAATCCTCTGTTATTAATTATTGCGAAGTAGTGTTTCAGCTTCAGAAGATCGTTTCGGTGTGTCAGACCAAAACATAATATTGAAAAACAATTCACCGATTCAGACTTATTTTAACACGTATGAATTTAGTACGTTCTTAAAGGAGTATAAAAAATGGATCGACTTTAAATGGAATTCATTATAGCAGGTGATTAAGTAGAATTGTATAACATAAGCTTTACCTGGTCTCCTTGAAACACGTTGTTTTTCTCTCAGCAGACAGCGCAGTGCTTTTTTACGCTGTCTGGACTCAATAATATGTTCTATTTGTTTAGCTTGCCATAATGATTACGATACATGCAACTCCTCATGTTATCATTGTAGAGCTTTCTAATGAGAAGTTGTTATGTTAAAAGAATATGTAAACTCATTATTTCATTTTTGTGAGTGAAATCTACTAAAACTTGTTTTGAACGTTGAAGAAAACTTGTTTTTTGTTGATCTTTTCTAGTATCAACCAGATTATTATTATTACCAAGCAAAAAGCTATTTATACCATGATATAAGTTGTAAGACACATTCAATAGAATTTAGTTACAATCAAGTTTTATGGAAGTTGTGTAAACTGTTGATTGTTTAAACACATTTAAAATTTGTATTAAATCCATAATTGTGAGGCAGAACATTATTTCATTAATTCTCTCTAGTGTGTAATACGAAGTATATTGTAGGGTTAAGCGCTTATTTAAAATGCATAAAATATTTTAATTATCAATTCCTTATTTCTAACCGAGTGTGGGATAGTGTTTCAAGTTCAATTAAAAACCTTTTTTACAGTTAGAAACTGCTAAAAATACCTTTCGATATAAAAATGAAAGAAAACTGTTTTACAGCCGTGTTAAAATCCGAGTTTTCTGCTCAGAGAAGGGAAAGAGTGTCGCTAAGGAAAATTAGCGCTCAGAGAGAATGTGTCTGTAGCAAGTGAAGTGGTAGAGAGTCAACTCTTGCAGTCAAGTCTCTTCAATTATACTGAGGGCCGCGTCTTGCTCCTTGTTTACTCTGGTAATTAACAAGTTGCCGCGGCCCAGCTCAGCTCTGACGTCTCAATAACGCCGGGAATCATTGAGATTCTCTCAAGACCTTTGATTTATGTTCCTTATGCCTGAGTGGAGGGTAGTTAAATTAATGTAAGCATTATTTCAGTCGTGCATTATTTCAAACTGAGCATCTTTTTGAATTAAACTGGTCCGCTTGAAAACTGGCCCGAATGAAAATGTGGTAATAATTGAGTCATCTGAAATTGAGCACGGGTAAAATTGTCCTATTGCTTGAATTGATTTTTATGTGTGTACGTGTTATTATCTCTACGTTTATACGATGCTTGTACAGAAATTTACGTTTCACAAATCATAGCTTTTTCTCAAGGCTACAAATTGTTCTAAACATTGGCGTGACCACTAATTCAAGTAAAGTAAAAACGAGACTTGTTTTCAAAAGTCCTGGCAAGCTTTAAAATTGTATTATATAGTCTCATTATGGTTCAATCTTTCTCCACTCATTATAGAATTATTATTATAATAACGTTTCTGTTTTAAAGTGTAGAGGTTTCTAGGAATTCAAGGAGTGGCGTCTCTTTATTTCAACACTGGCGCTCTAAGAGTGGTTGGCTAGTGTGTGGGTTGTATGTGGGGAGGGGGGGGGGCTTGAGACGTCGTGTTTCTGGAAAGCTGAGCTGTTAAAGAGCCATTGAAACATGTTTTAATGTTCAGTGTTTGCTTTGAAAGGGTGGCAACGTTTAGGAAGGGCGAGCTGAGGGTTTCTTTAGCAGCGCGGTTGGGGCTGCCAGGAGGAAGGGTCCTTTCAGAATAACTTCACACTTTTTTTACATACAATTCCAGTATAACCGGGCGTCGTTAACGTTCGCACAAAGTGCTGCTGTTTTTGGTTCTGAACCGTTAAATATTTATTCACCGTGAAAGGAAATTTATTTATTTAAAAGTACGAGTCGAACTAACCCATAAGACGGTCGCTAACGTAACCCGCTTCTATTTATTTAGCGGGAACTGTTCAAATAGGTAGAATACCATTTACACCGACATATATATGTCGAGAAGAAGAGTAAAGGAATAATGAGGCGAGAGGTTGGCACCACTGCAGTTAGAGTAACCGCGACCGTGACCGCGACTTGAGAGCCGAACCACAAAGTGGTCCCCCGCAGTTCGCGGTCTCCTCTGTTATTTATGTACGACCCTAGCCATTACCTGACTTTATCATCTCTATTGTTCTTGAATGAACCCGCTGCGATTTATCCTCAACTCAGACGGTTTTAGAGGTACATTTATAGAGGATTTTACAAGTAATTTAAAATTTTGAAATTTTGTTAAACATTTTCTGCCTCTTGCACTTAACAAAATTAATAATCACTGTAAAAAAGGAATGAAAACAATTTTTACAATTAAATAAATTGATTTCGTTATTTATCTATTACAGTATTTAAGTAGTAGCTATTTTTGAATTATGTTTATTATCACATCTCTTTTTTAACTCTCAGTCGATTTAAATGTCCTTTTCTGTCTCTTAGAATTTTAGAATCAGTATTTAAAGCGGTAAACTGACATTATATATTATTTACTTCGACAACACACATTAAAAAACAACTAGTACATTATTAACAATATTAAAAGCATTATTGACCATTAGCAATTCTCGGATCCTCTTGCAATCAATAAGCTCCAGTTATATAGCAGGGAATGGACGAGCAACAAATTCCGGAAGAGCTAAGGGAAGTTGTTAATCAAGGGGCGAAGCAAGCGACGGCGGCACCCCGTGATTGGGTTAGGCGGCGAGTTAATTTCGGCGCCTGCAGCCCGGAAATTGAAAATTACGCGAACGTTAAGCCCCGTTGACTTACTGCTTCCCCCATGAATCTGCCCTTGCCCTCCGCGAAGCCCTTCAATTTGGGTCGCCCTCTGTCATGCATAAGGGGGGATTTTTTATGGTTAGTGAGGGTCGTTGAAACGAACTTTTCTAACGCCTCTGTTAAACTCCATATTTTATGTGTTCACGAGTATGGAACATTGTGAAATTGAAAGAATTTGTGTTTCAAGATCGAAGACTTAAGTTTTTCTATTATAAATATATAAATGTCACGTACAAATTTTGAAATCAAAGCGGTGCGTTTGAATTTAAGAAAAATATATCAGATACTTTTAATTGTTGTTCGATAACTTTGTACTTGCGAACGTTTTAGTTTACAAGGCGAACTCTGGGAAGAACTAGCTTGAAGAAATATGTTGAAATAACCCTATCACTAATATAGCTATGGTTTACCCAAAGGGAAGAAAAGGTTGGTTACTTTGATTTTGTACGTATCGAAAATTCATTTAACATCCATAATTTTGAAGACCATAGAACAATGTTTCATAAGCGTTTGTTCAATTATATATTGTAATAGCCTACAATATATAATTGAACAAACGCTATTGATACATGTAATGGGCTTATAACCTACAAATCCTTCTGAGGACGCTACAGTTCCCGACTATCGAGAATTGGCTATCACACGAATGTCCAGCAACTGAAAAGAATTAAGAGTTTAAAATTTCAGGACAAAATAATGATCATGTGAAGAATATTAATGAAGGGTTGATTTAACAGCTGTAAAAAGAGTTGAGCTCCAAAATGGAGGCTTTGTTAAAAAAATTATTATGGGTAATGATTGTGTTTGGATTAAACATCTCTGACCGCAACCTTTTCGAGTTCCCTCGTAAATACAGCCTTAATTGGTCCACAATGTGTTTTACGACTTCAAGTCGGGTATCGGCAAAAACTGAACACAAAGGCGGGTCCGATTGTAGCACAACAATGGTAACAAGGTCCTTTGAATGGCCGAGAGTAGTGGAAGTTTCCGGGAACCGCCGCAAGGTGGCATCACAATAGCTTATTATTGTCGCGACAGTGGAGCAAACGGAGCACAAATCCATTCAAGTAAACGGTTATGGCCAACTTTGCATTGTCGCACAGTGTTGCCACCCTGACAATACAGTGTTGCCAACCTGACAATACAGTGTTGCCGCACCGCACAGCGCCGTCGTTTATTCAGGCCACAACCCCGTCGCGCATCAACCCCGAACGTGCTCTGGCCCTAAACTGCTCCTTAGCTCTGTGGAAGCAGTGACAACCCCTGCACCACTCCCCCGACCGTGACGCCGACAACAGGCGAAATATCACAATTGCGATATTGTCCCGAGACATGCCCTGAACCAGAACGACTTGGCGGTCTTTGTTTATTTTGTTTGCTCTCAGAACGGAATACCACGCTATTCGAATATCCTTAGACCTGTCATATTACTTTTGCTCGTTTTCACAAAAGGAAGTTGTACATCTTTTATATGATTTTGGATGAAATTAACTCTTTTATGTGGTGCATCTGATTTAAAAAAGTCCGTAATGTATAAAAAAAGAAAATAAAAGTTGAAAATCGGAAAAAGGTTAAACAGTAAGCGTTCACATTAAAATCTGGGTAGTACTTCTGAGAATATAATAGATAGTTTAATTTTCTTAAACTCGGGTTTTGTACATAGATGTCCCAAATCAATAGAAAATAATAGATAGTTTAATTTTCTTTAACTCGAGTTTTGTGTATACATGTTCTACGTCAATTGAAATTTCCTGTTTTGGACGTAAACATTTACTAAACGCAATGATTGCAATTCCAGCAAATGCAACTTTACATGGAAATATGTGTCAATTTATAAAGATTGGACAGACAGTCAATACCGTTAATTTATGAACGATTGTAGGCAAAAAAATGAATCATTTGGGAATATTTAAAACTGCTTCTAATGAAAACTCCATTGATTTTGCAAAGAGTTCACGTTTTAAACCCGACATCTGTACAGCTCAATGGCTGTAGTGGCGTACAGATATAAAGTGCTCCGGTGTATTTTTATCCTTGAATATTTTACAAAAGAGGTTATAAAGAGGAAATTCCCTACCTGCTAATCCCTCTTCGCGGCGGATTTATTAAAACTCCGCACTCGGCGTTAGTCAATAATCTTTTCAGTCCCAGCCCTCGCTGAAAGGGGGAGAATTCACCGGGGAATTAAGTATTTAATCAAGAAGTTTCTTTGAAGCGGGAACATTTAAAACATTTTTAATAACACTCTCCACGGAGCCGAGAGGGAACATCAAACAACATCAAGTTGTCTGCGCGGAGAGGCGCGGTTAATGGGGGAAACATTGACACAACAACTCTAGCGAGGTTTTGTGTTATTTTCCCCCGAGAGACAGATAGAGAGAGAGAGGGAAAAGTTTCAAATCTTTACAAAATGAAGTGTAGATTTCTCGTCTTCTTAAAAGTGTCTTTGACAAACAAGTTGTTGTTTTTAGTGCTGAATTTCCACATCCATTATTTACGGATACGTGTTATAATGATAAACAGAATTGGTGTTTTTACGATATTTTTATTATTTATTATCAGGGTCAAACTTATTGACTGCCATTTTTTTTTTTACCCAAAAGCAATATGGTTATTATTTGGACCGAGGATTTTATATAAACCAAGTCTTTATGACTTATTTTTACCAAGAGTTCGGTATCTCATATACTGACAGACAGAAGCAAGGTTGATTTATCTTTTGAGCTCAACATCAATAGGGTTCTTCCATGGGCCTAACTGAACCTTCTTCCTGCGTTTAAGTCTCTAGAACCTACCTTCAACAGTTATCGGACAGACAGACAATGACACGATAAGAAGGTCCTGTGGGTCCTTATTAAGGATCTTGAAAGTAGCTTGATGTTATGACTTATGATGGATACTCAAACAAAACTATCTTTTTTTGAAAGGATAATAGGATTTCTGATATTTGCCATCGTTATATGGTTGAAAATGTATGACACAACGTTTCAAGGATTTAAATCTACGCTCTTCGTCAGGTGAGAGATATAAGTAGTTCGTGGAAGAGAGTGGAAAAAGAAGAGAAAGAAAAGGGGTCAAACATTCTTGAAAACTGCTTCTAGTCCAATTAGGAGAAATTATATTTTCACCTGAGAAAGAAGATGGATTTAAATACAGACTCTAAACGTCGTGTTATACATTTTGTAATACATAACCATGGAAATGTCCGAAATCGTATTATCCTTTCAGATCTTCCATCGTCAGTAACTATTTTTTTATGTTTAAGTCATCTCAAAATTTTTTGGACAATAAAATCTTCCACAGTTCCTGATTTATGGCAGTAGAAGGATTCTTGGGCGTTATGACGTTATATTTACATTCCATTATACATTGAAACTATCCATCACAAAACGATTCAAAATTAAACGATTCGATGGTTAGGAGTATGATAGAAACAGATGACTGATTGCTCCACGTGGCGTGGAGGCCGTCAGAAGCGCGCAGGGGTGTCACCCAGCGTTGTCATCAGCCTCGCGTAATCCGCTTAAGTCTCCTCCTGCACGTTATGAGACTCCGTGCCCTCCTTTAATAGGCCGTAATTTACTAATTGGCTTAAAACTCCCGTTGATTGAACCAGGCGTCGCGACGGAGGGGTGGGGATCAACCGAGACCTTTGGTTGCGAAGGGGTGACTTCAGGAGGGGTGGGAGGCATATTAGTGTGGATTATATCCTGACTTCATCCAGTAGAGTCCATGGTGGTAAATTAAAACGAAATGTACTTCGTATTAACTAAATCAGCCCTAAATTTTTAATAGTTTACGAAACGGAAAGATCGGCATTTGTCTATTACTTCGCCTTAGATGCGTTTACTGTTGTCAATTTTATAGACAATTTAGTCTTAAGATTGATTGTATCTAAGTATAAAGCTCGGTATCTATTAAAAGGCAGATTTATTACTTTGTATCCGTTAATGGCCCTAAACTAAATCGCGTGATGTGGGTTTGAACAATGGTGACTGTGTGGAGCGCTCACACGTGACTTCACCGCCATTAGAAGCCCGGTTTCATCGTTACGAACGCATCGCTCCGTGCAATTGCGTTATGTTGCATTCCTAATTAGGAGTTGCCAAGCGTCACTTGAAGCGCACTCGGCACGGGCACTTGAAGCGCGTCGAGATAACGCCAGACCGACAATGTAGCTGGGTGATTAGTCCGCCGCTTCAGTGCTCGCCAATAAAACCGCCGTAAACATCACGGCATCCTCTCATCATTGACACATTGTTTCAGAATTGAAGTAGTAAATGTCGAGGCGTTCCTTGTGGTGGTACAGTTATGTGCTGAGCCAATCTTTGCAAATCTCGGCAACTATTTAGAGAGCGTCGTTGCTATAGCACTACTGGGCTCTGTCTGTAAGTTTTGTTTCTCCAAAGGTCATTCTCAAAACCGTTATTGTCTGTCTGATAGAAAGATCCTCGACATTTGGTTCTTAGGTTCTCATCGATTCAAGGAAGAACTTAGTTGATTTTGAAGTTAATAGGTCAAAAGGCAGTAAAGTTTTCACTACAAAATCAAAGGACAATGGACATAGTTGGTATGCAATTGCGCACAGCACAGCACAGCAGTTGAGGGAACCCAATAGAAGGCGCTTATATCAGAGTTACAGTGCAGTCAATTCGGCAAAGACTTTTTCGGCAGTTAAGTCTCTCGGGTCTTTTGACACACTGTTATAACAGGTTATTTGGTCCTTACATGGGCCAGATAAGAGAAGCTACTAATTTCCAGTTAATAAACTCCATAAAGGCGTAAATCCTTGGTTGGAATTTCAAATACTTATGTATCGACAATAAAGGTATAGAGGAACTAGTGCACACCAATTTAAACTATTTTGAAAGAACGTTCCTTTGATATATCTCCACTTGCCATTGACCCTTGAAGGTTTTGGATCAGTATCAAATTCTTCTTGCACGAACATTGCATGACAAAAGTTTGTTTTTGCCTCGTGTTATTGTAGCGCCTTTGTTCCGCCCAAGGAGGAAAGGCGGCTAGAATATTGGGTAGTCCATTGTATACCATGGAATTGACTGATTCATAACCGCCTTCGCTGCATAGACACAATGTAATTAATAACTACTCTGAGTCAAATTTTGGTTTTGTTTCCTTTGTATTCCGTTAATTAAGTTTTTAATCTGTCCTCCTCACCTGACTGGAATGAAAAATGAACACAGTTTATAAAGATTACTTCTTCCTATAGTTGGAGGTTATGGTATTTTGTAAATAGTTATTTAAGATAACTCTATGTTAAGAATTTCTCCTGAGGAAAACATAGCAAGGTAGGTAATGCCCTAGTTGTAAGACATTTCTATGTTCATGTTCTTGAAAGTGGGCCTTTATCAATTTTTAATTTAATTTTTGGTTTTATTAGTTTTTTAACAGTTTTCTCTGTTATGTTCTAGCAACAGCGGCCAGATCTACCTCGTCTATTGGTAAGTGACCATCTTTGGCCGAAACGATATTTTCAATGTTTTTCAAATTCCAAATTATCACACTGTTTTTTGCTTTTGGTGTACAACGAACATCGATAGATTTTAACGGAATTTATAAAAAGAGATAATGATGACGAGGTAAAGTATGTTCAGATCTGACCGTTTCTATTATGGTTGTGCATTTAGATTGTTGTTTTTTGTATTATTTTTCTTTCAATACCAATGCATTTTTGTGGTTTTTAATTTTTAAACGTATATTTCTTTCATATTAGTATATGTTTCTTAATTTTTGTACTGGATTTTCGCTATTTTATATGAGGCCCAGTGTTGTTGCAAATATTTGTATGTATAAACATAATCGTAATAATGTTTGACTCAATAGTATAATTAACTGTTCATAAAGCTTATTTTCTTTACCATTAATATGGTTATTTATAAGTAATTTTTAAGAATAGTCGTTATCATAGTGTAGTGTACTAATTAAAAGGTATAATAATATAATTATTGGGAAGTACCGGACAATATCTTCTATATGTAATTGATGTAACAAGACATTTGCATTATCTATATTTATAAACTGTAAATGTTGTTTAAATCGATAATCGAACTTTTGAAACAACCAGACCGTAGCCATTTTCAAACAGTGTCTATAAAACCCAAATCCCTTTTATGAATATTCATATTCTCTCTTTCATCTCAGCAGAGAGTAGTCCTCGTTCAAGATTCACTCCGGGTCGGTAAATTCCGTCGAATCCCTTGTTTTTAAAGATGCACATAAATTCGCGCAAGCTTAATATATGATAAGTTATTCCCCTAAAAGCACCCGGCATTCATTCTTCCAAACACAGCTTCCAGGCCATTGAGTTCGCAGACAATGAAAGCGGGGTGGATGGTGGTGGTTGGTCGTGGAGGGGGGATGATTGGAAAGCCTTTCACACCGAGAGCGGAGGCGATGTTAGGAATTGAATTGTGAAATCCTGCCCGGGGATGGTAGTGAGAAGGAAGGGCGGGGGTTAAATGAAGCGAAAAAACGAGGTGGAAACGAAGACCAACGGGGAGTCCAATTATTCAAAACCTCGCACGGAAACCCTCCCGAACTTCGTCTTTCCATTTGTGTTTATGTATTGGTTCGCGGAGAGTGGCTCAGCACCGATTGGAATAAAATCACCTGGCGTTTATTCTCCACCGATACCTTGCCGAGGCCGGTCGGTCTGATTGCTAATTGGTCCTGGGCAATTCACCTCGGGCGGGTTTCAAATGAAATCTGTGAGCAAATTAAAACCTATTTGCATTTTCAATATCTCGTTTCCTCTCCGATGCAGCGGGGGCAATTAGTGACTGCACTGCCGACCCTTGAAACTCCCGATTATTCGCGTATTGCCTTATCCGTCTCGAGAGGTGCCAATAACACGTCTAATTAAACGGTTTCATGCAGTCGTAGAAACCTGTTTTTTTCCAAAAAGTTGCGTTTTTTAGGGATTTTCACCGCGTTATGTCTATAAAATTACTAATAATTCTGACTAGGAATAACAAAAAAGTATTTTTTTAATATTTGAGATTGGTAAATTATTGCTCATTAATACAAATGTGAAGACAGGAAATACAGAGAATAGATCCTTAGAATAGTGAGTTGTTTGCCACAAAAACAATATGTAAAATTAATTTGTTCAATTATTACACTTTTCTTACATTTTTTACCAGAAGTATTGCGTCCATTAAAAAATCTAAACATTAAATGAGCTTGTGTTATATGTAGTGCGTTACATATCAGAGTGTATTACCGATTCACTACTTCGGTATGCTGAAACAAAATAGCGCTAGCATCTACAAATAACTTAGTCGCTTTACCGCTTGAGTTCGCTAGTATACGCCGCGTCGCTAGAGAGTATTGTACTGTACAGCTTCTCTGTATAATGAGAATATACCGTATAGTATTTGGAGAAATGTACTAAATATCATTCATTCATATTATAATAGCCATTTGCAAAACCATCCAAACACCAAACGTTGTTGCATTATCAGAAGGTTCACTACATACATACAAAATAGTCGAAACGTTAGTTAGTACCATCTGGGAAATATATTTTTACTGTGAAAGTCGATTATCCTCATCCAGATATAATTTCCAAACTGAACGAATAAATTATTTCAAATTATATCGTGTAATGTTTGCAGTGTAATAAAAATAAAAGGAGTTATTATAAAAGACCAACTTAGCATTTATTTCCCCCCAGTCAAAGACGAGCGGGACAGAACTGAAATCGGAGCGCGTGAAATAAGATCAGAGCCAATCCTGGGATCAAAGCCCACGAAGTCACACCTGATCGAATATGACGTCACACAACGTTCCCGCCATGGAGGGTAAGCCCTCAGATTTGGCGGCAGATCTCTCTATACGCCTTTGTTCCTTTTCCTTTCAAAGGTCGCGGAGCGCGGCGCTGTCGCTGTGTTGTCTTTCTAATATTTATATCGCATTGTGAGCGCTTCAATGCGCCCTTTCTCGCTCTCCAAGACGTGTCTCTTCCTCCCCTTTCCTCGTTATTTATTCCTGACTACATGATCCCAAAGAGAATCTCTCTTTGCAAGGAAAATCTGTTTTATTCGGATGATAGCATCTCTTCAATGATAAGTCCCCGGGACAGCGTAATTATAAGGACACTTCCCGTGGAAATTAAAATACAAAATAGCTGTTTGTTTCGTTCTTATTGCGACACATTTCTTTATTTTACTCTACTATTTTATTATGATACATTTTGCTATAAGAGTGTAATCCTAAATTGCTTTATGATGTGTTGTTTATAACATTTTCAAAGACTAATAAATTAAAACTATTTAGTTACAACAGTCATCAGGGCTAATACCAAAATGTCCAGAAGTTAAACATAAAAAATATGTAATTTTTCCAGTTAGGGAACATAGATTTTAATTCATCTACTAACTGTGTCCACAATTGCAGTAACTCCAAAACGTTCAAAACAATGAACGAAATACGGTGTAGTTTTCAAAACCTTTTTTAATACAACCAAGATACAAAATCTAGCTACGTGTTTTATATAAAATAACAGTAAAACCTCGTTTGTGATTTGACAAGTGATAACATTTAATTGAACAATTAATTATAATATGTACAAAAATATCAAGCTCTAACATTAAAACTATTTTAAAAGTATTTAAAATTACTTTTTATATGCGTATAAACTGTTTAGGTTTTTTTGGATCACTAAAAAAAGTTTTAACTGATAAAAAATGTCTTATCCTTACCTGACCTCTAAACTTAGAAAATGTCTTGATAACATTTTTTATTTAACTCGTGTGAAAAAGACCGATTTCACGGCGAAATTAAAGGAGCGTTAGTCACACAAAGCACGCGGTTGCGCGTCACATAACACGTTTACGTTTTTATAGGTTATAAAAGTGGGCCACGACGCCGACCAAGCGTGTTTTACTGTGCCTGGAGAACCATACAATGTTGTCTGTGACGGTTTATTGCACAGGCGTGAGACATGACACGTTTAACACGCGTGCTTCAGTGCCTAGCGGCCCTAGGGGCGGAGGACCCTATATTACCGCCTTCACGACGTATAAATGTGCCGCACATAAAGGCACAACGCGTCGTCTAATACGATAAAGGATGAATCTCCCCACTCGTGCCGTGCCATCCTTTTGGAATAATTCATTCATAATATGCGTGAATTAGTTTGAATAAAAATTGATGATACATTTTTTTATTTATTTTTTAACGAAAAATAATAATAAGTAAATTTAATTATAGTATTACTTAATAACAATTCTTTTACATATTATTAATTAAAATGTTAATATATGAATGAGTTTGAGAGTTTTGACAGTAAATTAATGGTATGGCCTAACGTAAGTGCTACAAATTGAGTTGCCGCTATGTAATGTAACTCTCCAATTAAGTATAATCTGATTTATCCGAAAATTAAATTATACTACCAAATATAACTTACGCTACTTATTATTTTTAATCAGGTATAGGCAAATGTTTAATCTGTAATACCTGAATATACTATTGAGTAACAATCTGAACCCAAGTGATCAAATGGACTAACCTAATCTTCTGAACTGTACTTTTCAAAAATTAAATTATCGCCTAAAAAGGTCTAACTTGATAAAAAATTCTGAACCTAATTTATTACCCAACCCGTAGCATTATTCTTAAAGTAAGTTTCACATAAGTTATAACTTGTACCGGCTTAAAGTAAGCTTTGAGTTAACCTTTGCACAAAATCGTCACACTTTTTATATTTTTAAAACAACCTACCGACATCATATAGTCTATGTATTTTCACATAACGTGACTGTACCTATTTTAATCCATAGCTTACCTCTCATACTTGTTTACTACTTTTGAATGGCTTACTAGAAAGCTCTTGCGGCTGATATTTTCCCCAACGCTAAGAAACTCTATGCTACAAAGGTTATATTTACTGTTTCAGTTCCATTGTTGTAATGTAACCGATCCTATTCTATTGCAAATTGCCGCTAATCTTAATCCTTTCAATATAACGCAACTACCTCGTATCTAAACAAACCCAAACCTTCACTACGTCTAGTAACATAAATTTCGTACGTCAGTGTACCACGTCTATTCGCCTAGCCTAACTTTCACTATAACAAAATATATAACCAAACTTGCAGTACAATTATTTTCTACATATGCTAGTACATTTGTTAGTACAGTGTAACCTAACCTAACCCAACCTAATCTAATCTAATCTAATCTAATCTAACCTAACCTAACATAACCTAATCTAATATCTAACCTGACCGAGCCTAACCTAACTGTTGTTGCCACATGACTTAAGTCCACTTGGCCTGTTACAAAGGTCGCCTAACCGCTCCGTGTTTCAGCAACAGATGCATGCCCAGCAGTTGCCCCACGCGGGTCACGCGCCGCCTCTGCCCATGATGCCGCACCCCGGCCTCCCCGGCCCCCAAGCACCGCCGCCTCCCTGTTGGGGCTGAGCGGAGCCCTCGCCGCCCCTGGCGCTCACCCCCTCTCCATGCTGGCCAAGCCTGACCTACACACGAGGGAGGAAGTCAAGTCGAATAGCGGTAAGTGAAAGGTCCTATTGACAGTCTTTTGATTTATGCAGGAGTAAGTCTTCTAGTTCCGAAATCTTCGTAAAAATTCAGATAGCCTTGTCAGGATATATGTATCTCCAAATAGATGATGTTTAGTAAATTTGTTTTTATGTTTTGAAATTCCAATAAAATACAGTACAGTAATAGTACAGCTTTTCAGATAGTACTTATTTCCAAAACTATTCGCCGTTAAACTAAACCAACAGTAATTATATTAATTATTAATGCTTGTTTTTTAAGCTAAGGTTAATTTAATATATAATTTTAAAAAAATACAAAAAATGTTGTTATAAAGGTGTTTATGTTAGTTTATTTTTTTATGAGGTTAAGTGGTAGAGAGGACTTTGTAGCCCTAACTTCGCCTCTAACAAACGTTTTTCATTTCATTTCAATATATTTTCATTAATAAAATTGTAATTGATGTTTCCGCTGCGTAGTTTGGTTGTATACGTTCTTTTTATTTGTTAGGAGGGATGACCATGAAATTTCGCGATCAATAATATTTGTGTTGAACGCCGAAAAATCAATCAAGGACGAGACAAGTCGACTACCCAATTCGGCGGTGCGATATTCGGGTAGGTCTGTGTTCATTAGAGCAGAGCAGGCGTGAGGGAAGGGGGGAGGTGACGCAATTAACTAAAATGGAGGCGGGAGGCCAGAACAGCAAAGCCGGGGATAGTTAACAGGGCTAATGGTAGATATAGAGAGAGCGACGGAGCACCGCAAAGTGGCCGGAACTAGGGTGGACGGGTGGTCGTGAATGGGGGGGAGGTCTGTGATGGGTGGTAGTGGTGATGGGGCGCGGAGGGGGTGAAACAACCCTCTCGCTCTAATAGTCCCGCAGACATAAGGTATCGGTCTGTTTTCGTCCCCTCAAGAATCCAACCCCCACTTTATAGTCTCCACTAATTGTTATCATCCCTTCAAGTGGGCCGCTTTTAATTGTCTCGGAGGATTTTCAACAGTTAATGATTCACCGAGTGAATGTCTTTGTTCATTTTCTCGCTGCTCCAACTCCAGCACTGACTTCTTTATAGGAGTTTAATGTTTCAACCAAGAGCAGGAAGAAAAAAAAAACTTTTATTTCTTTTCAATAGGAGTGTAATTTGTCGAACTTAAACTGAATTATAAATATAAAAAAAAAACTACGTCGTGTCATTTCCTTTCAGTTTAGTTTTAATGCAAGAAAGGTCAGGTTCGATTAGACGATACGGCCAGAATAAATAGCTTTTGCTAGCTTGCACAAAAACAATAGCCTTGCACGAACAAAACAGTGAGCCTCTAAAAAGGAAACTGCATTACCGTAACAGCCAGAAGCAGTAGTTTTGCCGACAGACTAAAGCACGCAAAGCAAGCGAGTCACTGAAAAGAAACTGCATTACCGACTTAGCCAAAAAAGCTTCTGCAGACTCAGTAAAGGCCAGTATTATTTACACGCCATTACCAGTAGGCGTGCTGGCTTAGCCAAAAGGAATATATTTATAGTTAATAATTGGCGCTTGCTACGCTACCTTATTAATGTTGATGCAAAATTAATGAGAATTACAGAATCATCGCGAATTCAGTGGAAGAGTGATTCAAATTGTCAAAATTAATTTATACCTAGTTAAATTACAGCGTCAAAATTGGGCAGAGGCTGGTAACAATCTATGTAAAGTGTAACAGAGTCACAGGCGACAGGTGGTGAAGTGAACCTCATATGGAATAGATGGTGCATAGAGGCCTTCTGATCACCAGTTTGTTAGTATACCATGTAGCTTATTCCCTTTGTGTTAGGTTGTGTACGAGTTGTGGCGCCTCTGTACTGCCAACTAATCTTGGAACATCACAGTCTTGTATGATTGTTTTCACGAAAGAGGAGTAAATATGTACTTTCGTTACCCCAGTTATTTCCTTACCTCTTCTTTTGTGTACGTAAGGCGAATGTTTTTAACCTTAGAGCAACTGTAACTTCCGACTCATCTTTTATTTTGTTTCCTACAGGAAACAATTATTTATATTTGATTAATTGGCCCCATACTCATTCCGAGCACAATTAGGGTTTTATCGCGTTTTTAAAGCCCACTTCGACCGCGCTCGTTTTAGGGGCAATAAAACGGCAGCTTCCAGCAGCGATTGTAATGCTCATTACTTTCCCCTGTCTATAAACACATGCCCGTATGCGGTTTTCCTCAACTGCCCGTAATTAAGCGCTGCTTACGACCGCTTGTTGGATTGTTGTCATTTCCGGCCAGCCAATTTCCGGTCGTTTGTTTGACACATTGACTGGTCTCTGGGTAATGGATGTAGTTTTTTGGTTGTAATTTATTTTATAGTGGGTCATCTCAGGTATTTATTTGTACATTGCTATCGGCTATAATTATATCATAGTGATATTTCTTTATCAACTCTTTTCAGTAAATCTATTTCAGTAACAAATCCAAGTGGATTTTTTAAATGAAATCTCATAATTTGAGTAGGCACAGGACTTAAGTAGGAATTTAGATGGGGCTACCACGACGTTGTGTTCACCATTTGAAGCGGTAGTAGTAGTATTTAAGTAGGTAGATAAAGGAGTGAATTTAGTCCCAAGTTGAGACGCGGAATAAGGATTTAACGGGACATAAAGTCGACGCGTCTGTGAGATAGGGACCGAGTGTGAGGGTTTCCGCGCAAACCACGTCTTCCCCAGAGATGCGGCTTTCCCCCCTCCCCTCGCCACAGCTCGCTTGCCGTAGCCGCAAATCCCAGCATATTTTCACAACAATCTTATCGCTAAGCCCCGGGAGCCAGACAAATCACCCTCATCTCCTTCCAGGCACGGGGAAGTTTCCTTTTCGTGCCGTGGTGATTACCGTCATAAATAAGTGAATAGAAGCCATTTGTCGTTTTCGTTTAGGATTTATTCTGCCCTAATACTCGGCGTACAACAGGAGAAGCGATCGTTGGCTTGGCAAAAACGTTGATTTATTTGTAACCTCCATATTACTTCACTCTGAACAACTCAAATCCATTTTATATAGTCTATAAAACGATGGATCTTCTTCTTCTTGGTGGAACACATAGGAAAAACTGAATCACAGAAAGGCACGGAAGATTATTTTCCTGAACTTCCAGAGATCGATGGAACACATCAGAGATCGATACATCTGTGAGCTAACTCAGTGAGACACGATACTACTGGCATCCAACTCGGTGAGCCTCAATACTACTGCCATCCGACTCAGTGAGACACAAGACTACTGGCATCCAACTCAGTGAGACACGATACTACTGGCATCCAACTCAGTGAGACACGATACTACTGGCATCCAACTCAGTGAGACTCAATACTACTGGCATCCAACTCAGTGAGACTCAATACTACTGGCATCCAACTCAGTGAGACACGATACTACTGGCATCCAACTCAGTGAGACACGATATTACTGGCATCCAACTCAGTGAGACACGATACTACTGGCATCCAACTCAGTGAGACACGATACTACTGGCATCCAACTCAGTGAGACATGATACTACTGGCATCCAACTAAGTGAGACAAGACAACTCGCTAAGTAGGCAGCAGGAGAGGCTCGACGTCTTGTCAAGACTAGGGGAGAGGAGGATATGTGTTACACTATGGAGCATTTGACATATCTGTCTCGGCGATGGGGCGGGGGTGGAGGGGTAGAAGAGAGGCCTGTCGACATCAGCCCTAAACGATGCCAATTGGGGAGACAAATCGTTTTATTATAAAACTTACAAGACAGTCGGACCTAGAGGATGGATTTGTCGGTGATTACTGGAGCATGCAAGCCCGGAGGCTCTGGGGAGGGGGCAGGGAGGGTGAATAAAGCTCCCACCCAATAACCCCGGAGTAAAAAGAAGTTGGAAGCATCTACGAGAGCAATACGGAAAGGAAATGAAAAGAAAAGACACCCGAGGGAAGAAGGGAGGGGTTGCTTCCATAGCAACCGCAGCTCAAGGGCGGGGGTGGGTGGGGAGGGGATGACAGCAGTTATACATGGGATTGACTGCAATCACAGCTGCCAACCTAATTTGATCAAATTATTGTATCGAGCAGTGATCTACTTAGCTCTCCGCCCCCACCCCTAGCCCATATTGCCTTGTTTAATACTGAAACACCTTCCCCTTCCCTGCGTTCTTGTTTGATTTGACAGTTCGGTATTTATTGACATTTTGATCGTTCTGACAGTCGGATCACCGGATGAATATTCCGCCTTATTTCAGATTCATGTCGCGGAAGGATTTACACTTTACTTGTTTGATGGTCCTATAAAGTTGAGAAAAAGATTTTATCCGAATTCAACAGAATATTTTATGGAAGTAAATAAACTATAATTTTGTAATTATTAATTATTCTAATTTATGCATTTTATTAATTGAACGTGCATTAAAACAGTGAAATAAAGGATTCGCTGGTCAATCAATATTTTATTTATATACCTACTACATAATTTCTATATACTGCAGATTATTAATATTTTTAAAATTTTGAAATAATACAATTCATTCTCGTGTGCACAAAGAATTAATACAAAATTTACACTTTAAGAGATTTGGGTTGGTACAAATCGACAAAGAAATCTGAAGGAAGCTCAAGCTCAAGCTCGTATATTGGGGTGGATTCATGTCTCCATCGGAAAACAATTGAGGAAGCGGCGCAGCAGCGAAAAATGGAACATGGTCAGCAATAAAGGACGGCACTGTCATATGGTGTAGCAATAATGTGCAGAGGGGAGCGGAAAGCAAAAAACTAGCGAAGCAGGAGCCACTCGCCGTTGATAATACTTGATAAGTGGAGCTCCAGCCGAGTGTTAGAGAGCCCTCGGCGCGAGCACCCTTCACAGCCTAATACAGCCCTCTCTACAAACATCGGGCAGCTGGGAGCGTCGTTAGGCTTTGTACGTGGCACCGACTATATTACTGTAGTCTACTGGCCGTTCGGAAAACATTACGATGTACAATAAAACTGCTCGCAGCCTAATACAACCATTTCTACAAACATCGGGCAGCTGGGTACGTCGTTAGGCTTTGTACGTGGCACCAACTATATTACTGTAGTCTACTGGTCGTTCTGAAAACATTACGATGTACAATGAAACTGCTCACAGCCTAATACAAACCTGCCTTCTCTACAAACATTGGGTAGCTGGGAGCGTCGTTAGGCTTTGTACGTGACACCGACTATATTACTGTAGTCTACTGTCCGTTCTGAAAACGTTACGATGTACAATAAAAACTACTCACATCCTAAAACAGCCCTCTCTACAAACATCGGCAGCTTGGAACGTCGTTAGGCTTTGTACGTGACACCGACTATATTACTGTAGTCTACTGTCCGTTCTGAAAAAGTTACGATGTACAATAAAAACTACTCACATCCTAAAACAGCCCTCTCTACAAACATCGGGCAGCTTGGAACGTCGTTAGGGCTTTATACGTGACACCGACTATATTACTGTAGTCTACTGTCCGTTCTGAAAAAGTTACGATGTACAAAAAAACTACTCACAGCCTAAAACAGCTCTCTCTACAAACATCGGGCAGCTTGGAAGGTCGTTAAGGTTTGTACGTGGCACCGACTATATTAGTGTAGTTTACTGGCAGTTCTCAAAACATTATCATATTCAGTAATACTCTTCACAGTCTAATACATCTCTCTACAAACATCGGGCAGCTGGGTGTCTTGCGTCATTGCCCTTTGTTTGTGGCACCGACTATAATGCTATAGTATACTGGCCGCTCTCAATACATTACAATTTGCTGAACCACATTCACAGCCTCTACAAGGACTGAGCGTCGCTAGGCTTCCAGTTTGTACATGACTCCAACTATAGCCTATTGGCTATCCTGAAAACATAAGAATATATAGTAGCACCTTATAACCAAATCATCAGCTCTATCATTATCAATGCGGCTTTCACTTTTAGTGATTGCAGTAATGTAAATATTTTCTCATAACGCTCTTATTTATATTGAACGTTACATTTATTTTAAATGTAAACATAGTTGCCACATACTACAATTACCAATACTGGTACGCTTCAAAGTTTCAGAAAATATCTCAGCGTATTTGTTTATCATCATTAGAAAGGCCACGACTCTCGGGGTTAAATTAAAATTAAATGATTGAAACTGCTCTCCCGCTAATTGAATTTGAACCCTACGGGAGGCGAGACAGTGAGCGATCGAGTGTTAGAAAACTCATTATTAAAAACAAATAAAAATTAATTGTTGACAGCCAGCCGACACGGACGCGGAGGGTGGATACAGTGTCAATGTCCGGCAGTAATTACACAACTCCCCTCCCCTCCGCCACCCCGGTACCCGACTTGTCGTTCACTCACTCCCGACCAGTAATTGACCAGCAGAGGTGATCATAAGTCCCGGTACCCGTGAGGACAGCTAACCATGACAAGACTGCCGCTCCCGAATACGAAATCACCCCCGAGGCTCGAAGGGATTGTCTCGGATAAGACCGCCCTCCCCTCCACAGTCCCGGGGGAAGCAGATTAATTTCTGCGTTCGCTGACACGACTCTAACACCGTTCTCTGAGCTGGGGTTGCTCTTTTCTTTTCGTGTTGTAACGCGTTTTGAATAATAGAATTGAACTTAAGTCAAGATTCAAAAACATTTTACGAATATTGGAAAATGTTTGCAATCAGGGTTGCGTAAACATATTCTACGCATTAATATTTTATAAGGAACCCCCATTAGAAACTAGTTAGTTAAAAATATTTTGCCCAAAGTTGATAAAAAATAAAAATTATAATTAATAAAAAAGACATTTTTATTATTTTGTTATAACCAAGCGATAAGAAAATCCTTAGTGCCTTTTTGTCACCAATACAATTCGCTACAAATGAATTTTTCTTACTTTCTCTGACAGAAATTCCCTTATAAAATCACGATATGCTTTGTGAGATAGCATTTATGAATTTGAAATAGGACTAAATGAATTCCCTGTAATTATTATCTTGGAGGCCCCTTTGGGGCTCGTTTGCATAGTGGTTTTCACATTTTAGGTCACAAATACTCCTAGTTCAATAAGTTACTACGTCTTTTCTCGGTGGTAAAAAGCGGAACTTAAGGAGTAGTTGAATAATTTACCTCGACACAGTCTCATTTCACATCTGGTTACTCCAGATCTGTACAGAAGTATATAGATGAAAATCATCGGATGAAACAAGTCCGGATTGACCTTAAACCTCGGAAATCATCAATAATGATGCAGCCACCGCGATGATCGCATCTCTCTGCTTTGTAAACAAGACTTGTGAGCTCCTAGACTACCGCGTCGCGACACGATGACTCCGCGAGTAAATACGTATCCGACTTTACGATGCAGTCCCGCGGAGATTAAACGCTAGACCTTGCAGAATCACTTAAACCGGTCCCGGAGTTATCTCCGCAATCTGATTAGTTCAGTCCGTGTCGCTCCGAGGAGGGAATTTATATGCAATCAGCGAGCAAAGCGAGCGAGAGGTGGCTCGGCCGGTCCGGTGACAGATTTATTGAACAAATTGAAGTGGTCGGCAGGCTCCCGGTGTTCTGCATGAAGCCACTCTTGTAGAACCGGTCCCTGTTGTGTTCTTCTTCTCCCCTACAGCTGATCCGATCCTATCTCCACTATTAATTACCGCACCTCACACGCGATTACACGAGTAATGGCGCCCGACCCTAATTAATTCCCGGTCCGACTGTCCGTTCCGTGTTCCCTTGTTTTGTTTCCCCGCCGTCGCGCGCCGCGTCCTCCGAGGTTGTCAACGGTTCGGTTCTCGGTTGTGAACGCTTTGCGAACCGTTTATTTACGGTGGCAGACCGGCTCGTTAACCCGTCTCCGCGGTTTTGGTTTTATTAAAGCATCGGGTGGTTGTTATTTAAACCGTACGACGTTCGCGGTTGTAGCTGAAAGCTACGCCGTAACTGACTGTGAAAAATAAATACAATTGTCCTTTTCAAATACTCCAAAGTGGAAAGAGAGAGGAATAAATTTTTCCACCGTATTGACATGTCCTTTAATATTAAGAATATGTTAATATTTTTTATCTCGGATATTTTCCTATAATATTTATTAATTTTTGTTTTATTACATCTAGTCTGCGATATGGAAGGAATGGTTCTCATTGCTAATCTTATGTATTCGTAGTAAACTATTAAACAAATACCAGAACCTACACTGTCATTTTATCGACAGTGCGGTTGTTGTCGGCCAGTATGATTTTACAGCGGCACTTGATTGTAAATATTCTTATGAATTTTCCACATATTAAGAAAAGGATAATATAAGCGAAAGTATCTATATTTAAACAGGTTACTCGTATAAATAACTCCCCCGTCTGTAAAAGAAATGTCCTGTGCTGAAATCTGCAGTCGGGAGTTTGTATACTAAACAAAGGTACCAATTGAACACTCATCCGCCCCACACAAGGAGATTTGTCCGTGCAGGGGTGCCAATTACCCGGCATGTTGATCAGTGATCAGACGACGTTTGATCAGGAATCAACAACATCGGTGAGCGGGGAAGATCAAAGGCGGGCGGCTAACACGCTTACCCTCTGTCCAATCAAAGTCCGCCGTGTTAGCACCGGTGACTGGTCTGGTGTCGGCAATACTGATCTGCAAACACCGACAGCCGCGCGGTAGTGGTAACACTGGAACAGCGTCGACAAACGTTTATATTAGCTGATACTCAGAATTGGTTCTGGTTCTGTCGCGTACACAGGGCTGCTTCGACAAACATCATTACCAGGGATATTCTGGATTAGTTCACGAACGTTATGGTTGTATATAACAAGATTGCGTTTGCGAGATAAAGTAATACGTGGTGAGATCATCTGATAAGCGTAGCTTTATAAGAAGATAAAATATTCTTAGGTGATAATAGGTGAGATTATTTGATAAGCGCAGCTTTATAAAGAAGATAAAATATTCTTAGGTGATAGGAGGTGAGATTATCTGATAAGCGTAGCTTTATAAAGAAGATAAAATATTCTTAGGTGATAGGAGGTGAGATTATTTGACAAGTTGCTTTATAAAGAAGATAAAATATTCTTATGTGAGAGATATGATTATGTGATAGGAGGTGAGATTATTTGACAAGTTCAGCTTTATAAAGAAGATAAAATATTCTTATGTGAGAGATATGATTATGTGATAGGAGGTGAAATTATTTGATAAGCGCAGCAGCTTTATAAAGAAGATAAAATATTCTTAGGTGATAGGAGGTGAGATTATCTGATAAGCGTAGCTTTATAAAGAAGATAAAATATTCTTATGTGAGAGATATGATTATGTGATAGGAGGTGAGATTATTTGATAAGCGCAGCTTTATAAATAAGATAAAATATTCTTAGGTGATACGAGGTGAGATTATTTGAAAAGCGCAACTTTATAAAGAAGATAATATATTGTTAGGTGATTAGGTGGCGAGATCATTTGCTTATCGTAGCTGTATAACAATGATAAAATATTGTCCAACTCCACCATAGCTCCACATAATACTATAATAATGTTAACGTGTATTGTAATGTGAAATTGGAACATAATCAAGTTTCATTACAAAAAGTTAAAAAAATACAAACTCTTGGAAAAATGCAACGATACGCGTAAACCAAAAGCACATGTTATGGTTTTGAGGTCGTAATATTGCAATTAGATTTTATACATACATAATACTTTATACATTATGTATTGAAATCTCTACTCAAACTAATTTGTCGGCGGTATTTGAAAAGGAGTGTTTATGCTGTCATGCAATATTTATGAGCATCGCATTTAAATTGCCGCCGATGATGTTGCCATTCTGGTTTTCAAATTTCACTTCGATGAATCACTGTTTTAATCTTGCTTGACACCCAGCAGAGTCTAAAGCTCCCTGTCTCATATTTAGCAGTAATATTACAGGTAGGGTTATAATAAAACAAATGTTCTGTCCGGAGACGTTCCCCAATACAGGTGTAAGGGTGTTTGAGTTCCTTATAGGGTAAATCTCAAAATAGTTTTAGTACAGCTAGTTCACGCCCCGCGCTGTGTTTGTGTTCAAGCGCTCGAAGGTTCAAGCAGCCCATTGCAAGCTATAGTAACTGTTTAAACGCACCGCGCCAGTGATCATCGGCTCGAAAGTCTATAGGACATTCTAAACGGTACTAGATTAAAACGCTCCGCTCTGTTTTGCTACTCACCCTCTCTAAACGTCGGCATTTTAAACAACTGTTAAACATTTTAAACATTGTGTCGTTGTTCACTCGATCAGAACGTTTACGAAGTTATGAAGACTACTGCTATGAAAAGCGCCACGCCTAATCGGTCTTCATCGTTTAAGCGCTTTTAAAACGATGTAATCGTTAATCTCGTTGCGCCTTATCTAGTGTTATTGCTTTATAAACGAGCACGGCCTGATCGTAGTTCTACTTTTTACGATTGTATCTCCATTATATGTTTTGGAGGCACCATTACAGTTTTTTAGCCGGAACAAGATGAAACCATGGAACAGAGCTGAGGGAGGTGTCTGGAATAGTTCGGTTAGTTATTCCACGTGAGGACGTAGAGTGAATGACAAATTGGGAATACTGAATACTAATATCCTCTCATCACAATTCCGTGCATATTTTAAAATCAATTCTCCCAGTGTTGTTTTACCGAGTATAAAATAAACACACCGTGATTTGCGAGGGCAGGCCGTGTGGCGTGCGGAGGTTAGCTCAGCAATCAACAGCTGCTAGAACTGAACAGGTGGTGGAGAGATCAAAGGCGTAATAGGCTTAACCAGCACAGAGCGGCTCTCCTCGGCTTTACCCCATCGGACCGTGGCCGTGGATTCGGCTTTGCCCGGCTTTACTAGATTAGCCCACTAAGGCCTATCTTTTCACCCGGAGATTTTTGGAATCCAATACTTAAGGCATCTTTGACCACCCAACTACTTTCTTCCTCTTTTACCTGCAAGTTTGTGACGTGGAATTACTATGGTTGACTGGTTGGATTTTTCCATAGACTAAGTATTTAAATTTTAATACTAGACTTTGGGAGTCTTTATTTTGCAAATTTATGCAATACTAAGAGGACATGTTGTCAATAAAAATCCATTTGGATGGAATTATCGAACCATTTCGATTTATACAATTTTTAATTATCAAAAAGCCATTAAAGTATAAAAAATGGTATTCTAAGTTGAAATGTTTCTTACTAAATTACATTTTGTGTATTCTTCTATTCAAGTTTGTTTGTTCAATTTTTAATTTTGTGTGTTTCTCTCTTCTGTTTCCGTTGCTGTTTTCTGGATGCCTTGGCAGGAATCAATTCCGCGGAAGAAAGACATGTGAGTATTGTAATATATGAAAACATGATTAGTAATATATGATAAATACATGTTTATGCATGATTTCACAGGTAATTATCGATCTTGTTTATTGAGCAAAGGTTTATTTTTCCTACAATTCTTCCGAATTTGAATTCAAGATTCAACGACAAACGGACGAGAAGAAAATCACAAGTTGTATATCACCCATCGAGCCCGAGGGTGAAAATCCATACCTGCATGTGGAATCCTATCAGTGGATTTTGTCAGTTTTTATGGGTTTATTGAACAACAGTAGCATTTTAATTGATGATTACTGTAAGATAAAACAGTTAAACCCCACTTGCAAATTATTGTAATTGGACCCTTACAATCGGATCCGTGACCTAAAGTGAACGTCATTCTTGAAGAAGTGATTGGTATATAATTGTTATTGTAATTCTACTTGGCTTAATATTTATGTATCTCAATGTCTATTTTCGTGTTTGAAATCTACATAAACTATTCTGGGATTAATACATGTAGAATCAAAGCATTTCGTGGTTTTTCTGTTCCCCCCCACCTCTGACTGGTCGCTAAACAAACCAGGTCAATAAAAACAAGCCAGACAATACGTTTGTTACGGTAATGCCCAAGGTAGGGCCGCGGGGAGTTCGCTCCCTCCCTCGCCAGACAGGACTGAGCCGTGGGGAGGCAGGTGCAGCCGAAGGGGAGGGCTATTGAATACCTTATAAGGGCCGGGGTGCGTCAAGAATCCGGCGATACGCCGCGCTCCGCATATCAAATAAATGCGGAATTCGTAAGCGACTGGGATGGAATATTAACAAGTATTGGGGAGCATTCCCCAGGCGTATGCCGCGCAGTATGCGGGCGCGGGCGACCTGGCATGAATTCCTAAACTCCGAGCCCGCTTCCAGTTGCCGATTGAACATTTAGATTGTGCGGTCTGATAGAAATCTCGAATCGGCAAAAGCGTAAAGTTAGTTTTAAACTAAAATAAAGGGGTTTCGAAAAATGATATCTCGTACATTGACGTATGTCCTAATTATTATTTTTACAAAAACGACTTTAGTTTTAGTTAGTAGCAATAAAATTTGTGAATGATTAGAAAAGTGGTGACAATTTTTCGCCGTAAAGTGAAATAAAAAGAAATAACTAAATCATTACGGAACACTTTGAATTGTATTCTTTCCTCGGGTGCATCATTACCTTGCGTATAAAACACAAGATTGTGGAAAACTAATCATACTAAAACGATGTTTTACGCCACAATAAAGTACTCGATTGTCAAATCAACTACAAACACAATGTAAAGAAGTCGTACTCGAAGCACTTGAACTTTAATGTACGGTGTAGGCTAAAAGCGCACTCGACCCCACGTTCTTTGATTTTCCAATAGCCGCCACTATCACAACAATATCATTAGTAATGTAAACAAAGAAAGTAGTAAATAGTTAACCGATGGCGGGAAAATATTTAATGAGATTATAATGCAAAACCTGGATAATTATAAAAAAACAACCGTTGACGCACATTTAAACAATAATCAATTACGCAACTAATTACCTAAAATCTCAATTTGGCGGGGAAATACGTCATTTCGAATTGTGTCAGTCGACAAAGCGAACTCGTCATTAAAAACTGAGACCGGCGAGTCGACAAATTAAAGTCCGAACGGCCGGTATTTATTAAAACGAGCTAATTGCAAAAATAAAACGTGAGTTGTGAAAAAGCACAAGCGACGTGACGCGGGCGGTGATCAAATTGTCGGACAAACGTTACACGCAGAGCGGCGCGTTACAAAGAGAGTTTATGTTATGACAATGGAAAATAAAATAGACCTGAGCTGGTTAACAAAGGGCATTAAAAAGCAAACCCTGTTAGAGCGAGTGCAATTTGTGAGGGTTGGTTGCTGCAGGGGGGGGGGAGAATACAATACAATCAGCGACCTCGGGGCTTGAACGTGAATGGCGTGCTGGTTACTAATATTCCTAGTCGCTGGTTTGATGGCTGGTTAATTTGTTTAGTTTCGCTGTTCTGTATAAGGTGTTTTGCAGACTCTACTTTCAAATATCAGTATTAAGCCTTTAGGAGCAATCAAAAACACTACTGTTTCAATTTTATTCATCTTCTATTTTATTTGTGTCCAAATAAAACCCAATCGAAAAGGAAATTACAGCAACTATGTAATTTACAATAAATATTATGTCTTTATGAAAGACTCTTGACAGAATTCCAAATAATCAACGTTTTCATAACCCCGTATCCGATTTTAGTTTGTTTTTATTTTGTCCAAATTCAACAATATATTTGGATTTCTGAGAAGTGTTAATCGAATGCAGATATTGCACTAGATTGTATTGGGTGTAAGTTTCAAATGAGATTTTCACCCTGGCAAAACTAAGGGTTTTTAAAGTTGTAAAGTTTTGAACACCTAAACGTTGGTTTATCGGATTTTGTATTTGTAGCAGTATGATCAATCTTGTACTTAAAATGAGTACATGGTTTAAAGTACACAGTTGGTGGATGAGAAAGTAATGGAAAGAATGTCTTCTGGCAGTGGTAGTTAGCTTATATCCCTTCACAAACTATTAGTAACGATAGCTTTCGTAGCCTCAAGAAAGTCGTCTGGTCTGTATCCTCTGCCTGATCCTGGCGCAGATATCCTCGACGATGGTCGTGTTGTCGGCTCCGCCGTCCACCAGCACGACGTCTGGGTTCCCTCCCAGCGCCGCCTCCCTGTAGCGGAGGTAGGCCGGCCAAACGTAACCCTCGAAGTACCGGTCGATGTCGGGGATCCTGCGGTTTCTCCTGCGGCGCCTACCCTTGCACGCGTCCTTGCTCAACAGGAAGAACAGCTTGATGTGACAGAGGCTGGTGACATGGTGGTCGTAGTAGAGCTGGAAACCGTCCAGCAGGAGGAGCGGCATTGTTGCGTTCTTCCTGGGAACAAACCAGATATACTAAACAATACAAATAGGGAATGCTGCAGGGTTGAGTGATTTTCCTATGTTTTTACCAACAAAATGAAAACTGAGATACTTTAATGTAGGAATGCGATAGCGGGAGCCAAAACTAATCGTACGTAGAAATATTGTAATATGGCTATTTACTACACTGTATGCTCCATGGCGTCAAGTATTTTGATCACTTACGTTATTCCTGAGTACTGCATAAACCGTTGAACGCATTTTGTAAGTAAATTATACCGATTCAACGAAGTATTGAAGGGCTTTCGATAACGAGAGAAGTTATCGCACGAACGAACATCTGGTTGAACGCACTGCCCTTGTACCTTTTGACTCCAAAATCAATAGAATGCTTTTTGGACCTATTGGAACCTATGTGCAAGGTTTCAAATCCACTGAGACCTTTCTTTAAGAGTTATCATGAATCAGTAGGGAATGGTACAAAATTTACCTAAACCTTTTTACTACCTCAATTCCTCTTACAATTCGTTAATATTTCATTTCTTCGCCGCGTTAAAACATGTCTCTATTTAAAATAAACCTATATAGTACAATTCACACTGTTGGCTTTTTAAATTTGGTTCATCATTGAAATTGGGAATTAAATGCTCGATGTTTAAGAGTGCAAAGGATGTAGGTTCTCCCAATCCAGGACCATCGTGCGTTGCACTCAAAAGAGGAAATGTACTGTTCGATTCCAGGAACAACTGTAGTACCACACCGTATGAAATATTAAACTATTGTATCGCCGTTAAGCTCAGATCACAAACCCACCTTTACCATTTACCTGTTAAGAACAAGCTGGATGTCGTTCCTCATGCGAGACATGTCTATGGAGGTCATCAACTCCCGGTTCCGCCAGCCAAGCTCGGGCAGTTGCTCGTGTCGAGGGTCGTCATCGGCAAGGTAGTAGTCGTCCTGTCGCAGCAACACAGACCCGGGGAACCTGTCGACGGGCAGCGCGAACAGATTAATGAGTGTCATTGATTACTTTTGAAAAACATTACTAGACCTTGATAACATTCAAGCTTCGTGTTTCATTCTTTTGTAAGCTTGATGATAACAACAAAATATAATTCTAGGGTGGTTTTGTTTACAGTCTTTACAATATGAACTTCGGAGAGGTATTATAAGTGCAACACAGTAATAATTCCGTGCTAAAAATTTAAAATTTAGAATAAAACTGTGAAAGCTTACAAATCTAAGAGCTTTTGAACTAAAACTGATGGCAATAATTTCATCTCAAAGTGAAACCCGTCCAAAAGAGCAGGTACTTCAAAACCTTTCTGCTCTTGCTTTGATGACATCCGGTATTTTCTAGAAAGCTGTCAGCGTAGTAACGAAACATTTAGAATCTGTAGTTTTCGTTAGGTACTTTTTGGTTTCCTCATTACAATGTTTTTATGTACATTGAATGACTGGAGTGTTAGCCAATAGGAGAATTACAACTGTTTAGGATAGAAATTCAAAATTTAAGATGCTCGTCTTAACCACAGTGCAGTCTAAGTGTAAATCGGTACATATTGTAATGACTTGCGGAAATGCACTTTGGAAACCGCCAACCAAACATACACAGCTCTCACACACCAAGTTTACTTACTTGAGATGTATGGAGCGTGTGGCTGTGGATTTACCTCCACAGGTGATACCAGAAACACACACGACAAGCCAGTCTGACACGGTGGTCGTGACACTAGCCCCTACACACACAAGAGCCAACAACAATAACCGTCCGGCCGACATACCGCAATCTTCCACATCGTGTATACTTGTCTGCCGTGATGGCTCCTCTCGCGCTATCTGATTAATGTCATATCTGATTCAGCCTAGTGAGCCATAAATATTACACTGATTATAGGCCGTTTTAAATTGGAACATCGCCTCCAACTGTTTGTATTACGATCGTTGTTTAGATAGAGTAAGCCGTCACTAATAGTTGTACACAATAGGTTAGGAGTGGGGCGGGTTGGGGGTATGAAGTAGTTTCTACTAAATATTATGCGCAGTTTTACTGGTTTCAGAAAGTTTGCTTTATTAAGACACTCTTCTGTCGATTTGATTATGTAGTTGGATTTTTGCATCGACACGAGAGGAAAGTACTTCATTGTTCAGATGGAACGGATGAACGTGATGGTGAATAAATGAGATCCGTAAAACTACGCAGGTATAACTAATACTGTAGATTGCCTTTTTTTGTGATTGTTTAAGTGATTACCAGTAATTTTTTATATTCCTGTTTTCCTTTTGATCCTTCACGTCGCCGGTCATGTGTAGCCTATGTTTTTCAGAAATTTCACTGTATACATCATTATAATTTGCAAAATACGTTATTAACTCACATCTGCCAGTAGAGTAATGAGCTAGTATTACTTAAGGTAGTTGTACACCATACAGAGTTCTATATTTGTGGATAGTGGATATACAGGGTGTTAATTAAGGGGATTGTAGAGGCTACCACCTTCACCAGATTTGGCACCATATAACTTATGGACATCGTTTACAAAACAAAGCCTCATAATTTAAACGAACTGCAAGAACGTGAAGTGATTCCTTCAGTTGTCCTATAAAATTCTGTAAATAGTTTTTACTCTAAAAATATTTGACAAGTAAACATCACTTATTCAACCAAAACTTCAATCTGCCATTTTGTTCCGGACTAACCTTTTTAGGTGCTGTTTGCTGTATTCATCTCTGCTAAACAACCCCTTTGAAATTGTGTACATCTTGAGCTATGCTTTCGATAACTGTTTTGCCTAACTTCTTGTAGACCATTCGTTCTTGGTGGTGGTTCGGAGTCACCTTTAAAACCGTTGGTCCCCAGGTTAAGTGTTAGACAGAAGTTCTTAGCCCTAACTTCGCCTGGTAAAACAAGACATCTTTACTTTACTTTACCATTCTCCATTGTATGTGAAGATTACTTTCACTACTTAAAAACTATTTCTTAAGTCCAGTATTCGTTTACTAAATTTAACGTTCACAACTTGAGCCAAAATAGTAATATTAAACCATCTAGAACAGGACCTACTTTGGAAATGTTTCAAAATTTAAACCAGCGCAATTTTTTATAGAGTGGGCCCTTTGAGGTCGGATTTGCTGCACTGTGTTCTATTAATAAAATACCTACAATTTGATGTACTACTCGACCTATACTCTCATATAAGATCCTTCTAACTTCTTGCGGGCCATCCCCCTTATATGACAAAAATGGTAGTTATTTCAAAAAGTAGATTTATAGGTGCAGTAATGATGTAAGTTTTATTACTTTACCTGCAACACAACACCCTGTATATACCACAATGGTAATATACCGAATAGAATGTATAGTGGAATTTCGTTCAATAGGAAGTTTACTTACAGTTTTAAAGATATAAATAAAAATAATTATAGTTCGGTTATTGAACGCGAACGCGGTTAAATGACCAAACAGTCGGAACGGCGCGGCGCGGCGACATGAAGAGCACTGCATTTTAAAGAGAGGTTATGTTATGACAATGGAAAATAAAACAGCTCTGGCCGGTTAACAAAGGGCATTAAAAAGCAAACCCTGTTAGAGCGAGTCCAATTTGTGAGGGTTGGTAGACGTCAGAGGGAGTACAATGCAATCAGCGACCTCGGGGCTTATTCTGTACTGAGGCGATTGGAGCTTTTTGTAATGCAACCCTCGGATTCATTGTTTTCCCACCGGGTTCGTCGTCGATGGTGATTTTACTGATGTGTAGCGAAATTTAATTTACAAAACGTTTTAACGTGTTGGATTCACAATAACAGAATATTATCTACCTGTTATGCAAGGTTTCTGTCTGTATTTACATTGCCAGACTGTGCGTTTTAATTTATTATATTTCAGTATTCAATGACATGTGTCATATGTATTTTCCAATACGTTTGTGTAACGTAGTGGGGTTTAAAAATTAGTTTATGTTTACTGTGTTCGAATTAAAGCAGATAAAGGGTAATATACGGACAGAAACGAGCAATATTTGATATAAAGTCAATTATGAAGGCCACTATGTTTGTAGCCAGATTACTGAAAGTGCGCTGGACGACTTCCTACGGTAGAAGGGAGGGTGGATGATTGGTAGGCTCGAACAGGTTGAGCTTCCACACTTCCCTTCAGATCGATCACCTACTGTAGGGTGGATCTCTAACTCGGAATAGGAAAAAATATGCACAGATACTGGTGGGATCAAAAGAGAGAATCCGAGATAAATCGTATAAAAATACATAGTAGGCTTTGAGGGAGATTTAAGCAACAATTTCGTTATCGAGGGAACCCATAAGACGCCCAAAGTAGACCGGGTGCGATGGTTTTTCAAGAGTGATACCACGAAAGGGTAGGAAAGGTGTGAGAGCAGAGCGCAATTACGCCCAAAGAGCGACTGCCACGAAGGGCCTTTAAGAAATACTTAAAGACTTAAATATTGAGAAATGTTAATTGGTCAATTGTCCAAAAATAAATAGGTTATGGTTTCCATAATAGGGATATACTCGTTTCCCCGCACATTCTCCACGGAATGGCGATGAAGTGGGGATTGATGAGTGTTATATTATACCGAACGAACCTCCAGCTTTCACCCCCGAAAGCTGACGCCCCTACATTAAACAACCCCCTGCCATTTCACAGATTAATAACCACTTCTCCAGATAAGCACCCTGAGATATGACGTGGCCTGGGTTTCCCTTCACCACTTCAACGCTGCCTTTGTGAGTTCACCCTCTCTCCGTGGGGCGTTCCGTGTCATCTCTGCGGTGCCCTGGCGGTCTGAGTGTGATGGCCTCGGTTGATTTTAAAGGTCTGTGAGAAAATTGAAACGCGTACTTCAAAGTACTAAGACCTTTTTCACACGAGTGGGCTAAACTATGTCTTTTGAGGCCACTAAATTTCCCTTCCATGATACTATTTTTCTTGTTAATACAGAATCTTTATCTAGATTCCTAATTATTTGTTGACACGTCACTGAGCATTGCGTGATAAATGCATATTTAACTTATTTTTGATTTTGAAGTGTAATATTTATTTTAAGGGATAGTTTGATAGAGGGTTTTTATTTCGGTTAAAAAGAACGTAAATTGACCAATTACATTCTTCTGCGTTGTTTGAAAATTTAATGTGTGTTCTAAAAATAATGTATACAACGTGTTGTACCGATTACGGTATATATTTTCATGTGTACCTTACGATATTTTTAGAAAAGGTTTTCAAACAATTATGGTATCGTACGAGAAGGAAGAACTCCTACTTAAACACGTAGAATGCCAAGTTATATTTTCTGTTGAGTCAGGACAAAACAGTATATAAACAATAATAAATAATTTATATTTACGGAACTGACGAAGAACTACGTATATTGTATTGTGAGGTATGCAACATCTGAAAGTCTGACAGTATTTTAAAAGTAAAAGACCAGAACATTTGTACCGCATATGAATACTGGTCGTTGCAAACGTTTGAGGGAATAACAACAATTTTATCGGAAACATCTGTGAATTCCCGACATGTTCCGCCCTTCAATACGGGTGCAGAGAGCCGTTCCGGAGTCGAACACATCCACTGCGGGGTCGGCGGTAAATGCGATGGTATGTCAGGAGTTCCACCGCACCCGGCATTATTCGCTCTCCGCTGAGTTGAGATTCTCACCGAGTGCTCGGCGGGAGGTATTCGGACTGCTCCAGAATCTACAATCACCCCTGCCCCACCTTGCCATTCCTACCTCTCACACTTATCACTCCCTCCTCCGGCAAGGGTGGGGAGGGGAGGACGCCGCTGTATCACCCTCTAACCCAAACATATTACCTTACAGGTTGATCCCTCGGGAGCTTTTGGTTCGGTGAGGAGAAACTCCGGAGTCATCCCTGCTGTCGAACTCACCCAGTCTGTAGAATTGAAATTTAGCTGTAAAAGTATATTATATTAATGTGCCCTTGATAAATCATCGTTTCAGTTGTTGATCACGAATAGTTGTCGCTTAGCAAGTTGTTTAATAAAGATGCAGACATTTCATAGGGGGATGGGAAAAAGCAATGGATCTCTCGTATCCCGTAACGTTTATTTGTATTGTGCACAATACTCCGATATGGAATGTAGCCTAATCATCACAGAGATGCTGAGTTTGGCTTCATAGCTAGGGAATTATTCTGCAAGTCGAGAAAAAAATGAAAATTGAAGAGCGAGTTCCAATTCTGCCATATTATTATGATTGGAGCAATTTTGAAGTTCGATATGTATCAGTTTTCTAGTTAAACTAATTGCCATATCCATCCACCTTTCCCACAGTTTCTTTCCACCCCTGTTTCCATCTTTTCCTCTCCTGTCTCTAACGTTTACTTTACCTCCAGTTTACGTCATTTCCCCTCCAGTTTCGTTTTTTCTCTCCTGCTCCCGTCTATAATCTCTCTGTTTCCAACCCTTGCCCTCTTATTCCCATCCTTCCCCTCCTGTTTCATACTTTTCCCGTTTTTTCGTTCGTGTTGTTAGAATCATTGTGCATAAAATATTGGCCACTTTGATACTGATAGTATTAAATTTTCTTATCAATAGAGGATTGGTTATCCATAATTAATAACACACACATGAATCAAGCGTAAAGTGAATAAAATTAAAGTCATAGGCATGTGTCAGTAAAAGTAACTAAATCAACAACACTTTTGACATTGTTATAAAGGTAAACTCGATGTAAATATTTTCGTAATACAATGTGTCAACAATATGGACACTAACAACTAACTGTCAAACGAGCAAATATAACTTGTTTGTACTTGTCTTCAAGTTTTATAGAAGGCAACACCAACAACTTGAAAAAATAAATTTTATAATTTTAAAGGCGGTATTTTAGTTGCCTAGTTCAATTCCAAATAGCTATTTAAAAAAAGGAATAGTTTTTACTGTAAACATTTTCACCCACATTAAATTTATCAACCGATTTATATTGTTATTAAAATTGGTTACATTAGCAAACAACAATAAAAAGGTATGTTCAAACAAATGTTAAATTAATTTTTAAAATGTGATATCCCAAATTGAGACTTGTTATTTATTTACACTAAAAAGAAATGTTATCTATTATTTAAAAAAAGTAAACAGTGCAGGTCGGTAAGTGCATGTGTGAATAAAAACTATGTGTTTGTGCCCACATACACAGTTTTATCCCAGCTTGATCTTTATTATTTTGTTTTACACTTTCTATTAATTTCGACTCTACTATGTATCTAAATGCCAGCCTCAGCCTCAGCACGCATCCAACCCTATTCCAAGTCTAGAGAGTAGGGACCACTGTTTGCATTGTATCTCAACCCAACGGTTGCCAATCCTCGCAAATTAAATGCACACTTTATAACCAAATTTGCTTTTTCATGGTCTGCGTTATAACCGGCCCAGGGGTGTTTTATTTTCCATTGTCGTGACACAGCCTCCCTTCCTCCCCCGTAATGTTTATTTGACGATGTGATCATCCCCCTGGTGGTGCTGTTTTGTAGCGATCGTGTTTGATGCCGAAAGCAAACGCCACTTTGTGTTTACCGAATATTGCCCGTGGACTTGCACTTTTGTAACGACCCTGTTGTCACAGCGGTCAAGTGTTTTCGCAGTATTCCAGGAAACGCGGTGTTTTGCTTTTGTTTGCCTCGGATTCTACTTAGTTACCAGCTACGTTTTCGCCGCGTGGGGTACAAACACAAGTAATTATCAAGAAACCGTCAAGTACTTCTTAAAATCGTGTCTGAAGTCCTTCTTAAAATCGTGTCTCAAGTCCTTCTTAAAATCGTGTCTCAAGTCCTTCTTTAAATCGTGTCGTCTGCCTGTCCCGTCTGTGGTAGAAAAGTCCTAGAGATTTGAATCAAACTTAATACGCAGGTTTCTCTTGTACCAAAGAAGGATTCTCAGTTTTAGGGGTTTAAAGGTCAAAGGGCAGTCCGACCGGTTTTAGAGATTTAAACATAGGTTTATCTTGATCCAAGATTGAACTATCTTGAATTTGGCTTCAAAAGGTAGCAAAGTTTATAATTCTAACATTTCAATCATGACAGCAACGATGAAAACTCAGAATAAACACATTATTAAACTAACAAAATATGTTTTTAATGCATTTTGCAGTACGGACTAGCTCATGGCACACCACTGGGAGACCGCCTAATTAGAAGACCTGGTACTAGAGTGTAAAGAATTAGATTAGCTGAGATGAATGAATGAAATTATATGACAGAATGAGATTTATATTGAAAGATCTATTGACATTTTTAGACATCCGTATATAACTAGAAAGTCTTAACTTGGAATGTTGTTACCTTCTTTCGAGATAAGAAATTTGTTTGGAAACTAATTTCAACATTAATTTTTGTAATTTCTGTAGGCATTAGTGATTTGTTTTGTCTTTAAATTTAGCTAACGTCACTTCTATTCACCGACGAATCCGCCTCTTCCTCGAGAAACGTTAATCTGTGTGATTTATTAAAGTTTATAATTGTTTATAAATATAGGCCTACAAATAAAAGTATTTTATGATTGTTACTCAAAAGGCGGCTTTCGCTAAAACCGGAAGCCCCGAGGGTTCACGTCCTGAGCAGTTTGACCCGCGACGAGAAGGGGTGATTATAAGGTCGGGGTGGAAATGAGCACATGAAGCCTCTAATCCGACTCGGAGGGCAAGCACTATTGTGGGGCTGGGAGACTATTGTGACCGTGTATTGTGAGCCATTGTGGGATCGCCTTACAGGAGGCTCGCCGAATGAGAAGTTTATGGCGGATTATTGCGTGTTTCTAAATCAGTATTAGCCGCATTCCAGGGGGTCTTCCCCCTTCGTATATATTAAAAATCGTAAGTGTACTGGTAATATTACACTCACATGAACCAACGACGTACCTAGGACTTGGCTCTGGATGGGGGGGGGGGCAAATCTAATTGAAGAACACACCACACTGGGTAGTATGGAATAATTCTAGATAAATCGAGATTTGTATTATTTATAAACGTGAGTTTGATGAGAAACATGGTAACTGCGCTATGCATCGCATTAGATTTCTGTTATTCGAATGTGTTTAGGTAATTAAGGGGGGGTTCTATTCCCCCTCCTTTCTTCACAAGTTACGGCACTGATACGAACAATCAAAATTGAGATTTGACGCATATATTGCGGTACACTGCTATATTATTTACTAGTTTATTACATTTGGATTAATAAAATTTTACTGAAGGGGCATATCAGTTAAATTATAGACAATTTGTAATAATTTACACTGCGATAGGAAACAAATATCGTCATTCTGTTTTCTATGAACACTGACATACTATGTACCTAATATACTCGTATGCTTACTTTCGTTTCTAAACTACATAGAGCCCGTCGTGTAATCGTGTATTACTGAAAAGCTAAGGACTTCCTTCACAGTGGCCTAAAATAATTAAATCTTGACTTAAATCTTTGGAACTGTTCAATCAAATATGGTGGTATGTACGAGAGAAATTAGCGTTATTTCACGGGTACTTTTAAAAGCTGCTTTACCCTCCGACTTTAGGGTCCTAAAACACTGATCTTTAAACTTAAATATTAAATGGATTAGGGTTTGGATTATTTTTCAGTGACTATCACTTATCTCTAGAGTTTTTATTGCCTTTAAAAGAAATGTCCATAGTGTACCTATTTCTTCAGAAGGGAATTGTGTGCGAACCCGTGGGTAACTGCTAGTTATGATATTCTTGGTTGTAAATGTTTCTATCAGTTAACGCGCCCATCCGGTGGCTTATATCGCAGTTCCGGGTTTGTTTTGTTTATTCAGAGTTTCTTTAAGTTAACTCGTTTTACAAATATTCCAGGAGTTACACAGACAGTTCCAAACTTGGAAACTCCTTCCGCAACTTTTAATGCGAGTTAAACAGACTACCCTCGGGGTGTCGAAGTTTAAAACGTCTCTAGCGCTTTCCTCTCTCCGTACTTTCCTCTCTACCTAAACCGACTGGAAAGTGATTTCTTCCTAAATACCCCCGCTTCATCTTCAAGACTGTTTTATAGAACTGATTTCAGTGGCGTTTAACTGTTATATTGCGTAAAACATGCTTCCATTACATGTTTTCAGGAATAAAAAGCGTTTGTCTAACTACACAAGCGCGAGCGCTTTCAGTGCCTAGTTCTATTGCTACTAAGCTTCTAGACAGAGCCGGTTGTCGAAGCGGAAAGAAGACTGCCAAGTATCCCTAATCCGTTACTACGTCATACTTCAGCTGTCTAGACAGAAAGTCTAGACTTTCTGTCTGAACTGGAAAGTGAAACTATGAATAGAGAAAGTATTTCGTAAATGTACAGACTCCTTTCCGCTAGACATGAACTCTAGAAATCCCATTTACATGATTATCACATTTATTTTTAGTATAATTTTGTCACTCTTTAAAAATATGTTTAAATTTGTTACTAACTCAAATTATTATTGATATTGAATTTTTCAGATAGGTTCCAAGAAAAATATCTAAATTTACTCCGTGCTGTTTTTTGGGGATTTATTTCCATACTTCATTTTTGTTACAGTATGAAATCTTAATTCATCAATTAATAGTAAATAACATGATACATACGGTTTGATAAAATGTATTGTGACTAACCTGTTGAGATAAAACGTAATTGAACCAATTCTAACTTCACCAACATTTTACGTAAATCAAACTTCAGTGTGATTACTGATTTAAACGGGATTTGGAACAAACACGAATTAAGCTTCAATTGTGTCAGTTTATCTCTACAGCGAAATTAGTTTGATAAGATATTAGAAGAAACAACACATCAAATCCATTGAATTCAAATTAATTGATATCAATTCTAGTAGATTACTTTTAGTGTTTTTGTGAAAATAAGTATTTCTAGCGAGTGAAGTTAAGTATTAATTCCAGTACATATCAATAGCCAATTCAGTAAAATACTAGATTATGTTATCATTTCCTTGAGGCATTAATATTCTGTGATTAAATCTTTAATCGCACTGGTACGCAATGTTTGTAAATAGTATATATTATGATTAAAATATGACTTGATCCATTTAAACCTACGCGTTTTCATATTTAACCAGAAGTAAAATCTAACGAATTCATGAAAAATGGAGTAGGGATAAATGTATAGGGGCAGAGTTGAAAATGCTGGTAGGGCAAGAAGAACAGGGGCTAACCAGGCGCATATGGCAGCACGCAGTTCAGCGATAGCAGGGGTAATCGCCTTATCAAGGCTCGATTAGCTACCCTATACTACCGTATATAAAACCCTGTGGGCTGTTGTGGTGGTTTTGTACAAGCCTGTGCGAAATTAAGCGCTCTGTTATTTTTAATGTAAATACACACCGTTAATGTATACATTAGTGCACATTAAAAAATTAGCAGCCCATTTGAATATCTTGAGAGCGTTCGAACATGTTCTCGTAGGTATTGCTAGAAACCATTTAGACCTACGATATTAAAAATTAGCTGTAACTCAGAAAGTGAAATACTGTATCGGGAAATGGTCCGGTAAATCCTCGTAAGAGTGTACCAAATAAATTAATTTTTATTTTATCCTTTTATTGTTGAGATAAAAAAATGTTGTCAAGATTTAATTACCAGGTAGAAATCGATGATCGTCATTCTACATGTTCTCTAAATGATAAAAATTTTTTCAGAGCAGTTTTTTAAAATAAATATCGATCATGAGAATATTTCTTCTGGTCTAACCTCTGGAAAACATTCTGGCAAGCCAAGGACGTAGCCAGCGAGGGGATTCAAGGGGTCCGGACCCTCCAAAATGTTCCATTTTTTGAAATAACCTTTTTAGTAAACGATTATTATAATTTAAATAATATAATTTAAATTGAGCCTTACTCTCTGTCTACTACGGGAACATAGTTTTGTTGTCTGGACCCCCCAAATTATTTCCTGGCTATGTTCTTGGGCAAAGTGAATTTGTACAGATCACTTTATGTAGCCTACAGGGGGAATAAAACCGGTTCAGGCTTTATCAGCAAGACTCTAATCTCATTAAGTTCTCATCTTATCTATTTCTTATATTTGTTATTGGCCATACAGTCTGACTTACATACACGCATTTGACGAGCAGGTATTGAAAATTAAATGATCATTTTTTCCGCCACTGCTCATCATATGTGTTCGGAATCCATATAAAAGCCGATCGCTACGCTGCGGCAAGTGTCAACGTGACTATAGAACGTGCTTGTTATCGCTTTACGGCATGTGTGTAGCGGCATGTTTAACTACTTGCCACCGCGACAGCGGCTGATTGACGCCCCTGGGTGTGTCGGGGTGGGGGGCACATGCTCCCCACTGAGGGGGTGGGTAGCGGGGGACTTTATTATTGTCGCCCCCGGCCACCAGTACAACACGTGTTTTTATAACCTAGTCCGTTTTATTTGATTGCTGCCCCAGTTCGGTCCATTCCCACCGTTCCCCGCGTCAGCGTGGCGTTATTGTTTTTATTTCCTCGACAACGACGATCGTTCACCATCGATCTGTATATAAATGACTGAATCGTCAACCCATTTCTGTAAAAAATGTTTTGCCTACCCTTTCCCTGCCGCTGGTAGGCGGATCAGATCTGGTGTCTAGCCACTAGTTCTGTCCATTCCCACCGTTCCCTGCGTCACCATCGATCTGTATATAAATGACTGAAACGTCAACTCAGTTCTGTAAAAGTGTCTTGCCTACTCTGGTGTCAACACCCAGATGAACGCAACCTTGGTGCAGCTATGAACTTACCATCCATAAGTTATCCACAAAATTTGAATATTGGTAATCGAATGAATTCAATTGTAATGGGAGATAGCCTACCATTTACCAACTAAAACTGTACAACACAATAATAGATAAATTACTAATACATGTATCGAAAAATGTGTCAACGACTCCTAAGGTAATTAATTTATCGAGGCACATTTATGATTATACTGTCTTAATAATTAAATGTGGGATGAGGGGGTATTTGTTAATTGTTACCCGCCTGTAATATCGAATCAGTACTGTAATTGCAGGTTTTAATTTGAGAGGGACGTGTTATAAATAATTTTGCAAAGCACCAACAATTAAAACGCGTTGTGAATTTTGTTTCTTACTACTATAAGGATAATTGACTGAATATCCCCAATTATTAATTAGTTAATAATATTCAATACTCTATATTTTTGCAACTATCCACTCCAAATTTTTTTCATCTGGTTAATTATTTTCAAACATATTAGTATCTAATTGTGATGTTGTACTTTTATTTATCAACGTTACGTAATTGTTTGTGTTGTCTAGGAACGTTTTCATTGTGACGTGCATATTTTATTAAAACTATAATATAAACAATATTTCGAAAACCAGACCGTAACCACGCCCCGCGCCTAATTTACTCCTTTACGGCGCGATAAAACGCCCAGACGCAAGTAAAGGTCAGGGGCCGCTATAATTCCTAATCAGCACCGGTCCGTAAATCGCAATCTAAGGACGCGTACGTAACGTTACGCCGCGCGCCGTTTAGAAGAGTCCGCAGATAAATCCGGCGCCAACAATGGGCAGCTGTCGGGCAGTTCGGATCAGCTGGTTAAAAGTGAGGTTATGTTAGCTGATGTGAGGTTATACCCGTATCTCTGCCGTCACCGGCTGGGCGTGCTCGGACTGCACGGCAATACCCCGACTGATAATTGGTCCTAATGCCTTTTTTGTCGACCGGTCTGACTCTGGACGCTTCCTGCAGACATACTGGAATCACATAATTAATTTTGTGTCCACGCCTAATATAGGCGGCGGGGATTGTGTCCGTTTATAAATGGGAGGACGGCATTCGATGTCGTACCGGTCGTGCGCGTATACGGTCGTTTTTAAACGTCGAACAGCTGATTCATTAAAACTACTGACCAATAGAATAGTGATCAAAATGGGCAAAGTGTTTCACTTGGAAAAACTTAACATGAACATTTAGTAAACCATTTACTATTGAAACTAAACTGGTTACAAAATGTTATAACGTAATTAATTGAACTAACCAAAGGTGGCAGCATGTTATTGTACAATATACGATTTCTCTAAGACCATGTCTACTAGCGTATCACCTATCTACTTCGCAGTTTGGATAAAACAATAGTATTTTTTTTCTATTGACCTACTTTTGGGCGTCTTCCAAATTTCTTTCTAGGGCAGGGATTCTCATTTTAAAAGTTTGAAATTAGAACGCCTCCAATGCGCACAAGCATTTTTGTGCAATTATCGTTTTTTATCGTTATTATTTTTCTAGGTATTTACAGTCAAAATTATCGTTTGACATAGCGCCTAATTTTAACATTTCTTAAACTTATGTAAGAAACTGATAATCGTAAAATAAAGGGAAACTACGATTAAACATTATTGACCACCAAAACGGATTTGAAGATTATGGTTAAGCTATTATATCACTGTTCAGGGTTCAGACAATTATAACGTCCATTTGTCAAGCATGTAAAACGCTGACGGTCTTATGCGACAATTTGCCTTATCCAAACTTTTCAAGAGGACATACAGACTTACCTGTAATTATATAACACAACAGCTGGTAATTATTTGGAATGCTGAATAAAAGGGCATGCCTTAAATATTTTGCACATTAACTCGAAGAATACAATGGATAAAGTATGCTAATTCATCTAGAAGTATTCGAAAATCCACTTTTTTTTAACGAAGGGGGAATGCATTTACGCACGGAGTGTGGGACTCCCTTGCGGACTACCCACTAAACCCACTACGGGCCACGGAGTGGCCTGTGGCGATAACCGATCTGTTATCGGTTATATAACAGATCCGCCTTTATTCTGTCTATACTTAAAACTATCACAACAACTAACACCAGTTTATCATTTTGTATATAGTCAACATGAAGTGACAGTTTATAGTCGCGGAACAAATTCAGGTCCTGAGGAACACAGCCGCTCATACACCGATAACAATTAACCAAAGTTATCGCCCATTTAATGATGTTAACACATTAGCCCGTCTGCCGTGTAACCATAACTGAGCGATGTTTTGTTGCCCTGAGATACAGTTAACATGTGTTTCCGTAGCGATAATGAAGTTTGGGCTGTATAATGGGGTGTGAAGCTAATATTGCTGCGGTCACCAGTCGATGATGTTAACACATTAGCCCGTCTGCCGTGTAACCATAACTGAGCGATGTTTTGTTGCCCTGAGATACAGTTAACATGTGTTTCCGTAGCGATAATGAAGTTTGGGCTGTATAATAGGGTGTGAAGCTAATATTGCTGCGGTCACCAGTCGATGATGTTAACACATTAGCCCGTCTGCCGTGTAACCATAACTGAGCGATGTTTTGTTGCCCTGAGATACAGTTAACATGTGTTTCCGTAGCGATAATGAAGTTTGGGCTGTATAATGGGGTGTGAAGCTAATATTGCTGCGGTCACCAGTCGATGATGTTAACACATTAGCCCGTCTGCCGTGTAACCATAACTGAGCGATGTTTTGTTGCCCTGAGATACAGTTAACATGTGTTTCCGTAGCGATAATGAAGTTTGGGCTGTATAATAGGGTGTGAAGCTAATATTGCTGCGGTCACCAGTCGATGATGTTAACACATTAGCCCGTCTGCCGTGTAACCATAACTGAGCGATGTTTTGTTGCCCTGAGATACAGTTAACATGTGTTTCCGTAGCGATAATGAAGTTTGGGCTGTATAATGGGGTGTGAAGCTAATATTGCTGCGGTCACCAGTCGATGATGTTAACACATTAGCCCGTCTGCCGTGTAACCGTAACTGAGCGATGTTTTGTTGCCCTGAGATACAGTTAACATGTGTTTCCGTAGCGATAATGAAGTTTGGGCTGTATAATGGGGTGTGAAGCTAATATTGCTGCGGTCACCAGTCGATGATGTTAACACATTAGCCCGTCTGCCGTGTAACCATAACTGAGCGATGTTTTGTTGCCCTGAGATACAGTTAACATGTGTTTCCGTAGCGATAGTGAAGTTTGGGCTGTATAATGGGGTGTGAAGCTAATATTGCTGCGGTCACCAGTCGATGATGTTAACACATTAGCCCGTCTGCCGTGTAACCGTAACTGAGCGATGTTTTGTTGCCCTGAGATACAGTTAACATGTGTTTCCGTAGCGATAATGAAGTTTGGGCTGTATAATGACACCGATGACAAAAAAGCGGTGTTGAAATTTTGTTACTGTTCCCGATATTGAGACAAGTCAGTAATTATTCATACCCGTAAAACTGGCAACATTGTATAGAAGGGATTAAAACGCTACAAGCTCTATCGCACCATTCTGTTGCTGGCAGCCATGGTAAAAACACACCTCATCAGTCAGCTCTGGGAATAACACAACTCGTTAGTCTCATCTTTCTGTGGTTTGTGTTCCACGTATCCATAAATCATTGACTTAAACTAACATCGTTTGCCTACTGTATAGTATTAATTTGTTAAAATGTCTTGAAAGAAGTCTTTTAAAAGTATAACGAGAAGTGTTGTGTTTGCGCGTTTTTTTAGAAAAATACGTTTTTCACCCCTCCCCCTCCAAGTGTTTTATGTATCATTTGTGTCATAATTGCCGGGAACGTGGCCCCGGGAGCGTTTTGATTTGTAGAGAACCAGCGTGACTCCGGGCGCTGCGCTGGAACCGGCAATTTAATAACGACAGCGAAAACTGTCAGTGACGTGTCGTTGTTGCGAGTGGATGGGGGGGAGGGAATCGGTTATTGCGACTGCGATTGGAAAATGATGCACAAATTTAAACAGATTTCGGAAGGGCTGGGAGGGCTTAAATGTGACGCTTTTATTAAGAGGGGAGCGGGCGGCGCGGCGCCCCGCGTAGGGGAGAGGGATGCTTTTCAATTCAATGAACCCAATTATTCAAACACATAAAAGCGGGGAGCACCCCCGCCCCACCCCACATATGGCCGGGGCGAGGGCAAAATCAACAAGACGGATCAGTAGGTAATAAAGGAGGGTCGAGGGCTCTAATCCACCGCAGTGGACGTCGCCGCGAGCGCCCCTGGCGGGACCTGCCGAAACTAGCATCTGCTGTGGAGACTATTTACATTGCTAATAAGTACGGAGAGTTGGGGGTTAGCGGGGTGCTCATAAAAACTTGGACACTTTTATTGCTGATTTACATATTCCGGCAAAGGAAATTTATTCCGTTTAATAAAATGTAAAAGCACGCTCCCGTCGTCGGCGTACAGTAGCGCAGGCGAGGGAAATACTTTATACCGTCCTGGGCTACTTGAAATATTCAACAACAGATTTTCTCAGCTTAGTGGAGTTATATGAAATATGAGTTGTTTAATGTATAATCTATTAAAAAAATCACATTTGTAAGATGGTTTTAAAAATTAGCTCCCGCCGTGAAAAATAGTGTGGTAGTTAAAAAGTGGCATTGAAACTGTGTTGAAATTAAAACAACTCGGGATATGATAAAACCTCGTAAAATTTTAACCATGGGCTTTCAAATTAAACGAGTCGTTTTACTGAAACATGGTGTTAAGTGTCGTTTAAACAACAGTCGGCAATACACCCCCAGCGGGACGACATTCGGTAAAACGGGAGTAGCGCACTGATGTTTTCCGGACCGTCAGTAAGTGGTGGTGCGGGATCGATGTTTATTTTGGCGGGAAAGTGGTGAGCGGAAGGGGGGGGGGTGGGGTATTATGTAGAGACCGGGTTGACGAGCTGTTACAATATACACACGTCGCTGGCGGAAATTAACCCTAAAAAGCAGTAGCCCAGAAGAGTAATTAACAATAAGCGCTTGCAGGGGTGGCACGGCAGTGAGGGGGGGAGGTAGTTGCGGCGGCGCTCTGCCAAAACGCATCGATTTTTGGTGGTCCTGCGGCTCGCCGCTGCCTACAGGACTGTACACACTACTATTAATCTTGAGTACCGCAGTTGGACGCGCGCAGCACTGCCATCGCCACTGCTGGCTTCATAGCAGACCGCAACTTTCACCTTTGTCTTCCGCTACTGTGAATCAGTGAAAAGTTGTGGGTGGTCAGATCGGATTTATTCAACAGAACAGATAAAGAAACAGGAAACACAGTAAAGTGATGGGAAATAAAATTGGCAGACTTGGACCTACCAATAATTCTTCAAAATTGGCTTTAAACATTTATTATAGTTGTTATTTTTCCGGAATTAACTGGCTGTTATAAAATAGAGTAAACATGTAGTGCTTGATAGTTTAAAATACCCATAGCAACTACATCATATAAATCTTTAATAATTAGTGATAATGAATTCTTTTCCTTCTGGCCAAATTTAATAAGACAATTACATTTTGTTTAAAGCTTGTTATTGAAAATTGATAATTTGTAACGATTTCAGAAATTTGCCATCGTTAATAGAACAATAAGTACCGATGATTGAAATCGACCCTCTTCGATAAATGCAAAAACCTGCATAAGATTAAGCATGCACAAAAAATTAAAAAATCTAGTAATTATATGTTAAATAGCCTTGAGATGCCATACAATTATTCCTAACAGAATTAGTCTGCCGTAGTTTCAGTGTAGCATAAAAGTATATATTAGGTTAAGAACAGGGATTTTGCTTTCTAATTTTGTCATTTTAAGGCTATACGAATACAGTACATAATTAAAAACCGTAATATATTCTTAACCCTAGAAAATTAAACTATGAAAAAATTCAAATCATTCATCTTCGTCGGATGTTGATAGAGAATGCGGCACTGGTGACTGTTGTCGTTTATGTTGAAATGTTGACGCCAATGTTGTCAGTGTTGACGACGATGTTGACCGATCAACATTCATGTATTCAACACGCCGCGCCGCTCCGCTCGGGGTACGCGCGCCGTTACATGGAAAATATCGCTTAATATGCAGTCTGCTGAATTTCAGTCCTGTCTGCCACTTTGGAATACATGCATTATAATAGGCTGCGATACAATACACTGAGCAAACAGTTAACACTCTGTTGATTACCTTGCATAGAATATACAGAACGATAGTAAATTACGATACAATACGTAGTACAAACAGACGACACGATGTTGATGGCCTATAGATTACACCGAATCGTATAGTACATTGTGATACAATACGCCCTGCAAACAGACGACACGATGTTGATGACCTATAGATTACACCGAATTGTATAATACGTAGGCTACATTACGATACAATATGCCTGCAAACAGGCGACACGGTGTTGATGACCTATAGATTACACCGAATCGTATAGTACATTGTGACACAATACGTCCTGCACACAGGCGACACGGTGTTGATGACCTATAGATTACACCGAATCGTATAGTACATTGTGACACAATACGTCCTGCACACAGACGACACGATGTTGATGACCTATAGATTACACCGAATTGTATAATACTTAGGCTACATTACGATACAATACGTCCTGCACACAGGCGACACGGTGTTGATGACCTATAGATTACACCGAATCGTATAATATGTAGGCTACATTACGATACAATATGCCTGCAAACAGGCGACACGGTGTTGATGACCTATAGATTACACCGAATGGTATAATACGTAGGCTACATTACGATACAATATGCCTGCAAACAGGCGACACGGTGTTGATGACCTATAGATTACACCGAATCGTATAATACGTAGGCTACGTTACGATACAACATGCCTGCAAACAGGCGACACGGTGTTGATGATCTATCGATTACACTGAATCGTATAATACATTGCGATACAATACACTCTACAAACAGATGACGTGATGTCGAAGACCGTATGTCGGTTATGCTGAACCATTAATAAATTGTAATACAGTACCCCCTGCAAACAGACGACACGGTGTTGATGACTCTATAGATTACACTGAATAATATTCTTTTTTTGCGATATAAAATGCTCTGTAAACAGGTGACATGTATATCCTGTATATTATACTGTAATCGTATGTTTAATATTGTTTTATATTATGAAATATTATAATATTTTCGGCATTAGAAATTATATGCAGAATAATATAAATGAATTAATTATCAGTTTAGGTACTGTTTGTATGCAAACGGAATAATCGAACAGTTTGTAAAATTGTTATAATAAAGTTGGAAAAAAAATGATTTAATTTTCCATTAAAAGCATTAGTTTTATCTAAAATATAAGGTAAAATAATAATAATAAAAGCAATATATTATATTGATTATTTTCTTTTTTCATAAGTAGATACATTTCAAATTATTAATTCAGATTTTTATTAAGCTCAATCCGTCCAACCGTTTGTGGGGTCTGTGGTCAATGTTTTTGCCCCTTAAAAATTTAATTAAAATACGTCGTTATTTTTCATTCAAGAATCTAACCTCATAAAAATACTCCGAGCACAAAACGAAACCAATACGGTGAGAAATATACGCCGCTACCACTAACTGACTGGACGCAAAAAATGAAAACGATTCTCGCAAAACACAATTATGCAAAGAACTTGCCGCAAAAGCAATTAACATTTGAAAATGCGAGCCCGTGAATAACCAGTGCGGCGAACCGCGGACATAATGGAGATAATGGTATTGCCAACATAGCAACAAAACATTCCCCTGAACGAATGCGACATGGGATATTCAAGCGCGCATGTTCACTGCGCATAAATATGTGAGCCTCTCCCTTCACCTTCTCCTATTGTTATTGCCTGTGCATCAAACTCAAACTATACAGAGCAGTTCTTTTGCATCTCCGAATGTACATTAATGTTTCTTAAAACATCCTGTTTTATTAAAATGGAGGTAAAAGTATATTTTATGCAAGTCGATATATATTTATACAAAATATGATTAGAACTAGAAGTGTCCAGAGACATCCTGAGGGAAAATGATCCTTTTTAAATTTTAATCGAATTTAAAACAGTTTTATGCCCCGAGGGTATTTATAATTTTAGTTTTAGGAATTTTAATTTTATTAGTTATAATTTTTGAACCGCATGTAAACGGAACCCCATTGAATATAAATGATTGTTCTGTATGTAATAAAGTGTTTTAAAAATATTATTTATATAATTTGTTAAGAAAATTTCGGAAGCAATTTTGCTAACAAATTAATAAAATTCAAATAAATATTATATATTTTATAGTTTGATTTCTTAATAGACCGTCACGTCACATCGCCTTGGAGCCCGGATCGGGTTGTAAACAGTCTTCGTAACTACTCCCCTCTATGATAAACAAAAACGCGTAACTTTTATGTGTACATAAAACAATACTTTTCTATCATATATTGCAGACGTTTACAACTCAAACAGCTGTTAAATGAGAAGAATAAACCGGCTGAAAGTGCCGTATTTATCTCCGAACGCCGACACTACTGTGCTGTTGAGGCGCAATCATTAAACGGTGAAATTACGAAGGAGGGCAATAAAAGACGCATAAAACTCGGGAGAGCCACGTCCGCCCGATAGCGGAGAGCCGTCGTCTGTTGTGCGTGTCGTTGCTTTACGAGCGCTCGTTTAACGAGTCAATTTCTCCACGTGATTGACGATTGAGTCGTTTAATCGCCGGAGACTTGACAGTGTCATTGTCGCCGGGATCGGGACAGATGTCAGTTATATTGGAGTTAGTGACTTGTGTTCGTCACATGTCGGTGGGTTTATTATTTATTTTATGTTTTTTATTTATTTAGTAATTAAAAATACTGTGTAGTTTAGAATCTCAAGGAACAACAGCGCAAGAGCTAATAAAAATCGTAAATAATGCGTGATTTTAATTGGAGCTACACGCGCGCTGCCAAGCGGCAACGCCGGGAACTAACACGGAGAAACACGGTTTAGCGGGTCCGTTCGCGATGCGATCAGCCGTGAACAAAATCATAATCGCACGCGATTTCTGAGTGGGGGCGATTACTACTGTGGATATTACCGCTAAATATGCGGCCATCACGGTAACGAAAGGTGGGGGGGGGGGGGGGCGGAACGACACGGCGGGGAAAGTAAAATAAAACAGGGCAAGTTTAGGGTCGCGTGCAGGCCGGCGTTACAAGTTACAGCCCTCGGCACGAACATCCCCGCATGCGATGGTAACAAATACATTAGGGTTTGCGGTGGAACGGAAATGCTATGTTAATTCGTGTACCGCGACCACCAAACGCCCCGGCCGGTCGACGAGTAATGGCCGTTTAGTGACATAAAAATACCAAAATGGCCGCACGATACTTTTCCCGAACAGGGAATTGTGTGAATAAATTTGCTCAATCGTTTCTATGCGGTCTGGTTAATGGTTGTTTTCTTTTCCAACGTTCGTGACAGAAACAAGTTTAATAAAGGTTATTTTTCTGTCAGATTTGTACAGTTGGTAAGTTGGCGTTTTCACAAGTAATGGCAACTTTCTTGTTTTGTACTTTGTTCCTTTTTAACATCATTTATAACATTCACACTTTTGGTTCACAGCTCGTGGAGAAATGAAGTGTTAATGAGTATTAAGATTCAAGTGTTACAACTTAAAAAGTGAACATCCGTTATTCCTTATCACACCCTTACCTCAACACCCTTCTTCTACTGTTGTGCCGTTGAAAATTCGCTTACAGAAACTACAGTTTTAAGTTTTGAAAAATGTTAATAGCGCCTAAAAAAATGTTTTGCCAATTAGTAACGATTTTATAGCCACCATAAACATTTTTTTGAATCTTCAGTCAAAAAACCACCTTAACTTATCGCAATCCAAATCATTTTATTTTTATCAGCATTTCCAGATTTGAAATTACTTGTTTGCTTGAACTGTGTTTCGTCCAATCTGCATCTTCAATGGAACACACTCTAAATCATATTTGTGTGCAAAAAATGCACTTGTGAAAGAATTGTTTGTAGAAAACGTTCAAGGACGAAAAGAAGGGGGTATTAAAGACCTTTTACGGCAAATCGGAACAATGGGACGCTTTTAAAAGGCGTCATTAAGAAAATACCGGAGAGAAGTAGCGGGTTGAAGTGGCGACGGCGAGAGAGACAGAAGAGGGAACATGTGTGGGAGAGGGGGATGCGGTGACGGTGTCTGTATCCATGTATTGGCGGCGGGAAGGGTCGGGAGGTGTGAGTATGAGGCGCTCCTAGTGTCAGATACATCAACTACTCTTGTCTGACAACCACCCCCCCCACCAACACCCTCTCCACCTCTGACCCCACACGCGGGATTACCCACCCGCCCTCACTCCCTTGTAATTACTCTAATTAGCACAATTAACACACCACTGCCTCACCCCTACCGGCAATCTACCAAACTAGATTTATATTAATTAAACGTGTTTTGCTTTGCTTTCCCTCTCTACTCCATCTGCTATTGTATCTCCGTTCCTCTCTTGTGAGCGGCTCCGCGCCGCCGTTTGATTAATATTTACATTTCCACAGTCGTGTTCCTTTTGTGGCCGCGTGTTTTCTTTGTGCTGAAAAGCAGATGACACTTCTTTTTTTGTTTGTTGTTTTTGACATTACATTTTAAAAACATTTTCATCTATAAGCGTTTTATTGTTTTGTAGTACGCACATATCCGTTAAATCTATCTGTATGCGCTTTTTACATCGATATAACCTTATTTCTTTGCACTTGTAAGTAGTAATATTTTGTATCCTCATACCGATAGAGTGCTACAATTTTTATAGTGATGGAGACCTCCGGCAGATGTAGTTCTCAAGGAAATTATATTTCCCTGTCTGCCTCCTTGTATAGTTAATTTCCTTAAGGAAGCACCCGGTAAGAAGATTGTAGCTACGTAATTTGAGGGAGACGATAATGTAATAAAAACCGCCCTCACTTTTGAACATAATCTCCACATTTAGTATATTTACATGTCGGATGTGAAACCACACTGTCCCGTGGCGAGAGGGAATTACAGTGCAAAGAGTCCTGTTTTGGGCCGCCGCACTTGTAAAATCGCGATGCCCACTCCCGGAGATCGTAAAGGAGTTTATTAGGAAAGCAATATCGCGGCTTCCCCAGACTCGGCTCAAGGATGCTGTGGAAGACAAAGGAAGGGCGAGGGGGACATTCGAGTCTCGACCCTTCAAATCTCGGTCCGTCTCTCTGGCGAGGAAACAATTCAATTCCTTTTTGTAAGGTAAATAAACCTTTCCGTCGTGATTTTCATCCCGGTGATTTTAATGTTTTTTGTCTCTCAGAATCTATCGTTGGCATTCTAGTGCCCGGATGTTTGCATGTGATTATGGTTTAAGGAATTTCTTTAACAATCATTCATAGACACGGCAATAAATATAACATATATATTAAAATAAAAGTGTTTGCACTTTGGATTTCGTTGTCTTTATTGTAAGAGTACCTAAAAATTTCTTTAATAGGATACAATCGTGTCTTTTAAAATTAGTTTCTTCAACATTACCGCCGCCACACCCTATATACACAGATCGGTTATAACATTGTGCCATTACAGGCAGAACAGAAAATAATTTCTGAACATGTGGGTAATACATTTTTATTTTTATTAAATACTGAAATTGCTGACTTATAAAGTGTGACACGCCTTACCTAGACTGAACATATTGTGCTTCTACTACAGTGTAAGGGACTGATGAAACCTCGTGTAGGATTACGGATGGAGTTGGCTGGTTGGGGTAGGGGTTCATCTGAATCCTGAGTGTTGTTTGTCGGAGAGGATCGATATAACGTCTTGAGATCCTGTAGTTGTGGAGAGGCGGAGGGGTGGAGGCTTCTCACACACACGCACGCACCTAATCGTCCTTACCTCTCTGTAGATTTATAGCTCAATTTCTTCATTGTCTGCGGGTTAAGCCTTTAACCCCTTCTGTTCTCCGGATCCATTCCACCCGCCTTGAATAAATAATGATTCAATCCACCGGTAAGAAAGAAATTCGTGCCACATAATAATGTGCGCAATGCTAAATGTGTATTGTGGGCTGCAACGACGAGAAGAGTAATTGTACACGCATTAATGACTTTCACGATCGATCGTTCCCAATTACACCGGTTTTATTGGAAAATCTCCGAACAAAGTAAATAATTTTCTGCCCTGATGTTTTAACAACGTGAAACATTTCATCCCACTTGAACCGCCAATACAAAACTATCAATAGCGGAACACGCTAGATGAATGAACAAACTCGGTGTACGTGGACCAATGGCGAGCCAGATAACCTTTACGTCACACGATGAATAACCAATCGCAATAACGGACATTTGTCGCTGTTGATTAACACTGGCTGTTCATGAGCTGATTCCCCGCACGCTGTTGTTTGTATGCCCTTTGATTTTATTTTGAAATATGGCCGGAATCTAGTCGCGCACTACCATTTTGTGGCGCATAATTCAGTTCACAATGAGCCGCTTCTGTGGCGTCGTGTTTACAGACTCTAGTGGTGTTTAGTTATCATTTCATGTTGCAACAGTAATAAAACGAGTTTAGGTTAACTTTGTGGTTTTTATACAAAAGGGAGAGGAAATGTGTTGAATAATTGTATTTTCATGGACACTATATTCTGTTTCAAATTCCATTTTATATCTGATAACAGTTTTTAAACACATTTTTTTTCTCGGTTGGTAAAATTTGTTCAAAAATGTTAACAACAATATAGTAGCGAATGATTAGCTTTACATTACTGGCAAATAGCCATCATTGCATTGTATTGATCTGTATTGTAAATGGTGATTCCTTGAATAAACAAATAGTAGAATAAAGGTTTTAAAAATAAACTCTTTTCAGGAGTCAGTGTACAACAAACACGTTTTACAAAACTAGGACAAATAGTTATAATTTGTGTATATACCTTTTACAATTATACAATAATGATCTTCTTTTATAGAGTCGGAATTATAAATTAATTAATAGGCAGAACAATGTAAAGGGAGGGTAATTTGGACTTGTAAAGTCTGTTTCTATGTGTGTTTGAGTCGCACAATTATAACATTTACAAAATAACGCTTAACAACGTCTATGTTTAATACTAGGATATGAGTCAGTTGTGTTGGTTTTATTTTTTAGAAATATTTATACATACAACTTTAGTTAAGTATGGAATATAAATGTCATAAAATTATTTATGAAAAATTGAAAGGAAAAGTAAATAAATGTTAAACAGAATTTAAATCTAAATATTGTAATTTTAAATAAAACTACACCTACTGCAAACTGTTAGGAGATAATAAGGAAGTCTCTTCAAAGAATTAGGTCAGCGGAACGACTCGACCTCGAGTGGTCAGTTCACACAGTTTCCCCAACAGTCGCTGGAGGGCTTCTCGTGTCCAACCCTCCCCAACCCGGTTGGAGGGGGTAGTGTCGAGGGGGGAGGGTTGGAGGGATCTCTAGCGAGGCCCTCGAGACTATATCGACCCCACACAGACAAACAGTCCTTAGAATTCTGATGAGCTACATTTCCACACCCCCCTCCCTACACCGCCACCACCGGAGTTAGTACGCTGAAGTTTTGTCGATGCCGTGCTCATCGCGTTCTCTTCCGCCCGTTTTGACTCAATCGTTGCCAACTTATTCGCCGGAGGTTTTATTTGAAACAAGGGAATCGTTTTTGTTCCTCCCGCTTTTCCGAGCGGCAGTCGGTACCAGTCAGACTGCCTTTACATATGTATTTATCAAACTCAGTAACGGTTCATTCATATTTACATGTATTTTTTCTCTAAGTAAATGGTAATCCTGTCGTAGTAAAGAAATCACTTTCCGCAGTTGGTAAAACTTGTCAGTGGACTGCTTGCTGATTTACATTTCAATAGAGAGACTGCTAATGCTGCCTCATCAATACACAGGCCGGGGTACACTAACGGCACTAATGCCACAATCCCGATGCACTGCTATGAACAGCCTGTATTAATCAACAGAGACAAATTCCCAGTTATTGCGATTGGATATTTATCACGTGACGCGGCGCTTATCAGAATCCCATTGGCCCGTGTTTGCCATTGGTCGAGCGGCGATGTTACAGAGTCCTAATACACTGTTTAACCGGACCCCGGTTATCCGAGCGGTGCGATACGGGGCGAATTACAGATTTTAGTTTGAATGATGCGCGTTTTACGGATTAGTTGGCGTCGGTGTCTGACGGATAATCCGGTATTGTTGGCGTGCTAGGCTCAGTAATCTAGGATATTTTTTACTGTAAATATAATACGTCCGTTTTAACATGCCACTGCAGGTTTGAGACGTTTGAGAGTTGCGGTGTCTGAATGTGAAGTTCTACTCTCAGGATTTGTGAAATTCCGAAATATTTATTCCTAACAGAATTTTAATGTAAAAAATAATAAGTAACCATAAGGTCAGTTTTTTAATAACCAAATTGAAAGCAGGTAAACATACATATATTTGACAAGTATTGTAAACATGTTATTACAATGAATGATGTTAACTAATAGTTTCGATTAAGTACTTTTTGATAAACAAATTTTACGTTTTTCCTTATATTTTTAATTGATAACAAATTCGCCACAAATATAAAAAATACAGCATTTTGAACTGGTAAGATGCTGAGTTGAATAAAAAATATAACATTTATCCCGTACGCGAGACTTGTGACAGGGAGTAATCGTTTGTTTTATGTCCATCGTAAAATAGGATTTATTATTGTTAACGTGAACAAATGTGTCTTTTACTTCTCGTCGTAGTATATATAAAATTACTCGTACGAAAATGACGATTCCACAGCCCCTGTGGCTGCTAAAGGGACGGGTGGTTGGCAAGGACATAAAAGTGAAGGAGCGTTCTGAACGGTTATTTCCTCCAACAATGAAGAAATCGCTCCACAAATCTGTTAAAGGACCCGCGCGATTAAGCCCATACGAGGCGTGAAGACGGCAGGGTGTTTGTGTCTCGGAGAACTTCCCCCCCCCGCCGGTGGCAGAAGACGTCCTATCGATCCATACAGACAAACAGTCCTCAGAATTCGGATGAGCCTCCCCCTCCCTCCACCACCGAGGTTGTCCTCGATGTCTCAACACCCCCTTTCGTCCTACCATCCCTCTGCCACTTCTCTTTTTACCCTCGGAGGGATACTGTTTGGGTAAGGGTTTTTGTCAAACGCCACCCCTACTCAGCGTCACGGCTTTCTATGCAGCTTTCACACCCCGCTTTCATTTATGTCTTCAGTCATTTTACCGCGTCTTCGCTTCGCCGAGTTTACACTGAGACCGCGGTTCGGTCGGTAAACACGGTTCTCACACGGTTTAAAATGAACTTCGTCCTATTGTTCATTGCAAAAACTTCTTCGTTAAACAGTATTTAAGTGTACAAAACAAAATGGATTAGAAATGGAGGTCATAAACAAACTAGGGGTTGAGATATACTTTTTTAACATACATTTTGGATACAACAAGTTTCGTTTCTTGTCAGTTTATGGTGTCAATATTTGTGTATAGTTATTTTCTAACTGCGTATGAAATGTAGAGCATTAATATAGACGTTTACAATTTATCATACATTTTTATTATGAATTAAGTAGCATTTTAATTAGAAATTCAATGTAACTACCACAATGCTATTGGTTGAAGATGCAGTATATCACGAATAAAAATAAACGAATAAAAATAACCTGTGCACCCAATAATATATCTGCTTTTTCTATTCTTGGAGCTGAGTAAAGGGTTAAGGATTGGGTTTAAGATAAGATTCCTGAAAGTAAAAGCTATTTGAACTCGTTGATATGAGCTAGAGTGTGTGGATTTCTTTTAAAATTGGTCTTGCTACAGAATCTAATCTGGCACGATATCCTTAGTATATGTATTTCTATTATTTTCATAGGATGGAATATCGTTGTTTTTTTTCGTTTTTTTTGTTTTTTTTACCCACAGGAATAAAGATCACTTATCCTGTATATTTATTAAAATCGAATTTAGAGGTTGGGAACTAAACCATAACCTCCTCGGTTAGATTTGTCTAGTAGGACGGTAAGGAGGCCTGTGCAAATTATCGTGACGCAACTAGAAAATAAGTATTAACTCCCTTATTATGGACTCCAGGGATCCTTTTTAAAATCGTGTCATTGTCAATCTGTCCTTGCGCCTGTGCGGTAACTCTTGGTAGGCAGGTCCTCGTGATTTCAACCTCAGCACAGTTTACTTGGTCCAGAAAAGAACCTTATCTAATTTTGGCCAAAAGGTGAAAAGGAAGCTAGGTAACAGTCTAATTTGTCAGAAATTAGGTTAGCCAGGACATGCAACCACAACTGTCAGTCAGCCTCATAACTTTCCGTGTTCCCACCTAGGGCTCAACCTGAAACTTTCCACAATTAATGGATAGAGGAACAGTTTTTGCTATCGGTATAAATTTTCACTAATCCAAGTAAGTTCAGTTCGATAATACGTAATATCTGTTATTATGTACTATTCGATAGGATAGTGTCGTTCCTAATACAAAATGTTCAAAACTAGATGCTTATATCTTGGAATCGATTATTTATTTTTTTTTAATATAAAACCAAAACACCTTATTTTGATCTCTACATTATGTCCGGGAAGTTTGTCAGAAGAGTTCAGGTACACCCTGTTGTGTATAGGGTGGTAACAACCTCGGTACCGTAGTTGGTCAGGTCGCGTGTCTCCTACCCATGAACACCCAGACTGTCTCTACCACGTCTCACGTCCCCACCACTACTGTATGGCTTGTCATCTATCACTTCTATTGTTTATAGACATGGGATCTTTCGTGCCTGATTCGGGTAACTTCGGTTACTTTCGTTGCACCGACTGTTGTTGCATGCTCAACCAGTCAATCTCGCTGCTTTGATTTTTTGCAACCCAAACAGTAACAGTATTTATATATTTTTGTAACTTCAAATATGCGCAAAATATACTAAAAAATTCAACTTAACATTTCAGCAAATACAGAATAAAAAAAGGTGAGACCCATAAAATGTTGGGTTCGTGTAATAAAACCTATTATAGAAACGCAGTTTTTAAAATGCGTAATATATAAACCTGTGAATATAACGCAGAGTATAAGAAGTTTAAAACGTGGTTTTAGATTGTTACTGTTCGGCGCTGCGCTCGTATAACGTCACGGCGCTGGTAGGCAATATAGATACACGGGTGTAGTCGGATTGCCTCATAGGCGCCGTTCTATTGTTGGCTCTCTTGTGTTTACAAGCACAGGCCTAACCTCAGTATATAATAATATTTATTCATTTATAAATTACCTAATATTAGTGCAGTTATTTAGCAAACTAGCTTAAAATGGTCCTGATTGGAATATATACATAACAAGATTAATCTATTCACCTATAATGCTGTGCATAAATGATGCTGAGCCAGCTTGAAGTAAGCAAGTGGACAAGATAAGATAAATAATTAAATGCAATAATAAGGTATGATATAGTGAATTTAAATTTGTTTGAATACTTTTTGGGTGTTGTAATATTCTAAATATTATCTCATTTTGTTTTTTTTTTTAATTTCAATTGAGTTGGTGGAAGGGGGGGGGATAATAATGTCGCTTGCCGTTGTTTCAATATGATTAAAATAATTATTAGTTCTGAGATCCTATTGAGTTCTGAATTTGAATTTCCAATAATTCAGACACGACGGAAAGGGATTCATTATATTAATCTCCGCAGCACAATAAATACCCGAGGGCCGTCGACGATTCCAGACTTATATAAGCAGGCGAACTGAGCCCTGTAGCCGATTCCACGCACGTTTCCCCACTTTAATCCGCTTAATTCATTCATTTGCAGGGCTCCCGGTCGACTATAAAGCGACCCTCGCCCTTTTCTACCGCTACAGCTTTTTCTGCCCCGTTCGATCCTTTTCGACTCATTTCCCGCAGTTTTTTTACTCCCACTCCCCACGATAAGCCGCTCGGCCGACTTGTCCTAACGACCCCTCGTTTTCTAATAATGTCAATATGTTAATGTTACAGCCCTTCTTTCTAAAGTCGCCTCGAGATGTATCAACTGTTCTGTCAGTCTAGAATGCGTTAAAATGATTCCGTATATTTAATCGCCTTCTCTATTACGAAGTGAAATCGTTGGTTGTAATGAAGCAATTACCTGTTTCAATTTTATTGGCTGGCCGACTGTTGGCTATTGAATTTATTTTTCATACGTTGTCAGACTTTTATTAAATGTGTAGAAACCTGTAAAAGGGGGATAAAAAGTATGGCACAGTACTGATACATAAGACTACTTTAGACTATTTTTAATTTTTTGCATTCAATAAATGAAATTGTGATCCATGTGTTGTAGAAACAATAAAAAATGGAATGATGCTTCAACAACAATAAAACATATCCCTCTTTGTGTATACAGCTCAAAATTGACCAAGGTAAATGTATTTAAACAAATTTACTTTTTATTTTCCACGCTAAGGCAAGCACTATGCTGTTTTATTCATTTGTAGTATCTTTTTAATAAAGTAAAGCGTAACTATTTAAAAAAAAATCTGTTTATTGAAATTTGTAAGTACTTTATACAAATTCATTTAACTCTGAAATAATACGTACTGATAGACTACATGATTTTAAAGTGTATAAAATATAGTAACATGTTTGATTCGCGTTATTAAAATCAATTAGTAACAAAAACAAACTAGATAAAAGTAATTTAAATAAAAAGTAACTAGATAAAAAGTATAGTACTATTATAATTCTCTTGTGATAAAAACAAACAGAAGCGATTACAAACAAAAACACTAATAAAGCTAGCCGAAAGCGATACACGACCGACAATATGGTACTATCTCATAATGCTTTTGTGATAAACAAACAGAAGCGATTACAAAGAAAAACATTAATAAAGCTGGCCGAAAGCGATACACGACCGACAAGTATGGTACTATCTGATAATGCTTTTGTGATAAACAAACAGAAGCGATTCAAACAAAAACACTAATAAAGCTGGCCGAAAGCGATACACGACCGACAAGTATGGTACTATCTGATAATGCTTTTGTGATAAACAAACAAAAGTGATTACAAAGAAAAACAATAATAAAGCTGGCCGAAAGCGATACACGACCGACAATATGGTACTATCTGATAATGCCCTTGTGATAAATAAAAGGAAGCGATTACAAACAAAAACGCGAACAAGGCTAGGTGAAAGTGATATTGTACACGACAAGTATAGTACAAACTGATAATGCTCTCGTGATAAACAAACAGTTGTGACACAAGTGGTGGTGGCTTGCCACTAGACTATGATGATCACCTGATGAATTAGCTATTAGCCGAACATATGATCCATTGTTACCGTGTGGGGTGGGGTCGGGTGGAGGGGTGGGTAAACAAAATACGCCAGGCCGACCAATATATCAGGCGGCGGCGTGAAATTATTTACACACCACCGGAAATATTGACAAGTGCCCGCATTATAAGGTCGGTATCGTCGGTGCAGTCGATAAAAGAGATTTATTGACTGGTGCGGGAGTAGGGGTGATAGGGGGGGGGGTCGAGGGGTGCGAATTGATAATGTTGGGGTGTGTAATCAGTTTAGAACGGAGAGCTATCAGGATCCGCGTGCACGCGCGCGTGTGTTGGTGCGCTTTCCATTTTTCACAGGCGCCCCCACCCCTAAACCACCCTTTCTGAATAAAACAGCCCTCATGCGAATAGCGAGTGTGGCTCTATACGTCTAACCTCACGTTCTGTTGGATCCCATCCCCCACCGCAGCCCTCGTCGCCTTTTACAACTTTTTACGCCCGCTCTCTGCTCGCCCACTTGGCTAGAATTTATGTCGACGATAAATAAAGTCCGCGGCGCAACGTTGTCTACGTCTGCCGGAAACTGTCTCTGCACCGAGAGAGGATACGTGACAGTGTTAATGTGTTCTATACGGTTTAAAAACGCGGTATTTAGTCAGTCGCAGTATGACACTGAACCTTTATCGTAATACTGAAAAGGACACCTGGAATAACATTTATAAAATTAATACAACGACCTACAGAGTTTATATTTATAACTGAATTCGGAACGAACTTTAACCTGGATCAAGTTTTAAAATTTAAAGTATGGTAAAAAAGTTTAGTAGGTGCTAGGTACGATAATATTATTTTAATGGTAAAATATAGAACGTTTCTATTGTTTATCATTATGAATACGATTAAATTTTATATAACAAGTGAACACAAAAAATCAGTTTTAATTAGAGCATCATTTAATTGCAAAAGAATTAAAATTCATAAATAAGTTTACTATTAGATTTCAGTCCAGGAATCACGAGTAAGTAATAATAACATTAATCTGATTAATCACTTACTCATATAGCTTACGCCTTGTTTAAAATAAAATAAACAAGCACTCAATTTCATCAATGTAAATACATAAAACACTTTCGAACTCAATTCTAGGGAGGACTGTACGGGAGGCTTTTTGTTGGGACTGTACAAGGGTGTTTTCCATTCAGCCGGGAAGGGCCGCGGGCAAAAAACAAATACCGCAGGCGACCAACAAGTTCCGAAACTAAATAATAGATGGCGTTTGATGCCGGTTTAAAAACGATAACGGGCCCAACAGAGCCGCCCCATCGCCCAAATTACTTGTCCGTTCGGGTCGCAAATTCCGCTCCCCTTCTTCGGTCTCTAACTTAATCCAATCCATTACACTTCTTCGTCTCAGGTTTTAACGCGATTAGCTTTCGAAATTTACGAGTCGCTCGGCGAGGGGAGTTTTTCATCGAATTAATTAAGTGGAAAGTATTAAAAGTTGGGCCAGAATCGATCTTTCATGGCGGCGCTTACGTCACCAGGTCGTTGATTTTCATTTCTAAAATACGTTTATTTTAAAGTGGACGGGACTTGAAATCAGTTTTACTTATTTTTACTGTGTTCAAAATCCTTAGGTTAATACAAGTGGCGATGTGATCGGACGTATAAATAAGATAACGGGATTTTCGGAATTGCCTTCTTTAGTGATACAAAAAAAAAAACAGTAATACTGCGTTATGAGACCTGCAATATGATCTTTTCCTCAGGTGGATGAATAACCTAGATCGTAGTTATGTGTTAGGTTATTCACCTGACGAAGAGATCAGATTACAGATCTCGAAACGCAGGGTTTCTGGTTTCTTGTATCACTGAACAATAGCAAATGTTTTATCATCATTACAATTCGTCCATCGTCAAACACTTTAAGTAAAGTACACAAATGAGAACTGCAAAGCGGCTAAAAAAATAAAACAATTAATATAAAAAATTCAATTACTGCAATGTTAAAGTAGAGTTTCTTGTGAGTGTGCTGTTATATATCACTAACGATAAGCTTTAAATCGCGCTTCACGTTCCTCTCGTGAAGCGTTTTCTAAGCGCATTTTACTTTTATCTAAGCGTAAACGCTTATCCTCCTCTGTTTTGTTTGCAAGCTTCTCGCGTTCTATACATTTCAAACAAAACAGTAAAATCAATGAGCAGTAATATACGCAATGTTTACTTCAGCTTTTGTTCACGCCAGCTGGTATATTGAAACAGATTAACAAAACCATTGAAACAATGCAAAGTGTACTTTGTACATGTGACTAAAATTCGGACTATTTATTCGCCCAAGCTTTTCTGAAGGAAGTTTCTTCAAATTTTTTTTAGAGGCCAGTTGGGCGGAGCCCAAAAACTATGGTACGGATTTTGAGTCAGCTGGGTAGAAAAGTGGTTTACTTTTCGTCATTGCAATATAGATGTAGAAGTAGTGGAAGTAAGAGTTTTGCGCCAAATTTAAACCCTCATGTGCCAGTTCATTGTGCAAGTATATGGAAACACACTATCACGGAAAAAGAGTACACCCGGTTTAAATAGCAGCTGTTATATGAAGATTTTTTCAAATTTCATAACAAAGGAAATAACCGTAAGTTAGTCCAAAAACCACTGTGAAGGCCAACAATTAAAGTTTGACGCTCAAGTGTTAATATGATTGAACCATTACGGGGATGTTAAGGAACAGGAACAAAGATTCGAATTTTTCAAAATTTCGAATTATCAAAGGTACAGTATAGTATTAGATGTGTATCCAATAATGTAGTAAAATACGCAAAGCTATAGTTTCGAACAATAACAAATTTAAATCATAAATTAATAAAGATATTACATTTTTAGCAATAGTTTCTGGCTTCATTTTGAGGGTATAAAATGAGGTGACGTTTAATGCAGAGTAAAACTATTGCGTCGCATCTGTCACCAGCCTCTATGTGGAATCAGCGTATTTGCTGTGCCGTTATTTGGCGGTTGTACACGATGTTTTATGTTTCTACTGGGTGGTGTGTGTTCGCTCTGACACAATCATTCTATTTGCCAACAATCCCAGTTCGCCAGCTAAACACAGGTTCTCCAGTAATTGTAAACATTACCTTCATTTCGTTCGTTTGCCCTTCTCCCTTTGGCGTTCGTTAATGATGTTTCACCGCGTTTCCCCGCTGCGTTTGATATTTTAACGATGTTAGGTCACGGGCGCTAAAAATACCTCTCTGTTGGTTCTCCGCTAGGTTTATACCTCAAATTTACTTTGGAGCGGTGGGACGAGCCAAAAGCTACACGGCTTTATTTAGCGGCGTTTTAAAAGTGTAAAAACGAGATGTACGCTTAATGATTTTTTATTAATTTTTGGTTGTAGATATTATGATCGTTTTTAGTTGTACATCAGAAGTATTTTTTTAAAACACCTTTTGCGTTGTAAGCTTTGTTTCGTTTGATTGCTTTTGGAAATTTAACATAAACATACAAAATGAAAACATTTCTTCAAACTCTATCACTGTGTACCTATATATTAATATAAAAAATATTTGACGGCCAGAATTGTTCAACACATATTTGGCTTACCAGTTGTCTCTTTGGTGACGATTCCGTGGTTATTTAACCACGCATTGTGATAGAAGATTGCCGAATACAAAATCATTGATGGTCAAAAATAAGGGCTCTGCGGTAAAATGGTTAGGATTCTCGTGTCTTCGTGGGCGAGTATATATCTTTTTCTACTTAAGGTTTTTTTATATTCCAACTGAACCGATAATCTTCGAAAAAATAAGTTTTAATTAATCCGAATAACTTGCAAAAAACCAATAAAACTGCTCTCGTTTTGTTGGGGACTGAACGGAAAAAGGAGGGTTCAATTTAAGGCGTGAACAACACTCCATTCCACCCGCACTGAGGGCGAAACAATAAATCGAGCTTTTATTAACAAGCACACTAAAGAATAAATTAGCTCTCTCTCAATCCGTCGCTTATTGAATGCAGAACTCTTGCACCGTAACTGGATTGCAGCCGGGGGGTTTTATTTCGAGTGGCGGGGCTTGGGGGGAGGACTAGGGGTGGTCGATACTCCCCGTCCTTAACAAACCCGCCAGGCTTAAAAATTCCCTCCCGAGTGTAAATTATACACTTATATTTTCATACCTTTCCCCCCTTTTGCACCGCCTCGGCGCTTTTTAACCCTCGTTTATTTTCTTTACCCTAATTACAACCCCGGTCGCCTCCTAACTGTTGCTTATCTGTTTTGCGGCAACTGTATCGCCGTTTCTGTTCAGCCTGCCGTGATTGTTTCCACTCCGTGGATCTTCCCCGTATTATGGTAATTTTAATTAAGTTTTTCTCTTTTATTTTCATTTTACAGTTTTTAATTTATTTAACCGTCTATGTAAATGAAACATTTTAAAGGTCGCATAGGTCTTTTAATTACCTTATTCACAATTTGGACGATACCATTGTTTGTTAAAATGCGATTAAAAATAAATAGTGTAGTCGCCAGTTCTGTACCTTGAGGTACACCACTTGCTAAAGCCGCATTAACGCTAAGAGGTTTAAGCTTTGAATGAGGTTTGAAAGAAGCTGATTGCACAAATCGACACTGAAGTGACTCGAGAAGGGCGAGGCCAAAACAGATCGCTAATCCCCTAATTGGGTTGCTCGAACGCAAATCTCCAGCGGCAAAACACCGCTGTCATCCCGCTCGCATTACACCCTACACCCGGCCCTACATTGGCGTTGCGAGGGCGAGGGTCCTTCCCGAGGGGGAGCGAATAGGGGTGAAATCGGTTCATTTAGGAGAGTAGGCTACGTCCCGCCACATGTCGCTGTGTAACTAGCGTCCTCGGTTATTGTGTTAGGTATTCATTAGAGCCGGCTGAAAGGATGTGGGTTAGTGGGTGGGTGGACCTCGTGGAGGGAGGGGTGCCCCCCTGAGGGGGAGAGCGATATGTCAAAAGCCGTGTCGTCGACAAAAGTGCCCTGTCAAAATACAAAGTGGTTTGTTCCCCGACGGATTAAGATATATTGTCGGCTTGGTTGTTCCGTTTAGTGTTACCCCAAAAGGCTTTTCCCATACAATGATGAGATCTATAAAAATGTGTTACAGCAGAAAGTGATATCAACCAATTGAGTTGGAAGTTTTGTTCCAACTTCGACATAAGTAATTATAATTTTCTGACGGAGAACTTCGTAATTGATCAATTCATAATGTGTTACCACGGATGTACGCATTCTTTGCTTGATAAAACACGATATTGCCAAATAGGAAACAAAACGTGAAACACGAATAGGGTGAATTTACCTCACACAGAATTTATAATTTGGACGTATTCATTAATGGTACTGTATTCAAAGTGTACAACTTGAACGTAATAACTTCAATTTTTAAATGGGTGGAATAATTTGATTAGTAATTAATTTTATTTTGTGTAAAAAGTTTTAACTAAGTAGTTCTTCAGAATATGGATCAAGGAAGTTCATACACCTTGATGACGATGTCATCGTCATAAAGCCATACCACGATACAGGCAGGATAATTAGGGGGAGGGGGGGCTTAGTAGAATAAATTTCAAGAGATCCTCACACCCGTTCTGGGCTGCAACCCCCGACGAGGAGGCTGCTTAATTCGGTTTATCTGTAGCCGACCGACTGCACCCTGAGGGCACATTGCTTATTCATTACCCGCGCCGCACGCACCACCGACCGTAGCCCTTTAGTGGCTCATGGCGCAGGTCTACAATTCACGCACGTGCTGTTCAAGAAGGAGCAGGAGGGGAGTGGAGTGTTTGGTGACGTCACTGACTCACCGAGTATTGTCGTCATAAAACTCGTTCGGTCCTCAGAAGGCCAACATTTGAGTGCGGTTAGTATCTAAGTGGTTCCAATTCCACATAAATATAGCCTCCTTAATTTCTCATCAGGGAACAAAATGGGAAGGTACAAGTATAAATTCCGAAATGTTTGAAGATTAGGCAATCTTTAATCATAGTTAAGAATGTGTTAATTCTAGTAGTCATAACTTAAATACGCGTTAAAGGGCTATCGCAATATAAAACGTGTATAAACAGCGTATAGAATCTCATTCGTAGTCATAGCGTATCAAACTAGGGTACACTGTATGAATACAGGTATTTTAAATCTTTTGTTATTCATTCAGTGGTCGGTTTCAAGTACGATATATATTCATACCTTCAATAAGTGTATTTATTTCAAGGATCCGTTTCCGATGTAATAATAGCAAGTAATTTCATGTAATTAGTACTGTAGGAGAATGATAATCATGGAATATTTCGTTCGACATTACTGATCGCAATGCGATTGAACTGTTGGACTTTTGTATGCTTATAACGTAATACTTTAAAATTTAACACCGGAAGAAGGGGCCAGATACCAGTCGTCGAAACGTCCTGTTCCTGTTATATCACATAACGAACTAAAATGTCAGTAATCCTGTTATCATTTCATTTCAGCACTAACCGTACATCCAGCTGACTGAAACATGATATCGTGAGGGTTCTGATAAAGAAAACAAAAACAAGACATTCCGAAAATGGTAAAACCAATTTTGAAGTATAGTCTTTATTTATCAACACACCTCTCTTCTTTCTGAGGCACTTCGTGAGTTATTGATGAATACGACTTTCTGAAAGGCAGCGAAAAATAACAAATCGGAGAAAGCCAACAAACAACTAAGCTCCGATCAGCTGATCTGTGTCAACACCTGTTTACAGCCGTCAGCTGATATCCGGTCGACCTTTACAGATCAGCTGATTTGAATAATGGTTGCGTACAACCGGTTTACCGTATTCTGCAGGGTTTTATTGCATTATGAAATTACCGTTTAGTGCCCGATCGGGACTTTGATTATTTACTCTCTTATGTCTGTCTGTTTGCTGCGGGTAACTTGTCACTTGGTTCGTCGCGTAAAAGGATTATACAGAGAACTTCTTGTTGCCCGGTTGTAATTTAAACAAACAAATATATTACGTAACAGTGTTGTAAATTAGATACATTATTAATACTGTTGCGTAATAATGAACCAATACGTGTATTATGGCAACATATATTAGGTGAAGAATTATTAATCGGTGAAAATAACTGTATATTGTATTACATGATACTGAAAATAATATATGTTGGATGTGTTTTCGCTGTTTCATCAAATTCAATTTTGATTCGTTCTTCGTTGTCAATACAAAATCCCCAAAACCGAAATTATTACTTTTTTGCTGTCGCTTACGAAATATTGAGATTATAAATACTACCATTAGTATATGCAGTATTATTTGTTAAATAGTTCTATTTATGTAACATGTATTTTAGGATCATTGATATTCAGGGGTTTTCAAGGACAGTAAAGATCGTTTAAATTCGGAAAGATAAGACATCCCATTCTGTTTGTAAAAACTTATAAAAGCTTATAAAAACAATGCGGACGGAAATGAACTTATTTTACAACGGCTCCCGCTTTGTTTGAGAGTTTGGTCAGCTTTCCATGAGATGAAAATGATAATAAAAACGCGGACCGGGCCAGTAAGAGCTGTACAAATATGGCCGCAGGACAAAAGGGAAGGGAAAATACAGCGGGCAAATGTTTGGGAACCAAATAATGGCGTTGGCAAATAAATTGTACAGCCAACAAATATTGGCAAACCGGCAATAGTCGAGGTGAACAAAACTGCTGGTGGTCTGCCGGCCCCGGCTTGTTGACCCGGGAGGTCAGTCGCAATTGGGCAAATAAAATAATTATTCTTTAACGTTGGCGAAAACATTTATTATGATTTCATCATCTATTGTTTACAATCTGTAAGACAGACCTCCTCTGCTACTAATAAACATACTTAAACGTTAAAACAGGAGACAAACAAATTCCTTACTTAGTTCTTTATTGATAATGGATGATTTAATAATACAAAGATAAACTGATTAGGTATTTTCTAGTAAACAAAGCCGTAGTGTAATTTAATCCTGTTTATTAAAATTATAAACATTACTCAATTGCATTGGGCCTTATCTTACATTCACTTAAAAAATAAATGACTTAAAAACAGATTCTAATATAGATTTTGCTGAAGAAACGTCAACACTATTAATTGACATTTAATAGTTAGATAAATTATAGTTAACAATGTCAAGCGGTAAAAACATAGTACAGAAATATATGGAAAAACAAGATATTTAGCAAGATTTTATTCCAGAATGTTTATTTCTTATTTCAGTTATTATAAATCCATAATTTCATATTTAGAATATATAGTAAAAATATAGTAATTATTTCTGCCTTTCAATTATTTTGGTCGTTATCATTTTCACTACAATCTTGTATTTCCGAAATAAGAAATTAAATAGTCCAGCCCCTAGCGGCTACAGAGCGAACAAGCGTGACGTGACGTTACGTGACGCAAAACGAAAATCCTCCCCCATTCAAAACGCACATTCATTTATCGCTATCAATGCATATTTACGTTATTATATTTATAATCTATTAAAAGAATAAATGGTTTAAAAAAGTAAATATCGTATTCCAAACAGAAAACAGAAATGAAACAATGTAAACTGAATAAAAAACGCTCAATTGTACTAACTGGGTCTGGTAGACGGTGTTATGCCGATGTTGGCTACACTGTTACCACGACAGAGCCGAGTCGGTTACCACCAACCACTGTTGCCAACTGAACAGAGTGATATTGCTGCAGCTCAAACAATCCTCGCTTTTCCGACTGAACGGTTGAAAAAACAGCAGAACAAAATGGAGAACTTGTTTCCAAGGCAAATAACATTTATGGTCGAGGGAGTCTTGATTTGTTTTTCTACGCGGCGAAAATTCGACGAACGCGGCACAAAGGATTTTATTGTAAACACGATTGCGAGTTTGAAACCAATACAGTTTTTTTGTCCGTGTGTATTTTGTGATTGAGATTTGATTAGAATTGTATTGCAACAATATTTTTACTATTCGACGATTTTAAAACGTTTTGATTAGTAATTTCAGTTCGGATTGTTTTTATATCTGTTTATTTACTCAAGTACAAAAGTGAATTTGTTTAACGAAGACTGTATTTAAAGTGGATCATGATCATTTGCATAAAGTATTGCAACTGAATAATTTAAACAAATAGGTTTTCGTGTTTTTTTAGTTGGCTTCGACTTGAGCAACTATTAAAAATGGTCTGAAACAGAAATGTTTTAAAATTAATTTTAATTTCATAAAAGCACTAAACTGTATCAAGTCTTCAGAATAGCTGCGATAGGATATTAACGTAAAAACAATAAATAGAAAAGTACAAAATATATTGTACAATTATATTTTAAGTTAATGCTAATCTAAGCTTTAAACACAAAATTATGTCTAATTATATTGTCCGCCAAGACGAATTTATTTTATGAAATGAATCGAGAAGGTAGCTTGTTATGCTGCTTGTGAACTACCATCTCCTTTTATATTTAATCACACAGATCTCCTAAACCTAACCTCAAAGTAGGCCTGCCGGCGTAACCTGAAGCGGAACCAAAGCAATTTATAGTCTAACAATATTATTATAACTAATAATTATTGTTGGTTTCTCACTAAAACGGTAATTTTTTAGTAATCTTTATTTTAATTTAAAACATATCTATTAGTCTATTTTTAAATTTCGATTAATAGAAATCTCTAGTTTTAAACTTGCGTATACTAGCTTCATTTTACATATTATTGTTTCGAATTTACAAAGAAACTTCTTAAGTACGGTAATCAAAACATTTTGAGCTATAAGATGCCTGAGACTGTCAGTAAATTTAATTGAAAATTATACATACCCCTTATCAAATGCTGGATGATTGCCAATTTTTCAACTGTAGTTTAGTGATTGTATACTTAATTATTGTTTACCCAAGAATATCTGACATGTTGTGACGAAAGCCTAAACACATTTTCGTCACTTTCTCAGTTTGTTTTGTGTCGCTTGAGGTTTAATTTTTGCTGGCACTTTGTCAAGAACAGTTTCGTCACTCCTTCTCTTCATTTACGTCAGAGACAATGAGTTCCAAGAAATGGAATCCAACTAAAAACAAAGCAAGGGATTTATTCCACAGTCCACATTGTTAAATGCCTAATCATTTCTTCTATTTGCCATACTTAGTTCTGTTTAAGCTAAAATGTGTTAAAATAAATTACTTTTGAATAAAATTAATTAATTTTATTTTTTTGCAGAGAAATTCAATATCTCCTGCGGAAAGGGAAAAGTACCGACCAAGAAGTCCTGTTGAACAGGAACATAAAAAACTGAAGAAAGAAGAAAAAGACTGTCATGTAAGTTGTTTACCATTTTTTATAAAATTGAATGATTATTTAAGTTCAAATTTTTATTTGCTGTAATTGGTGTTGTTGCTATGCAATTTTTTATTTACTATTTAGACGTTGTATGTGACATTTGTTTACTAATTAGTTTTATTTCCTTTGATTACATGTATAAGCGATACAATGATTTCCTTGCTAGAATATATTTATTTCGTTTTTATTTTTTTGTTTTTATTTTTAAGGGACTTTTTTGCGGAATGTAAATAATTTTACAATACATTACTTGGACAATAAAATAGTTGTTTATGGATAAATAATATTGTACAATCAACATTAAACCTATATTTAGAATATATTATAATTTAATGGTTTGTATAAATTAGTAATTTGAAAATAAAAATAATTATAATAGGCTAGATGACTTGTTTATGTTGAGAAAACATTGTTATTTCCACTAAACAATACTTGTTTTAACGGGAACAATTTTTATTGTGAGAATGTTATAGAATGACGTAATTTACAAACATTAAATTACTTGGACTGTGTGAATAATAAATAATGTATTTTTTACAATAGTAAAAATACATTTTGCTATGGAATATATTTACGCCTAATCCAAAATGTTGTTAATCGTATAAAATTATGACAAATTACTAACACTCGTATATTATTTTATTTAATTGTGATTCAATGATATTTGAAATTTTATAAAAATATTGTAAACCCACCGCTGTTATTTACATTTAAACTGATAAAAAAAAACCTAATCTTCTTACTGGAGTTACAAAGCAAAAATGCTGATTAATATAATTATTTCTGTAATAACATTGATAATTTTAGTTCATGTGTAGATTATTTTATAAATTCCTTCCTCACGTAAATAATTTATAATTATTGTGCGTGAGCAATCAGCTTAATTTTCCGCTTCCAGTTTTAGGTTTATTTGATGGCTCATGAAGAGCAAGGATCAAGAGAGGCAGTTTCATTTCACACGCCCACTTTTGTTTAAAGGCTTTTAAACAAAGTAGCTTTGAGTAGGTTTTGTGCTGACTAGAAAATCCGAATCATGTGCGCTATAATGGGAGGGGGGAGGAGAGGGTTAATACGAATGTGATTATTTCTGAATACATACTCAAGTCTCTCAACCAAATTGATTCTCGTAATCGCTTAATTTTGTTGAATAACGACACAAGTTTGATTCCGACACAAGTTTGATTCCGCAATTGGACCATACTGAGTTCATAATCAAGTAGTAATGTTCAAACTAGTTGGGTTCCACAACTTATAATAAGCGTTAGCTGATGTAACAGCAAGTAGTGAAGTATACTGATGTGTAATTAATTAAACAGTGTCTTCACTTTCACCAACAAATGTCAAAGACAAACAAAGATTAAAAAGGATAAATTATATTATCAAGTATCTCTGTTTAAAGTTTGGAATTACACCGTTGTACAATCATGGAATATTATCCTAACTGACTTTTTGATTTTGTCTACAATAAATTGAAACCTAACTCATACTTTAATACTGATTAGGCTTAATATGTTTTTCTTATTTTTTAGTGCATTATACATAATAACTTTTGAAATCAGTTTCTTCCCATCTACGAAACTCGTTTTAAATACTTATGTGGCAGCACTTATAATTTAAAATTTTGTGTAGCATGATATGTATACTGCCAACTTTGAAAAAAATCCTGAGTGGAAAAATTGAGCCCGAGTTTATATTTTATTACAACTTTTACAATATTTAAAAAGTAACACCAAGAGTTATTTTCCTCCTAAAACACACCAAAATTAAAAAAGTACATTCATATGTTGTAGGAGAACAAATGTTTTTACACTTGAAAACTGGAAATAGTTTATCCGGAAGTGGCCAAATTCTAAAACGTAATGTTTTTTCTGTCCAGGCCAGTGATGGAGAGAAGAGTGACCAAGATTTAGTTGTGGATGATGCAAGCGAGGTCAGTAGATCAAATCATCGCTAGATCGAAATGAACAAGCACACTAATTAAAGCACTCCAACTGAATCAATGCAACACAGATCTATTAAATAGTAATAAGGCTTAATTCAATTTTGTATGATTATTACATATAACTAAATATTTTACTTTTCAAAAATCTAAAAACGTTAAAATTTACCTGTTTGATTTCTTTGTTATTAATTTATTTTACCAGTAAGATTGCATATTAGTGATTCTATTCTTATTTCAATTATGTTTGCATGTTTTGATGTTGTTGCATTGAATTGTGAAAAAAGCTTTTTTACAATTGAACTTTGAATTTTGTTTTTGAACAATTTATAACATATACAATGATTTGTGATAAAATATCTTTCTTTGTTATTTGTTTGGCTTCTTATGGTAATGTAGTGTACAAGTGCCTTACATTGTTTAGTACATATTATTTTGCATATTGAATCATTATTACAGATGTCACAGAGTGTAGAGTTAATAATGCATTTACCTTTCTTTAGAATGTCATTAAAAATAACGTAAATTTATTCTGCCAAATGAGAATGTAATTTGGATTATAACAAAATCTTTACTTTAATTACTGAGGAATTATCTTAATTTTAAGAGTATTTAAATTATTTTAATTTTATTTTAGGATCCTGTTTCACCCCCAAACGGAACTGCCTCACCTAGAGAGAATGGCCTAGAAAAATTAGCACCGAAAAAAGAGCATGTTGGACCTCACAGGTAAGAGAGTACCAAAAAAATCCTTTTTTTAATTTATCAAATTATAAATTAGTGAATTTGCTCAAAATTCTGAAGTGAGCTAGGTTTAGTTGCTATTTAATCTGTATTATTCAATTTTGAACTAATCTAACTTAACCTCTTAATGTTCAGCCCTAGGAGTGGCACATCGTCCAATGCCAGCACCCCTTCCACCAAGAAGATGGAAGAGAAGCCGACGACACCCATCAGCAAGTCGGTTACGCCAACTAGTGGTGGCAGTGGCAGCAGTACGGCAGGCGCCAGTGGCCTTAAACCTCTTGTCAAACCCCCCACGTTAGGTGAGTAAAACACTTGCCTAAATATAATCAAAACACAAATGATTTCGTACAACCTGCGAGTTATCTTTGATGCAGTAGCTAAGACAAGATATGGAAGACAGTGAGACTTGGTTTCGTGGTTTCAACAGAGAGCTGTTGTCAAATAAAAAGTTCCAGTAACCCCATACGTTGCACAGTACTAGCCCTTCATGAAGGTTAATCTTAATACAGATTTCAGTGAAATGTCTTGAAAAGTCAAAGGACATGAAATTTATTAAACATTTAAAATTTAAACTGAATCGTCTATAATACATTATACTGCATCCCTAACCTACAAAAACCTTTGGACAATATTTGTTTTTGTAGAGTAAGTTTTTCTTTTTTGTGTACTTATTTAGCATTGATGATCCATTTTGCTACTAAATTGTCTTATATATTGTAAAAATGGTCTTTACCGTGAAATAAAAAAATGATAAAATAAAAAGAGTGTAAGTTTGCAACCAGTGTATCTGTGTATTTGTTTGCGGTTAATTATTGTAAAAAAAAGGACAAATGTTCAGAAAGATCTGATTGATACTGATACACAAAAACTAAAGCACATAGAAAAGAAGCAAAGTGGTAAATTGATTTCCTATAGTTGAAATTTAATATCAGCATCTTTAACTTTTTAACCTAACCTAATTTGATATCTCCAAAATATAACACAATTTCAACTTTATGTAACAATTTCTTTTTAATCATATCAACACATCGATTGGACCACCTTTCGGATATACTGTTTAATGTTTTGGTGCGTTACATGTATCTTTATAAAAGCATGTTGTTTCAGCAGCGCAGTACCCACCTCACTATCTGACGGGAGCAGGGCCACACGAACTACAAGCGGGGGCATATGGGGCTCTCCACAACAATCTGCCGCCTGCCCTCAACAGCTACCCCCGCCCTCCACTGGTTAGTACCTTATTTGCTGTTGGTTGATTTCTACAGAAGTGGAATATAAGAAGTTTCTGGTCTTAAGACTAATTACTTTAGTAGAGTTTGAAACCATGTGATTAATAACTGCACCATTTTTTTACTTTGCAATGTTATCGGAATTGAAAAAAAATCAAAATTTTAATCCTTGTTGCAGGTTGGTTACGACCCTCATTCACAAATGAGAGCGCCTTTAGGACCTGCCCTCGGTGGGATTCCTGGTGGTAAACCGTAAGTATCATTAATTTATGTATTATAGTTTATTAAATTATTTTGCAACCATACAGTCTTTATGTGAACCAGGCAAATTAACTGTGTCTCTAGTGCAAAGATGATAATTATAATCACAATTACTTAATTAGCAATTTATGATATTTAAGGAAAGAAGTTTGATTGTCATTAGTTCAAGTAAACCAGTATTTAAAGAGAAAATTATTTAATACATCACTAGCTTATGTACTGCAAAAAATGACCCTTTTCATCATAAAGATTGTGCTATAAATTAAAAATATTGTTAGAAATATTAACACATTTGGTTCACAAAATGGAGAATAAACATCTTTATGATTTAAAATACTTACGATTCACATATAAATTGAATTACTTAAATTAAAATGGAATGAAATAAACTAACCTAACCTAACATAACATAATCTAACCTAATGTAACCAAATTGACAATTGTTCACAGTGCATATTCCTTTCACGTAAGTGCTGAAGGACAAATGCAACCTGTGCCGTTTCCCCCCGATGCGCTGATCGGACCCGGCATCCCAAGACATGCGAGGCAGATCAACACTCTGAGTCATGGCGAAGTTGTCTGCGCTGTGACTATCAGTAACCCCACCAAATACGTCTACACAGGCGGTAAGGGTTGTGTCAAAGTGTGGGACATCAGCCAGCCCGGCACCAAGAGCCCTGTCAGCCAACTGGACTGCCTGGTAAGATTAACTGCAATGAATTAAATTAATTTTATTCAACTTCATGATATTTTAATAGTGATATATAATAACCTAAACCTATTTTTCACCTACTTTGATGTGTGTTTCAGCAAAGGGACAACTACATTAGGTCAGTGAAACTGCTACCGGATGGACGGACGCTGATAGTTGGAGGGGAGGCTAGTAACCTAAGTATTTGGGATTTGGCGTCACCTACACCTAGGATAAAGGCAGAGTTGACGTCAAGTGCACCAGCCTGCTATGCTTTAGCTATCAGCCCCGATTCCAAGGTAGGTTCCAGTATGTTTCTTGAAAAATATTTCAATGAAATATTATGAATGTGGCCTTTTTTTGGATTTTAGTCATTCAGTACTGCAGCAGCTATGCCTATTCTGCTATTCTTATTAATGATCAATTGATTACATGATTTTACTGATAATATTGAAGTTTCTTAATATGCACAATAAGACTATGCTTTATTCTTTTATTGTGCAGATAAATTAAATCATGATTTATATTCTAATAATAATATTTATAAAAACTCATAATAATTATTGGTTTCTCTTTGTTTCTTTGAACCTTTTTTTTAAAATTTGTATTATCCTGATTATTTTTAGTGATTTTCAAGTAATAATAAATAACCAATTTTAAATGTGTACAAAAAGCTTTCCTTTATTCCTCTTGCTTTCGTCTGTCTAATGATTATAAAAATTGTGAAATCTGTTGAAAATTACATTATAAAAAATAGCTTTTTTACTAAGTGTTAATAAACAATATTTTACACATATTTAATACCAAACAATATCTGCCAACAATTTTGGCTTTGTCAATACATTGATGCAATATTTCACGAGCATTCTAGCAGGGAATTGTGTTGCTGTTAAAATGATGGATTACGCAATATAATTTAGATGAAACAATCGTGTAAAACTACAGATTGCGTTCTTTCAGAGTTTTGGTGTTCTGTAAAACTACAAGAGCCGCTTTCAAAATGTTACTATACTTTTTAAAGATAACAGTGGAGGGACTAAAAAAAACAGAGAGCACAAGAACAAGAATTTCCCATTTGTATGGAAATATGTGAGATACTACCAAGTTTGCCAAACTCTTTTCATAGCAATTCCAATTTGGTCAGTAGCAGGTGGCAAACCTTAAGGCAACTTTTCTAATTGTTGGTACCTTTGCAGGTGTGCTTCAGCTGCTGTTCAGATGGGAACATCGCTGTGTGGGACCTCCACAACCAGACGCTGGTCCGTCAGTTCCAGGGCCACACGGATGGTGCATCCTGCATCGACATCTCAGCTGATGGCACAAAGCTCTGGACGGGTGGTCTGGACAACACGGTACGCTCGTGGGATCTCCGTGAGGGTCGCCAGCTACAGCAGCATGACTTCTCCTCACAGGTCAGTCAAGGGAATTTTTGAATCGTTCAGTCTTTAACATTAAGGAAGCTCCACCCACTCCATAAGTCATCCTCCACAGTTTAGTGTATAGACTTACCTACCAGCTCTTTACCCTAATATTTCAACATCTGCAGTTAGTGATCTATCGCTTCTGGACATCCTTTGGGGTGCCCAGATCACAACAGTTTTTGGTGTACCCAGTGTAGGTTCTACTGGGTACAGACCAGCTAGAAGTAAACCATCCTGGGATTTGTTTTAAATTACCAACTAATTTGACAAAAGTCCTTGTTTAAAACAAAAGATATCACTCTCTCATTGAAAAGAAAATAAACTAAAAAAAGTACATCTAGACACAAAATAAAGTAACAAATTTCAGGAACTAACTTTACTCAAAAATAAAATATCGTCAGTAATCAAATCAGTTTTTAGGATTGTATATTTATTACGAAGTTCTGAATGTACCAGGACGATTGCAAACGATCCGACAATCTAAACTTGACTTCAGGGGAGGGATGGAGAAGGGTGTAACAACCATTACAGTATCAAGATATTCAAGAACAAAGGGTAATGATAGTGGAGAATCATCTCCGTGTTGATTACCCTATCTAATACAGCCAAGGTCTGTACCAACCGAGTGTAATCAATTTAGAATTACTACTTCCGTGGATAGTTTATCCTCAAATTCATACAGTAAATTTTTATCAATTTTTAAACAAAAAACCACTATAAATCGTATGGAAACAATTTTATTTGTTTAGTAAAATATCAAATTATAACGTTGTGCTCCTCGGTCATATAATATTTACACTTTTATAAAAATTTCAAAATATTAATGACTCATTACTTATGTATGTGTATATGTAAGTGAGTGTGATCTAGGGAGATTACCATGCATCAATGAAATGGAATTGTATATACAAAGTACAAAAACACAATTATTTAATTAGGATTCAGATTAGAATTTATTAATCATTTCTAAACATTAAATTATTTATTAATGCATTTCAATTTCCCCTCACAATTCAATCAATAGTAAAATTGGGGAAAATGTTTTTTTAGAAACATTTGCTAGGTCTACAGTTCTGCAAATTTTTGCACAACTTCAACAATCAATTACTTAGTATTAAAGTAGTTATTACTATGCCTACTTATTTTAGATTTAAATTATCACAGTGACTTAAAACTCATTGAAAGTGTTCTTGAAGTGTAAACAACAAGGGAACAGTCTTAAATAATGATCGCGTAAAGCAGATTCTCTGATTATGAATTATCCTCGTAACGTTTCTCTGCACAGTGTTATTGGAAAGAGTGTAATGGATCCATTACATACATAATAGCGTAAGCTCAGAGCAAATGGAAAGCGTGGCAATTTACAGAGTATTAATCACTGACAAAGTCCGATATTGCAATTGGTTATTTATTGTTTACATTAGTGATGAAATGCTGTACCGCATTATCTCCCCCCCTTATTGGTCCATTATTGGCATCCTCTCTTGCCATTGGTTGTTTTACAGTCCGCTGTGCTAATGTGCATGTGGGATGTTTAATTACTTAGTAAACCTGCAGTTAATTAATCGCTTTTCCATGTTTAATTGATAACCCGCAATGACTGATACAGTTTTAATATTCTGCCACATCCTTTGGTGGGGTTTGTTTCCTACCTTTTATTGATCTGCTGTCCTCTGAAGCTTTGAGTATAAACGGTTGTAGATTTGCATAATATATAAAACGAGATTAAATATGAGTGCTTTAGGCTCACATGTTTGTTTGTAAATACAACTAGGGAACACACAGTTATATTTTATCACGAGCATAGATTTAAAATGATGTTCTGCTTGATATAAAATCAATTCTATATTATATGTAAAAAGTAAAATAAAACTGGAACAATAAACAAAAATGTAATTCAACTTTCATTTGGTGCATTATTAGCATACCTAAAATGCTTATGGAAATGTTAAGGTTCAGTACTTTAGACCTAAACTATGAAAGTAAATTCACATGTTTGTTTTGTTTATCTTTTGTAATTGTCTATTGAGTTTATTAAACATTGTTAAATAATAGTAATCATTGAAATAATTGTAATATTTCAGTGGTATAAATTTTTTGTATCCTTCTGACGACACTGTGACGTCATCTAGAGGTGTTGACACATCGTAATCTCAAACTCACTCATCTTCCAAATAATAATAGTGAAAAGATGTGAGAAATAAGTGGGAATCCCAGTCAGATAAAAGATATAGAAACGTGAGAAAACAGTGACAATTGAGTCATATAATCAGAACAGCTGACAATGAATCAGATGACATTGAACTTGCAAACATTAAAAAATAATCAATAATTTGAAAACTGATTTCTAGAAACCAAGGTCGAATTGGTGTTTTTAGACATCTATATAAACATTTAAAATAGTGATAATTACGATTTATGATTAAATAGTAAAACATTTGGCAGCTTAAAAATATCCCTATACTGTATTGTCATCAGGATTGAACGTTTTAAAACAAATTACAGTTACAGAAATTATTACATTAATTGGCTATTCTTGAACAACTTTTTCCATTGAGGAACAATACGTCAGTATGCATATTATGGTATATGTTTATGAATTTTCCCCAATCAAGTCAATGCTCCTGAGCCACAAGATAAATTAATTATTAATTAGTCGTCAATCAGCATGTCAAGCAAATCTGATGTGCCAAAAGAGTTAAAATCAGTTTATAACCTCTTTTACAACCTGAGTAGTAGCAAACCTCTTTTATTTATCTCTGCGTTGAATTATTGTCAACATTACACGTATATCAACATAATATCGTATGTTTCAGATATTCTCACTAGGTTACTGTCCGACGGGTGAATGGTTGGCTGTGGGCATGGAGAATAGTAATGTTGAGGTGTTACACGCCCTCAAGCCAGACAAGTACCAGCTGCACCTCCACGAGAGCTGCGTGCTGTCTCTGCGGTTCGCTGCATGTGGAAAGTGGTTCGTGTCTACGGGCAAGGACAACCTCCTCAACGCTTGGCGTACACCGTATGGAGCCTCCATCTTCCAAGTGAGTAACAGTCAAAATACAACTATGTCACCAATGCAGAAATTCATGATAAACCATCCAGTTTTAGGAGTATTTAAATTGTGGCGTGTTAGAAATAAACTTGATCAATAAGTCAGAATAGGTACCTTAATGTGAGAACGATTCATAAAATACAAAATAATTTACATTTAACACATTTATGACCACTAGTGGCACATAAACAGTGTTACTTCTGTTTATTGGAAAATAAAACTAACGAAAATAAAAATATTAAAGTTAGAGCAATTAACTACTAACTGTATCAGTATATTTGACAACTATTCCAGTAAAAATGATACTTTTTTTAAGTTTTCAACGAAACTTGATGTAATTTGGCCGTATTTCCAGTGCATTACTTTGGGAAAGTTTTAAGAAATTGTATGAGAACAGACATTAAAATTGATAATTAGCGATTAGATGGAATTGATTTTTTCCAAATTGGAGTGTGATACAACTTTTTTTAGACATACAAACACATAAAACAGACACTTGAATATAGAATTTGTTGTGCTCTTTAAAACATGAAAATATGTGATCTTTTTTCAATCTGTGGTTGAAAAAGGCTCCTTGCACAGCAAATTCTAATCTGTATTTAAATATCTAGTTTGTTTGTTGCTTTATGAATTGCAACTTGGTTAGGTTAGACTATTCTTGTTATTTAATATATTTGACTGGAAGCTGGCTTTTTCCTGCAAAACCAAACTATTAATAGACAAATTTTGTATGATACATAAATAATATTAGGCAGTTTTTAAAAATTCATCTGTAAATTAGTTTTCTTTGCCAGAAATGTCTGCTTGGAACTTTGGTCTTTAATTGGAGAACCGCACAGTTAATTTGACCATATTTGACTCATACTTATAATACTTTTACATTGACTATCATTATTAAATCACTTCTTTATTGTAAAAAATATTATTGATGGATACACTATGAATATTAAAAACAATATTGCCTTTGTTATAGTTAATTTCAAGCATTTCTTTTAACAAGGCTTTATATTGCACAGGTTGTGTTGTAAAAGAAATGAACAAATAGAGGAACAGCTGTGGGATTAACAGATTAACATCGTTTGTACATTAGTGTTTTAGCTTGTAGAACACGCTACTTGTACGTTTTACATGTGTTTCTCTAAGGCTAGCCTATTATTTTGTATTTCAATATGACAGTTACTAACTTTTTTTAGTACTCCTCTTCTAATTGTTTCATATTCTTAGATCATAATCATATTAATAACTCAAACCTCAAAAATTTTAAATTTCTGTTTAATATTATTATTATTATAACATGGTTGATTTAGAGTACAATTAATTATTTGTAAAATATGATTTTGTTGCAAAGTAGGGATTTTGTAATTGATTAGATTATGATTCTATTTAGATTTACATGTACCATTAATTAGTAAAGATAAGTTTGAATTCACATAAGCTAACCTACTCTGTGTGGTTCCAGTCCAAAGAATCATCGTCAGTGCTGAGTTGCGACATTTCGGCAGACGACAAGTACATCGTGACGGGCTCCGGTGACAAGAAGGCCACAGTCTATGAGGTGATTTACTGACCGCGCTCAAAGCCCAAGAAATGACCGAGCAGGAGTCCCATCCCAAGCCCCTCTAGTTAATTTTATAAAATTACTTTGTAAAACGTTCTTGTAAAAGTTCTACAAGCGCGATAAAATATTTAGTCTTTTTCCAGTCACTGTATATTTCCAGTGTTATTTTCTAAATCAACACAGAGCTGTGCACGTTTTGTTTTATGTAAAAATTTTATTTAGGTTAATTTAAAGAGAATGTAAATTTTGTTTTGTGAATTGAATTTTTCAGGAATCTTGATTACTCAATAGAGAAATCTTTTCCACTGTTATGGTGTTGTGAGGATAAGTTTTTAATATTTTAAAACCATACATTAATAACATTTCTATTTAATTAGAATTCTTCGTATAATAAATTGCATGATTTTGTCGTACTTAAATTCTTGTAACTGTACTATATTTAATTAGTGTAATCAACAATATCAAAATTGTTACTACAAAATTTAAAATTCTTGTTATGTGTATTAAACACAAAAATATATCCCAAAAATATATATTTTATTCATGCTTCAAAATTATATTTTTTGTTTTTATTACAAGGGTGAAAATATATTTCCAATTGACTAAACAAGATTCCACTATTTAAAATAGGTAGATAACATATTTTGAATAATATTGTTAATTTTAACTTATTTACAGTAAGATCTGATATCACAATGATAACTATTTTAGCTACAAAATTATAGCATCAATATCATATTTACTTTTATATAATAAAGCAAAATAAAAATAAAAAGTGCATATAATGTAATATTATTGCATAGGGAATTAGATAAAATAATTTATAATGGTTTTAAATCGAATTTCTTTGTAAAGGAATTCAGTGTAAAAATTATTCATGTATTGCATTTTAGCTGATTTTGTACCAAATATTAGATTAGCATTGTTTGAATTACATGTTTTATTTATGAATTTCTATTAGAGGCGATTGGGTGGGCAGTGGCTTTGTAAAGAATCTCTTTTTAATTCCAAATCTTACCATTCTCTTGTACATTTCTAGCGATGAAACTAGGTGCTTTTAGGTTAACCTTGTTTGTGTTGATCTCCGAAGATGTTCGTTCGTTGGACTATCGGTTGTAAGTTATGTTAGGTTCGTGGCAACACAGTTCGTGTACAGACGTTCGTTCGCTGACGACTTGTGCATTTGTTTTGTGATGTGTACGATGGTTGTACAGATATAAAACTATTGATACTGTTTTTTTCTTCCTTTTTCAAGAAAAATGTTTATGTAATTGTTTTTGATTCTGGAGAGTATTTACTAGTGACTAGGTTTAGAAATATGCCTTTAATTTTAGAGATTGTACAATTTGTTTTTTAATTTACCCGTGCTTCCTTTCATATGAATTGAAACTAAATTACATACTATGCACATTTGTGATCATAAAAATGTATTGCAAAAATAATTTTACGCACTGTTTATTTGAGTTTTACAAGCAGTTTGTAATGCAATATGTTAAACTAACTTAATTAACTAATTGTTTCAATTAAGATATTAAATATGTTTAAATAATTAAGTAGTAAAAACTCAAGAATATGTAATTATTTTGATGAATTGTTATTTATGTTTAAGACCAAACGGTTTTCGTATAAATGTAATATGATTAAGGTTATGTTGTAATTGTATTTAAAATGTGATTTTCACCATTGATTGTTGAAGAATCTCATGTATAATATGCTGACAGGTCTGTTAGAAAAATGTGAAAACCGCATCTTGTATTATATTGATTTAAAAATAATCAATCTTTGTTGAACTTGACATTAAATGTGCATAAGGTATGTGTTAATTTGTATTTTTAAAGGTACCACTCGTGTTTTATACACTCCCTTATCTGATTCCTGTTGTTTCCCAGAAATAGATTTACTGTCTCCGTTGTTTTATATAAATGTTAATAATAGTATTTACATTTCAGACACTGCTTGTGCCGTGTGTAAAGTATATTTTTCTGTAAACCGCAATAGGAACTCACAATCAGGGTTAAGTTTGTACGGTACCGATAGACTACAAAATGACTGTTCACTCTGTATATAAGTGTATAGCTGACTGACTCTACTCTCGACCGAATTACATTTCGCCGCAAATCCGCTATTCTTTGTTTGTATTCATTTCATGATCTGTTACTAGTAAAGACGATTCTCACAAGTGAAATGGTGTTTCAGTTTTTCCCTTTTGATTAGTCATAAATGTACTTCATTTGTGTATCTAGCAATCATTTGACCTGCTGTGAGTTGAGTGAAGAAACTGGAAGGGGCAGTAGTATGAAAAAGCTAAATGGAATTCATGACAAGACAATAACAACTCCAAAAACATCTCCCATTGCTTCAAGCGGTAAAGCCAAGTTTTTCAAAATTGTAACTATCAGATTTAACTAACTTATTCAGTTTAAGGGTGTTCCCTTTCAAAAAGATCTTTTTGTTTAGACTTATTATTGTAGCTAATTTGTGAATTTTACCATCATTTTCCTCCCCTCTCGTGCATAAATTTAGTTTCTTCACCCAACTCTCTACTAGTAGTGTTCAACAAAGCACCTCATGTTCCTCAAACAATGGGAGTATAGGGAACACAATTCCTGATTGTAAGAGAAATTTATAATACACACTGTAATGATTACAAAACTTACTAAGGTTACAGTGGATCAACTTTAGTTATACCCCATAAGAATGATTTTAAACTTCAAACACTTATACACCTTAATTTTGATCATAGAATTATGGGAGATATCTCATTGTAAAGGTATATGTGATCAATACGCATTCAAACGCTTTTTAACTGACTTCTACATGGAGGAGGTTATACTACTCGACCTGTTTTTGTTTCTTTTTTATGTATGTCCACCGATTTTTCCAAAACTACTGAACCGATTTGGATGAAAATTTTTTGGAACAAAAGAGGGCTGGACTAGATTGGCCCCGCTTTTTTTTATGAATTGAACAAGTGTCTGACCAGGAAATCACTTTGGAAGTTTTACATATAATACCAAATGGTGAAGCCAGACAAAGCAATTTGCGGAGATGCAGTTTTTTTTAACATTTATTACGACTCGTTTCAGAATTGCTATCAAACGTCAGTTTTGTTTTTTGTTTTGGAATGATGTACCTATTGGAGGCAATATATAAACACCATCCTGAATTAACGGAACAGAATTGATTGCAGAGTTTGAAATTTTTCAAACCACTAAGATATCTCACAGTCACTGTGGGAAGTTTCCTTGTCTACATCAAGGTTCCAGAGAAAATTCCTATAGGTGTCCTTTGAATCACGATATGGAATGCGATGCAGAGATGTAGTTTTCTTCCAATGATCACAACTTACCACATAGATGATAGGGAATGTATAATTTTCATGGTAAAGGTTCAAGTGATGTCGCTATTGGAGGTAATATAAAAAATAAACCTTGTAGTAACGTGATAGGATTGAGTGTGGAGATTGGAATTATTAAAAACATTATGAGACACAGGAGAGTTGGTGTGGGAAACTTTTTATTCTTTATTCAGATAATACTCCTGTATGAGTCATAAATGAAACATGACTTGGAGTAACTAGATGAAATGACTTTGAATGACTATAACGTACCTAACATATGCCAGGGAACATATCGTTGTTCATATTAATGTTCTGAGTAACATCTCTGTTGGAGACAATGTAGAATTTCTGTTGTAGCAATGAGGCAGGATTGAGTGTGTAGGTTTTACTTCTTTAAACTACCATATGTTACCTCAGAGTTGTTGTTATGAAAAGCTTCCTAGGCTACATTAGTGTTCTAGATAATTGAGTCCTTTCAAACTTGATATGGAGCAAAAAGACAGAATGAGTTGCCGAGATGTAGTTTTCATTCAATGACCATAACCTACCTCACAAATGCTAGGAAAACTGTCTTTGTTCCAAGTAACGGTTCGAGTCTCATCCTTATTAGAGCTATTGTCGAATCTGTCTATAGCATCAAGAGAGGGTTTAGTGCTGAGATTGTTAATTGGCTTTGAGTAACTTTCATTTTGTCAAATTAAAATTATGTTTTGTTTTTTAGTTCCTTTATTTTAAAACAAATATTTACGTTGGTTTATTTATGATTAAAAAAACTATATTCTCTTCTAAATGTTATACTTTTTGATTATTGATTAATTACAAAATAACCTCAATAACCTACTTAAGTACCTATTTTAAAAGCTACACAGTGATTGGATTATTAATCACATCTTTGAAATGATACATCTCTCACAATTCTAAAAATAAAAATAAGAGTTAAAATGTTTGAGGTGTTACATTGTCCTTGTGGGCCTAAAATCAAGATGATCAATAGTACAAGTGACTCTTAAGGCAGGTAGCAAATAAGGTAAGTAAGTAAAGTGTGCCATGTTGCAATAATATTACATTGTTTTACATTATTTTTTGGTAGGATATAAAAAGAACACTTACTTTTATTCAAATGGAAGGTTATTCCTCGTTGGCTTAACATAGAGTCAATAAAATGAACACATAAATGCTTTATATCCTTGCCAACTGGGCATTTTGTCAACCATTTTGTGAAAAATATACTCAGTGAAAGTGATTCTGAAATTTGGCTTCACAGGAGACTTTAAACTGAGTATATTGTGAAATCAGAAATCAGAAATCAGAAATTCTTTATTCATAATCATCAGATTAGAATACATGTCAAGTTTAAAGACAAAAAATATCTTCTTCCTCATGAGTTGGGTCTTCATGCATTGTCCCTCCAATTGAAGAACTCTTCCATGCTGTAGAAGGGTCTTTCCTGGAGCCAGGTCCGGAGTTCCTTCTTCAGGTTCTGTGGGCTGTTGGTCTTCAAGTCTTCAGGCAGTGTGTTATATATCTTGATTCCAGCATAAGATGGTTTTTTTGCATAGGTGGCTGTTCTGTGTGCCGGAAGGTGGAAGTTGCCTGCATGTCTTGTGTTGTGTCCATGCAGATCTCTATGCCTTGTTAGGTCTCTAGTAACACAAAAGAGAACAGTTTCCAATATGTAAATGGAAATAACTGTAAGAATCTTCAAATCCTTGAATGTATTTCTACAACTTTCTCTTGGGCCTTGACCAGTCATTATTCTGAGAGCCCTCTTTTGCAATTTCAGTAGGCGCTGCAGGTTGGCATTTGAAGTTCCCCCCCAAACAACTATTCCATATTGTAAGTGGCTTTGGAAAAGGGCATGGTATGCTATTTTTGAAGCTTCTGGTGAACTGACTGCTGAGGTTATTTTTATGGCAAATATGGCAGAGCTTAGTTTTTTGCACAGATTGTCTACATGATTTTTCCATGATAAATCACTATCAAGTGTTACACCTAGGTGTTTCAGCATGTTTTACATTCTGAAGATCAGGGAGTGCTGTTGAGTCCTTTCTATTTCTTCCAAAATACATCTGTTTAGTTTTATTTTGATTAAAAACAAGGTCATTACTCATGCAGTATTGTTGTGCCATGTTGACAGATATGTATGTGTCAATTTCCAAATGTTCGTTATTATTACTGGCTAATAAGAGCACAGTGTCATCAGCATACATAATTGTTTTCACTGTATGGTGTCATGTACTTTGGTAGGTCATTTGTAAATAAAATAAATAGTACTGGCCCTAAGACTGATCCTTGTGGTACGCCTCTTCTTGTTGGTATTGGATCTGATCGCACAGTACTTGTTTGCCCATGTTCATTTTTCTTCACCTCTACTACTTGGGTCCGTCCTTTCAGGTAGCTTTCGAACCATTTTAGGGCTGTTTTTATAATGCCTAGGCTTTTTAATTTAACCAAAATGAGATCGTGACCAAGGCAATCAAATGCCTTACTCAGGTCTAAGTATACGCTGGAGATGGTGTTGCCCGGACTCTATGTTCTCTACTATGAACTCTACCAGATCAGCAATTGCAGTTGTTGTTGACTTCCCTTTTGTTAAAGCCATGTTGCTTGTCTGTCAAGAGGCCATTTTGTTGAAGGGGGTGTGTGAGTAGTCTGGCAAGAACTATTTTCTCATTAATTTTTGAAGTAGTAGGTAGGAGAGAGATGGGTCTATAGTTGGCTGGTTTCATCTTTCTTTCCTTGTTTGTGTTTGGGATATATTTTAGCAATTTTAAGTCTGGAGGGAAAGATGCCTTGGTTAAGGGACCTGTTACAGATAGCTAAAATTGGAGTCAGAAGAGTTCTTCCACAGATTTTGATGATTTTTTGAAGATATGTCATCAATACCTGCTGATGATTTTGGTTTAATGGAATTTATAATTGTCTGTATTTCTTCAGTTGTTGCAGGATGAAGGATAGATAGATAGAGGGGTTGCAATTTCAGTGAGGTTCTCCTGCGAGTAGTTATGCCTCACTTGGTTCCTAAGTGTCTCTTCAGCAATTTTTGAAAAAAAAGGAGTTAATATTATTTGCAATTTTTGTAGCATCTGTCACTTCCTGTTCACCAATTTTTAAGCATGTCATAGTTACTTCTGAAGTTTTATGTGTTGCTTTCCGTTCACTGTTTATGACATCCCATATTGCTTTGCTCTTGTTACTAGCCTGTGCAATGTGTTCAGTGCTTGCTTCACTTCTAAGTTGTTTAAGCTTCAAGTCATAGGTTTTCTTTTTCCTAGCAAGCTTCAGCTTTGTCTTCCTGGTTTCCTGTCAATCTATAATTTTCTTGAGCTTTAAGAAATTCATCTTCAGGACCTTTGTTTCTTCATTGTAGACCATCTTTATATGTGACCGTCGCTGGGTAATCTGCGACTTTCTGTATGGGCATGTTACAGTCCAAAGCTCTTACAATGGTATTTTAATGGTATTACAATGGTATGTGTCATGAAATATCCCATTCATTTGTTCACTTTATGTCTATTTATCAAATCGAGGAAAACATATTTTAATTTGGTAACTGTAAATTTGCTCTTCCTATGTTGTAAAAACTTTCATATTAAAACTTGGCTTTTTGCTTTCATTAATCATAAAAACTTAAAATTTACTACATGAGAACATCTTACATCTCCAAAATTTTGTATTTTTTTGCTTCTTGGGTTTTTGGTTGAAGAATTAAGGGAGAGAGTCATTTTAAAGAGGTGGTAGGTATGCAATCACTTATTCGTTTTTCTTGTAAAGTGTATATTTTTGAGATATTTCATATTTAAGTGATAAATTAAACAAGTTTGAAGTTTTTTCTATGATCGTACTATAGCAAAAGTTAAAATGCATTTAAATGTATATTACTCGCATTATGACAAAATTCACATAATTCTATGGGTAAATATAGAGACATAATAATGTTTGTTCTAAAGGACAGTAAAACAAACATTGTTTTTATAGGACTAAAATTAGGATGACAAAATCACAGCTGGTTCTTAACAATGTTTCTGTTCGAATCATTGGAACACCCATAGTGCCCTGAGTGTTACATACATGTTGATATGGTTTAGATGTTTTGGCTGTTCTTAGTTGTTATTAGTTGTCTGTTTAGGAGGTAGAAAGCTCCAACGAATCCTACAAGTAATTAATGCTCATTGAAGGTAGTTGATAAGAAGAAGGTTAGTTTGTACTCTTACATTACATACCATTTACTTTCATAAAAATCTCAAAAAGTTTAATGTTGCTATTGGATTCAGATTCTTTATTTATCAGAACAAATCAATTGTGTACAGACAATAGTCAAAATAAATTAATATGGAATATGTTAATAATATTAAAATAAACTAACAAACAATTACTAATTAACTAATTTCTAAAATAATTTAAAAAGTTTTGAATAGATCAATATTCGCTATGCAACAGCAAGGGTTTCATTGATCATCTAAACAGCCATATTAGTCTCTGACTTAAGAGATGGCATTAAGGCGCCGAAGAGCTTAATACTACTGTAATTTACATGTTTTTGAAATAAGAAAGTTTTGTAATGGATAGGAAACAGTGCTATAATTTTGGAAAATTTCTTAGTGAAAGGATGAAGGCTTTTAAAATATATATTGAGGAAAAAGTTAATAAGTTTTTGAGCTAGAAGAAATTTCTGCAGGAGTCCCTAGACAAAAGGCTACAGATGATTCTTACTGCCTTCTTCTTAAGTTTAAAAATGTGCACATTTCTTAAATCAGTGCACCCCAGATTGTCGCACCATAAGACATATGGGGAAATATGCATCCATAGTATGCTGTAAGCAAGACCTGTCTCTTCGAATAGTCCGCCAGTCTAAGAAGAATAATATATCACTATTGATTATTGTGGCAATCAAACCAATATGACTTTAATAAGAGAGCCTGCCATAAATAGTGAAAACAAGAAAGTTGACTATTGAGCTCAGCATGAATTCTGTATCTCCTAGGAGAAATCTTTGCTGGCAATTTGTGGGGGGAGTGGATGTGAAAATTAGATTACCTTGGTTGTGTTGGAAAAATTAGATGATGGTAAACCACTGAAGCAGTGAGCTCCATTCCACAAAAGTGACAATTTCTACCAAAGAGGATCTGGATTAGAAACAAGCAAAGATGTGCCATATGCATATAAACTTAGTTTGGCACTATTTGTACTTTTAGGGATGTAATGTATAAAAAGAATTGCCTCCAGTATGGACCCCTGAGGGACTCCCGGAAGATTATTAGAAGACTGGGGTTTCTTCTAATAACTCGCTCATTGCACATCAGTTATTATCAAAATGTATGGGACCTGATCAAGTTGATGGTGACCAACAAGGTATGAATTGAGTCAGTCAAAAACTGTTTCTCTAAGACCCAAAATCTCTAGCTTTTGCAGTAAAATTTTGGGATTGACCAAGTCCAAGGTTTGACTTAAATCATAATCAGATGTTTCTTGCTATCCTGGTCAGAAATAATTTGTTATATAAAATTAAGCATTGTATCAACAGTTGATATGCCAAGGTCTGAAACAAAACTTTCAAACATTAAAAAGTTATTCACTGAAAGGTCAGATAAAATACTCTAATTACCTTAGAAAAGATAGAGAATATGAAAATCTGTCTACATATCACCCAATCACTATGGACACCACTTTTGTGAATTGGGGTTACAACTGTCTACTTTAATGACAATAAGAAAAACCTGAGGAAATAACCACAGAAAAAAACACCTCTATTATAGTAGATACTATAGTTTTAAGTTGTATATTTTAATCATATTTACATTTGCTTAGTGGTTTAAAAATTACTATAATGCTCTGAGCAGATAAACAAAACTATATGGTGAGAGTTTAACGCAGATTTTAAAATGCCATGATTGAATTTAAGTGAAATTGAATTCTAGCTTCAGTATTCTCAAAAGTAAAGATTTGCACTCTACAGAATGATATACTTTGCATATCTATACAGAATAATCCTAATAATATTATAAATACAAAATTGACTGTTTGTTTTGCTTTCACGTATAAATTATTCAACTGATTCTACTGAAATTTTACATGGCCTTTCTTAGGGCCCCTGAGATGAATATAGGCCTATTCTTTTTTTAATAACACCTCTGGGCTGCGCCCCTCTGGTTTCTGAAGCAGTGAAACATAAAATGTTTTTCTCTAAAGTAGCCTCCATTCGTATTGTGCAGTCTTTGTCTCAGCTATTACACAATATTGACAAAGATAAACGGCCTATTATAAATAAACTTTGCTCTGACAAAGTTTTTGGTATCTAATGTTTCAATATTATGGACATTCAACGTTTCAAACGAGTGTACTTTAATGTCTGTAATTAACATATCGCCTGCAGCAGGCGCCATGATGCGTACTGCCTAGCGAGGTTACTCAAGATAGAGGCGCAGTGAAGATGCATAACTAAAAGAAGTTTTAAGATTCTCAATTTATGTAGAACAGTCTCTTCTTATGACTTGTTCAAATCCCATTTCGATACGGAGATCACATAAAGTTTTGAGTCATGTGGATCCACAACAACCGTAGGTTTTCGACCACAACGTAATGTAGGGGTAAGGGTAAATCTCTCTACAAGTTATGTAGAACAGTCTCTTCTTATGACTTGTTCAAATCCCATTTCGATGCGGAGATCACATAAAGTTTTGAGTCATGTGGATCCACAACAACCGTAGGTTTTCGACCACAACGTAATGTAGGGGTAAGGGTAAATCTCTCTACAAGTTATGTAGAACAGTCTCTTCTTATAACTTGTTCAAATCCCATTTCGATGCGGAGATCACATAAAGTTTTGAGTCATGTGGATCCACAACAACCGTAGGTTTTCGACCACAACGTAATGTAGGGGTAAGGGTAAATCTCTCTACAAGTTATGTAGAACAGTCTCTTCTTATGACTTGTTCAAATCCCATTTCGATGCGGAGATAATATAAAGTTTTGAGTCATGTGGATCCACAACAACCGTAGGTTTTCGACCACAACGTAATGTAGGGGTAAGGGTAAATCTCTCTACAAGTTATGTAGAACAGTCTCTTCTTATGACTTGTTCAAATCCCATTTCGATGCGGAGATAATATAAAGTTTTGAGTCATGTGGATCAACCGTAGGTTTTCGACCACAACGTAATGTAGGGGTAAGGGTAAATCTCTCTACAAGTTATGTAGAACAGTCTCTTCTTATGACTTGTTCAAATCCCATTTCGATGCGGAGATAATATAAAGTTTTGAGTCATGTGGATCCACAACAACCGTAGGTTTTCGACCACAACGTAATGTAGGGGTAAGGGTAAATCTCTCTACAAGTTATGTAGAACAGTCTTCTTCTTATGACTTGTTCAAATCCCATTTCGATGCGGAGATAATATAAAGTTTTGAGTCATGTGGATCCACAACAACCGTAGGTTTTCGACCACAACGTAATGTAGGGGTAAGGGTAAATCTCTCTACAAGTTATGTAGAACAGTCTCTTCTTATAACTTGTTCAAATCCCATTTCGATACGGAGATCACATACAGTTTTGAGTCATGTGGATCCACAACAACCGTAGGTTTTCGACCACAACGTAATGTAGGGGTAAGGGTAAATCTCTCTACAAGTTATGTAGAACAGTCTCTTCTTATAACTTGTTCAAATCCCATTTCGATGCGGAGATAATATAAAGTTTTGAGTCATGTGGATCCACAACAACTGTAGGTTTTCGACCAAAACGTAATATAGGGGTAAGGATAAATCTCTCTAACTGAGAGGTCACGGGTTCGATTCCCGGTGTTCAGTACATTCGCAAATAAGTATATATCGTGTTCCATTAAAAGTTTAGCTCAATCAATTAAAATACCAATGGCATAAAAACAGCTATCAATATGATTAAAAACTAGTTATATACGTCTGTCGACACGGTCACTACAAATACACGTGTGGCAGGGCCCAACCCAGTACCCTGAGATCCCGGGCCCCGGTCAAATTATCCGAAAAAAATCGGATATGAATATGGTATATGGTTTGGGTAAGGGTATGATATAATTAATGTCTTGGGCACTACAGCTAATTAATGTCATATTAGACTGTGTATATGGCACTAGAGCCGAGCAGTGTCACGTCATACAGTATGTATGATACTAGAGCTGACTAGTGTCATGTCATACTGTATTTGTACCACTAGAACTGACTAGTTTCATGTCAGACTGTGTATATGGTACTTGACCTTACTAGTCTCATGTCAGATAATGTATATGGCACTAGATCTGAGTAGTATCATGTCGCACAGCATGTATGACCTAGAGCTGACTAGTGTCATGTCCGATGTTGTACATGGTACTAGAGCCGACTAGTCTCATGTCCGACGTTGTACATGGCACTAGAGCCGACTAGTCTCATGTCAGACTTTGTACATGGTACTAGAGCCGACTAGTCTCATGTCCGACGTTGTACATGGCACTAGAGCCGACTAGTCTCATGTTCGACGTTGTACATGGCAATAAAGCTGACTAGTCTCATGTCCGACGTTGTACATGGTACTAGAGCCGACTAGTCTCATGTCCGACGTTGTACATGGCACTAGAGCCGACTAGTCTCATGTCAGACTTTGTACATGGTACTAGAGCTGACTAGTCTCATGTCGCACAGCATGTATGACACTAGAGCTGACTAGTGTCATGTCCGACGTTGTACATGGCACTAGAGCCGACTAGTCTCATGTCCGACGTTGTACATGGCACTAGAGCCGACTAGTCTCATGTCAGACTTTGTACATGGTACTAGAACTGACTAGTCTCATGCCCCACGTTGTATATGGCACTAGAGCCGACTAGTCTCATGTCAGACCTTGTACATGGTACTAGAGCTGACTAGTCTCATGTCCGACGTTGTACATTGCACTAGAGCCGACTAGTCACATGTCAGACTTTGTACATGGTACTAGAGCTGACTAGTCTCATGTCCGACGTTGTACATTGCACTAGAGCCGACTAGTCACATGTCAGACTTTGTACATGGTACTAGAGCCGACTAGTCTCATGTCCGACGTTGTACATGGCACTAGAGCCGACTAGTCTCATGTCAGACTTTGTACATGGTACTAGAGCCGACTAGTCTCATGTCCGACGTTGTACATTGCACTAGAGCCGACTAGTCACATGTCAGACTTTGTACATGGTACTAGAGCTGACTAGTCTCATGTCCGACGTTGTACATGGCACTAGAGCCGACTAGTCACATGTCAGACTTTGTACATGGTACTAGAGCCGACTAGTCTCATGTCCGACGTTGTACATGGCACTAGAGCCGACTAGTCTCATGTCCGACTTTGTACATGGTACTAGAGCTGACTAGTCTCATGTCGCACAGCATGTATGACCTAGAGCTGACTAGTCTCATGTCCGAATATGTATATGGTACTAGAGCTGACTAGTATCATGTCAGAATATGTACATGGCACTAGAGCTGACTAGACTCATGTTGCACAGTATGTATGACACTAAAGCTGACTAGTTGCATGCAAGACTCTATATATTGCCACTAGTGCTGACTACTTCCATGTCAAACTGTGTATATGGTACTAAAGCTAATTAGTCTCATGTCAGGCTGTGTGTATGGCACTAGAGCTGACTAGTCTCATGCCGTACAGCATGTATGACACTAGAACTGACTAGTGTCATATCAGACTGCGTGTATTGCACTTGGCATTCTCATGCCAGACTGTGTATATGACACTAGAACTAACTAGTCTTATGTCTGACGTTGTACATGGCACCAGAACCTGACTAGTATCTCATGCCAGACTTTGTACATGGTACTAGAGTTGACTAGTCTCATGTCGACTATGTATATGGTACTAGAGCTTCAGCTGACTAGTCTCATGCCTCGCACAATTTGTACATGGTACTAGAGCTGACTAGTCTCATGTCAGACTATGTATATGGATACATAACCATAATGTCACCTGAGTAGTATCATGTCGCACAGCATGTATGACACTAGAACGGACTAGTCTCATGTCAGACTATGTATATGGTACTAGAGCTTAGTAGTATCATGTCGCACATCATGTATGACACTAGAGCCGACTAGTCTCATGCCTGACTTTGTACATGGTACTAGAGCTGACTAGTCTCATGTCCGACTTTGTACATGGTACTAGAGCTGACTAGTCTCATGTCAGACTTTGTACATGGTACTAGAGCTGACTAGTCTCATGTCAGATTATGTATATGATACATAACCATAATGTCACCTGAGTAGTATCATGTCGCACAGCATGTATGACACTAGAACTGACTAGTCTCATGTCAGACTATGTATATGGTACTAGAGCTTAGTAGTATCATGTCGCACAGCATGTATGACACTAGAGCCGACTAGTCTCATGCCTGACTTTGTACATGGTACCAGAGCTGACTAGTCTCATGTCAGACTTTGTACATGGTACTAGAGCTGACTAGTCTCATGTCAGACTTTGTACATGGTACTAGAGCTGACTAGTCTCATGTCAGATTATGTATATGATACATAACCATAATGTCACCTGAGTAGTATCATGTCGCACAGCATGTATGACACTAGAACTGACTAGTCTCATGTCAGACTATGTATATGGTACTAGAGCTTAGTAGTATCATGTCGCACAGCATGTATGACACTAGAGCCGACTAGTCTCATGTCAGAATATGTATATGGCACTAGAGCTGACTAGTCTCATGTCAGACTTTGTACATGGCACTAGAGCTGAGTAGTATCATGTCGCATGGCATGTATGACACTAGAGCTGACTAGTCTCATGTCAGGCAGTGTATATGGCACTAGAGCTAATTAGTGTCATGTCATACAGTATGTATGACACTAAAGCTGACTAGTTGCATGCCAGACTTTATATATGGCACTAGTGCTGGCTAGTTCCATGTCAAACTGTGTATATGGTACTAAAGCTAATTAGTCTCATGTCAGGCTATGTAGGCTATATGGCACTAGAGCTGAGTAGTATCATGTCGACATAGCTTTTGTGACACTAGAGCTGAGTAGTCTCATACATCGTGTATGGACAATATATCTGACTAGTCTCATGTTGAACAGCATGGTATGACACTAGAGCTGGCTAGTCTCATGTCAGACAGTGTATATGGCACTAGAGCTGAATTAGTGTCATGTCATACAGTATGTATGACACTAAAGCTGACTAGTTGCATGCACAGACTTTATATATGGCACTAGTGCTGGCTAGTTCCATGTCAAACTGTGTATATGGTACTAGAGCTTAATTAGTCTCATGTCAGGCTGTGTAGGCTATATGGCACTAGAGCCGACTAGTAGTATCATGACATAGCTTTTGTGACACTAGAGCTGACTAGAGTCGTGTCATACATCGTGTACATGACAATATATCTGACTAGTCTCATGTTGAACAGCATGTATGACACTAGAGCTGGCTAGTCTCATGTCAGGCAGTGTATATGGCACTAGAGCTAATTAGTGTCATGTCATACAGTATGTTTGACACTAAAGCTGACTAGTTGCATGCCAGACTTTATATATGGCACTAGTGCTGGCTAGTTCCATGTCAAACTGTGTATATGGTACTAAAGCTAATTAGTCTCATGTCAGGCTGTGTAGGCTATATGGCACTAGAGCTGAGTAGTATCATGACATAGCTTTTGTGACACTAGAGCTGAGTAGAGTCGTGTCATACATCGTGTATGACAATATATCTGACTAGTCTCATGTCGAACAGCATGTATGACACTAGAGCTGACTAGCCATGCATAGCCATTATAATCTATTAGTTTCATATTAGACATCAATTAAATACTTATTGCTAGAGTGTAATAGATGGAGCTATTAACTTGAAATTGGAATGGACTATGCGGTTTGTCACACATATGAAATGTTTGTTTTTGAAATAATATTTATTTAGCTCACTGAATATAATTACATTGGGGTTAAAACTTTGCACATAAAAAGTAATATGTCCTCACTTTAGCATCATCAGTAGTATTGGTGTTTCCATGAATGTCATAACTCATACTTACCTAATAATGGTGATGCAACTATTATATAGCATGTTATAGCTTGTTTAGTATTATAATTGCTAAATATCTTTGTATACGATATCATAAATATGTTGATTGTGCATTACAAGTCTTCTGATGCTACTGTTTTTATGATTGTAATAATGTCAATAGTCATCGTAACTTAACTTCATTACACTGTATTATCAGGTTAAATACGTATATTCAACAGCACACTAATCTTTAGGTTTATATATTTTGAACATAGAATAATATATTTAAGCTTTTATATAAATGTTTGTTGTCAAAGTATATACTTATAATATCCTATTTACAAGAAAACAGTTAATTATCAACAAATCAACGGATAGAATTCCAAATTTAAAACTGTGCAAATAAAGTCATTTATTTAGTTGCCATAGAGAGGGCGCTACTCTGTTATAAAAGTTATACTAGAACAAAAGTAATGGACTTCTTATACATTAAGTATAGTATTCTAACTTTATAAGCATGCATGTATTGACTTGTACCGATTTCCAAGTCGATAATAGATAAAAACAGTTCGAACAAAGCCCTTTTGTTGAATCAATTAATGTTGTAATGATTTGTAAATAAAATTATTTAGGAAGATTGACAATTAATGCGGTTAAAGGCCTATTACATTCTGGACGAATTTCTGAATAAGAAAGATGTAATTTAAGGTAAATTGTAGTACTAAAAATACTACAACTATATTGGTGGTGTGGTACCGTACTAGAAATCTTGTTCATTATAGAATAATGAATACAATATAAAATACGAATTTTAAGAATTGTACTACAACTGCTGTATAACTTACACATATTCTGAGTTAAACAAAATCAGATAAAATGTTCACATTTTGCAGAGTGTTTCACTATCTTAATAACTTTGTTAAGGACTAACCGACAGCTACTTTGGGGACAGCCCGTGTCGAATGACATGGAAATTTTAATTTCAAGCTCAGGCAAATGTGTATATAATTTTAAATTGATTTATTATTATAATATAACACCGCAAACTACACTTCATAAGGCGTATTCATAAAATGACGGCTGTTCAAATAAGATCAACATTTAAACATAAAACGGTCGCCATTTTGAACAGGTTAAACGTCTTAGGAATCACTCTATTTGTTATGGAATATTTGCTAAAAGACGACCGAAATCTTTTGCAAAACATGTATTGCTGATTGTGGTTTCCACAACCTAATTTCAGTCTAAACACAAAAAATAGAGAACTCTTTTGTCAATTACTATAACTAACATTCCCATCTCTAGTAGCTTTCTTCTTGCTAATGTAACATCTGGAAACAAGGGTGAGAGTAACTACGACCGTGCCAATCACACTGCTATTACTCTAGTAATTTTATTCCTTATTTTAGTTTTATTTGATTTCATTTTAATGTATATTCAACACCGTACTTGTTTTAATGTACTGTAATATGTGTAAATGTGTTGTAAAATATTAATTTTAACTCAATGACTTCCGTACTCTGTTCTTGCTTTGATTGATAATAGCGACATAAATCCCGATTTAGAAGCAAATATGAACAAACTGTAATCAACGTAACGATTGAATTTAAAATGTTGTCCTAAGCTATGGTGGATTATAATAAATTAATAAAGTAATATCTTTGAATTGTGACAGATTGCTACTAATCAACTTGTAATACACGAGTAGTTTAGTGATACATCAGTAAATTTAGGGTTACTTATAAAACTTTTAAATGCTGACTTTACTCGTACAATATTCTCTTATTAAACATAAACAGAATTGCACACAATATTTGCCATGCTGCTGACTGCTTTGTTTGCTCACCGAGGGATTAAAGGTAAACGAAATGATTTTGCCTGAATCCAACAAACAAGTGGAACTAAAACGAGAAATGTAACAGTAAATGTTTGGACAGCAAATAACAGACCGTAAACAAACGGAACTCTGCAATACAGCTAACTCGCCCTGCAGAAATAAAAACACGCGAGCTTAAAAATGCACAAAATTAACAAACATTAAATATCGCCAGTCATCGTAAAAACACCGATATGTGCTTTGCTAATTATCATTCTAAAAATGCCAACACTGCATCCGGATGAAATGGATGTTTATTTTACCATTCGGATGTTTAACTTGAATGATTACTAATTTATCACCATATTCATCGTACAGTAATGTTTATCTTTTTTAATTGGAAATATGTAATTCACAAGTGGACTTCTGAAATTGAAGTGATTCACTCAAGTTTGTTGATTCGTTAAAACATAAAAAACTTTTGTAAGCGTAAAGAATTAATCTATTTTCGAATTGGTTTAATCGTATACTTTATTACAACTATGCATAAAATTTATCAATATGTTTGATTATTTAAGAACCGAGTGCAGTACATACATAAAAACAAATGTCTTTTGCTCTTTCAGATCCTACTAAACATTACAATTTAAAACAATTTCTCTTTAAGTAATTAGTTGTATATTTTGGAGAAATATAGAATCTATCAGACTCCTTCCGTAAAAAGAAAGACGCATATAAATAGTTTTTAATGGTATACGAGCTGGTTGAGCTAAACGTTTTTAATGGAACTCGGTCTAAACCTATTTGAAAATTTACTTACTTTCCCGGAAATCGAACCCGTGACTTCTCAATTAGAGAGATGTAGCCTTACCCCTACGCTACGTTGAGGTCGAAAACCTACAGTGTAGACCCACGTGTCTCTCAACTTTATGCGATTCCCTTATCGAAACGGGATTTGAACAAGTTATAAGAAAATATTGTTCTAAGTGGTTTGAGAGTTCTAAAACACTAAAACTTCTTATAGTGTTGAATATTCACAGCGGCTTTATCTTGAGAAACCTCACTAGCCAATAAGTTATGGTGAAGTAGCCTATGTAGCCTAGTAGCCTACGTTGTGGTGTATGTCGCAATCAACGTGTTGCGACATAAACTTACACTTGTTTGAAACTTTGTATGTCAACAATATTGAAACTTGAGATACCAAAACCTTTGTCAGAGCCAAATATATTTATTGGAGGCAGTTTACCTTTGTCAATATTGTGACTAAGACTGCACAATAACACGAATTGCCGCTATCTTGACAATGATATATATATATATATATATATATATTTATTGGAGTTTACCTTTGTCAATATTGTGACTAAGACTGCACAATAACACGAATTGCCGCTATCTTGACAATGATATATATATATTTATTTATTTATTGGAGGCAGTTTACCTTTGTCAATATTGTGACTAAGACTGCACAATAACACGAATTGCCGCTATCTTGACAATGATATATATATATATTTATTGGAGGCAGTTTTATATATATTGTGACTATGCACAATAACACGAATTGCCGCTATCTTGACAATGATATATATATTTATTTATTGGAGGCAGTTTACCTTTGTCAATATTGTGACTAAGACTAAGACTGCACAATAACACGAATTGCCGCTATCTTGACAATGATATATATATATATATTTATTGGAGGAAGTTTACCTTTGTCAATATTGTGACTAAGACTGCACAATAACACGAATTGCCGCTATCTTGACAATGATATATATATATATATTTATTGGAGGCAGTTTACTTTGTCAATATTGTGACTAAGACTGCACAATAACACGAATTGCCGCTATCTCGACAATGATATATATATATATTTATTGGAGGCAGTTTACCTTTGTCAATATTGTGACTAAGACTGCACAATAACACGAATTGCCGCTATCTTGACAATGATATATATATATATATATTTATTGGAGGCAGTTTACCTTTGTCAATATTGTGACTAAGACTGCACAATAACACGAATTTCCGCTATCTTGACAATGATATATATATATATATATTTATTGGAGGCAGTTTACCTTTGTCAATATTGTGACTAAGACTGCACAATAACACGAATTGCCGCTATCTTGACAATGTGGAGGCAGTTTACCTTTGTCAATATTGTGACTAAGACTGCACAATATATCACTATTCAGCTATCTATGAGTCATTGGCATTTGTGATCAATATTGTGTAAGATGACTGAACCAAATCGATCATATTGATATATATATATATATATATATATATATATATATATATATATATATATATATATTTATTGGAGGCAGTTTACCTTTGTCAATATTGTGACTAAGACTGCACAATAACACGAATTGCCGCTATCTTGACAATGATATATATATATATATTTATTGGAGGCAGTTTACCTTTGTCAATATTGTGACTAAGACTGCACAATAACACGAATTGCCGCTATCTTGACAATGATATATATATATATATTTATTGGAGGCAGTTTACCTTTGTCAATATTGTGACTAAGACTGCACAATAACACGAATTGCCGCTATCTTGACAATGATATATATATATATTTATTGGAGGCAGTTTACCTTTGTCAATATTGTGACTAAGACTGCACAATAACACGAATTGCCCGCTATCTTGACAATGATATATATATATATATATATATTTATTGGAGGCAGTTTTACCTTTGTCAATATTGTGACTAAGACTGCACAATAACACGAATTGCCGCTATCTTGACAATGATATATATATATATATATATTTATTGGAGGCAGTTTACCTTTGTCAATATTGTGACTAAGACTGCACAATAACACGAATTGCCGCTATCTTGACAATGATATATATATATATTTATTGGAGGCAGTTTACCTTTGTCAATATTGTGACTAAGACTGCACAATAACACGAATTGCCGCTATCTTGACAATGATATATATATATATATATATATATATTTATTGGAGGCAGTTTACCTTTGTCAATATTGTGACTAAGACTGCACAATAACACGAATTGCCGCTATCTTGACAATGATATGTTGTGCTAACAAGCTTGTGAAAGACACGCACTATGTCCTATTTTCTTACCAACTTTGGTTGGGATCAGTAATGGATAAAGATAACTGCGCTGTAATGTTATCCTTCTCAAAACTTAATAAGACTGCTATCATTAAATGCAAAATCAAAGAACTTAAAAAAACCAATTGTTTGTGAATGGCACGAGAATGCCTTGCTTTTCTTTACGATAGGTCTATAATAATAATAACTCAAATACTGTGGTTACTAAAGACTGAATGTTTTAACGGATACCATATTGTAGCCTGAAAAATATCGAAATATTGCAGAAATAATAAAATAACTCAACGTTTTTAATAACTCAAAAAATGATTGGTTGATGAAAGATTATAAGAATAGTAAAATATGAGTTACTTTCAGATGAAAATTCCAATACCAAGTTTCTTTTACTACGATTATAACACTAACCATCTCAAATTATTCATCAGCATTGTTGGTGATTTGATCTTGTAGCTTTTACTTCTTGTTCATGCTATTTCGAGATGGAGAACGTTTTAAACGCGAATCTTGAAATGCTGATATACATTTTGAGATGTGCTCTATACGATGGAAAGAAGATAGCCAGCATTTTTTACAACCCTTAGAAAAAATCTTTGATTCGTATAAAATATGTGTGTGCCGGCTAATAATAATGGGCCTATTCTGTTTTAATTTCTATCAAACGTCATATTATTTAAAAAAACTCAATTTAACTTATTTGTAGCCAGCATGTTAAAAACATGCCAAAAATACAATTTCTATTAAATACGAGTACCCGTAATAAAACAATACCAATTATTTTTTACCAAATATTTATGGTGCTTTTAAAGGATTGTGATCAAGTTTTGTCATTTGTAGATAAAACAATGTCCAAGAAAATAACACGAACGCATATTCAGGAAAACTTCTATACACAATTTTAAAGATTGCATTGTAAAAACATAACATGTATTAATAAGGATTCCTACAAAATTGCTGTAACAGTATTGACTAAACATTTATTACTCCATTTGATCGATATACTGGCATAAACTGTGTATTAGTAAACGCTTTAAAGAGATAAAAAGTTAATTTTTATTTTTGAGTTCTCTCCAGTGCAGTTTTAACAGAATATTTAATAATGGTCGCTTTAAGGTTGGTTTCTTAGGTCTTGGGTACTAAAAAAATCAATTAAATACTAATCTGATCAACAAAGATTGTGCAACTAATTACGAGGCTGTGTGGTGGGTGAATTAAAAATGAATCGGTGTCTTGGACTCCAGCGAACATTTTGTTACTCCTTTCCAACCTTTTGATATTCCAACCTTTCCTCCTATGTTTTCGTTTACATTGCTAGTAAGAGTATAGAAAACTGTCCAAGGAGGGTTCTATTCTACGCAAAAAAAAAGAAAAAAAAACAGATGTGTCAATTATGTCTGGGCAACCCCATGGATGTCTTGGAGTAGGACATCACTATCGGTAAATGTCGAGATATATATATATATATATATATATATATATATATATATATATATATATATATATTTACCCCCAGGTAAATAGTAGATCGATAGGTTTACTTTGTACAATGATTGTTGGAATAGTTGGGGCTCTGTGTTTGTGGGAGTTTAAACATGAGGTGGTTGGTACCTTTCTCTACCTGCGTTGACTGAAAGAGGCTGGATTGGAATCATCAAGATGATATAACTGAGATATAGTACCATTCCTCCACATTGAACTCAATAGGGTTATTTGCAACGAGAGATTTCTCAACGTCTTGCCTTATGTAAAAAACAAAAAGTTTAAAAATTGGATCCAAATCATGAGGAGTTTTGTTCTGATTAGGTACTGATAAACAGCATCATTAACAATATTCATGTATACTGAAGTCCAAACTATTCATTCGAGGTAGAGGTCCCTCTAATTTTTCCGAGCGAGAAGTCCGTGTTACTGTGTTCTCTATCTTTTGGAGAAAGCCTACGTCATATGTTTGCTCAACAAGAGCAAATAAAACGAGAGTTGCTTACCATTCTTGAATCAATTCAACTAAACAATTGAATTTATATCGTATACAGGAACAAGTTCCTATAATAGTTGTTCCTAAGAAATGTATCACATTATGCAATATACTTACTCTTAATTAAATTCATTAGTAGAATTATTTATGAAAGAATATGATCTAACCCAGCAACATTGGAGGTCGAGAAATTTATTTTTTAGATTACAGCTAAGCGTGGCGTTAACTAATCCTCAAAATTACCATCAAACATTCTAATTGAAGTATGCAAAAATTCAAAATCCGCCGGTAAGACGGCGTCCAAAAATTTGATTTTTGTCTTATATCTTGGAAAAGGTTTGTTTCATAAAAAATTATTTTGATAAAAACTGTATTTTTTGCACGATAGCAATTAATGTTTTATATTTTCTGTAAGACATTCTGTGTGGAATCTAAAATATGCATTTACCCCAAAATAGTCTAAATGTAGATTATATGTATATATATATATATATATATATATATATATATATATATATATATATATATATATGAAAATACCAGTTTTAAGTGGTATTCCATTTTAATAAATGTATGTAAACAAGTGTGCTGTAAAAATAAAAAACCCAATTTTGTCCAAACCTCAGCAACTTTCTCCAACATAACAGTCATGTTTCACTTTTTGAATACCTATTTACAAATTCAAATATAACAAAGAACAGAAGGACAAATAAACAGACTAGGGTTATGTCATTTCAACCCAGACGATAGGTGTAATTGCAGCACCCGAATCCTTGCTAAAAATGATTCAATGCCATGCAGAACCCCTTTTAATTAAGTAGTTTGATAAAGAAAAGAACAGACTTTGACAGTAGTCGGCACAGCCGTACCATACGGATACACATTACAGAAAATATATGTAGATATCATATCAAACGCAACCAAAGGTTTATTAAACCACTTTACCCTTTTAGGGCTGTTAACCTTATAAACAATACAAACCTTATACCGTGAATATAATGAACCAAAACAGGCACCGGTGCCGGTTCAATGTAACATGTGAATACACAGAACGTTGTACGTGAGATGCCTTAATCTGTACAGGAGCCTAGAGTCAATTTGCATTGAAATTATTGTCTTCGCTTTATCTTCAACCTCAGACGATATGACCATATAACACCCTTCATCAATCAGTTACATCTGCTAAAATTGAGTCTACTCCGCCAGCTCCACATTCTTAGCATGTTACATTCTATTTTGTATAACGATTATTCCCCTTCTTATTTGTCTGAACGCTTTTCTTTTATTTCTGAAACAAGCAATTGGAATACTCGACGTGGAGCGTCTTTGTTGTCTATTCCTGTTCATAGATGTTCTATTTACAGTAAATCATTCACAGTCTCTACTTGTCGACTCTGGAATAATCTCCTGGATCATATCAGAGGTATTCGTAGTCGAGGTTTCGGGGGGTGCTTAAGGACCATCTGTTTCGGGCCTCGTCGGGTTGACGATATCGTGGCATAGAGTATGGGACGATGGCTTTGTATGAATGGTGATTTTATTTTTATTTTATTTATTTATTTTTAATTTTATGAAGATCCTTCTTTTCGTTTTATCATTTTATATACATATAGACTATAATTTTTTAAAGTAAAACAGTCATGTAGACTATACTGTGGCTCTGTTTTACACTAAAAGTATCGTTTATAAAATTATAGTTAGGTGTAAGAGAGGACTTAATAGTTCTAACCTCGCCAATTGAATAAGCTTTTCTTTTGTTCAATAAATGTACTTTTAATTGTATTTATAAGCACACAACTTGGTTTCTCGTGAAATCGATAGAGGAACTTCTCCTAACAAAGAAATTGATCTTCATGCGCGGTAGTTTTGGTGGAGGTCGAAATATGAGAGTCTCGAAAGGGTTAAACATATGAAGCAATAATATTTTCTCAGATTATATTTTTCCTAGCTTGATACACTTAAAACTGATGCCAGACTCATAAATAATAGTTATATCGTTAGCTGACGCTGATGTAACACTTATTTACGTGTCTGTCAGTTGGTTTCAAGTTTTTCAAGTTAAGGAAAATGTTAGCTGAGGAAAAATTATCGTTTTATATTTTTAACCCTTTCATAACCCTCTTATTTCAATCTCCACCAAAAGTAGAGCGGCTGACACTTTATCTTTGTAAAAAGAAATTTCCATTTAAATTTCAAGAAAATCCAGGTTGTATGCTTATACAATGCAAATTGCCTCTCGTCTTCTGGTTTATGTACAGTACTGGCACTGACTATTACTAGCGATGATTGTTTTTCCAATTAGCAAAAAAAACAGTTTTCCTGAAATTTTCAACACAAAATCAATAGTACTCTTGTATAAAACAATCGATGTTCCAGAGATAGAGATTAATCCGTTAACTGTAGTAAAATAAGCAAAAAATTGAAAGACAAACTCGTCTGAAACAACATAACATCTCCAGCAACAACATTAGTATTGATGCAACGATAAACACAAACAAAGCAAGAGCATTATAATGGTATTGTGAGGGTTGTGCGGTAATAATGGAAACTATGTCCCTGGGACTCTCTCTCTGCTTACTCAATATTTATACAATCCTGTAATGAAATGTAATTATTTAACTGTTTGCATTAGTTTTGCCATTATTACTACACTGTTTGCTTTATTACTCTGTCCATTTTTATGGTTAGTTATTAAGTAGTGCAAATATTGTTTTTGAAGTAATTCCCCAACAATTTATTTTACTGTCTGCAAAGCTGTAACGAAGTCAATTTATTATATTGTTTTCTTTCTGAGGGAAATTAAAGCGTTATATTTATATTTCATCATGCTTTTATTAGTTTATATACATATATAAATATTAAATATTTCTACCTCCATATATCCATTGACTTTGTTTACATGTTTGAACTAAAATAGTAAAATTATTCACAACGCTTTGCATTTTAACTTTATACTCGTAATGTCGCTTCAAATGTGTAGTCCTTGAATGTTTCATATTATCTATACTATTATATAACAATATAATGGTGTATGTGTGTGTGTGTTCGTGTGTGCATGTGTGTGTGTGTGCATAGTGCTTATGTGTGTTACTCAATCACGTAAAAACAACTAAACCAATTGGACTGAAGTTTTCACACGGAGATTCTTAGGGTCCCTGGTTAACATAGATCTATTCCTATTTCGAAAAACCCTCCGGGCTAAGCCCCACTGGTCTTTAAAACGCCCTTCTGGCTTAATTAGCAGATAGTAAATGTAAACATTATATTGTGATACCACAATGTTTAATTAATTTAAGTATCATGTTACATTTCTTTACGTTTGTAGTATTGAAGTATTCCACTTCCAGTGAGTTGACATCAGTGTTCATTATTCTTTTTCTGGTGGTATTTTTATATTTATAAAAATTTATATATTTTTTTTAATGTGGAAATACTTAAAATATGTAGTAACATTTCGGGTTAATATGTATCCAATATTCCTTTTTTTTTTTTTAAAAAAAAAAAAAGAGAAGCCGATCTCCTTTTATGCCTTATTCTGCCCGTTCTCATGGGCTACTGGCCTGTGCGAGGATCTTATCAAACAGAATAAGGAGGAGAGTCGATACAGTACAAGGTCAATGGTACTGATAAAAAGTGCAACGGTCTCAGACAGGATTCGAACCCGCGCTATCTCTAACTCAGACTCAAAATCCAACGTCGACAACTCGGCCATCGGCATTCTGTTACGGAAACTATTGACTTGGACTTAGTGTACCAAAACGAATCCCTCAAACGTTAACTCTTCACCAAAAAAAGCTTTACTAACAAGTTTATACGGTGATCATAGTTAATGAAATGTTATGAAACGTCTAGAATAACTTTTTTTGTGAAATTGAGGGAGACGACCAAAACATAACTGGTTGGCAATTGGCGCAATCTAGAATAGAAAAGATATTTACCGTTATGTAACGAATTGAATGTATAAAACTATTCTGCACCGTCTGATATAAGACATGTTATTAACTTGTTGAACAATAGTTATTAAAATAGTACGAACAGTACGAAACAATATGTAGATGTTGAGATAAATCCCGAGCAGAAAGAACTTAGTAAGTCTACGGAAGTAATAAGACCTCCTCCTATATTTGTCTCCTACATTTCCAATATAAAGGATATGATTTTAAGCATTGAGCAGGTAACTAGGAGTACCTATTATTCGTACAAAAGTATTACGAGAGACAAGGTAAAACTTAACACTGTGACCATTGATGCATATCGTGTTCTTGTTAAGTAATTAACTGAGCTTAAGGTGAGTTTTCGTACTTACCAAATCAAGAAAAACAGGGCTTACAGGGTTGTTCTTAAAAACATGCACTTCTCTACTGAGCCACAGGCAATGAAAACAGCTATAGAAGCTTATAGTTATACTGTTAGGAATACGTATAACTAATTAATAAGTGCTAGGTCTTAAATATGTTTTGCTGATTAAGGGTTTGCGCCTAATAATAAGGACATTTAACATCATTTACGCCCAGTTCATATTGAATATTTAAATTGTATTTGAAAGTACCACCGGTGGTATGAGCATGCCAAGTCTTACTGCTGGCACCCAAGTTGTGTATAATGCGGTTTTGATCATGATACTAAACTGGTTGTAACAAATATACAAATGCTTATACTATGTGGTGGGGAGCCCCGACTAAATTATAAGAATGGACTCTATATAGGGACATAAAAGTGCTAAGAAAATACCTACTCCATTGCCAGAAAATGGCTAGGCTGATAAATTTGTCCAAGACCTTAATCCGTTTATAACACAAAGTCATGAGTCTACTGCAACACCTGCATCACCCCTGTCGTATGCGGGGGCATCACCGGGTCGACCTAACCTTGAAGGCAATCTCAGTTTCGATTAAATATTTAACGCGCATTTGAACAAATTTGAAATGGTCACGTTTCAACAAGTCCAAAAAATAGGCACAGTACATTAATTAACCTATTGACAACCGTCATTGCGAAATTAAAGTTAGTAATTTGTGTAGGATTGGACTCTACAATGCCAATGGCTTGCCCAATCATAGCCAAGATATTAAGGTTTTTATATTTGCATGAATAACATTGGTATCATGGTTGTATCTAAAACCCATTTAACAAACATGGATTTCTTAAAAATTACTAATTCTTTTGTTTATATAACTAACCATTCTGATAACACCGCTCTCGATAGGAGTGCTGTTGAGGTGCTATGATTAAGAAGAGAATCAACATTTCTCAAAATGATGATCAATATTTACCAGTGTTATGGGCGAAGATTGAATGGGTCCGTTGAGTATTTCTTCGATCTACCGCCTTCCTAAAATTTCAGAATAATGGTATGATTAAATTGATAATAATAATTGGTATGAGTTTTTCAACTCTCTAGGTCCTTGGTTCGTAAATTCTAGAGGAAGAAATGAAATGAAAAAATGAAATGAAAAATGACTTTATTAGAGGCGAAGTTAGGACTATAAAGTCCTCTCTACCACTTAATCTCAAATAAATAAATAAATAAAATGCTTAGATATGCTTAAATGTATAGATAATTATTTATCAATTGATATCCAACTTAAAAAACAACAGATTAAAAAAATACCAGATCTTCTTGATTTCTTTGTGACCTGAAGAATTTCTCAAAACTACATTTATATCGCCTCAGCCCTTTATCTTTCATATGATCACTACTACGGCTCCAAAATAAAAACTAAATGATCAAGAGCTAGAATACTCTGAGAAAGTAAAAAATCTAGGACTTATTATTGACAAACACTTAAGATGGACTGAACAGGCTTCCTTGATGTATAATAGGGCCTTTGCCGGTGTTCACTGTTCACAGCCTCAAGCGGCTGGCTTCATATCTACCACAGCAAGTTAAAATAATGCTGATAAAGACTCTTATACTGCCTCACTTCAACTACTGTGACATAGTCATTAATGCTCAGAACTTATGCATTAGGTTCATTTTCAATCTCAGACGTGATGATCACGTATCGCCATACTTCAAACAATTATCTATCTTAAAATTACAAGATCTCCGATACTATCACTCACTTATTCTGTTGCACGCTCTTTTAAATACAAATTGACCCAGTTGTCTTTCAAACAACTTTCAATTTATGTCTGAAATAAGTGAACGAGGTACAAGGAGAAGTACATCCTTATTATCTACTCCAATTCATCGAACAACTACCTTTAGTATGTCGTTTACAGTTTCTGCCTGTCGATTGTGGAATGCTTTATCTGTAAACATCAGAGCCATCGATAAGCGCGCTCGATTTGGGGCGGAGGTCAGGGCCTTGATGCTGGGGTTCAGGGGGTATAGCTGTTGGCGGCTTTGGAGTGTGGTACCTAGGGCAATTGAATGGAAGTTGAATGAATGCGAGTGTGTCTTGTTATAGTAGCCTAGTGTAAATATGTATAAAGTCACATTAATTATTGATGCTTGTTTTTAAGCTGACTCATTTAATATGTCATCTCAATAAATAGATTTATTTTTAGTTATAAATTGTGTGTGTGTGTCAGTTCAATTTTTTATGAGGTTAAGTGGTAGAGAGGACTTTATAGTCCTAACTTTGCCTCTAATAAAAACATTTTTCATTTAATTTTATTTTTTTCATCACTAGTGTTGAGAATATGTTATCCAGATAATAAAACACTAATATTCAATAAATTATGAGTGTGTTAACTGAAAAGCTAAGAACGTTGACTTTAGAATTCCTCCACGTTGGACTAAAATAGTTTAATTGTTACACGTTCTGGTAGTTTAATAATATAACAAAACACATAAGAAATTGGTTTAAACAATAAGAGCTAACTAATATAGTTTATTTAGTCTAGCTGGTGCGAATTTCTCTCTAAAATGTATATTCGCTTCATTATTAGCGGGAAGTCAATACCCTCTCACCAGCCGTAGTTTGGAGACTCTGGTATATTCTGTAGTCCTGGGATGAAGAAGATTGCTGCGGTGGGTTGTAAGGAGCTCTAGTATAAGATTACTACATACTATAGTCTAACTTCCTTTACAATCTCCCAACTTTACTATAGTGACATATGGCGTAGTAATTGTAGAAATGTCTTGTTTCAGTACCCATATTAAGGTAATAGGCCTAAATAGAATTGACCTTAACAATCATACTAAGTAGCGACTAATAATAATACACAGTAACAATCTGCAATGCAACAATTGTAACAAAGCAAACACTGCTACATATGTAATTTAGTAACTATATCAATTTTCCTCCTTTATGAGATTCAGATATTGAAAGAGTTGTGCAACATTGGTTGTTTCAATATTATTGAGAAGCTCATAAGGTGAATTTTCCGTAAAATCATATTGAGTACCAACTAATAACAACAAAAATTAACAATCTACAATTCAATGAATAGGAAAAAAGCAAACCCCTCACTATATCTCATTTAGTACTCTAGAAATTTCTATTTCCTTTGAAAATTGATATATAACACGAGATGTTTCGATAAATTGTATTCCGTTTCCCAAACCAACCACCTTCATCTCTAGTTTGTTTCTGACACTGAATGTTTGTTTTGCTTATTTGTCACGACCCGGTTATTTGATGTTCAAATATTGGTCTTTGTATGTGTCCACCATTTGTTTGATTTGTTATAATATTGACATCACCGGTTTACCCTTCTCTCTGAGTGCGTCTGTATTTTTACTCAACCAAGCTTATTGTTTACCGGTAATCATTGGTTTGCTGTGTGCATCTACCACAAACAAACTGTTTGGGAGAAGGACAAAATAAAGCAGTAAAAAACAAATAAAATATAATATTTTGCAGTATTCAGTTCAGAAAAACAGATATCATTGTGAATGTTGCGTTTAGATCAATTTCACCTTTCGACTAGTGCAGTATCTGAAATTTGACAAGGTCACAGACTTGATTTATGGAATCTGGAGTCCACGTCCGTGTGAAGAGATCTAAAAAAGTTGACGATGAAGACTGAACGATCCCAAAGCATGACGGAGCAACCTTGGTGTCTAAAATATCATAGTGCACTCAGTTGTGCGCCCGGATAGACAATGAAAACATTTCTTCATCTAAATTTGCACTGTATGGATGCTGGGGTCTTTTGTGTCGAAGTGATGCGAATAGTTCGTCTTGTCGTTGCCGACTTTTTTTGGATCTCTTCAGATGAAAATGAACGTGGACTCCAGATTCCAAAAATCAAGTCTGTTACTGTCAGATTTCACTAATTCCAGACGCTGCACTAAGCTGAAATGGAGCTAATCTCATCATTCGCATTGAATCAACCCTTCCCACCATAACTTTTATGTGTAGATATAATTGGTTATGTCGTGTTCGTTATTTATATACGTTTATTTAAGTTTCAAGACCGTGTAGTCTTGTCGCTTAAAGTGTCTTTTTAATAGGTAATATTTTTCCTTGACGTGCTTTATTCTCAATTAAACAGTATGAGAGTACTGTAATTAATTTGGAAAAACTTCAAGCTTCAAAATATTCTTGTTGCAAAATTAATAAGAGAGACATTTAATTCAATTTGATGTGTTGTAGTTAAGTTAGTACTTATACCTTTTGTATATCAATTAGATGAAAAGTCCAATAGTTTAGAATAACGTTACGTTGTTTAAGTACATATTACGGTCCCCAAATGTTAAAAGTTAATATAGGATTGAAGTGTGATTATTTATGTCTTTCTCTATTACACTGTTTGTAGAAGTTCACATTTGCAGTGTATGGTTACTTCAGTAATTTAATCCAAAACATTACTACAGAAACGAAATAAAACATAATGGAGGATTCAATACAAAATTATTTTGAATTGTATTATTGAGGTATATTACTTTAAGTTGAGGACATAAAAAGTTTGATATAAAAAATGTCTCATACTCGTATAAAAGTTAAAAGTAATTGAATTAAATGTAACTAATCACCAGCACATTTAAAAACAGTTGCCGCAATAAAAAAGATCAAACATTTTCTTATGTACAGTAGGTCTGCACTTCATGTAAAATATGTTCATTGTAATGTCTGTTAGCTTAATTGAGGTAGTTCATGGTCATTTGTAGAACCATAATTTATTTCTGCATTATTTCAAAGTTCTAGAACAGGCAAAAATTTCCCCTTAATTATTTCATTCTTTTTAAAGCTATCTTATCTTTTAGCATAAGAAATAGTACTTTTTAACGTAGTTTACACTTTCAGCCCCCGCTGCCAAGTAGGAGTTGCAGGGGGTATTTAACTTACAATTTTAAATCGTAACCCCTATCTTCCGACCCCTGATTTTAAAGGTCTTCTAAAGACAAAACTATTGGTGTGCTCACCTTTTATCCGGCGACCTTATATAAATGGCCGCCTAAATGTGTGGAGGAATATTAGTTAAACAATTACTACTGCTAATTGTTGTTGTAAGCAGATTATGGGATACTGCATTAAGTTAGGTTAAATTTGACTTTTAAAATCAAGCCTGTTAAAACTTTGTTTCCAAAACATTTAAAATAAGAAATATCCTGTTAGGTGATGAAATGTAGGATTTTTCACATTATGTAAGGAACAGAGAACATGTGTTTAGGGTTATCGTACTTGACTTTAAATGTCTAGTATAACCTAACCTCATAATCTGCTAACAACCATTGGCAATAGTTTTTTTTTTTTTTTTTTTTTTTTTTTTTTAGCTAAAATCTCCTCACACATTTTAGGCCTCCATATAGGATCATCGGTAAAAAGTTTTGCACAAAATTTGTTTTGTATTTTAAAGGCCTTTGTGGCGTCTGCCACTTTGATTTTGTTGGCCGATGATCGGGCAGGTAGCCGTACCCTTGATTTTATAGATCCTTCCAGTCTCCTTCCTAATCAGCTGGTCGTGTCGTCTGCCGCTTCTGGTTGCTAACCTCGTTTCTGGTTGACTGTCATCGTATTATTCGTAGTTTCAATGATTATGACTTCCGTCATTGAATGCAATGCTTTTAAACAAATGGGGTTGGAATCAACTTTTACTACCTACTTCTTGCAAAGCAAACGGCGCTACCCTATGATGCGGATATAGACGTAAAAGGCTGCCTAGTCATCGGCTTGTAGGAAGGGAGATATAAAATAAGTTGTTGCAAAAACAATAAACTACTCCTGATTGTGAATACTATAAAACAATGAAGAAGAGTAACAGTTTTGAGGCTTTTACATGGATGATTACAAGATAATAGTAAAAATAAGTAAAATAATATATATATATAAAATTATTTACAATATATAGAATCTACAACACTGTGAAAAAACCTGAGTTGAAATAAAACAATATATTTCCATAAAAAGTGTATATAACTTGCGTTCATCTCAAATCAGAATATTTAGTCAGCCATTTTAAAATAGTTTTTTGAGGTTGGATATGTTATTCAGGAATGGTTCTTGATATTATTGACTTCTATTGCAATTTTTTCCTATGTTGAGCCATGACTTGTCTGTGTGGTCAGTGTTTTATTAAAATCTGGCTGCTCTGCTCCCTCAACCTCCCGGTTTAGTATCTTACATAGCCTCCATAAAAGGTCTAATACAGTACGTTCCTCTGAAATTAATTACTTAGGACCCCAATACAACCAAACATTTCAAAATGAGAAGTCGCAAAATAGTGGAAATTTTTAAGCTACCCATGCGGCCCCTACTTTGGGTGGAAAAACTGTAAACTATGTCAACTAGATACAATAGGTTATACTATAAAGATGTGCTAAAGCTTAATTGATCATTTAAAAAAATAAGGAGAGAATCTGTGACTTTTTGGACACACAAACTACAACTTATCTAATTATAATATTATTGGAAGAAGTCTGTATCTTAACAGTTAGCCATCCTGTTTTCATGCTTCGGAAAATTATAACAATCATTCCCACATAGTAAAAAAACTGTTACAATTTGATAGATTAAGCACCCCTGGGGTAGTCTGTGTGACAGACACTAGTAGAAAACACCATTTCTGCTCTATAAGCTATCTCAGCATTACATGACATTCAGTAGTTCAACTCTAAAATGGAAATCACTTTGTACCATAAAATAAACAAAGAATTATTATACAATGACCCTTTAAACACTTGTAGAATTTAATAGAAAACCCAGTATATGGGGAATCTTGGCACCAGGAGTTAAAAATAGAAATGTTCCCTAATATATACCTAAGTAAGAAATGGACGGAGATCTATTTCATAAAATTCTGAGCGATCCTTATTATCCTAGCAACAGAAAATGGCCTAATTTAACTTTTATAAATTTGAAATTATTGTTACACTAAAACACAAACCTGGACTTATAAAATGTATAAAAGTCCAAGATTACTTAGTGATATATTAATCAAGAGAAACTTTATTCAATACTGTTTCAAACACTTTATGAAATTAGATTTGTTTGCTTGGATTAAAAAGTTTATATGGAAAGATTTTCTTGATATTTAGAACAATTTTTAATGTTATAAGGAGGCTCATTAAGTCTCAATTTTTTATATATTTGGCAGAAAAACTTCCTCTTGGAGATTTTAGTAGTTTATCTAGTAGTTTTATTTCAAAAGCAGTTATAAAGCTAAGCATCAATTTATCAGTAATATTTTATTTTTTTAGAAGAATTTAAATTGATGTGGATGGCTTATAAATTTAATTTGTCTGAAATATCTCAAAAACAAAAAGAGGTAATGACATTAATTCAATGTGAAACTTTTGTTCAAATTTCCTCACAAAAAATATACATGAAAGAGGATATAAAATTTAAAAAATAACCATTTTGTAAGAACGAAAATGTTGAATATTCAGTATAAAAAAATCAGCACTATTGATCTAGAAATATCCTCCAATTTGAATTTTTCTTTAAAACTATAACTGACATAACTAGAAATAAAAAATAACTAAGAAACTATCTAAATTATGGATATAAAAATAAGTATCTCGGTCAAAGGTATACCTTGAAACCCCTTGACCTACATTCTTTGTGGATAAATTGTGATCATGCCAGTTCGCAGAGTGGAAGAACAAGTTATCCACGGTTTGATGAACTGAAAGAACAGAGGTGTGAACTTCTTAATGCACATCTATTCTGACTGGAACTTTCAAATTCCAGATCGTCTATGAAAAGAAGTTTTTTCGACTATTTTTGATTTCTTAGTATCATTAACCATTGTCCAGGATTACATATGAATAAGTTCTAAACATTAAGAAATGTTTCAATTGAAAAAAACTGGATCATAGAAAATTATGGAGAAAATAGAATAATAAGTTTCAAAATATCTAGTGAGTGAATGTTTTATCCCTTACAATACTCAACAGATTTAATGCCCGGAGAAGTCATTTCTGGTTGGTTTATACTTTTCTGTTGAACCTACATTGGGCACAGAAAAACCTGATGTGTCAAATTTGGACAACCTTATGGATGTCCAGAAATGACACACGTCACTAACTGCAAATGTTATACTATTTTGGAAGGATCTATAGGTCTACTTTACTGCAGAGGAGACTGTTGGATTAGGTGGATCTTCCTTAGAGTTATAGGCTGTTGCTAGCCTGGACATGATGGAGGGCTGTTCCCTGCTTACTTTGACTGTAGAGACTGAGAACAGAACTGGGCTTCCTTACTTCCAAGGTAACATGGCTGAGATAGAGCCTGCCAACACAAGATCTTGACAGGAGGCAGCTCCTACCCTCAACCTTATCCATCCTAAATATCCTGTTACTCCGGAAGCAAGGGAAAAGATCCTTTTAGGACTAAGCATGACAGATTTCCCACTGTCAGAAGAATGTACAATGAGCCTTAATTGCAAATTTTTAAGGAATATAAACTAACTTTCAAATCTGTAACTATATACCAGAAAATATATGTATATACTCCTGAAATATTTTGTAAAACATTGGAAAATATTCCTTCTGGCTCCTGTGCCAGGGGTTGCTTTATCCTTGGGGGTGGATGCCACCACTGACTAATTCTAAGCAACTTTTGTCCTATGAAGTCTTTTCTGAAAGACAATATAATAAAAAAAAAACATGTACAGAGCAAAAAGTCCTTTAACAAAAATTTAATTAAAAAAAAAATTAATTGGGTGAAATCTTTTGTCAGCTGTAGTTTGTTGACAAACCGTTTCCAGACATGTGTTTATATGACTTTTTTCATTATTTTGATGAGAGGAAACCCCCTGAGGAGTCTGTCGGGTTATTCATGGGGACACCCTGTATATAATTGACAGTTCAACTAAGCCTAAAATATAGCCACTGTGTGTATTTATCAATATACTAATATACATGTTCTAATATGTACAAAAATGTAATTTTGATTTTTCCCCATAACTCGCTTAGTTTTTAAGGAATCAAGTACTTCAAAAAAGCATTTTATAGGTATTTTTAAGAGGTATATTTAAATAAATTCTTTTTCAGATCATATTGTAAGAAGGTTTGAGGTAAAAAGGTACTTTGTGCGAACACACACAAACTTTAAACAACCATATCTTAATTTTACCCTAAAAAAATAAAATGCTGCAATTTTCAGAAAAGTAAAACCTAAAAATCTCTACTCTAAAACAATTTTCCGTATCATTAATAGTTTTTGAGGTATTTTGAAGAAAAGGCCATTTTTCACTAAATTATAAAAATGGTTTCCTCACTTCAAGCTCCATTTTTTCCCAAAATAAGTACTTTAAAGTGGTCAAAGACTCAGAACGTATTATAAGAACAGAAATAAAGTGGATTTCTAAGTCACAACTATTTTTTTAAATGGAGTGGAAGAAAGGTGAGATTTTCACTATTTTTTTTCCAGTAAAAAAAAAAATAGGAATCGACATTACTTTCTTCATAACTCACTTAGTTTTGATGCTAGGACCTTTTATAAAAAAGAAAAATGTAGTTTTTTTTTAAATAACTTTAAAAAAGGTTCTATGAGTTTTCCCTGAAAAATGTGATAGTGATTGAATGTAGAAACTTTCCATTTCAGTGTTTGAAAATACCAATCAACTTTCAACAAACAATAATTCTGTCTGTATTGGGTCTGCATATGTCATAGATACATATTTATATTCTTTTTGTAAAAGCTATAATTTTTCTGTATACAGGTTTTTCGGTTAAATGTATATTTTTCCAATTATTCATGAAAAACATCTGAAAACATGGTTTTTTTTTGCCTAAAATCAGACAATTTCAGTCACGAGTAAGTAAAAAGTATTGACTTTCAGAAAAAACTCCACAAGATTACAAAGTTACTTAAAATTAGTCAATTTATCGATTTCTACACTTATTTTCAATGAAAAATTGCTCACCTCCGAGAAGGGGTGGCATCCACCCTCAGGAAAAAAGCAACCCCCTTCAAAGGGTACACTGAAATAGAGGAGAAGTAGAATCTAAATCCAATTTTTCTGAAAATCAGTCATGTATAGGATAAATACACAGTTTACACTCTTTTTACTGTTATTGACTGGACTAATAACAGTTATATCAGCTTCAGCTAACAAGATAAAAAAAACTGAAAATGGCAATATTCAGGTAATTGTTATTCTATTTATCTTGCTGGTTGACACCAATGTAACTATTATTTTTACACTTCATAAGTGGTTTTAAGTGTGTCAAAGAGATGTGAAAAATATCATCTCTTTTTTACACCCCACAAAAATTAGCACTTTTGATAGATTTTTTTAAAAGTTGAAATGTCTCTAATTGATCTCCCCAAAAACTAGGTTGTGTTCTTATAAAGTATAAATTGGCTCTCTTATATCAGAAAATATTTGTGGCACTCACCAGCTCTAAGGTTAAGAATATTACCATGACAGAATCTCCTCATTAAGTATGTGGAAAGACACACTAACAAATAGGTACTATCATAATAAAAAGCTATAGGGTTTTGAATTGTTTGTTAATTTTTGACGTGACAACGTCTTAAATTAGGTTGCGGCTCGGAGTCACTCATGAAAAAGTGTAACGCCCGGTAACGTTACGATGCCCGTCCAGTGGGTCCGCCGCACGGGATCCGCACGGGATAAAGCAGATAACTGTGGGTCCGCCGCACGGGATAAAGCAGATAACTATGTTTATTCGTGAAAATGTGGAGTGCTTAGATTCGTCATTTACAACAACTACAACAATAAAGGTAAATAATTGTACACTGATATTTCATTATCGTAAACTATGATTGATTGATTAATTGTTAGATTGACACAAAAGTTGAGAAACTGAGTTTATATATGTCATACTATTGACAAATGTTGATAGTGTTAAGTAAATTATTAGTTTAAATCACTCTGCAATCAATCGTAATTCAGTCGATTGAGAAGAAACAGCGCGTATTGCTAGTCAAACATTTAAAATAACAAATTATAACCTCTAACCTGTCATAACAGTGCGACCAAACAAACGAACTAAACCGACCAATCACCACGCGCGGAGTTAGAATTTAACTGTGTTTAGCAAGAATTTCAAATTCCAATTTTAGTAAATGTTTTATTCAACTTTACCATTTACAATAACAAATTTTAATTAATTTCAAATTATGTACAATGTTTTAGTAAACAAAATATATTTCTATAGTTAAAATTTGTGCAATTCTTATTTTCATTCAATTCCTTGTTCCTATTGTGCAATTTAATAATATTCATATCAATAAATATTCTACCGAGAAAAAGACGTTGTCACGTAAAATCTTCGCCCGTAAAACCGACTTTACAGGCAACCATAATTTTAGCATAGCTTCTTGTTATATTATTATGTAAACTAACTGAATCTACACAATCTATAAACAATAAATCTGTCTTCATAACCGGTGGAAAAAGCTCTGCCATTAAAACTTCATAGTGGCTAATTTTAAATAACTTATTTATTTTTAGTGAAATAATTTAATAGCTTCAAAAGCCATGATATTACGTACAGTAACATATCAAGTGAACACTTTCAAAATTATTTGAAGCCAGTATGTTTTATAGCAGTTTTTGAAAACATATGGTACCTAACATTTAATAAACGTAATTCACAGCACAGTTTACTATTTAATTAAACAATTTCTAAAACCCACTAGAAATAGTAATTACCACTATCACTGTCTTCCTTTTGAAAACTATTCCTTACTATCATTTTTTTTATTTTCTTCAATGACATCAATCTTCAATTTCCTCTTACCTACTGTGATGTGGGCATTCAGTATTACAGCAGTGTGTCTGATTTGTAGAGTGATATTTCGTTTAAACTTTTGTTGACTTTGGTGTTGTTTCAGCTAGGTTTGATTTTGCAATGTAAACATTTTTTATTTCTAATTTCCATGATTTGTTTATTTGTTGTTTCGTGTAAGTACTTAACTTTATGTCTCAGATGTTAGAATCTGAGACATAAGATTATCACTATTATAATCATACTATATATACTCATATACTCATATACTAGTGATAGTATACGAGTGATAGTATACTCATATACTATCACTCATTATTCAGATAAATAATCTGAAGAAGAGAGTCGATAATATTTAGTTCTTGATTAATAGTGTTTTAATCTTAGTGTCATATTAGTGGAAAATGTGTACTTCCTCCCAGGGTCATCTATATCTGAGCTGTGTTTACCACAATTTACTTTTAAATATTTTAGATATGTTTTAGTTTATTTACATTATTCACATCTTACACAATTATCTAATACATAACAAATTATTGTTTGGTTAAAATTTATGTTTTCGTGAATTATTGACAAGTATGGTTTGCCATAATCAATATTTTAGGACCAAACAATGGTGATGAAAATATAGGCTTAATTTAGCAAACCTCAGGGTCTTCCGTTGCAAGACCGCAATGCATAATGAAGAGTCATATTTGACCCAGGAGGATTTAGTGTGGTGCACAATCAGCACCAAGGTGCCATGAATAGATTCGATGCACTACTTGCATCATGACCTGTATTCATGCTCAATGGGCTCATTAGTGTTTAAATATTAAATTGATTCTTGAAGAAATTTTCCATTTGAGAGAGAATTTAATATCCTGCATAACATTTTTAAAGACCCTTTGCACCTCTTGTACTTATGCTTAATCCTAACACAAGTTACCTGAGATATCAGGTAAATATTCAAGTACTTTAGCCTTACCACATCATGTGAAATTCTAATACAGCTCACTCCTTTTTCTCTAACTACTTGTGAGAACACACGCAAAGAACACCTAAATAGCAAAATTGTCATCAAGTCAATCTGACTCAAGCTATCATAATAGGCAGCAGATCTAGTGAAGTATTTGGTGTTCAACTGCCAATTCAACCTGATACTGGTGGCAATTGTTCACTTTGCTAGAGGAATATTTGCTGCTACAGCAAGGATATTTTATTGTGCAGAGCTGGAAATCGTACTAATACAGAAGTCCTGGGTGAACAGGAAGGATGCTAAATAAATTGTGAAAATGAATACCATGGCATTTTTTGCCAAGACCTAGACTTTTACCATTATTAGAATTTGTATTGATGGAGTTAAAGTAATATAACTTTTAACATGTGATTTGGTGCTGAAATGTTAAAACAAAGCATCAGACCAGGACTGCAATAGAAACTATCTTTATACTATATCAGGGTCATAAAGAGAGCAAAAAAAGAGAGCATACAATATTCTGTAAGGAACCCATCCAGCTGCAATCAGGCAGCATATAGCTAGGAAGGATACAGGCTGTGGTGTACCAGAAAGTAGAGGGTGGTTACATAAAGGATGAGAAATGGAGAGATTCATGTTGTAGAAAATGAAGCTGTGAAAGCACTGGAGGGTGAGGTTGGAACAGAAGAATTTCCAAAGAAGTCACTGAGATGGCAAAAGCTATTGTAACACTATAAAGATTGGAGTGGGCTAGAAAATCCCTTTTCTTACCTAAATCAGGAGGTTTGCTGATCTCTTTCTGGTCCTGATAGAGTAGGGCTAAAAGTAGATGTACTTCATTTGATTAAGTTGTTGAGATTCAGTCAAGCTTGTGTTTATATACCAGAACCATGGGGAAAGGCTACAGTAAACTTCATCTTTCAGACTGGGAAAAAGATAACACTCAACCAAATTCATTTCAATCAATTTGTCTACCCTCCTTGTATTTCTATGGAGAAGATACTAGATTATCATATAAGAAGGGATACCACTGCATCCCAGTCAGGATAACAATTATCCATCTAAACTGCTATGTTTTAATTGAGTGGAATTACTCAGACAACTTATAAAATAAAGAAATGGTAATGTAGGGCTTCCTGTATATTACAGGAGCATTCAACAACATCTTACATTATGCTATCTAAAGAGTGTAGAGGGAAGAGGAGTGGATAACATGATACCAATATAGATAATTAATATGCTGTGTACAAGAAGAGTTGAAGGTCAGGTGAGACAAAACATCACCAAAGTAATTGCAAGAGGAAGCTCTCTCTCCAGGAAGGCTTCTAATATCCTTATTGTAGAGCCTGGTTGTAGAACATCTCGGCAAATCAACTGATAAAAGGTTCATCTGCTTTTCCTATACAAAATCATGATCAGACGCAAAGTCAAAAGTATACTTTGTGGTTTCATACAGGACTGGCCAGACTGTACACAGATATGTTGCTTGACAGTTGAATTAACCCTTAATACCACTAAAACCATCCTAGTGCCTTTTTATGAAGAAAACTAAATTTAATCAATGAGTTACCAAGTTAGTTAATCCAACAGTGGAAATCAGAGGTAAAATTGACATAGGAGTAATTTTAAATAATTGTGAAGAACAAATATAGTGGAATTTACTAAAAAAATTACTGTCACTGATAATTTGTAACAGGATTGCAGGGACACGTAGGGCTACAGTCCAAGGGTAATAAGGAGGATGTATTCCATGATAGTGAGATCAAGCATCTCACATAGGGCCATTGCTTTCGATAGTAATTTACAATAAAGCACCAGCAACAGACACTGGTGAAAATACAAAGACCAGTTGTAAGTATCCTGCCAGTCAAATAATGATCAAGAGTTATTTAAATTTAAACAGTTTTCAAGAAAAGCACATTATGAGGATGGTTATCAAAATAAATTCGACTGTTAAATTGTAGTAAGTTATATTTGAATGCTTGAATATACAAATATTTACAATTTCATCAATATCAGCTAAAAAGTTGAGACTCAACTTTAACAGACAGTACAGACTTTAAAAACAGTTTAACAGACTTATAACAAAGTTTGTTCAAAGAACTTACAGATATAGCTTGCAATTGAACATTTGGTCGTCATATTCTTGTTTAAGAAACTTAATATTTAATTTATTTTATTGTAGTATAAATTTTATTGTAATTTTATTTATTGTACACTAATTTGCAAAGTAGTGTAAATTAAGAGGTAGAGAAACACAACTAAAAATATCACAATAATTTAGTACTAATCTACCATAAAAACAGACATGTATGAAAGAAGACAAAATATTAGAACTAGTCCTGTTATGACCAATATGTCAAAAATGTGTTCAGATGACAGACAAATTACGCAGAAAATGTTTAGCTTACTTGATTAAAATAAGTTCATTATAAACAAATTTGGCTAAGAAAGTCCAGCCTGGTAATCAAGGTTTTGTTGAACTTTCAGAATACCATGAATGATCTATTATTTCAAATTCAATGAGTTGTCAGCCTTTTGTGAACAGTCTAGTAAAAAGTTTTTTATTGGTAAAACATTAAATACAAACAGTTAAAAAAATAAAACTTAACATACACTGTAAAAATAAAACTGTAAAATATATAATTTTTTCGACTTAACCTATTGCTGTTTTAGATGTTGGGGAAGTAAACAAACAAGTGGAAAAAACATATTGTTAGGAGAGTGGACATTGCTTTCCAGTGCTTATTCTAACACAGCTACTACTATACAAACTGTGGTTCTTCAAACTGTGTGTCTGTGGTTCTTGCTCATCAATCGTTCAATAAAAGTTTATAAATTAATGTTGAATTTTAAATGTCGTTTAGTATTGTACTGGAGATGAAGAAAATGGTATATCATCATATTGTTTCTAAACCAAGCCATATAATGATAGTACACATGATTTATATTATTAAAGAAACAACTGATTGTTATTAATGTAACATTTTGAAATTATCAGCAACTACAATTTTTCATGTTGTTCTGATTGTATGTTCCTTTGTGCTCTTAGTAGATTGGGCAAAAAATTGATAATATTCACCAGATAAAATTACTAGAAACAACTAAATTATATAAATAATATAATTAAAGGGCTAAATTGTTAAGTACCCTGGAGAAGGTAAAGGAACTAGAAATGGGTTGACCAATAATTACATACGAGGCCTATTTTTTTCAACCTTTAATCTCACGCCATTATGACCACACATGAACGTTCAGTGGTGTTTAGTCGATCGTGCAACTTCCCCACTACAACATTTGTCACTGCCGAGTTTAAGCAACCAGTTTTTGCTGAGCTGCAGTTGCAATAAACATGGCTGCCTCTATTGATTCTCCTGCCAAATGTGAATTGAGGAATATTATTCGTTTTCTGCAAGCGGAATGAAATAGTGCAGCAGAAATCCGTACAGGAACGTGCTGTATTTACGGGGAAAACATTATAATTGATGTTGTACATGAATGAATGGTGTGTAAAGTTTAAAGATGGCTGAACTGACGTGCACGATGAAGTAGGTCAAGGACACAAGTCTGACTACAGACGTCCTTGTTTAACGAGTTGAAAAAGTGCTTACAGAAAACCGTAGTTCACGATAAGTGCTTTGTCTTTGGAATTTCCATGTGTCAAGATCTTCTCTTTACTCTATAGATACAGAACATTTAAGTTAGATGTGTGCTCGCTGGGGGCCAAAGATGTTGACTAGCGTGAGATTGGAGTTTGAAAAAAAGCCCTTGTATATATCACATACTGTATGATCCATGTTCTTATCAAAAGAAGATATACTACTAAAATGTAGTCTCGTAATTAATGACATTTTAATACCAAAGTTATGTATAAGAGCTAGCTTTTGCATTAGAGATTTACAAGAAAGTAAATATACTACTATAGATACAGTCTATCAATTTGTTGCTGGAGCAATAGGATGACTAGGATAAATAGGATGAAAATCGACTAAAACAAGTCTCCTTTTGAACTGTAGATCTGTGACAGGATCAATGACATTACCCTACAAACAAACTAGTGCCCATAATCCAAGCTTCACAGGCGTAAAAGAGTGACTAGAGTTCAACCACTGTAAACGAGATACGCAACAAAATGTCTGTATATCTGATTACAAATCTCAATCCAACAGCTTCGCTGAAGTCTGATGAAAGATTCTCTCTGTCTTTTATTTACAATATTCAACAGATAGCTGTTTAAGGTACAACCTGCGCAGTAGATCCAACAGACGGTAGATCCTTAAAATAGAAGTATAACAGTTTTAACTTTGTAATTATACATGTTTTTAAAGAAAATTAATGGAAAGTAATAGCATTTTTACAATGACTTCAATGTTCTTATTATGTAACTGGACAAAGGCTGTTTTAGGTATTTAAATATATAAATTATAGTATTTCAATGAATTTACTTATACGTACACCTTTGAGAGTTGATAATGAATGACAAATTAAAATTGATGATACTGTTAATATTGCTAAATGAATAGGTTGTTTTGGTTAATATTTAGTAAATATTAACTAAAGAATGAACAAAAACAAGACTCACTTGAGAATTGGTTTGTGTATTCCATAAAAAAAAGGTTTTTCGCACAATAACAATATTGTTGACTACTGACCTATAACAATACTATATGTGTAATAAAACAATACCATTAATATTATTGACTAAATCATTACAGTAAGAATTACAAATACAGATTATAGATCTTACAAGATGCTTTTAGTTTACTTACAGAACAACAGTGTACAAGTGGTTTTTCTAGATCAGAAACTTTACCAGTAATAGCTTGAGAGTAAAAAATAACTGAAATCGATGAGATGTTTAAACCCTTCGCGCGCTGTTGACAAATATAACCGCCAATATTTACCTTGCTCAAAACGCTGTTGACAAATATATTCGCTTTTAAACATTGAGGTTATTATTGGGAGTAAGTAGTTCCCAGTTTTGCCGGTGGAGTGCAGCAACTGCTGGAGCATATATCCCTCAATAGAAAAGCACAGAAATAGTTGTCCCCGCCTCCCGGTTTTTCTCCAAGCTGCAAAATGGCGGCGCACTACCCATACCACTGCCTGTTTTGCCAAACACTAGCGCTACTGACGAACTAACTCGCCGGTTTAGTTCGTTCGCGGACTGCGAGTGGAACTGTTGTGTTTACGTTGTCAAATTGGTTTTTGACATATTGGGAAGATGTGTTGTGTGTACACGAAACGGTTTACGCAAGGAGACCATTTACGTGTGCGAGACATGCACCACCCGGCCGAACCTGCACCCGGATACGTGTTTCAAGACGTACCAAACGTTGACGTTATCTTGAACACCGTAATGACTAATTTTAGATCTTTTATACCCATTAATGTTTTATTTTAATTGTATAATATACATACTATACATATAATATACTATAATATAATATTATACACGATAGTAAAATTTCGTTCAACATTTCGTTAAATTTTGTGTATTTATATTGTTTTATAATTTAAATAAACGTTTTTAAAAAAATTATACTTTTTTCGTTCCCAAAAGTCTTTTTATATGGTAACAAACTCAAATACAACATTAGCGTTGACTTTATGGAAAAAAATTTTTTGAGGTATATGTAGCGTTTGGGTATAGTGCGTCCCAAATTGCTGTAGCGCGGGAAGGGTTAAAATCAGTTCACAAACCCCAAAAATCTAACAAATTATGTCACATAATTGTCAGTCATTAAGATTACAAAATGTAGTCTTGAAAATTACAGACTAGATTTTGTAATAGATTCCTGTAATAAAGTCGGTATGACAGGAATTAGTTGTAATAATGATGAAAACATTTTGTCAAATTTAGATTTGTCCGGATGCGTTGTTGTGAGTTAGGCTTCAGCAGTGTAACTTTCTGTGAATGACATGATAGCAACCAGGATGTGGAAAAAATTTATCAACCACGACCTGATGTGATGAATCAGGAGATTCTAATGGTAGTTTGGTATATGAAGATATCACTAAAGTTGATCATGGTGGGCAACTAAAACACGCTACATTTGTGTTGTTCTGTGGAGCAGCTCTGTGCACGGCAAATAAACCCAGTAGTAGCCTATACCAACACTGTTTAAAAATCTGCACTTAAAGGGTTAAATTGTGAAAAACAAATAAAAGAAGCAATGACTTACAGATTATTTATAATGTTTCATAAGGTTTGAGATGTATATTTTTTTTGTATAAGTTTTCCGAGGTTACCTCACATGCTCCTTTAACCAACCAGATTTTAAAGAGGTCTTCCATACCACTATTCTCTTTATTTTGAAACAGTAACTCTGGTTCCTTTTTATTTTCACCTCCCTGTATTTGATTCATGAGGATTATTGTACATGTATAAGTATTAACAGGGCTCGATTTCTAGACCTTATGTTTGATGCATTTCTAAGATGCAGCAGAAAGTTTCTTATTTTTAGTCAAATACAGGTAAAAGAGGTTCCATCTAAAATTGAGCATTGGTATTGCACGTATTGGTAAAAATGTTGCATCGTAAGTACTAACCAAAACACCATATAAAATGTGTGGCTAGAAAATCATCAGATTAGTATTGACGGAGCCATGGAACAAACACAATAAGGCTGAATATCATATGGCCGGTCATGTAAATCCCCCCACCCTTCCTCGAGTTTCATCTGGCGCCTGTACTTATTCCGCCTTTAGCGCCAGTTATAAAAAGTTAACCTTTTGTCTCTACGTCGAAAATTTTTGAGTATCCAAAAAGAACAGCATGTGAACATCAAATTTCTTTTCAAACTTAGAAAATCTGGAAGTGAAACATTTTTTTAATTGTACAAGTGTATGGTAATGACGTCAATCAATGCATTGCAAATCACCTGCATCTTCACAAAAAAAAAAAAAAAAAAAAAAAAAAAAAAAAAAAACACAAATGACAAAATCAAAATTTAAGGCCATGAGGATTGTCTTTTTTTTATATCAAAGGGGATTGTGCACATTGATTGGATACCGGAGGGGCATACAGTGAATCAAAATTACTACATTAGCGTCCTGACTACTTTACGTAAGCATGGACAGTGAAAACATAACAATTTGTGGAAACAATTGTTAGCAAGTCATGGATCCTCCATCAGGACAATGCTCCAGCTGGAACACTTTGTACGTGAAGAAGTTTTTCGTGAAATTCAATATCCTTGTCCTAGATCATCCACCCTTCTCACCAGACTTGGCCCACTGTGACTAGTTATTGTTCCCCAAAGTCAAGTCAGCTTTGAAAGGAACAGATTTGAGACTGTTGAAGCAGTAAAAGAAAAAGCAACGGGAGTCATGAATAGGGTTACAGAAAATGATCCACAGCATTGTTATGCACATTAAAAACATTTGCATGGAGAGTGGTGTAGAGATTGAGAAGGAGAGTACATTGAAGGAGATAACCTAAAATTGTAAATATCTGTAAGTAATGTTTGTTATTAGTCTCAGTCCGGTTATTTTCTAACCACACTTCGCAGTTTTGAATTTTAGTGGGTCCTCAAATAAAAAAGTAATTTTTGCAAAAATACTTGCCAATGAGCAGTACCAAGACCAAAAGAACCCAAAAAGGTTTAGCTCAAATTAAGCAAGCAGGTGAAATTAATGAATATCCAGATATATCTATCCAATTTTCGGATGTTTTACATTTTTTACAAAGTAAAACTGGTTTTGGTTTACTTTTTACTATTTTCCAATTAAATATTATGTTATAAAATAATGTTATAAAACTGAATTTTAATCTTGTGTGAAATACAAGTGACATTTATAAAAAATTAATATACACTATAATTCTCTGCTATTTGAAAGCTCTATTGCATTGCTTGAACATTTTATTTCAGCAATTACATTATTTGTATTCTACTTTTATAACATATTCATTACATTCTTTATTATATACAGTTATTTTATACTAAAAAAAATCCAATAATGTTCGTAATCTAATCAATGACTTTGATAATTTGATATTACTAGAAATAAACGTTTTGAGTTTTAACTAAGATCACTTCATAAAAAAATAAACCTGAATATATTTGTTATCTTTAGTAAAGTATTAGTTTGCTTCCTTATTGTTTTTTTCAATGTATTAACTACTCTAATTGTGCTACACTAAAAAGTACACTTCAATAACACAGTCAGCCTATAATACACAATATACTATTTTCCAGAGTAGAAATTACAAAATTGGACAACCACGCTGTATCACTATGTTGCTAGGTGATTTAAATCTAATAAGTAACAAAAAGGATATGAGATGTCAGGATCAAGAGGATTGCGTAATACGGGTCTGTAAGACACTGTTGAATGATGGACCGCAACAGTTTTGTAATTTTACTTAAAATAACATTGAGTAATTATGGCGTTTATTATATACTATTCAATTCTGGAAGTTTGACACCTGTATGGTTACTGTAGTTTATCCAATATCACAATGATAAGTAATATAATCTTTCTAGTCAATGGATTCTGGACTCAAGTCGATTTTGAGGTGTAGCCTAGTTTGAGATTTGTATTTGCTCAGTTATAAATTACTATACTGTTAGCAATCTGCATCACTACAGATATCTATTTTTTAACAAAATTATTTATATCAATTTCAAGAATTGTACTTCTAAGTAATTCTATGTACATTTGCAGTTCTGCATACATAGATTTGCTTTTGTAACTTACTAAAATTAGAAAAATAATTGATAGAGAAACCAAAAGGAACCAGAGTTATGCGTTTACTAAAAGTATTATTTTGTCGTTGCCTGGCCCGGGCCAACAGTACTTGTGCTAGGTAAGAATTATTAGGAGGAGGGGGAGGTTTGGACAACTTCAGCTGGACTACATGTAGAAATACCTCAGTTAGTTGTAGTGCCTGAGGCTAGAAACGACATTGTCCATGGTTTTTTATTCGCATTTCCTTACAACAATTATTTTTATTATAATTATACATATATTTTTGTTTTCAAGACTTTTGTAAATTTTGTTGGGATTTAGTTTTATTTCAACATTTGACATCAAGATTTAATACTAACAGCTTAATTTCATCAATTATTTTGAGAATTTTGAATTGCAATAGCATTAATTCGAATGTTCTTCAATTGTATTTACTAACGATAGTTGCATATACTATTTGTTAGAACTGTTGTGGATTTGCAAAATTTGGTTACAACTTGTTTTAATTTTGCAAATATTTTATAATCAATATGATAATTTAATTTTAACAGGTGCTGCATACTTATGCACCTTGAATTAATTGAATTAAATTTTACAGGAGATTGAAATTAAAGTTTATTTAATTTCAGTTCACGTTTAAAAAATCTCATTTTGTGATTTAAATTAAGTAATAATTTTAATATTAATATTCCATAGTACCTAACTGGTTAATTTTCATGTATAGCCAGCTATTAACCCTTCCCACGCGGCAAACGGATATATCCGTTAGGCCTAATTTTGACCGAAACGCGGTAAACGGATATATCCTTCAAAGTCTATTTTGTGTTATTTAATAAATTGTAGTTGACGTGGAATCCGCTAGAGTTCAAGGGAGGGTTGAATACTTGTTCCGAAAAGCAGATGTTACAGTTTGAACCTCATTGGCGTGGTGCAGTGGTGGGAGGGCGTGGTGGCTTTGTCCCTCGTGGCGCGATTTAGCCTCAGTCTGCGGCGAACCATTACGAGGTAAACAGATATATCCCAGCACGGCATATTTGAGTATTTAACGCTGTTTTACCATATTTCCTTATTTACTGTTCGTGTTCCTGTTGTATTTAGCATTATATTATCTTTTTATTTTGTTGTTATTACTTTATTTGTTGAAAATATTTTTAGAAATTCAAGTATTTTAAATTTTTTGTAAAATTTTAAAATTTGTTAAAAAATATAGGGTCTGGTTATTTTGTAATACTGTATTATTTTTTTTTATTCCTAATAGCCACCAATATCTAAAAAAAAATTAGAGTTGGTAAAATTAAAGACAAAATATAAAGTTAATTACGCGTTATAAGTCAAAATTGAACAGATAAATTCCGCGTGAGAAGGGTAAATATTTAAACTTTATATGAGTTATTTAGACTTGACAGTAAAAACTATTATAAAACAAAACCATTTCTTAATAACTTGATTCTTATAACTAACCACAATTACAACAGTGGTAATCGCACAATACATTGTTTCAAAGCATCACAGGTTATAATTTGTGACAGTTGCTTCAGTGGTTTTAACCAGGAATTCAAACTCCCAGAATTGAATACCACTAGTTAAAACCGTTTATTATAGACTAGATTCGAATTTGCTACTAAACGCTTGTAAAATTCAAAATTCACAACCTATTCACAAGCTTTACGTTTTCTGCAGTGTGAGTCCGTTTCAGTTCATGTATTGGAGGTGGTGGCGACGCGCTGCGGAACAGTGTAGATGCCTGAGTCAGCAGGATTTTGGTCACCTTGATGAGCGCAAAGTGTACAGCACACTGCATGACCAAAGCTCCGAAGCCCTTAAACACAAAATATGATACACTGAAAAGCCTCATAGTGTGAAGGAAACAGGATTTCAGTTAAGTTTCGAGATCTGCAATCTGATCTCTTTCTCTGTTTTCATTTCCAATATCAAAGTCAAAGTCAAAGCGTTTATTTGTCAATCAACAATAAAATACATTGCATGACAAAGGTCAATATACATTTAATAGAAAGAACAACAATGTATTTTAATAAATTACTTAATATTAATGGGACATCAAATAATCTCTAACAGAGTAATACTCTCTATCAATTAAAAAACACTTAAGTTTAGACCTGAATTTAGGTACTACTTCTTCGGATCTCAATTCTAACGGGAGATGGTTAAATAATTTAACCGAAGAGTAATACAACTGTCTTTCAAAAAATGATGTATGGTGCTTTGGAGTTGGCAAACGGAAAGATTTTCTTAAGTTGTAATATTTAGATGGATCAGAGGTAAAAATATGCATGTTTTTCCTTGGGAAGGTTAAGGTCTCAAGGATGTATAGGCACAGGAATGTAAGTACTTTGTTGGTTCGGAAGTACCCCCTACATGATTGGTTTCTAGCTAACCCCAACACAATCCTGAGAGATTTCTTTTGAAGCCGAAAAATGTATTGTATCCTGGAATTTTCAGACCCCCAAATAGGCAGTCCGTAGGTAAATACATCCATAATATCCAGCCAAAAGAATATCTCTATTAGCAAAATGGGACAGTCGATGCAATACAAAGATTCCGCTGCCCCATTTGCTACATACACTGTCAATATGAAAACAAAATTTCAGGCTAGAATCTAAAGTCAAGGCCAAAAAATTTGTGTACTCTGACGATTCAATAACAGAATTCCCAATAATAATGGACGAACCACTATCACAGCTCGTAGGAGCTCTAATATGAAAATCGAGAAAAGTTGTTTTTGCAGTGTTCACAGTAATATGATTATCCTCCAGCCATTGAAGCAGACAACTACCCTGTACGAACATATCACACTCCAGGTTTTCTCTAACTTCGTGTGACATATTGACAGACGTATCGTCTGCAAAGAGACACAAATTACCTATACCTACACTAGACGAGATGTCATTGACAAATAACAGAAATAGGATGGGGCCAAGGACAGAGCCTTGGGGCACGCCTGATTTTACTGTTTCTACAGAGGATAATCGATAACTTAAGCAACCAGAATCGTTAACAAATGGAATTTCAACCACCTGGCTTTGACCCAACAAAAATGAAGAGACCCAGTCAAATGAGCTTCCTCTTATTCCAAGGTTGTAAAGTTTACACAATAAGAGCTTATGATTAACAACATCGAACGCTTTGTGAAGGTCCAAGAAAATGCCAAAGGTATGCTGACGCTTATCCAAAGCCACGGAAACACGATTAATGAAGTCAAACACGGCATCAAGTGTTGAGAAGCCCTTTCTGAAGCCAAATGGTTTTTCAAAAAATACATTGTTTTGGGACAAAAAAGATAGTAAACGAATAAGGTACTTCTCTAAGACTTCGGAAAAAGTTGATAAGACAGATATTGGCCTGTAGTTTTCCATGTCATGCGGGCTTCCTTTTTTTAGTAATGGTTTAACTACTGCTTGCTTTAGAATGCATGGGAAAACACCACTTTCGAAGGTAGCTTTTGCTATGTGGGCCAAGGGCAAAGCCAATTGCTCAGCAATGTCTTTAAGAAGATTAAAAGAAATACCATCAGATCCTACGGAATGGCCAGGCTTTAAGGATCTTATTACTGAGGTCACTTCCTGGACACTTGTTGGTTTCAGAAATAACGATGGTACAACTGTCTGCATCACATGACTCATGCCGCGTGGCTCCAAAGAACTACCTCTAAGACAGTCGCCTATTCCAGAGAAAAAGGAATTAAACTGACATGAAATTTCCAAAGGATCAAACATCAAGGAACCAGACTCATTCTTTATGGAGAAATTCGTAAAAGACTTACATTTTTTTCATTCATTTTTTTCAAATCATTCACTATTACTGGCTATGTAATGTACAATGACATCAGAAAACTGGACACATGTTTTTTTGTTTCAGGGCAGGGGTCGCGGAAATGTTGCGTGGGCAAAAACTGCTAATCTGCCACATCTCTGGTCGTCATGGCGTAAGATCAGTGGTTGAAAAATAAAATGGCTCTCGTACAATCAATAACATGTCTCATTTGAACATAGCAACTATTCATTGATGATCATGTACAAATGTGCTACACTTTGTAGTTTTTATTGTATTGTACACTTTAAAACACGTGAACAAAACTAGGCAACAGCTTTTGCTTTGTAAATTTGATGGTATATTGTGTAACTAACATCCTAATAGATGTCACAGAATATGCAGAACTCATTAAAATACAGATTACGCAATATAATTCAGTTGAAAACATCAATCATGTAAAGTTATGGGAACCGTAGTGTTATGGACTTTTGCCGTTCTGTAAAACTTTGTTTTCAAAGTGTTAAAGTACTTTGAGGAGTGTGACCAAATAATATTTGTTTTTAAAAGACAACATTCCAGGTCTTAGTTAAGTTTTACGAGATTATGTGTCCAAAATTTAATATCGTACTACCAAATAATAAAAACACAAATAATAACAAGAAATCACTTTAATGCTTGACCAGCTGAAAACAGTACCTTATATAGACCAGCCACTCCCTCAGACTCAAGAGTTGTTGTATAACAGTCCAATGCTCCCTCGTACTTGGTGAGTATCGCCACCACTTCTCTTCCTGATTCCAGGTTGTCGATTATGGTCCTTGTGCCTTGCAGGTGGATCCTGCCACAGTCATATTGGATTAATCTTTTTAATTGTTTGTAGACAATGCTGGTAAGAATGACTTAGACTATTGTTTCGACAAAGCATTAACCATATGTGTTACCACAGTATGCATTAAACCAATTATACTACGAGAAGCTGGATTTTCAGAATTTCTATGAAAGTATGGAGATTTCCACGCAATACACTCCCAATATCACTGAGTCAGTTAACTGCGACTTTTGATCCTAGAAATCAGTACAGTTTATATGGGATGAAAACTTACCTTATTGACGATAAAGATCTTTATTTATTTTAATCTTATATAGAAGATAGGAAACAAATGGTAGTCCAAGGCCAAGAAAATTAAACTTTTAAAGATTTAAATGTAAGATTCCACAAGGATCAGTCCTTGAACCATTTTTTTAATGTAATTTCAATTAATGGCCTAGCTTTTAATTTACCATGCTCATCAATTTTATACCCTGGTGATACTACACTTTTGTGGTGAGATATAACTTTGGGTAAACTGGTTGAGGGTAAAATTAAAGGTGTAGAAACAGCACTAGAATGGTTTGAAGCAAATAACCTTATTGTAAATAGTAATAAACAGAAAAAAATTTCCCTTGATGCACTATATTTATAAAAATGTAAAGACCTATGAAACTATTTAAGCCTAGTGAAGGAATAAGACTTCTAGGTATACTTTTCTGGTATATTTTAGGGAGAAATGTTATGTCTACGATTTCTTGGAAGAAATAACCATTATGTACAATATGAAATGGTGTATTGGTGAGAGGGGAGGGGGGAGGACAATGGCTAGACATATTGGTTACAACTTAACAGCATATCTATCTAGTATCGTTAAGAGGAAACGGGAAAACTAGTTGTATGTTTTAAGCATCAATGAGAAGTATTTGTTTCTTTAACCGAGCGTTATGGAATCCTATCAGTCGAGGAGCTGATAAATTATCATTTCTGTCTTTCCCTCTGCACGATATCTCGAGAACAAACTGACCTATAGATAAAATATTGTATGAAGCTCAACTACTACATGAGCAACAGTGACTAAATGTTGCTCCTCTATAGCAACCGTGTTCCATAACTATATTTGGAACCATCAGTGACCCAGGCTGCAGTTGTATCATATGATATTGTGTCATATCATATTACATTAGGCACTGGCTGAGCAAAGTTCTACTGTGGTAGTATATCATCGGTTTATCGTAATTAACATGGCATATGCATTGTCTAAAATTGTTAATTTCGTTAATGTGGCCAACAAAAAAGCACCAACTGAACAACTGAATATAGTAGTACTCTTGGTAACATCTTGGTTTTTCTAGAAACTATTTTTGTACAAATTTTAAAACACTTTTATTCGTTCACTTTCTTGTCTCTTTTTGATTTTTTTATAATAAATCCTGTTTTTGTGAAAGGAATCTGAGTGAAACTGTAATTATTGTAACCATGACAGAGAGGAAACAATACAGATGGCCTGATAAGAACCAACTCATTGAGTAGTTTTGATTTATTAATACAATACATCTTTCCATATTGTATTATTCCTACAAGGAATGTTAAATAAGACGACTATACTGTAGAATTATTGATTTAACATTAAACTCGCTAACCTAACATATTGATTTGATACACAACACAACGTGAAACTGTCTCTGGTCTCCAAGCCAAAGCTTGAATAAAAGACAGTATTTCACTTCAATATTACAAACTGATCAAGAATATTATCCAGGCCACACTTTCATGACATAAGCAGCCTGCCAAAGCTTGAATAAAAAACAGTATTTCACTTCAATATTATTACCTGATCAAGAATTTTTATTATTATTATCCAGACCACACTTTAATGATATAAGCAGCCTGCCAAAGCTTGAATAAAAAACAGTATATTTACTACAACATCTACCCAGTAAAAAATGTTTCTCATTTCTATTGTATCTTCGACAATAAATTACAAGGATAACCCAGTGAATCAGTCAAACACTGCTAGACAAAAAACTGCCTTTATCATATTAGCATACTACTATTACTTGCTAACTGTCTCAATCTTTTACATCTTTTATTTCCAATTTTATTTTATAATAAAATCTGACAAACTGCCTCAATCTTTTAATAAAGTAGGACTTCTCTGCTAAATAGTCCCACAAAATGACAAGTTTCTCAGTAGGAGATTTGGTTTTCGCCAAGCTAAAGGGCTATAGACATTGGCCTGCAGTTATCACTGAGATAATAAAATGCGATGGCAAAAATCATCCTAAATTTAACATCATGTTCTATGGGGACCACAAAACAGCAAAAGTAAAGGCCACAGAACTATTTTCCTATTCGGGAAATGCGCATTTATACGGGATCCAACAAGCAGACAACCACAAGAACAAAAAACTTAACGAGGCATTAAGAGAAGCAGAATCAATTTGGACGACCACCCATTTACACACCTCACTCTCCCCCTACAGCAGGAAAGTGCATCCTCACTGAACACCACACAGGGTGGCTGCCCCTTATCTATACCCTCCCCAGAAGTCACGAATTGCTCCTCAGCTGTAAATAAGTATTCAGAACTTGTTACCACAGATACACCTCCTAACGACAGCCACATATTGAACAACTCAATCAGAGGATTGGAATTAAGTATTCTTGGAGATGATCCAATAAAAAGCGCCACAGAACAGGAGCAGCTGATTATAGCAGCAAAAATAGGGTCTGCACTCCTAGAAGAAAATAATCAGCTAAAAAGGGAAAATAGTGCGTTGACTATAAAGCTTGATAATATGGAGGCCATTGTAGAAGATCTACTAACCAAAGAAGAATCACATTTAGTGAGAATTGAACAGTTGGAATTAAAACTAATTGAATCGGACAACTCCCTCGAAAAAGGAAAAGACCACCAAAGGAAGCTTCAAAGTGTCTTTGAGGAACATGGCAGGGAACAAACTTAAATTATGGATGCACATTTACAAGAAATAGAAGAACTGAAGCAATATATAACCAAAATAAAAAGGGACAGTAGCAAAACTGAGAACGCTAACAAACAGGTAAAATGCATGGCCACCCAAACACTGTCTCCCCTCAAACACAGTGACCTGCTCCTCACAACAACCCCCTCATTTGTGACCAAGCTTACTGAACTGCAGAACAGCCTGAACATCTTGGACTCTAGACTTCAGTCACTGGAAAGTAAAAAAGACACAAAGGCCTTGAAAAACAACAATATAAAGCCATCACATAAAAAACTTGGCCACAAAAAAACTGACTTTCCCACAAGAGGAAACAACAAAAACCTATTTGTTGTGTCAAGAACTTCAAATGTAGATAAAATGGCAGACTTGAATCTATACCGTGATAACGCAGAAATGGACAATAATGAGATTAACTTAGATAACACATTCTCATGTACCCTTGAGCAATAAGAGCTCAGTGACTCAGAAGACACAGACACATGTCAAACCACATTAGTTGCACGAAAAATAATACGCAATACTGCAGTAAATACAAATACCGGCCGCATTTCATTTTTAAACATACAGGATACAAACAGGATTAGTAACCTGAAAACTGTAGCTTTTGTGCCTGAACATATGCCCCTTGTGACGTCACAACTACACTCTGACCTTGACTGGGAGAGGGCCTGCGGTATTGGCTTTTACGACAAAGATACATCCATCTGCTCCCTCACACTGGCTTCAGAAACTTTAGCAGAGCTGAAAGGCAGAGTCACACGCAAGGAATTATCATACAACAATTTTGCCACTATAATACATGAAAAGAAACCATACAGCATAATCTGTTACTCCTCACAACACAACGACTGGAAATCAAAGCTCTTCAAATTCATGGAAACGGTAAATGACTGCATAAAATTTCCAATACTTTTCACCATCAGCATAAACGAACTGTGGGACCCAATAATGCCAAATAAAGCCAGCACAGAATAAATACTACAAGTTGTACTTCAATTCAATAGTAATGCCTACCTGCACAGATATAGATTCTATACAAGTGACAAAAAAATAAAGAAAACCATTGACTCCATACTAGATACCTGCTTTAAACACTAACTCAGCCTTTCAAGAATAGCCAGCGAAAATGACCCAACCATATACAGCACATGGAGAAGAAGAGGCGCAAACTTCAACATTGACAAATTGCCTGCGACTACAAATACTACAGCTAAAAATCAAAATCTAGAAATTACTGAATCACAAGCCTTCATTAAAGCAGCAATGGAGGAACAAAAAATGCCTGGAGACAAGCAGAAGGGGTCTTACTAAAATCCTTTGCTGAATTCTATAAGGCCAACTCCTTGAACAAGAGCCCTCTCTCTCTCTCAATACAAGCGCTAGAAACAAAGACTGCAGTGTCAAAAATAGCTTATGACGTAATTGACCTCAGTACCGGTCAACCTCTGCTGCGCCTAAACCCAACAAAACAATACTGCTACGGCTTTGACGGCACTCGATTTATTAAACTAACTTACAACAATTCAAAATACACAGTCGATGCCAACACAAAGCCAGCAAACAAAATAATTCTGGTCTCAGGAGAAACCGAGGTGATGAACCAGTTGGTGCTCTATGGTGGCATAAAAAATGTTGACATAGACAAGAACACTGACATAAAACTCCAACTTGTTCAAGGCGTGCCCGGATGTGGCAAAACAACGTTTATTATAAACAACCACTCAAAAAATGACCTGGTACTTTTCCCAACCAGGGAGGGAGCAAATGACTTTAGAAATCAGCTAAAATTAAAACAAAATACCCAACCACACAATAATAAGCATATCAAAGACTCATGCAGAACAGTGCACTCCTTCATAATAAATCTAACAGACCACATAAAAAAAGGAGGAAGATACAACAGGCTAATTATAGATGAAGCCTTAATGCTCCATGCTGGAGAAATCCTCTTTGCTTGTGCGATTGCCGGAGTAAAAGAGGCACTACTGGTGGGAGATAAACAACAAATACCTTTCATAAACAGGACAAACTACAACATGACATAATATGACACCACAAGAGTGGCTCAGGTGACACAAGTCCTAAGTTTATCACATCTATAGTACTAACAGTCTCACCACCCTCTTAGCATCTTATTATGAACAAGGAAATGGTAACTTGCAACCCTGTGAAAAACGAGACAAGCCTAAAGTACCTGGAAGACATAAAAGAGCTGCGATTGGACAAAGACCTTTATAAAGTCCTTGTATTCAAACAGGCTGAAAAACGAGCACTTAATAACCTGGGCTTTAATGTGTCAACAGTGCATGAATTTCAAGGCAAACAAGCAGGGCATGTAGCAGTCATATGAACATCAAGGAAAAAAGAAGACATATATGACTCCCTACCACACTGTATTGTTGCCATCTCCAGACACACTCAATCTTTCACCTATTTCACCCCCACTGGAGACGACACACTGAGCAAGTGAATAAGACTGATGAACTCGCACACAAGCCGGGACCTGGCTGACCACTTTCAACCTCCACACACGGAAAACACCTCAACACCACAACAAGCAGAATTGAAAAAAAAAACTCACCCCCAAACCTTGTTGATACAGAACCCTCTCAGACTCCCCTCACCCCCTTTGACATCGAGGAAGGAAAACACCTCACCAACCATGAACCTGAAGGAACCAGAAGAGTCCCACTCAAAAGTCTGCAACACCACCCTTCCACCACATCCGACATCGCCATTCCAAACAAACAGCTCAAACAACATAATAGTATTACCTGAAATACACAAATACGATGATGGAAGCGAACCAGAGCTTCCAGTCTTCTTCAAAAGGAAGTTTTCTGTAAGGGAGATGAAAACCCAAGTAGAAGATCCCAATGAAATAGAAATACCTGAATATCACAATCAAGCCTCCCCAGAACCAGATCATTTATTGGAACTTAAAGACCACTCGGATAAATCCTCAGAGACTGGAAATATTACAAATGATAAGGACACTAAACAGAGACACGCAACCCTGCAAATTAACCCAAACAAAACCTCTTTTTTAGATTGCACTCGAAGGACAAGGGACAAAGAAAAAACCATTTTTGTAACAAGGACGTTCATAAACTCCGAAAGGAAAAGAAAATAGCAACATGTACAGAACTAATAACCCACAAAGACACAGAACTCAACATCGAGGAAAATTTAGCACCTTATACAAAACACAAAATTAAAATCATGCACCAAAATGTAAATTGGCTATCCAACAAAATTGACAGACTTACTAATTTCATAAGCGAGGAAAACCCGGACCTTATAATAGTAACAGAACACGGCTTGACCAAAGAAAACCTTGAAAACACTCGCATTGATGGCTATACACTTGTAGGTGGCTTTGCCAGGAAAAACCATATCAAATGAGGGGTTGCAGGATACATAAAAGATGACCTCAAACAGCACACTAATCTCATATGCACAAGTGGAGATGAGACCGAGCTTATTTGCGAGACAGCTCTCTTCGAAATAAAAACAAAGAAAACAAGCCTACGAATACTCAGAGTCTACAGATCTCCCAACGGAAACTTAGACCAAGTATTGATATACTTACAGAACAACTCGACAGATCTCTAGACTCACACAAAAAGATCGTGCTTGTAGGAGACATCAATGTGGACAGCCTGACTGAAAGCAATGACAAATCCAAACTCGAAGAGCTCCTAACATCTTATCAGATAACAAGAATGAACCTACCGCCCACACGTATCACCAGAGATACCTCTAAATCAATAGACTGGATATGCACTAACATTGACCAACAATTGATAAACACATCGGTTATCTCATCTGGACTTTCTGACCATACAGCCCAATCAGCCACAATAATCACATCAAAAACAAAAGAAAACTTCAAAGAAAGAAAAAGAATTTTCAGCAAGAAAACAATAGAACTTTTCAAATCCAGACTGCAAACCCAAAACTGGGTCATTCTCCATGCTCAAGAGGACATTAACAACTTGTATGACACCTTCCACACTATCACACAATCTATTCTAAATTAAACCTGCCCATTAAAAACCTGCACAACCAGACATAACAAAGGCTTAAGACAGTGCTGGGACACGGAATGTGCCAAATTAAAAAGTGAATACATAAAAGCTTTGGAAAAGGAACAACGCACAGGAAGAGCCGAAGACAAAATGGAGACGGCTGAAAGGAAAAAGAGTTACGACACTAAACTAAAATCGCTACGTAAAGAACATATGGCAGAATATATAAGCAAAGCTGACAACAGGTCCAGAGCGTTATGGCAAGTGGTAAACAACCAGCGTAAAGCTAAAACTGACAACAACACAGAATTGTTCCTCCTCATCGACAACACCATTATAACACAAAAAGCAGAAGTGGCAAACTGTTTCAACACATTTTTCTCAACTGTGGCACACAGAACACTCCAAAACTCTGATCTTAATCCGAACCCAGACCCAGATGACTATGAACTACCTCCACCTATAAAGCAGAACTTACACTTCAAACCAGCAACAACTAATGAAATCTTAAAAATCATAGACTCCCTAAAACCAAAAACCTCATCTGGAGCAGATCACATATCAGCTAAACTTGTAAAAGCATGTAAAAACGAACTGTTAAGACCACTCACCCTTATAACTAACAAATCTCTTTCACAAGGAATTTTCCCCAACCAATTAAAAATAGCTAAAGTCTACCCAAAGTACAAAACCGGACCACATAATGACACAAACAGCTATCAACCTATTTCACTCATTTCTACTTTTTCAAAAATTTTAGAAAAAGTGGTCTTACACAGACTCCTAAACTACCTTGAGGAAAACAAACTTCTTACTTACCAACAACACGGATTCCTAAAGGGCAGATCAACATCCACAGCCTTAATACAATTCATAGAATATATTATAGATCAACTGGAAGAAGGCTGCACAGCAACCTGCCTCTTCCTAGACTTCAGTAAGGCTTTTGATTGCCTAAATCACGAACAACTACTCCAAAAACTAGGAAACCTTGGTATAAGAGGAAAAGCTCAAAGCTGGTTCCGCAGCTACCTGACTGATAGAAAGATGTTTGTGGAAGTAAATTACACTGAAAACAACATACTACAGAAATGTCAATCAAAAGACACTGACACACAAAGGGGCGTACCACAAGGATCGGTTCTGGGGCCAGTCTTGTTCCTCCTACTCACAAATGACATGCCCAACTGGCTAGGAGACATCTGTCACACCGTCATGTATGCAGACGACACAGCACTAACAATAGCAACACTCCAGAGAAATACAACTGCCACTTTCAATAAAACAAAACTATTCTGTACCAGAAATGACCTTGTCTTAAATAATAAAAAAACAGTTCAGATGACCTTCAGTAATCTATGCAGAGACCTTAACTTGACGCTCCCAGACCTAGAAATAAAAACACCACCAGACACCTTGGTATCATAATTGATGATAAACTGTCATGGAAGCCACAAATAGATCAACTGTGCAAAAAACTATCTGCAGGAAACTATGTTATACGTAGAATAAAACAAATAAGTGGCACAGACACGGCCAAGGTAGCTTACTTTGCTCTCTTCGAATCACACCTGAGATATGGCATTGCCACTTGGGGAGGAACATCCAAAACCAACCTTGAGAGAGTTCTGATCAACCAGAAGAGGGCAATTAGATGCCTCGCAGGCCTTAACTACCATGACAGCTCCCGAGAACACTTCAAAAATTTTAAAATATTGACAGTCGTATCACTCTACATAAGAGAAGTAATCTTCCACACTGTAAGAACATCACAGCCAAGACACTCAGATCTGCACCAGCACAACACTAGACATGCCTCAAACTTCGCATTGCCCCCACACCATCTGAGCCTATACAAGAAGAAACCATCCTATAAAGGAGCCGCCTACTTCAACCACCTTCCAGAGCACTTAAAGAACCAACCACCTCACCGCTTCAAGAAACAACTGACTCTATGGCTCCAAGAGAGACCTTTTTACACAGAAGAAGAATTTACAAACAGCTAAAAATTGTTACCTTATATAACTGACAATATGTACTGTTCTCAAAGAACATGTCAATAAAGTATATTGTCTATTGTCATTACTATTTACAACAGCTGATCAATATAAAATAAAACTTTAACGTCTATTTACTGTAGAAAATATTGCTCACCCTTCTACTGGTCAGTGACTACTTTTGCATTCATCAAGTTTTACTCTGTAGAGGCAAGTGACTCATATTGATATATTCCTAATGAAGTAAATAATCCCAAATTGGTATAAATAGACCTCATTACTTGACTTTAGCAACTTATAAAGTTGTTTCAAAGTTTACGCCAATTGCAAAGTTCCGAGAAGGGTATAAAACTTACCTATTTTAAAGATAATTTTTGTTTTCTATTATAAACCAATAAAAAAACTTAGATTACATTATTTGAACAAATATTATAATTTGCAATGGAAATTTTACAAACATGAATATAACAAAACTTATACTAACAATTTTTCCTTTTTTGCTAAAACTTTTAAATTTGAATTTACCAAAAAGAACATAAATTTGGCATTACTATGATAAAATATGGGTTATGTTTTGTATATAACACAATATTTTTGAGGTATCAATCAATAAACCATTGCATTTTGGCGGATTTGCTACTTTTTTGTATATGTTAGTAGAATATGTACATCTTACTGTTTTGTAGTTTTGTACTAAAATTACTCAGCAACCATCAGTTTATTAGGGTAACTTTGTTGTTGAGTACATACAAAAAATATTTGTTCCAGTCCAATATTCAATTCTACATACTTAGGCAAAAAAGTATAATAGGTGTACATTTGCATCAAGTATGAACTTTTTACTAGTTTTGAGAAATTCTTGTAACTCAGCCAAAATGGACTTGCCAGGATAGAATTTACTACATGGCCATTTGAAGTGTTAAAAATTAGTCTTCCATTCTGTGCCCCAACCACATTACAATATTGAAAATAATGTTTAAACTTTGGATTCTTTTAGTATTATTATATTGTATTATGTATGACTGATAAGATTGTATGGAAAGCAGAAGAGTGTTGTAGCTTAAAAGAACGCTTGCACAATAAATATATTATTATACATATAAAAACATGTCTGAAATCACAATTTTGTGAAATATAAAATAAACCCACAATTCTTCACATTAAATCACAAAGGCAACTTCACTTTTTTAGTAAAATCTACTTTCGAGACACTTACAAAGTAGCAAATACACCAAGTATGAACTGTATTGCTCGTACGTAGACATTTTGATAACACCTTGTACTCTTAAATATACAAAATGTTCAATGAGGTGAAATAATTGAGAATACCTGTGCAATATTGTCTCAAAGGGGAAGAACACAACCTCGGCACCGAGCACAGCGAACATGGATGCGGTCAGTTCTATGTCTTGAGCGGCCTGGTTGTATGAATCTCTTGGATAGGCACCCTGTGTAATACAACATTTGGTTTGTAAATATTAATTGTAAGAACCCTCTATCTTATTACAACTTGACTTATTTATACTAAAGCTATTGAAGTAAGAGTGTAGAAAATTTAGACTTAACACTTGGTCTACCAAGCGATGCAGTATCTAATGTTAGCACTCTTGTAATGGTGTGCTCCTGATCTCTGCTATTGAGGTTGACAAGTGACCTTACAGCTGTTTTGTGGGGTTAGCTTTTCATACAACTTTGAACCATTCTTCAGTTATCGACAATTTCCCACAAGACCATATACAATTATATCAATATATTGTTAAACAAGTACACATATGAAATGAAATCAATGATAAAAGGATTGTTAATTAGTATTTTCTGAAGCAGATATCAGCTGTTCATGTTCTGATACTATGATGTTCATTCTGAACCAACATTTCTCATATGCTTATATAAACCTTGCTTGGTTAGATTTAAAATAAAATAAAGAGTCAAAGAAACAATTGATATTTAATAATTTCAAACATTTACCCATTTGAGTAGCAGTTTTAAGTATTATGAGGCATATCCAGAAAGTAAGTATACTGAGGCTCTCACAGCCAGAGTTCGCCAAGTTCCGTACTCCCTCGACACGGCTTCCTGCGACTTCTGGTTATTTCCTAAGCTGAAAATGCCCATAGAAGGAACTCGATTTCAAGAAAGAGAAGACATTAAACAGAATACAATGGCTGAGCTTAACAGCATTCCAAAAGATGCCTGCCAGAAATGTTTTGAACAGTGGCAGAAGCACTAGGAGAAGTGTGTGCTTCACCAAGGAGACTACTTTGAAATGAATTAGAAGTTTGTAGCTCTAGTTCAATAAATGCACTTTTAATTGACTAAAGTCCAATAATTTTTTAACAGCCCTCATAATATGCTAAGTCATGTTACCTTATTATTTTGTGATATCCTCAAACTAAGGTGTAGAGTTCCTGCAATGGTACTGCGGAGGATCTTGGAGAAGGCATACTTGGCGACTCCGTAACCAACCGTCGGCACCACTAAGGCGAGGATAGGCAGCATTCGACCTGATCATACAGGTATTTTGTAGATAAATATTCAAGTTGAAAGGTGATATTTTTGTCTATAACTGGTCAGAACATTTCAAAACAAATAGTACTAAGACATCGCACAAACCTTTCTCTTAACATTCTAAACCACGTTTTTACCTTTTTCAAAATATCAGAGTGATGGAAGGTCTATATTATAACTCTGTTTGGGTCTCCATGATATTAATTACACTTATATCTATATACACAAAACAAAGTTTGGTTTACACAACTTATAACTCAAGAATGGCTGTACCGATTATAATGTTCTCTTGATTTGTTGTACTTAGGGCAATGGAATGTAAGTTGAATGAATGCGTACGTGTCTTGTTATAGTATTGTAAATATATATAAAATTAAATTAAGTATAGATGCTTGTTTTTTAAGCAAAGGTTCATTTAATATATAATGTAAATAAATAGATTTATTTTTTGTTTTATACTGTACATGTATATATGTTAGTTTATTCATTTATCAGGTTAAGTGGTAGAGAGGACTTTATAGTCCTAACTTCGTCTCTAATAAAGAAATTTTTCACTTCATTTGTTAGATTTGTCTCCCACCTTGAATAGCAGAATAACTATTAAAATTTTGTATAAGTTCACAGAAAAACATAAGGTAAATAAAAAAAGATTTGTATACAATACAGAATGAAAGAGCCTGTTCAATGTATAACTGCTTCGTATAAATATTGTTTTATGACAGCACAACCATATGTTTAATTAATTTAACCACTGTTCTCCCTTTGGTTACATTTATAGTCTTGAAAGTATAGAGTAAGCTTAACCCTTTTAACCCCAGCCATGTTTTCCATGGACTTGCCAAAAAGCCCAGGGTGATAATGGACCGTAGTGCAGAACTGAGGAAAAATACATCTAATTTTCTTATTTTTGATGTTATTTTTGAGTTAATTTTTTGTACTGTTAACAAATGAGTGTAATTTTATGTGTAATAGTTATAACAGTACTTTTACAGAAGTTCATTTTTTTAAATGTATATATGGACACAAAAAAGTTTTAAAGATTTTTCTTTTTTGAGTTTGGACATATTTGAAAGGTAGAAAAAAATCCTTAGCCCCTGAAAAATGAAACCATTTTATTGTACACATATTTTGTACTAAACACAACAAATTTGAACAACTTAACATGACAAATGCGGGATATATATCTAATTCAATGTATTGCTGCATAAGCACTTCTTCACACACACACGCACACGCACACACACACACACACACACACACACACACACACACACACATATCAGTAACAGTGTACGGATACGTACACTTGTTCATGCTCTTTTGAATTATAACAGTTGTAAAATAAAATAACACAGAAATTTGTTTAATTTTTCAAAGAGGTAAAAGATATATTTAAAATATTTACATTTAAATAAAAAACTTTTTTGAGTGATTTAACATTTGTGTTGCCCAAAAAAAACACCATGGACACCTTTCTTACATCTTACACAAACAGTTCTTGATTTTTTTCTATTCCCTACTGAAGCCACACTAATTTTGCTACAGGCGGACAGTTTCTTTCTTGTTTATTTTGAAGTGTTTCTAATCCAAAATTTGTTTCTTGATTAATAACAAATCCAGCTGATATCGGTTGACGGCTGACATCGACTAATAAACTGCACTCAATGACGACAAAATACAATGCCAATTGGAAAGCTTATTGTTTTTACATGTAGCCCGTTTCTTCGCCGATCGCTATACTGAATCTGATGGCATTTGATTTGGACATATTTATAAGCCAGCTACATTAAACTCTCGAGATGTCCGATATACCGGACGTTGGGCATTTTAGCTAGACCACCTCTGTCCGATATATTGGACGCTGGGGCTAAAAGGGTTAATAGTAACAACACTTCTAATTTCAACATTTTCTGCAACCACTGTTGAAACACAGGCTAAGAAAATATCCAGATAAGAAAATTAAGTTATAGTTAAAATATACTTTTAATTGTACATTGTAGCAAATATTAAATATACAGTGCTTAGTCAGTACTGTAATGCAGATATGAAAGAAAGGTTACCATCTAACATTTACTCTAAATTTTAAAACTGTTATAAAACAATAATGTTTTGTGCATTTTTTGTAACTATACTAGTATTTTTGATATTTGTCTTAAGAAATTGGCAAAAGACGCCATTTTGTTAATATAAAAGAAAATAACACAATTATTTTTTAAAATTTTGCTTTTGTCTATTTAAACTTATGCATCAAATTTGGTTTCTTTAGCTGAACTAGTTTGATGATTTCTTTATAAAAAATACAAAATGGCCGCTAGCGACTAAATAAGACATTTCTCGCCTTAAGTTTATATGACATTTTTTGTTTGAAATGATGAGTACTACTAGCTACAGAAGTTGTGACACCCTTTTGTGAACACCCTGTGTGTATATTTAGGCGATTTCTCCTTATATATGTCCACCTCCGCAAACCATCCTTACATGCTTCAATATGTCTGGAATTTTTGAACCTCTACAAAGTGTTATTGGGAATCCTTGGCAGTAGTTGTGCCACCAAACAGGGTGTCAGGGGTACTAGAGAACAACATATAGTACCCTACACCATTTTATAATTTAAAATTAGTTTTCATCGGGTCATATTTCAGCAGTGACATAAAACCAATAAAAAGAATGAGATCAAAATCAAGATAAAATAACATAAGTATATAAGTTTTTTTAATAGAGCATGTTATCATGAAAAGTTTAATATATATATAATTATAATATATAACATTTAAGGAATAACTAAAATATTGGCTAATTAATATGTTTCAAAATGGCCCAACTTTAGTGTTAAAGTAACTTGGCACTTGGAGGGTTAGTGAAAACTAAACGAACGATAGCTAATTAGATAAGTTTTGAAAGCCAGATGGTATTTTTAAGAAATGCTTCTTAAACTATAATAAACAAGGTTATACTTACATGCAAATTAATTGTCTCCTATATAGGATTTTGAAACATCAATTTCCTAAGGGATCTTTCTAATACCACAAAAAATTAATGAAGGAAATAAATAAATTCTCACCCACCTCTCTGCGTGCCACTCCAACTGAAGAGGCGACACATGCCTTCCCGGAACACATCGAAAATACCTGGCTTCTCGCTAGCGATGTCACTCTGGACTGTCTCCACCAGGCTGGCCACGTAGAACGGTGTCACTATTGCCAGCGTCACACTACAGCAGACACATAACTTAACTCATTGTAAATGGTGTCACTCAGCATCGTCTCCACCAGCCTTTAGTGCAGCCTGACCATCAGAAAGTATTTTAATCCTTTTGTCCTCATTTGTATGAGCCTTCTAGAACATGAGTCTATTGCCATGACCTCCGCCTGAAAAACCGTAGCATGTCTTCCAAGGGGAACAGCCATGTCAACTCCTGGTCCGTATATTCCGTATCCTGCCCTAGAGTCAAGGCGTGAACCATCTGTGCAGAACTTCAGGACTCCTTTTGTAGGGTAGGCTTCCTATTTAATCCATTTCTCCCTACTTTCGATAGAGACCGTATATGGGTTATCAAAGGAGTATTTCTTAACCATTGCATCTGACACAGTGGTTAGCATTTCAGCCTCAGGAAATACCTGCAATATCTTTATGTGGCCTTCTAAGGAGGGAGTATTTATTACCTTTGGTCCTAGAAGCTTCATTGCACTTAGAGCGGCTGTTCTCATCACCTCCTGCCCCAGAGGAGTGTATCCCAGGACCGCTTCAATTGCTAGTGTTGGACAGGAGCTCATTGCTCCCGTGATGCTTAAGCAAGCTAGCCTTTGAAGACTGTAGCCTTTTAGCAGCTATTGTTTATTCTACCTTCGGCCACCACACTAAGGCAGTATACGTGAGTTTCGTCGATCCAATATATCATTCTGGGTTTCAATCCCCATTTAAATCCAAACAGTCTCTTAACACTTAGAGTGCTAATCCCGTAATTTTACGGAACAGCGAAACTTCCGAAGAATGCTAATCCCGTAGTTTTACGTGGTTTTCATTTCAATTGGTATTATATTACATTGTCCGTATTTAAACGGGTTTTGCCTACTCTACAATGTTATTTGGGTTTTTAGTAACATAATTCACCGCTAGAAAGCGTCAGATGTATTGAATGAGCTTGATGACAAAGCAACTTCGGTCGCTTTGTTTACGTGCCGCTGACGTGACGTGCGTTGCAGCCGGCAGTCGATGTCGCTATCATGGCTTCTCGCAGCATGAACGACGTTGCGATCAGTGATGTATTAGATGAAGATAGTTTTATTGGTGTTGATAGTATTTTTGACGATTCTGACATCGATCCTGATTTAATGGAAGAAGATTAGACACATACTTCAGGTAAGAATAAGTGTATTTATCACATAAACATCAGTCTAAAAGTTTGGTTATGTTTTTGTTTTCGTGAATCAAATTATAATTTGTATTATAATAAATTAACTTTATTCAACTAATATTCTATTCATATGAATAAAATGAAAATATATTCATATTTTACATAGTATATTATTATGTTACAGATGCTGAAAACAGTGCTGACAGCGAAAGTGATGCTGACGCATCAATATGACGGCATAGTTTTTGTAAAAAACTACAAAACATAAAAACATGATTTGTATTATTCAAAGGACAGTTTATATTTGTAAATGGGTCATTGTAAATAATTGTATATATGCTTAGTTTAGTTTGTTAGATAATAAAACTGTCTCAAAAAATAATTTTTTTTCCAAAAGTATATGTTTTTCAAAAACATTTTTCATGTGTAGTTTTTTAAAAAAACCACTAACAATCTCACGTTAAAAGAAAGACGAAAGTAAGCTGAATTAAGGCATGTAAGTATTTTTCTCATACCTTAAATACTTTTTTTAAAATAAATTTTTGAAAACCACCAAAAACGCCCAGCATTCTACAGAGTTACATGTCATTTAGAGCCAGCACTCAAAGTGTTAAAGGCCCCAAGGGCCATTGTCACTTTGAATATTCTATTTTCAATATGTGAGTTCCAAGGGAGCTTCTCATCCAGGATTAAACCCAGGTATTTCACTTCTTTTGATTGGTTTATACAGATTCCCTCCAGGACAGGTTGTGTAAGCTGGAACTTTCTTTTCCTGGTAAAGGTTATCATATTTGTTTTAGATGGGTTGATCCTTAGACCTTCCCCACGACACCAGTTATAAGGTTTAGTTCTTCTTGAATTAGGCATTCCAGCGTGCCTTTGTTTTTTCCGTTGACCATAAGCACTAGGTCTTCCGCATAACATAGTAGCCTTGTTCCCCTCTTCTCTGCTTTGCTAAGAAGATCATCTACTACCATCGTCCACAGGAGAGGAGACAGAACTACCCCCTGGGGCAGCCTTTCCGGGTCGTGATTGCGGCAGATTCGTCTCCTTACTTTGCTTTTACTTGTCTGCTTTTTAGGAGGGCTACTATCCATTTGACTACATCTGAGGGAACTCCAAAATGTTCCATAGCAGTCTCCATGGATTGGAATGCTACTCGGTCGAAAGCTCCTTCAATGTCCATAAAGAAGGACGCTTCCACTAAACTGTGCAAAGCGGTGGTAGTTGATTTACCTTCTATATAAGCGTGTTGAGTGGGACTAAGTTGGTGGTCTGGTAATATTACGTCCCCTATGTGTCTTTTTATTATTTTTTCCATAGTTTTTACTATGAAGGAGGTTAAGCTTATGGGTCTGTATGAGTTGGGTTGAGTCAGATCCCTGTCTTTTTTCTGCACGAACACCACCAGTGCTGTACTCCAGTCGTTTGGTATATATATCCTAAGACGTAACAGCTTCTAAACAGAATGATAAGAGTATTTAATAAGATGTCCAGCCCCTCTTGAAGAAGGGCTGGAAAAACTCCATCTGCCCCAGGAGATTTAGATGGCTTGAATGATCTTATTGCCCATTTAATTCTTTCATGTGTGAATAGTCTGTTAGACCGCTGTCTGGCTTTTGCAATTTCGGCTGGATCTCCCCTCGACTAGAGAATAAATATCCTCATTTCGAGTCAGGTGACCCCTCGGGAAAGTGTGTCTCCAGAAGCAATTCTAAGGTCTCCTTCCTGTTCACTGTAAGGTCACCGTTGGCCTTTACTAAGGTTCCCATTGGGTTAGTGTGATCAGTTTGGAGAGTTTTTTGAAGCCTGGCAGCCTCTGGTAGGCTGTTAATGTTTTTGCAAAAGTTTCTCCAGGTTCTTCTTTTGTTCTTCCTTAGATCTCTTTTGTATTCGGTTTGGGCGTGTAGACAAGGGAGCCAATCATCTGTTATTTTTGCCCATTTTAGTAATTTTCTTGTATTATTTCTTAGTGTTTCTAACATCCCAGTCCACCACGGCACGTCTTTCTTCAGCCTGTTTGTCTGAGAGGGCAGTTTTTCTCGTAGGCCTTTGTTATAGCTTGTTCTACTAATTGTGCAGACCTTTCTAAGTCAAATTCATTTTTCTGGAAGGGTTCTATTTCTTCCAACTCTTCGGCTAGAGACACTCGGTATCCCCTCCAGTTGGTAGATTTAGGAACCCTGTGGGTCTGTTTTTTCCCCTATCTCCTCTATGTCGAACCTAATAGGGCAGTGGTCCGATAGTGAAGCCTCCTCTGAGACGTGCCACCTTACAATGTTTATGTTTTTGAGTCCTGTAGATAGGGTTATATCTAGGACTTCTTGTCTAGTTCTGGTAATAAAGGTGGGACTGGACCCTCTGTTTTCCAAAACTAAGTCTGTATACAGGGAGACACACAAGTTAACTCATTGTAAATGGTGTCGCTCTGGTCCATCTCCACCAGGCTGGCCACGTAGAATGGTGTCACTATCGCCAGCGTCACACTACAACAGATAACCAAGTTAACTCATTGTAAATAGTGTTGCTCTGGACTGTCTCCATTAGGTAGGCCATGTAGAATGCTGTCACTATCGCTAGAGTCAAAACTGCGGCAGATGAAGAAATTAACTCATCATAAATAGTATTGCTCTGAACTGACTCCGCCAGGTTGGTCACTTAGAAAGGTGTCACTATCACCAGCGTTAAAACTACGGCAAATGCACAATTTAACTCACTGTAAATAGATTACATTTCAAATATTTCTTTACAAAATAATATGCTAATAATATGGCCTTTGACGTAGTTCTTTGTGCATAGAGATTGTTGATCCCTATGGTGAGTCTTATAAGAAGTGCTGTTTAAAAAACAGAAGTTTTTAAAATCTTAGGAAATTTGAATCAGATGTTACTTTTTTACCCAGATACTCATAAAATTCACTGGGCTTAACAATCACTTGGCTAATTAGTGTCCCTCCACGCATCACTGCATTAATAAAGTAAATGATTTGTTTCATTGAATGAAAGAAATATTATTGCTATAACAATGACCAGTAACAACGAGTTATTGAAATCCGTCGACGCATAAGGGAGCACGACCACTTTAAAGACATGCTTGCACAAGCCAGAAGCAAAAAATAACTGATACCTGTCAACTGTGACATATTTGGCAGCTCTAGCTTGTGCAAGCATATCTTCAAAGTGGTCATGCTCGCTTATGCGTTGACGGATTTCGTTGAAATAAGTACTGTTGGAATTGTTACTAAAATTGAAAAATAGTTGATATCTTGTAAAATTTGCATAACATATTTAGAACAGCTGATGCCTATCAAAAGACAAAATGTTTGCTGCTCCCAACTTGTGCAACTCATCTTTAACACATTCACTGCGGGTGACGAGCATGCTCGTCATGCCAAAATGGCGTGCCGGGCGGTGGACGAGCGAGCTCAGCATACGGCAGCTACTTTCATATTGCCTCAGTGTGAGGTAAGCAGTTGCCCGGGAAGGCTGTAACACTCATAGCGAGGTGTGCCTGTTTCGGTGAGTCAGTTGGTGCGATTCGTCGCCGGTTCGCCATTTTCGTTTGTTGTGTATGCTTTGTGATATTGTGTGAATGTCTGTTGACTGTGTAAGTGTATGTAGCCCTCCTAAAAAGCAGACAGGTGAAAGCCAAGTACGGGGACGAATCGGCTGCGATCACGGCCCAAAGAGGCTGCCCCCAGGGGGGAGTCTTGTCTCCTCTCCTGTGGGCGATGGTAGTGGATGATCTCCTAAGAAAAGCAGAGAAGAGGGGAATAAGGCTACTATGTTATGCGGACGACCTAGTGCTTATGATTAAAGGGAAAAACATAGGCAGGCTGGAATGCCTAATACAAACAGAACTGAACTTCATAAGCAACTGGTGTCATGGAGAAGGTCTGCGGATCAACCCATCAAAAACTAATATGATTACCTTTACCAGGAAAAGGAAATTCCAGCTAGCAAAACCGGTCCTGGAGGGAATCAGCATTAACCAAACAAAGGAAGTGAAGTATCTGGGTTTAATCCTGGATGAGAAGCTCACTTGGAACTCCCATATTAGAAACAGGACATCCAAAGCAATAATGGCCCTTGGGGCCTGTAAGAGACTCTTTGGATTTAAATGGGGACTTAAACCCAAAATGATATATTGGATTTACGAAACCATAGTAAAACCAATGGTCACATATGCTGTCTTAGTGTGGTGGCCGAAGGTCGAACAAACAACAGCTGCAAAAAGGCTACAGAGTCTTCAAAGGTTAGCTTGCTTAAGCATCACGGTAGAATGAGCTCCTGCCCAACACTAGCAATGGAAGCGGTCCTGGGTTACACTCCTCTTGGCCAGGAGGTGATGAGAACAGCTGCGATGAGCGCAATGAAGCTTCTAGGAACAAAGGTAATAAATGCTACCTCCCTAGAAGGCCACATGAAGATATTGGAAAATTTTCCTGAGGCTGAAATGCTAACCAAAGTATTTGATACTATGGTTAAGAAATACTCCTTTGAAAAACCATATACGGTCTCTATACGGTCTCTATCGGAAGTAGGGAGGAATGGATTAAAAGGGAGGCCTACCCTAAAAAGGAGTCCTGAAGTTTTTTCACCGAAGGTTCACTCCTAGACTCTAGGGTAGGATATGGAATACATGGACCTGGAGTCGACATGGCTGTGCCCCTAGGAAGACATGCCTCAGTTTTTCAGGCGGAGGTCATGGCAATAGATTCATGTTCCAGAAGACTCACACAGTTGAGGACAAAAGGATTATCATACCTAATACTCTCTGATAGTCAGGCTGCACTGAAGGCACTGGATACCTGTTCGATTGATTCGAAAGCGGTCTGGGAATACAGGAATGCTCTAGCAGAGCTAGCAACAAATAACAGAGTAACACTCGGTTGGGTGCCGGGTCATGAAGGAATTCATGGGAATGAAAAAGCTGACATCCTCGCCAAAAAGGGAGCAGAATCCACATTGGTGGGGCCTGAGCCAGGTTGTGGGATAGCCTTCTCCAACATTAAAGCTCTGGTCAAAGATTGGGAAAAGAGGACAAGATACAAGAATTGGAGTAGAGCCTCGGGTTTAAGAATATCCAAAATGTTTATCTCTCCTTATGCAAAAGGGTGGATAGCTCTCCTAGACCAGAATAAGGAGGATATAAGACTGATATTAGGAAAGTTGACAGGACATGGCCCTCTGAGGAAGCACTTTCTGAAGGTAGGCCTTAGTCGGAGCAGCGAATGTAGACTCTGTGGAGAAGAGGAAGAGTCAGCGGAGCACATTTGGCTGGATTGTCCTGCCATCGTAGAGAGTAGGAAAAGATACTTGGGAGCATATCTCCTCAGCCCCAAGGACATTAGAGAACAGGAGCCCTTAAATCTGATTGGTTTTTGCAAAAGCCTCGGTTTTTGAGGGCACAAATTAACACATTCGAGTCTACGCTCGAGCCAGACGCGAGCGCCATTGTTTAAAACCCCCGGCCGGCGCTCGAGCGTGACTCGAGCACAGCTTTGCCGATTGATATACGGAGTTGCTCGAGTGATATTCGAGTGCCGTCTGCTGTATTAGAAAGCCAGCTTTAATGGTCAGTTCAGAAAAATTCCGCTAGGCGCTATTACGTCATACCCGCTTGAGGCTTTTGTTTATCCACTGACGTGGCCTGGTGCGTCGTCAGTGTGTCTAGGGCAACAATAATTTTTTTAGCATTTGAAATTTTTTTGGCAATTAAAATAATTATTTGTAAATATGTATATAGTAAATGCCTTTAAAAAAATTGAAATTACTTGTTTTATTTATTCAAAAGTTAGTTTTCAAGTAACACAAGACATGCGGGAGTTTTTATTTTTCTTCAAAAAATGTAAGTTTTGAAATCTTTTTAAAAATTAATTAGATTTTATAGGAATACAGTTTTACATATCATTTTAAAGAGGAAAGATAGAACTTTCAAGAAAATATAATATCTTATACATAATATTTAACAGTTTTCTAAAAAAAAAATCTGAAAACCAATTAATTTATGCAGACCGGGTTATAAAAACAGCAAATAGCGAGCCAGACTCCAATGTGTTAAAGTAAGGGAGGCGCAAAGGTCCTTTTAGGACTAAGTGCGGGGACAAAGTGTCCTCTTCCCTCAGAAAGGAAAAAAAAGTGTATGTACTCATAATGGAGGAAGACGATAATGTTACTGACAATAATTTTTCATCTGATGAAGACAATGAGTCGAGTTCGAACAGGGACGGTGAAGGCGGCGTCACCCACCCCCAGTGGGCCACCCCACCCCAATACGTGTAATTGATGTACTATCTACATGTCATTCATGTACTATATACGTGTAATCCGCGAGTGTTTGTGCCGAAACCTAGTGCGCTGCGAGCATATACAACACGGGGACCGGCGCCTGGTGCGGATGACGAGCAAACTCGGCACGGACATGACGTCACCCGTTCCAGCCAAAGAAGCTTCCGGGATACCTTGGACCCTTTCGGCTATCCTGACTTCGTTTTGGGTAAGTAAAAAACAAACAAAAATTCACGCATTTTCTGTCACCGGTAATTTTGTCATCCGCAGTGAATGTGTTAACCCTTTCGCTGCCACAGTAATTTGGCCGATTCATGTCGAAAAACGCCGCGCGCAGTTTCCAGATGTGTGCCGTAAACCGCCGGCGCTGCATCGCATGTCACTCCCCAAAACTGCCGCGGCCGATATTGACTAATTGTAAGGGTTTAGTAAAACGTCAATAAATCTATCAAAAATTGAGATATCTGCGTAATTTTTGTTTTGTTTTGTAGGCAATAAAATTCTCCGTAATACTATATATTTCGAATTAATAATAAAACAAAACTGTTTTTTTAATCTAAATGTCTTTAGTTTTTAACTTTGAAATTTTTGTAAATTTTTATTTTTAAAATTAGATCAAATATTTTTTAATATTTTTTCTGTTATTAGTTTATACGTTTTATTGAAGAATATTATGTTAACAACGTTTCCTGCAAATTTCAGGTAAAAAAAACTAGAAATAAATTTTGTATAGCACTTTAATTAAAATAACACATTTTTTACTAAATATAGGCATATAAGAAATACTAAATGTTTCACACATTTTTTACATAATGCTCTTCAAGAAATCCTATAAAACAGGTTGAAATAATAATAGTAACACTAAATAAATTAAATATACCTAGTAAAAATGAGTTTTATAATGTAATTTTGCATAATAATATTATTTTTATATAATAATAAGATTATTTTTTGTAATAATAATTATTATGCTTTTATTTTTGTGGCACAAAAATAGTAGCCACAATAAAACAAACTTGCAAACTTGAAAGGTTACAGTACAAACTGTAAACAACAATAGACTGAAACCATTAAGTTTAAGGGTTGGCAGAAACGTCAAACAGCTGATGTCTGCCACAGCTGATTAGATCCTGTTTCATTGTTCGTATTCCGTAATATACACTAGTCATAGATTATATACTTGATGTGTTTTTCACATTGAATGCCTTTTTATCTTTCGCCACATGTATAATAATGACTTGTGATCATTATAGTAACGAAAAAATAAAATTATAACTAAAAGCCGATGACATCGGCTCATGGCGATTTTCGGTCCAAGGACGTGGGCCGATGTCATCGGCCCTCGGCGATTTTGAGTAGACATACGCGGGCCGATGACATCGGCTCTCGGCGTTTTTACGATCAAACTGCAGAGCCGATGACATCGGCTCTTGGCGGTGAAAGGGTTAAAGTGGTCATCCCAGCTTATGCATTTCTTTGAAACTAGTACTGTTGGAATTGTAATTAAATTGTTTAAATAGTTGGTGTCTTGTAAATGTTTTATAACTATATTAGTTTTTTAAAATTTTACTTTAAAAATTTTCAACAGATGTCATTTTGTTAACATTTAATACAATAACACTATTATTTTTGGAACTTTTTCTCTTATCTATCCAAACTTATGTGCTAAATGTGGTTTCTTGAGCTTAACTAGTTTTATAGATAAAAAGTTTTAAATTCAAAATCACGGCTAAAAGATCATTTCTACTTTTGTAAACACACTGTATATATATTATATATATATTGAGAGAAATTTCCACCTTTGCAACCCATAATAACTTGCTCCAACATGCCTGGGATTTTTGAACCTCTACAAAGTGTTATTGGGAATCCTTGGCAGTAGTTGTGCCACCAAACAGGGTGTCAGGGGTACTAGAGAACAACATATACTACCCTACCATATACTACCATTTTATAATTTAAAATTAGTTTCATCGGGTCACACTTCAGCAGTGACATAAATCAAACGCAAAGAATGAGATAAAAATCAAGATATGTACAAAATCTGTCAATAATTTAAACTATTAATGTACTGTCAAGTGGGAAGATTCCAGATATACTATTTACCACAATTATTTAACCCTTTTAACCCCGGCCATTAAATCAAGTGATGTGCCAGAAATCCCAAGCCATTTTCAGACAAAATGTAAGGGTTTTGTAAAAAAATCATAACTCAGTTATTTTTTAAGATATTTAGGTAATTCTTTTTTTGTTTTACTTCTTTATACATGTAGCTTACAGAAATATACAAATAAAATTATTATTTTGAAAGTAATGTTTTTAAAATGCATATACATATATAAAAAATAAATAAAAATGAAAAAATTTCAAGTTTGATCATGGAAACCATATAGATAAAAAAAATATTTGACACAAAATACCCATTTAATTTATGATATATTTAATCCTTAATAAAAGGAAACAAAAATTATAGGCCTACCTTATTTACAAGGTGAGTAACATCAATTTTTGTAAAGCCATGTAAATTTTTCTTTTTGCCATTTCTGGGCAAGGCAATGTAACAAGACCTTTGAAATTCACAGTACTTAAAATAAACATAAAACCAAAGTTATTTCTGACAAAATAACTAAAACTGTTCATAATCTAAATTTTAAAAAAAGTTTTAAAACAATATTTACATCACTACAAAATGTAAATTTTCAAGATATCCATCACTCAAATCGTCGTCACTAATCACATCCACACCATTTGCAACTAGGTTACTAATTATTGTATTTTCACTTACGGGAGACTTTGAACGATGTCTTTTACTCATTTTGAAATAAAACAAATAATAAACTAAACTTTAACTGCCGTACTTTATACTGCTTTAACCTAAAACTGTGAAGAAAACGGAATATTCACAACCACGTGATATACAGCTGTCTGCAACAAGCGTGAGCAGTCAGTCGAGACGAACTGCAATTGCTCAGTCACAGACTGACAAAATATGAAGTCAAACCATTACAAACTAATATATTTCGATGCAAAATATCTTTGTGCACAAGTCTGTGAAATTTCAAAGCATTTGGTGAAATAGGTGGCCAGTAAAGTAATAAAAAGTGCACGTCCGCACTATACGGACGTCGGGAGTTGACGCCATTTTTACGACGTCCGTATAGTACGGACGTCGGGGTTAAAAGGGTTAAAAAATAAAGAAAATATACTATAATTGAGTAAGGTTTGCAGGGTGCAGGTTGACTACTGAAACATTGTTGACCTAAAATCTTACAACTCAAACACTGTACTTATCAAACAACACTAATGAATAAGCTATAATATATTATACATGCTATAATTTGTTTAACATCTTCGATTAGACAGGCACTAGATTAAGGTTCAAACAGCCAAAAACATTACAGTAAACAAGTACAAAATTACCTTTTCAAGAGTAAATGTTGGCCCCACTGTTTGTACGTGCTCAGCCTGCTCACCTCTCTGTAAGAAGTAACAAAAATGTAAGCAGAGTATTTTTTGTTACTAAGAAGTGACAGTTATCTAATATGAAAGGAATATTATATCCTCCAGGTTTGTAAACTATCTATCTACTCTCGTTAAAAATAATATTTTATGGAAAATCATTTTCCATTGATAGTTCTCTGAACAGGTAATCCTTGCAGATTATTCCTATATGAAATCAGACTATCAAGTTGATATTTCAAAATTGTGTTCCCAGCAAAATTCCAAAATCTATCTTTCATAACATTTGAGTTTCAATTTTCCTAAGAATGAAGATAATAATATTTAGTTTTATACTTTGTGGGCTGCAAATTGTTGAAAATATATCTAAGTGTATTGAGCAGGTTTACAAACATTTGTTTAATAATTATATAAAGTATTTTGATAAAACTTTTCAAATAAACAATTTCAAAAACTTATCATTCATAATGGACGATTTTAAGTGTTACGTAATTCTATTGTAGATGATGTCCATGACAAATGCTTGATCACTATGAACTAGGTGGTTGGACATTAGTTAGTAACCAAATCTACTACCATTTGAAAAGTAATTATCACAGTAGCACACTTTGTTTGTTTTCTAAGAAATTCCAATAAGTACATTCACAGAAATGAAAGTTTCAAAGTAAAAATTCTAAATTAAAAGACACAATTTTATTAAGATTAAAAATAGAGAACTGTCCATAACCAAAGGTTTGCCATCCAAAGTGACGAACTTTCAAAGATGACCCGTTCACCTGCACAACAGAACATTTGTCCGAGTTAAGCAGAAGCCCATGATCGTCCGACCATGACTTCACCCTCTCCAGGCCCGAATTGATGTTTCGCACAGTCTCAGCTCTTCCTAATGGGTTGTAAGACAACAACAGTTGTGGAACACAGTGTATACTTTTAAATCTGCAGTGTATACAAGAAAGAGTATTGGCCCCAGGCAACTACCCAGAGGGATGCCAACGGATCTGGGTAGCACGGGAGACAGCCGATCACTAACCTTCGTTCACTGAGTTCTCCCCAATAAATACGACGAGAACCACCTGACATGAATTGTCATCAAAATGATAAAATTTAAGCTTTGCTAACAACAACTCGAAGCCAACCGAGTCGAAAGCTTGCAAAAAGTCCAAAGCAGTAACCAAGCTCTGAATTGCCTAGTCCTTTACAGAAAGCAGATCACCAGTAATAGCTGCACTTTATTCATTGTTTTTGGCCGCATATTATCGCTCTGAAAATGGATACCATAGCAACCAAATACTACATTGCGCTGTACACTGGTGTTTGATGCCTTTTTCCACGTGTGGGAGAGTAACTGTACAATTCCTGAGATCTGCGCACAACCTCATTTTTATGTCCAATTGTGTGTTACGTGTTACATCTATAGGATAATTTAATTAAATTTTTTTTCTTGAAAGTTATGATTGTTTTCTGTTTTTTATAAAATAGCAATTTGTTTTGTTTTCTTATAAATATTTATAAGAAGCCGGTTATTAAACTAAGGAAGTTAATTTTTAATGGACTGAGGAACCGCCAGATCATAGAAAAATATGACTTGCTCTGTTTTAGTTAATGTGCTTATATAGTATGTAATTGAAAAATATTTGTCTTTAAGTTTTGGAAAGAATATAGTCACTTGGTGGTATTTATGACCAGTTTCCCATCAAATTACTGCCCTCCACTAACCACTATAATCATTCAATGATCCTCCCACTTCTGGGAACATTCTTTGAACTCATTTTTTAGAATGGCTAGCAGATTCTTTACCGCCTTTTGTCTGATTTGAATATGTATAATAAGTATATAACATAGTATGAAACGAATAATTCTGATTGATTGATCAACGCATGATTGATTGGATGATGGCAAATGTCTGGAAACCTGTTATATTCTCAAATTATCCAATGACTCCTTCAGAATTTTTCCATAACCAGTCCCATTTATACGTGACACACCCTGTATCACTAAGTAATTCCTTGCGTTTTGTAGATTCAAAAACAATGAAGTAAATGCCTTTGAATTTTTGTACTGTATCAAACTTTTCTTCTTCTCACAATATACAGGTAAACAAATTGATATTGTAAAATTTTAGAGCTTACAATATAAAAAATTAAGGACATATGGAAAGCCAAATCCCAGATAAATGTCTGTGACACTTACTTGGGCCAAGGGGTGATCTTGGAGATGACATCCTCTATAGCGAGTGACATACCTCGGACCAGTAGCACACTACCCAACCCCTTCCACAGGGTGCTCAGACCTTGCCGCTGGTTCAGCCTCATGATAACCGGGAGCAGGGTGAAGGGTGTAGTGTGGTACCGCCGCCGTGAGTCGTGGTTCACCTGAACACAAAGTCATGTTATATTTTTGTTGATTTAATTTTACCTTGAACTTGTTCAAATTGAAAAGACAATATGACCTAGAAGACATCTGTTTCCGGAAAAACACACATATCTGCTATTAAATATATAGATGAGTATAACTATATAAATAGGTTATCTTTAACTATGGTAGTAATAGTAACATATTTATGATAATCTACTTATATCGTGTAATAACAAATAGTAGGTTGGGACAGAGTGGCCTCAACGCCAACATCACTTTCGGGAGGATCAGTCTTTCATCACAACATCAGTCTTTCGGGAGGTAGAAAACAAGAACTGATCATCATAATAACACGTAATTTTCACAGTAAATAAAATAAAGTCTGTTCTTTGTATTTATGCAGTTTTTTAGTTTCCCAATATCAAAAGCTCTTCCAAATATAGTTGTCTCCAGCTAATACCAAAGTACCAAGATTTCACTTTGAGCTTCATTGTCACCAACTGTTTTCTATCTCTACACATGAACACGACTTCAGATTCCAGAAGTTGTCTGTGACGTCAGATTCCAGATGATGAACTAAAGAAGAAGAACTGGAGCTACACTCAAAGTTCACATTAGCCTACTGTTGGGATTAGTTCCTTAATCTACTAAGAATTATGTGGTTAACCAGGTATAGGTGTGTCAAGTTTGTTTATCGTAAAATATAGTGTTATTATCTAAATGTATTACAACAAACAGAAAGTACTTCTGTAACATTTTCAGGGAAATCTTGGTAGATTGATTTTTAAAGTTTTGGCATGTTTTTTGTCGTTTTTCAGTCGATTTCAATATTTTAGAAAATTAACACTGCTTAATAGAAATAAAAAGACACCCACTTAGGTAAGATAACAACATCCATACAGTAAAATTTGACATATTCACCCTGGTTACAAACAATGAAATATTTTGTAACCGAAAGTTTGGCAAGCAAGGAATGCCACATGGACAAGCTTGATCACCTTCTTCCACAAGTTGGCCAATGGAGTGGGAGAGGAGGTTTATTTCCTATTATGAAAAAACTTGCCTGTACAATTTTTAAAAACCTTTATAAGTCCTATTGTGTTAGTCTTCAGATGTTATACTAGTAGGATAGCTACTTTTTACTTTTCAGTGTAATAGGATCTGAAATTTAAATACTATAAATACCTGATTAATTCCTTTTTTCTAAAATAAATTCTATTTACTTTATAACATTTTCACTTATGTATTATTGCCCTTATGTAACCACACAAATTAAAAATATCCAGTGCATTGGTTTAGTTTTAAACAGAATAAACATTTTTCAAATCATACAATTTTAAAACTCTACAGAAAACAGTTCCAGCAGAGTATTTCATGTATACATAATTATGTATAAAGGTTATTTTTGACGATGGAAGTATTGTGAAGGAAACAGGATTTTTCCGGACATTTGCCATCGTTTCAGTGAAACAATGGCAAATGGACAATGGCAGTGAAACAACGCTACTGTGGTACTTGACTCAGTAGCGTATAAAGAAAAGATTGCGGAAACACTTTAAATACTGGCAAATATACAGTTTTAAATAAAGACCCGACTGATTCATTTGAACGCAAAGTAGCAAACACCTTAAGAAAACATAAAGAATTTTTTTCAGATAAATTTAGATCTAAATTAACTCCTCACCACTCAAAAATCCCCCATATGTATGGCCTTTCCCAAAATCCACAAACCTACCATCCCTCTTCGGCCCATCATTAGTTCTCGTGATTCACCTTGCAGGGAATTGTCTAAAGTCCTCTTGGACATCTTAACGCCATTGGTAGGAAAAACTGACTCTTTCATCAAAAATTCCAGGGATTTCGTAGAGAAGTCAAAATCCTAAAGTTGACTGAAACTGACAAACTGGTAAGTTTTGATGTCGAAAGTCTATTTACAAATGTACCAGTTCCAGAAACTCTCGGAATTATTAAATCACGTCTCAAAGAAGACCAAACATTAAAGGATAGAACTAAACTTCCCGTGCCAGTAATTATGGAACTGTTAGAACTATGCACTCAATGCAATTATTTTGAGTTAGAGGGTAAAATTTACCGTCAAGATGAGGGGATGGCAATGGGTTTCTCCACTGTCTCCTATTTTTCGCCAATATCTTTATGGAGGAATTCGAGCGAAAAGCTTTGGCTTCAGCTCAGTTCAAACCGAAGATTTGGTGGAGGTATGTGGATGATAACCTTTGTTATTTTTTTCTCATGGAGACATTGAATTAAATAATTTTTTTTGAATCACATTAATAGTATTTCTCCTTCCATCCGCCTCACAATGGAAGTGGAAGTCCAAAACAAGCTTCCCTTTTTGGATGTGTGTGTGTATTAAGAGATAGGGATGTCCTTAAGACAACTATTTTTCGAAAGATAACACACACAGGAAAATATTTAAATTATCAATCCAACCATCAAAAATCTGTCAAAGAAGGAGTAGCCTACTCGTTGTTTGATAGAGCAAAGAGCTTGTGCTCAGATAAAGATGGACTAAAAGAAGAATTTAAGAAAATTGAATCGGATCTCAGAAGCAATGGATACCCTCAATTAGTAATTAATAAGTGCAAACGAACCAGAAGAATCATTCCTGAGTCAGAAAAACAGATTTGTGATAAATTTGCGTTTATGTCAATCCCTTATGTGCCGGGATTATCGGAGAAAATTAGAAGAGTAGGTAGAAAAGTACAACATTAGAACCGCGTTTAAAACACACAACACTCTTAGACAAAGTCTCGTAAAAACAAAACCAAAAAATGGCACACAGGATTCCAAAAACTGTGTTTACAGTATAAAATGTAGCTGCAAATAGGGAATACATAGGCGAGACAAAAAGACCACTAAACGTAAGGATAAAAGAACACAAGAAAACACGAGAAAGGGTTTTCACAGAAAAGTCAAAAATTGCACACCATTGTTGGTCCGAAGACCATCATATGAATTGGGATGAAGCCCACATAATACATCGGGAACCACATTTCTTCAAAAGGAAATTAATTGAGGCAACATACATTAAATTGGCAGACCAACCAATCAGTCAACCATCAGTCGAGATTAGGCCGCTTTGGTTGCCAAATTCTAAAAAAATGAACTAAAGAGAAAACCAAAAGTATCAAATGGATCGGATATTTGTAATAAACCAATGCGGAGTCACAATATGGTTTTAAGAAGTTCATCTCGCATGAACCAATAATAAACGAAAGGGCCCATTCCTGTTCCCCTTCCCTTGTATTTCCGCCATATTGTTTTAGCCAGCCGTCACGATAGCCCATTGGCTAGTCCCTCTGGTCAGTCGTAGGTGGTCAGTAGACGAGTGAAGACGCATTGTGACCTGTTTCCGTAGTTTACATTTAATGATTAGTGTTTTGTATAGTTTTGTATTAAGTGCAAGTCTTTAGTGTTAGTGAAGTTGACAACAACATGTAGGTTGTGATTCCTAACTTAGGCGTGCCACAACGCTTTAGTAAGATTTGTTTATTTTAACTTAGTTTGTAATTATGTATTAGGTTAGTTCTTTACCTGAAGAAGAGATCAGATTGCAGATCTCGAAACGTAGTGTTACTGTTTTCTTGTTTCACTGAACGATGGCAAATGTCCGGAAAAATCCTGTTTCCTTCATAATTATGTAGTGCTTTCAAAAAGAAAAGCACAACATCGATAGCGCATTTGCTATAAATAACTTACATTCTTCACATTATAATTTCATAAGAAATATTTGGCTTTACCCCTTGAATGCTACTCCTATGTTAACACGGTCGAAACATTTGCTTCACTACACAACGCTTGACAGCTTGAAGATGATACACATTGGCCTCTAGTAGTGTTTATTTGAACTAATATAAATCTACATTAGTGCTGTTTAATTGCTACTACATTCCAAGGATCAACTAAGTAACAATCACGAAAGCACATGATGAAATTTTACATGGACATTAGAAACAGAATGTTATTGTTTCCTAGTTTTTTAAATTTCTTTTTTGTAGCTGCTGCTGCAAGTATTTTTATATTCTACTTTGGTTGTGGTTCAGTTGGTGAGGCAGGAATTGGATGTAATAATGATAAGGATATTTTATAAATTTTAGATTTGCCTGTATGCGTTGTAGTGATTTAGGCTTTCAGCAGCTTAACTTTTCTGGAAATTACGGTCATAGGGTTGCGGACTCAATTTATCAAACACAATCTGACATGATGTATCAGGAGATTCTGATTGCAACTGGTTAAATGAGGATATCGCTGGTTACTCCTGGTGGACGAGAAACACGGTACATTTGTACATCAAGTAAGAGAAACACGCTAGATTTGTGCATCAAGTAAGAGAAACACGCTACATTTGTGCACCAAGTAAGAGAAACACGCTACATTTGTGCATCAAGTAAGAGAAACACGCTACATTTGTGCATCAAGTAAGAGAAACACGCTACATTTGTGCATCAAGTAAGAGAAACACGCTAAATTTGTGCATCAAGTAAGAGAAACACGCTACATTTGTGCATCAAGTAAACTCTGTGTAACAGCACCATTTCAAAACTCAGCGCTTAAAGGATTATCAATATCTGACCTAGGTACTTTGGTATTCTCTGAAGGCCATTATTTGTTGTGAGTTTTCCTTATCACGAACCAAAATAGATTACAGTATTAAAAATAACAGACTTTATTTAACCTGATTTGAAATTACAAGTAATTATGGCGAACTGTTAAAGTATTCTGTTTCCCAAACGGAAGCGATGTCAGTGAGAGTTGAGTTAAATGTATCGCTACCAGTCGCCGATACTTGCGATCGCTACATGTATTCTTCCAATAAAAAACTGTCCTCTTCAGCTCTAGGTAAATCTCAGGGGTGAAGATATGTATTCATGATGAAATTATAAATTAATCAAGAGCATGACAATCAATCGGGTATTTTTAGATTCACTATGAAATAAGGAAAGTACCAGTAACATATAATGAAGTTTATCTTTGTCCTTGATAAGGAAAACTCATCCAAAAATAGTGGCCTCCTGATAATACCAAAGTACCCTGACCTACTCTTCACCTTAAATTGACCATCAGAATGGCTGCAGTATAATAAGCGGCCACCACCGCAATCGAATCATCAATATTCAAGTCTATCTCAAAATACTTAAAACAAATTGTTGAACCAAATTACGTAATAGGTATTTCAAATAACAATATAGTTCCATTACAGATCGGTAGTATTAGTGTCAGTAACAGGTTATTCAGTTGTAACATATTACCGGGATACTGTTATTTCAGTAACAGCTGGGCTGAATGACTTAGTGTTCTCCTAACGACTTTCTGGTTTTAGGTTACTCAATAACCAATAACAGCTGCAGCAATTTGGTACTAACAATGAGACTAGAAATGGAAATTGTACACTTGGAATGTTACTACGCGATATAAGTAGGTTTAAATTAGGTTATTGTAAATATGTTACTAGTATTACCAAAGTTGAAAGATAACATATACAAGCGATCACATGATCTGAGCTTGAATTTGGGTATTATTGCGGGATGTTTTTCTTTTTTTTGCCAGAAGTGCCCGAAGGCGCCACCAAAGCCTGCAATGATGCCTAGGGGCATTTCTGGTCGGTACTTTCCCAACCTCAGATCACGTCCCAGATCGTCCAACTTCTCCGACTTCAGATCATGTTACCAGAGTAACAGGTTACTGGAACTAAATACCTCATAACGATTGTGTTGTTGGGCGCTTTTTATAATGCAGCCATAATAATATTTGCTGTATTTTAATTGAAAAGGTGAAATAACTTCAAATGCACTTTCAACAATAGTTTATATTTTTATAAACATTCTCCCTGCCGAAAAGTTCACCTTCATTCTGAGGCCTTATTAAACAAAAGCATACTATAAACCACACATAGTACTGAGAGGAATAACGACAATACGTCAATAGCCATCTTTTCTCTGGCGATGGGTTCTCTAGCCTTTACTCTAGCTGGGGTTACGACTCGAAAATTAACTTTTAAGCAAATTTAATCAAGTCCTTTTTGTGTTCACTTACTTGACATTGTCGGCGTATGACCACAAATGGATGACTGAGCAGATTTTCTGTTATGAGTGTTGCAATTCCTACACCGTCAGTGATGAATTTCTTTGTGGTCAAGTATGCTGAAACACATACACATAGCCTACTTAAGAACGATTACCGATTAGGATCACTAACAAATACACTGCAAATAAATTAAGATTCAATCACACATACTAATATGAGTGTTATAACACTGTATGAAGAGACTCATTAGACCAACATTTTTGAATGCTGCTTATTCAAACACCTGTATCTGAAAAACCACATTAAACAGAATTGTTGTAAAATGAGCCAAAAAAAGAAAAAAATTTAAATCAACCTGTAAACATGAGATATTAAAAAAAACAATAATTAATATTGAATTCAAGAAATATTGATAAAAAGCTCTGGACATCTTGTGTTATTTAGTCCTTTCAGTGTTATCTGCACCCTTAGCATCTATCTTATCATTGTTATATTATCTGAGCATTTTCTGGTTAGTACTGGGAGAGACTTTAAGTGGGCCTACACGTTAGTCGATCGTTCGAACCATTCAATACAATATCTAACTTTGATATTATATATCAATCGAGCATGACAAGAATTGTAATATATTAACAACAAGAATAATACATTACAGTTTTTAATCTCTTTATAACTTCTCAAACTTTTCTTGACTGCCAAGAAGTTTAATAATTTTTTATCTCACACAATATCTTCGAGGAAGTAGCCTTCACTCATTATCGACTGTTTTTATTGAATGTTTCGATTGTTTTTAATAAACTGAAGGATTTGATATTAAAATGTATTTAACTTAACATATAACTTCAACTGTTTAATGATAAAAATAACAAAAAAACAAAAAGAAATAACTATTTTTCAAGAATTTGTAAATGGTGATGAATATGAGGAAACTGTGTGATAGTTCTAGGCAACATGTCAGGGAAACTTGAGGAGTGGAATAGGGGTAGACTGTCTAGCAGACAATCTTTGTAATTTGTTTTGTACTGCAGGGAAGTGCACCTGTCTGGGGAGAATCCTTTTCTCCATTTCACAAAAGTGGTTACTCACTGCTATTCAGGCAATCTATAAATACTGTATATAACTTCAACTGTTTAATGATAAAAATAACAAAAAAAACAAAAAGAAATAACTATTTTTCAAGAATTTGTAAATGGTGATGAATATGAGGAAACTGTGTGAGATAGTTCTAGGCAACATGTCAGAGAAACTTGAGGAGTGGAATAGGGGTAGACTGTCTAGCAGACAATCTTTGTAATTTTTGTTTTGTACTGCAGGGAAGTGCACCTGTCTGGGGAGAATCCTTTTCTCCATTTCACAAAAGTGGTTACTCACTGCTATTCAGGCAATCTATAAATACTGTAACGTTTCTCTGAAATGTAGGTCTAGACAAAAGTTGGTTTTGTTATTTGTTAATGTTATTATCGTAACCCAGCAGGGATCACTTCTAGCTGGTTTATACCTTCCAGTTGAACCCACCACTGGGCACAGCAGAAACCGATGTGTCACTTAAATCTGGGCAACCTTATGGATGTGCAGGAGCGGCACATAGCTAACCGCAAATGTTGAGATTCTGGGGTTCATGGGCAATTCGATATGTCTAGTCTACTATGAGAGATGACTGTTGGATTTGGTGGGGTTTGTTCCCTAACCTCAGAGGTTCTTTCTAACCTCAACAAGGGTGTGCCACCCCTTGCCTACTTTTACTGGAGAGGCTGGTTCAGAGCTAGCCTCCCCTTCTTTCGCGGAGACATGATTTTGAGATGTAGTGCCCTAATTCTTCCTCATGGATCTCGATAGGAAGCGGCCCCTACTCCTTAACCTTACCCATCGTGAATATCCTGTCACTCTGGAAGCAGCGCAAAGGTTTTTACAGGACAAAGTGCAATTTATAAGCTTCTTGTCCTAAGAGAACAAATGACATTATCATATTTATTTATGCAGAAGTTAATGTAATATAATTCTTGTAGCGTACCAGTATTATATAATATAGAAGTTAATATAATAAATCAAATCATATTTATTTATGCAGTTAATGTAATATACTTCTTGTAGTGTACCAGTATTATATAATATATGTTAATATAATAAATCAAATCATTCGATAATAATCGTCTAACAAATTTAGGCCACTTATTAAAATCTTCCCTTACGCTCATTTATCACCATTTACAAATTCCTCAAAAATTAGTTAATCCGTGTTGTTTACATTGAACGTTACTAGATAGTTAATAGGCTAAGTTGAAATCATATGGTAATTTAAATAAATTTTAATATTAAATTCCTTATTTGATATAAACAATTGAAACATTATATAAAAATAACTGAATAACGAATGTAGGCCGCTTATTAAAGTACCTAGTACTGCATTATCATTTTGTGTTACTGTAGCTTACGGATAACATCATATACACATTATTCAACTACTGTGAATTCAGTTCTAATACCATCAACTAATTCCACAAGTTTGAAATACATGAGTTTGAGTATTGGATATGTGGTTACAGTACCACCCTGCGCTGATGTTCGGAGGCATTTATGTCAGCCTGACAGAAGCTTGTATTCTCAGAAGATCGTTGTAATAAAAATACTATCTATCTTTACTTTTGAGCTAAAATCCCCTCAATTTTTATTATTGTTATTTTACATAACCAAAGATGGCGTGATTACTGCTGTCAGTATTGACCAAGCAAGTCATGGTTAGCCTTTTGGAATTTTGTACCAGAGTAGACCCAGTAAGCAGCCTACACTCATTTTTCGGATGTTTTTATCGAATGGTTCGATGTTTTTATCTGAATGAATAGTTCGATATTACAATTTATTTAACTTAGCATACGATTTCAACTTATTAGTTATAGTAATTTGAATGTAAACAATGAACAGCAAGAGGTAACTAATATTTTGAGACTTTGAAAATGGCGATGAATATGAGATACTTCTCACAAGTGATGAAATTTGTCTTTCTTCCATTTCGCAAAAGCAGTTACTGGGTAGGGTACGATAAGCAGACCCGGTTTTTTATATCGAAGAATGTAGTCTTCGATACCTAATATTCGCATCTCAAATCCTAGACTATCAATTGATATAAAAGTATCTATAGCCTAGTCCTCAATAACAATCATATGTTTTAAATTAAAATATGAATTTAATATTTACAGTGGTCAAACAAATTATTATAACCAAAATTAGGAAAACTGAAGACGACCATATTTGCTCCTCTCACAGTTATAGTTGTTTCTTTCCCACAAATGAGTCCAACATGTTGAAGCCACAAAAACAATATATTTTATTTACGTCTTATCATCTTTCAAAGCAATGTCTTGTAGTTTTCTAAAATTTACTGCCATTTTTAATAATTAAAATTACTTATGTAAAATTGAAATATTACCCTACGTGTATTTTTTAAAAAGTGTTTACAGCTGTTGATATAGACTATTTAAGTTAATAATTCAAAATAATGAATCAGTATCGATTGATTATATCAATGATTATGTAATATCATTTGCCAATTTCGATATAAAAAAACCGGGTCCGCTTATCGTACCCTACCCCGGTTACTCATTGAAAGCCGCTTATTAAACTCTCCCCTTGTATTGTATTTTATTGACCAGTACTATCTCCAGGGATGGTCTGCATGTTGAAACATGTCACGTTTTAATGTTGATTTATTCAACTACTAGTTTCTTTTACAAAGTGTTTGTTTTTCAGGTTTTTCTAAACTTAATTGTTTTCTGCTTAATTTATAATTCACTTTTAAAGCAGCAATATCTTGTAAAAAAAAACCCATACAATATGAGGTAACAAAAGTAAATATTTACTCACTATCCAATACAAATATTAATACTAAAATTAGGACTAGTTTTGTGAGTATCCCGGCTTATAAATCTACTGAAAAAACCTGCACTTACACTAGGGTTAGCCTAGTAACACTAATTCTAAAAGAAAAGAATCAGGCACCAACCTTGATCTTCATCAGAATTCACACGTGCAACTGGAGCTTTAGGCTTATCAAATAAAGTTCTAGGAGGTTTTCTTTTATCGTATCTCGGAGTAGCTTCGTAGGAACTGCTGTGAAATATTTCTTCATTTCTAACGTCCCATTCATCGTCTTCATCACCATAACCATCCTGTGGACCAAAATAACCTTTCATTCCGGCCATTTTGACAGATAGAGAGTGATCCCAAATAATCTACAAGGAATCAGCTGATCTATAAACCATATGATTAAGCGCTCTTCATAGCCTTATGACCACAAAGAATTTAAGCATGGAACAAGTACACGCACTATAAAGAGATTTTGTTATTTGGTTTATTCTACGCCAGAAGCATTTTAACTTAAATCGTACTAAACGTTTTTACAAGAAAACGGTCCATACCCATTTAAAAATAATAAGCAAGGCTGTTGGAAGTGAAATAAATAAATAAATAATTATTCGTATAATAGTGCTTAGTAGATAATATATTCTATTTGATTTCCAACGGACATCTCATCCAAGGCATCTGCATTCAGTTTTCACGTTTTTCAATACAAAATATTGGCTGAAGTTACAGAACTCTTGTGCTTAGAAGTAGATTTTACATTTCATAATACAACTCAAATGCACACGCAATAGTATTATATTAGTTTATATACACAGCAATCAAGAGCAGGGTCAGACTTGGCTCTTAAAAGAAATATAAACCTTAAACTTTGACTTTCCTTCTATGCCTTGAGTCTAGAAGGTGCATTGACGCATCCACGAATTTAGTGGGAGGTTCAGAGGTACTTCCACGAATTGATATCTTAAACTCAAAAGATTATTGTTTGAAAGTAAAAAGCTGCTATTAACGTCAGTACAGGTCGTAGAATTAGAACATTTCCCCAATAAGATAGTCTCTTAAATAAACATAAAAGCAAAGCAGTCCCTAGAAAGATAGGAACTCTTGGACATTCCACAAGGAGCATTTTTACTTATTTTTTGAACTTATTGTCAGCAGGCTAACTCCTAAGAGTATACTGGTACTAATCTAAAGCAGAAAAAGTAAGTCACAAAACAGGGGGTTTTCGTAATGTAATTACTTCCCCTTCCCGTTTTCCATGACTAAGAGATTGATCACTATTGATTAGTATAGTCAGATTTTAATAGTACCGGTATTAATTAAGTAAGGATTATACTTTTAAGCCAGTCAATGCGAGACAGTTTTATAAAAGGACTTAAGTCACCAGTTATAAGGTTAAGGTTATTAAAAAAATAGAACACTGAGTCTTTTTAAGATGCATTGAATATATATTTTGGTATGTCGGACACATAGGCAATAAGTAGCTTTACACTCATTACTTCTATCAATGGGACTAAAGACATAAAGGGTGGTAATTTGGTTCAGAATGCAATGTTGAATCTATCAGTTGCCACCATGAAGTGTTATTTCTATGAACTACGGAAACATCAAAGGCAATCTCTTGCTAAAATAACTGTTTTAATTGTAGCAAACTATGTAATTATTCTAAAATGTGTAAAGGGAAGTCTGTCGGCTTTCGTACACCAACACGATCTCATATAGGTATCTTCAACTTAACTCTTATGCATAGCCGTTGCTTTACCAACTGTATTATACAGTTAATGATCAAATGCGAGATTAGAGAGAAGACGGATGCACCAATCGATGCAGGGAGTTCAAAAAGTTTCGTTGGATATGATACTGTTGCTAATACATATACAGGGTTTAAATTAAGTCCTGATACGCCTGGATATATTCCAAACGGATTTAGATATGGATGCACAACCTGCCACTATACTTATTAAAATACTTTTTGAATTTTTTTGAATGGTAAAAATTTCCCCCTTTTTAGGAGGATGCGGGGAGGTAACTTTAAGTTGCAAATCCCTATCTTGTGACATGTCATTTTAAAGGCCTATTCAATAGAAACGCGATGACATGGACAAAACACCTCTGTGCCGTTTATAGTAAAGGTTATGGGCAAATAACGCAAAATGTAATAATCCTTAGTGATAATGGTAATGTACTGCGCATTTCAACACAATGCATGCGAGATATCTTTTAGTAAGACGTCGAGGTGTCAAATGTATCGCTTTATGTAGTACTAATGTTTCTGTTGTGGATAGTTTTGGTTCTTGAATGATTTGAAAGTTTTGGTGTCTTTCTAGGTGGCATTACAATGTATGAGGTAGGTAATTTGCCCATAACTTTTGCTAGGATCGTTGTAGTGATTTTTTGTTCTTGTCATCGTGTTTCGATTGAATATACCTTTAACATGACATGTCACAAGATAGGGATTGCAATTTGAAAGTTTAAAGTACCCCGTACCCTCCTTTTAAAGGAGGGGAATTTTTTATCACTCATAATATGTTATAAAGTATTTTAATAAGTATGGTGAAGGTTGTACATCGATATCTTGATCAGTTTTGAATATATCCAGGCGTCTTAGGACTTAAATTACACCCTGAGATGTAAGGTGTTATTTGCATTTAGCTTTTGCTAGGAACGTCGTAGAGATATTTATTCATGTCACCGTGTTTCTATTAAATAGACAATTAAAATTATGTGTCTCAAGATAGGGGTCGCAATTTTAAAATTTAAAGTTTTCCCCGTATATCTTCTTGAAAAAGAGGAGGGGAATGTTTTATCATTCAAAACATCCGAGTAAGTATTTTAATAAGTATGGTGAAGGTTGTACATCGATATCTAGATAAGTTTGGAATATATCCAAGCGTATCAAGACGTAATTTACACCCTGTATGTATGGTATATATCAGTATTATTTTAGAACCAAATAAGATTTTGTTGTGATTTAATTTTGTATGTTCTAGACCATTAATACAAGGGCATTAAACTTCCTGCAGAATCTGCTGATTTTATTTTATGTCATGATATTTTCAAATGCCAGTCATGTGTATACATTTGATTTGCATATTAAAAAGATCCATTAACAATTTATAGCCTTACCTTTATGGAGACAACTACCTGTGAACCTCTTCAATTATATAACACCAGATTGGAGACTTGATGTTATGTTACTCAAGATCTCTGGTTATATGCCTAAGAATGTTCCTTTGACAAATTCTTCGGGTTTGTGATATCTTCTAGGGAAGTTTGGTCGAAGGGAAGTAATATTGTGCCTCCAGCTGAGCTTAAATGGCTTACTGATAACTCTAAAACAGAAAGTGGGACATCTGCTGGAATTGAGGGGATGGGATCATGTAATCAATATGTGGTATTTATGGGTCCTCTCCCACAGATTCTGAGGCAGATGTCTGAGCCATAATGGATAGCGTTCATGATAGAGAGTCTATGTGTGCGGTATAAGATCAAGACGATCTGTATTTTCACAGATAACGAAGCAGTGTTCAAGACTGTTGTGTATTTAATCTCTAAGTACAATAGCTTAAAAAGTATTTTGAACTCTAAGAGCATGAAAAATATTCTGGGCGAGTAGAAAGGATTGGTGGCACTCCTCGCCAATATCCATGGAAAATAAACCCTGGGGGTGGCGAATTACGGTTATTTCAGTTTCAGGCATTTTCACCTTGTAAGAGGGGGAGTCTAACGTTTTTCCTGCCTTTATAATTGTAAATGGATAGTAGAATTATGTCTGTCTACTTTAAGTTTAGGCTTCAATGGTTAACTTTTAAAGCTGGTGAAGATCCACCCACTCCAACGTCACTGTCCGTCGCGTATGTCAAACTGGCTGTCGACCAAGTTGACCTCTTATACATTTATCTTGCCATGTCCAGTTAAGTGATTAACCATTTCTAGATACCCACTTGATCGTTATAATGCACTTTACACACACACACACACACACACACACACACACACACACACACACACACACACACACACACACACACACACACACACACACACACACACACACACACACACACACACACACACACACACACACACACACACACACACACACACACACACACACACACACACACACGCACACACGCACCCACAAGATTTGGCTCTGCTTAAACAAATCTGAGGTGAATTTTTGTGTGGGTAAAGGTTATTGGCATGACATTTATGATATTCATAAGGGGGGGGGGGGTGATCTGTTTGTGTAAAAAAGGATTTTGTTTCGTAAAATAAGAACTATCTCATTGATTCACTAGAAAACAACTGTAACTGAATTACTATTGTCTTATTACAAGTTAAACTTCAGTAGGTCAGAAATCAAATGTAAACACACATTGCTTAAAGAAACACAGCACACAAACACGTATCCTTTATGTATGTTTATCAGAGGACTTTGAATGATCAGAGAACTGATGAACCTTTATAAGAGCTATGATAGCAATCCAGCGTCTTAACTAATCATGAATATCTGCACAAAGTTTCTTGGCATTTGAATAAGCAGTTTCTGAGATCTTATGATAATTTAGTCAACAGCATGATTTCATTTATAACTTAATCGAATGTTATAATTTATATTATGTCGAAATTAATTATAAGTTCTGAACATTAATGAATAAACAACTAGATGGGGTTAGAAAAAATCTTGCAAATAAAGTAATTAAAATGATTGCTCTCTGAAATTGAAATATTTTGTTTTCTTGACCTAAAAAGAACTCTGTACATCGTTTACATCGTAGTTGAACATGTATTCTCATATTCTCATCATGTGCACAGTTGAGTGCACTGCAATGTGTTTAGACACGATATCTAAGCACGGTGGAGCAACCGAGCTTTCCACTCAGAACGTAGCTATGGTGGAAAGGGTTGACTCATTGTGAATGCTGAGTTTAGCTCTAGTTCATCTTCCTCTTAGTGCAGCCTTTGCAATTTCACGCTGTCACAGACTTGACTCCTGGAATCTGGAGTATGCTAGTCTGAAGAAATAAAAAAGTCGTCGACGAAGTAGCTTAAAACGAACTCTGTACATCGTTTCGGCACCAGAGACACCTAGGCTAGAACATATAGTGTAATATAGGTTATCATGTATTCTCATTGTCTCATCAGGTTGACAATAATGTTTGTGGTAAATTTCAGATGTTCACGAGAAGAGAAGATTTAGTGATCAGGGCTGTGCCTTTATCAGTACAAGAGGCAGGCAGGCAGGCAGCGAGTAGGCTGGGATTCTTGTCCCTTGCTGATGCAGTATCTCTGCAACAAGCAGAATAGCTGCTGGTCTGGTGTGCATCCAACCCCTGGTGGGGATGTTGTTGCAGCATGGTCAGTGAGGAGTTGATGGTCGTGTAGTGGAAATGTTTTTGAAGTTCGTCTCAGTAGTCTGGTCGATGAGGTAGTGTAGTGGGAAGTCAGCTGGTTTTTGTTGTCTTTCAGTCACCTAGGGTGGGTCATCTAGGATGACCTTCAGTTGAGGGATTTTCCACGGAGTACACGACACAACGTATCAGGCTTCGTATATTTGCCGTTGCATGCTAAATTTAAAGTTTAAACCTTACTTCATTCTTAAGATGTCCTCAGGGCGCAAAAACAGACACGTAATCAATCAAATAGGAAAGAAATCCCCCCCATTCAGCAAGAAAAACGATCAATTGTACCAACCTTCTGAATGATTAGCTTCATTTACTCTCATCCAAATCCTCTGGATGGACATTCACTAATGATTCTTTTTTGTCAATGTAGAGGTTTAAAGTCTATAGGTGGAATTCTTATCGAGATATCTTGCGAGTAGTTCGGCAACTCGTACTACTGTTACATGATCTCATATGATAGTACCCATTGTGTTTACAAATTTCTTTACCATGCGGTTGTCTTATTGCCATTGTGGTTATCCATAAAACCTAATTTATATATATATATATATTATATATATATATATATATATATATATATATATATATATATATATATATACATTTTCGGTAAAGTTCAGCCAAATTGCGTGGCTTCATGCAAAATTTCAAGTCTGAAGGTCACTTCGCTTTGAAGTCAAAAGATCGCCCGGACAGACAGACACTTACAAATGTATTTTCCAGCCGCTCGAGTGATACAACACGGTTACCTTTAGAAATCTCTTATACTAGTGGTTACAATAGCATTGTATTATAATAGGCACTACGACACTCGATAAGCAAAGTTTAAACTAGAAAGTATTTATTGGGTAGCGAAGTTACTAACATTCTCGAGATTAGAAAATACAGTTAGATAAATACCATTTCCCAATCACTTTTCTCATATTTAAATTGTTTGCAAATGTTCCCAATTTTAACTTGACGTTTCTAAAGCGAAATATCAAAAACTGTAAATACCCTTTTTAATTCCAAAACAATAATTACTCGTATGTTACTTTCAGATAGCCATTTTGAAGTTTACTCAAAGAAACAATTTTTTTGTGCCAAAATATTATTTTCTATGATAGATTTAAAAGTCAAAGATCCATCGTACTTAACTGTTCTAGAAACACTTCAAAACCTGACCCATTTATGTCGGTAGAGTGTTCTGAACAGATAATCTGATTGGGCCAGAAAATTTAGTGAATCCTACAATCACGGTGAATTTGTCCATGTTTTGTAAAATCTGTTTAGTTAACACGATTATTATGGTATAACTGAACAGAGATTATATTAGATTATATGCAAATATAATCATAAAAAACCTTTAAAATAATTTAAAATAATTCTATCAATGGCACTTTAACATCCAACAGTTGACAGCAGTCTGGCCTGGAGAGTTACTCCCAAAAGGCTGATGTTTACCATTTGAAATTTCAATATAGATGTAGAGGGAGTTCTGCATCAAATTTAAACCCTCCAAGTTAGAATTTTCGAAAGTTATCGTACATACAGATGATAGATACCTGATTTCGATCACCAGCAACTGGTGGAAGAGGCTTCGCAAAATGCTTAGCCGAAGATGTTAGAAAATGTCTCTGCCAATTACCATTGTAATAACCTTTGATCTTAAATTAAGTAATTAAATAATTTACCATTTAATCTTCTAAACAGATCATTTTCCTAAAGAAAAATCTGGTATTTGAACAAAATAATATTTAACTAGGTAACATTTGGGTTAATATGGTTACACACCGTAATACATATTATAATAATAAAACATTCGTTTGATTTATTATATAATGAAATATTAAAATGTTTGTTGGTCATGGTAACTCTGTGGCTTCAATTGTGATAACTAGGGTTCAAAAAGTACTTTGGAGAAGGAACGTCATGGTGCTCTATTGTATATGAGATGTAGTGTCAGACAAATTTTGGAGGGTTGCAGGTTAATTTTGAATTTGATATTGTAAGTATTAAATCACAAGTTTTGCTTTACTTTGTGAATGAAGCACAAGAAAGAACTGAAACTTTGGAAGATATATACCACCAGATAAGAACAACCAAGTAATCACTATTTGTTTTTGTATTGAAAGAGAGGATTTTGAATTTAAAGTGGTCCTCTCACGCCCTCTTTTCCACATAACCTCTATTTGTCCCCGGTGCTCTGTTTCTTCGGTTTATATATTTGTTGTCGAAGGCTGGCGTGAAATGAAAGGTTTAAATGTCAAAATGAGTTGTGTGCGTACAAATAGCAACTGAGTCAGGGACGGAAATACCTCCCCAGTCTGCTTTCTGCCCGGCCCACCTCGTCTCGCCGCTCCGCACAGCGTCTTTCTGCTTAACACAGGTTTTGATCGCTGCCACTACATTTACCATTTACTCTCATAGTTCACCATAGTTGGTAGTCTATGGTATCATTAAGTTACTAGTAGGCTATTGTACGATTTAATAATTTTCTTATTAGGTAGGTATACATGAGAGTTGCCTTAAGGCAATTTATAAGTCTCATACAAGTAAACATCTATTCCAAAATTGGTTATTTTCTCATTAAAGGTATCTTAGCTTGGTTTTAGAACTGGAAAGTTAGGATCTGAAATCAGAACAGTTATTTTCCCTTTACAGGTGTTTTGTTTTGATTTTTATACTGAATAGCTTTTCAGTATTTACAAATAAGACAGTTATTTTACATTACAGTGGTACCAAAACAATTATTTTCTAAAATAATTAATTGTTATACTTAGAAATCCAATTCGAAGTATAACAACTAAGATGAACTTAAGGGTACACATAAAATGGTACCAGGTGAGTCGAGTGAATGAAAGGTTGAATTTCAGTTTAGTTTCCAACAACAACAAAAATCTCTTTATTTTACATTAGAAGTCTAACAGGAAATAACCAATTATTGTTTGTAAGAACACTTTTATTTAATGAGAAATAAACTGAATTGATTTTACGTTTTACATGAAAATTAAATCTCTGAGATATCATTACTGTTTATATTGTTTCAAAGTTACCCCGAATCTTAAAACGTACATCACTCCAAAGTAGAGTCGATAAATTAATTCGATTTATTGTAATTCCAACCAATATAAATCCCAGAGTGTTATTGTAACTTTGTTTGAAAAAAAAAAAAAAAAAAAAAAAAAAAAAAAAACACTTCTCTTATTATTTTGATACTGTCTTCGTTAATTTATAGGTTGCGTGTACTGTATTATTGATAAGAATATTTAAGTTGGATTACAATAATTATATCTCAACGATTTGACTAGTTGTTAAATTAATTGATTATACTCTTGTAATGTGATCATTTAGACATGGTTACAATTGTATGTCTTGAAACTTTTCCTCCTTATCGGAAAGTACAGTAATCGCCTATAACATGTATGGTAATGTATTAAACAACTGAGAAATTACTGTTAATGTACAGCTCATTTAGTACCGTTATGAATTCGAGAGTACAATTACAGTTTGAAAGATTTCGTCAGAAAAAAAAATCAAAATTCTAATTGAAAATAAAATACATAACTTTAATAAACGAGATGATATAGTTAATTTAAAAATTAAATATTTTCTGCTACTAAAAATACAATACAAATTTTAGAGACGGTGCATTCCAATAACGCTAGAGAAAAGTTTCTTGGCAGTTGAATTGAGAATATCATTTGATCTAAAGTGTAAATATCTTCAATACCTGTTTTACCACGATAAACCTATAATAACACTGGGATTTGTACACCATAATAACAGCAATTAGAACATAGTATCAGTGAAGTACAGGGATAGCGGTTGATAGATATAACTTGATTTATGTACCTAAGAATTCACTAATGGACTCTATAAGGTTTGTTGTAGAATATTTAATGGACGTGAACATTAACAATAATTGTTATTTAAGTGTTAAATACAATACCTTAATTTAAGTACAGTTGCGGCTAAAAATATATTTTTCCTACTTAAAATTCCTTGAATTTTATTACGGTACTTCTAATTTCGCTATCTAAAAGAGTACATTAAAGTGATTAGTTAAAAATCCGGAAAAATCAGATTTAGTTTCATTCAAATTTTGAACTTGATTAGGTTTTGAATCACAACTAAGCTGCATCAAAATGTTATAAGTCAGGTTATGAATGAACATGGAGAAATTATTCGACTCTTTTAAATATTTGGGATAGCTCTTGAAATGTCATGTTAAACATGGTATTTATATGAAATAATAAAAAAAATTGTGAAAATTTTAAGTTACTTATTATATTAGTTAAAGAATAATATAGAATTTTAAACGATATTTCATGGCATAATATACTTTAAATGGAACGATACACCAATAATGACGTTTACAGTAAACCCAGAGCCTCAAAAAGTAAAAATATCAATACAATGTACACACGTTATATCATTGTATATACATTTATGTAGTACAGTTTTTAAATATATTGTTGGTAGGTTGGTAGTGGGCAAGAGTGTTATAATTTCTGGCCGTGTGGTTGGTAGCAGTGACGTAACCCGAGCCGTGACGTCACTTCTATGTATATCTGGTGGAATGCCCGGTCTAAACTGGGCTGACCTAGAGCCCACAACACCCTGCCTTGCGCCAATATTCCACACATATTGTACTGTGACTGTTCTCTTTCTACGGCTACGGCGAGCTTTGTTCTGGAGGTTGTCATAAAGCTGGTGTACTTGAGCCATCATGTCGCTCTGTAATAGAACGTTGTCTGAGCCAAAACTAACAGTTGAGGTTAGTGCTATGATTACGATCGGAATGGTTTGTGATGCAACATTAAGCATTCATCACCCCTCTACACCAGTTGTACTTGTCTTACTAGGAAGCGTGGGAAAGTGTATTTCTAGCGGCATAAACAGTAACGAAGATGGCTAAGGATAGAAATGAGAAGGTGAAAGGATTTGGTTGCAGGTTCTAACAGTGCCGATTCCTATTTGAATTACCTGATACAAGGTATCTCAACATAAGGGAGAGATGGATGTGTTACTTGACCCCCAACATCACTTGCAACTCTAGAGTAGACGTAATTTTATCCAATTGCTGGAGCTCATATGGGTTTCTCGAAGCAGTGAACTCCCTTTCACCTTCATAGTTGAGGGTTGCCATTCAGACCTCAAGCCCTTTGAGCACTTGTGGGAAAAGCCTTCAGACTCAATTTCGAAAGCTGTAAGATACCCAAAAGATTAAATAAAATTACCTGACTAGTTATAGATGTTAATGAACCTTGAGTGCTAGGAGGGAAACTGTGAGGTCTACCAATCCCACTTTAAAGACTTGTAAGATAATAATTTGATTCCAAAGGAGTATATAAAGCATTGGGTGATTAGCTGTAATTGCCGATGTCATCTACATCCCCTCTATTTGACTGCCAAGCACCTCCACGAGAAATCTTCGACAATGCCATTAAGATTTGGGTAAATGTGTTCACCTACGGTCTCTACTCGATTTTTTACATTGCTGGCAATGAAAGCAGAGTATAGAAGTGATAGGAAGGATATTACGCACGATGATAATTCCTTTTGAACTACGCCACTCCCTCACTTGGAATGGGTGAACAGACATACAAATCTCATGGTAATCTTGTTCATATAGCTGCGGCGGGTAATCTTAGTGATTATTCCTCTTAGGAACCGAGAGGTAAGGAAACCTGTACTCTAAGATGACAAAATGATTAAGAACGCAAGTTTAGTATAAACCTGGAACGCCTTTTTGTCGTATTTCTAACGGTTAACCCGTAAAATGCCATTAAAGTCAAAACTTTGATTAAAACTGAAATATTCAATAAAATGGGTCCAATTTAATTCCGAATTCCGCTTATCCCCGAATCTGGCCAACACCCGAAAGGGGGCCTGGGGTGTTTTCATTAACCCCCGATAACATTAACCCCCCCCCCGGGATTTTCCTGGTATGACCAGATAATCTCCTGAGTAAAATTAAACGCCCTGATGTGTTAACCCCCCTGGTAACTTTAAATCCCCCAGGGAATTTCCTGGCATGATCTCATGTCCGAATTTTACCACTCACCAAAATCTCCTGACCCCCCTTGGGAAGTTTCCTGGTATGACCAGATAACCCCCTGATGTCTTAAAACCCTGGTAAATGTTAAACCCCCAAGGGAATTTCCTGGCATGACCTCATGTCAGAATTTTACCAATCACCAAATCGCTCTTATCCCCGAATTTGCAAGCGTACATCATGGGGGCCTGGGGGCGTAGCCCCCAGCGAGCCGAAGGCGAGTATATATATATATATATATATATATAATATATATATATATATATATAATATATCTAATATATATACAACCGCATGTGTAACTGACTGACTGACTGACTCACTCACTCACTCACGTATACTAATTCTAACCTACTTCCAGATGAGTTAGAGACTTGAAATTTGGTACACAGATAGCTTTCCACGTGTAACCACCAGGAAAAATCCCGAAAAGTGAGAATTTTTCATTTCAACCCCTCAAAAAAATTCCCAAAAAAATCGCGCATTCTTCACCCCTGCAGGCATTTTTTTGTAAGCCCGATAGCGGGCGAACCGTTGGAGCTAGCTCGGATCTGACGGAAAATTCATGGCCAGGAATGAAGTGAACTACAAAAAAGGTCTAATGACTTTTTGCTCTATCTTCCATGGTTAAGCGACAAAAAACGCTCGAACATTTGAAATTCCAGAGATTTTTTCGATAAAAATAATGTTTCAAGCCCGATAGCGGCCGAACCGTTGGTCGTAGCTCAAATCTGATTGACCCATCAAATTAGCAAATTGCGCGATCTACAGAAAAGGTCCAGTAATCTTTTGCCCTATCTCGATTGGTTTGGCCGAAAAACGTGATTATGTACAATTTTGTTGTAACTTTTACGCGAAACTTTTGTTTTTGGGGTCGATAGCGGCGAAACCATTGGTCGGAGGTCAAAATAAGACTAACGTTTTTATTTAGGAAATAAGATGACCTACAAAAAAAGGTCCAGTGACTTTTTACTATATTTCCCTTAGTTTGACCGCAAAACGCGATTAAGTGAAAATATTGGACATTTTCGCCTAAAAATTTACATTCCGGGCTTGATAGCGCTAAACGGTTGGTCGTAACTCAAAACAAATTTTTAAACGGGATTTAGGAAATCACGTGATCTACAGAAAAGGTTCAGTGACTTCGGGAGTTGGCTGAGCGTTAGCTAAGCGTCAATAGTAGATAGGACAGAGGAATATTTATTATGTTCACAGACACAATACCCTCTAAAAAAGGCCCAAGTGTGTCATTAACCCCCGGTAATATTAACCCCCCCCCCGGGATTTCCTGGTATGACCTGATAACCTCCTGTACATTCAACCCCCCTGATGTGTTAACCCCCCCTGGTAACATTAAACCCCCCCAGGGAATTTCCTGCCATGACCTCATGTCCGAATTTTTACCAGTCCACCAAATCTCTTAACCCCCCCCCTGGGAAGATCCTGGTATGACCAGATAACCCCCTGGAGACTTATCCCCCGGTAACGTTAACCCCCCCTGGGAATTTGTTCATATGACCAGACAATATCCTGACGAAATTAAACCCCCTCTGTCTTAACCTCCTTAACATTAATCACCCACCCAGGGAATTTCTCGCCTTGACTAGATAGTCTCCTGGTGATATTAAACCCCCTGTTCGACTTAAAATACTGCCTTGAGGTCGGTTTTTATTATGTTTATACTAAACAATTCAAGATAGCTGACCCGTGCAGACTTTTTCTCCCGAGCTCATTTCTGGCTAAACCCATAGTCGTAGATCAGATCTGAGGGCACAATCGAAAGACAAAATTAAATTTCCGACAAGAAAGGTCCAGTCACTTTTTGTCGTATCTCTAACGGTTTAAACCGCAAAATGCCCCTCAAAGTCAAAAGTTTTTACGAAATCCGGAAAAAAATCTATGAAAAAGGTCAATTTTTAAATCCCTTGTCATTTACTTAATGTCCGGACTTAACCAGTCACCGAAATTCCGCTTATCCCCGAATTTGCAAGCGTTTACTTTGGGGGCCTGGGGGCGTAGCCCCCAGCGAGCCGAAGGCGAGTATATATATATATACTCCTACTAACTAGCAGATGGAGATAGGCTTAATGTTATACAAGTCTGGCGGAAATATAAGCTGCCCGCACCCAGTCTCACAAACATAGGCTAGATACTGAATTTGCTATAAGTGTGTAACAATCTAAATACATATTTTGAACTAACTTCAAACCGTCATGAAAAATGTATAAATAACACATCTTTACGTTATTTTGTTATGGCTATGGGTGCTTGTGTAAAGAATAAAAAGTATACAGAACCTAACAATTGTTTTCAAACTATCAAATTTAATCAAAATATATTTTCTCACCTAGAAACGGAGAAATTGTATGTATACGTTATAAACAAAAATACTTTTAATTTCTGAAATCATTAATCGTTACATGAATACATACAAAATGTGGTCTTACACTTAGTAATTAGAGTATTAACTTGTACTATTGAACGATGAAAAAGAGTCTTAAAACAATTATGGATGAGAGATTGATGAAAAAGTTAAAGAATGAAAACTATACATTTATACTTATGGCAGAAACCATAAAATATGCAGTCAAACAAGGTGGAGAGTGGTAATTTTGTAAGTTTTTTTTACAAACCTCCTTAAAATTGTTCAGTATTTAAATTGTCAAACATTATTACTCGTACATATAAATTCCTGAATTTAGTTTGCAGCTTTGTATGAGATATGTCTTAATTTAGTCCGCTCGCCCTAATCAACCCTGAAGTGAATGTATATTTTTGTTGTGCAATACCGATTGTAAAGAGTGACTAAACTTGGACAAGTATCCTTCAAGAGCCCCTGATATCCAACAAGTCGTACAAATATTGCTCAAGTAAGAGTTCCAATGACGCTACTGCTACAAAAACCAAGTTTCTGGTCCAAGTGATCAAAAGGGGTTGGGTTGTAAAGATAACATTCTTTTCAATGTCCATAGATGCTTCTAAAAGTTTTGTTAAACCTTGCCAAGTTTTGGTAATTGGTACTGCGCCAGGTGTTTGAAGTTTTGGACTTCCAGGATTGGTGTACCGGGAGAGGATAACTTGTGTAGATGAGAATTCCTTGATGTCCATCATTGTCATTAAGGATATTTGGATACATACTGTAATGTAATCGAGGGGGACGTATTACACTCCATTGCAATTTCAGGACCTCTGCGTCTGATGAAGTGAGATGGAATAGATTTCCACCATTCATTTATTACCGCCCGCATAAATGATTAGGAGAACATTTCCATTCAATTTAAGCTGGCTGATAATCCTGTGACAAAATTATAGAGCATCCAAATGTGAAGGTAAGCAATGATGACAAGTTATGTCAATATTTACAGGACATATGGATGCCTATGGCCATCATGATTACACGTGTTGGTTCCCGAAGGTACCTTTGTTGGGCTCCTATGATTTTTGGTCCCAATGCTGCCTACTACCACGTTTCTCAAGTATGTGGATTTCTCCTCATTTCTACTACTAAATTGAGAAATAATGAGTATTGCTTGGTGATATCCCGCAGTTTTATGAGGGTGTTCAATAGGAGCCCTTTTTGTGTCGATTTTTCGAGAATTGTGTAGCAAGGTGAGAAAAAAGTCCTCACAGTGACTTACCACCACGGATTCTATAACACACAAGTAATAAAAGAATGAACTAATTGCAATTGAAATAGTCACATCAAATTACCGTTAGTAATATTATGATCAAATATTTAAAGTATATTTTGAACGTAAATTCTACAAGAATAGCACAAGTTAAATTCTCCGAATTCTCTGAATGTGAAAAGCAGTGTAACGCAGTCCTGCAATAAAACAATAAACCTATATGGCTGTAAAACTGAACGACAGTATTGCTCCAAGTCATAAAACGGATGTTGCTGATTGATCTGTAGGTCTGAAACAGGAGGTTTCATAACTATGACCGTTTCATAACTATAAGATAATTCAATTTGAAATTACGTTAAAAAAATGTCTTTTGGTATCATTTGAGCTGTTTTAACTTGCTATTTACTTTATTTATTAGGATTAGCGCACATTACTGTATTCTAAATATATTTTTAACTCAATAAAAATACGTTTGTTTAGGAAATGTTACGATGCGGTAGCATCATCAGCTTGTTAGTAAGATGGGCGTTATTGATTTACCAGGTTTCATCTGGAGAATTAAAATATAACTCATTAAAAATGACAACATAGTCAAAAAATAGAACGATGATACGAAACAGATAAATAAATAGTGACATGCTTGTCGTCACAAGCACAATCATAGGACACACATGTCGGTTCCTTATCTCGGATTATCGTCCTAATCTGACTAAGAGAAAGACGGTGCTTTTGTTATCGACAAGAGTGTTCAAAATTGAGTAAGAATTGAACTTTAGTTTGTCATTCAGTATTAAATGTTAAAAGAGTGCCATGGCTTATTTAATATCTGAATATTTACAAAAAGTACATGTAGTTGCTTCTATGAACGATTGAAAGAGAAAATTTTTCCAAAGCATATATTTAACTGCCAATATCCAACATTACAAAAGTGTAATAGTTGTAAGTTGCCTTTCATCTAACCTATTTAATGAGTATGGTCAATCAGATGTTGCAGAAAATCAGTTTATTGTTTATTTATTTTAGAAATGGGTCTGATCCTTGAATCCTCACAATTCAATCAGCAATCGTCACACTTTAGACTGTTTTTATTAGAATTCTTGGCCTCGGTATGTTCTTATCACGGTTTGATGTAATAAAACTAGCAATCGTAATCTTTCATTGTTTTCCTGAGATTTTTTTTGTTCTCTTAGGACAAGAAACTTATAATTGCACTTAGTCCTGTAAGAACCTTTGCGCTGCTTCCGGAGTGACAGGATATTCAGGATGGGTAAGGTTAGGGAGTAGGGGCCGCCTCATATCGAGATCCATGAGGAAGAATTAGGGCACAACATCTCAAAGCCATACCGGAAGAAGGGGAGGCCAGCTCTGAACCAGCCTTTCCAGTCGAAGTAGGCAGGGGGTGGCACACCCTTGTGGAGGCTAGCAAGAACCTCTGAGGGAAGGGAACAAACCCCACCAACTCCTACAGTCATCTTCCACAGTAGACTAGACCTATCGAATTGCCCATGAACCCCAGAATCTCAACATTTGCGGTTAGTGATGTGCCGCTACTGGACACCCATAAGGTTGCCCAGATTGAAGTGGTACATCGGTTTTTGCTGTGCCCAGTGGTGGGTTCAACTGGTAGGTATAAACCAGCCAGAAGTGATCCCTGCTGGGTCTTTCCTGAGGTTACTTTGTATTGTGTGACTAAACTCATCACAAACATAGTTCATGGTATTATCGTTAGTATTATAATTATTTATCCTGTCTATTATTATTCTATTATTTTTGTTTTTGTGCTGCGTTATAGATTTAACCACAATGTTAGTTTCGTTGCCATTATAGCAGTGTGTTTAATTATATCAAACACATTTTATGGCAGAATATGGTTCTCTACAGTGAGGCGGTAGTATTTCAAGATTGGAACCGAATAAGAAATGTTCGGTGCAGTGGGAATCAGAAAATCTATGCAATCACGACACCATTCACATAAGTCTGGAAATCGAAAAGCAATACCTGAAGCAGATATGGTGGGAAGGGCTGATATGGAGTGAATGTTGAATTTAGCTCCAGTTCACCTTCCTCTTACGTGCAGCATCGGAAATCTAATGCTGTTGCAGACTTGCCTTCTGGAATCTGGAGTCATATTCGACTGAAGGGATCCAAAAATAGTCGGTGACGAAGAACGAAAACGCTCAAAACGACGCTCAAAACGCATCGTTTCGACATCAGAGACACCCAGACTACAAAAAGTAGTGTAGTATAGGTGATAAATAAGATTATGAAAACTGCCCAATATGAATGCCTAATCTGTCTTTCTATCAAACTTGAGGATTGCTGTAGGATCCAGTCTTTGGAAATATATTTTTGTTCTTAAAACTATTCTTGAACGTTTTTATCTTGATAAGTTAACTGAATAGTCTCGTAATAGTTGTCCTAGACTAATATTATTTACCAATAATGTACAGTATGTACGACTTCAAAAGCCAAACGAATCTAAGGTTTATGTGGTACCTTAACTGTTATGTTTAGACAGATGTATATTCGAATAATCAATCTTGAAAGATAAAGACTTTAATGACATTTCTTTTGTACATTGCATATTGTAGTGGCCATAACAAGTTCTTTTACATATGAACCCCAAGAACTTCCAACAAACATTTTGTTTGATGTCAACTCAAGGAATGTTGAATCCTTTTCATTAAATAAATTATGTTCTTGGCCTTCCTGACTTCCTACAAACTCAACAGTATTATCTGGTCCTATCTAGCAAAGGATTTGCAGCTCAATGGATTATCTTTAACCATTGGATATTCTTAGATCATTGGGTTTCTTAGAGCAACCATATTCCTAATGTAATCAGTAATCCACAATCTTCATTGCCATTTACTGACACGCAAAAACCTGCTCATTTAATATCTAAACACGCAAAGATGTTTGATGAGGTTTATGTGTAGTTCTGAAACAATTAGTACAGAACTAAACATTTAATTTATGGATAAAATGACCAACATTGCTTATTACAGAACTGATTACAACCACTTGATTAATATTAGAATATAAAAACTTGATTATAGTAAGCTAAATGGTCTTGATTGATTTCTCTGAATATTTGGTTTATAAAATACGTAATATAATCCTCTATTGACCTACTTTACAAAAAATTCAGTCTTATTAGATTGAAAAATCTGAAGATTTATATGCACTTACTTATCGTATTTGAATAGAATAACTGTTTTGACAAAGCATTGTAGTTGTATTATGTCTGCACAACATAAATCATCTGCAATACAATTGTCCAATAATCTTTCTATTTAAAATAATAAATTAATAATTATTGAACAGTTTGTGTGACGTTTCTACTATAATCTGTAGTAATAATTTGCTGAGTTTCTTCAGAATTGATTATCTCACAAGCGAACCATTAAATAGTACAGTATTAGACTAGTTCTGATGAAGTATTTGAAAATATTAAATAATTATCAAATTTATGTTATAACTTTTAAAAATAATCGTATACCATCAGTTGTTATGTTTAATATTTTAACTCGTTTTACTTCATATTGTAAAATTTCAATATGTAGTGTGTTTTTTATGGACATTACATATGTTACTTATTGAATGTGTTGGACTTAGAATTTGTAGAGAAAAATACAACAATTTTTGAAAAATTGTATGTAGATGGTATACAATTTCGTTGAGATACAAATTCGTAAATGGCATATTACGAATGTGTCATTTAATAGCTTCATTTTAGGAGCCCCTTCAAATGTTATTTCAAATAAAATTCAAACAACTCGTAATAAGAATTATTTAAGTGTCCGAAAATTTGAATTGTTATTGATTACTGCTATTAATTGTTCTCACCAGTTATTAGTTGCTATTAATTTTACCAGACGCTGCAATAAAAGGAAGGTGAACTGGATAAACTCACTTCAACACTTTTGGGTTTTGGAGCTAAACTCAAAATTCAATAGAATTAAACCATTCCTACCATAGATACGTTATGTGTACAAAATCGGCTGCTCCACCGTGCTTACAGAATCTCTTCAGACGAACATGACTCCAGATTCCAGGAGTCGTCTGAAGACTGTACCAGACGCTGCAATAAAAGGAACTGGAGCTAAACTCAAAATTCAATAGAATTAACCATTCCTACCATAGATACGTTATGTGTACAAAATCGGCTGCTCCACCGTGCTTACAGAATCTCTTCAGACGAACATGACTCCAGATTCCAGGAGTCGTCTGAAGACTGTACCAGACGCTGCAATAAAAGGAACTGGAGCTAAACTCAAAATTCAATAGAATTAACCATTCCTACCATAGATACGTTATGTGTACAAAATCGGCTGCTCCACCGTGCTTACAGAATCTCTTCAGACGAACATGACTCCAGATTCCAGGAGTCGTCTGAAGACTGTACCAGACGCTGCAATAAAAGGAACTGGAGCTTCAAAATTCAATAGAATTAACCATTCCTACCATAGACACGTTATGTGTACAAAATCGGCTGCTCCACCGTGCTTACAGAATCTCTTCAGACGAACATGACTCCAGATTCCAGGAGTCGTCTGAAGACTGTACCAGACGCTGCAATAAAAGGAACTGGAGCTAAACTCAAAATTCAATTGAATTAACCAATTCTACCATAGCTATGTTATGTGTAGTTACATAGAGTCTAATTTTAATTTTGAAGCAAGTCATTAGGCATTATTACGTAATTTTTTCTGTCATTTCAAATTTTAACGTAAGTTATAAGTGTGTTTTTTTAGTCTAGAGTAATTATGTGTATGTGTACGCTCACTCTTACTTAGTGTATGAAGTGCTTTACTATAATTAGGATTATTTTACTAATTGTTGTAAATGATGTAAATAAAATAAATACATAAATTTGAATATTTTCAATCGATTTAGTATACCCCTGTAACAAAGGTTGTATGATGTAGTAGAACAGATTTTTTATTCTCAAGTTAACAAAGAATAAAATCTTGGAAAAAATTATAGAGATGTGTAACACTGTTGTTGTACAATTTTGTACGCTCTAAGTGGCCTGAAGACATGGAATCAAGTGTTTGTTTTGATGACCGGCTCGACCACGTAACACAACACTGCCGCGCGTCGTTTGGGCTAAAAGTGGCCGTCTCTTATAATATGGGGATAGACAGGATGGACGGGCAGATCATGGCGGTTGCCAAGGGGTCATTGGACAGCTAGCTTGCGGTACTTCTCCTGGAACTATTTAACAGCTGGTTATAATATTAGTAATCGACGACAAATGTGAGTGAAGAAACTATTTATAACATTCCTAGGACAATATATAATGAAATTTGAGTGCAAATATTATTAGCTTTTTCTTTCATACCATTTTAAATACTGTTTACTACATGTGTGGTACATAAAGACTTTCTTGATTTAGAACGTGAAGGAAATGAATTAATTAGTTGTTTTGTCAGCAGTAGGTCAAACCTTTGCCCATAAAATAAAGCACCTATGTATTTAATGATTTTATAGACAAATTCTATACGCTTTCGGCATTAGAAGTTATTTTTCCTGGTTGTGAAAGATTGCTAAAGTAGATGGTTAGGTATTTTTTGCCTTTGGTTCTATGACAAATTATGTGATGAGGTTATATTTGGACGGTCAAATATTACGGTCTGTAGGGTAAAAAGTATTCATTGTTACAAAGGAATCCTAGACATTTGAACATAAATCTACAGGAAGCTCTAAGTTGCTAAGTTGCCAATTATTCATACGTTTTGCTTGAACTTTACAATTTATATTCTTTAACATTTTCATAATTAGCTGAGAGCACTACTACAAAGATACATTAGTTTACATATACGATCGTCTGCACTTGCTTTGGTAAATACTTTAACGATTTGCTTAATACATATTACACCCCTGAGACCAGTTTAAAGTAATAGAATAAACAAATGTTTATAGTTTAATCTTGAAGAGTTAAAAATATTGTTAGTGTGAGCAAGCATTTAAATATCTTAAAATGGGTAGTTTTCTAGAATGAGTTTTGGGTTTTACAAAATACAACTTGTTTCGATATTCTTTTTCAAAGAAAAGGACTGTCTAACTGTAACCACGAAACTCTACAATATTTCCGGACTCTAGAGATAAGGTAGTAACGTTTTCAAAAATTAGGAAGCGAATAGGGTAAAGTATCGTACTTTGTGGAACACCGTAAATGAGATTTACGTTATTTGAATATTGTCTTGAAATTTAATCTATCTCGAATTTATTACCCAGGCATGCTTGTGTTGAGCCAGAAAAGTGCTACTCCTCGTGTATCACAATCCTTGAGGTTTTAAAGCAGAATGGTGTGATGCAACCTAAGGCTTCAGAGAGTGTCGTAGATTGGTCTGTTAGTCAGACGGTAGAACATGCACAATTTCGCGAGTTGGTAGCCAACAGAACGATTTATATTTAGAGCCTCCAAAGTAGAAATTACCATAATAAGGAATTAGGAATAAGATCATTAGGAATAGGAAGTAGGAATTAGGTTGCCGTGATAAGGCTATGGCAATAAAGCAGCGCAAGAGCAGGACTGTTGCGGACGTAGATATAGTTATATGAAGTGCCGCAATTTGAGCTTCTTCGTTGCAGATTTTTTGACGAACGTGACTCCAGATTCCAGGAGTCAAGTCTAAGACATATCAGATTCCAGACGCTGCACTAAGAGGAAGGTGAACTGGAGCTAAAAGTAACATTCACATTGAATCAACTCTTCCCACCATAGGGACTTAATGTATGTTACTAGTTGTAGCAAAATTTGCCGATGATACGCCAAAAACTCACCAGACAATCCTCAGTTTTACTAAATTTAGATAGGCCGACTAAACGATAAAAGTAAAAATAATAATAAAATAAATAAATTCATAGCGAAACAACCAGATGGAGGGCTATTAATGAACCCTTTCTTGGGCTTTTAGCCAAACCAGCTCCACAATGATACAGCTAATATAATTATTCATATATAATTAATGTTTTCATCTCTTGCATATTTAAACGGCAATGCCAGAAGAGATGTCCTCACGTTGCCAGCCCTACTTACAGGCTCATCAAGAACAATATCCTATGAATTATTTTGTTTTAACTTTGCCTGTAAAACATTTCTCTAAACCCATAATCATAATCGAATTTAGAAATCGATTTGCTTTATTAACTCAAGTTTCACATTTTGATCATGTGTTATGATAAGTGAATGAATAATAATAGTATTTGCTTGTTTGCTTCTTTTGTAAATCATACTTTATTTTAAAGTACCTATCTTAAAAATGATCAGACCTTTCAATTTAATGTGACAGTAACTGAATTTGGAATTTGAAGTCTGACTTCGAATATTGATTTCTTTGTTTTTAGTTTATCACTATGGATGACTTGAAGAGAAGACAGGACTAACATACCTTTACGATTATCAGGTGTAAAATAAACGCGGTGTTTAGGGGCTGGAATTCGACATTTTCTTATAGTTTCAACTAGGTCTGTATATGTGGGTGAGTGTAAAAGAAGATTATGGGAAATAAAAACCAAAAGTATGTTTGTTTTTATGTCATTACATTCCTGTTCACCTAAGGAAAAGACGAAACACAATAGATCGCATTAATAACCGAAAATATATGTCAACGCTTCTTTAAAATCTACGAATCTTATTTTTAAAATAAAATAATTCTAAGAATTCTATGAGGTTTTCTCTCCAACACAACGATTCCCTCCTTTGCAAGGAACATACCGAATAAGTCAACTAAGATAAATAAATAAGAGGTATTTTAATTTATTAATTTAAGATGTTTTAGTTTATTGCACTAATTACCTTGAAATCAGTAGCAAAAATTGGATCTAATTATGCTATGCTAGATCAATAAAGGGCAGGGGCATTAATTATACTATACTTGATTATTACTTGTGCTCCAAATACTTGTGAGGATAGTTAAGCGATAGGGTAAAAGGGTTGTTTGTTTCAAGAGGATATTTAATTTATATTACCTTCATTCCAACTTTACATTTTTATCAGATAATCTTTGCAAGAAAGCGTAGAATTCCTATACAGGGGTAGTTTGGCTTTGATGCAAGGGTCCGGATGGAATTCCTTCACCTCCCCTTGTCTCTAGTCTACCACAGCATACCAGCGAATATTAATTGAGAACCACACATCTTGACACATTTCCCGCCAAGACTAGATTTAGGACCCAGTGAAGTTTGATTTATGATAAACTAGATTATCTTTGATTCAGGCATATCCAAACAAGCGGGAGGTATAAAATAATATCGGTTTAGGGGTGGTTTTAAATGTTAGCCTGGCTTTTCATTCATGTCAACTTTCTTATATAGTGAGGCTTTTGCTAAAAGAAAGGATTTCTTGCCTTTTATATGTAGACTTCATTAACCTCCTTTATTCAGGCCTACCTGAGAAGTGAAAATTGTAAAGATCTTTTTCATCGAAACAAGAAATATACTAGTGTTAAGAACTTTAGAGCTAAAATAAAGAGTGGACAAATAAACCCGCCTCCATCATTGAACATTTATGCCTCCCTCGCCTACAGTGAATATCCGAATATCCTCCATCCCCTCCATAAGTGATGGACAGTGGTAGTCTGCCCCCTCTGGGCGCCTGGAGTACAGTGGAGGGGTAGCCGCCCGGCCACGGTCTCTCCCAGTACCTCGCCAGTGATGTAACCCTGTGGAGCTATATAAAGATCGAGAGGAACCGGGCTAGATCAGTTTACCGGTGGGGGTGGGGGGAGGGGGGTCTCCCATTTTGGGAGACGGGAGCGCCGGCCCCCCAGTCCCGTTCGTTCCAGGGCACCGCTCGCTTCACAGGTACGTGTTATCAGTAAGTCCAGTGATAAGCTTTTGTGATCCGTCTGTGACGCCGAACTTCGGACTAAACTCGCGCGAGTGACCGTGCCAGTGAAAGGATTTTGTGCTCTCCTGCTGGTGAACCGCCTGGTTGTCCGCCCCTGTGGTGTCTCTTGCAAAGGTTTAGTCTTAATCGTAATCAAGGAAACATGCAGTTTGTTTTGACATTTGATAACGCCAAGCATCAAACAAATGACCACCCAGAGTATTTTCCCAAACCTTAAGTCTTAAACGGACAAGTAAAAATCAACTACACAAAGAATATATTCCCTTCAGAATTCAACAAAAATGCTGGAACAGCAAAATATTACGAAAATAAAGTATCAAACATTATATATTAAAAACATCGTTGCTCCAAATGACAATAGTACTTTTTAAATTATCATCAAGGCATTTCATAAGATACCGCAAAATGATAAATAAGCTCTCAGAGATATTATTAAAACAGTAATGTATCATAAATAAATAAATCCAAATAATTCTAACTACTCATGTGAAAAACAATATTGTAATGTGGGGTTATTTACTACCGATCATTTATATTATATAAAGTTTCGCATCAATTAAGAAATCACGTATAGAGTGGAACAAGGAACCTTTTGAGATAAAATATTCTCCACCCTCGAAAATTTCCTTTCACTACTGCAATATATATATATATATATATATATATATATATATATATATATATATATATATATATATATATATATCATAGAAATGGGGTTAAATTTATTTTAGATTAGTTGGGTTCGTTATTTAGCAGTGAGCCGATAACCTAACAAAGATTTTTAAAAGCATCCCATTTTCAAATTTGGCTTTTACTTAAGTGACTTCATGGTTGCGTAGATTTATTTTGTTTTTATTATTTAATAGTTAAGTCTCCGTTAGATTGGAACCTGGGCTTACTTCTATACTACACCTGGGTTATAAAAAAAATAATAATCCTGAACCCGTATGTTTTAGAAACCCAAATCAAAATAATAAACCCATACTATTCTAACTATAAGAAATAGTTCAAATCCAACTTTCTTTAGATTTAGGTCAATAGCTTGCCATAGTATAGGTACATTCAAGTGTACTGCGGAATTTGACTTCGCTTAAAAATTAAATAAGTTTTGAATTTAGGAATTTGTTTACGCTCGTTGGAGAATAGTTAGTCATTTTAAAGCCAATTTCTGAATTGTTAACTTCAAATTTAACAAAGACAACGTTTTAATTTTGTTCTTAGTAAAGAGGTAATTATTTTATTTAAAGATTCACATTTAAGTACAAAAAACTGTCTTTAAAATAGCACCTGATTTGAAACTGCCTTATGTTAATTAATATTTATTACTTTACAATATGCATACTAACATGTCTAACTTAGAAATTAACACTGAAACCAGTGTTACACTGTAAATATTATTAATGTTATATTTTTACTGAATATGGTATACTGTATTCTTCGACAAGCTTTTTAATAAGCTTGGAGGAAGTGGTTTCAATTAGTATTCGTCTACTGTATATTTTGAACGTAATTTAATAAAGTATAAATAATATAAAAAAATGTAGAAAAAGTATTATAAAAGAAAAATGTTGAAGTATACATTTAGCATTCAAGTACATAGCCTATCTAAATGTTTAAGCATAGTTCTTCACAATTCATAAATTTATTGTAGACTAAGCTCCACTTTCCTGAAATAGTATTACTGAAGTTTCTCGTGCCTCCTCAATTATTATGACTATGGTTATTATTTATCACAATATCTACCAGGAGTAGAATGAATAAAATGGAATGATAATAATGCTGTTCCGTTATAAAAATAATTATCAGCTTCTTCAGCTAGAAAAGTAACAACGCACAACAATTTTGATCAAAACTGTATGCAACGAATCGAATAGAAAAAGTTAATGTACGAGGATAATCATAAAAACGCTACATTATATTACTACAGCATATTTTTAATTTTGAACTAAGTTTACATATAAGTTGCTAACATTGTTAGTACTACTAAAAAAAAGGTATGTATGATCTTTTTGTAAATTGAAAACTATCAATTTGGATACAACGTTAATTAACGAATATTTTTGTTAGATTTTAGTTAAAACGAAATAAAATTTTTTGGAGCGAGAGGTATAATATCACGATGGGCTTTCACTTCTATCTTATAAAGCTACACTGTGTAATTTGTACAACGCTTTTAATGATTGCATTTAGTTTAGATTTGTATTCAAAAAAACGTTTACAACTCGTTAATTTTTTTATTTCTATTTCATTATATACTTCAGATGATTTATTTAATCTAGTGTTACATTTTGCATGTTAAAGTTTATAACTCAGTTGTGCCCTTTTTGGTACGTTTTCGGCACAACGCATAATGAATTAATTTCCATATTACATAGCCTTGAACTGCGGATTGACTAATAACAATAACTAACTAACCGTAACTACCGACACCATAAGATTACTTATTTGACTAAAAGTCAAAACTATAGTAGTATATGACTACAGTTTGAACTCTTTGATGAAGGTACGTAGTTATTCTTATTATTATAATGAGTGAAGTAAATATCCCACAATTTTAGAGGTATCCAAATGTTTTAACTCTTTGATTTTTGTCACAGCCTATCAGATAAACGCTACGGAGTCGTGCAATACAGTATGTCTATACAGTATCTATAGGTTACTCTAGACCTCATATGCTTCTGTTAGAAAAATAGCTGAAAAACAAAGCGAAAACAATGTTCAAGTTCCTTTTAAGTTTCAAGACAGATTTTAAAGTGTTCATAGAGTAAGTGGTAAGTGGAATTCAGATATAACAATGAAAGATAACAAATAAAACAAAGATGAAATAAATGAAATATTTCTCTCTTAATTTTGTCATTTATACGTGCAGTTTTTCTTTTAAAGGAATGCTTCACAACTCTGTACAATCTTTTGTATTCATTGAAATGATATGGTTATAATCATAGTATTTTTTCGGTTAAATAAAGGTGAACGAACGCTTCATTCAATAAAGTAGTTTACAGAAAATTTAAAAATGTACTTCTCTCTGCACTATTGACAAAGATATTTATAAAAGCCTGTTTCCAACGTTTCTGGCTCTCGATTTGATGTAAGGAAATTTCTCGAAAACAAATATCACGTAGTTTCGTCCAAATCGATCAGTTCTTGTGTGATTTCTTCAGTAATCGTGTTCCAGAAGACGCCATTGGCTTAAAAATTGTAGATCATTACAGAACCAACTTCAGTATCTGATGATCTCAATATTTTGTTACTCTCGCAGTGTCAAAGCTATTGACACAATCCCCTCATTTACCACAAGCGTGTCAATGACACAAAGATCATAGTCTGTTTCAAAGACGATATTGAGTGCTGTGGAGTCCGCTATCAGTGTTGAACAATACAATTCTTGTACCGCGGTTGCTTCATTAATATAATGTTTTTCTTTAGTAATTAATTGTTCATAAATTATTTGAAACTACAGAACAGAAATTGTCTTTAATCTGTTTAATGGATCCAAATCAGTATAATGGATGAACTTGATTAACGATAAGTGATAATTTAACGGTTTTATACACGCTACATAGACTATTTTTAAATAATAACTTTCCATTTTATCAGATGGGAAATCATATGAATCAACTAAGGAAAAGGATTACTCTTATTCGTTACTAATCGTTGTGTCAATTTTAGCTTGAAGTTATTACAAAAATCCCATTAGGTTAATAAATAATATTCAATTAAAAATAACGGAACAAAGAGGTGTGGACATTGCAAACTAAATATTCTAAAAATTGTTCACATGAGGCTTGTAAGGGAGCTAAAACATACGTCACAGATGGAGTTCTCCATTCACAGAACTGTGCAAATTCATGATTGGCTGAGCTTTAGCGAAGCCTATTACTCGGCTGTTTATCTGTCCGGACGATATCTCGCAAAGGACTAACCGAATGACATTTTGTATGAAGCTTCATTTATATATTAGCAACACTGAGTTTGATAGTGGTGCATATTACTCAATGGGATTTCTATCAGGCAGTTTCTCTTTTTCCTGCCGGAGGGGATGTAAACATTTCTTTATGATTGTCCGCTTTTCTATCTATCCGCAGGACTTCTCGAGAACGAAATGAGCTGTATATTTGATAGTTTGTGAACAATTTCAGCGAAGTCTGGTATGCTACACATGGTGTGACGTACTCTTACCTTGTTTATTAGAAGACCAGCATTTGTAAAACAAATTTTAATGTTCTATTTACAATATTAATTTTTTCACTGTATGATAACTCTCAAGTATAATTTGCAGATTCTTTAGTTTGTAGGAATAAAAAAACCTTGAAGTAGACGACATCTTTAGAAGGCCGTACAAATGTATTTGTTATGACATTATGTTTGTTTATGAAGACATTTAAAATTATATTCAACATTACCCATACTTACATATAAGATTTCTTATTAGCTCCTTAAGGGAAATCCTCTTGGAAGTAAATAGCAAGACAGCAAAAAAGTATATTTTTAGGTCGGCTGATTTTATGAGTGGAACGTTTTTTATGAAACCTTTAAACAAATATCAAGCTATTTCTGGAGTTTTGAACGGAACACTACTTTATTCAATAAATAGTCAAACATTGATTAACAATGTATTATTGAATTCCATTTGTTATGCGAACAGTTTTTGTAGTCCTCATGACATCTAAGAAACAATGAGTAGTTTGTTTGAACTAATTTTTTATAATTGGGAATATATGTATCGATGGTATTTATATAAAAAAGCACATCGAGGATTGTAGGTGTGGAGGTGAGGAGATTATAAAATATTTGATTGTATCAAAACAATCAGAATGAATGTCGCTGCAATTAATTAGAGCACAATATCTGATAGAACTGTGGATCCTAGTGTTAATGCGAAAATGAATTGCTACTTTATTTCATTACAAGTGCCTTCACTAAATCTTCGCCCTAATTATTAAGTTGTACCGATAATATTTTATTTCAGCTCTTTCAGAAAAAGCTTAATTTATTTTACAGACTAATAGAATATTTTATATATGTATAGATCTTAAGACACCAATTTCAACGTTTAATTTAAACACACATAGAAATAAATTAAATTTCCACAAAATAAAACATTAATAAAATTTATTTGGTCAATGGTATTACAATGATATTGGAAAATGGGAACAGACGCTTTCTACCCTAAAATGTCGTATATAACTACTGTCTACAGTATATACCACAAAAATGATGTTACACAATGTTATGTGCACTGCTATCCGTTTCGCCAATGTTTTCCTCAAGTTTATTAAAATGTTGGCTCTCCTAGACAAAATGTATCATTTCCCTCTTTCTAAAAATAATATTTACCTTTATAGGCAGCACTAATTGTTTCTTTCATTGTCGGTTACAACTACAGGTTTAAAATTTAAATTACATGAATTGGAAATAATAATCTAAAGTGGATAAAAATAATTAAAAACATATCAACTCGTATTTTTTGTTATATCTATGTTGGAGCTTTTCCATCTAATATCATGGAATGCCGTGAAATTCGATTTTTTCCATTGGCAATTCTAAGCACCGTTCCACTCTTCGATTTCATGGTCTAAAAATAATGCTTTTTAATCAAAAATTCCGACTATTAGAAAATTGAACAGGACATTGGAATATCTTCCAGGTGAAAGTCATATGACGTGAGAGGTATTTCATTTAAAGGACATGTCTATAAATGATTTCCTAATTGTTCAGCAAGAAATTATGTGCGAAGTCACGGACAAGTTATTTTAGAGTGTAATGATAATACTTATGTGTATATTGGTTACTGGTTGAAATGCACACACCACCCTAATTAACACCTTATCCCAAATTAGCAAGAATTTAAAGCCGATAACATTAAATTCTACTCCATAAACAATTTTTACAGGCTTTTTTTATTGCGTTACATATACAGAAGTTATCGTAAAAAGGTTAATTAATGGCAACGAAGTTTTCTCACGACATGATTTATGTCACGCTTAAAACAATGTTAATGTATGACAAACTATGTCAGTTTGGTATATCAGCATGCTCTCTGGAAAACCATAAACAGATGAAATGAAAAACTTAAACTAACCTAAGTCGGGTCTAAACTGTCGTAGCATTTTGACATAAACAGACCGCCATAACTCATTGGCATATGAGAATTTAATCTTGTTCTTTGTTGAAGTGAACCGAATGTCAAAATTGAACCGGAGATTTTTATTTAATTTAATTTTCCTTATTGTAGTGTTGCAATTTAAATATTTTAAAAACTCTCGAATCATACGGTCAGTTATAATTTAATTATTCAATAAAACTGACTGTTTTATAGAGTTTGAAATTGTTTTATGATCAACAGACTGAGAACGGAAACGTTTCGATTTGGAAATGGGCACGGGAAGTTCCAAGGAAATTAATATCAAGTTTCCTCAAGCAAGTAGCGGTGGAACAGCGGCCCAGCGACGTTTTAGGGCCGGCTGCGTCTAAAAGCGGCTCAGCTGGGTTCAAAAATAGATAGCCGCAGCTGCGTGCCGAACAGCAGGCGTCAGTCTGTAAAAAATGTAAAACACAAAACATAGCGGCTCTCAGCTTGTATGTCTCTGGCAATATTTCATTACGCTGTCACGGCGATAAGCTGCAGACCTACTTATGTCCATTGGCGACAGTTATAATGTGAGAACAGTTTGAAGTTCATTTTAAATGCGTTTCAGTAGTGATTTTAATCACTAATATGTTATAAACTCAAGGAAAATATCCATTTCTTCAGTGTTTACTTGAAAAGGCACAATTTTTCTAAGATAATTTGGTCCGAATTTTAAGTCAGTTTTATTTTTTGTTTCCCACATGTTCTATAGTAGTTGGCTAAAAAGGTTTCAAAATTACAATTGTATGTTTGCATGTTTCATCGATCTTGCCGTTTCCGTATCAATGTAAATTTTTGGTTAAAAATTATTAAGTTTTTAAATTATTTGCTATGGTGAAAATCTAGTGAGCGAACATGTTTCACATCCCGTATGTTAGTTAAAGTTGTTTTTTTTTTTTACTTAAACCACGAAGAAAAATGTCACATATGGGGCTGAATATATTATAACTAATTCATTGTTTATATATACGTACTGAGCTAAAATCATGAAATAATCTCTTCTACCCGAAACAATAGACACAACACAAAAAAGCCAAGACTGTGAACGAAAAAGCCAAAAGTTGATGAACGAAATGTGTGTAATATAAAACGACTTAAAAAAAAATAAAAATACTGTCATAATAAGCATATTTTAGTCAAACTAGGCAATGTAATTCCTAGTTTATATGTAATTTAACTGGACGAGGTATATTACAAAATGATAGAATTTAAATGCATACAAATATAAGTTTGAGTCGCGTGCTAATTCATAGTAGTCTTTGAAAACGATATAGAAAGTCACAATTATGAGTTTTAAAAATAGTTGAAAGATCTCAAAATGTCGTCAGTTAAAAATTATAAACGAAAACCTACAAATAAAAGACAAAAATATTATGAGCGTGTTTTTGTAAATTTTGCCTGAAAATTTGGACGTGCTCATTTACTAGCACGTCATAGGCTCCATTTTAACAGTATTTTATATAACATTTAAAAAATATTAGTTAGATGTATATACACGTATATATATATATATATATATATATATATATATATATATATATATATATATATATATATGTCCATTGTGTAGAGCAGAGCAATATTGGAAACAATATAATAATAATAAACTTTTTTACGATCTTATTTTTGGCCGTAGATAATTTAGATAAGAATGAAACTCTGGCAAAGGACTGATTTAGTAAACACAATAAGAATATGAGAATGGGGTCGAAGAGAACGAAATTAAAACCACTAGACGCCTGGTGCATTGGTTTCTTTGGCAGCAGCTTTCTGTTATTAGTCACTAAACCTATTTCTAGACACGTAGTTCGAACCTTTGCCAACAGAATGCAGTGCCTTGTCCAATTTCTACTCATATACGCACATCAGTAGGCCTACTAATGTAATGTATATTAATACCACGAAAATTAATTTCTTTGTATGTCATCATCAATATAGTCGACATGCTATAAAACAAGATAGATTTTTTAAATAATTTATTTATTGGATTTAATAATTTCATACTTTGTGAACAAGCCAGATAAAATATTAGCCTGAACGGGCATCTCTTGTAGCCTTTGTTAGCCAGTATTAAGTTCCTGGCAAATTACTTAAGTTCAAACTGATCATAATACCTGTATACTTACTGATTCATCATCATGGATCCTTTGAGAACCATGAATTTCGTTCCCTTCAAATAAGAAAATTACACAAATTTGGTTTGAACTGTATGTATCTTTGACAAAGTTTTGTATGGTGGTGGAAGTGAGCAAACTTTTTTTTCTAAAAAGTAAATAAAAAAATGAAAAACAGATATTTTTGGACTGTTATTTTAATTACGAATGAGGTAATCGTGGTTGCTGACTAAAACATGGTTTGATGTTTAAATTTAAAACACGAATGAGTGGCATATTAAGTAACATAAATAGGTAGTAGTTTATTTATGTTACTTAACATGCCACTCATTCGTGTTTTTATATATCTCTTTCACTACCAAGTTTCTCATCAGCATATTGTTACAACAATCTTTAGTAAGGATCGACGGTGACAATAACAAAAATAACAAAGTAACTTCCGATCCTTTTTTAAATAATATTTCAAGTTACAAATTATTCCAATACTGGTTCATGAAAATATTAAAAATATACAGTCCAGGAGCCGTAAACCAATTTGTATTGTATAAAAGCATACAATCAAAGTTTTCTTGAATTCAACTGAGTTAATTATTTCTAAGAAAGAAATCGATCATCAGGCACGGTTTAGGTGGAGATTGAAAAGGAGAGGGTACCGAAAGAGTGATAAATATGAAACTATATTTTTTTCCTAGATAATATCTGTTCTAGCTTAGTAAAACTAAAACCATTCGTTTGACGCATAAGTAATAGGCCTAGTCATGTCACCGTCAGACTTAATAAAAAACACTGAAAGTCGAAATTATCAGGGCTGTAAATATAGTGAACTGGTGCTTATTTAATATTTATTTAGGTGTCTTAAGGTTCGTTTTAATGCGTCAAACTATAACAAAACATGACCTGAGAAAATTTCATAATTTTTAATCCTTTCGATAACCCCCTGATTTCAACCCAACACAGTTTTAGCGTGGGTCTGACAATCAACTGATTCTTTCTTAGGGGACATTTTTCTATCGATTTGAAGTAAAACCAATACTAATCGGCTCGTGGCTTCTGGACTATTATTGATTTTATGTCATCGTAAGTATTGCACATATTTATACTTATTTCTGTTTTTACAAAATCGGGTTCAAGTGCGGGACCATACAGCAATAAAAGAAAAACTTTTTATATTATTTAATAACAAACTTTTTTTGGACATTTTCAAAAGAATACAAATTAATTAGAAACAACATCAAGTTCAGTATTACGGTTTTTAGATTATTTTAGAATGCTACATTACACCAGTTTCCATTATAAATATTTCACAGTGAGACCATTGTCAGAAGTTACAATCAAAGTTTTAAGTTTCAGGACGTTCTAATGGTTTATACAATTTTTAATATGCCCTCATTTATAATTTACGATGAAACTTTTCTCCCATTTAACATTCTTCTATAGCGGTGATGACCTTCCTTGTAAAGCTTAATCACAAAGGGATTAGACCCCAAAGTGCTTTTTAATAGGATTTGCTAACGGTAAGCTTAACACTTCAACCCTGAAATTGACTTTCCTTTGACCACCAAAGCTTCAGTGGAAAGTTTCCCTCACTTTCACTTCCGTGTAATAAAAACTCCTCTTTGACCTAAAACAAACTCGTATTTAATCCCTCATCAGTGTACAGTAGCAATGTAGATACCATCAGATGTTTAAATGTGTTTTATTATTGTTGCAGTTTTGGCCGGGTAGCGTAGTCCAAACAAACAGCCAACATGGACGCGATCAAGAAGAAAATGCAGGCGATGAAGATGGAGAAGGACTCCGCGATGGACAAGGCGGACACCTGCGAGGGTCAGGCCAAGGATGCCAACATGCGTGCGGATAAGGTAAAACTTTAAATAAAACGTAATATGGATAAAATAATACACTTGTAATGTTGCAAAGTCTTCATTGATCATCGTGAAGTAATCTGAAGTTTGAGCGAAGAAAATTCTAACATGTGCAAAGCATTTGGATTATGTACAGAATGATCACATTAGAGCACTACGATTGTAAGTGTACGTTATATGTCTAAATAAATAAACTCATAAAAGAAAAAGTAACTTAAATTTTGTAATAAAACGCAAGAAAGTGGCATGAAAAAGAAAATATTTTGTTTGACAAAATCCATTTATTTTACAAATCAATAAAGTACTGTTATAAAATTATCATAAATTACCGCTGTTTTGTCATAAAATATTAAGGTAAAAATCTATTGCAAGAGAAAGTAAAGTGAAAAGAATACTTCAGCACTTCCGTATCAATACATTTAAAATAGATTTGTTGCACTAATTGTTTAATCGTTGATTAATATTGGTTTAAAAAGATTCAACTATGTAAGATTGGAGTGTAGTGTATGAGCAAATTAAAGAAGTAACATTTTTACAAAATAGAGATATTTGATACTACGTAAACCTCCTATTTTATATTGCTTTATGTAGTTTTATGACATTGACTTAACTATTGACTACAAGACTATGATGGCCTTTATTTTATGAGAATATGCATCATTCGACTTTGGACTCTCAATTCCCCTAATGGTGTCTGGTAAAGAACTTGATGACTCTGTTTTTACGGTGTTCTTTTCAATAATGAAGAAATGAATGGTGATCTTTATAAAATTGTATCAATAATTACCGGTGCAATCAGTGGTACAACCTTTTGGCTTTGTGCAGGTCCTTGAGGATGTGCGGGAACTCCAGAAGAAACTGACCCAGGTCGAGGGTGACCTGGAGACAAACAAGAAGAACCTGGAGCAAGCCAACAAGGACCTTGAGGAGAAGGAAAAGCTGCTCACTCAGGTATGTTTTTCAAGACAACTATTTATGGAAACCTATATCTTTTTTCTCTAGCAAGTGTTGAAACCACAAGTGTTTTAATGATTTTATCGTTCAAAATACAATATATAGCTCTCTTAAGTATTATTTATATTCATTAATTAAATTTAACTAGCTCTCAACGTTATTATAAACTAATCCTTTATGCATATAAAACTCTTTCACAAATTTACTTCAAATTATATAATTCAAAACTTGACGAATAAAACTTTAAATTATCCGAAATCTTGAATGATGTAGACTTTGTTAGACTATGTCAAGTGACTGGAAGGAAAGTTCCAATTATCCAAGCTTGGCTGTACTAAGGCCTGTTCGAAAAAGCTTGAGTTTCCTCCAGAATTCTATTTACGATGTTTCGTTTTTTAAAGTTTCAACCACCAAGTGGTTCAGTAATTTATGAACGAAGAGGATTTTGAGAACGACAGCAAATTATAAGTTTATGTCCACGTTTAATTACATCCATTTACCGTAATCTGACAATCAGTTAAAATGTGTCTAATACAATATTATTGAAAACAGTTTGTATGCGTGGTTCTGTATTAATCAATTCATAACAAATAACGGAATAAAAAGAGTATAAACTACTCAAATATTTTAATCGCAAGTAATACTAAAGCCTCCACAATTTAATTTCCAATTTCCAACAAACAGAGTCTTGTTGTATTTTAAAATTACTCTGTACACACAGTTACCCAATAAATAACACAATTAAAAAAAAAAATTATGGTTGCCTGTAAAGTCGGTTTTACGGGCGAAGATTTTACGTGACAACGTATTTTTCTCGGTAGAATATTTATTGATATGAATATTATTAAATTGCACAATAGGAACAAGGAATTGAATGAAAATAAGAATTGCACAAATTTTAACTATAGAAATATATTTTGTTTACTAAAACATTGTACACAATTTGAAATTAATTAAAATTTGTTATTGTAAATGGTAAAGTTGAATAAAACATTTACTAAAATTGGAATTTGAAATTCTTGCTAAACACAGTTAAATTCTAACTCCGCGCGTGGTGATTGGTCGGTTTAGTTCGTTTGTTTGGTCGCACTGTTATGACAGGTTAGAGGTTATAATTTGTTATTTTAAATGTTTGACTAGCAATACGCGCTGTTTCTTCTCAATCGACTGAATTACGATTGATTGCAGAGTGATTTAAACTAATAATTTACTTAACACTATCAACATTTGTCAATAGTATGACATAACCTATAAACTCAGTTTCTCAACTTTTGTGTCAATCTAACAATTAATCAATCAATCATAGTTTACGATAATGAAATATCAGTGTACAATTATTTACCTTTATTGTTGTAGTTGTTGTAAATGACGAATCTAAGCACTCCACATTTTCACGAATAAACAAACATAGTTATCTGCTTTATCCCGTGCGGCGGACCCACAGTTATCTGCTTTATCCCGTGCGGATCCCGTGCGGCGGACCCACTGGACGGGCATCGTAACGTTACCGGGCGTTACACTTTTTCATGAGTGACTCCGAGCCGCAACCTAATTTAAGACGTTGTCACGTCAAAAAGTATAAATGATCTTAAAAATGTTGTAAGCAAAGTAATGCTTACTAAGTAGTATCATCAAGGAACTAAAAAGAAAAACAATAATTTTAATCTGAGGAAACAAAAGTAATATAAAGTTACACTACACACATTTTGAAGTGGGGCTATTCTGGCGCATACTTCCATTGACAATTATCAAAATCGTTTCAGCAGATTCAAAAAAATATATTGGACAAATAGAAACGACATTAAAACAGGTCGAATTGTTGGCGTCCCTTTTAAAGTAAGAAACAATACTTAGTCTAATTCGCAGGTAATTTTTAAATGAGTAATAGAACAAAGCTTTTGCTAAAAAAAACATTTTTGGATATCATGTCTTTCCAATTTTACGTGATAAGTTTCCATAATTGTTCTTGATCATATATCATCTTTATTTCCAATATGTCATATTTCAGTACATCACCACCAAGTACTTTCTTTAACCGGACTTATGTTGCAGGCTGAAGCGGAAGTAGCCGCCCTCAACAGGAAGGTCCAGATGATTGAGGAGGATCTGGAAAGGTCTGAGGAAAGATCCGGCCAAGCCCAAACCAAGCTGGCTGAAGCCTCCCAAGCCGCCGACGAGGCCAAGCGGTTGGTATAAACAATCAAATCTATTATATAAGAAAATTCAGTGTCTGACAGGTCAACAATATATATAGATAAGACAACCTAACCGATTTAATTCATGTTGTCGATAAGCACATACAAATTAAAACATTTGAAATTGTAAATTTAAATAGTGTAATAAGGATGACAATGTACTGTAAGTACCTAATCTAAATAACATTCGACGTGAATGTAAAAATCAGATTGACGTTTATTTGTAAATTTAAAAAAATATTGGTTTATTTGTTTTTCGACGGTTTCTGAAAATGTCATATTTTATATGCATGAAAGAATTAAGAAAAAGATAAATAATTATTTTCCCATGACGGTATAAATTCCACGGAAAAGTTTAAACGTTATTATTAACATTGTGATACTGTATAAAAGAAAACCAAATGCATAAAGGAAATGAAAAAGATGAATTGGTGTTTTCAACGACTCTTGATTTTTCCATAGTGATTAATGCGATAGAAAATAAAGGAACGCTGTTTTTGAAACGCGTGAAGTCAAATGCCATTTATGGCATATTTTATCTTTGAAAATTCGCTCTGCGGTTATATACAATGCATGGCTGGCCACAGCCAGGTGATGTTTGCAGGATGACTGATTTTAATATACGGTAAATCTCGCACCACTTAGGGCATTTGCGGCCTCCACGAGGCATTTATTTCACTTCCAACAAAGGACCAATGCTAATAAGCTGTTTTGACATTAGTATTCAGGTATTAAATCCTTTGATCCTTTTTACTTATAATAAAAAACTAAAAATCGTTCTAAATGTTATAACTTAAAAATTATATACTCAAAACAAACATGTAATGTACTTTACAACAAAATTAAAAATATTACATTCAAATTTTAGTAGTTTATAAAAGAGTTTGTGCTACTAATCCTATTTTACAGAAGGCTAAACTCTATTATAAGTTCGGTGTTATAAAAATGCTTCTCATGAGTTTTTAACAAATGCAATACTTGTTATTAGTATAGCCTAAGTGCAATATAAATGATCAAATATTGTTTGAGTACAGTCAGTTTGTCGAATTTAAAACAGTGGGTAAATATAATTTACTTGTTTTTATGGGAGGGGGATTTAGCGTCACACATATTACTGACGTATATACAAATCTGAGATTCCTCCAAAAGAATGTATTATTGTGTTCATGAAATGAGTGATTTTTTCTTCAAATCAATGAATTGGTTTTTTCACTAATTGTAGAATAATGTGGATAATAGGCTTGACAATTTACATACGATTCTGAGTTGTTCGGGTGTAACGTTTTGTTGCCTTCAGTTGAAAGTTCTCAAGCCATAATTGATAAGGTTAAAGTGCCCATTTGTTGATGGTCTGGTGTGTTACAGAATGTGCAAAGTACTGGAGAACCGTAGCCAACAGGATGAGGAGAGGATGGACCAACTGACCAACCAACTGAAGGAGGCTAGGATGTTGGCTGAGGACGCTGATGGAAAGTCTGATGAGGTGAGGAAATATATACTATAGTTACGGTGAAGTGGGTATTATGAGTGTTAGTTTATGATAAAAGTCGGTTCAAGGGAGTACCTAATTAATTCCAGGGAGGCAAGGACTAATTCACAGAAAACCAGCAATAAGGATAGTGATACGGATAAGGATAGTGGCGAAGGGTCTAAGGATGAAAGAGAATGGAAATTCTTGCACATGAGCGTGTAATGAGGGTTGACTATAAATAGTTACTGGGGGAAGACTGTAAGTTGGAAGATGATAGGCGGATTTACATCAAATTTTGGGAAAATTTTAGTAAAAGAGGTAGTAATGAGAGTTAGATGTAGCTAGATTTGGGGGAAGGGAGATAGTAGAAACAAGGAGAATGGAGATTATTAATGTTCAACAAAATTCACTAAGATTTATATGTGTATAATTAGCTTTATCGGGTCAGAGAAGAAAATACTCGCAGAGAGCAGATGTGTAAAAGCAAATCGGTAATAATCCTTAACAATAACGTAATATGTATCTATCGGATACAACGACCCTTAGTAAATATGTAAATTAAAAAATCATTAGTACATTTTTAATAAATATTTTCTTTTTGATGTTGAGTGGAAGAGAGAACTAAAAGACACCTAGCTCCACCTTAAAAAATAAAGGCATGTGTAATTTAATTTTCTTTTCAATACTTCAATAAAGTACACATATTACTAAAAAATAGTACTGCCAGTATTATCCAAGTATAAATATATAGTACCCATACGTTTATTTACTGTATACGTTATATATTCCAACTATACAACTCAGGTAGTGTCACATTTAACTGTCAAATATTAATGTGTAACAAATAGAGGTTAAAAATTGTTACCATTCAGACATTGGATAATTGAAAACAAATATAATTGGGAGACGAAGTCGAATTTATTCCTGAATTAACTGAAAAATGAACAACCAACAATGAATTACCTTTTAGTATATAATCGTCAATGAATATATGATGACTGGAGACCCTTCGTTTTCTCAGTACAAATTTAGAAGAATTGTGACAACTACATGATAATTCTTGTATGTGCGAACGTTGAGTTCAACTCCAGTTCACCTTCCGTTTGCTGCAGCGTCTGAATCTGATGACAGACTCGACTCCTGAAATCTGGAGTTGACGTCCGTCTGAAGAGATCCAAAAAGGTCAGCGACGAAGGACCTTAAAACGAACTCTTTACATTGTTCCGCCATCAAAGACTACAAAATCGTGTAATATAGATGAAGAGTGAAATGGAGCTGAACTCAAAATTTGCGTTCAATCAACACTTCCCACCACTTCCATTTCTTGTATGTGGTTGTACTAATGATAAGTCGTGGTGGTCAGGTCTCCAGGAAGCTGGCCTTCGTTGAAGACGAGCTGGAAGTAGCTGAGGACCGAGTAAAGTCTGGAGACTCGTAAGTGAAAACAATGATATCAATAATTTAATAAACGTAAATAACAGAGTATCGAGGGACTTCACAAAACGTAACTGCCCACTGAACTTTTGACACCAGAACCAATGAATTGTATTTCCTTGGTTCCACCTATATTCAAGTCAAAACATAATGTAATAACAAGCAATAAAGTTCATTAAATCACCTTATTTATAAGGAAGTTGCAAAATAATTTACTAAAATCTATAATTCAACTACTATAAAACCTTGAGCTTGGTTTATGGAACCAAATGATACAGTTATTTATATACTTAATTGATAAAATTATTGTAATATCTCTTTTAATTTTAAAATAACTTTGAATAATAAGAGCTTATCAAACAATAAAGAAAAATATATATTATGTTTTGTTGTTAACGCTTTCACGCAAATGGACTGAAGAATTTGTTATTTGCAGAAAGATCATGGAGCTGGAAGAAGAGTTGAAGGTTGTCGGAAACAGCTTGAAGTCTCTGGAAGTCTCAGAAGAAAAGGTAAGATTAAATATTGCACATAATAACTATTTATCAATATTTTATAATATTTTACTTTCTGCAATTCATAACTTTAAAATTATTGATGAAAATAGTGGAGAGTCTTAGATTCTTATGACACGGAAGAGTAAAAAGAATACTTGATGATAGCAAAAAAGCTTTAAACTTATATTTTAGAAACCATGTACTGACGGTGCACAATTATATCATAAGCAGTATATTAGAATTAGAAGAAACCCCAGCTTATAATGACAGACATACAATTTCCTAAAATTAATTGTCATATGATAAGTTTTGACTTGTATGCGTATTTAACCAATTATTGTCTTGTTTTAGGCTAACCAGCGAGTTGAAGAATACAAGCAACAGATCAAGCAGCTCACTGTCAAGCTCAAAGAAGTAAGTTGACTCCATTAATTGAAAAACATTACTTTAATTAAAAACTCAAACTTTAATTCCAGTTTTGTAACATCAATGAGTATAAAATGATAGACTAAAATGTAAAAAAATAATTTTGTAGTTTTGATGAATATTTATACGAATTCAAAGAGACTTGTAAATGTATACAAGTTTGTAATTAACAATTGAAAGTATCATTGAGGTAAGTAACAAATTAAGAGGTTTCCGTCAAACCTATTAACGAAAAGTAAAATTTTTGAATTGTCGTTTAATTGCTTCAAGGTGAATTAATACGGCCATAATTTGTAGTGGCTGCAATTGAAAAGGTCAGGGGTCAAGTGCACATCGTGCAGGGTTGGTCTTGACACTTCAACAACTTGCTGTTTGTTACTGGACCTACCGTTGTGCTGGGAATTCGAGTGTTTTGTGAAGTTTTCAAATTAAAGGATAAGTGGGTTTTCATTCTCATATCGGTTTGGTGAATGAATTAAAGATGAAATTTTAGAATGAATCACTTTATTAGACCTGTTCCAAAAAGGTTGTATGTATATTGAGATAAAATAAAATGTATATTTGTTCTCTGGAACAACGAAAAGTAGGTTTGTTGTACTCGTAATCGACCCATATTGAAATGGAGAGCCGCTGGCCAAGATCTGGGCGTCGGATCTTGAGTCTGCGCTAGAGATAGAAGATGTCTTCGAATCGTATTTGTGACCGTTATACTTTTATTATACTTTGTTATACTCATGAGGATGGGCAGAGTAAATGTAAAAAGAATTGGCCTCTTGTTATAAAAAAAAACAAAAACGCCAGCTATAGGTGTATGTATCTCATACAAGCTTAATATATAATTTGGAACCGATTTCACCAAGGGTATAAAGTAGCGATCATTTTTTAATTTTTGCTTATGTTCTTTTATAGCAATTTAAAAATTATCATTAAAAAACTGTTAATAAATGATTTTCAAGCGCTTGATCAAAACTTTACGGACTCCAATTTCCTGAACTTTAAGCCCATATAAAATGCAATTTTTATATTTTTACTATGTAATATAATCACTCCAAAAAGAAATTAATTTAATGTATACTTCCTACAGGCCGAGGCTCGTGCTGAGTTTGCTGAGAAGACCGTCAAGAAACTGCAGAAGGAGGTCGACAGGCTGGAAGGTCTGATTTCTTATCCATACCATACCGCCAATCACTTTCCTAATTATCAATTACAGCACTTAGCATCTGCTATGCTTAAACAGCTAAAACGTTTCAATGCAATTAAGTTAAACTTGCATTTACAAGTGATGTTACTTTTTAGATTTAAGTTTCCATTATTACGATGTAATTCAATGTCATGCATGACTTTCTGTTGTTTTTATGTTGCTTGGAGTTTTCTTTATTTTGCTGCATATATTTTTTATTTTTACAATCGATTATGTATTTTAGAAGTTTATTATGTTAAGCGCTACAGTTATTGGTATTATCAACAAACGTGTTATTGAAATTAATATATTTTCTGAACTGAAGAGTAAAATATAATTTATATGGACATCGTATTATGTTATGAAACCTGGTTATATTATTGAAGAATACTGAATTTAGACTATTAATATGAATAAATAGATTATCATCAACCCAATACCTGAGAAATTCATAAACTTTTTTAAATAATGCACATATATTTTGTGTATATACCCAAAAAGTATTTTGTATATATACGTTGCATATTTATCCAGATATTGTGTTAAGATTCAAATTTAAAGTAGTATTTACACTGAAAATAAATTTGAAGGTTTTACATAACGTATACGAATAATTTAACTATTAATGTATCGATATTCATATTTAAAAGTAATCTAATTTGTCATTACACGTATTTTTTGAAAAAAAAAAAAAAAAAAAAAAAAAAAACAACATACGCTAATGTTTACTAGAATCGCGAAAACTCGTTCACAATGTGAAGTTATCAAGTATACGAAATTTATACTTATATCTGTTTTTATATTACTATTTAGCAGCAATTTAATAATAGGGTAATTTAAGAATTTTTTATAATCGAGCAAGTTTATTTTTTATTTAGTTTTATTTGCAATACATCTATCCGCTCTTGTAGATGCTTCTAGAGTAGACATAACCGAGCAATAAGGTACTATTGGCTTCTCTTTCCAGCTTCTTTGCCATCTTGCAGCTTTCCTTTTCGCTCTTATCTCGCTTACTCTGTTGGGTTTCGCTGAACGCCGGACGCTGTTTTCAGATGAATTGCACAACGAAAAGGACAAATACAAGACAGTGATGGCGGACGTGGATGCCACCCTGACGGAGATTGTCGGAGCCTAGAGCCCCGGCTGCCTTATAACTAATTGTGTGTTCTAATATTTGTAATGCCTACTTAACCATCGCGTCACTGGAGATAAGGTATTGTCAAAGCCCCACGTCTCTTACCGAGCCCCTGCAACCAGTTTGAATCTCTTCGGGAAGAAACCTGTTCGAGTCACAGCCTCTGTAGGGTTTGTTGTATCAGCGATTTTAGGACTGATTTTTACAACAAAACCACCCCTCCCTATCTACTCTCTTGTTTCTCTCTCTTGACTGTAGTATCGACCCCTTAGTCTTTGTATCTGCCCTGTAAAAATCTGTTCATTCTTCTTGTGTAAGAGTCTGCATGCCAATCCATCCACTTTAAAGTTCTGCATGAGAACCCTCTTGTAGAACTGTCTATGTGCACCAAGGGTCCCTTATTTGAAAGTTATCCGCATGAATCTTTTAAGCACTTTTTTCTTTTTGACATTTCCTTAAAGCTAGACGACCATTTCCTGTTTTGAGTTCAGTTCAACAAAAACACTATTCACTGTTACAACTTAAAACATAGTTGACATAACAAATCTTTCACCATTCACTAAGAATGTATTTACTATGTATAGAGGACATATTAAACATGTCATTCGTATCTTGTACTTTTTCATGACTCCATTATTCAACGTTATTCATAATTTCAAATGTATTCTTGCACAGTTTATTCAATATTCTAGTACACGTTGGATGGATTTTCTCGGGAAATTCCATTGCTCCTTAAAATGTACACAAGATCTCATCGATTTTAACCAGTAAAATCTTCCAAATATCTCAGACAAAACTAGACATTCAACTATCGCTCCAACAATATTTCACTACTATAATATATTTTTTCACCTCTGTGTTCTAATGTCTTATGTGTCCTTGTTCTTTAAAGCGGCTTTGCTTGTTATTTTAACATTACTGTTTTACTAACTATTTATTATATACTATTTTAGGATACTCATTAATACAGAATTTCAAGAGATTAGACTTTATACTATAAATATTTCCAAAATATATTTATATACATTATATAAATATTCTCTTACTATTGAAAATTAGTATTGAGATTAGAGTTTCAAATTCAACTACTAAATATTTGTTTGAAACAGATTATATTATTCGATCTGAAAAACCAGTAGAATTTTATTATTATTGTTACTTAGTCAAATTTATTAATACTAAAGCAAAAAAAATTAAAATTAAATTTCTTACATGAATTTATTTACCACAGGATATTCCGAAACAATAATAGTTTTTAGCGAAATATGCTACTTCTTTTAAAGCAGATTTTAAAATTGAGAAGAGGATTGAGTTGATGTCATATGCCATCAAAAATCTATAATCTTCAAAATTTAAATAATATGCAACCCCTGAGATGCTTTTAGTCATATTTCGATAAAATGAGATAAGTTATCTGGTTTCAGGAAGAAATAGTTACGATAGTTCTTTTATGATAGCAATTATAACTTTGTATGTGTTTTTGTATTTCTAACGGGGTTTATGTCCACAATAGTCCGAAAAGTGTTCCAATTTTCACTTTATAAGAATACAACTTAGAAGTTTTTGCAATTAGAAGAGGCATTTATGGGAAATTCCTCAAAGAAAGGAATCGATCAGCATTCAAACAAGTTTTAAGTATTACAGAAATGAAAGTGTATTAAAAGTGTTAAAATTTTAAATTAACAACGTTTCAAACATGTTTTTTTAGTTTCAAACACTACAGAACCAGACGTCATACGTGTATATAGTAGATCATCGTCAGGTAAATACATAAGGAAACTAATTATGGCGATTTTTCAATCTGCTCATCGCGTTGGTTGACAGATATGACTATTATTTACGTATATGACGGCTGGTTTTAAATGAGTTAAACTAAAAAATATGAAATATGAAAAAGTAGCATTTGGCGAATTTATCTTTTAGTTTTCACCACTCTTCAATTTCCATCTTTACCAAAATTAGCGTGAATAGTGAAACATTCTTCCTTAGGAGAATCTGCTCTACAGATTTCACGAAAAACTAGGTTGTGTTTTTATAAAGTTGAAATAGGATCCAAGATTCCGGACAAGAATGAGTTTAAAACAATGTAACCACTGAATTGAGTGCAATAAATGTTTTTGAATGTTACACATTAAATAACAAAATCATTTGTTCATGTCAAAATATTTAAAACGTGTCCACAATCCTTGCACCAATATTAAACTAATCAGGGGCGTACTCAGAATTTAGTTTGGTGGGTAGAAAAAACTGCCTTAATCGTAATTGAAAATTTGCTATATTTTAAATTATTGTTAGAACAAAGGAAGATGGTTTCGTTAAGCATGTTATAAAAAAGTCAAACTAAACATACGTCTTGGGGTTTAAAGTTATTATTTACAATTTAATCAGTTTTAATTTCGGGGGGGGGGGGGTTATTTTTATCCTCCAAAGTTACCTCTTGGTACGCCCCTGACTACCTGTATTTTGTCCCTTACACTGAATGATCCATATTGACACAACTTTTGTGTTTTGTTCTTGTGCACTCATATTGTCTCACCTTGATGTTCTTGTGGTGTGTTGTACTATATGTTGAATGTTCACTGTTGTGTTGTCTTGTCTGTAGACGAGCTCGGTCTCAACAAAGACAGGTACAAGTCGTTGGCTGACGAGATGGATTCCACCTTCGCGGAACTGGCCGGCTACTAGACCTTGGACCCTCCCTCCACATCTGTCTCGCGTCTTAATAAGGCTCCATTAGGCGACATCATCCCTATCGACTCATTTGTCGCCTGCTGCGCCAGCAGCGGCCGACAAATGAAAGAAAGAATTTCACTTTATTTTTTTTGCAATTGTTGGAAAACGCTTTTAATTTTGTTTGAAATAAAACACTGTATAATATTCGTGTGGTTAGTCTAGCTAAATGTTGTTGGTTAGGTTACTTTTCGCTTCTAGTTCTAGACTATCGTTGCGATAGTAGTCTACCTGTTTGATCGGATTTGTCCCCTGATTGTTCGGTAGGAACTAACCACATTTAACTACTGTAATTACTGTATGTGTGACCTATTCATAAGATGTACGTGTTAAGCAATTGGTGAATATTATATATTTTCTATACTCTTTATGTTGTATCGTTAAGGACTCTAATTTAAGATGAAACTATTCAAGGATAATTGTAAGATATGACGCTGCCAATAGTGCCTTATTGTGTATAAACCACTGTCGTGGATAGACGATAGATAAATGACGACTTAAGAAATATATATTTTGACGCTTGATGGTTCTTCTACTGGGTGTTGTTTTATTAACCTCGTTATAGCCTAGTTTTATTATGTTAGAGCTAGTTGGTGTCAAAATTTAGAATTTCATTTAAGTGTACAACTATTTATTGATTTTCACTAAACTGTTACCACTCCAAACAATTTAACATTCACATGACAGTTTGAATATTGAACAAACCACATTAATAGCATTGGGCATGCTTAACAAAAAATCTTGTACACAATTGTTACATCCTGTTTTTTAGTATCTCACTTTCACAATACAAATTTGATGTTTCCAATATCATTCTGCAGTTGAAAACATGAGTGTTTATTGTGGGTCTTTGTAAATGTTTGTTCAACAACGAGTGTTTTGCGCATAAATGTTGCAAACGAAGAACTAACCGATCGCAGTCTGGGAAATGCCAGGTGAGAACCAATATTTACTAATGCTTACTTTGCTTCTGTAAATAACTGTGCTCGTTTGAAACACATTACTGCAACCTGTAAGAGTTGTAACCACTCTTCTTTTACTTCTGTTCCTAAAAAGTTGTTGAGAAAAATACACCTCATAACTCCCGTACTAATCTTCAATTCTTCAACTATATCTTCTTCTTCTTTCTGGAAAACAATTATTCCTCTAATATTTATTTTCTTGCACTAAACTCACATCGGAATAACATGAAAGTGTTTGTTTACATCCTAGTAGATTTTTAGTACTTTTGTAGAAAAGTAGAAACATAAAAGTAACATTCTGGTTGTATAATTTAAACGAGGTTTTAATTGAATTTATTTCAAATATGGAATAAATTGTGTAGTAGCTCATAGTCTAATGCGTAGTTTTGACTTGTTTTCAGCCAAGCAGTTGACCCTGTACATAGCCTGCATCCAGATGTAATTTCATTATTTAAATAGAGTGAAGCAATCACAACTCAATTCAGAAATTGCATTTAATAAAACCCTTTCTATATAAATAATATAAATTTATGAATTAATAAATATGAATACAATAAAAATGTTAAGAATAGTTTAGATAGTTGAAGATTTCTCTTTATAGCAAAAAATTATGGGAGGTAAAATTTAAATATTTCTTTCTAATTACACATCCGTTCTTAAATATGCTTAAAATGTTTAACAAGAAGAATTTTATGAATTTACGTGGAGAAAATATTATTGTTTAAAAACGTGCAAACAAAGGCGTGTACACATGATTTAATGAAAATACCTTTGCAAAAATCATAATATTTACTAATTTTTAATTAATTGTTTATTGTAATTGCAAGTACAAATTTAAATAATCTTAAAGCATAAAAATAGCTAGTAAAACATCCAGGAGTCCTATTTTATAGATTTTTCACTTTGATAAAAATTTGATGTAGCCTAATATTGCGCTGGATCCAAATTCTCAGCGAAACATTTTTGTCGAGTTTTCGTTATAATTAGAAATATAAATCATTCTTAAAAATAGCGAAAAATGGCATACAAAATGTTTAAAAATGTTATTTTATAGATATTTTTACTTATTTTTGAAAGTAATGGATCAACGCGTTGGGTCGAAAGTTTCACAATGTTTACTGGGACCCTGTCTTGCCATACGAAAGTTACTTCCTTTTATAAGGAGCGCCATTAATCTCTTCGCCGAGTCGTGATTGCCTCACTCCAACTCGTACGAGGTAATGTTTAAACATTGTTCCTTCTTGCAGACGACATCCGTCATGAGGTTGACCGCTACAAGGCCTTGTCCGGAGATGTTGACGCCACCTTCTCTGAGATGTTGTCCTACTAAGCGAGCAGAAGAACACGTCTGGACGAAACCTCACTCATTTGAACCCCGGCAAATGAAAGAACCTACTTTAAGATTTGAAATGAGTTACAATATAATAATTTCTGTTGTTTTTTCGTTTGCGTAACAATAACGCGTAATCGCTTAAGGTTTTCTTTGTTGGATGACTTAGTTGACACTTATTTATATTTACATGTACAGTATAAGTATTAAGCAATTGGTGAGATATTGTAATATATTTTGACATTTATATCTTGTAACGATAAGAAAACTATTTAAGGTAATGTAAGCTATTATACGGAACGACCTATGAAAATAAATCTTAAAGGAATGGGTTTCGCATCTTGCTTTCACGCTCGCTCCTTGTAAATAAATAAAGGTGTGCTCCTTCTGAAATATTGTGTGTTGTGTTGTCCTTGTTTCCTCTGGAGTCCTGTTTATAGTCAACCTTTTGTATACGAAGTAGCTGTCGACACTTGGTTTTGTTCATCCAATCAATCAACAATAATATTGTTGTTCTCTTCGTTTGGTTTAGACAAACGCTCATTTTTTACAGCTTCAATAATTTTTTGTTTGAATGTTCTCTTTAATCGTCTTTTGATTTTACAAAAAAGTACTATACCAGTAACGATTTTTACAAACAATTTAATTTTACCTATATAGTAAGTCAAATTAAAATATGCAATCAATTAAGTCTATTACGAAATATAAAAACCCAAATAATCATTCTACCATATGTACGAGTATAAAAGTAATAAAATACAAAAAAGTATCTATCAATAGTCAAAATGAAATAATTAAAATATGAAACTATTTGTGACTCAAGAGATGATTTATTTCAAATCAATATAAACATTACGTACTCAAGTATAAGATATATTGTAAGTTTAGTGGTTATTAGTTATGTAAAACGGTTTAAATAAATAATAAATTCTAATAAGAAAATCTTAAAATACATTTAGATTGTTAATTAATTCTTAATAATACAACTTATTGAAGAAAACCTACTCTAATTTTGTAATAAGCGAGTTTTTAGTTTTAGTATTTTGATCTAATTTCACTGTATGATCAAAATTGACATTAATTGGTTTTAAATGAAAGCGTTGATAATTATTCTATTGAGACCAATGTTGATAAATTAGTCTAACAATGATAGTGTTTGTGCACATGTTGTGTAGAATTCTCTAAACATCCCCTGTAAACATTTGTGTGAGAATGTCTTGGATTCTAATCTTGACTTAAACAAATGTTTACGTACGTTATGTCGTACCTGCACGTAAGAAGGTCTTGCTGTTAGTGTTTGTGACGTCATCATCGATCAGGTAAGCTCTCTTGTATGTACTTGCTTGTTATACCCTTTGCTTGTTTAGCATTATTTATCAATAAAATTCACATTAAAAATGTATTTGAGTAAAACTAAGAAACTTACAGGTTAATTAGAGGAATAATTCGAGGTTAAATTGGTAAAAGTATTTCACTTTAGAAAAATGGCCAAAAAGGCACACGACTGTAACGTATTGCTAAATATAACTCAAGGGTATTTACTATCAGTTAACAAAGTACGTTACATTTATTTTGATTTAAATAAGAGAGGAAATCTTTATACAGGAAAAATATTTGCTATCTGCTTCTCTTAAAAAGAAAAGGCAAAGCCACATTTTGCAATAACATTTTCTAGAATTGTGTAACCTAACTCGAGACATGGAAATATTTAATCCTAACAGCCACGTAATGATCTCCGTTACATAACTTAGATCTAAAGAATCGATGAGTTAAAATTAAAATTACGTAATCCAATTAATTAGCGGATTTCTATAGCAAATATAATAATTTGGGGTCGACTTCATTGCTCGGGAGGATGATCGTTGCCTGTAGAACGCAGCTACTTTTTCAAGCAGTTCCTTTCTCAGTGTTTTTTGCAACTTTAGTTTTATATCTCTGGGTTTCCCAAATATTTAGGAAGATTAATACAAATATTAGAAATTGCAGTACTAAATTACGTTGATATTTGTTAAAGAACATGTTACCCTCTAAATATTTACTTAGGTCATTTTCTTGATTTGAGCGGTTTCAATGATCTACTTCAATAAGCATATTTTAAATATTATAAGCATACAAGCGGGTAGGAAATATCTATTCTTAGATATTTCAACCAATAACACGATAAAATCGGAATAAATTAAGTTTTTAAAATAGTTACGTGACGATTTCAACCAAATAGTGGAGCGCCAATTGCTTACAATAGCAAGTAAAGCTACGGTAGTTCCTTACTGGGTTGTTAAATAAAGAAAATAAAAAAAAAAAAATTAAACGATTATACAATTTATATATTATAAAGTAAGGGTAATAAGTGCCTGCTGTCATACAAAACGTGTACCCTATAACTCTAAGACATATGCTTTACACCGATATAATTTGACCTTGCAACATTATGTAAAAACATGAGATTAATGTACAGCAAATTACAAAATTACTACTTAATTTACTGATACACATTCACAATACAAACTCACGAATTTTCAAAACGCTCCAACAAAGTTCTTTTCTGGATACCCCGAATTCCTAAATTGTTTAGCCTTAATATCAGACAACATTGCATAATGAATGTAAATATGGCCGTCAGAGTACATAAAGAAGATAACCGTTTTGTAAAAACCCCGATCGATCGAGTCTTTTAACATAAATCAGTTTTATTATTTAGATAAACCGTTTTTTAATACACGTTTAAAAAATCTTTTTTGATCCAGCAGCCTCCAACCAACTAACAACTATAATGCGAATTATTTAATGGCTTAAAACAGCAATTACTAGGGTTATGTCCTCCTAAAATCTGAATCGATCTAAATCATATATGTAAGGTCGCAAGTAATGTCACTAATAAATTAACTAGAAAAATGTACATCCTAAGTTAGAGCCTTGTGGCACTCCTAAATTAGAGAAAACCCTCTCAAATTACATTCCACTTTATAGTATATAGACAGAGTTAACAATGAAATACTTCTCAAACAAAGAGTTTGTGAAAAGCCGTAAGATTTCTGTAAAGTGTTTACCTAAAAAGCTCAACCTGTTTGAGGTCTGAGGATCTAATATAAAAAAAAAGATATTTTGAAAAAAGCTTAGCAAAAAATATACATACATCACACTCATTGGACACTTCTTCATGACCTCGTTTCTATAGATTCATTCATTTACTCATTTCTATAGATACTAATAATAAATCGTTACTACCTAATCTTATTACTATACCTAATCGTTTACTATAGACTCAATTATTACCTCGTTTATATAAATACTTTGCCTACTACAGAAGAATTTTTCCTGACAGATAGTATTTTTTACTGACTCACTTAAACCGGCTTAGGAACATAATAAATAATAGATAAAGAGGCTGTAAGCCCCCATTTTAAGCCAAATAGCTGGTCTTCTTAACTTTTTTAATACCCTCTCACTTCGATTTCCGCCTCAAAGTTGCTCGGTCAGTTTCTTCCTTAGAGAAAAGTATTCCATCAATTTCAAGAGCAACATGATTGTGTGCTTACACAATTCAAATTGGCTCTCAGTTCCTAGAAACTACACAAATTGGTCTAAAATTAAAAACGTTTAGATGGAATGATATTATATTGTCATTGAGTGAAGGAACAATACGAGACCAATAACACCATTAGGAATATTATTGGAAACTTTTAATAAAGAAAGGATTACAGAGAGGACTAAATGCTGATCAAGGTCTAAAATTGTTAAAGGCAGGCTAAGGGTGAACGTCAGCACTTGTAAGATGATCTTGTCCAAACATGTCTACCATCATCTAGCGATATTTAGATCGAAACACCCTAAAATTTGCTTAGAGGAAAAGCGCATCAGTGTTAGCAAAGGATCTTATAGCCTATTTTAATATTTTTTTTTTGAAAACTGACGATGAAAATATCTTTTGGTAGTGTGCTGTTCAATAAAGTACTTCAGTGAATGTAATTTAAGGTATAAAATTCATTAGTAATCCTACTTTAGTATGAAGATTGTTGCAATATAAGAAAAATGGGAAGAACTATGTTATTTATAAACTTTTAAAATAGGTGGAAAAAATACCCAAAATTAGTCTTGCAGTAATTAAGCTATTTTTAAAAGTGAGTACGTAATCGATAAAAATATTTATTTAGAATACTTGACTTGGTAGTTTATTGCAGGTCTGAATAAATGTTAATTAACGAGTATACATCTACAAGCTATATTAGAAATTCTTGCAAGCTGGCTGTTAGTTGAAGCCTTAAAATTTATGGAGAGGCGCATTGTTAGACCACTACAAAGACTGAAATGAAACGTGCTGTGCAATGTGAGAGACATGCAATATTCAGCTATCTTCTTTCGTACTATTGACAAATGAAAACAATAGACCATTGTTACAGTGGTAAAGCTTTCTTTATTAACAAAATATCGACTATGAAGAAGGGATAGACGAAATGATCCATATCTTTACTAAAATCTGCAGTTTATTCTCACAATAGTCGGGATTGTTTATTTTCATATTGCAAAAGAGTTGTTTTGATAAAACCGTGATATATATGTAGTTAAGATATAATTGTGTTTAGGATAAACCCTAAATTGAATTAATCAACACAACCATAAATATATATTTACTTCCCTAAGATTTGTTTATAAAATTACAGGCAATGGCGGTTTATAACGCTTTAAAAATTACGTTTATGTATTGCTGAATGTTAAATTGAAATATATAAATAAAATTTCAGTTCTTGTCTTTAGATCGGCATCATAATTATCATGACCAAGTTTAAAGGTTGATACCATGACAAAACATTACAAATACAGATACAAACATTGAGATATCTTCGGTCTGCAGATGTTAAACCAATTCATCAGTTTCTACCGTTTCGATTATTTATTTAGCAGAATAATCTGTTCCGTTAACTACAGTAAACACAACATTTCCAAAGAACCGTTGCTATTTTTTTGAACCGTATAGGGATTAATTTTTTTAAACACATATCTACCATACCAGAAACAAACAGCCAATCTTCTTTCCATATTTAAGTATTTCCCCAAGTCTACACACAGTTATTAAATCCTAGTTTAATAAACTTTTCACTTTACTTTCCTTACTACCGGTTATCGGTTAACCAATTCTTATCTCCCTGAATCCATTGTGTTTCGATTAAAGCTTTTCTTCAGCTGTGAACAGGAAATTCACACACTCATGAAACCCATTCTTCCCCACTAAAAATATAATATATTTTATTCTCAATCAACATCCTGGCCTTCTCCGTTGATTTGACCATCCTGTCCTCGACCTATTGATTACTGGGTTATCCAGTAATCGGTTTGTTTTATACCACACCAGACCATCAATAAATATGCACTTTTATTTCTTCAAGCAAAATGAGGCAAGGTTCATGTTTCAGAAGGCAGAAGTGGCCTAATAAATGAAATGTGGATAATAATATTTACACATGTGACAAATAAGTTTTTCATAATAAAATTTTTATAGAATTGAGATACCAAGCAATGGTTTTCCAAAACTAATAAGTCACATGTCACAATCCTATTCGAATTTGAAATATTAAATATAAATTCAGGATCACGAATTAAAGATGGTTGCCAAAATTCGAAACTGTTCAAAGAAAAAGTAACTGTAACTATACGGAAGTATACTAAAGATCAGTCGATAGCGAAGCTGTCATTAATAGTAGAACACTTTATTATATTCTATTCTTTGTATATTCTATTCCGTGTGGACATGGTATATAAGTCTTAAGAGATTCTAACTGAAGAATCTACAAACTGAGCGTAATGTTTAAAATAATACTTCAGTGACCTAATATAGGTAGTCAATGATTAACTCATAAAGATTAAGAAAAAATATGTTCATAAAGAATTTAAATAGTGGATATAAACATACATAACAATGTCACGCATGTGGATCGGAAACATTTATTACATGATTTTACTACTGCAAGACTAATGGGACTAAAGTACACAGAATGGAAGGTTTATCCATTTATGAACTTGTTCATAAATGTTTATACAAAATTCGATTTTTTGGTTATTCATGAAACAGAAAAATGCTGTTATATGTTAAATGAAATTAGCTTTGGTGTACTATCTGTTCACGTAAGGTTTAATCTTCGCGGCGAGCCCAAAATATTTGACAATTTTTAATGGTATTAGCCATGTAATGGTAATATAAATTTTTTAACATTAGTTCTTAATTCTTCTAAAACATTAAATTTAAATTTATTATTAAAACATTTTCTTAAATTAGTGTGAACTCTTACATAATATGAAGACTATTGTCACACTATATTTATTACCCTAAACATTAAGAAACCTTTGCCCATGCTTTCACTATTATATCTTAGCAAAACTTATTATATCTTAGCAAAAAAGAAATACAATGTAAAATAATCTTTTTCATTACTTATTTCCCATGTTCGTAATGGGTGATTAATTTAAGGTTACAATAACAAAATACACATTGTAGTTTACTTAGTTGTTATATTTTTTTATTTAGACATATTTATTAGACATTTTCATTAAAGAAAAATTATATCCGTCAAAAAATTGCCACGTACAGCTCTACAAACTTAAGCTCTTTTATGAAAATTTTCATCACTTACTCGTTCAATTGTTGCGGAATTTGATGGATAATTCTACGAATCTGTCATTCGTCTCCGGTATCGAGTTGGACTTGTTTCCGTAAACCTCCTGCTTCAAGTAACCCCAAAGGAAATAATCCAGTGGTGTGAGGCCACATAAGCTTGCTGGCAAATGCTCATCACTGAAATGAAAGATTAAACGGCCGGGAAGCTTTGTGTGCAGCAACTGCTCGGTTTCCTTGTGCTGTACGACAAGTGGCTCTGTCATGTCGAAATCACAAGTCGTTCAAATCGTTATTAGCACCCAATTCTTCCAACTGCTGCCACAAATAGTCGCACATCATCTCCCGAGAACGTTCTCCATTGACTGTAACTGCACCGCTACGGGAAAGCCAATAACGCCGCCCGTCGAAAAATGCGGCAGTTTATCTTATTTACAAAGCTATTAAGATGAAAATGAGCTTAATCAGAAAAGATTTTGTTCATTATTCCCCAACACCTAGTTAACAAATTCACGTTACCTCTCATTGCAACCTCTAACCGCATCACTCTGTACATGAATTAGAAAGTTTTACATTTAGTGATCAACATCAAAGTAACTTTCACGGTTCTGAGAAGCAAAAACTTAAATAAATTTGTACACTTCTCATGTTCCCACAACTTTAATTTAGTGTATTGAACCCGTACTTCTTTAGGGAGACTCCTGGAATTCAGACAAACCAAGACAAAATATTTTAAGCCATCTTTTCAGTTTTCATAATCATCTTTTAGTATTTTTACAGAACAGGTTTTATTCTCTATTTTGAATTCACTTTAGCTTCGTTATTACTTTATTTTTATTCAAGCATAATTTTAAAGTCATTTGTTATTTTTCTCTATAATCTTTTTGCTACTTTATCCATGAGAATTGCTATTTTCTTCTTGTATCAATTCCACGATTCATATATTTCACGCTCGTGCTTTAGGTGACGGATTATCTTTATTCTCAATATAGACCAAGTATTCTGTGCCCCAATAAACGCAACCAAATGTTGATGCAGTTAAGATCTAGTAATCATCTGGATTCAACGGAATTGAGTGAATTGACGATACCTTGCTATCTTTTGCTATCTTCCGCTTGAAGCGGCCGATCTGCAACATAAGTTTGAGCAGATTTGGAGTCACAAAATGTGTATTTAAGTAAATATAAACTTAAAAAACTATTGGATAATGTTGTGAGTAGGGTTTGAGTGTCATAGTTTTATCTAGTTAAAAACCACACAATCATCACAAGCTGTGAATAATTTGCATAAGCCTAACATGTCAATATCATTCTATTTGGCAAAATCCAGTCTCTCAGTACTCAATCGTTAGCCACTCTTGTCCAACAAGAGAAAATGGGAATTTTCGAGTGTGTTTTGTATATGCTTTTGAAAGTACGTCAGAAATAAACGGGTTAGAGCTTTCTCTAAATGCTGTAAGACCATGAACTATGGAACGAACTTCAAAATGTAATTGGAGAAAAATAAGAAATAGAGAGAATGGAGAGACACATTTTCAGTTGAAACGATTGTTCTTCTTTCTGTGGAGACAATACCACAAATCTCTATCAACTAGGCTAGACAATATACATCTATTGTTTGGATAGACATAATCACAATCTCATCCATACTACACAAGAGGGCTTCGTCAGGTTTTTACAAATTGAAGCTTCCCCATAAAACTGGCTTGCCTTGGCTTAAATTTTTAATTTCGACATCTGTCAAATAAATGAACCATCAACATATTGGGGATTTGAAGAGAGAGAGCTTTAGTAGCCTAAAATGTCAGACGATGAATGCCTTTAAGAGCTAGTCCAAAATAAATATATAATGTATTTAAAACAGGATATAAAGATATTTTTATGATTCATTATTGAACTCTTTCTGGGGTTTTATGTAAAGTACAAATATCGAACGTATACAAAATTGTTCTTGAATATTTTTACCAGGAACCTTGTAACAATATCGACCCAAAGTCATGTAATGCAAACCTTGCACCCATACTACCACCCATCTATTACAAACATTATACAATTTAATTTATATATATATATATATATATATATATATATATATATATATATATATATATATATAATTTTAGCAAGACATTAGTACCTAGCTAGATTTAAAAATTTGTTTTAAATAAATATGTACTAACAGTTGCCTAGCTTTCATGATCTTATAGCTGTTTTGTGACACACACCAGGTACGGTATCATTTCACCTTTTTGTTTACCAATGCAAAACCAAATGTTTGTTTTTACAGATGAAGTCCTGAAGGAGAAGGAGATCTACAAGGATATGGTGAACGACATCGATCAGACATTCTTGGACATGGCCGGCATTTAAGGGATTCCAACGAACGAATGCATCACGATTTATTATTTTACCACCAAAACATCCTGTACTGCATTACCCAAAGTGTCATCTTTGTTACAGAAACACATTAACAAAGTTTTTTTTTCAAACACTTGTATAGAATTTCATCTATAGGTTTAAAATAAATCAATGCATTTATTTGAAACTACTAATAAATGGATTGTTGCCAAGAATGGTTTTGATTGCCGAAAATAAATTTTTGATCTTCCTAGTACGGAGCATATAGTTTGATTAAGTATAAAGCATTCACAAAATGCTTATATGACAGATAAACAACTATGTACAATATTTGCTTAATGTATGTTTACGGGAAATGTTATGAATGACGTAAAAAGCTGCGAGGAGTGTTTCGCATTTTATTTTTGCTTTTATTTTACCATAGAGAAACAGACACAGAAATTAACACATTTAATCTTAAAAACTTAGTTTAATAAGATCTTCACCGCATTTTTTTGGAATAAAGCATTTTGCTTCATGTTTCCTAGAATAATCCTGTATCGTGTCATTAAAATAGGACTGTTTAGTTTTAATCTACCGTTCTATACGAAGAAAACCCAACTCTTAAAACCTGTAATTAAGATAGATTAAAAACAAGTGCAGACACAAGAAATAAATACTATTACACTCTGACTGTGAATTGTTATTACTACTGTTGTTTTGTCAATTGTAAACAATAAGAAATAAATAAAACAATACAATAAAAGGGCAGTGTAATTATAAATCCCTCCTCAGATATTTCTATAAAGTCTTAATGAAGTATTAAAGTACTCTTAAGTTAGATATAATTAAAAATGTATGATTATAACGCAAGTTTCGTTGCATTTTGCACGAGAGAATGCTAGAATAGAATGAATGAAACTAATGTTTTAGGAGAATAAAATTAACAATATCATCTAGAATCTTTAGAGAATCATTGAAAATTCAATCCATCTTGTGCCATGGTCGATATGCCACAATAATTTGGAAACAATAGTGAATGACATGCATGAAAACATGTATAAAAAGGGCAGTTAAGGTAGGAAAGAATTTGGCTCAAAATTTAAAAGAGAACGTTTATTGCAATAATTTTCTAACGGTTCTACACATTTTGATTTTAAAGACTCATTCAAAATGGGTCTTTATAATGCTGAATAAGTATTTGTGATCAGGATTCATAAGGGGTCAATAAAAATTATCAATCATTTGCTGGGATATTTTAGAACTAATTGAATAACGATAAAACTTTAAAATAAACGTTTGAATATAGAAGAGATAGTAGATTACATAACCATTCTTATTGGAAGATTTAATAATACATAAATCGATACATCCGTATGTTGAAGCACGCTACAGAACGCAACGAAGGAGTTAACGCACAAACGGACAGACAGATAGACAGACGAACCTTTTCATATCTTGACCCAAAATCAATAGCATTCTTGACGCTTTGATTTCTTGACAGAAAATCAATAGGGTTCTTGAACCTTTTGATATCTTGACCCAAAATCAATAGCGTTCTTGACGCTTTGATTTCTTGACAGAAAATCAATAGGGTTCTTGAACCTTTTGATCTCTTGACCCAACATCAATAGGGTTCTTGAACCTTTTGATATTTTGACCCAAAATCAATAGCGTTTCTTGACGCTTTGATTTCTTGATTTCTTGACAGAAAATCAATAGGATATCTTGACCCAAAATCAACAGGGTTCTTGAACCTTTTGATCTCTTGACCCAAAATCAATAGGGTTCTTGAACCTTTTGATCTCTTAACCCAACATCAATAGGGTTCTTCCTTGGATAAAGAGGAACCCACTTGCCAAGTTTCCAGTCTGTGTGACGTTTCTATCACCAGTGATCGCAGACAAACAGATTGATAGACTGTCCTTTCACCTTTTCACCCTAAAACCGATAGTTTTTCTTTGAATCAATATAAACTTTTGTAGTAAACTCATAATAAGTTTGATGTGTCTAGAAGACCTTCTATGAAGGGTTATCGACAGACAGATGTAAAACGAACAAGGGCATGGTTTGAACAAGGTCTTGTCAGGTCCTTATTAGTGAATGGACTAATCATAAAACTTTATCATTTTTGTTTTATTACCAGTTTAATTTTAGTAATTACTCAGAAATAAATCTTGATTAAATTACTTACGTGAAGTAAAAAGAATATTAATTTTTTGGCTTCAGTGACGCAACGGAAATTTCATTGAACACTTAACCATTGTTTAAATATTTACGAGAACCTACAAGCGAGGTTATGTTAATTACATTTAATCTTAGAGTTACTGGCTGAGTTCATAATTTATACAAAGTGCAGCCATACGAGGCACAATGGCCGCACAATGTCATAAAGCACTTGTGCATAATACATTAGTGCACTGCGCATAAAGTCACTGGCTAAACCTCACGTCATATTCATGCATCATGACTAACATAAATTAACAGTAACCAAAGAGATAACCGTAATCCGCGAACTGTTATAACCGCAAACTATAGGCTTAGGGGAAAAAAGGGAAATTTAAAGATATTAACTTATACATTTTTATAACAAATTTGGAAAGAAAATTGTTTGATATTACAACTTAAATCAGAAAGTTTTATATGTTATGTTAACAGTAATCAATAAATATTTTGTAACATTAATTATCAGTACCACTTAACCTTCCAATTGAAGCTATTTGTTACTGAACAAATTTAATTAAGAGTGCCAGGTTAAGTGTTAGAGAGGGCTTCTTAGCCCTAACTTCGCCTGGTAAAATAAGACATTTTTAACTTTACTTTTACTTTTTAAATACATTTTCTCTCTAAAAAAAGGTTACATTTGCGTCATTGAAATATTCGACTGCATCTGGCATATATTTTGTTTTATAACACAACCTTTTCATACATTGCTCGACAACGTCATGGTGTATTTTCTGCAGCATGATGAATACGCATGGTTCACCTGCATGGGAATGAACCTTCATAATTAAGGTAAGCATATTTAATAATTAATTAGCTGTTATACTATTAATGTTTTGTTATTTTAATCTATTGCAATTTATAATTTTATAGTAATTGTTTTAATACACATTTTTGTAATATATGATGCATTTCAACTTTATCAATTAACTAATTTGTAATACAAACTATTTAAATTTTTCCTTCACTCGGACAGCAAAATTGCGTACGTTTATAATACAAGATAGGTGTACGCCACATCACGTGTCGCGTAACAGGCTTCGCTATGGTAATTACAATACATTATGAAGATATCCTGCTTACGCCTGCAGAAAAAATGTGTCAACCTTGGACATGCATCATCATAGAACTCATTCTTTTTACTCTGTTAAGTGTTATTGCATGAATAATCTACATATGGTACAATGTCACATGTAAATATTTCATAAGATTTTACTCAGCTTGTTTACAAATGTAATCATATTCTATTTTCCCGTTATCGTCAAGGTTACCCATAGGATCATTGCAAAAATATTACGTAGCGCTCAGCCAAATCCCATGGATTGTATTGCATTATTACTCAACTCAGTGTTGCTAATATATAAATGAAGCGTCATGCAACATTGTAAGTCAGTTCATTTTCGAGATACTGTGCGGATAGGCAGACAAATAGACAGACAGAAATGAAAATTTTCCAAGGTAACGCTCAGCCAATAATATTAAGCAGTTTATTTCTTAGTCATGATTTTTATTATCTTAAAATTATTTCTTATAATGGTTTACAGTCATCTGCATTAAACTAGTATATAGTGGTTAACTTGAAATACTTTCGTTAAACTAAGATCAAGATCATCGCCTAATTTGTACTATATAATTTGAAGTAGCATACATTACAATATGGTAAAAATATTTTAGCAATTCCGCAGTCTATAGTGAATAGTGGAGTAAAGTTAAAATGTTGTACTCTAATATGCCAAATATACGAGTATATGGTACTTCATTATTTGATTTCGTGAAATATTCAAAAAAGTATATCTTCAAAAAGTATGGATGACCCTTGCATCGCAAGTAATTATCGTCCTGTTTCCATTCTTCCAGTCATGAGCAAAATTTTTAAAAAGTTTTTCATTAGAAGGCTTTAAGGTTTTCTTGAACGGCTTTAAATTCTTAACCCTGATCCAGTACGTATTCAGGAAAAACAAATCGACTATTGATGCTGTAGCATGCTGTTGTTGATAGCTTGGAGAGGAGAACAAGTGCTCAGCATATTTATCGACCTTTCAAAAGCCTTTGACTGTGTGCATAATGGGACACTGTTGCATCAGTTATGAACATATGGTTCCGAGCTCATCCGCATAAATGGCTTTCGTCATATCTTAGTGGCAGAGAACAGTGTGTCCAGATCGCGAATACCCTGTCAGGCAAAGTAAAAAAGGCCGTATGTGTTCCCTAGGGTTCAGTTTTGGGCCCATACTTTTTCTCATTTACGTCAACAGATTGAATTCATCAATTCAAAATGGAGAGGTGATTCAATATGCGGATTATACGACTCTCTTAATTCAAAGATAAATCTGATAACTATGTCAACACTAACGTAATTACATTTTGTCTCCGTCAACAAGAAGATAAATACAGACCAATTGTGACGGCGGATAAAGTTATCTTAGCTAGATTAAGCCGAATCCACCAAGTTTCTGGGGATGTACCTCGACTCAAGGGATGTCTCAGACATTTATGTCTTACGCAATCTAGCAAAATCCTGCTCGTTGGATGTACTGAAAACAGCCACTTTGGCATAGTACATCCACATTTGACCTACGGTTGAGATGATTGAGTACCTAGAAAACAAAAGAAAGTGGTTAGAATAATTTCGAAATTAAAACACAGAGAGTCGTGTAAAATTGCCTTCGAGGAGCTTGGATTTTTGACCTTACCCAACCTCTACGTTCTCGATCTCACCCTGTACTGCCGATTCAAATGTGAACTGGTTCATGACAGGGACGTCCACCAGTAGGCTACGAGACCAGAGGCAGGGACAACTACAGAACTGAACAGCATAGAACGACTATGTTCGAACACTTGCTATCTCAAGTGGGTGTCAAGTTAATCAATAAGCTCCCTGGAAATCTCAAACGAATTAACGAATCCAAACAATTCAAATCTCGATTAAGACACTTTTTGTTGTCACATTTTACTCCGTTGATAAGTTTACGGGATGAAAATTAGCCTTTTATTATTATTCTATTTATCCTTTTATGATATCAAAAACAAGCAAAATACAATATATTATTAGGTTTACACATTAATATGTGGAATTGACCGTGCCTATGATAACTTAAGATAGGTGTAGTTTATAAATTGTTATCCAATATTATGAAATAACGTTTGCTATACAATTTTTTTGCAAATTGTTTTACTGCAATAAAGAATCATTATTATTATAATCTATTGCATTACCAGTGACTTAAAAGCTGATTGTATTATATCCCACAAGAAGAAGTACCTGATTTACATTTTTGAATGTCTGAATATCAAATGGAACGCACCATAGACATTCTTTGCCGAATACCTCTGTATCCACTGATACTATATTTCAAGAATATTTGCAAGAATTATGGTTGGGTAGTAAAACAAGTAATTTAATGAAGCAATCGATAGCTGCATAACTAATTAAGAGTTAATTATTATTCATTATCTTCTGAAAATTGATAATCAAGTCAGGTGCAAGGGCTTAGCTAGTTCCTGACTCCCTGGATTACAAGTTGTATCTTGTATAGTGAATATGTCAGATTTAATTTAATTAATTAATTGATAAAAATATTTCCCCTAAGATAGCCTAAAGAGACTAAACCATAGCTAGTGAAAGTTACGTATAAACCTGTCATAACCTATTTTCAATCTATTGTCAACCTAACCTACAAAGTTGTCGCATCAATTTTAAATATTTTTCTTTTTTCCAGACGATGTCCTGCGACAGAAGGAGATCTATAAGGACATCATCAACGACATTGACCAGACCTTCCTGGACATGGCTGGTTATTAATGTCCCACTTAAGTACACGCAGTGACAATTATGCTATTGTAGAATCACCGGAATGCTTTATACCACCAGTTGTTCAAAAACCTTAGTATGGAACCTAATCAGTATTTACAGTAAATACTATTGTGACTTTTTTATTAATATAAAATCTGGCATTTTAATTAAATTTAACGTTTTAAGTAATTTTATTGTACCTTGATGTTATAAATGCAGTAATTAAATAGTGCTTATTTGTCGATTTTTTAACGTGTGAGTAATTAGAATGCAAGTGCAATTTAATTTTAATTTATGTACGCTACTCGTATTTTGATACGTACTACAACTGGGTGTTGTCTGAAGTAATAAATACATTATTTAGTTTTTTTTTTATATTTATACTGCCGTTTTATTCTTACAACCTTGTGTTGAAGTAAACCTCTGCAATTGTGCCTCAAATGCGCTATTGGAATACATAATGTTTTGCAACGGAATATTAAAATATTTGTTTTATCATTACAGAATTTTAAAGGGAAATTAGTTTATGTTCAAATCGATCCCTACCAAAAGAATTCTTAGATAATCAATTTTGTGATGCTTTAATTTTATTTAAAGTTAATGTTCAACCTGTAACAGTCGATGATTACTAATATATTCAACAACAAATAGAATTTTTAAATTGATATTTTTAGTCAAAGGAACCATTAAATTTGTTCAAAAACGTATAAGAGATGATGCAATTGTCAACTTTATTACATTCATCCTCTTACTGAAATACTTCCGCCCACAGTCTCCACGAATTAACTACTCCACCCATACTGAGCTTTGTCACAAAGAGGGTCTGTCCTTTGAAGTCCTCTACAACACAATCCGGCAAGGGCTCACTCGACCTACACCGGACGACCTCCAGTCGAACAGCTGAAAGTCTGACGTCACACGCATGCGCGCAACTCGCTCCTGTATCGACCGACGACATCTTGCCTGCTTCGTCAATTGTCAACTGGGTTTTCAATTTCTTCTGGTGTGGTTTTCGCGAGTGATATCCAGTGGAAGTGGCGACAGCCTTGGAGACCATGGAGAGTACTCCAGCCTACGAGGACGGACCGGAGATAAAGCCTATAGAAGCAGGTAGGAAGCGCCCTCAGCTCTTAGAATTACCGAGTACCTGGGAAGCCGGAGATACATTAGGGATGTATTTAAGTCATTTAACTAATTCATTGATAATACATACACACATGTAAAATTTAACCTTATGAGTCTTTATACAGTTGAAAACCAAAAGATGACATATCTGAATTAAACAATCCTTTAGGGAAAATGTACGAGACGGGTTGAAAACAAACAGACGCCCATTGCCTACATGCTCATTGACCAATTATCCATAATCCATATCACCTGCCAATGTGTGTTGATTTAACTGATGTAACGTTAAAGCAATACAGGGTTTAATACAAGTAATTATTTATGACGTTATAAATTAAAGTGATGTAATAATATACTTTGCAAAAACTGCCATTTTTGTTCATGGTGTCATTGAGGTTTGCTTTATTGTCAATGTTATTTAGGATGAAGTACAATTACAAAAATGACATTCATACGAAAAATATGCATTCCTTTAATACAAAATATACTTAGTACAACACATTAAAAGTGACCGAATTTTAATTATTTGGACTGAGTTAAGTTTATTACATTTTCAAAAGCATCTTTATATATATATATATATATATATATATATATATATTCCATATATATATATGGAAATTGATCTAAAGAATAAACATGCTTCTTCAGTTGGCCAATATGAGTCGAGGTTTTGATGCTATATTTACTTTTAAATCTTTACAGTAACATAATAGATACACAAACACTGATGTTTTAGGGTGTAATTGGTTTATACAGAAATCTAGGACAAATACTTCTAAAACATAAGGCGTGATAAGTAAAAAACATAAAAGAAATGCACAATTTTAATGCAGCTCCTAGCTGCCATTACACAAAGGTACATTAGTGTAATTTATATTTTTAAAAGGAGTCGTTTTATAGACTAACATTATTTCTTCGGATCCCAAAACGAAACATTTAAACTATATTTAAAACCAATAGTAAGTATTTTTAAATTTCTATACCATTTATGAAATAAAATATATAGCCTTGACTAAATCGCATTGATAAAAAGGAACTGAACCAAAATAAACGCTTAATTTAAGCATTTTCAATATTCAGAAATGTCAGGAGTCTCATACATGTTTCGTACAGGTTATAAACAATTTTTAAAGAAAAGTTTTGAAGAAAAAGATTTTAAAAGAGGAGAAAAGATCGCTGGCAACATCGGAGGTCAGTGATGAATGAGAAGAGAGAAGAATCCTAATGATTTCTCATCAAAACATTCACGAGGCTTCAACAGATGAAATGAATCAATATGACTCGACCGAGGTTTCCCCCTCCCCCTTCATCCACCGATCTCTCCTCGCCTCCACCCAGACACACCTGTCTCGTCATCAGCTGATTCAGCCATCGAGCACCTGATTGCGACATCTATAACCTTACATTTTGGATGACAAACTTGGATGACTCATGGTCCGTTTGCAACTGGATATTACACTTGCTTGCTTTTATTATATAGTACAATATTATTTTATGACGTAACAGAGAGAAGTTCTTGCACGTGACATACTACTCCCTCCATGATGTTCATACGTACTTGGTAGTTCAAAAGGCTAAATAAAATAATGTAAAGTGACATTTTAATAACATATTTTTCCTATGCATTACGAAATATGGGTATGCATTGGTGTCTTTTAAACCGTAGGACTAATGGTAAATTTTAAATGGAGGACCTTTCTAAACTTTTAGTTAACCACATAGATTTACATAAAATTTTGTATAAGAAGACCCTATATTTTAGATCAATTTCGATTAAAAATGCGTCTATAAAATCTTTGTATCCTCGGGTACTCCCTCCTAATTTCCCTCGTTTAGGAGTTGAAAGTATTGAGTTTTTGATCCACCCTTTGAAGCACTAAGGAGGCATTTTTTCGTAGTAAGATTAGTCTTAGAAGCCGAGAGCCAACTTGCGTTCTATAAGTACACGATCTTTTTCTTGAAATCGTAGAAAAATTTCCCTAAAGAAAAAAAAAACCACAGTCGGACACACTAGTTTTATTTGATGATGAATAAAATCAGTTTTGTTGATATCTAGTATGTATCATATCTACCTTTATGATAAATTCCTATCAGATCATATTTTTCAGTCACGTAAACAAATGTTAACAAACGTAAACAAAAATCAGCTAACAACTATACACAGTTCCTTAAAGCCAACTATATCAAATCTTCAGTATTTATCTGTGTGACGGCGATATAACGATTGATTTTAAATGCATCTAACTAGGAAAATTAAAAAAAAAATTATAGTTTCATATTTGTTATTCCTTTTAATATCCACCTATTTCTACCCTACCAAAACTAACGCAGCTGATGATCGAACTACTGTACTTTGTTAGGAAAGATTCCTTAGTCGATTCCAAGAAAAATCAGGTTGGGTGTTTGTACAACACAGATTAGCTCTAGACTCCTAGACTACTCCGTTGTATCCTCCCTCGGCTCAACCTAATAATTGGTAGGCTAATAATAATCTGTTGTAATAAGGGCTTGGCTTATTAGAAAACGTCAAATGTATTTTTACAGTGAATTTCGAACTCATTTAAGTACTGTAACATATTATATGACGGATATTTCTTAGATTAGCATATTTTCTAGATCTTGTGTTTAGTTATAATTGTAATTATTAACTCTCTTTTAATATCTTTTAAACTTAATTTTACATTTTTTATAATTTTTCGACTGTAAACCATAAACGATATAATATACATTGTGTTATTTCCCCTAATAATTAATTCATCTTTATATTTATTCAGTTTTAATGTGACCTAATTTCATTGCTATTATTCGGAATGCTCTTGGATTTGATGATTTATTGAAACGGGTGACCTTCAGTAATGTACTGTCATAAAGTTCACAATTATCGTATGTTTGCAAAAAAGCTACTTTGTTTCATCTAAATTTGGGCAAATTGTAAAATTCATTATCAGTAAAAACAGATAAATTATTAGTAAATTACAAGCACAATAAAGTATGAAAATCAATTTCAAGAATGTATTGGCTTAGCGTTAGCTAATCCTATTAATATTGGGGCTGAAACAATTATATTTCTGTCTGTCTATCTGAATGTCACTTGAAATGTACGATGAAGCTTAATTTATATATTAGCAACGTTAGGTTTGATGATGGTGAATGGTTCTGTTTGGAATTTGGCTGAGCGTTAGCAAATATATTTAAAATGGTCTTATGGGTAGCCCTACTTAATCTTGGTCCCCAGGTTAAGTGTTAGAGAGGGCTTCTTAGCCCTAAATTCAGTTGGTAAAATAAGACTACTTTACCTTACTTTACCTCGAGAAAATATTAGAATAAATAAATGAGTAAACAAGCTGAGTGCAGTCAGTTGAGACTTTAGCAACTAAAATATTAACACATGCAGATTATTCATAGATTAAAAAGAAAGAATTCAAAGTCATTGTTACAAGTTGGTGACAATATTTGATTTCACACACACACACACACACACACACACACACACACACACACACACACACACACACACACACACACACACACACACACACACACACACACACACACACAACACACACACACACACACACACACACACACACACACACACACACACACACACACACACACACACACACACACACACACACACACACACACACACACACACACACACACACACACACACACACACACACACACACACACACACACACACACACACACACACACACACACACACACACACACACACACAACACACACACACACACACACACACACACACACACAACACACACACACACACACACACACACACACACACACACACACACACACACACACACACACCACACACACACACACACACACACACACACACACACACACACACACACACACACACACACACACACACACACACACACACACACACACACACACACACACACACACACACACACACACACACACACACACACCTAATTCCCAATCCAAATACAGGAAGAATAAACTAAAGATATTGATAATGTAATCACTTGTTACACAATAGAATTTATACCCCGGAACTCTTATACTTATATTTCCCTTTGACATGTACCATAAATAACTCATTTGTAGAAAACTACAGCTTAGGACGACGAGAGAGGAAAAATAGTAGATCCTTGTATAGATCTACTCGAACCAGGTCAGGAAACTCTCAGCCCATTCACAAAGGAATCTTCCTTCCACAGCCTTAATTTAAAAACTTATAATCTCTGTCCTTATTTCAGACAGCGATTAAATACTCAATATAGCTTTGGATCAAGACATGATAAAAGAATCTCTGATATGAAGAAGATTTGGCGATTCATATCAAAAGACCTCCTAAAGTTTGAAAAAAACAAATCAACACTGCTTACTTGTTCAGAGAAGATCACCAAGATTCACCACCAAGATTCTGCACGATTGTGCTTTCTCTCAGTCCTACTGTACCTGATATAAAAAATGAAATATTCGTTTTAAGAATAAAAGTGTTGCTGGAGTTCAGGATTAATATCAACCATTCTACAGCAAAATTCCTAAACGATCTGTCACTCCCACGATCAGTAGAAAGATTTTAATATTACGATTAGGAATATTTCCGCTACAATTCCAAATATATGTTATGCCATTAATAACAAATAAGAAAAATGTACCAAAACTGGATTCTTTAGGCACTCCTGAACTGGCAACGATATCTTAGAGTACACTCAACCAAATCATAATGTAAATGTTGATTCCAAAAAGTTGCATTTTAAAACAAATAATGTATTTAATTCCACAAGATAATGTAATATACTATAAAATTCAACAGTTTCACACAAAATAAACTCAATCCAGACGACAGGTTTGTGCAAGGGGAAGAGTCCTCATATCAATCTTTCATTAAGGTAAAATTCTTTAAGGGATTCCTTTGTCACAAAAAAAGCGAGCATACCATTAATTTAAGGATGCACACAATTAATTATTATAGAAAGAATGCACATAAATTTTGTAGGTACTGCTTAACCCCAAATAGTTTACTGTCCAATGGGTGGAAAGTATCCAACCACTCCAGCAAAATAAGTAGTTATTATTATTATCACGTTTCAAAAAATTTGCTATCTTCTCCATCGGTTATTAGTACTGCGAAAGACTCAGTGCCTATGTATCAACACCACCCAGGCAGAGCAACCACTGACTCACTCTCCGCTTATACTCGGCTAAACATCACCCTTAGCTTCCAATATGTGCTCTGGTGGATTTTTATAAGGCATATGAGCTATGTAAAGAGAGACACATTTTCTATGGGTCAATTCGTTCTAGCTATCTGATATACAAACTGTACTCTATCTCTAGTAGGGTAATTGTGGCGGAGCATTGTACAAATATATTATTTGTATTTTTGTATGTACAATAAAAGAAATTTTTAAATATTTGCCTAAATTTAAAAAAGGAAACACTTGGAATAAAAAATTACAAGGGTATGTACGGTTTCTTCTGAAAAATATCCTTATCATAGCCTCTCTGAGATTGTGATCTAATAAATAAGATTAGGAGAAATCTCAAAAAGGAGCGAGGTGGGACCTTATCAAACGGCTTTTGAAAGTCGAGGTAAATGTATCAATCTGTTCTCATGGTTCAGTCGCTGAATATGACGAAATGTGTGGCAATCGAAGAAACTCTCATAAAGTCATGTTTATGTGAAAAGATAAAGGTATATGGATCCCGATCCATGGTGGGATAAAGGCCGTGCAGGAATAGGGTATTGAGATTGGCGGTACCCTCATACAAATGATATTGCACATTCCTCTTTCTATTGCTTTAATATAATTCATATTAAAGTAATTGGAAGGAATTTGGGGGAACCGAGGCGACCAACGCTGTATTCTAATTGGAAGAAAAATGTCCTTACAATTGTATCCTTCTGAATAATGATACAAGTGAAGGAGCATTGATACCGGATATACCATTGATTATGAAAGCTGGAATACCGTCAATACTAAAGACTGAGCAAGATTTTAGTCTCTTTGTGGTGGACTGGATAGCGTCATTCGATATGTGAAGAATATTAACTTTTGATTTAGATATGTTTGCCAATTCACTTTCATGTATTGGTATATGGAAACGTATTACTCACTGAGTATAGAACATAATATATATTCGCAATAATAAAAATACAATGTTCCAAGAAAGTTCCCATACATACTTAACAAGAAATAGAGTAAATTTTGGATTTGATATTCCCAGACCGGCACACACTTTAGAAATTAATAATTCGTTTTATTTAGCTCAACAACTTTATAGGAATCTCCCAACTGATGTGCTGCAGGCCGAGGGTGGTGGTGCTGCTGCATCATATCACATTTAGAAGTTCATTTATTTAATGTTAATGTAAGCTAACAAAGTTCAAATAAATAGGTTTATTAGTGCTGCTGGACTGACTTAAGAACTCTAATCCTGCACACAGACGTGGAGTCTCTGCAGGTATTATTCCAATTTTCGTTTTACCATTTTGTAAGTCAATTGTATTGATGAATTGTTTGGAAATAAATAAATGAAATGAATATAGCCATGTAAATTACAAAACTGACATCAATCAACAGCTGGGATTGAGGAAGATTGTATCCAGAACTGATTGTACATAACCCAAAAAATTGGTCAGTTCAGCCTTCAAATCAATTTCAAAATTCCAAGAATGCAGTATTTTGCATTGTCTCAGCTCTACTTTTACCACTCTCATCAGGTCTGAAACACTTCTTAGTCATTCGTAGCTCTAGAAGATGATAGCTTGCGGATAAACCAAAATGAACCGAAGACGTATTGTTATTTTATGTCAAGGGGAATCTTTCAGCCAACTGACACCGAGGGTCTGGATCCTAAGAGGCAATCTCTATCTTCCTTAAATAGTGCAAGAACGTCAAGGCAGAAGTCGACGTGATCTAGAAGAATAGGTCTGGGACATTCTTACTTCGTTGGGACAGTGACAGATTTAAATATTTCTGAATACTACGAAGAACATATGCTATGCCTGGAATAAAAACTACACCCAGGAGTGAAGACGCATTCACCCCAATGATATCACGAAGCATTAACCACCCAACATTACGATATTATATTTCGCATGAACATTCTGACCCAATTTAATACCCAATTTAAGAAAATATAAAACTTAAAAACGCCACAATAAGCCAAAGTTTGTTAAAAAGCGGTGAATACTGTCGACTTAGGAATAAAGTAAAGAGTTAATTCAGGCTCGGAGGATTATTGATTAATTAGAGATTAAATAATACGGTTCGCAGGAAAATAAATGCTATTTTTACTAATTAATTATATTATTTTCTTCTTGAAGAAAGACAAAGACTAAAATACATCAAGCAGACGTTGATTGCAACGGGAAAGGTAGAGCGAGAGAAAAGGGTTTAATAAAGGAATGATGTCAGTCACCGAAGTTGTCTTCACCTGTCACACGCACATCACGGCTCTTCTGAAATGTCTCATCCCCCAACATATTCCCACAGGGTCGACGCACTGTTTATAGGTACACTGACAAGTGCAATCACAGATACGAGTACAAAAACAGAACACACCATGAGATACTGGCATCGGTGAGAAGGGGGGAGGGGGAAATATTTATAATGGGACGAATTACTGGATTTTAAGTAATCGTCTAAACTGTGCAGTACAGTTGATGTGAATAATATTGTTGATGTACTTAAACATCCCAATATGTGAACTCTTAAAATTGTAAAAGACAATTTGCAAAACTTTTATTCACTAGATAACAATTTAAATTCATTTAATATACTACTGTATTTATTTAAATAACAGATAACGAAAATTATTTTCAATACAACACAAATATCTGAAAACAAGAAGATTTATTAGCTATGGTATCTCATCTTTCAGTTCTCCTTGTAGATGTATACACGTAGATGCTAGTAAAATAATGAGTTATACCAAACGATTCGTGAACAAATATATTTACTGATTTACATATTTTGACATAATTTGCCTCTTCAAAGGAAATGGTTACTATTGAGATATAAAAGAGCTCTGGAATCTACGAAGTTAACTACAGTGATTGTTACACATTTATAGGTCAAAAAGGTTTAAAGTTGAAAATAAAATTTCAAGAACACCTACAAGATTTATAACAATTAAAATAACTTCAACAAAACTACTAACAAAAACAAAAACTAAAACAAAATTTGCTGAGAATGTTTCAGAAAAATATTTATAAAAACATATTCAAAACAATATAGAAATATTATAAATTTGAAAGAAAAGAAGAATATATATTTATAAAACTGTAAATTAAAGTTACTTGAACGTGGAGTTATTTTATGCCTAGACTTTTCATAGAAATAAATACAGTTCACTAAGTTCTTACAATTCTTCTTGTTTTGAAAATAAAAGCATTCATTAAAAAAAAGCCAAATAAAGAGACTGGCTATCTTCAAAAATGAAAATACTTTCTTTTAATAAAATTCTACTAAAAATAAAAAAAAAAAAAAAAATACTTCTTAATCTTCTTTACAAATCTGGATCGGAAACTGTAATTACTATTTACCATAACTTTAAAATTAATGAATATTAAAACAAAACATTTCTTGAAATTAAATAAAAATGAAACCTATAAATTATTTAAAAATATTAATAATTTCTCAATTAAGCTTGAACAAATGTAAATTCTCATATTTTTACTGTATTTGCTCTTGTTACAAAGTTGGTTAAACGCATAGTTCAATTAGGTTGTGAATTAAGTTTTTCAAACTAAACGTTGAATTTCACAGGCGATCAAATTTATATCAGACAAGATTACACAGATACAGTTAAGTGTACACTAATAATTGGCCATTAAAAGTAATTGGTGTTCACAAGTAAGGTTGGGCTTTATTTTAAAATATATCGGGACGGGAAGCGGAACTCTCTTGTGTCAAAGGAAAGCTAAGAGCGACGAAGCGAGAGGAAATAATGAGAAAGAGGAAGTTGATAAGGTTTTTTATGATCTTGGACCACCATCTGATGCTATCCTAAGGTTGTTTGTTAGCAAATAAACCAATGTAATTCAATTATATGAGAAGCATAAACATATTCCCTTTGGGCAATTATTTTTTCTCTTAGGAATGGCACATCCCTTTCCTAATTATTTTCATTACTTTAACATTCAATCGGAGCATTTCTTTTGAAATGAAATGTAAGAAATACCAAGCAAACATTCTTTTTAAAATCATATCATATTAAGGCAGTGTAATCTCGGTTTGGTTGGAATATTTTTTGATCACTTCACGAAGAATTAGAGGAATTTATGCAATTACATTTTGAATAAAATGTATTGAAGAATATTTTATTTTTAATAAGATTGTTCTTAATGAGATTAATTTTCTAAATAAGAAACATGTCATTCCCTGCAATTATCCTTTATATTCTTACTGTAAAAATGTCATCTTCAACATTTTTTCTTTTAGCTCCAGATAGCTACATCTCCTCATAGAATGGTAAAAATGGTCCTCATTAAGAGAAACGTAATGTGCTATGGCAAAAATTTTAAATAATAAGGGTTGCACAATCTTATAACGTTGAAATTCCATGAAAAATTGAAATCTTCCAGTCCAAATTTAATTAAAGCGTAAAAGCATTTACATGGAATCAATAAAACTAGTACCAATTTCTGTACCAAATACGTTTACAGTATTTAATTTGTAAAAATGGTTTGTAATAAAAAGTCATAAGTATTACTCATATTGCAAAAGATGATTACTTAGCGAACATTGTAACTTTGGTACAGCAGATGTTCCGGAGTTGGGCTTGCAGAATCCCAATATAAGTTACTGCTCTGTGTTATAGGTTACATAAAGAAAGAGAGGAACTTTATGGCTATCGGTTCGAGTTTATTTTTATCCAGCTTGGACTATTTCACTTCGCATTTCAGTTCTTTGATTTGTCTTCTGTTAAGTAAACCTTTCTTCTTCCAGGAAGTTGTGTCGAAAACATTTGTTTGGTAACAGCGTTTATAAACTTTGTACATGAGGTTTATTTATATACTGAACAAACAAATGTGACCTCTCCGTGGATGACAGTGACTTTGTTGTTAGGATTGTTTGCGTTGTGTGAAATGTAAAAAGTATACACCTGTTGTACTTATCCTTTACTTAATCCCTACTAAATTAATATATTTTGTTGGAAAATTATTATCATTATCATTATAATCGTATGAATTTTTATCAGATTCAATGTGAAAAGAAGAAAATCCCGACTTTCTGTTTAACACTTATTTAATATTGGAATTGAAACACTCTTCTGCCATCATTTCTGAATTTGAGTTTGGTTGGAAAATCGGAGTATTCCCTTTGAAGGCGTAAATGGGTTGATTATTGCCTTTTAAAAGCTATCCATCTTCTGGTTTTAGTGAATAGCCATGATACTGAAAGTTAGGAATTTATGGCCTCCTTTAATCATTTCCGCATTTGGATTTAACTGAACCATCGGTCAGTTCCTTCAGCAGGAAATTTAAATACACAAAACTCGGAGTTTTCAAATTGCAGTTTTTCTTTTTTCTTTTCTATTCTGGATGGATAAGATGTTGATTCATTAGTTATGAATTAATTACATTTAATCCCACGTTGATACTATTAAGGATATTGTATTAGTTCAATATTTTGAAATGCTGAAATTTGAAACCTTCGTAAGGTCACACTCGTTCGTTGATCTGTGAAGTGCCCCGCCGGTATTTCTAAAAAATTCTCAAATAAATGAGCATCTCTACTCAATACCGCACGATCCAAAGACTTAAATTCTCAATCCACTCGAAACCGAAGTTTTGCAGTGACTGGAGTATTTTTGTATAAACAGTGGCGGCTTGGCAAACAACAAACTTCTGTTGAAAGCCATGGAAGGGTTCGAAGCACAATGAAAAATCAAGCTGTCTTCTGCGTAATATACCTAACTACTACTAAGACTTTAAAGGGACATCCATAATACGATCAAAATCCTAGAGAATTCTTTATACCCTCTTTGGTGCCAAATTGATCATAAAGAACCACACCAAGACAAACCCACCCCATAGAAATACATCCTAACTAGCTTTAATTGATTGTTACTAGACTATATGCGAACAACTCGTTCCTGCGAATATTACAATTTATGGCTTACATCTTGGCGAATAAAGAACATCTAAGTGATGAGAAGAAGTAAAAGGCAGGGTTCTTTGTTTGGCAAGAATAAAGTGCGGTACTTTTGCACGAGGCGTTCCTGCTTCAATTAATGTATAGAAACAAAGTGCTGACGACAACCAGAGCTTTGTACTGGCTTGTTTAGAAATTACTAAGTTAATTATAAGGATATTTATAATTGATACCGCTTTGTAGTTGTGAATAAGAAAATTGTCGAATAATTAGTCTTCTTGTTTATTAATGTGTTTTAGCACTAAAATGGAGTTTTAATATTTGCAGCAATGTTTTAGTAATTCCATTTTAATCTCACAGTTGCATTATATTTAAAATACGATGCGGTTAAATAAACTACGTTAGGTAACGCTCCGCGTAACTGGCTTCACTGAAGTTGCGTGAAATCTTTCAAGTCTATAGCTCTTTTCCTCAGCCTCCTGAGTTACGCTTTAATGACGCTATCCCAAACCCCATAAAAGTACATGCGTGATCAGCAATCTCAGTCTTGTCTATATAAGAATGAAGTTTCATGCCAAATTTCAAGTTTTTGATGAAATTACTCTCGATATGTCCTCTGTATAGTTAGCCTACGCGCATGCTCATCCAAATCCCATAGAGGGGCATGCACCATCATCAAGTACGATAATACATTTGTAGAGATTAATTTAATTTCTGAGAATTCAACTCCAGACCTCAATTTGTTTTAGAGATATTCTACAGAAAACATAGAGGCAGACATAGATTTACAGGTAGACAGAAGACAAACTGTGCTAGCCCCCCTGAGTGATTTAAAAATATACAAAATTAAATAATTAGTTAATTCTCGAGATATCCCACTTTGATATGCTCAGCTAATTCCTAGAAGGACGTGCGCCATCATAGCACCGACATTGTGTATGTAAAGTAATGCTTAATTTCAAGTTATAGTCTATAGGTGAAACTGTCATCGAGGTATCCCGCGGATTTCCAAAATGTAGATACATGCAAAATTTCATGTCCATAACTAAATACGTTCTCGAGGTATCCCCCTCTGTTGTAGACTTCACTAAAGTTTAGCCAAATTGTGAGGTTGGGCATTCACCATAGTCCAACTAGATCTTTTTCGTATAGGAATGAAGTGTTATACGATATTTAAAGTTTCACAGCGCAATTAGTTCTCGATACATCCTGCAGATAACAGATAGTTTGTAGATGAACTGTGCAAACCCAATTAGTGATAGAAAAATATAAAGTATTTTAAGTCTATGGCTTGAATCCTTTTAAAGATATTCTGCGGAAAGGTAGGATTCCATGGTACCTAAGTATCGTTGAACTCGATATGCCCAAATAGAAATTAAGCTTCATGTAAAATTTGAAGTCTGTAGGTCAACTTAATCTGGAGTTATCGTACGGACAGGCAAATAGTGGCAGATTTCACTTTCTTGGGCCTGTACGCTCGAAAACAATAGCGGTCTACTGTCTAAAACTAATGATGAGAAAATTATCAAATTTTTAACTCATATAAAAGAGATTTTCATTCGAATTAAACAATTAAAAAATCATTATTTTGAATAAAAAACGAAATTAAAATAAGTAGTATGTACATCTGATTACAGCAATTAAACATTCCTCCAAACATCCGGACCTTTACGGCCTACGGCCCACATTTCGGGCCGGTGGGTTTAATGGAAGCCTGCTACCGCATACAGAAGTGAAATTTCGCTAACCCCTTAAATTAATACGTTTCGCTAACGCTCAGGAAACCATTAAAATAATAAATACTCCGATTTTTAATAAGGAATTCTTAAGTTGCATTCGACAAACAAAATAGAAAAATATTTCTCTTTGCCTTGAATCCACATTCATTGACATACAATCGGTAACTTTAAAATGCGGAGCTGTAAATAAATTCTGCGTGCCTAAATCAAGGGATCGTAGTTTCGTCTGAGATATTAGAAATGTCTAACACATAATAAATACACTATGAAAAGTTTTCTAAACAATACACTTCGTGGGTTTTTAGAAATAAATACGACGCCAAACTGTAATATACATTTTGGTTGGTTTATAACGAATACAAAAACAAATTTTAAACATGTTGGCACCTTATGTTTACTGCACTTAAACGACTTGGTATGGATATATCGTGTTTTAATCTTAAGGAGTAAATCTCATCAAGGCAAGCGCCGATAGGCTTGCATGCAATGAGGGTAAACTAACGAGAAAGTCATTGAGAACGGCTTTGTCTTATAAGTGCTCATTTAAGAGGGTGCTCTGCTTCTCCGATGATGCCGAAAATTAACTTGTGAATAATCCTGACTCAACCAATTAACTTAAAAATCTGTCTATATATTTGCGTACTACTCAAGTAAGAATACAGTCTCTTAGTTTTAGGATTTTATGCTATTAAAGATTTAAGCGAATATAACAAGACTTATTAACAGAATTTCGAACCATTTTGATAGTAACTATTTTTGTATTTTCTTTACTGGCGTGTTTACAAAACTATCTATGAACTTATGTAAAATAATTTGAGCTTATGAACATGACAACTACCACAATAGCCAAATGATTCTGATCGCACTATGAAAATAGTTTTTACACAATTTCTGGATACGATCTTGTTTGCCAGACCATTATAATTAATAATTTTACGATGGTCCCTATTAGTATGATGTGCAACATTTCTAACTCAAATATTACACAGTATAGATCAAAAGAAACTGTTTCTTAAAACACTTTTTGGTCCAACACATCTAACCTTATTGACGACAGTCACTCTTATTCTTCAGAAAGTTAAGCTTCGCTAACACTGACCCAAATTCACAATCATACTTGATCGTATCTATGTGGAAATAAGGTTATATGGAACTTCAAGTCTATAGCTCAATAATTGATTCTCGGGTTATGTTGTGGAAGTTAGGCGCACAGTCAAGAACCACGGAGGGACATAGACCATCATAAATTTCTTGATGATCCCTTATGCAAAGTTTAAGTTCTTATTAAACATCTGAGCCCCATATATGAATCACATTCTTGTTGGATCTGCTGACGAAAGGAGTATTGTGGTTGGATGTTTAAGAACGCACAAAAGCCTGCTACCAGGTAGCAAGGTGTACATCCATCATGCAGTGTACCTTGCAAAGGTCGAAGGATGTTGAAATTCCGGCAAAGGTGGCATGGATCATACATCACATAAGTTGAAGCTGATGTGTGACTCCCCGATAGACACGGGCCTGAAACTCTCCTGGAAAACGAAGGGTTTGTCCATACACCATCTTACAGCTGATGCTTTGGAATCCTCACGCCAAGCCGCGCGAATACCAAGGAAGATCGTAGGTAGCACTTCAGTCCTACGTTCAGTCTAAGGGCAATCTCCGTTTGTCGATAGAACCTCTGGACCAAAACATTGGCCGACGGATGATAAGCTGTAGTTATTAAACGACCAATACCTAATAGGATACCCAAATGACAGAACAAGTCGGACTCATACTGCTTGTCCTGCAGGGCGAGCCAAACCTAAAAATCCAATCAGAGTAGAGGGCATGACCGATATTATCTGCTTCGATATTTTCCAAAGGCATAGCTTTAAGTCGACGAGAAAATCATTTAACACAGGTGAGGCAATAATTTAAACCCTGTGACAGATAATGGTCTGATCAGATCAATTGAAATTGTTCAAACCTTGAGGAAAGCGGAGCGGAAGTTCCCACAGGTGCCAAGTGTGCCGTGTTACCGATTTCTGGTAATCCAAGCATGGACATAAGGTTGCTTCGCTAAAGGAAATGTCGCGTTTCCCCTAGGATGGGACAGGCCGTGGACAGTTTGAAATGCAGCCTTCCGAAAATTCTTTGTTATGAAGCGTCAAGAAGTGGCCATAAGTGGACTTATGGCAGTCGCAATACAGGTTTAGATTTGTGCCTGGAATTGGAATTCGCTTTAGCTGAAGGTTAAAATTCAGCTTGAGGCGTTGCTGTAGCTCGTCCTCACTGTAATAAGTCTGTGACTCAGACAAGTATTCGTAGTCTATTGATACAGCTACTGTTTCCATCCTTGAGAATGAGTCAGCCACTATATTGTCAGTTGCAGAGATATAGCGGATTTTTGTATGAACTGGTCGATATATTCTAAATGGCGAAACTGATATAGCGAGAATTTTTCGAGCTTCTGATGGAAAGCGAAGGCCAGGGGCTTGTGGTCCGTATAGATGGTGAAATGCTTATCCTCGACCATAAAAAAGAGCTTGACTGTCAGATATATACCTGCCAATTCTCGATAATAGTCGCTATACCTTTATTGAGCAGGGTTAGCTTATTTGAGAAGAAGGACAACGACTGCCATGTATCACCTACTTTCTGTTAAAGGATGGCTCCCACGGAGTTGTGAGATGCGTCACATAAACTAACGGATGCACATAAACTAAGATGCATAACTAACGGAGTGTCCAGGATTTGATAATCCAATAATGCCACCTCAACAAGACTGCGCTTACAGGCCTGAAATGCTTCTTCTCCATTCTTTGTCCACACAATATGTGCACTACCTTTAAGTTTTATATTAAGAGATAAATGAAACTTTTCATATCGGGCACTGAAAAGAAGCAGCGTTGGGCTGGAATTAACGATAGAAATTTAGCGTTCCTGTGCGTCCGAGGTGTTTAGCCCTCTTCAGTTTGAGGTACGATTTTAACTTCTCAGGTAAGATTTTTGAGTCCTCTCCGAAAACATAACATTCCTGAAAATTTACGCATTTAGCACCTAGAGTCTACCAAAATGCCAAAGTAGGAGAGCCGTTCAAACAACTGCCGTATACGAGCGAGATGCTCCTCTACGGACTTCGATTACATAAGATTACCGTTGAAATAGGCATAGCAGAAATCTAGGCCCTTCAAAACCTATCGATGAATCGCTGGAAAGTCTGTGTTGCATTGCAGAGTCCGAAGGTCATATAAGGGAATTCAAAGAGGCCTAAACGGCGTAGTGATTTAGGGAGAAACAGAAATTTGATGGTATGCGCGTACAAGATCTGTTGTAGATAAAATTTTCGCATCGTTTAGTAAGCTTGAGAAATCCTGGATGTTGGGAACCCTGTGATGGGTATTGGTAGCGGAAGAGGCCTTCGCTACTTGAAGTCGTGGGCTAGCTTATAAAACTGCTTCAGCGAGAACAGCAAGAGTGTCCAGATCGGAATTTTTTGGGTCGCTAGGATGGCTTGTGTCGATGTTGGAAGTCTACCCAACTACAGTGGCTCCAAACACCATCATGGACCACCGTACAAGTGAGACTGCGGAGATATTTCAGGAACTGTGTAGTGTCCGGTCCCCCGCTCGTGTTCTAGGAGCTTTCTCGTCTTTTGGTCCTGAGATGCACTGAACTGCTGAATAAGGTCAGTCTTGAGATTCTCATACTTTTCGGTAGCTGGTGGCTTAATTAAGACGTCTCTCACTTCGTTTGCGTTTTTGGAATCCAGATGTCACGCAATATAACTAAATTTGATGTTAATTGCGGTGAGAAAACTGGTTCTCAATAAGCGCAAACCCTAATTCAAGATCGACAGCCCTGAAGGGCAAAATCCTCACTCAATCAGGGCAACCCGGTTCTCAATAGAAGTGTCAATATTCTGCATGCTGTTCATTTGATTATATTGTAGAAGTAATTTCACAAGTCAATTTTTCGCCTATCGAGCAAGTAACTTCGGGGTCATCAGTGTCGTGAGATGGGAGTTAAAAGTAAAAATACTATTCTACAGTAAATATCTATCCCGCACAACTGAGAACTCACTCTGTACTTACACACAGTAATCCCAATAATAACATTGAGAATATGTTTTAAAATTAATTTAAATTAATTCATTCTGAGATTTTCTCTTTGCCTTCATGGTTACGCTTAAGTGCAATGTAAAAATGATGCTAACGATCAGCCAAATCCCATGGAATGACATGAACCATCACCGAACTCGAAGTTGCTTACAGAAATGAAGCTTCATGCGAAATTCCAAGTCTACAGATAAGTTAGTTTTCAAGTTATCGTGTTGACAGACATATAGGCAGACAGTTCAAAAATCTATCCCCTCGAGTGGTAAGCTTCGCTATTGCTCAGTCAATAAGTATGGGATTAAATTTAATCTGTATCGATTAAGCCCATCACCAATCTAATTTTGAGACGGTCAGATTACGTGACCGTTTTCAAAGATAAGTCGATTCCACTTAAATGATCTTTTACAAGACAAAAGCCTTCTAAATGAGTATGTTGTTAGTTAGCCGTATCTCAATATACAGGCCTATCAGCGGTGGTCTCAAGAGGAATAGTGCTTTGAGATTTTAACTCGATTACGTTCATGCCCAAGAGTATTTATGCCCACTAGAGTACAGAAAATTTGAATAGGCTGTGCTAATTAAAAAAAATTAACAAGTAGTTTTAGTGAAGTGTATGTGTTTTAAAAATGCTCTATAAAACAATAAAAGAAGTTAAAACTTTTTTCTGGACTAAAACAATAATTTACTGACTTATTGTAAGTTGCTGGAACTTTTAATGGGAAAGTTAAGATTGCCTTAATAAGATCTAATTTTGCAAATAATTAAGATTATTTGTTATTTTCTAATATTTTTATAATGATGACAGGAATTTTATGATAATAATTGTCTGTCTATTATATTATTAAGCAATTGGATGAGAATCCAGAAATAAACCGTGTGTTAGTGATCGTTTGTTTGCTTTACAGACAATACAATTGTGCAGTATTGTTATCCGGGTAGGAGGTCCAGTATCTTCTCCTCAACTCTACCCTTATCATTATAACCTCCCGCATCGTCGCTCTTCACTTTACTTTGAGCCAAGAGAGTTCTTCTTGCCTTCCAATTCCTAAAAATAGAAGTCAAACTACGAACTCCAATTATGTCTAATTTAATTGCCAATAAAAACGATGAATACTGTCCTATATAGGTCAGAGACGAAATATTCAATAAAGTTTGCAGTATAATGATTTTGTTTTACAGTTTAGTAATGATAAAACATTATTTTTACTACTCGCACCACGTAGGTCACTAATATTTCACACTTTTTTATTTTTATAACTGGAAAGATTTTTTTAGTTCTCTGTTAATCCTCAGCTCTTGGCTATGCTGGCTTGTATTTGGTCACTGTAGCTGTTATTCCTATCATAATTGGACCTCCCCGGGATTTGTACCCGTGATCTCCCAGTTAGAGAGCCGTGAATGTATCCACTAGTCTACGGAGTGGGACAACTGGAAAAGTTATTAGTAATATGGGTGATTAGTTTAGATTAGAAATCTGCAAACATTTGTATACGCATATGCCTAACATATGATATGAGATTTAAAAATATGATACGATGGAGCACGTTGTAATGTGCATCATGATATGCAACTAAAACTGTGCAAAATGTTTGGCGAACATCAGTATTAGTTTAGACTAATTGACTAAATTTATTTCCTAAATTAAAACTAATCATTTGTGTACCACAACTGAATCAAGTCATTGGTTTTAATTAAATATAAACTGTGTAGGATTAAGTAATTTTTAGAAAAGACGTAATTCATATTAAATTTGGGAATATATTGAGCTAAATTTATACAAACAACTTATTCTTGTTACTCATAGAGAAATATCACCGAACACAAAATATAAAGCTTTGTTGTGTAAGACAAGCAGCTGGTTGGACTAAGCATATTTTGTAATTTTGGTAATAACATGGCTAGGCATGTCCTGTAAGAGAGTATTTTAATAGGAAGCTGTTACTCACACACTCCTGGTAGTATGCTTATAGCTAATGCATCACATTGTATCAGTAGATGTTAAGGTAATTTCTGCATATTGTGAGAAAACTGCAGGTACCATTATCCCTCAAATAAGCTTGCTTAGGAAGTTCAAAGGACATGCAATGTCCTGTAAGGGTGCTTGTTAGAAGAAAGCTTGTACTCAAATACACCTGGTGGTTTTTTCCGTGATAATGCATAATATTCCATCAGTAGATAATATATTCCATCAGAAGGTACTTTCAACTCATTCTGAGATAATCAGCATGTACCATTATTCCTCAAACAAGCTTACCCAGGAGTTCCTAGGGCTTGCATTGCCCTGAAAGGGAGTCTGTTAAAACCTTGGTGCTTAAACCCACAAGGTAATTTTATGTCCTTTGCTTATGTATCACATTCCAACAGTAGATGATAAGGTACTTTCAGCTCATAATGAGTTAATCTGAAGGCACCATCATTCCTCAAACCAAGCTTCCCCAGGAGTTCATAGAGCTAGAAATATCCTGTAAGGGAGTCTGTTAAATTCTTGGTGCTAAAACCCACATTGTAGTTTAAGTACCTTTGCTTATGTATCACATTCCAACAGTAGATGATAAGGTTACTTTCAGCTCATAATGAGTTAATCTGAAGGTACCATCATTCCTCAAACCAAGCTTCCCCAGGAGTTCATAGAGCTAGAAATATCCCTGTAAGGGAGTCTGTTAAATTCTTGGTGCTAAAACCCACATGGTAGTTTATGTCCTTTGCTTATGTATCACATTCCAACAGTAGATGATAAGGTACTTTCAGCTCATAATGAGTTAATCTGAAGGTACCATCATTCCTCAAACCAAGCTTCCCCAGGAGTTCTGAAACCTTACATCGCCGCTCGCACACCCCTCAGCAAACCATCAGGGGAAGCGCGCCCCCCCCATGGTGGCGAACGGGATGCCGGATCAAAACTAAACTAGGTAAAATAAAGAACACCGTGGTCAGTATACTCAGGTTCATTTACTATGACATAACATAGGCCTATCCAGCGAGAGAAAAACAAAATTTTTCAACAAATTTCACACCAAAATGAACCTTCCTGTCAATATAAATATATAGGCTATAAATAAAAAATAAAAAAAATAAAAAAAGGTGCCTGCAGTATAGTATATACCTCAAACAATCCTTGTCAGGTGCACCTGCATACAAAAATTAGGAAAAGCCATAATTTGAAACAAGAAATGCCAATTCCACCCCGGTATCCTTCGGCTAAGGGCGGGCTCCTAATGAAATCCAAGAAATAACTAAATAATATCTAAAACTAACTTAACAATTAAATAACAAAATATAAACTATATAAAATGGCAACAATAACAATAACAAATAAATAAAGAATATGAGCAGGGTATCACAGAATGTTGACTAGAAGATATTGTCCATCATGGTGGCCGTCCTTCAGCAGAGCGCAAAAGCGAAGGTTCTCTGCGACCACGCATGATGGAGAGATGACAGGAGAAAATCAACTCATCTCTTGGACCTCATCAGTGAGGGGCCGTAACTTAGCCGCACATGTCAGAAGGAAAAGAGCTCAGTAAAAACTAACAAAACAAACTTAATTAAACAAAAATTTCAATCTGGAGCTACTCCTAACTTGTACACCACGGTTCGGAGTCTTGACGCCACCCTCCCGGAAAGGCCAAACGCCTTCAAAATGGTCAGTGGCCTCTGCAGCCAATAAACCACACACACACATACACTATATAAAACACACATGAGCCGGGGAGATATAGGTATTGAACCGGCTCATACTCCCCCCCCAAAAGGAGGAACTCCCCTCTGTTAATTTCTTCAAAATGAAGAAACCAAAACGAAATGCCTCTCCCCCCAATGGTTGAAGAATTATAAAACCGGAAACCTTGAAGTCTGCAGAAGGGAAAACCAAGAAAATCCAGTTGGAGGCAAGAAATTCCCTCCAAGAGTTGCGAGGGTACAAAAGAAGAAACAGGGAACCTTGATCAGGAAGAAGGAGCAGAGGTTGATCAGTCCTCTGGACCTAAAGCCCTCCCGCACAGACTAAAGAGAAATCACGGATGGACTCCGGCAAGGCTTCAGATGGGGATATGTGCGCCTTTCTGAAAATCTTCCCGGACTGAGGATCTTCCCAGTCGGGCAGTCACCGGAGTCAGAAACTTCAAGATGCGGTGGGGACCAGTCCACCTGTAGCAAAGTTTAGCCGCTCTTTTTATCCACAGCCGAACTGACTGGGTGAGCCTTGCAGTAAAACTAGATCCCCACCTGAAGGGATTGGCCAATACGACCTCGGTTGTACTTCCTCCTTACTAACTCCCTAGCCCGAATGAGATTCCCTGGCTGCCTCCCAAGTGGCCTTCACATTGGGCAGTACCATGAGGTGGCAGAAGATCGCTAATTTTCCAAAGGTTCGCCAAAAGGGTTGTTTGGCGGAAAGCCAAATAATAACTCGAAAGGTACCGCCTTGTGACTTTCATGCTGTCATGCTGGGCCGTATTAAAGGCAAATTGGATCCAAGGTAGTTGTTGATCCCAGGTGGTCTGATTTTCCGCATGGTAAGGCTTAATGAGAGCAGATCGAAGATTGCGATTTAAACCGTTCGGCGTGAGAAGGCCTGAGGATAGAAAGGGGAAGTAGTCACATGGCGGATTCCGTGCCCAAAGCACATTCTTTTAAAGATATTGGAGACAAACTGTGAACCATTATCGGAAACTAAGGTGGCGGGGATTCCAAAGTGTTGATAAAAAGGTTACGAAAGTGCTTGCACCGTGAGCTGCGCGGTAGCACTCCGTAATGGGAACAACCAACAAACTTGGAGAAAGCATCCACACAAACAAGTAGGAACTTATTTCCGGACTTGCTACGCGGGAGAGGCCCCAACATAGTCAATGAAAACCTTCTCCAAAGGTTTTTCCGCCACCTCAGATGTCAAAACAAAAAGACCCAACTTGGTATTTTGAGCGGGTTTGTGCTTAGCGAGCACAGTTCACAAGAACGTACTCGAGCTGCAATATCCCGGTCCATACCTTTCCAGATGAACTGATCCCTAATCTTCGCGATGGTCTTATGAATTCCTAGATGTCCGCCCACTGGAGAAGAATGAAAATACTGAAAGGACCATCGGTACAAGAAAGCTTGGCAGCACTAACTTAGGTTTTCTCCGCTGCTTGTCACGGCAGCATAGTAGCACTCGGTACAGAATAAGGAGGGTGGGCACCTCCGTTTTTTAAGCTAATTGATGATAGCTGGTCAGCTCGGGATCCTTAAGTTGGTGTGGAACAAATGTCCGAAAATGCCAGAGGAAAGTTCTAGGAGCACGCCACAAACATGGCGGCTCTGATAAATTCTGGTGGTCGTTGGGTAAGTGATACATGCGTGACAGAGTGTCCGCTATGATATTTTGGGTGCCTCGCACGTGCTGCACTGTGACCTTAAGGGCAGAAATTTGGACTACCCAGCGACCAATCTTCCCGAGCTGACGGGGGTGGGCAAGGAGCCAAGAAAGTGCCTGGTTGTCGGTTTCCAACAAAAAATTCTTTATGTTCTAGGTAAACGCCTGAACTTGTTAATTCCAAACACGACAGCCAAACATTCCAGCTCATAAACAGAACAACTCTTCTTCTCACAAGGGGTTAAACGTGCGTGAAAGCATAAGCTATGGGCTGCCGGATACCATCTACTTCTTGCGATAAAAACAGCAGCAACGGCTAAGGAGGAAAGCATCAGTTTGCAAGACGAACTTACGATGACTGAAATCAGGCATAGCAAGACTGGAGAGGCTGCATCACTGCCTCTTTCAGCTGCTCAAAAGCAGTCTGTTGCGCTTCACCCCACTCAAAACTTGGCACCCTTTTTCCTAAGAGAGTTCAGAGGGGCCGCACTTCAGCAACATTGGGGATGAAACGACGATAAAAATTTATCATTCCCACAAAACGGGCAATCCCTTGGGCATCCTTAGGAGGAGGAAAACTCCCTGATTGCCTGGGTTCTTCTGGATTCAATACAAACACCTCGAGAAGAGACAAGATGACCCAGAAAACGATATTTCAGGCTGAGCAAAACTCACCTTTTCAGGATTGACGGTAAGGCCAGGACTCTCGCAGCCTTCCTCTAGATCAAGTGCTCCTCATCATACTGATACACAAGCAGGTATCAGATAGTTGAACACGAACTTAAATTTGACATCATGAAGATAGAATCCAGGAGTCTGGTGAAGTGTTTGGGCCCCACAGCCAAGCCACATTGGCACTCGGGTGAACTGGTACAAATTCCAAGGCACACAAAAGGCAGTGAGAGGTCGAGACTCGTGTTTTAGAGGAATCTGATGGTATGCCTGATTAAGATCAAAAAATGGAGAAATAATTGGGCCTTACCAAACCAGTCGAAAGCAGAATGCAAATCGGGGAGAGGCACGGAGTCGATTTCTATCTGAGCATTGAGCTTTCGATAATCCAGGACCAATCTGAACTTCCCATTAGGTTTCGGCACTAGAAACGCTGGACTGGAAAAATTTGAGCAAGACGGCTCGATTACCCCACTCTTAAGTAAAATCATCAATCATATTTCTCAGAATTTCCATCTTGGGCGGAGCAAGCTTATATGGATGGGAACGTACAGGACGGGTGTCTGTATAAGACGAATCTCGTATTCCAAGAGATTGGTCGTGTTTGTCTTGTAGGACTTCAGGAAAACTGGAACAAATCTGCCTTATGTCCTCAAGCTCTTTCGGGCGTAAGATGTCTAGTTGGTCAGGAGGAGTCAGGAAGCTCTTATCTTTCCATCTCTAAGGCAGCAGTCCCCACGAGACTCGGACATCTGAAAAAAGGGCAACCCGCGCTGGCGAAAGCAAAGAAAACATGACTGGAGGCCAAATCCAAAATCATGCCAGTTTTTCCGATAAAATCTGCTCCCAAGATGAAAGGAAAAGGTCAGGTCCTTAGCCACCAAAAAGCTCCAATCCCAAGAGAAATAATTAATTTTGATGTGAATTGGGCACTACAGATAATAGGTAAAGGTAGGTGAGTGAAGCAGTTCCAGCAGATAAGTGAAACTAGGCTCAACCTGCCGTATTAGCCCAGAGGATTTTAGATCTTCAAATAAAAACGACAAAGAAATCAGGCTGCGTGCTGACCCAGAATCAACCAGGGCCTTCTGCACCACATTCCCCCACAGCACATCCAGTTGTGGGCAGGTTGAGCGGGCAGCCCTTACTCCCTGCGCAGCCAGAGCAGCAACCTCCCCTCTCGGCCAACGATGATTTATTTATTTAGATTTTACATGTTACAATACAGATAGTTATCCAATTTATATTTGTAACATATCAATTCATATATAACTAATAGTTTTATTCTTACTAGCTAACAAATGCTCAAAAATTACAAACACTAATGCTTAAATCAAGGTCCATGCTCTTCATGCCCTAAATTAAAGAATTGTACATTGAAATAAATTATGCCTATCAACAGCAATAATATAACAACAAACACCTCATCAACTCAGTATAATTACATATTATTTACCTAGACCGAAAATTTTTTTTAAAAATATAAAAACATTTTATATATATAACATAAAAAACAAACAATGAACACAATAATAGAAATTAATAATATTCATAAAAATTTATTATTAGTAGTGTAAATGAACCTTAAACTCGGATACAATAACAGCTTTGTATATTTTAAAAGAGTTATTTGGCTCTGGCTTTTTTTCAACACCGCCTCAGCTTCCCTAACACCCCAAACTCCAAATGTCCAGGCGTTCCCGGGCCCAAGCGCCAGCACAGACACAATGTAAGAAAAAAATACAAGGCTTTTTCCGGCTTTTCGTCGCCCGCACTGAGGAAAAGAAAAGTCGGTACACGATTTTATTCAAAGTGCTTCTGGTTCTGATTATGTGCGAAAAGAAGGTCAAGGTCGACGACACTATATCAACAGGCAGAGCATTGCATTGTACAAGCCGCATCATTGTATTGATAGGTGAATGTGCACCTAGATTTGAAGAGAGAAGTGGAGGACTGAACAACGCTCGAGCTCGAGCTCTAGACGAGGGGCGGGGAACATTAAAGTTTAAAACGGGCCAGCAGACACTGCACTGCAGTTCAGTTATCAGCTTCTTCAAGAAAACTAGAAACCCCACACAACGTCGCCTACGGAGGCTATCAAACTCAAACAAAGTCAATATATTCAGAATAAGGTATTAAAGTATGTATATAATGCCATAATATTTTGAAGCACAAAACCTTAGAAACTTTATTTGTAAGCGTTCGATCATTTCAATTAAATAATATTGAAATGGGTGGGGTCCATATTACAAATAATTCCAATTTTGAATCGAACCAAGGAAAAATACAATTGTTTTAATGTAGAAACTTTTTTAAAAATTGACTCGACTCGCATATATCCACAATTTTATCCAAAAACATTACGCTGTTTTACAAATATCGATTACATGCTTGGAAAAGGAAAAAGTAGTGTCGAAAATAACACCCAAATCTTTGAAATTTGAACAGACGGATAGAATAGTGTCATTTAATAAGTAATTAAAATTTACAACATTTCGAGTTTTTCTAGTGTACCTCATGACAACACACTTGTCCGCGTTAAATCGCGTTCAGGCCTGTTTGGCTCCACAAGAACAAACGATCCAAATCGTCTTGCAGTAATTTACAATCGTTTAAAGATTCAATCTCACGGAAGATTTTCATGTCATCTGATCTACAACAAGACTTTACTATTTTTCACACATTCCACAATATCATTTATAAATAAAATAAACAACAGCGGACAGATTAGAACCCTGAGGCACACCAGATTGTACTTCAAATTCACTAGACAGAATCCCATTAAATGTCACTAATTGTTTCCTCTTGCCAAGGTATGATGAAAAAAATTTAATAGAATTTTCAGAGAATCCAAAAAATAATAATTTTTTAAATAGTTCTAAATGATTGACCTTGTCAAATGCTTTAAAGAAAATCTGTGTTAAACTACGTCAACTTGACTCCCTCTATCTAAAACTGATGAGCAGTAATCATTGAAAAGTTTAATAGATTAGTGTTAATAGAGCGCCCAGAGATGAACCCATGCTGAAAAAGTGTAATATAATTTTGCACGTGGTTGAAAATATTCTACTGTACAAAATTGATTCGAATAGCTTAGCTGGAGTTGACAAAGCAAAGCACTCGTCTGTAGTTTTTTTATCGTTCTTCAAGCCTTTTTTAAATATTGGAACACTTTTGTTAGTTTCCACTGGTTGGAAAAAATTTGTTTTATTGAAACATTAAATAAGTGTTTTAAAGGTGTAATTAAAAAATTCAAAACATCCTTTTAAAAATAAAAGATGGTATGCGTCTGGAAACCAAATGCACTTGGACTGAGTTCATAATGCTTGCAACATCTCCTGATCAGTAATAGCACCCAGAGAGAAGGTAGGAATGTTTTGAATGAACAGGAAGAGCAGCTGAGCGCAAACGCTAGCCAGCTGATCACAGTCCAGAGCAGAGGTAACGTACACCGACTGGAAATACTGAGCAAAGGCCTCCGCTATCTCCGCATTACCCTCCGCCTCACCCCCGTCCACTGTCATTGTTGTAGTTCTGTTATTAGTCGACCTCAACCTCCTCACCGCACTCCAGAATGGACATCGGATTGTTTACAACGTCTTGCTCTAAAATGTAGGAATTTAAATAATCAAATTTTAATACACCGCTTTGATTCAGCTCTAAATTAATTTAAATTCAAACAAATATTCAAATTTTTAATTTTTTATATTGTTTGCGTAATCGTTCTTTCTTTTAATTATTTGATTGTGACGTAATCCAAAACCAATTTTTTTTTCTGCTTTTTAATTATTTTTGTCAAATGCTTTAAAAAATATGTTCTCACTTACTCTTTGGACAGTAATTAATTTAAAATCTGTGTAATTAAACCACGTCATATGTTTAGTATAAAAATTCTCCAAATATGCATAGTGGATACTAGAATTTTTTTAAACCACTCCAATTTAAATCATATGGCAAAATTCCAAGAATAACATAAGTAATTCAAACGAATTTAAAAATTTTAAAAATAAAAATTTCTCACTGGACAAATAAATTGACTTAGTTTAATACATGGTATTGAATACAAACAAGTAATGTTTTTTAAACAAAGACTGTTCACAATTTTCAGTTATTTCAAAATACACCAAAAACAATTTTATGGGGCATCCCTACCCTGTGATACATTTATAAAGGTCTATTATTAGTCAAACCCTCAAATTTTTCGAAAAAACATCTTTGTACAATGCTATTTGTAATTAGGAGGGAATATACTAGATTTAATAATTTTTAAAAGATTGATTGTTAAATTAATTCGCACCCATATATGTTCCATTATTACAAATTGAATCATTTTAGACTAGGTTGCAAGTTATTTCTTTATATTTATTCAAAAACCAAAAAAATTTTTTTCCAGGTTTTCTGTGAGTGCAATAATTTTATACTATATTAAAATAATTGAAAAAATTTTATAAAGTTTTGTCTTAAGACCTACTAACATTTGATAATAAATATTTAAGTTACTAACATTTTTTTTATAAATTAAACTATTTTGAAAAATATAGTATATATATATATACACATGCACTAGATGCAATGCAAAATATAGACAAATAAATAACACATGCAGTAAATATACACAAAGGAACAAATATTAAGCTATAAATAATAACAAAACATACGTTGGCGATTTGAATGACAGGCAAACATTTTTAACATTGGTGTCGTTCCCTTCCTCCATCCGTGGTCCAGTCCGCGGTGCTCGTCTCAGGCGCTCCAGGCCCGAGTGGTCCTCTATCAGCTCAGGTGATCTCCGTCAGATTTTCTCAGGAATATCTTTCCAGCAGGTGTATGCAAACTTGAAAAATGCAGAGATTCGTCCTTCAATTTGCGAGTGTCCGCCACAGATATCCCTTGTTTCTCGAGTCATCGCCAGGTTCACATAAACGGACAGATCACTGGAGAAGCCCAAGTTAGAAGGCGAAACGTCAGATTTTTCAATATCATTGCCAGGCGACGTACTTGCTCCATGTCGAACCTGCGACATAAACTTTGATAAGCAGTCTTGATCTTGCCAATCCCAAGACATCAGTTCTCCCTCAGTCATTTTGATTCAGCAGACAACCTTTTTTCTCCAAGCGCAATTTCAGTTGTTTTTTCTAGCGAACACGACACCTCTTGCCTATCATCAGCTCCAGTTTACACAAAAGGAACTAGTTGTAATTCACATACTGCGATCTCGTCGCATTCATCGTTTTCTTCTTCAGACTTGAAGTCTAGGTGCTCGTCTCAGAGAAACGTTGTTGTCTTTCTATTTGTTTTACACACTGTCAGATATTTTCAATCCGGCACGGTCAATTTATTTCGCCCTTCTCGAGTGTCAAATCCTTCTCAGCCTTTTCACATAAAACGGACAGTCTGGAGAAGCCCAATGTTAGAAGCAGAGAAACCTTTATTGTTTTATATCAGATTGTACTGCTCCAGGAACTGCAACTTCACGATGATGTGCCAGAACCAGTTTCTAACGTAGATGCGCACTGTTGACTTCAATTGTAGGAGTCATCTGAATCCAAAGACTTTGCAGCTACTGCATTCACTCGGTCACATTCTCAGTTTTCTTTTCAACACTTTGTTGTTTTCACTCATGACAGCAGACGACAGACTGCAGTTGACAGAAAACAGTAGATACGTCCACACAGCTGACTTGACTTGCATATATCACTGGCACTTTGAGCACGGTACGCACAATAGACTTGTTGTTGTTTTCACTCATGACAGCAGACGACAGACTGCAGTTGACAGACGACAGTACAGTAGATACGTCTCCACAGCTGACTTGACTTGCATATCACTGGCACTTTGAGCACGGGTACGCAACAATAGACTTGTTGTTGTTTTCACTCAGATTTAAATAAGGCAGACGACAACTGCAGTTGACAGACGACAGTACAGAGATACGTTTTTTCACCACAGCTTGACTTGCATATCACTGGCACTTTGAGCACGGGTACGCACAATAGACTTGTTGTTGTTTTCACTCAATGACAGCAGACGACAGACTGCAGTTGACAGACGACAGTACAGTAGATACGTCACCACAGCTGACTTGACTTGCATATCACTGGCACTTTGAGCACGGGTAAGCAATAGACTTGTTGTTGTTTTCACTCATGACAGCAGACGACAGACTGCAGTGACAGACGACAGTACAGTAGATACGGTCACCACAGCTGACCTTGACTTGCGTGCCCATGCATATCACTGGCACTGTTGACACGGTACGCACAATAACTTAGGTTGTTGTTTTCACTCATGACAGCAGAGACAGACTGCAGTTGACAGAACTACAGTAACAGATTACGATCACACACTTCTTGCAGCTCAACTCCTGATGATAACTGTCCCCAAGTCTATTTCTTTCTGTTTTCTTTCTGTTCTGTATTAAACCAGCTACCTTTTTACCATCAAAATTAGGTACATATTTGCCCTCAAAATTACCTTTACGGCACGAGTCGGGCTTACTCGTCGCAGCTTACTAGTTTTTTTTTATTAAGTGGACAAAACGGTCTAATATGTCCCACTTGCTTGCAGCCATAACAGGTAGGAGGCTGCCTACGGACTTGACCTGGAGCCCCCAATGGCGTCTCAGCTCCGGACTCAACTGAACCTCACTGAGGCACGGAGGTGAAGTGGTTAACATGCAATTAGGCATAAAAGCACATTCACTGACAAATGAACTTAATAGGTCAAATCCGACATCGCAAAAGATGCATAACGGGGCAACTCAAAATACTCTTTCTATAAACACCATGAAATCAAAAAGCGTTTCAGCCGAGATCAAACCGCAAACTACATCCCGGCTCCACCAATAACTGTCCCCAATCTCGTCTGTTTTCTGAGGACCGTCTGTCTGTAATAAAAGCTCACCTTTACCATCAAAATTAGGTTACATATTTGCCCCTCAAAAACCTTTACGGCACGAGTGGGAACTCGTCCGCAACTTACTAATTAAGTGGACAAAACGGTCTATTATGTCCCAAGTGCCTTGCAGGATACAAAAAGTGCCTTACGGGAAAACCGCGCTCAGACTGCACCGGATCTGCATAACCGGCCCCGATGGCAGTGAGGCGTACCAGGAAAATTCTGAAAGCTTGAACCCCTTCCTAAGAAATGATAAGTAAGTTAGGCGTCAAAATCCGCATCAAAGATGCTGGGGACTGCTAAAAAAAAATCCCCAAACGGGAGCGTTCTTCAGGTTAATGCCCAAAGCTAAAAAAGGCACCAACTTCCGTTTCGCTCAAGCTTCAGCGCAAAAAGGCCACATCCCGTATCCCCGACAAAATGGCTCAACTCGTCTGGTGCTCTGAGGACGGCAAAGAGCCATCCACCCGCAAACGCTCCCTAATAGCAGTAAAAGAACCTCCGTTGGAGTGGACAACTGGTAAATAGTGGGCCACCCTTCTCTAGAAATTCAAAAAGCGGCCTTAAGGAAAACGCGCTAAAATTTGTTAAGCGGCATCGTCATACCAAGAACCTTAGCTTAAAACTTCCAGAGGAAATGGAAGTAAGTTAGTTAACTAAACAAGTGTAAAAGCTCCCAAAATGGGGCTAGCCTTTGCCAAAGCTAGAAAAGAAGTGACAATATAGATGGATGCCTCACCAGCCGCTTCAGGAAGGGCACTACCCATCGGAGACATAGTAACATTCTGTATTAAAGAAAAACTCTGCATGGTTAGGCTGCGGTCCAACGCTATACAAGCCCGTAATTGGAGCTGACAGCGTAATGCCCTCACCCCCTTCTCTGTCCTCTCGCCAGCGCACCTCACTCAAACCAACTCGGGCTTGCGTTTTAGATTTGTTCACTGGCCGAAAAACGCCCATACTTTAATATCAGAGTCTAAACTAGGAGCTGACATAAGTAAAAAACAAATTCTGTACGCCAATGTAAAAAAGCTGAGATTGCACAATCTAGCCTTTGCTGACCCGGACATGGTCCAAGTGACTCAGAAACTTAATAACCTGCTACCTAATTCTTCCATTCGGCAATTTTACACTAAACCTCAAATTCTGTATTAATTTGCAACTCTGCATTCCAGCTGAGAGAGTCCAACGCTATACAACCGTAATTGAGCTCTTGAAATGCCCTCACATCTCCCTAGGGCTTCTGTCCTCTCGCCAGGACCTCAAAAACCAACTCAGGGCTTGCGTAGCCCCCCCATGGTCAGGCACCAGGGATGCCGGATCAAAACAATTAAACTAGGTAAAATAAAACAAAACAGTAATACTCAATTACTTAGTAACCTAAGTGGACTCAACTCACAAAGGCTATACACTGACGAGGTCCAAAGTGAAGAATTTTACCTGCTACACTAATAGAAGGATACCCTGCAATTATAACACTATATGCTATAAATACAATACAACAACTGAGAAAAATAAGAGCAGCTAACCAGGTGCCTGCATTGAAAAACCTTACATCGCCGCTCGCACACCCTCAGCAAACCTTGTCAGGGAAGCGCCACCCCCCCATGGTGGCGAACATTAGAAAAAACTAAAATTTAGGTAAAATAAAGAACACCGTTTCCAATTCCACCGGTATCCTTACGGCTAAGGCATATCCAGCGGCTCCAATGAAAAACAATAATTAACTAAATTTCACACCAAAATGAACCTTAAAATTAAATAACAAAATATAAAACTATAAAATGGCAAAAAATAACAATAAAAAATAAATAAAGAATGCCTGCGAGCAGGGTATATACCTCAACAATCCTTGACTCAGAAGTGCACCTGCATTCAAAAATGGTAGAAAAGCCCATAATTTGAAACAAAAATGCCAATTCCACCGGTATCTCTTCGGCTAAGGGCGCGGTCTAATGAAATCCAAGGAAAAATAACTCAAATAATATCTAAAACTAACATGTCAGAAATTAAATAACAAAAATATTAAACTAACATATAAATGGCAACTTAATTAAACAAATAAATAAAGAATTTATCAGGAGTACTCACCAGATGTTGACTAGAAGATATTGTCCCATCGGATGGTCCCTTGAAGCAGAGCGCAAAAGTCTCTGCGACCGGATGATGGAGAGATGACAGGAAAAAAATTCAACTCATCTCTTGGACCTCATCCAGTGGCCTTAGCCGCACATGTCAGAAGGCTCACATAACAAAACAACTATAATTAAAAACACACAAATTTCAATCTGGAGTTCATAACTTGTACACCACGGTTCGGAGTCTTGACCCGCCCGGAAAGGTCAAAACTTCAAATGGTCAGTGGCTCTGCAGCCAATAAACCAAACCACACATACACTATAAAACACACGTATCACAATTCCATAGAGCTAGAAATATCCTGTAAGGGGAGTCTGTTAAAATACCCACTTTGTTTATGGTATCAATCAGTAGATGATAAGGTACTTTCAGCTCATATTGAGGTTAATCTGAAGTACCATCAATTCCTCAAAACTTCAACAGGAGTTTCATAGAGCTAGAAAATATCCTGTAAGGGAATCTGTTAAATTCTTGGTGCTAAAACCCACATGGTATTTTCTAAAAATGTTACTTCCCAGCATAACGTTGTTACGTAGCGTTAGGAAATGTTCGTGTATTAGAAATCGAACTTTTCTTTAGAAAAGAACTTTACTTTTGTTTTAGAAATCGAAGCAAAAATACTTTTTCTAATGAACCCAAATTATGCCAATCTTTTTCCTAAGCATCTCCTTCCACTATAATTAGTAAAGGTAAGAGGTCCAGTAAAAGTTATACTTCTATTATCGATGCTAATAAATTGTAACTCTACGATTATTTGTCAATACGAATACATTGCTTAGCATAAATATATAATAAACATTGTATGTCCTAGATGTAATTGCCTTCATAAAATTTGTATCCATAAGCATCCTTTGGATGTCCGATATAAGGAATTCATTGTCTTTTAAATACACAATAGTTTCAACTGATACAAAACTAAACCTGTGCTTACATATCGATAAATACCGATCAAGCCGTAGACCAGACGTCCATATAATCATAACAATTAATAAAATAATGCATGGAATCTTTGATAACACTAACATATAGTATCATACATAATGCATGTATTTTAAAATTTAAAGATACGACATGATAATTAATTTATAATTACAATACTCCACCTATTTCTCACAAAAGTGCGCCTGAGCATTGAAATTGATATAAACTGTAGGTTTTTATGTAATAAATTATTTAGAATTGAATATTGAGAGAAAACATTTTACGAACACTACCTATCGACACCTGTCTAGTAACCAAGCAGCCTACCGTTGTTAATGGAATTGTCATGTAAAGTGCTTGTATAATGTAGCGAGCGGCGAACCGTGTCGGGAAATTTTATTTTGCCGTATTTTATGTTCCATTCCAGCTGACTTGACAGGGTATTTTACCTTTAAAATGTTGAATATTTAGCTAAGGAGATTTACTGGTGAAACACATTTTACCAATCAAACAAATATTCGTTCCAAAAATATCTTTCCTTCTATGAAAATGTACTTTCTAAGCGAAATGATGTAATGTAACATTTCGTTCAATACTAATCTGTAATTTTTATTATTTACATTTTTTAATCACAGTATTTTTAGTTTATTGAAAAGTGGATAGAACTAGAGTTTATTTTCTAATATTTGTATCAAAAAGCGCTTTTATTTAGTTTAAAGAAATGGTAAGACCATTGCTATCAAAATAAAAAATTATTCATAGCTTTAGTTGTAAGAATGATATAAATTGATAATATGTAAAGATAAAAAATGAATCATTTTGTATTATTTTCGGTATGTTTTATGAATTTGTATAGATACGCTCTGGCAAAGCATCACCATAATTTATTTAAAAAAGATCTAGATTATTTTGATAAGAATCAGCTGCTTATTTCCATAAATATGAGTACTTATAGGATTTAATGAATTGTATGTGTTACCACGAAAACGTAATGCGTAAAAGTATTAATACAAATTATATGATTGTGTTGGGTCTGAGTCAAACATGTATCATAAAAATATATCTCATATTTTTCAAAGCATTATTATGCTTTTAGATATATTTAAAACAGTAATGTAAAATTATAGATATTTGTATAATATGTTACGTTGTTTTGTGAACAGGCTAAAATAATCTAAATATTTGCAAATAAAAACGTTTTCTGTTTTTGTTTGGTAATATTATTAAAAATATGATGAACTAAATATCAGTAGGCAAATGACCGCCTACACTCATCGTTTAAAGAACAAAATATATAATATTTTCAGGATAAAGTCAGTGAAGTTGTTTGCAAACAGATAACCAGATTATCGCGTCAGGGCACCCGTATGTTTTGCCCTCAACTCAACTTGGAAGCGGACGTCCAGATAGTAATTATTTGTGATTGCTGAATTAAAAACTGATGGAACTATAACTTTAGTTTCGTAAACTGTGTCTTCACTATAAGACATGGTGGAAATATATACAAATATTGGAATTTAAAAACGAATATCAATGAAACGAAGTTACTGCTTTTTATAGGCCTATTAATTAATTATGAAATACATGATAATTTTGGACATGTCGAAAGTACGCCATACCATGTGTCACGTAATAGGCTTCGCTGAAGTTGCATACAAAAATTACAAGTATATGCCTAATTTCATTCTTTACGTGCCATGTGGACAGATAAAAGATAATAACTGTTATCATCTACTTAGTGATAGGTTTCAATGACGTTCAGCCAACTTTCTTGGTTGGACTTACTACATCATAGAACCCATTATTACCTATGCAGATAATTAAAGTCTACATTTAAAATCTTTCTGGGGATATCCTGCTACATGATACATCCACATTTTTTTTCATTAAGTTGCGTTTCATAGCAGTGTTTAAATAATAAAAGTCTGAAGGAAACAGGATTTTTCCGGACATTTGCCATCGTTCAGTGAAACAAGAAATCAGTAACTTCACTAACTCTATAAACATGCACTTAATAAAAAATTATACAAAACACTAATCATTAAAACTGAACTACGGAATACAGGTCACAATACATCTGTTGACAAACAACATGGTGGTTGTGATTCCTGACTTAGGCGTGCCACAACGCTTTGCTAAGATTTGTTTATTTTAACCTAGTTTGTAATTATGTATTAGGTTAGTACTTTACCTGAAGAAGAGATCAGATTGCAGATCTCGAAACGTAGTGTTACTGATTTCTTGTTTCACTGAACAATGGCAAATGTCCGGAAAACATCCTGTTTCCTTCACAATCCTTCCATCGTCAAAAATAACCTTCAAACAAAGAATAAAAGTCTACATACAAAGTCACCAATATAGGATGTATATGTTGGGGTAGTTAGGCTACATGTGTTGATATGTCAAATGTTATAACCTCATATGGTTGTACTCAGTGTTTATGGGCATTTAGGCATTTATATAATCTGCTACTTTCTTGTTGCCATCGTGGTTACCCGTAAGACCAATGTAAAAATCTACACTAACGACCATCATCAAAGTCAGCCAGTGTTGCTTACATACATGAAGCTTTGTGGACTATCTCAAGTCTGTAGGTCGGTTCGTGTTCGTGATATCCTGTCGACAGAAAGATGACAATGACATTTTTCCAGCCCCTAGTAATGGACTTCGCTAACGCTCAGCCAATATTACATATTCGTGGCCATATTATTAAAAAAACTTGAAAACGCCTAGATAATTGAAACTTAGTATATAGGATCCTCTTGGTCCAAGGTAGAATTGTATTGATTTTGGGGTAAGGAGTTAACGGCAGTCCGTCTGTGTGGTAGCTCTCAACGCATTCTAACTCTATTAAAAGACAGTCATATTTGTGTTTAGAAGGAGACTACAAATTTAAGGTAGACGATCCTTTGAAAGTGAGGGAGCATCCTAATTTCCGTCACACATTATTATTATACTCCTTGCTTGCCTCATCTTCTGCACTATTTCCTCCATCGTTAGTCTCGTAAAGCATTTCAGTCTCACAACGATGACGTAATTCTTCTTCCGTCAAGCGAGTTTCTAACTGAAAAGAATAATTCTGGTTTTTCTTTTAGATTTATTTGCTCACTTAAGACCAGAAACTGAGAAAGCTCCTCCTTACACATAGTTCTAAAGGAATCATTGAGCTTGCTTTCAGATTGACATAATATTCAAGATGTATAAGGTTTGCAGACGTGTCGCCTAATGACGAGATACCATGTTTGTATCCTGCATGAGGAAAGATAGCGTGCACTATATCTTAGTCATGTTCCTTGGAAGAAGGAGGCAAGCTCTATACCAGCCTTTTCCAGTCAAAGAGGGCAGGGCTAGTACTTCCTAATGTACAGGCTAGCAAAAGTGTTTAAACACTAAGTGAGCTCCATCCACTACAACTGTAACTCTCCGTAGTAACGCTAGATCTATTGATCGATCCTTGCACCCCAATATCCCGACACTTTTAATTAATGAGTCACTCTTGGACATCCTTTGCAATTCCCAGATGTAAGTGACACATTTGTTTTTGGTGTACTCAGAGTAGGTTCAACTGGCAAGTATGAACCTGCTAAAAGTGAAAACCTGGGATTATCATTTTTTATATTAACAACTTTTATGAATTATTTTCTGTGAGTTTTGATGTGAATATCAATATAATCGTAAACGATACCAAATATGGAGCATGATAGAGTCTTTTAGTAAGTCTTTCCAGGATCCAACATTAATATTTATAAACTTTTAAAAATACATAAAAGATTATTTACAGTTTTAGGTAAAACTACTGTCTTAGTTCCGTTTTCTCATAATTTCAAAGATAATTATTAACACTTACTAGTTTTATTCCCACCTCTCCAACGGCTCTTAAATAAACTTGAGTTTCAAAACGTTTCTTAAAACTGTATGCATTGCATCATGAAACTCTACAGGTTAATTGTTACGTTACTTTATAAAGTTAGAATCTGAAAGTAGCAAAAATTTCAAAAAGGTATACTTTTGTTATTATAATAAATTTTCAAATTGTACAGCAGGAGCAAATATGAGTAACATAAGGTTTCTAGTTTACTTAAGTATATAGCCTCTTCTTCAATTCTAAAAATCATAAATACACCAGTTTAAGCAAAACGACAATAATAATAAATAATCAATCTTAAGAGATTGATTAAGATTAAGATGAGTGTAAAAAAATTATGGTTGCCTGTAAAGTCGGTTTTACGGGCGAAGGATTTTACGTGACAACGTCTTTTTCTCGGTAGAATATTTATTGATATGAATATTATTAAATTGCACAATAGGAACAAGGAATTGAATGAAAATAAGAATTTCACAAATTTTAACTATAGAAATATATTTTGTTTACTAAACATTGTACATAATTTGAAATTAATTAAAATTTGTTATTGTAAATGGTAAAGTTGAAAATAAAACATTTACTAAAATTGGAATTTGAAATTCTTGCAAAACACAGTTAAATTCTAACTCCGCGCGTGGTGATTGGTCGGTTTTAGTTCGTTTGTTTGGTCGCACTGTTATGGACAGGTTAGAGGTTATAATTTGTTATTTTAAATGTTTTGACTAGCAATACGCGCTGTTTCTTCTCAATCGACTGAATTACGATTGATTGCAGAGTGATTTAAACTAATAATTTACTTAACACTATCAACATTTGTCAATAGTATGACATAACCTATAAACTCAGTTTCTCAACTTTTGTGTCAATCTAACAATTAATCAATCAATCATAGTTTACGATAATGAAATATCAGTGTACAAATTATTTACCTTTATTGTTGTAGTTGTTGTAAATGGCGAATCTAAGCACTCCACATTTTCACGAATAAACATAGTTATCTGCTTTATCCCGTGCGGCGGACCACAGTTATCTGCTTTATCCCCACCGTGCGGATCCCGGCGGCGGACCCACTGGACGGGCATTCGTAACGTTACCGGGCGTTACACTTTTGACGTGACAACGTCTTAAATTAGGTTGCGGCTCGGAGTCACTCATGAAAAAGTGTAACGCCCGGTAACGTTACGATGCCCGTCCAGTGGGTCCGCCGCACGGGATCCGCACGGGATAAAGCAGATAACTGTGGGTCCGCCCGCACGGGATAAAGCAGACTAACTATGTTTATTCGTGAAAATGTGGAGTGCTTAGATTCGTCATTTACAACAACTACAACAATAAAGGTAAATAATTGTACACTGATATTTCATTATCGTAAACTATGATTGATTGATTAATTGTTAGATTGACACAAAAGTTGAGAAACTGAGTTTATAGGTTATGTCATACTATTGACAAATGTTGATAGTGTTAAGTAAATTATTAGTTTAAATCACTCTGCAATCAATCGTAATTCAGTCGGATTGAGAAGAAAAACAGCGCGTATTGCTAGTCAAACATTTAAAATAACAAATTATAACCTCTAACCCTGTCATAACAGTGCGACCAAAACAAAACGAACTAAACACGACCAATCACCACGCGCGGAGTTAGAATTTAACTGTGTTTTGCAAGAATTTCAAATTCCAATTTTAGTAAATGTTTTATTCAACTTTACCATTTACAATAACAAATTTTAATTAATTTCAAATTATGTACAATGTTTTTAGTAAACAAAAATATATTTCTATAGTTAAAATTTGTGAAATTCTTATTTTCATTCAATTCCTTGTTCCTATTGTGCAATTTAATAATATTCATATCAATAAATTTTCTACCGAGAAAAAGACGTTGTTCACGTAAAATCTTCGCCCGTAAAACCGACTTTACAGGCAACCATAATTTTTTTCATGAGTGACTCCGAGCCGCAACCTAAATTTTAAGACGTTGTCACGTCAAAAAAATGTACATATTGCATTGCGTCTGTCGCTTTAAACCTAATTCCGAGGTAATTGTTAACACAGCTCAAACATAAAATTTAACTTAATATTTTATATTAGCAAATACTAGCAAGTACGAGATATTTAATTGAAAATATACAAAAAACCAGTACAGGTTACGTCAAATTTAACTTAACAGCATTCAAAAAATAAATAACAACTTTAATGTAATAAAAACTGTAAAATTATAAATACTTTTAAAATGGTTAAGCACTTTAAAACACAACCGAAAAACTTATAAACATAATTAAAGACTTTTAAAGTACGAGCATATCAGTCTCACAAAACTCAGGCTCACGATCCATGAACTCAGCAACGCCGTAAAAAGGGTTCCCATATTAAAAATTGGTTTAGTTTTTTGAAGCAATATTTAACTGCGTTTTAATATTTGTACCGAAAGTACAAAACGGATTCGTAAATTTAGAAGGATTTGAGTGTCAGAATTCAAGCCTTGTAAAATTATCTCTACTTGACTCTCTAAAACCATGTTTTCCAATTATTATGATTGCTTTTTTTTGTAACACAGAGCACCTAGACAAATTGTGATGTGAAAAACTACCCTACAGAGTAATGCCAACAAACGTAGTGTCTTCTGACCACCTAGGGCGTATGTTTGAATTATTTTTGTTACAACTTGTCCTGTTGTCGTTTGACTTTGTCAATTTTATTGCCATATTGTAATTAATTTGTAATTTCGTAACGTGATGTCCTAAGTATTGAAAACACTTAAAAAGATTATATATTTCATTCCTCGAAACGCAGTGTACTATTTTTGTAAGTTAAAAAGATCACAAATGTCAACAATCCTGTAATAACTTCAAACCATTCATAGCTAATAATAAACTTTAAACAAAGAATAATGTTGCATACAAACCTTTTATCAGTGTCACAAGCAATAAGTTAACTTCATACATCTATGGAAAATAATTTTCTCTAGATTTAGCATATTATGTACATGCCTTAAATATAAACAGCAAAAAAATCAATTTATAACAGTTATTGTTTTATGTGTATCAGGATAAAAATAACGTATCGAATATAGGTTTGATATATGACTTACTAAATGGTAGGCGTAACATGGAGGAATTCATATTAATGGTGTAATTAAAGATACACGCATGTTAAAGGTGACAACGTATGTTCATTCTACCGTAAAACATGCTTCGCATGGTGCTATACGAATATTGATTGCCTCGAGCAACAACAGTAAGCCATTGTTACACGCTGTTACCGAACTAATTAACAATGTTTATAACACAAATAGCCTAATTAATCAAGCGTGTTTAGTAGGTTACTGGTGCAGTTGGCTCATTAAGTTTGTACATTTAGTTTTTGTAGTTGAGTCTAAATCACAATAAAGGAAATATTTCTATAGCTTTATCACTAAAGAGTTTAGACACATTTCAAGTAACTAAAATCAATCTAATATAATATATACACATACATACATTAGTAGGTGCTACTCAATATTTATTGGTTCCCGACACTGCAAGAGGATTATGTTTGATTAATGTGAAAAATCAATCCCAGCTAAATCACTTCACACAGCCAGCGAGGGTATGTGCTACTCAATATTTATTGACTTCCTAAGCTGTAACAGAATTATGTTTGGTCGATGGGAGCAGTTGCACCCGGATCAACAACTTCATACAGCCCGCGAGCGTAGATGCTATTCAATATAAATTGACCTCCTATACTGTGTGAGAATTACTTTTATCGATGGGAACAATCGCACCCATTTCAACCATTTCATACAACCCGCGAGGGTAGATGATATTCAATATTGATTGAACATCTCCATTGTACTAGAATTATGTTTGATCCATATGAACAGTCGCACCCAGCTTAACTACTTCATACAACCCGCGAGGGTAGATACTATTCAATAATGATTGACCAACTACGCTGTACGAACATTATTTTTATCCACGGGGACGTAGCACCCAGCTCAACAACTTCATACAGCCCGCGAGCGTAGATGTTACTCGATGTAGATTGATCACGTACGTTGTACGAGAATTATGTTTGGTCGATGAGAACAGTCGCACCCGGATCAAAAACTTCATACAGCCTGCGAGCGTAGATGCTACTCGATGTAGATTGGCCATGTACGTTGTAAGAGAATTATGTTTGGTCGATGAGAACAGTCGCACCCGGATCAAAAACTTCATACAGCCTGCGAGCGTAGATGCTACTCGATGTAGATTGATCACGTACGTTGTAAGAGAATTATGTTTGGTCGATGAGAACAGTCGCACCCGGATTAACAACTTCATACAGCCTGCGAGCGTAGATGCTACTCGTTGTAGATTGACCACGTATGTTGTACGAGAATTATGTTTGGTCGATAAGAACAGTCGCACACGCTCTATTATTTCATACAGCTAGGGAGGATAGAGGCTACTCAACAGTAATTGACCACCTACACTGTACTAAACAGCTAAACCTAGCCTAACAACTTTATACACCCAACGAGAGTAGATGCTACTTAATACTGAATGGCTACATACACTGCAAAATTATGTAGTTGCTACATACATTGATTGACCCACTACAAAGATCATTAAATTATGGGGAAAGTTACTCCCAGCTCAATAATTCTAACTCAATGTTTTGATGTGAATTCTACTTGATCACACTTATTTAAAAATCAAATGTACATACATGACAGCATTTGGTTGAATTAATTAATATAAACAATTAGCTTTAAACAAGTACAACCCCCAAAGTATCCAGCTAACAGAAAGTGACAGTTAAGGCAAAACATCTACTAATTCAGTATGAAGAGGTATGTGTGGTGAAAATTTACCAAATACTTGTCCAACCTGAATAACCGTACAAAGTTGAAAGCTGTCAACTCGGTGTTGGGACCAAGTAAGTTTGGTTTATCCGATGACCACACACTTTACAACTTTTGCTGGGTCGCGGTTGGGCCATAAAGTGGTAGTTGGCAGTGAAAGCAAACAGAAGGGCCCCACAACATCGTGTTCAGTACGGCTATTACATATACTTACACAGTGTTCAAATTTAAGTGAAGCTTACAAAAACGTTTTATTAGCATCAATTAAAACTTATTCATTGTAAAACTGTCATGAAAATGTTATGTTAAAAGATTGCTGAGTATGCCACAATTTATTTAACTTACCGTATTCCAATACTAAGACGAGATTCCTAAATTGTCTGTTATTATATTGAATAGCAAAAGTTTCAATCGTATTCCAGAGTTGACTGAATCTGCAAAATAAATAGTTCTTTAATTTAAGTTTCAAGCACTTACTTCTGACCCAAATGATACTTAACAAATCGCGTAAATTGGCGTGACGAGATGTAGGTGATACATTTTATCATTACACATTTATTTATCTCACAGACTTGTTTATAATGCATTCGTTTTACTTTAAATGAACAAAGGAAGAAAGAATAAAATCTGCTGGAAAGCACGTGGCAGAACTTAACCATTGGATTTACGGAAAACATTCTAGTAAAATTCGGTAAAATTCCAGGTAGACAATTTAACGAGTATGGTAGCTCTTACGTTGTATTTTCGTTGGGAGCATTTTTAGAACAGACAATTTGTGTAATGGCACTACAATTATTTTGAAAGTAGAATTTTCGCAAATTTTTCTTTCATTTAAATAAACTACTCGCAAATGTAACTGTTAGAATTTATGACATAAATAAGTAGTTTATATTAAAAATGGTAAATTATTTTAGCAATAAATACTCTAAAAACAGTTCTCAAATTATAGATTCTAAAACAATTTTCTTGCGCTGTAATAAAACTCAAATCGGAGTAGATATACTCGTATCCCACATTAAAGCTAACGTTTATTTTTAATTCCTACACTAAAAATAAATTAAACATCAAAATGTTACATTTAAAAGCTTGTGCCAATCTAACTTGTTACTAAAACACTTAAATCGAGAACGATTAGATGATTAGCCAGACTATTAAAATCGATTTACCTTATTATAAATTATCCGATTCCAATTACTTTTATCTATAAAACATTGTTGGAGAAAGTGAAGCAACCCTTTTACAAGTGCAACGTCTACTGTTGCATGACGTGTACTTCGTTTAATTTTAGAAAAATTTCTGTAGTTTCAGAAATTAGCTTGTATGTATTAATAATGTGTACAGAAATATTTGTTATTTTAAATTCAGCTCCAATAACCAGAATCAATGTTTTGATTATTTTAATAAACTTAGTAAATTATAATTGTAAAACTGAACACCTCCGTCGTTGAATTAAATGTTTTTAAACAGCCTGCTGTACGTGTTTATATTAGTTTTTAAAATTAATTACTCTGCTATCAATATACTATAGATTTTATTGTTTTATTGATTTTTTTCAGCTACTTCAGGGATGTTATTATTAAAAGTGGGTTGATGTATTCAAATAGCTAGAGAGCTCACAATAAAAGAAGTTGAGAGTACCACGTCCATCATAACATACCCCGTTTAGATGATTGTGATCCTTCAGAGATACAATCACCTGATTGGTCTTTTACCGTAACAGACTGTTATTTGTCACCTTTAGAGAGTGCAACAGAATCGTCTCCCCTTGGAGTAAGCTGTTCCTGAGAAACTTTCTTCTCATCTCCGTTGTATAATTGGGATTTATCCATTAGTATATATATATATATATATATATATATATATATATATATATATATATATATATATATATATATATAATAGCCTAGTTGGCAAAGATTGGCAGTTTTAAGATTTTATGGAATGAATTTGTTCATGCGGTGTCATATTTTTAACAACGCATAGTAAGAAATTAACAGAGTTAAGGGATGAATTAAGATATAATCTCAGTTATGTAATCTTAAATTACGACATCTTAGAAATAGTGTATAGCTTCCCAGATTGCACCGCTGCGACGTTCGAGATGGTCGTTACCTTGTGGATTATATGGGATATTATAAGGTAGTATTGCTTGACGCCATACCTTTTGAGTTACAAAAGTTCTTTGGAAACCAAAGAAGTAAAAAAATTCTCATAGCTTTTCCATTAGTGTGCTTGATGTCATGTCAGGATATGGATAAGCAAAACGGAATCAATTGTCAGTATTATCTTTTGAATTTTGTTGGTAACACAATCCATGTTTAATCTTCAAATTCAGCAGTTGATTTTATTAGCACTGTGTTTTGGCGTTTTGAAAGTGAGATAAAACTGGAAACGTCTTAGTTTGTATTAGACTTTGAAATTTATCTGAATAGTGAGGAATCCTCTTAAAATAATGTGACAGCATACCAATCGTTCTTCGTATTATCTATTAGTTATGTTTTCATCTCGTAGTTTTATTGATTAGAGAGAATATTTGTTTACTTATAGTTTATAGTAAATCCAGTTTTCTTGAAGGCGCAAAGAAATTATTTAAGGGAACGTCATTTTCATGTAAATGTTGATTTTAGCTTCAGTTCATGTTGAATCTGGACTTTACCTCCAGATTGTCATTCAGATATGGAAAAGGTTTCGTTTAGAGTTTCAGATTGTATTATGCCATCAATCACAACTGGAATTAAGTTGCACTAAGTTTTACTCCAAGTTGATTTCTAATACATTGATAAAGTTTACTCCCCGCTTGAAAGCAGTATTTATTTTCATAATATGGTATGCGTATTTTAGGATAAGCATTAGACAAATGGATGGTTCTAAACACCGATTTCGATACTTGAGAGACAACATGCTCTAAGGTAGATGATCCGTATCGAAGAGAATAAAGCAGTTGATATTTAAAGAATAATCTATCATTATTCATATTTTGTTATTTTAACTATTAGCGCCAATGGTTTGAGCTCACCATGGCAATAGACTTGTTTCAATTACTCTTTCTGTTAATAATTTTCCAACTTCATTTTAATGGAAACTTTATCGTTTATTAAATTTGTACGAGATTTAGTAGCAGTTGGTTGTAAATTTTCATCAAGCTTACTAAATAAAAGAAGAGGTTCAACTCAAACGTAAGATAGAGGACATACGATAAGTGAAGATTTGTATTCACCAAAATCTAGTTGAATTTTACAATGGTGTTTCAATAAATCCTGACGTACTATAAACTTATTATTTACCATTAAAATGTATGATTATACTGCAATGAAAATCAACTCGATTAAGAATAGTAAACAAAATAGTTTAATCGTCTCGAAACAAACCACACAGTTAACACGGACAAATACAAAATAGAAATAAAATAAATTTTACAGTAAGAGCAATCGCTTTTATATTGATTATCACGAATTTCCATTAAGGTAACATACGTGTAAAATACTCGTGATATCAAGAAAATGTTTTATTTTTAAAATAGAAAATTTTAATATAACGATATATTTTGAATGGATTTCAGTAAAGAAGAAAAATAATGCAGAAAACGCAGAAATTGCGTGTTGTTTTGTTTCCTAATACTTTCTTTTAAGTAGCCACTCGTCCAAAACACGACACAAGGATATAATGCTGTTGTCACCAAACAAAAGAGGTATTACCACACAAAAGAGATCTTTACAATTGGATGGCGACTGACAAGGGTTTTGTTAACGCTGCTCATTGTTGAGTTGGGTTTCCACGATTGACACATCCACTAGATCGTGTAATACCTTGGGTATCGTGTACAAAACTATCAGTTTTTGGATAGATTTTTCGTACTAAACGAATAATGAGATTTGGAAAATACCAGATTTAAAGATCTACTGATGTCCAAACACTAAATATAGAGGTAGAATTGAGCACCGCAGTTCATTTCCCTGTGATCTGTATAAAAATCACTACCAAACAATTCCTACCTCTTCTTTGTTTGAAGGTTTTTTTTGACGATGGAAGGATTGTGAAGGAAACAGGATTTTTCCGGACATTTGCCATTGTTCAGTGAAACAAGAAATCAGTAACACTACGTTTCAAGATCTGAAATCTGATCTCTTCTTCAGGTAAAGAACTAACCTTTTAGTCTGCCGTGACGATTACCATTGGCTAGTCCCTCTGGTCAGTCGTAGGTGGTTAGTAGACGAATGAAGACGTATTGTGACCTGTATTCCGTAATTCAGTTTTAATGATTAGTGTTTTGTATAGTTTTTTATTAAGTGCATGTTTACAGAGTTAGTGAAGTTGACAAACAACATGTAGGTTGTGATTCCTGACTTAGGCGTGCCACAACGCTTTGGTAAAATTTGTTTATTTTAACCTAGTTTGTAATTATGTATTAGGTTAGTTCTTTATCTGAAGAAGAGATCAGATTGCAGATCCCGAAACGTAGTGTCACTGATTTCTTGTTTCACTGAACGATGCCAAATGTCCGGAAAAATCCTGTTTCCTTCACAATTCCTACCTGAATATCCTAGTCCATAAGTTAACAGTTGATAACAGCTTCCGAATTGGATATAATTTGTTCAACCATGCCTCGTAATAACTGAGAAATATACGTCTCGAGTTATCCTTCTAGGAGACTCAATAATACTCGCCAAAAATCTTACATTTTATATTATACTGATCTTTTATATCTCCGAAGATTCATATGAATTGTGAAATCAAACTAATTATTCAAAAATTTAATCCAAAACTTTCAGTTAGATAATCTTATAGTAATAATTTCTGGGTAATATTTTTATTCTGTATGAATTTGCTGAGATTCCCAAAAGGGCAAGCTCCAGAATGTTGCAGGTGTTGGTGCTTAAGCACCCATTTTAGACGTCTAGGTTATTGATGAGTTTCAAATTTCTTATGAGTTTTCCTTACACCCAGATTGCTTAAGAGAACAGTATTACAACAGGTAATGTGTTTCGAGTGACAGTAATACCAACGTAATGAAGCGGAATGAGAGGGTAAATAAATAAGGATGGAAATAAATGATAGTATGAGAGGTTATACCCACAATTGAAATTTGTTTAATTCATACGACTCCCACACGATTGGGAGGTGGAAGTTATTATCTGAATCCGTAGAGCTCTTGCAGCTCTCGTGGGCATTATTAACCTTTACTGAAGTTATTATGATTTGCTTGAAAAACACTAATTGCTGTTCCTTTAAGCAGCCGAGAGGGGTTCTTTTTGTTAACTTAGGTCAAGACGCTGATACAAATCTTATTTTACTTAGTCCTTAATCATTGCGCTTGCTTCCGGAGTAAGAGGATATTCAGGATGGGTAACGTTTGGGGTAGGGGTCACCTCCTGTCGAGGTATCATGAGAAGGAATAATGGGATAGAGGGATAGCGGAAACTATAAGTCAAGTCGTCTTAGAAGAAGGGGATGACAGCTTTTTCAGCATTTTTCAGTCAAAGCGGGTAGAGGAAGAGACTCATTCATGTTCAGCCTAGCAACAGTCTTTAACACCCACTTTCACCGCAATATCGATCCAACCTTTTACACAAGTATCTTCACATTTGACGTTAGTAATGTGCAGATATTAGTGACATATTTTCATGCTGCACTCAGTTTAGGTTTGAAGACGAGATGTTAGAACGAAACTCAAGAAGGTTTAGACCCATTGACGGAAAATGTCGCACCAAGTTTGGGGTACGATATAACTGTACAGCAAGATGTGATTAAGAAGGGTCAAGGCCAGGAGATTATCAAGATACTTAGTCACTTTCACAACATACATACATCCACTTAAATTAGAATCTCCATATTGATTAGTGAGTAACAACGACACACAGATTGTCGCCTAAAGAGTTATTCAGTAAAAAGGATCCAATTTTACTCCAAATTGTGCCTTCGACATCCTTCTTCAGTGTCCAACTCGGATTGGCCATCAATTACACTATCATCTATCAAATCAGACAAAGTTGCGGCAACCGAGTAACGCAAGATCACAACCACAGAAAACACAAAACTAAAGTCTCACCGTAGCACAGTCTACGGCGACATCCTTCGGCCAGACCTAGTACTACAATTTACTGGGTATAGCGCAGCTCTAGCGTATTCCATGTACTACTCCTAGAATTAACCTCAGTGAGACATCTAGGTATGGATTATCTTTGGTGGCGGTTCATCATTGCGTTTGATGATCTCATCGGCGATGACTCTGTATAACTCAAATGGCAGAGAAACTGATAAGCAGCTCGATAAAGCAAGTTTCTTCTTGTAAAGAACGCTTGTTCAAAGGAACATAATCAAGAACCGGAGTTCCAGACACAGATATGCATGGAGTTCAAAACCATCCGTTGAATTTAGCTTGGAGAAGTGGTCCAATACTTCTCCCTAACGTTCTGTGTTCATTAATTTCACGCGGGGATTACATGAAAAACTATGTGTGAGCTTACCAAATTTTATACGCATGTTTGTCTTGCCTTTTTGTACCGGATTTGCAAGTCTATTTTTGTCAATAGTATCAGTTTGTTTTGATGGAAATACATTGAAAAATTATAGAAATGTCAGCCAATTTACAAAACAAGACAAACCAGGCCAACTTGTTAGTAATGGATGCAGATTTTAAACATTTCTCTCATGTGCCGGACCGCCCTTAATGGAGCAATTGTTTTGGTCAGTAAATCAAGTCCGTAGGTTGAGCATAATTACCGCAGCTAATTATCTCCGGCTTAAACCTACCGCAGCGCAGCAATGCGGCATTGGACGCATTTACCCGCAACTCTGTGAATTCTTAATGTGTTTATTGTTCGTATTTCATTTATTGTTCAAGAGTAAATTAAATTTTTCTATTACTACTTTTGAAAAAATACTAAAATGCTCATTTATATTGCCAATATGGGTTTTTAATTAAGTAAAGTCAGGATTTTGTTAAGAGTAAACAAAGGTTTTCTATCACAACCGAGGTATAAAATAGGTATAGTATGAAGGTGTCTGTTCTGTCACACCCGGCTTATAGTGGTAAGCTCTGAGATCTAGGCTTGTCTCTGTCTTGTTTTCGTATGTTGAATTCTACTTGGGTATTTCCACTGCGTTGTTGTTCACCATTGTCCAGAATTCTTTTTTAAAGTATTAAAAGATCGTAGGGATAGTGAATTATTTCAGTGAGTGGGTATATGAACCATGGAGTGGATAAAAAGAAATGAAATCTGTAAATCGTAGTACCTAGAACAAGTCTTCAGTGGTTTTTCAGAATTTTTGTGTTTAAAAACGCCTTTTTATTCGGATCTTCCACCTGATTTGCATCTCAATTATCACACCAGCCTCCTGGATTCAAATCTCAGTTTAGCCATAGCATTTTAAAACATAATCATTTGAGTAAAACCTGAAGTAATGGAAGTAATTTCAATATAACTGGTCAGTTTCCTTCACATATGTCCAAGCAAGCAAACTGTTATGTGACCATAAGTCCATGTACTTTTCGATTGGATTTGATTATAATTTATATACAAAAATCTGTTATTTACTAAGCTCTCATATCCAGTTCACATAAAAAATAAACCACTATTCCGTTAAATGTGGAGGAATTCCATTACCAGTATTACAGTTTATAATTCAACAGAATGGCTGCGTATTGAAGTTAAAGTAAAAATAACCCAACACATAAAGTACAGAAAGAAAAAGTTTTGTGGTCACACTAAAAGTGAAAATTAGAATCCACTATGTTCATTTATTTACAAGTAGGTGAACTGCATCACAGACAAAGAGAACTGACATTTCAGAGACTTCTTTTAATATTTTTCAGCTTGCCTGGATGATTGATCAGAACAGTTTTGTATAGCTTTTAAAACTGTTGATGACATGATATTATAATTATATTGGCTTTAAATATGTGATTTGCATGGTAAAAAGTCTTTAGAAGATAAAGCGCTCTAGTTCATGGCAACGTTCACACTCACTGCGAGCGCTACTGCATCACGTACGTGCAACCTTATAGAAGCAGATTATGATTGCGTGTAGACAGCTAAATCGATAACAGATCACGCAAATGTAACTTTCCACTACTACATCCTGACCGCACAATACGATTGTGAACTTTTCGCTATTAAAATGATAAAATTCATTGGTTTGTCAGTTTGTTTATACAGTTCGACATCCTGACTACATGCAACTACGAAGCTTCGTAAGTAATCCTAAGTAAGTTCTTAAGTAGTCCTAAAATGCCCTTGGCACCTAATCTTTTGCACAGGGCAAAGTTCCCCTATTAAAGCCTCCAGACCTGAATTATGTGACTGTGAAGGGTTACAGTGATTATTCATCATGAGTTTTTTAGTTTAATTATGATATTTAGAAAAGTTTTAGAATTAGCTACGGTACGTTAAAAATCTTTACCAGAGAGCTCCTCCAAATTTAATACGAATTTGTACCAAATTATTTTTATCTATTTGTGAAAATAGTGCGGCCTTGCCCACGCCATGGGTGGGGGAGGTACAATTCGTCTATACAATTTAGAGATTGCGTTCATAAAAATATAAAAAAACTTAAACTTTATTTATGGTAAAACACTGCTGTATAAATATTGTACAAAGAAAAACAATTCTTGTGATTTACATGAAAAATTTAACATTTAGTCGTGTTTATGTACTTTTTTGAAATTCCATAATATGCTATACTTAAACATTAGATATATGAACATTATTAAATTAACAATTTTACGCTTATGAAAATAATAAATTAAGAATTTGTACTTATCCGATTCGCCCGCAGATATTTGCAATATAAACATTATAGTTGTATATTTCAAGTTAAGGAATCTATGAGTAAATTAGGGATGAATTTTGGTTTAACTGAAATAATTTAACCAAAAGCGCAATAATATACTTTGGTCCTTATTTGCACAATAATTGGTAATACAGGTCGGGTATTCATATTAAAAGACTTCATCTCTCTGGCCTCCTTTATTGCATTCCTCTGTTCCAATAAGCGTTGTAAATATTGGCAATAAGTATCGTACTTGATGTATACTTACTGTATTTATATGAAGATATTGACATTATTGAGTACTGCGTAGTACGATGTAAAGTTGGAGCGTGACAATTGACTTAAAAAAAAAATTGTTTTCCAAATTTTTCCTTTCCAATCCTCTAATAATATCGGTTCCACATGTACTAAAGCTTCTAAAAGGCGACCAGTGCGGTACAACTTTAAAAATGCATTTTGAATGATGAAAAAGGCATATTTTAGTATGTGTACTATGAAAAATATCAAAATACCACAATTTCAAAGAAAACAGATGGTTTAATTTAATTTATCACAAGCTCCAAAGCAAATAAATCAGTTTGCTAATAATGCTTCAAATATATTCCAAGTAGTAATAACGGAAGTTAGGGAAACAAATTTTATGCGGATACCTAGTTGTTAAATTTGATACTGGCCACTTCATCTCCATATATTGATTTGTGTTCGCTTAGGTTTTTTTACATCCGAAGAAAAAGATTGGCTATAATCCTTGACTTAAAACGGCTATAATCCTTGAGCAAAACGTTGTAAATATAACGATTGCAAATTTCCAAAATCATTATACCTTTAAAATCATCCAAGGTCAAGAATAATTTTTCCCAAAAAAATCTGTTAAAAATACTATACTATTGTACATTTTTATCGTCTTCCTCACTAAAGCTTTATTTAATTAGGAATACAGCGGCATGAAAGGTTAGGTGGTCTGTTATGAAAATTCAGCTATCCCACGTTAGGATAAGTTCTTCTGCTGAGAAAAGTGTTTTGTAATTCATTACATTTTAAAATTATAACCAACGAACGGTTAAAACTTTAATTTTAAAATGGCTCTTTCACTGTAGATTTTCTTTGAAATTTCAAAACAGAATTAATTATGTACCCGACAGGAAAAGGTAGATATAACTTGGGTTAAAAAAGACGTTATGTTGGTGTTCTAAAAATTCAGCTTTCTATAGGTGTAGAATGTTTTTTTATTTTAAAGAAATTACATGGTTTTGTAGTTTTGTAACAGTTTAATTATACTAGTATCTGTTCAAATTCTAAATTTAAAATTACATTAATAAACCTGATGGCTAATACAGGATTGATAAAATGACAAAAAAAGTATTATACGTTAATGAAATGGCATTATATATATACACATATATATATATATATATATATATATATATATATATATATATTATAAGAGAGATATATTATCCCCCTAAAGTAATCCAGGAGAGCGTTCCTGCAAAGCATCTCTAGAAAATGTTTGGGTAACGTTACAATATTCATTATGTTGTGTAACAATTTATTTCTTTCCTGCTGCTATATCTTTCACGACTCTTTATTTTAGTTAATTAGTTATTAAGTGAAACCTATCATATGAAATGAGCTATCTAATATGTACTCGTCTCTGTGGATACAAATGCCCTATGCGGATAGTTCCTCACTAATGAAGTTAGGGCTTTTGTACAAAATATAACTATATGCAATTATAATTAACTAACAACATTCTATTAACTATTTAAAATCGATACCTTTTGAATAAATAATAGTAACGAAGAATAAAGTTTAGTAGGTTATGAAGGAAACAAGATTTACCATAGTTCAGTTTCACAAAAAGAATCAGTAACACAAAGTTTCGAAATTTGCAATCTGATCTCTTTCTCAGTTGTATAATGAACCTAACATATAACTACAATATAGGTTAAAAACGAATCATAGAATGTTGTAACTCAGGAAACTCAGGAATCACAACAACCGTGTTATGTATTAACTCTACGAACAGTAACTCTACACAATAAAGACAAAACACAACACTAATTATTAAAACTTAAATACAGAATATAAGTCAGAATAGGTCTGAATTCACCAACCAACCATATAGAACTTTCCAAAGGCTAATAATAAATTGCTATCGTCATGGCAGGAACAAAATGGGCGCAAAAGGGAGGGAACAAGAGTGGGTCTTTTTTATTAATTCATTCTAGTTGAACGTCTTAACTGTACTGTTACTCCACATTGGTTTAGAACTAATCTATAATCTGTTTGATAATTTAGGTTTGCTTTTTTACTCTTTAGTGTCCGAAAAATTATGCTTCCTTCACAATCCTTTCTTCACAAAAATCGTCAAATACTAGATTATTTTTCAAATAAAACCGAAATAAAGTTTTACCAATTTTAAACAACTTGTCACAGACGCTTATATTTATTTGTAATCTATATCAATTCAAATAAAATATTTACTGTGTATATGATAGCTAACGGTTGTATTTATAAATAGGTTATGACTACACAAGAACACAAATTATAAAATATCAACCATAAAACCACCAATAAACCACCAAGAGCTTATAGGAATTTAAATATGAATATTTCAATATGTATAGCTTTAATATTTTGCTAGATAATGTATCAAAACGCCAAAGATTAAATAGTCCTCACAACATCTGTGTTGTATAAATGTATTATCAAAACTATTAAATACACCTTCAAATAGGTTGATCAAGATTTATTTAGACCTTTCTGTGCTGAATATTTAGAATCTAGAATTTTTCGTCAAAGAATGCTAACAAAGTGACTTTTTTACAATATAACATAAAAGATAACAATAGATCGACCTGTGATGAAGCTTTTGATGAGAAATTGAGTGGGAGGAATCAGATAATAGAGGTATCAGCGTGTGGGCGTTTTGTCATCTTTACTGTCTCCCCTTTATACCTCGGTTGGGGTTTTTGGTGTTTCTTGCTGTTTATTCTGTAAAATACATCTCTCCAATGTAAAAAAAATGTATTCTTACACTTCAAGTTTATTATATATATATATATATATATATATATATATATATATATATATATATATGTATAAATATATTCATGGGTGCTCCTTTATCAGCTGCGGTACGCATTTATACTATTTCTTATAGCTATTTTTAAAATGGCATTCGTTATGTGCTGGTGCTAATATTTTTTATAAGTGTAATATAAATAGAAACAAAGTAAAATATTAAAGTGATGTGTAACTTAAAGTTTACTATTTAATCACACGCACATATAAAAAATTTAATATCTATGAATGATAACTAATCTAACATAGTTAATTTATGTGTATTTTAAACGTCAGGTAAAATTAAATATAAAATTGTAGATGATAGTTTTCCAGTATTTTTTTTACACTTCTTTCCATAATAATGGAGATGCGGACTGTTTAAGAAATAGAGGCGACAGATGAATTAGAATCCATTCTGTAAAATGTAATAGATTAAAATAGAATCGAATAATACTTGCAAAGAAATGTTGTTTTGTAGCAGAATAATGCAGTACATGTTTATTGCTTTTGTATAAATGTAGATTTTTGTATTGTAGAAAAGAGTACTTATAGATATGTATAATTATATTTATAAAAGATTCCCATTTTATAGAGATGAGATAATGTTATTGAATGGCATTGAATTATAATGGCATTGAATTATAATGGCATTGAAATATATATCGCTATATGGTAATTTATTTTACTATATAGCGACTCACTAGTTAGAGGTTTCTGTTAGAACTTTTGAGTTGTCTCTTTCTCATCCATACTTTTAGAGTTTAATTGTATTAAAAAATGTTAAAGCTTTAATTTTATTTGTCCTATTTAAGAACTTTAAATTGTCATTATTTATTTAGGCCCTGTATATTAAGCATTAATAATTATTTATCTTGACAAAGTTCATAAGATTAAACTACAATAAGGTAAAATTTTATTTAAAAAAGGAAAATTGTACAACGGATTTTTAACCTGCAAAACACACACACACACACATGTCACATTGATGTGACATCATTCAACTAACTTAATATATTTATACATACATATATATATATATATATATATATATATATATATATATATACTGTAAATGTAGAAATTGTTAAACTTAGATGAGTTATGTCACAACAATACCACACCTCAAATTATTGCTTCTCTTCTCTAGACACTCATTTCGATTTGACATACCATATAATTTTTGCGTAAGCACCCGATATGGTACAGTAAAGTCTTGTTGGCTTGTTTTTGAGTTTTAAAAAGTAAGCAAGTACGATTAGATCTTTAGGTAAGTAATATAGCAGTTCAGGTTTAAATACATTTCCTTTAGTAGGATTTCCGTTATTTTTTATATTTATTTTGAGATATAGTTACTCGCTTTATGCAATTTTTACTTTTAGTTCATTAAACCTGATGATTAATCAAAGGATGAACTGAAATTTATTGTAAACATATTGAGACTTTAAATAAAATAATATATTTTGATCATATCTTCAATTTTCAATAAAGAAAAGAAAAGAAAAGAAAATATTTATTTCCCAAAAATAAAACATAGTTAATACATAATAAACAATAACAGATATGTATAACAATAAAGTCCTTGACCTGCCAGGTGTCGACCAGAAAAAAATATGCTATAAAGATTTACACTAAGATAATTGAAGCTCACAAAATTAGAATATTAATATTTACATAGACATCAATATAATCTAAAAGTTTAACTTAACTGTTTTCCTAGAATGTACTAAAATTAAAATAAAAAATAAAAAACACGTTTTGGTTAACTAACATACTTAAAATACTCTCCCCCAGCTCTAAATAATTCATCTTTTTTTATATATTTTGGGAAATATAATATACCTCTAAAGGCAAGCCTGTGCAGAGGTACATCTTCTACATTAACAAAATATTATAAGTCGAGCATAATAATTAAATAAATAATATAGTAGCTTACTCATTATATCATTAATAGACTACAAATAAATGATAGGAAAATATTCTTTTTAGGTGCTGATCATAATGTCCCTAATTTTGGCCGTAAAAGTTTAAATGTGTCAAGAAAAAACTAAAAAAGAAAAAAAAAATGACTTTGTCTGTTTGTAGGTTTTCGTGATTTGAGCCAGCGTTTTGTGTGTGTGAGTGGTGTGTAGGTTTATGTGTTGGTATGGGTGCATTCTTTACTTAGATAATATTGTATGTAGGTGTAAGTGTACGAATTGTTGTGAATGTTGCTGCAAGGTCGCCACTCAGACTGAAGGCATCCTCGCCACTTGCTCCATCATGCGGCTCTGAGCGGAGACACTCCCGCCCGTCAAAGCTCAGTCCATGCATGGAAGGCAGTAATGCGAGGCGCCCCAGCCACAAGTCACGCCTTAGCCCACTACATTGAATAGGTAGTCTATACTGTCTTGTTTGAACAACCCAGCTTCTTAAACTGCGTAAAAATAACTTTAAACTTGGTAAAGCTTTTATATTTTTCCAGGAATAAACGTTTATATATACGAGGAGCTATAAAATTAAATGTTTTTCTTTTTTCTAAAATAATCTATATAGGGTTTCGGGACACACAAAAAATTCCTTCTATTTCGCAATGCCATACTATGTAAAAACCTCTTCTCTTTGCGGCATATTTATCACGATTTAGGTGGAAAAATTTCAAAACTTTAAAAACATAAATATATCTTACTGGTAAAAGTTTTGTTTGACTAAATAATGGAAAAGATGGCTCCCTCGACTTAGATTTATTAATTATACGAATGAATTGTTTTTGTAAAACAATTAAAGAATTTAAATTCGTTGCATAAGTACCACCCCAGGCTGAAATTGCGTATTCCAGTTTGCTGTGAACAAGCGAAAAGTATACGGTACGTAACACTTCACTGCTGCATATATCTTTAAGGAAATAAAAAATTCTTAGATGATTGCTGAGCTGCCCTACTAATCTTGATACATGTATTTTTTCCAATTTAAAATTTTCATCCAAAAATATGCCAAGGTATTTAATATTGTTTACATTGTTTTAAAATTTACACAATTCTGACTACAGGCCGTATATTTTGTTAAACAGTCAACACATTTATAATAAGTTACAGATTTAAAAGTATACACGTTTGTCTTAAGGAAAAATTCAAATAAACAGTTTTTTCAGGACTTAAAATCATTTTATTAACTGCGAACCAATATCTGAGAGCAGCCAAATCTGCATTCATAGCTTCTTGAATTTCCACATTACTGCTGCCTTTGATGTAAGTTATACCCTGTATCGTCTGCAAATGATGTTACCAACCCTTTGAAATTGCCATTACACAAGTCATTTATGTATATTAAAAACAAAATTGGACCCAAAACTGAGCCTTGAGGAACCCCATACTTAATTATGGCACTTTCGCTCAGTACGCCATTTATTCTAACGCGTTGTCGCCTATTCTTGAGATAACTATGAAACCAATCATATACGCAACGCCTCTTATTCCACTCTTGTACATTTTTTTTTAATAAAATGTTGTGGTTGACAGTGTCAAAAGCCTTTTTGATATCCAAGAACAACCCACTGACTTTCTTCGTATTATTTATCCCTTTGTTTATCGATTTAACAAGATTAAGAATAGCAGATTCCGTGTTAAGCCCTTCTCTAAAACCATATTGATTTTTGCTAAAAAATTTTGTTTTTTGACAAAAAATTTATGAGTTTTTGCTTCATTAATTTTTCAATTATCTTAGAAAAGGTCGAAACTAGGGAGATAGGTCTGTAATTGTCACACGAGGTTTCTCGAGCCTTTCTTATGTAAAGGTATTACAATAGATTCTTTGAGGCACTCAGGAAATTCACACCCAGCGTAAAACTTAAATTAACTATATGTAAAAATACTTGAGAAATGTGTGGAAAAAATTGTTTTGATTAAAAAAGAACTATAACCATCAAATCCAGTGACTTGCCATTTCCGTAATGAATTAACAGCTAAAATCAAATCAATCAGGCAAAACAGGTCCCTACGAAAAATGATGATAATTCGTCCTTAACTACAAAAAAGTTTGCTAATTCATTCGGTAAATTTTGTTTTTCTTCTCCGCATCGTCTTGACAACACACAAGCCTTCCGCAACAGTCAAAAAATATTTATTGAATTCCTTTGATACCAACTGTGGATCAGTTTATTAAACCGTCACCAACTATCAAATTAATATTGCTCTTACTTTTTTTCCCTCTGCCTGGTTAATTCGTTTACCTCTTTTTCCAAGATTTCCTTGGAATTCCCTTTACACTGTTCAAAAATATTTTTGTAGTACGCTTCCCTTGTTAATCTTATATCTTTTTGTAATTTATTTTTGAAACGGGTGTAATAAGATTTTAATTTAGCATTGTTCAAGTTATTCTTAATCTGTTTATATAAAGTATTTCGGGTTTGAATTCGAGAACATAGTGCGTCTGTCATCCAAGGCTTTAATTTCTTTTCAGTACGGTGCAAAGGTCTGTTTACAGTTTCAAGCTCTGATCAATGTTGCTCTGTAAAATTGAAGAAAACTCGTTATACGCAAGCGAAACCATTTGCGCGGCGTACACGGGCGCCCAGTCAGCTGATTGCAAGCGGTCACAGAGCGCAGCGTAGTCGATACGGCGAGGCGGGCCAGTGTCGGTGTCCAGGGCAGCGGCAGGCCGACCCTTGACCCCCAACACAGCCACGCACAGGCCGTGGTCCGTGATACCCACGTCCACCACGGCACACTCTACGCTCACAATACGCTTATCGCTAACTCGAGCAAATACGTGATCGATACAAGTCCTTGAGATGATTGTTTCCTGTCTGATGCTATCGAAATATGTTACCTACTCTAGTCGGGATATTTATCAAAGATTCTAAACCATGGTTTGACATTTTAATTTATAGTTCTCAGTACTCGGGTTGTTATTTAATATATCGATATTTATGTCACCGATTATGAACAGATTTTTTTTATCGAAGTTTTACTACTATTTTCATCTAGGCTTAAATATTCATCTATCTCTGTACAAAAACTGCCTACATCGAAACCATGCAATCTGTATATCGCTAATATATTTATAGTTTTGACTGAATGTAGTAAAGGTTAATTTAATCGCATCTGCTGTTACCATATCTAATCCTGTAAAAATTTACGTTAGTAAATACATTATTTTTAACATAAACTAATCACCCCCACCAGCCCTATAACTATAATTAAAACTACCTGCCATAGTAAAGTTATTTAACTCATAAATACCTTTTTCACATTCATATATCCAAATCTCTGTAAGTATAATAATGTCAGGTAAAAATTTTTTCTCCAATAATTTCCGCTACAAATAAATCAAAATTTTTTACGAAGACTTCTTATATTTTGATGGATTACTAATAGGTTTGATTCATCAACAATTAACTCTGATATAACACTATTTACATTCATTTATAAAATAAGAAAGTACTTTTTAAAATTTAAAATAAAATTGGTTTTAACTTCAAAAATAACAAAAACGCATAAAATGAAATAAAAACTTACCACAAGTTATCATGTAATCCTAGCTAAAAGGCTACTTAAGCTTGTTTAGGTCGTCCTGGCAGGTTACTAACACAACACTATCACCAGTTTTTTTTACGCATAAAAATCTTGCCATTTCTGCTCCACAGGAACTGGTAGTTGTTGGTCTTCTTCGCCTCCCGCGCCAGTGCGAACAGTCGCCTCCTCGCCGGGGACATGGCCTCGTTCAGGTACACGGGGGTGTCCCATCGCCAGGCCCATGTGTCTCGTGGAGAACTCCCCGTTTCTGACGCCTCTCCTCCATCACTCTGTCCTTGTCGATGCGACGAACGAACTTCACCACTACGGGCGGCGGTCGGTCCCCCATAGGTCGTCGTGACAGACGGTGACACGCGTCGATCATGGACTCGTCGATGTTTGTGCCAAGACCCTCGCCCACCTTCTTTACCAACTCGATGACTTCTTCTTGCGTCTCTGTTTTGTTTTGTGGAAATGGCAACCCATGAATCTCTATAGTATTCCGTCTCGAGTACTGTTCAGTTCAGCTTCTTCCAGTCGCACCTCCAGATCCTCGACCCTTTTCTTTAGTATCAGATTCTCTTTAATAACGGCTTCAAACTTCTCCATACAGCCATTCACTTTCTCACTTTGCTTGTTGATCGCTTCAGTGTTGGCAGTAAGTTGTTCTTGGAGTGACTCGTACGAAGTGTTCAGGTCCTTCACGAAGTTGGCCTGGTCGGTGCGGATGTCGTTCAGCACCTTCATGATGTCCTGGATGGTCAGAGTGCCGTCGGTGGCCTGAGACTCCAGCCTCATGCTCTGACGCCGAGTGGTCCCGCACGGTTCACATCGCCACGGCATGTTCTCCGCACTCAAGGTGTCAAATAATCGGTACGGCTCATATTCACACACGAGTTGTTTGTAAGTCCCTTAAGACACACACGACAGTTTGCCATACTAAAAGATAAATATACTGCAAAAATTAACGAAAACTCACAGGCAATAGGCCAATAAGCCAGTAATGTACGCGTAACGTGCACCGTAACGGTAGATAACCTCAACAAAGCTACAGCACGATAAGATAACGTACGCTCAGTCGATGTGTACTGCTCGACGTCCAGCTCATCACTGTTTTTTTAAATATGTAAATAAACATAGTATTTTTAATACACAATAAAAGTCATTAATAACGGTAGTAAATAAAAATATCCCTTCCAGATTGTTGGTAAAGGTAGATGTCATATGGGACTATTTTATGCAAATGCATAATTGTTTGGAGATTTGGAAGATTATGTTATTCTACGTTGATGCTTTTAAGATACATTAATATTTTGAATATAGAGTAATATCACGATCAATATAATATAGTTAAGATTTAAACAGGTACTAGTACTCAAATTGTTTCTGAAAACGTAAATTTTGACCTAATTTATTCTTTGTGTTTATTGCAAATATATATTATATACGATCTTACCTGGTTTGATTGCCTAGAGTTTTCCACGAGAAACGAAGTATTTACGTTTTTTTCTTACAATTTCTATTTAGTTTTCTGATTACTCAAAAGAGTATAACATATCAAGGTAATGCCTGTAGCAAGCACAGCATTACACAGCAAAACACAATTAAGGACAATCAACTTAATGTGGGTCTGTGTCTCCAAATGTAACTAAAGCTGGCACAAAGCCTTGTTAACTATTAAAGTCCCATTCTGTGTAATAGTCTCAACCAAGTGTTAGAAGTGTGCTGGCTAATGGACCGGGCTTTCAGATTATTAACCACAATTGGAAGTCAACGAGATAAATCGGTTGGCGCATGATACCATCTTAATTCGCTTCATCTGGAGTAACACAAAAAGAAATCTTTGTTGATTATGCTTAGCTTTAACTGGGCATTGTTTAAGATTAAATACAAAAATCTTAGTGTGCAAAAATATTCTAATCACAATGTGAAAACAGGAAGGCAAAATGGAAATAGGGAATTGCTGTACTGTATTTTAACATGAATTTTTAACGTACGCAAAATTTGGTACAGGTTTCTAGAGTTTCCAATTTAATGAATGGAAAAGTAGGGAGATGGTACCCTGGTACCCCTACCATATATTTCTCAAATGGTTATAATCTTTCTTAGTATACATTAATTTAATATACGTAATGACAGATTTTTATGGCTAATCAGGAATCCTAACTGTTTTCTTAGCTTTGATAAACCTATCACCGAAAATGTTTCAACGCTAGGCTAAAATCCATGATTTTTATACTTCAGAACCACTGAAGTTGGTACATGCGGTACATTAAAATCCAAATACATGTCACACATGAAATTTGAATGATGCAAAGAAGTCTTCCCTTATGTGTAATTTAGAATGCATTCAGCGGAGGTCAGTTAATAATGTTTTACTACGGAGCAATCCTAATAGAGGAGGATTTTACATTTAATATAAGGAATCTTAAATTATGACTCATAAAAGTTTTAAATCGAACAAGTTTTCATTCATTTTAACAAAAATGCATATCTGTTTATGAATTTTCCAATATCTTACTAAGTGATGAAATAATACAATTCAAAAATTATAAGAAAATACACTAAACTCTTTGACGTGAAGAAGCACACCGAAAAAGTATTGCTATTGTATGCTGTATATCTCATAGAGCACGATAACCAATTTAATATACTGATATTAACTAACTTCAGTGACTTTTCATATACTGATATTTTTAATCACTATATAAAAATAGAAAATACTTAGCTTACATAATCGAGTTACAACCTGTTATATGAGTATCCTAATCTGCACAGTATATGAAATAAATATTTCTTAATGATTCATTTATATTTGTAGCTTGAATTACAACGTTTCGTTACGTTTCCCTTTACAATTACGTAATAGATGTGATACCCTTTGATTTTCTGTGCGGGATGTTATACGAGATTAAAGATTTAATAAATTAAAGTTAGTATTAAACCATTCTATATAAAAAGTAAGAACAAGAAGTAACATAAACACCGCTAAACAGGAGGGATCAATTATTCCAGGTTTATAACTTCCACATGAATCTACAGTAGGCAAAGAAAAAAACCGAAGTGTCACTTAAATCTGGGAAACCTTATGGGTTTCCAAGAAACCGCAAATATCGAGTTATTAGGGTGCAGGTATAGATTGATAGATCTAGTCTATCGTGGGAGATGTGGGGAGTGTGTTGGAGTTTGTGGGGCTTCAGGGGCTTCGTAAGTGTTAGGGGTTGTTGCTAGTCTAGATATAAGAGTGTCATCTCTTGCCTGCTCTGACTGGAGAGGCTTCTCTCAAAGAGACATGGCTGAGATTAATACCCTTCATTCTTCCTCATGGATCTTAACAGGAGAGGGTCCCTATCCCACAAACTTACCCATCCAGAATATCCTGTAACTGTAGAAGCAGCGCACAGGACCTTTTATGATTAAGTAATTTCTCAGATTTCTGCCTTTGTACAGTAAAAACAGTAACATTAAAAACATAAACGTATAATACTAGAAGTATGATATCAAATGCTTGTATAACTGTTATATTTTAAAATTAAGTTATATTTTAAAAATATGCTTGGATCATATGCTGGATCTGGAATTTTGTACTATACTAATTGATAATAATATAATCGGCTTTTACTTGGAAATATTTGGTAAAACGGAAGCTCATTAAGATTATAAAACTATGTACAAATCTTTGTAGTTTAAAATTCAATTAGCCTACCTTTTTATTGTATGTTTAAAAATCCATTTAAGTTTCTGACATTTGAATAATTCTAGGTATATTTAGGGCCTAATTTATTTTAAATCAGTGTGTTTAAATTATTTTAATGTGTGATGAATACTTAAAGACTTATTGAAACGTAATTAATTTCATAAAGCGTTTAGTTTATATTTAGCACGTTTCCTGTGTAGATGTCTTTACTGTTGCTCCTATTCAACAAAGGCAACTCTGTAAATGTATTGCATTTATTTTTATAATTTCATGAACGATATTACGAATGAAATGGTTGTAAGGAAATATTTTGAGAAATAGTTTTGATGAAAAGTTGGACATTTCTTGTTGGACTGTGATAACATCACTGAAAAAGATGAAGTGAAGAGTACGCAACACGATTTCATGAAATATTTCAAGTCTCTCTCTCTCTTATATATATATCATACTCTACATTTCGCCTATTTACTTAGTTTGTTCACAAATTTATTTATTCTGCGATCTTAGCATTGCCATAAGACCAATGTAAAGATTTGCGCTAACGCTCAGCCAAATTTCATGTACTAACATACACCATCATCAAAATCGATGTTGCTTATATACGATGGGATCAAAGTTAATACGTGGTGTATTTTATTAATGATATGACGCACACACACACCGAAATAACAATTTAAAATAATTAAGATCCAATTGCCGTTACATTGAGTTCTGAATTTGATTGTGTTGACTATGAAGTTACGAATTCAGAAATCTATTGCTACTTTAAAGGTTAGCCACCACCAAGTGACGACGAAAGAAACAGAGATAATAAAAAATTGTCACTCAGGGAAAATGTAAATTATTTCACATTGGCTAAATTCTTGACAATATAAAATTCAGTCAATACTTAAATGTAACTCGTATACTCTACATTTCGCCTAATTTACTTAGTTTGTTCACAAATTTATTTATTCTGCGATCTTAGCATTGCCATAAGACCAATGTAAAGATTTGCGCTAACGCTCAGCCAAATTTCATGTACTAACATACACCATCATCAAAATCGATGTTGCTTATATAGAAATGAAGCTTGAACCAATATCTGAACTCTTCATCAACGCTCAAACTAATAAAGAAAAAAATACGTAATGTTTTTAGTTAAAACCCGTTAGCACTGTTTCACATACCGTATAAAAAGCATTTTTTTCTTTTTGTTCTCCCGCAAAGAACAAAGCTATTCATAAGTATTACAAAAGAAAAACAATGATAACGCTTAATACTTAAAAACAACAAAGAGCATTTATCTTTTCTGTCTATCCTCCAAACACGTTTGCATTGTTAGAGGTTTTAACACTTCTGAAGAACTTAAACTCCATTCCCTTAATTCCATAAAGTTCATTGTTTGCTATTTATTCTTGGAAAATCTCTTTAGTCATCGGCTTTGGGAAAGAAAATAGAACTAGGATTTACTGTTTCTCCTTTTAGAATATAGGGCTGGAGAAACAATGAGCGCTTACAGATGGCGTATTTAAATATAATCTAATACAGGTAGATTTATTTCTAACTTTAGACTTGAGCACATAACAAGTCGTTAGTGGAGTAAGAGAAGAATTTCATAAAAAAGGTACGGAAAAATTTCTGTATTTTGAATTTTACTGTACTTGGTATCGTTCAACACATGTACTGAAATTCTTTAGTGAGTCGACTAATGAACTTATTTGGCGCATTTTAGTGTGGTTATTTTAATATTTTAAACTTTACATAAATCTTTATCAAAATTTATATGTCGATATTAACAATCGGTATCACATTCTTAATGTACTTTATTTTTTATAACTAATTTAGTAATTGAAATAAAAATACTGAAAAATAACCGTTTGTAGAAGTATTTGTTGTTGATACATTGAACAGTTTAACTATGTTAGGATATTATTTATTTTGCGTTAAACGCTATACATTGAGTTTAAAGTAATATATTTAATAGAAAGAAACCCAAAAAATTATTAAATCAAACCTATTATTTTGTTACTATAATCTATTGTTAATTAAGAATATATTTTAATGCAAATAATATCATAATCAGTATTATGGATTATGAAAGTAAATATACAAGCCTTACTGAGAAGGCGAGGAATTTTTGTTTAAGTAAAAATTATGACAGATTTTACACATGAACAAAGCATAAATAATCCAAAATAAACCCAAAAGTATGTCTATAGCTACACGAACGATACATAACTTTAAGTTGTAAAACGAGAGATACTTGAAATAGTAAAGAACAATAAAAGAATTCTATAGCAGCAAAAATAATATATGCTACTTCTACACTTCGTGGTAAAGTAACTGTCTAACTAAGAAAAGGGTTTAAGTTATTTCACCAAGACTGTAATCTCATGATCTCATGAACTCTCATTGCTTAGCGTTCAATTCTTAATAAAAACGTTTTAAACGAAGTCAATCAATCAAAATTTATGTTCTTGCTAATAAACCCATGTGGTTTCAACCCAAACTTTTTAGCGTACATTTACCTAATTTTTATTTCATGGGCCTCCATTTTGAACTTCAACAATATTTATCTATCTAACAACTATGTCAAATAAAATTAGAAATAATTATAAAAATAATTTATAACTATTATGTTTATATTTATGACGTTAAGTATATTTGCTCTTAATTTAACACCAGACAATAAATTTGAGTTTAAGCTTACTCTAGATTATGCATGGATCTATGCAATATCCCTTAACTTAAACTATTCAAAAATGTATATATTTTATTCATACACCTAACATTGTATTTTTTAATCATAAAAAGAGCGCGATTTATGGGATCAAAGTTAAATACGTGGTGTATTTTATTAATGATATGACGCACACACACCGAAATAACAATTTAAAATAATTAAGATCCAATTGCCGTTATATTGAGTTCTGAATTTGATTGTGTAGTTGACTATGAAGTTACGAATTCAGAAATCTATTGCTACTTTAAAGGTTAGGCACCACCAAGTGACGACGAAAGAAACAGAGATAATAAAAAATTGTCACTCAGGGAAAATGTAAATTATTTCACATTGGCTAAATTCTTGACAATATAAAATTCAGTCAATACTTAAATGTAACTCGTAAAAACTAGACCATTACTAGTAGACTGAAGTGGGTTACAACTCAGTATTTACTCAGTAGCGCTATCTCCTTTACCGCACAAAACTCCTGCCACACAATCCTCATGAGGATACGAGGTCTGACCTAATTTAGTCAAAGGTTTCAAATAGCCTGAGCCTGATATACAGTCAACAATATCTATTGACTTTACCAATGTTCGTTTGACAGTTATATATATGAAGTCTTTACTATATATATCGTATATCTTCTGATATATAAATGAAATACATATTGAAATTTTACTTAGAAGAAAGAAGAGTGTGTGTCTTAATATAACCTATGTTTAGATATAATACAAAAATATGTATATATGAGAAATATTGATTTGTGTATTATTAGTTCTGTCTGATGGAAAATATCAATCAAAAATAGTTTGTAGGGCTTGAATACTTTTGATTGAAATGTTTGATTAATTGTATTTTATCGAATGATTAATTATCAGCATGTTCTGCACCTGGGCAACGTCTTGGCGCTAGAAGCAAATTATTGGATGTTGAAGATAAATGGTCATGTAAGGTCATCTGTTGTCTCGAAAGGCAATATCTCACTAAATACACGAGAGGAATCCAGGAGGGTTTAGCTTCAATAGCCTCCTCAGGAATCTGGGACAAGGAATTCACCTTCTTGCTGTTTCACTCTGTCAGCAATTCCCACCTCCATTTTATGGAGTCTATCCTTCGCTAGCATTTCGCGATATTGACACTTCCATATTTTATGTGCTTGTGCAATAAGCCTTCATATTATCTATAAATTCCTAGATTAGTTTCATAACATTTACACAAAATATTTCGTAAATCATTGTCCATGAAAATATTCAATATTTGTTTAGTTTGAGTTATAATTGCCTTTAATCTTTACCTCTTTAAAGTAGAAAAATTAAAAATGTCAATGAAATTTAAGCTAAAAAAAATTATGGTTGCCTGTAAAGTCGGTTTTACGGGCGAAGATTTTACGTGACAACGTCTTTTTCTCGGTAGAATATTTATTGATATGAATATTATTAAATTGCACAATAGGAAGAAGGAATTGAATGAAAATAAGAATTGCACAAATTTTAACTATAGAAATATATTTTGTTTACTAAAACATTGTACATAATTTGAAATTAATTAAAATTTGTTATTGTAAATGGTAAAGTTGAATAAAACATTTACTAAAATTGGAATTTGAAATTCTTGCTAAACACAGTTAAATTCTAACTCCGCGCGTGGTGATTGGTCGGTTTAGTTCGTTTGTTTGATCGCACTGTTATGACAGGTTAGAGGTTATAATTTGTTATTTTAAATGTTTGACTAGCAATACGCGCTGTTTCTTCTCAATCGACTGAATTACGATTGATTGCAGAGTGATTTAAACTAATAGTTTACTTAACACTATCAACATTTGTCAATAGTATGACATAACCTATAAACTCAGTTTCTCAACTTTTGTGTCAATCTAACAATTAATCAATCAATCATAGTTTACGATAATGAAATATCAGTGTACAATTATTTACCTTTATTGTTGTAGTTGTTGTAAATGACGAATCTAAGCACTCCACATTTTCACGAATAAACATAGTTATCTGCTTTATCCCGTGCGGCGGACCCACAGTTATCTGCTTTATCCCGTGCGGATCCCGTGCGGCGGACCCACTGGACGGGCATCGTAACGTTACCGGGCGTTACACTTTTTCATGAGTGACTCCGAGCCGCAACCTAATTTAAGACGTTGTCACGTCAAAAAACATCAGTGACATAAAAATCTTTGCTTCGATATAGTATAACAATCGTCATTGTTTAAGAAACACGCAGGAACAATTGTGATTGCTTACAGGAATCATGACACTAAAATTCAGTTCAATAAACAAAGTTAGTCTTGAAATATGATTCAACTGTAACAAAACAATATGATTCCTTAGTGATCTTACATTTACGTGGTTCTCTACTGATAATTTATTTGAGTAATCGTCTTGGTCAATACATGATTAAACAAATAAATTATCTATAATCTAACGTATAAAAAGCAAAAATAAAGGATATTTGGTCACAGTAAAATAAATTAGTTATTCATAGTTGATCATTATAATCAGTTTAATAATAAACTGAACATGACGAATCCAAGGGTGATAACAATATTTGTCTGGAAAGCGCTCCCCGAGGTACATTCGTGTGAAGCGGTGATCATGAAATATAGCTGTCTGACGACTGTTTAAAATGTAAAATTTTATGTAAAATTTGTAGCTAACATTAGTATATTTAAAAAGTAAAGGAACAAAACATTCTAGACCGATATATTAAAATATCGCATCTCCTCGAAGTAGAGAAACCAGCTGTATAAAAGAGAGAGACTTTAATACAATTTCAAAAACTAATTAAAATATGATAAAATTACTTTCAAAACAAAGAGTACTGAAAACTTGTACTGAGTACATGATTGTATTTTACTTTGACGAAGAAGTAGGAATTTCCTGTCTTGGATGAAACAGTGATCACTTCTTTCTCTATAGACGGTAAACTTTGTGTATGGACTCTTTGTGCAATGGAAAAGGACAGGAAGTAGACCTTCAGAAATAAGAGAGATAGAGAGAGAGCGCGGATGTAAAAAACAGGAACCAAGCAAACTTTGATGTATCTAGACTGTTGAGAAATCCTTGCAACTTTAAACAAAATATCTGCCTGGCTTTCATACTATAAAACATATTATATATATATATATATATATATATATATATATATATATATAAATTAAATATAATTATAACATTCAAAATTTGCACTCTAATATTTTGGGTTTGGGTTTTTGGGGTTATAATATTTTTTAGCCTATTTGAACCGTACCTTTATTAAATTTTAAGATATATATATATATTCTTTTTTCTAAAATAAACAAAAAACAGTAATCTAAGCAAGATAGTTATGCAGTTATGTAAGTAGCCTACTAGCACACACTCGCGGCTTCGCCCTTAATTTCTATGCAACTTTCCGTGTATTTGTTTGAATAGCTCTTAAGATTTCAGTAACACTTGAACTATGTTAGATCAATGTACAGCAACTCCAAAGTCGAAATTCATAGTTTTATTAGTGAAAGCACTTGTGAGGTAATATGATAGGGACATATGTTATTTTTAAAGTGGAATTAGTCATATATCGAGTGTCAGGTATCCATTTTACAGTGTTCATGATTAAGAGGGCCAGAAGTTAAGCAAAACTGTGAGTAATTTTTATTTCAGGTTTTGCAATTCTAGTTAAAATTAATTATATTTCTAACGCGAAATTGGGGTATGCTATTTTGTCCCAAGAAACAATAAAATTATAACAATTATATAATTGTATAATGAGGTTGGATTTAAACAGTATAGTAGAAAACAAAGGTGTATTGATATTGATATTGTTATTGAAAATTAAAAACTAAAATTGACATCAACAATACTAACAATTTCAATACTTACATTATGACAGTTGCCATCCATCTGTCAAATCAAATCAAATCAAATCAAATCAAATCAAATCAAATCAAATCAACATTTATTCCTTAAACAAAAAGCACACTTTAGAAATACAAATTATAATACAGGAATAATCCCCGCAAAGACTATAGGTCTGTGAGCGGGGAGAGTTTCAACGGAACAGTCGCACACATTAATCTAAAAATACAAAATAAAAAAAACTTCTTACACATGGTATTTAATTAAATATACATTGTAGGTTTATAATAAAAAAAAGTTAACTAATATAAATATATTCTAAAAATATATAATAACTTTGTACTATTTAAAATATTTTAGATTATCAAGTTTGGAGTATCCATCAGAATATGCGATGCTTACATGTTACTAGTAATTATACTACAAGAAAATAAAATTATGTTAAAAATAAGGAGAACGCAACAGCCTCTCAGCAGCCTCCCAGCCAATGCGGTACAACCATCGACTCACCCTCTGTTTGTAGACAGCCACACTTTCACTCTCCATTTTTAATTCCTCTGGCAAGTTTCTAAAGATGATTTGAGCAAGATAAAAAGAGTTAATAAGTTCTGAACCATGATTTAATTTAGGGGTAATGAATCCGCAGTTAGTCTGTGCCTTGTTGTATAGCCATGCATGTATTTTCTGATAAAATTTCAATCTTATTGATTTTGATGTATAATAATACATTTTTGATATATAACTGCCTCACATTTAATACTGGAAATTCGTTGAAAAGAGTTTTTGTAGAATACCTATGATTTTTCTTGAGTACAGTTTTGATGAGAGATCTCTGTGCGACCGCGAGTGGTTCTAAAACATTGGCTGACACCCCTCCCCACGCCAGGATACCATACTGCAAGACTGACTGCACGTAGGCAAAATAAACATACCTGCACTGACCCACGGTCAACACCTGGCTTAACTGTGTGAACCCGTATATTAGCTTTCTAAGTTTAGATTTAACGTTTAGGACGTGTGGACACCAAGAAAGTTTATGATCTATTGTTACACCCTAAAATATTTATATTGGTCCACACGCTCAATAAGACCACAGTCACAGGCAGCCGACCGCACATCACCGCAGGAATGAATTCTTAATACTCTCTCACCCGGGTCTGTTTGGTTACGAGTAACTATTGGCATGAATTTGGTTTTACTTACATTTACTGTTAAAGAGTTGTGATCAAACCAATTATTTACTTTCGCTAAGGTCCGCCGATGCATTATCATAAGCTTCATCCCAAGTGCAGCCAGAAGAAACCACAGCCGTGTCATCAACAAACAGAAATATGCTACCCTGTAAGACCAGCTTGGAAATATTATTTATATATATTATTAAATAATAGAGGCCCCAAAGTACTCCTTGCACGACTCCATAAGGTACTTCCATAGTGTCACTAGTATTTCCGTTTATATAAAACCATCTGTTGTCGATTTTGAAAGTAACTCTTAAACCACTCTAATGAGGTATTTTTTACTTCCAATCATGTCTAACTTAAAAAAAGCTTAAATCTATCAACTGAGTCAAAAAGCTTTAGCCAAGTCCAGAAAGCTGACAAGAACACGTTTCTTTTGACTGATTTGATTTGAGATGGATTTTGTAATATCAAAAAGTGCGTTTGAAGTGTTTTTATTGAATCTGAACCCATATTGATTTCCTGAAATAATCTTCTGCTGCTCTAAATAGTTAGTTAGTTGCAATTTTAAGCATTTCTCAATGATCTTAGATAGTGAAATTAAGAGGGAGATAGGTCTATAGTTAGAAAAATTCGTTTTTAACGCCAGATTTAAAGATAGGTATTACTTCGTTAACAACTGACCAAAATTGGTTTAGCATCATTACCAACTTCACTAATTTTATTTTTGTAATAACTAAATTTTGCTTCTTTGATGGTAGAATGGACAATATTTCTATAAGTAACAAACTCTTCCCTCAAGTTGCGATTAAAATGTTCTTTTATACATTTTTTTCGCTAATTTATCCCGGTACCTATATAGAATTGATAATAGCTGAGCTTATCCAGGGTTTTATTTTTAGTGTGTTTGGCTGAACATTTAACTTGATGTGAATTTGGTTGATTGTACTTTTAAGTATGCTAATTAGGGAGTCAGAACAAAAATTAACACAATTGTTTTCTGTAATTACATTCCAATTTTGAACTAGCAATGAATTATTTACTTTCTCCCAGTCAACTTTAGTGATATATTCCTGACTCTTATAATTTGATGAAGATTTAGGTGCTGCCAACTCTATCCTATAGGATATTGGATCGATCAGTAATGGATGTTTGCAACACAAATGAGGTAACATTGAATGATTTTACTGATTTAAAGAAGCAATGATCTAGGCAAGTTTTGCTCTCTGGCCGCGTCACCTTGTCTATGCAAGCTACAAACCCGGCATCGACAAAGTATGTCTAAATAACGCTCTGCAGGTGAATTGAGTGCTACTTTTAAAGTGTCAATATTGAAGTCCCCAATTAAAATTTGTATTCCTCTAACCTTCATTCCTCCATTAATCAAATTCATTTAGTGCTTCGTTGAAAGCGGAAAGACTAGAGTTTGGACTTCTGTAAACAGCTAGCAAATGACACGACACACCGGCCCAGTCGAAGGTTAAAGATAAGGCAGTGGCCACACCGCCCAGCGTTATCTGGCTGCAAGACGCTGATAACGAACTGTCTAAGTAAATGACAATACCATCGCTCATATTGAGACTATTGTTACGATCTAAAAATGTTGTAGCCATTAATATGCACTAAATCACTATCATTTTGTAACCAAGCTTCAGTAAAAATTATACACTTAAACTTTTGCTTTAAACTATTCAAAAGTAATTAAAAATTCATCTATATTGCGGTTGTAGCTTCGTATATTCTGATGGATAACCGAAAAAAACATTGTTTTCTGAATTTTTAAACTATTATTTTCTAAAAAGTTTTGAAAAGAACAAACATCCACTGAAGAACAGTTACCATTTTAGAATCTAGGAATTCCCACTCTTTATCAAGCATTATTAATAATAAACGACCCTCTACCCGGGGCGTTTTATTTTTACTATAACATATAATTTATATGGATTAATAGAAAAGTTACCAGCAGGAAAGTTAACAGTAAAATATAATAAAAAAAAACCATCTAGGATGTTTAATTATATAACTATAACATGAAGGAATTAAGCAAAATTTTGTGTTTACATAACTTGAATATATGATAAACTCATTATAATGTAAGATAACCCAACTGTATTAGAACTATGTTAAACGTAGGCCAAATAGTTTTTATCATCCTGAATAATATTTAGTCATCTGAATAACCTAATAGTTTAGTCATCATAGTTAACATAATTTAGTCATAAACTGAAATAATTCTGTACTTTACTATAATGTTACAATAAAATAAAATAAATTCTAATCATTAATGTCCAGTTTATTAGGAGTACATTTATTAATCAGTTAAACTATATTTACAATTGATAAATAGAAGCGTGTTTGTACTGTTTACTAATTAATTCACGGCATTCAATACATCTATAATACGAGACTATTAAATAAATGAAATTTTTAGATAAACAACTGCTTTGCTTTTTATCTCATTGGTAAGGAATAACAAAAGTAGATTTTGAATAATATTAGATAAGTATTTACCAATAATTTACAAATATTACATTTAACCTGTTATTTTCAGTAAGTGTTTTAAAACTTCTTACTAGTTAAATTTGCATTTGCTATAATTTTACCATGTAGGACCTAACTTATAATACACGTTACTGACTTTAACATGTAAATGATCCAAATTTGAAAAATATAAATGAATAGATAAACATAATTAGATAAACAAGAAAGAACAACGAAAAAAACATCCTCTTAAAAATACCTTAATAAATATAATTTCACACAGATGCAACTTATTTATTTTATTCAATAGAATAATATACTATATCTTGTGAAAAACAAACTTAGCTATTAATACTTTTAATTGCTGTCCGTGTAAGTTTTGTAACCAGTGTATATCCTCTATCTTTATTTAATATATTTATAAGCCTAAAGAGATCAAAAGTATGGAACAGTCCAAATTTAACTATTTAACCGTAGTAATTTTCTAAAAAAAACACACAAACAAAACAGAACTATAACATTAATACAAATAAAAATAATACAATAATAATAATATAATTATAATAAAATTATAATACAATAGTACTATAGTAAGTTAATGAATTGCTTCCGTGTAAGTTTTGTAACCAGTGTAAACTCCACATAGGAAGCCTAAAGGTGATCAAAAGTTGGAACAGTCCAAATTTAACTGGAGTTTAGGTCTGTAAGATTTTCTAAAAAAAACACACAAACAAACAGAACCTATCATTAATACTTACAGAAATCAAATATAGTGAGTAAGGGAATGTTCTCGCAGTGGTTGAAACTCACATAGGAAGTGGTGATAGACTGGAGTTGTTGTCCTGGTCACTCGCTCTTGTTGTCGGTGCTCTGGTACGAGGGTGATAGTGGGTTGTTCCTCTGTCTCCATTCGCTGGTGCTAGAGCTACTTCCCAGGCATGAGACTTGGTCCAGGTCTGTGATTCTGAAGGGCCGTTGCTCTTGTGACACCTTAGCCATGACCTTGCAGTCCTGAGTCCACACTGCCATCAGTTAATATCATCAGTAAATAACCATCAGTAAATATAATACATGAAATAATAAAGTTCTTGCTTCCCAATTCATGTTCGCTATATCATACTGTATCCTCGGTCCAGTCTAGGAATTACAGTATTTATAAACCTAATCAGTATGTTATACGTCATCAGTGAGAAATGGATGCAATGTCCTCACGACGATTATTTGTGATAAAAATTGCATTTATTGTCTCGTGTATTGTTTTGTTACCCAGAATAAAAAAATGGGTTTGCCTAAAATGTTGAAATAAAGAAGTGTTATTACTTTTGTTATGCTTTCACTCTTTCTTCTCCGCTCTTCACCGCTTACCTCCTCCACCAAGCCTCTCCTTTACACCTCGATCATGCGGTCATCCATCACATACGCCGGCCCTGCGTGGTACCACCAGCTGGACGCTAGCCCAGGAAACAGCTCGAATCATTCCAACAAAGGGCTGTTAGTTTCCTATCTGGAACCTCTTGGAACCAGAGCATTGCTGGATGACTTCCCTTGGCCTTTCATTCATCTAGACTTGCCATCCATCCCCAAACTTCGCGACCACATACATATTCTTCGTTGTTCATCTTTTTGTTATCGACTTGACTCCATTAACTAAACTTCAGCACTGTACCATTCTCCCCCAACACTAATGTATGCTGATATACACTGATGCTTTGCTCTCCATCAGTCAATAGGACAATTTTTTTCAGAAGCAGCTCTGGGGGAACCGCCCCGTCTTCCACGGTTCAGTTCAGTTCAGTTCTAAAACGTAAGCAAATTAAAAATATTGGTTAAATATTCAAAAATATGGTCGTGCTGTGATAAAAATTGTACACATTTAACTGCCCCTTTGAATTCTTACCACGCAACTTTAGAGGCCAAGATGGGATTTTTTGCTGCCTTCATGACCAGTGAAGCGTAGTCCGAAAGGATTTACGAAATGAAAATAAGATATCTTTATCGTAGGGACCCTAGGAATGTCCATGTAAAATTTCAGCATAATCGGTTGAATAGTTTATATGTGAAAGCAAAACAAATAAACAAAGACACTTTCGCATTTGTAATATTATTAGCATTTATATAGTTGAGCACAAATCCTCAGATCGGTAGACAATGCTAATCAGTATTAACAACACTTTGGTTTATAATAACATTACTTTAGGCCCACGCGATCTATCAAGCTGTATGTTATTATGCACAGAAATATTGGTTCATATTCCGAGCACGGACTCAATACATACCAAGTGGAACACTTATACTGCAGGCCCCAGCCGGCCAATGGAATACGGAATTCTTTTGTGCTGCTCATCGCTCAGTATTAGGTTGTGGAATATGTTTGTAGCTCATCTGCTAGTTTGATCAACGCAACAAAGTTGTATGCAATGATAAGTAATCCTACCTACCGAAACCGTAACTAAAAAATTTGTTCTTTATTATAATTTCACACAGATATTCTACAAGAGATTTACAAATTTTCTATTGAACTTGTCACATTTATTGGAAGCGGAAAGTAAAAATATTATGTATGTATGTAACATCAATAAACTTATATATATATATATATATATATATATATATAAAATGCAATATTAAAGTTTATTGATGTTTATAAACAGATTTTAAGTAATTGGGGAGCTTTTATCTAATTAGTTTGATTCGAGAATCTATTGTTATGATTTAAATATAGTAATGATGAGTTGTTTTGTACGATGGACATTAGATTTCTCTAATAATAATTTCTCTATATGGCTTTAAAACGCCATATTTATTTAATTTAATTTATTAATCATACTTAGTATACTATAATTTACATTACTATTACTTGAAAATTTCTATAAACAACAAATCATTATAGTAGTAAGGGTAGAATGATGAAAATACACATATAATATGTATATTATTAATTTCTAATATTCAATTATTATAATTCAATCGATATGATACTATGTTTAACATATAAAATTTATTAACACATTATTAAACATTAACATATAGAATTTATATAGATTTCAAATTTTAATGTATTTCAAATTTAGTATTACACCTTCAGTAATCATATCCAATAAAGGACGAAAGAAATGAAAAGTAATATAAGGTTATGAAATGGATATCCGTTATAAAGAGAGGTAATATACCATTAAACATTCTAAAAGGAATTCAGGAGAGCGTCTTCCCTCAAAGCGTCTCTCGAGAATATAGGGCAAAGGAATTCATCATGTTGAGTGACCATTCATTTCCTTCCTGCTGCCGTATCTTTGAAGCCTCCTTATTACAATTACTTGTCAAGTTCAATCTTTCATACGATAAATACCAAAAGTACATATAATGTGTATTAGTATAATAATCAACTAAAATACTTTTTTTAAATGAGTTTACTTGTGACACTCTCCAGAGAGGGTAATGTACACTCGGGATGGCGGAATCCCGAAACGCGTGTGAATAGTAAATATTAAAAGGGTTTTAGTTGATTATTATGCTAATATACAGATAACTATATTGTGGAGTTAATGAAAAATGGTGTAAAATTATAAAAAAAACTATATTTTTTCCGATACAAATTATAATAGTAAACTAGCCTAAACTAAATTTTTTCAAAGTACAGTAACATAATTGCTTAACTAGAGTCTAATATACAGCTATCAGGAGATAAAGCTAACATGGGTTTTTGATGAGAATAAGAGTGGGCGGTAATCAGATAATTTCTTACATGATTACGTTATCATCATGAAGCACCTTTTCACCTAAAATTTAGTTTTTAGATTTTTTTACTTATTGATGTTCTTATGTAATGCAACAATATTAAAATTTTCTCTTCAAACTCCCAAAATTTTAATTTTTCTTTCGGAAATAATACTCATGTAGACATAAAAGCAATTTTTATTATACTATTCAAAGATCTAAATTATAATTAATTAATACAAATTATTATTTTTACCAAAATGCGAAAAATTTATGTAGAATGCGATATCTGTAGAAAAGTATGAATATTAAACTCTAACTATAACCTTTTACTTTCAAAATCTATGCATAAGAATTGTTTTATGTCTAGGTCTACATCATAATGGGAGAACCTTTTAGAGAACTTACATTGCGTTCTTATTTACCCATCAATACTCTTAGATTATCTCGACATCTGATGAGGAGGATAGATACCAGTTCTTGAAACTTTATCGTTTAACAATAGTATAGGTATGAAATCTAGCTATCTTTTCAAATAAAACAATCGTTGTCTATAGTAAACACTAGTAAAAGAATCAGGATTCTCAATCTGTAAAGAATAATTGCATAGGTATTTTGTGTTACTTAATATGTATAGAGTTCTCCCATATTCAACTATGTCGTCTCTCTCTCTCTCTCTCTCACACACATATTATTTGAGTATAATAATGTTGCATTGGTGCATTGGTCTTTTATGTTGTTATGGTAATTTTCAAATATATTTCTAGTTACAGTACGTTATTGTGTTCAGTTATTTTTGTAAGCAATCACAATTGTTCCTGTATATTCCTCACACACCTCCTCTGAACCGCAATTCCAAGGTATATATATAATTTATGTCTCTTTGTTCTACTATTGCGGTTCAAAGAAAACAAATATTGCAAAATTACACAAAAAATTATTTACAAAATATTTATATCTGTTTCTTTAGCCAACCTTAGACTTTATAGACAATATAAAGGCGTATTGCAAAAGTACATAAAACGTGGAATTTCAGTATCATAAAATGCTGATGAAGCTCCATAAAATGGAGGTGGGAATTGCTGCCAAAGTGAAACAGCAAGATGAATGAATTCCTTGCCCCAGATTCCTGAGGAGGCTATTGAAGCTTAACCCTCCTGGATTCCACTCGTGTATTTAGTGAGATATTGCCTTTCGAGACAACAGATGTCCTTTCATGACCATTTATCTTAGACATCCCAAACGAAAACGTGCATAAACCTCTGATATAATCAACCAAAGAATTAAATACTAATAATGTATGTTAAGTCAACAATCCAGTCCAATGTACGTTTAAATCCAAGATATTAATTTTTAATAATTATTTGGAATCAAATAGAACTGATAATACACGAACCAATGTTTTTCATATCTAAAAGAAATATCTTAATTAATTGTCCCTAACATCAATTACTCGTATGTTATGAAGAACACTATTTCTGTCAAGTAAAATGTTAAAATTTATTATGCGTATTTTTGAAGGGGAAAAGCCCTCAAAAACACTGATAAAGTAAAAAAGTGTTTTTATGTGAGACAAACAAGACTATTTTTCGAATATTTAACCTCGTATCCAAATTAAGATTTCGAGGTAGGAGTTAAGAAGATCGTTGTGCCTATATGTAGATACCGTTAGTGACAGTTATAGTATTTCAATTTATATGATTTTGATGGATTATGTTTACACAATACGAAAAGCTTTTCTGTAATTTCTGTACCTTCCGTTTGTCTCTAGGCAACATCCAACCCTTGACGTAGCATTAAATTGTGGATTCGGCCGATGGTCATTTCATAGACTTTTAGATAATCCAAGTTAGTTGGATCTTTATTTGTGTGCGCGCGCGCGCGTGTGTATATCCACAGTTTATATCTTTATTCAACAAATATTCTGTTTACAAAACATTATCCCAATTCTCCATGCAAGGCGCGTGCAGGAGTTATCTTTATTAGTACAATTATTCATTGATTTTTTGCTGACAGTCTTTTAAAGGTAGCAAGAAATTATTTCTGTACATATAAATAACATAATATAATAGTTTATAAATAAATAATTAAATTCAGTAACACCTATATCAGAAAATTTTAATTATGTACACCACCGATAATACATTTGATACATGAAACAATGAATCGATTACATAGCAACCATAAAAAACTCATATGGCAGAAGCATTTATCAGTAGTAAGCATTGATATTAATAGTACTATAATACATGGTCTAATTGAATATGTCACTTACACGCGCTGAGGAAATGGAAAGAAGAATTTACAAGTGGTGTTAAGAACATCAAAATAAAAGCCATAACATACCTGTATATTGGGCAACAACTATAAACTTTGTAAATAAATAACAACTATATAGATTTATATAATATTTATTATATATAATTTCAATAAACGTTGAATCACAAAAATACTTGCTCCACCGAGACTCGAACCCGGATCTCTCACTTCCCGGATGAATGTGCTACCATTACACCACAGAGCCCTTACTTTTTACGTTTCAATTATTTTGTATTTGGCCGATTCTTTCACATATGTGTTTAAATAACCAAACTAACACATGATCGGAAGACCAAATACCTGTCAAATGACTTTTATTTACATTCATTAAACTTTATAAGTGGCAATAGCCTAATTTTATTTCAATAAACATTGAATCACAGAAAGTATTTGCTCCGCCGGGACTCGAACCCGGATCTCTCACTTGCCGGGTGAATATGCTACCATTACACCACAGAGCACTTACTTTTTACGATTTGGTATTTTGTGTTCCGATCATATTTTAGTTTAGTTATTAATTTGCCAAGAATTTAGTTCCAAGAACATGTAACTTATATTAACCAGTAACGAGTAACAGGGTTGCAAAAATATGTATTATATAAAATACAACTAAACAAAGGTAGAAGGTATACATTATTTGATGCACTAATCTCTACTGAGATATAGATGAGATACAAAAAAGGACATTTCAACACCCTTCCCTCTCTCTTCCACCACCCCCAGGGTAGGGGGCCACTAGTATGTTATAATACCAGGCACCCTGAAGAACATCACACAGTTGGGTTTTTCCTCATATTCATTTAATTTCTAGAATCATTCGTTCACTGGGCTATAGATCATTATTATAAATTTAAGGCACTTTAAAGGGAAATTTTTGGGGTTTGTATATTCCAACGATATAGTAAAAAACTTAGAGTTGTGTGCGTAGAAATATTGCCTCATATTGCGAGAACGGACTCAATACATGCCAAGTGGAACACTTATACTGCAGCCCCATCCTACCAATAGAATACACAGTTCTTTTATGCTGCCTCTGTACAATATATGCTCTGAATATGTATATAGATCCTCTTCAAGTTTAATGATCGTAACAAAGCTCTACGTAAGATATGAAATCTTACCTATGGAAACTGTCGCTAAACAATGTGTTCTATGTTTTAATTTCAAACAGATATACCACTATAGTTTTACCCGTTTTTTACAGAACTTAAAATATTTATTTGAAACAGAAAGTAAATATGTTATGTACTAGTTACAAATATGGTTTTGTTTTATAAAAAGAGCTGAAACAATTGTAGAGGTTTTTACAATTAGTTAAAATTCAGAACATTAATTATCTTCTATGTGGTTTTGATGTACCTGAAATGAAGTAAGTAGTGTAATATAATTTACATTACTACAAGTATAACTTGAACATTTCTATAAAATAACAACCAATGATAACAGTAAGTGTAGCATGATGAAAATACACATATAGTACTCGTGTAACGGTTTTCACTTTATAATATTCAGTAATTTGAATCCATTCGAAATACTACTATGTTTAACATACATTTAAAATAACTTATAAGAATCTTACAATTTTAATTTATGCTAAATTAGTATTACTTCTTCAGTAATCATATCCAATAAAGGACGGAATAATGAAAATTAATATAAGGTTTTGAAATAGATATCCGTCATAAAGACAGGTAATATACTATTACGTATTCAAAAGGAATTCAGGAGAGAGTTTCCGTCAAAATATAGAACAAAGAAATTCATCGTGTTGAGTGACCATTCATTTATTTCCTGCTGTTACATCGTTTAAAACTCCGTATTATAATTGTTTTTTTAGTTTATCCTTGCGAACGCAAAATTTCAAAAGTTTATATATATACTTATAAGTGTTATTTATAATAAGTACACTTTCTGTAACCTTTTGCCAATAAAAATACTACTAAACCACCTAAAATAAACATTTTCAAAGCAAAGGAATACAATAAATTAAGACACGTTTTATTTTAATTATTTAAATAATAATTAATAAATAATAACCAAATACTGTTTTTTATATTTGTATAAAGTTTATAATGCGATCTGAATTTTATGCTTGAACTTAAAGAATGCTACGAATATTCTGTATACATTCATGACTAATTGTAGCACTAAGAAACTACCTTATAAGCGAAAGATAATATGTTCTTCATTAATAAAATATGTCAAAATAAATAAACATAAAAAACATAAAAACTAACTGTTTACTCGGCTACAAATGTAGCTATTGTATTAACAATGTGATCACACAATAACGCAATGAAAATACTAGAATAAAAAAACTTAACTTCAAAAGGGAAATAAAGGAACAAATTCGTCTACATAATACATATTATCGTGGTTTTAGGCAATAACTCATAAATAAATAACATTTATAGACATCCAAATAATGTATAGAGAATAAAATACGCTAGAAGTATGAATGTTGTTTTTCACTATAACCATGACTTTTTACTTTCTTCATCCCTATATGAATTGTTTTAAGGCCTAGGTCTACATTACAATTAGGACACTAAGTATCAAGACCTGGCACTAGCGCTCTTGTTTATTCGTAAAAATACTCTTAGATTTTATCAACACCTGAGGACGAGTAATAGATAAGAGTTAAGAGATAACTTAAGTTCTAAAATAAATATCCAAAATCCCGTTATCCTTTCAAAGGAATCATCCATTATCGATAGTGAAACTAAAAAATCATGATTCTCTCACTCTGTTAACAATAATTAAATTCTATTTTTTGTTATTTACTATTCATACAGTTTTCCCAAAATTTACTGTGTCTGTAATTTTCATTGTAGATAAAAAAAATGGTCAACCATATCGTCTATATAAACATTTTTCGTTTTTCTACGTGTAATACTCAACATCGCCAGCCCATTCAAATGAGTTTGCTTCATAATCCTTCGTAAGTAGTTCAAGTCTAATCAAGATAAATTTGCGTTGTGTTGCAACAGGAAAAGGTCAAGCGAAATTTTCAGAACCATAACAAGTCTGGAAGGCGACGTAGAAGCCAAACATTATCCTCAACAAGTACTCTTATTAAATTCCTGACAATTTCGTTTAAGATATTATATGGTCAGGTAGTAAATTTGAGAGATCATCTGTGTATATTGAATGTATACTATTTATTTATTTGCTTCTATCAGTTACCCGTAACTTCACAAGAGATTATTTAGGCTTTATATGTGTACAAGTACTTTTGGTTCTAATAAATTTAATTTCCCAAGCCATTGTCGAGTTTTCTTGCCTCGATCAAGAAAATCTGTTAAAAAGTGTATATTTATGGCTATTGTAATTTAATAGGTCTCATTATTTTTTTTTAATAATTGATTTTGCCTTGTTTCTAGATAAAGAAATACAAACACAGGCCTGAGAAGCCTGTAAAGAAGATAACAGTGACATTCTTTAAATTTATAGTAAAAGTTAGATAATAACTTTGTCATTTATATTTGCATCACAGCGCTGGCCGAGCAAGTATAATTAGTATTTTCTAATATGTAGAGTTAAAAGTATATCTTTACAAAACATGTTTATTTCATAATCTAGTTTCTTACTCTGTGCTCAATAACAGTTGTAGAACATATAGAATTAAAATATGAAGTACCATCTACCTTACCATACTTTCAAACTATAAATGTAAGAAAATTGAAAATAGTGGTTAAGTCAATTAAACATATGTTGTACTGACAGAAATCTATTTTTACAAATAACAGTTGATTGCATTTAACAGGCTCTTTCAATTAATAATATTTGTTTGCCGTAATAAAACTTTAGACATCAAGATGGGATTTTTTTCGCAAATTTAGAGACCAGTGGGACGTAGCCCGGAAGTATTTTCGAAATACGAATAGGCCTATACGTTAACCAGGGAACTTTAGTATGTCCATGTATTTTACAGTCGGTAGAATGGTTAAAACGTGAAAGCACACACATAAGTCTCACTGTCCCATTTTTAGTATAAGTTTGGATTTCATTAAGTTGACCCGTTCTTGAGATCAAAGAAATTAAACCCTTTTTTACACTCAGTACAATCTTTGAAATATCTTGTCTTTTAATTTATTGGATTTAGTTTTATTGAATACTTTATTTCGAATACTTTAATGTCGACCTTAATTCTAAAATCGACTTCAAACGTACCAAAGCCTTCCAAACTGTGTTGAATTATATGTTTCATGAAATCTTTCATCAGATATAAATTAAAAACTATCACCAAAACTTCTAACATTGACTGTATGCGGTATTGGAAACAGGAAGTAAAAGATAGGCAGGTATTTTGTTTAAAGTTGCAAGGATTTCCCGACGGTATAGATACTCAGAGTTTGTTTGCTTCCTGTTCTTACATCCGCGCAATCTTTCTCTCTCTCTATCTTACTTCCGAAGGTCTATTTCCTGTCCTGTTACACTGCACAAAGAGTTCAAACACAGGTCCATAGAGAAATAAGTGATCACAGTTTCATCCAAGACATGAAATTCTTTCCTCTTTATTGGAGAGAAATAGAATCATGTAATGGTTTTCAGTACTCTTTGGTTTGCAAGAACTTTTATTATATTTTAATTAGTTTTGGAAATTTGGAAGTTATCTCTTTCATACAGATGCTTGCCTAAAGCTTGTCTACTTCAAGGAATCGTTATCTATTATAAATTATAATTGATAGATATATTATAATTGGTCAACAGTGTTGTTGTTGTTTGCTTTACTTTTTAAATATACTATATTTTAGCAAAAAATTGTACGAGTACATTTAAAACAGTTGTCAGACAGCTCTATTTCACGGTCACCGTTTCACACGAATGTCGCTCGTGGAGCGCACTCCAAACAAATATTGTTATCGCCCTTGAATTGCCTACTTTATCATATTTGTTTTATTCTTACTCTGTTTATAATGATAAACACACGCCCACGTAACTATTTTATTGTACTGTAACCCAAATACCCTTTATTTTTCCTTCTTATTGTATATGGTCGCTTATGGATAATTGTGTTAAGTAATCATGTATTATTACTCAAGTAGATTGTCTATAAACTACCACATTAATTTAAAGCTTACTAAAGTCTAATTGGTTTTTATGTTGTTACGGTTATCTTTACATATATTTATAGTCTGTTATATTTTTACGCAATCGCAATTGTTTCTATAAGATCCTTATTCACTGTAAACTACACTATAACATATCATGTCATCGTAAATTTTATATCACTGTTGATGTTTTGGCTTACATCTTATTATAATTTTTCACTTTGCTCTACTCTACCGAGGGACAAATTAAAGGCAATTGAGATTCTTGCAAACGAATATTGTATATTTTTACAGACAATAATTTACGAAATGTTCGTGTTTAAACGTCATTACAGTAACTTTAGACTTATGCAATATGCAGGCTTATTGCAAAGGCGCATTAAACATGGAAGTGTCAATATCGCGAAATTATGGCGAAGGATAGGCTCCATAAAATGGAGGTGGAAATTGCTGCCAGAGTGAAACAGCAAGATGAATGAATTCCTTGTTCCAGATTCCTGAGAAGCCTATTGTACAGAACCCTCCTGGATTCCTCCCGTGTTATTAGTGAGATACTGCCCTCCCAGAAAACAACAGATGTCTTTTCATGATCATTAACCTTCGAGATCCAATAATTATCCTCTAGCACTCGGAAGTTGCTCAAGTGTGGAAAACACTGATAATCAACCTTTCTCCAAAATACAATTAATCAAAAATTTCGATCAAAAGTATTCAAACCCTACACATTCCTTCTTAAATAATATTTGCCATCAAACAGAACTAATAATGTACAAATCTTCTCATAGATAAGTTTTTATTCATTGTATCTAACGTCAATTTTTTATCACACACACACACTCTTCTTTCTGCGAAGTAAAATATTAATGTTTAATTTGATTGTATGTCAGAATGGATTATTATAAACCAATTCTAGAAGTAAAAAACGCTGATAAAATCACCTAAATATTTGTTGGACCGTGGAACAGCGCCGGCTCTTTGAAACATTTGACTTTAAAACAAAATATACTAGTATCCTCATGAAGGTTATACGGCAAAAGGTTTGAACTGTAAAGCAGATAACGCTACTGACTAAATACTATAGAAATTGTAGACAATTTTAATCTAAAAGTAATGATATTTCGACAAAATATACTCTGGTATTGGGTGTTTTTTGTTATTGTCAGAGTTTAATTTATACGAAAGAATTAACATTTTTCGTAACATATGCTTTTTTATAATCAATGTCTTTTTGTTTGTTACTAGATGTTGCCAGAATTAAAGTCAGAACCAATACAGTTGGTGTGTGTGCAGTATATGGATCATAAAACACCACATTTTATCTGCGTATCCTTAGAAGCTTGATCCCTTTTTTGATTGGAAAATACAAAATTGAGTGTACGAATATAACAATATACTCTTTTGAATAGTTTAAGTAGAAGAAATATTGGATAAATCTAGAGCAGGCTTAATTTCCAATTCATTGTATGGTGTGAAACTAGGGCCAAATATTTAACTTCATAATTATGAACGTTTATCATGTAGTTATATAAATTCATATTTTATTTGAAATAGTTTTGAGATAAATAGATATTGTTGTTCGAAATGTCATTCGAGTTATTTAAAGAACACAAATATGTGAGTCATTACTAAAGCAAACTTTATTTACATACAAAACCCAGTGTGTACATGTCTAAAATGAAAAATAAACTAATAAAAAAATAATCAAATTTAATTAAGTAATCTTGTTGGTCCCTGCAGAAAAGTAAATCGACAATGTAATGAACATAGGTCTTGTTATTGGGTTATTCAAAAGTCAAAACTTCAATGTATAATCGCTGAAATTCGCTTATCTGTCTCTTGCACTTAAGTAATACTATAGTTAATGTATGTATAACTTATGACCAGTGGCGGCTCAAACAAATCAATTTCCCAAGAAAGACTAAGGGTTCTTCATCAATAAAATGTATTAAAATAAACTGTATCATAAAAGTCTATAAATATAACTGTTTATAACTTATAACTTTAGTATTTCATTAAAAATGTAATGGTACAATAACGCAACGAAAATATTTGAATAACAAAAGTGACCTCTAAAAGCAAAAACGCATTTGCGTATACGTTCTTCTCAAATAGTTATTTATCAAATTCAATTCGATAAATTTGGTGTTTGTGTAGTTACAGGAAAGGTCAGGCAAAGTTGACAGACCAGTAATTACATCTGCAAGGCAACTTAGAAGGCAAACATTGCCCTCAACAAGTACTATCATTACATCCCTGACAATTTCCTCAGACAATTCCCTTATTTCATTCCTCAGATATTATATGATCTGGTAGTAAATTTAAGAGGTCAGTTGTGTATAATGCATGCAAATACAGGAAACATTTCTTTATTTATTATGTTGACCAGTATTTGACATCAAAGGAGTGAAAACCTTTCTACAGTCCTTTGCAAGCTTGGAAATCGCACGTTTTAATGATTTATTGCATTGCATACTTTGAATTAAAACTTTTCAATTAGGTCTTCAGTCCTGTCATTCGACTGATACTGTATCAAAGTGTTTCAGTACACCTCGATTCAGTTCACTCAGGTATGTTCCAAGTCTGATGTTTTGTGCTAGATAGAGGTTACAAACTAGCACTATTTTAATTTGTCAGAGACTTTGCTCAAATACTGCTTCATCTAGATTACAGTAACGATTTGGTTTTGTGCAACTGTTTGAAGCTTTTTCCAATACTACAAGTAGTTGGACTTAATGGCATGAATGAAATAAACGTTTACAAGTGGTTTATAACTTTTATTGATTCCTCTCATTGTAAATCTTAGAGGCATGTAGGCCTAGTATCTGGAATTATGTTATAAAAATTAAAAAAAATAATGTTAATGGTTAAACGATACGTTAAACCTCTTTAATTATTTAAAGTTTGAACAGAGAACTTTACAGAAATGAGCAAAATCTATTAAAGTCACATCTATTAAAGAGGATGGCAGTTACAGTTAATTGTCCATCAGCAGTTACATTTTCAGTTTGCCCTACGTATTCAGTCAATTATTTCGTATCCTTAAAAAATTTTAAAAATGTAATCAACCTTTGTTGGGTTTGTTTTTAAATATGTTAATACCGTTGTGTTGTATTTTTTAGCAAGCAGTGTTTGCTGTATTGCCAATAAGTTATTTGAAGTCAATCAATTCTTCAAATAACAGAAAAGACAACCCAGTTACTCAGTGATCGCTGGAAACGTAATAACGAAACAAAAAGGAACAGAATAAGATAAGTTTAGATTCTTATATTGCGGAGGAAATGCTACAAAAAAGACGTAATAGAGGGCTGTACAGTTAATGAGCTCGCTCGTCGAGCGTAGCGACGATTATATGATGGAATGGTACAGAGCAGTTAGAAAAATAATTGGTATATATTTCAGTTGTATGTTAGGTTAATTATTCATCTGAGGAGGAGATCAGATTGTGCATCTCGAAGCGTTGTGTTGCTGATTTTTTGCATCACTTAACAATAGCAAAAGTCCCAAAATTCCTATTTGCCTTCACAATCCTTTCATCGTCAAAATGAAATTTCATCTATACTGACTCAAATAGGATTTTAGTTAATACACAAATCCCAATTAATCACTATTTTAGACTACAATTTAGGAGTAATAGCCTGTAACAAGCAACGCTGCTGCCAATGTGCCGCCTAATGGACAGTGTTTCCAGGTTATTAACCACAATTGGAAGACGTCGAGTTAAGTCAATTTGGATACTTCAAATTCACTTCAATTATAGTAATAGAGAAGCAATTCATAGCACATAATGGAGTGTAGTGAATATCTACTTCTATTCTAATTCATATTCAAATATTCAATTTATTTCACTTTTATAGCTCTTCCGGCTAATTCAGAATAAATAGATAGATTTTTGACAACAACAATGTTAATAATTTATAATTGTATTGTGAACAAAGTCTTAAAAAATGTTGAGATAAGAAAAAATTTTTAATCAAAAACAGTTAGGAAAGTGATAATGTCGAGTAAAAATTTACATTGTGCCAGTCCGAGTGTTGCAAAATTGCAATTAGTCCATTGATGCTGTTTGTTTTTTTGTTGTTTGTGAGGAACATTTCAAAAGCATAATCGTAAAACATGAAAAGTATGTAGAAGATATTCGTGCCATTAAACATTTCATTATTTTATTTGACAATTCCATCAGCAACTGGTGGGGGGGGGGGGGGCGAATAAAAAAACACGAGTCAAGCAAGTAAAATAGTGGTCTGACCAATATCAGACTTCAATAATAAACGGCGTGACCAATATCACGCCGTTTATTATTGAAGCCTTCAAGTCTAAAATTCGACATAAATGTACATGTTACAAAACCAAGCTAAAAAACTTATATATATATAAAAACAATTATTTACTATAGTGCTTTTAGTAACCAAATTGTGTTAGTAACGCAAGTTAAATTGTTTTGACTGCGGCATTCGTTCATCGAAAGATGTCGAGCTATAAATAGCTACGCTCTACGTAATAGTTTGAATTGCGCCTGTTTTGGCTTGACCAGTCAAATCCGTCTTCGTGAAAGAAGAATAAAGACAAATTTCGATTAAAAAAATAAAGTTATGTGTTCGTTTCATTAAAAACTAACCAATATTGTTTATTTATTCCATAGTAAAGAATTACATTAAACCAATTGTAACAAATAATAATTAAGCTCACTTTTATAACTATTATAAAAGAATAAAAACTGTTTTGAAAGGAATAATGGAAACTAGGCACTATAAGAACTTCTTTTAATAATTTTACTAGTTATTCTGAAATAATCTCACAATTATTGTACTTCGCCGATTAAATACTTTATAATACGCATAAAGTAAAAACATGCTTATCAAAACATTTGTAAAATTAGAAATCTCCCAAGTATGAGAAATGTACAAATTCGAGTAATTAGTAATAACTTTTACTGATTTATGTGTCCAGTGACACTTTTAAGATTTTATTTGAAATCATAGAAAATTCAAAGACCAAATATAAGTAAATAAACGTTTTGAATGTGGTAAAACTCAAGGTCTAGAGCCTGTTCTTAATTGTATAATGTAAGGAATTTAAGAAGGGTTTAGAAAATTAACTGTACTGCTTACAGTTACATTTGTTGGTATTGCAAAGAATTTAAAATCACTATATGATATTAAAACTGCATTAAGAAATGTACGAAAATATCAGGATTTCTAGACAGTCACTACAACGTTGTTTAAAACCGTCTATAACAGGCCTTTAGGAACCAGCTGCGACTCTCAAGTCTAGTTGTGAACTAACCAGACTGTACTTGATGGAGTTAAGTCACAGACTGTCCGGACTTTGAGTTAGCAGCTGGCGCAATAAGTTGATAACAGTCCCTAGCAAAGTACAGAAATATACTTTATTTTAATTTAAAAACAACATTTAAGGCATTTTAAACTATAAATGTAACAAGCCTTGCCCACGATTTAGTATAGATCATTTAAATACGTACTGAATTATATTTTCACATTGAGAAATTCTAGGTGAGGCATGAACTTAATGCTTTTTACAAAAAGTTTCAGTATTAAAAATAACATTGTGTTTGAGTTTTTCTTGTATATATACATATAAAAGAAGGAATGCCAAAGTGAAACTAATATTATAAATTCCAAATTATGTTTGTTTGTTTATTACCCTTTCATGCGTAAACTATTTAACCGATCATCATGAACTTTTACATGGATTGTCTAAGAGTCCCTGGTTAACATATAGGCCTATTACTATTTCTAAAATTCCTTCCGGCTACACCCTCTGATTTCTAAAGTTACGAAAAATCCCATCTTGGTCTCTAAAGATGCATTAAAGTATGCATATATTACTAATCAATTGATAGTCTGTGCTTTTTTTATCTTATATAAGCCTCAGCGTATTAGTTATGCAGGCTTCGGTGTTCACTGGTTTTTTTTGTCGAAGTACGTACATGATTGGACCTCTCCAGGATTTGAACTCGTGATCTCTCGGTTAGAGAGCCGTGACTATAACCATTAGTCTACAGAGGAGGACAGAGAGTCTGTGTTAATTGTAATGAACTGTTCTGTAATTCTGTGTCACCATTGCTTCATGCAGAAACTATATGTTTAATTGCTTAAAATATTGTTATACATTTTTTACAATAGTCTTGAATGAATAGAGTAAGCTTTATGGTAAATACACTTTCAACCTTTTATTCAACCGCTGTTGTGCACAGAGTAAGAAAGTATCCAGATAGGGAAATTAAAAGTTTTAATACAAATATATATTTAACTTTTCATTTTAAGAAATATTAAGTAGGTAGTGATTGGTTAGTACTTTAATGCATCAGTGTACTTTTACTATATATTTGAATAATAGGTATCAATTTACATTAACGTGACCATAGAAAGGTATGTTCATTTTTTTCACGAAAACTAAAATTTTTCCTAAAAACAATATTGAAGAAAAAATTCGTCGGCAACGAAAATCAAAGGAGCTACGATTTTTTTTTAAATCCTCTCAAAACTCCGTTTTTGACAGTTTTCTATAACTCCGCGTCTGCTCAAACTCAGTATAGCCAGAATTAAAAAAACCGATTATCATACCAACAACGAGAAATTATCGTATTTTCATATAACATAATCGTACCAAACACATTTAATGAAGAAGTATGTTATGTTTGTATAATAAATTATGTTATAATTAACTTTTGGTTTGTTACTTGTATAAATTTGTCAAAAATCTTTCATGGTACGATAATAACTACCCATCGTGTATCTTACCGGCGCATAAAATCAAAGAAATTATCGTACCTTTACGATAATTATCGTACCTTTGGCAACACTATCCATATTTGACAGTTTGGTATTACTCCGCGCCTTCTCAAATAAAGAAGGGACGTCATTTTGAACTACTGTTGTTCCTCCGAGTCTATTCTTAACCTCCTAGTTCAGTAGTGGTAATGGCACACCTTTGTGGTTAATGGCACACTTTTGTGTTGGATGTTCGGTATCTCACGTGGAAGCAAATCGTAAAGACGAGTTAAGGATAAAATTCCGCGTTACGGCAGGATAAAAACTCATTTTGTGGGGTATTTGGGTGAATACCTTTTTAAGGCGAAATACCCAAACCTCAATGAGCGGATCCACCATTTCTGGGTTGGTAAGTGATAAGTTACTGAAATGATGCTGACTAATACGTTAATCCTGTCAACGATGCCGGCCCGCTGCGCAGTGCTGCGCACTGCTTGCTCTTTGAGAAAAAACAATTATCTCGAGCTTGCAAAAGTCGAATCCCAGATCACGTGATGCCCCTGCTCCTTAACGCATTAATGTCCGAAAGGCATCAATATAATACAATAATATACTTTCCCCTCAGTTCATATGCACCATGATAATAATACTTGACTATAAATGCCCAACCCATGAAAAAAAGTCCATTTTCCTTGGTCACGCTAATGTAAATAAATACCGAATAATATTATAAAACACATCTTAGTTGTCTTTTGGCAAAAGTAGGTTTGTCAGACCTACTTATAAATATAAAGATATAAATATACTTGATCGGCGGAAGGTAAAATTTAATATTGCACAAAAATACTACAACACGCTTTAAAATTTGTTCTAACTTAACATTATTGCCGAAAAAAAAAAAAAAAAAAAAATATATATATATATATATATATATATATATATATATTTATATATATACTCAAACCAGAAGCGCTCATCACGTAAAAAGCCTAAAAAATTGAGTGCTTAGCGGCGGGATGCTGCTAATTTATCAATAAAATAGAAGGTTCAAAATGATTTTAAGAATAAATTGCATTTTCTCAACGTTATGCAGGCGAGTTAGAGCGATGATTTATTTAACTTTTGACGTTTGAGTAATTCAATAACCAGACAGCTACCCATTCGTCTGTCAATACACTCTCTGCAATATCTGCTATAGTAACACTTTACATATAAACTGCAAGGCATATGTTTTCAAAGTCATGTGGAAATCTGATACAGTACACAGTATGCTCCTGCTTTCCTACCTCTTCCTGTATTCTTGGCGTTCACTATGTTATCAAATTTTCTTGGTTCAGTCCAGGAGTTATATAAGTTGTTATGTACCTAATCATCATCGCACGTATCTTTAGCCCAAAACGGATATTTTACCCTCTCGTGATTTTCTGCCATAAAATTGCCCTTTGTATCTGATACTTTGGGATTTCTTTTTCAATGGTACAGGCTCAGTGTGCTCGTTTGTTTCTTCAAATTCTAGTCACAGATTAAATGGTTATTAGGATCATATTAATGTGCGGTTCCCTTTCAACTGCTGTAAATTTTCTATCCTACAATGTCAAGGAAACTAATTTCCAGTGTCTAAAATATAAAAATTGTTTTAAATTCTTCACTGCTGCCATCTATAGTTTAAATTAGATATTATTACTCTCAAAATTATTTGCACCACATTACGATAGGTGGTATTTTGTTCATGCAATGCAAAATTCTGGAATAAGTGTTCACGATAAGTATCATTTCAGAATAAAAAATACTTACTTATTATTATATGTAAGCAATATACAAACTAAATTTAGTCCAAATCCACCCACAATGATTTGGGTCATTGAATGTCATATATTCTAATATCTAAATATGCAAACAACCAAAAATCATTCTTCACAGAATTTCGCATTTAAAATATTAGTAGGATTACTGCAATCTTTGACATTATTCAATCATATATCTTTCAAGCCCCAATTTGGTTTACTAAAAGCGTTTCATTCTCGAATTTCAGGGCTCTATAACGTTCTCTTTAAACTTAAATTCCAATTATTATAATATGCACCACGAGATTGAAATATTTTTCACTGATAACTTATCTCAGCTATTCAAAAAGGAAATGTCTATGAAGTTTCCATTATTTAACACGAAATCACGTATGAACCGCGTGTAACTACTAATAGTATTTTAATTGAATTTGAAACATTAAATAAAACATATAAAATTAAAATTGTAATGAACAGCAGGGAAAACCTCCATATGAAAATGAATCATTAAATGGAATTGAAAGATCAATCACATTTAAAACGTGATATAAAATGTAATTAAAAAACTGAAAAAGTTTAGTCTTTAGTCTAGATTCTGAGTATTAACGTCCTATAAACTACATTATACAATATAATCTCTCTGATGGTGAAAGCAGGTGGTCTAGATAGGTTATTGATTTTTGTGTATTTCATTAGTATACACTTAAATACATAGCAGACTAAACGTTTTAGACAAAGGTTCTTGTTTTTATAAACATATCAGTATATATACACAAAGCCTGTATCTTTGAAAATGTTTTGTAAGACACATCTGTATGTGTTGTTGTTTCTTAAGGACCCTCCATGGCCATCTTAAAACTGTGGGTGTCCTTGTCTGTCCGTTTGTCTTTCAGTACGTCCTTACAAGAACTCTATGGAAATTTTCTAGAGATTGAGAATGGTATAAAGGTCGAAGGAATATCTCAATTGATTTCGGGATTACACGATGATAAAAAAGATTGAAGCTAAAATTAATATTCTTTAATTTTTACCTAGGTCTCCTGTGTAACTACGATGGAATAAATAACCGCAGATTAAACAAACGTATAAGGAAAGTTAGTATAATAATATGACATTATATCATATGGCATATTAAAATATGATAAGGTTGGACTGATTGGTTAGACTTTCGTTACAATATTCTATTTGGCCTTGAAATACTCCATTGTGACACGTTATTTATTCACACTTTAATCTAGTGAATAATCAATAATATTCAAGCACATCAGTCCCGATTGGTCAATAAATAGTAAATTGATAACACAGTACCAATCAGTTATGTTAAAAACTTGACCTGTTTACCTGCAAATACAGAAGTGGTTCCTCGTAGTTGCATGCAAACAACTACTGTATAGTACCAAACGCGACTAGAGGTAACATTTCAGAGAATAAGCTACACATATTTAATTAAATAAGGTAAAACATTTGTTCCACATCACACAACACGGACGTGATTATTTAGAACTGCCAAACATATAAGCTAATTAGCAAATTTGCCCCAAAGTTTTGTTGGACTGTAAAACAAATATTACTGGTTTAAATTCGTATAATGAAATTATTTCCCCAACAAAAGTTTTTCCCTTAAAGCATAGGGTTCATAACAATTGAGAACCTGCTTCAGAGATTATAAACTATAATTTCCTAGGATGGGAGGAAGGAGGTGGAGAGATTTACTTTAGTAAGCAGCCATTGAATTGACTAGTTAATGTTCAAAAATAAAAGACCACTCAATCTTTTAAAAGCCTCTACTAAGATGATGCTGCATAGATGATTTTTGCATCATTTTTATACAGATTTCTTAAATGTATATCAGAACCTTCGAACACTACTTATATTGTCTCTTGCTGGGATAGAGTCTAACAGAAAGTGTGACGGAAATAACTCATATATCTTTGCACTATAAAAGCAGATGTTAGTAAATTTTAACTGAGGTATGTTTGACGACAACACTTAAGATTTAAAATGTCACTATAAAATGCTTAAAATTAATGAAGATGAACTATTGAAGTTACGCTAAACTCAGAGAAAAAAAACATTAAAAAAAATTATAATAATAGACGACTAAGATTTCAAAAATAGATTTTATTATAGGTACATTAATTATTTTTTAGTAACATCACTGAGTGACTTGTATATTTGTTTTCACTTTAATGTAATAAATAATCAACACTCCACTATTATTTTCGACCATCTCTGCCCTGATTAGTCAATAGACTGCAAGTGGACAGTACAGTACCAATCAGTTATGCTAAGCCAACTTGACCTGTTTACCCCTAGAATGTAGATAGGGTAGTTAGTAATACTCCGAAACCCTTAGACACTGTACAATAACGTCATGAGTACTGTTCTGTGAAACCCGAGAATTGGGAGGTAGAGGGCGGTAGAGAGAGAGGTTCTTAACTGGCTTCAACAAGTTGTGGAAGTTCGATTATTATAATGACCATGTAGTCTTGTGTATTTATGGAGTAGAATGTGATATTCTGTGTTTGAAGTTTGTTTTTGACAATGAAGGATTGTGAAGGAAACGGGATTTCTCCGCAAATTTCCCATCGTTCAGTGATAAAAAACCAGTAGCACTACGTTTCGAGATCTGGAATCTGATCTCTTCTTCAGGTAAATAGCTAACCTAACACATTGCTACAAACTACGTTAAAATGAACAAATCATACCAGTGCGTTGTGACTCGCATAAGTCAGGAATAACCATGTTGTATGTCAACTTCACTAACTCTAAAACATAAAATTAGACATCGTTACAATGTTGTAGGATGTTATTTACGGTTACTTACGATGATTTACAATTATTTCTCATTAATCTGCCCTATCCTAAAAGACACTCATAACTCATTAAATTTCTTAAACTCGTAACAATCTAAATAATCAATACTATTTTAAAACCCTTAATTAATGCATGATCAAATATTTACACTTCTACTACATTCTTAAATTTAAACTATGTTGTTTACAGAAAAATTGAATTAATTTCAATAGGTATCCCGGAGCTTTCAAAAGTAATATATTTTATACGAAGCTAACTAAGACAAATCATGAAATTTCATGAGTGATTAAGATGAGAGTCATTTACAATTTACTGAATTACCTCACTTATGAGGAAACTAAGTTTTATACATAGATAGAGGTTGTATGCAATTTATATACACCGTGTTTTTGTATGTATTTTGTGTTATTTTATATATGATATAGCAAAAGTAATCAAGGTAAAATTCTTAAAAGTGAGGATAAAATATTTTACCAATAAACTAAATATCAGCTATCATATCGTACATCAGAATATGGAAGTGATTGGTGAAAGATCCAAACATGTAAGCTAGTTTGTACATTAGCTCCAACCTTCTGTTGGACTGTGAAACAGGATCATCTGGTTGAAATATAATGGAATTATCTCTCTACCTGTGCAACTGTTGTTTTGTGTGGTCAAGTGATAATGCCCTACATGTGACACAGCACAAGTTCATAATTGTGCTCAGTTTAAAGTTTGATTGTGGTCAAATCAAATTAGGCTAGACACACATTGAAGGGATTTCGAAGTTCCAGTGTTGCCTCTTGCAGTGGGAAACAATGCTTAAATGTTCGGTAGTTAAGACTTTTAATATCAAATTCATTACCCCTGAGACGAATTCTTCAGAGATCGTGAAGAGTGATTAAGTATTGAAAAATTATTTGGATTGTACTGACGCAAACACAGTGTTAAAAATCTGCTCTACATGTGTACTAGAAGATAGGATTAGTCAGTGGCGTATGTAGAACATTATTTCGGGTGGGGGGGGGGCGCATTCACTTGGTGGTTTTGGAAGTATAAATACCCTCCAAAAATAGAGGCTTAGGAATCCTCCCACTGGAAATACATGAGCTTTAAGACCTCATAAATGTGTTCTAGCTTAGAACAAACACCTGAGTGCAATTTTAATGTATGTATTTTATAATTTCGGGGAGGGGGAGCTTGAGTATCCTGAGCCCCCCTCCTTAACACGCCCATGGGATTACCAGTGAAACGCGAAAGGTAACATAAATAGCTTGATGTCCTAATGATAACCACCTTATCAAAATGTAAGTCTTAATCATTTTTAACTGAGGCCATCGGTTACAACATTTAGTTTGTTAAAAATGTAGGAATACGTGATTGGTCAGTATATATTTAGGTAAATATACCCTTAGAAATTAAGAGGACTGTTATTGGTGGAATTATTATTAACGCCTAAACTTGAAACTTTGAGTTAATACATACAAGATGTGTTTAGAAATACAAAATGAATAAGGCTACGATTTAAACTCCAAACCCCCAAAGGAGTAATATACACTCGTAAATTAAAGTAGTGGTTTACTTTTCAGAAGCTTAGTGAAAATGAAAACTTATAAATTTAAAACAAATTAATAATCTTAGCACACATAATTTTTACTGTTCGAAATCTGAATAAATTATACTTTAATCCCTATTTAATAAAGCATTTGTATTAATTATCATTATTAAGATTAAATTGGTAATAGCTTAAAAGCATTTCAGATATTGTAAATACTAACCTACCCATGTTATAATAGCAACCCGGGCAGCGTCAGATATTAAAAGTGTGTTACATACACAGAAATGATTACTAGCAGTGGGTAATCTAAACTAAAAGAATTATAACTGATTTGATTCATAAGAGTTTTATTCGTTAAGAGAGTCAAAAGCTATTTGTTTTTAAACACAATTATTTAATGTAATGTGTGAGGTAAATGCAAGTAATACAGGCCTCTATGTAGGGATTTGTAACTTTTCTGTTGTTAGCAACACAAACACATAAGGATATAATGGGCAATAATAGAAGAGGAAAGGATTGATAGAATGGGTGAATTTTTTAAACAAAGATCTAGAAACATTCACATAGCTGCCACAGAGTAGCCTAATGGCGATTACCTTAGGCTGTCGTGACTCATAACGCTTAAAACAAGTGTCTACCGTGTCACCGACTGACTTATGATGTTTAACACGAGAGTCTACCGTGTCACTTAATAACTCATGATGCTTAACACAATTTTTATTTCGCTCTGGTTATGGGATTGCTGGTATAAATCTTATGTTATATAGGCTACTCACAGCTTGAGCAATCCGATTTACTCTAAGCGTGACGCGTTTCAAACGGAATTTCACCACGGCGTTGTCAAACGCACAATAATACTAATAAACGCAGAGTGTAGGCCTACACACACAAACACATAACATAAAATAAATAAATTAAAAGTTTTTTAAAAATTAAAGTAGATACAAATGGGGTGAAAACCATGACTGTACGGTCGAGTTGAGCGTCGCGCATTTATTACGCTAAGAATAAATTGGATTGCTCAAGCTGTGAGTATGTAACGTAACACGATTGTCTACCATGTCGTGTATAGCCTAATTTCGTGTTTTCAATGAATTCTTAGTGTCCAGAAGACTCTCTATATCAACAATTTGGCACCCAATCCAAGAATAAAGTAATTAATATCTATGCTTCTCAATTCAGATATACTTTGGTATTTCCTGCAGTGTCAATACGAAACTATGTGATGGTTGTATGTTTAAAGGAATTATATTTTAACTCTAAGAAACTAACCATTAAAACTACGAACAATTATTTATAAAAAAACGTGTTTGGAAGTATTAGAAATTATTAAATATTGTTCGGTCTCATATAAATAATACCTGTATAGGTTGGGCTTTATAAGTGATGGTAGGAATTGCTGCCAGAGTGAAACAGCAAGATGAATGAATTCCTTGCCCCAGATTCCTGAAGTGGCTATTGAAGCTGAACCTTGCTGGATTCCTCTCGTGTATTTAGTGAGATATTGCCTTTCCCAGAAAACAGATGTGCTTTCATGACCATTAATCTTTGACATCTAATACAATCACTCTCTCTAATTTGAGTATATTATTCAACAACACTCAAGCAAAGTAGTCAGTCAAGAGGAAAATTATTTTCTTGAAATAGTCTTTAGGAAACAGCCTACTTAGTTTTAATAAAAACAGGTTGTGTACACTTATACACATTTTAAGAAATAAAGTCTTTTGAAAGTTATTTGGCACGCCAATGGATGTCAGTTTGGTAATTTATAACATTGAATTGATTAACACACAATACCGCTATAGTGGTTGCATGCTCGTCCAGGGGTAAGAGTTCCGATTCTGGTGCTGATGCATCAAGAGCTTTCACTAATCTTTCACAAAACTAAATCAGACTTATGACTTACACTTATAAAAATGTAATACATATACTAGATGGTGTTATAGTCATCTCGAACCCAATATGTTTGATGATGTTCAATATGTAGTGGCTAGCTCCGAAATTAAAAAGATTAAAAGCTGGTTGTGAAACTACATAATATTTCCCTCCATTTCATGTTTTTTTTCAATACAATAACAACACAAGAGAAATCCGCAGGTTCAATATTTAATCAAGAGATTTTTATGCAAGACCTTCGTACATAAATTTAATTAAGATAACCTAACCCTTTAATTGTGGTACACTAGCAGTTGCCAGCAGTTTTGACGCCATTTCTTAGGCTTTGCAAGTGTATTAGCAAATTTGGTGTGACTGAATTTTATTTCCGACGATAATTTAGAGTTTAAGCTGTCAAAACCTATTTATTTATAGTAATTTATAATGTACACAGGTATTAGCATATTTTGTTGCATAGTTAATTTTTCCTTGTTTCCTGATCAAGAATATACGTTTACATACACTGATTTGAGAAGACTACTTCTGTCGTAAACAAATAAGATGGGTTTTACAACAGTCTTTAAATGTATAGTAAAAGTTAGATAGTAACCTTATCTTGTATATCTGAATGATTACAGTACTGATAAAATACTGCATATTTAATATTTGCTCAAAGGTACAGTTAAATGTACATTTTTGCTAAAACTTTCTGATTTGCATATGTTCTTACTCTGTGCTCAACAGCAGTTGCATTCACACCTTATATCCAGCGTGGTTACTATCAAGCTAAGACTAAATGTATAAATTAAAATAGTATTTGAACTATTTTCAAAATGGTTTTCCTGCCATAAAACGATGTCTACACAGAACAGTTGATTAAATTTAACAGGACTTTTAATGAATATTCCATAACTTTAGAGCCCAAGTTGGGATTTTCGCTGCTGAGACTGGTAGGGAGTAGTCTGGAGAGATTATCAAAATAAGAATAACCCTATATTCATACCAGGGACTGAAAGAATGTCCATGTAAATTTCAGTACAATCAGTTGAATGGCTTACGCGAGAAAGCAAAACGAACAAACAAAGGCACTTTCGCATTTATAATATTATTAGGATTGTATCACATAATACACTAAACACGCACAATTGACTGTTATGACACCAAATTAATCTGACGATAAAAAATCGGCAGAGTCTGTAACCAGGTTATAGAGAAAGAAGTTTATTCTTTAATATTAAAATTCAGAATTGGAGTTGAAAGAATATTATTATTTTACATCTAGAATCTCAGAATATTAGCTATAGATACTCTTAAATATTCTGAACATATTTATTTATAATAATTGATTACGTCCTTGACTATTATTAATTTTAAATATTATGTAATCGGCTATGTAATAATAATGTATGTATTAAGTAAATCATTATAACGGTTTTTATAATATTAAATTTAGATTAAAACTAAAGTAGATTGGACCACACACATACTATTTATATTTTAAGCAATATTTTATTTGAATATTTTTATTTGTTGTTGTGTCATCGTAGATTTTACCGGTATTGGTGGTTTTCTTTATATTATTTGTTTAAAATATTTCTCATATAAAAATGGAATTACACGTAAAATGTAGCCATTACAAACTCACTAATAAAATGGAGTTACACATTAAAAAAAAGAAAAAAACTCGAATGTTAACTCTATAGACCTGTGATTCTATAATGAACAAATACAAGTTTCTACTTTGTAAATATATCATAGATCAACAACGAAATCAATTACTTGCAATAATGGATAGAGACTTCAAACTTCACGTCCTGCACGAACTTGTAATTGAATTTTGAGTCTACACTAGAATAGTCCTAACAATACTAGTAGTATACTTTGGCCGTTCCTGGGACAACGCGCCCGAGACCGTTCTGGGACAAACCGTGTGAGACCGAATCTGGGACAGAAAATTGTTAGAGAGCGACTAAGAGTGTGAGTATGGGTAGTCAGAACCGCGCCGCGCGAATCACACCATGCATGTCATCGCTACGTTTATACTTGAACGTCAAATTACGTTTATGAACGTTCAAATTACGTTTATACTTGAACGTCAAATTACGTTTATGAACGTCAAATTACGTTTATACTTGAACGTCAAATTACGTTTATGAACGTCAAATTACGTTTATACTTGAACGTCAAATTACGTTTATACTTAAACGTCAAATTACGTTTATACTTTAAACGTCAAATTACGTTTATACTGGTACGTTTGTACAGCGAAGTATTATTCAACACTTAGTTTCCTTTTTAAATTGCACATGTATTTCCTTTTTTGTGGTTTAGCTGTAGTATTAAATAGATATGAATCCATGAGGTGTTTTCCAGCACTCAAAACAGAGAGCCTCAAATTGGTTGAAAGTCATGTCAGAACCTACAAAGTCCTGGAACACTCTCTTTGTATAGTACTTGTTCATTGTAAACAGACACACCAACAGATTAACATTGTTTCGTATGACCTGCATATCAACTCGACCATAGCTCTGACTCAGGTAGACACAAGAAATCCCTTTATGACGTCCTCTAATGAAATAGTCTTTTGATTTTAGTTTTGCTCTTCTAGAGGCAGTCATCAAATACCACAAGTGAGTTTGGTTTTGCAGTCATCGATAGAAATGAGATCTTGACAGGACGAATAGAAAAAACGCTATTTGTCTTCTAAGGTTTTTTTCTAATCTACTGTATTGTTCCACGCAGATCTACATATGCAGGTTTGTTCTATTGAACGACTGAACACGTCTAGATTCTTGAACGGAACTCCCATCTTTGTTTGTAAATGAAATTCAATAACAAGTTCGTTTTACCACTCCCAGACGGTCCCTACAATAAGACAACACCGTAACGGTCTAGGTAAAAAATTGGTCTTCGAATTTATCTTTGCAATACACTTGAATTTCCATAGTATGTTTCTCTTACATACATTTAAAATTTAACAGTTTTCGCGCATATTCTATAATTACCCCCATGCTAGGTTCGGATATTGTCTTTCGAGTACGAAACGCTTGTCGTCCTTTGATGAAAGTACCACTTTATGTGTTTCTACGCTGTAGAGATTGTGTGCTTGACTCCGAATTGCATTCATCGTTTTGTAGTGCTCGATGTTACTAAACAAACAGTCTTTATAGTTGCTAAAGGTAATTTCATTTTCAACTACAGCTTTTTTCACACCCTTAGACCTCTTTATGAAATGGTTGTCTTCTATATTGCTCGCATACATCTTGGATCGTAGTCCTACAAACTCTCGCATGATTCGACCATTAAGTTTCATCTTTCATTTTACCCAGAACTTTTTTGTTTACGTGGGGAAGCCCATATTGGTTGGGGTTGGGGTAGTCACTTGTATCAAAATAATCCAATTAAATGTTTTCATGTCTTCATAGAAGTTTTTCGTTTTGATGTCATATATCAGGAATCGGTATCAGTGTACACCATTTTTATGTTAGATCCATACTTCTCTTTCATTACATTTGTAGTGGAAATCATACATCAGTGTCTTTGATATGTCTAGAATACTCATACCTACGTAAATAGGTTTATTTAACAAAAGTTTTTTCTTACTAAAATGTACAGCAACTAGGTTTTCTGTAAAGATGGTTCGACTCTTAAAGTTCGGTTTTGCTAACCCACCTTTCACTAATTTGGATTTAGTACCCAAACGAATGTCCACACGAATTTCTCATATTTTCCATAGTTTTTTTTTCCAAAAACTGAGTTGTTCATTAATTTGAAAAAGTCTTTCTCAAAATCATTTTTCGCCTTTGTACGCCTCCATGGTATTCAGATTAATGTACGGTTGCAACCAATTGCTTTGACTGAAACTAAGAACTCTATGAACATGTTTTTAGTTTCATACCCAGACTCAAATAAAGCTTTAAATTTTTGTAGTGTACGACATACTTTTCTTTGCTGTAGAGAGTTGTCAGAAGCTTTTTGCCATTTTCGATCCCTGGTGGGACTCTACGTTCTGGAGCGAGAGGTAGATCAGAGTGTACGTCGTGTAGTTTCTTCAGGATATTCCAAATCAACTTCTAATATGTAGCCTGTGGGTGAATCGTCACTAACTTTCATTACATCGATGTCCTGTACTGCTTCCACTGAAAGTTTGCATATGGTAGTTTTACAGACATTGCCCCACCCATACAGGTTGTTTGCATCCAAGTACATGAGTAAGTTATTTGGTTTCGATTTGTCGTAGTCTTTCATGTAGGGATTGTTTTGCCTTCGCATATCGATGAGAACACTGTGAAATACCACCACGAAATACCCTTTTCAACCATGAGTAACCATATCGATGTCAGTCAATAGAGACAGTTCGATTCGACTTTTGTAATTTTTAGCATTGCGTTTCCAAGCCAACCCAGGTGCTGTGAAATACCATCGCAGGATCTAATTTGTATGTATTGAGACATACATCCCTGAAGTTTTCCATAACATCTGCAAGCAGCAAGACATCGGTTTCGTTATATAGCATTGTATATTCTTTCATGTTCTGAATGGTTAAAGGCGGTCCATACATCGCACGCATGTTTGTAATCTTCATTTGTTATGTGTTGTTTTATTCAGTCATTGTAAAATTCTTCTTGACTAGGTAGTGATGTTTCACTATAATTTTTCTATACTGTCCATGTAGTCGTAAGGGTACACTCCTTTTCGTACAATAAATTGAGGTCCTTAACCATTGTAATATGTTGAGATGTGTTTGAATTGAGATCTAGTCAGATTCTATGCCAACCTATCGAGACTTTGTGACATGAACTTGAATGAATCGATGAATCGTAGTTCAATTCCACCTTCCACACTGACACCGTAAAGGAAATGTACCGCTCCTCGTTTTGGGTATCAATTGATATGCGATTTTCGAACTTTACCAAACTCTTTAATGAATAGGTGAGTGTCGTAAACCTGCTAAATTATGAATGAAAACAGGAATGAACCTAGGATTTTTTGAAATTGAGATGTTACACTTGTTGTGAGCTGCTCCTCTAAACAAACCCCGTCAAATGGTTATGGTCTCTAACACGATCATCACCAAGATAATTTCCCACAGATATTGACACGTAGTTGTAGATTCAAACATTTCCTGTTGCTCTTTTTGTCATCAACTGCATGGGGACTATTGCTTCACTCTTGTAAAGTTCATTAATCCTTATCGACTCCTCAATCAATGATTTTACAAAATACATGTGCAGCATCGGGTCTCCAAAGTATTTAAATCGGTGGTTTGGAAAAAAGCCGTCCTCTGACACCCCATACATACAGAAGGAAATGGCATTATGTTTCTGATATTTGATAGTGAACGACTGAGATGATTTACCATTACAATCCACTTTACACGGTTGACATGTTGAAAATAGGTGCTAGACAGCATTTCAAAGTCTGCGTAATACACAAAGGGCACTCTCATTGAGCAATTGAAATCTTTAAATCTAATTACAGTTCCTGGCTCTGGTAGTTCCAATTTCACAGCATCGTGTGTGTTACAGTCTTCTCTATGCTTGATGAGTAAATCGCTCTCTCGTAAAGTGTTTGCAAACACCTATTGCATATCCACATCTTATGTCCATTTCGTGAGATCTGTGAACTAACCAAACGGGACATATCTTTGATCCAGCAGTAGTGAGTGTTTGTTTTTTCTCTGATAAACAGTAGATTAACATGTTTTTCCATCTCGTTATCAGTTAATCTCAGCGGGAATATATCGAACTTGTCATCATAAGCATAGACATTAACAGAAAATGCCACTAAGTCTTTCAAACTTTGCTATAAGTCATCAAGTTTCATGGGCATTCGCAAGTTTGCTAGTGCATGAAGCAGCTCTCGTTTGAAAGGTTCGTAATTGCTGATTCTTTCTGGATGAACCTTAACTGGATGTAAAGCTGCCAGAATAGACCACATAAAACATTTCTGATCTTCGTTTTTTACATTAATAACAGCCTTTTTTGGATTGAATCTGTTTTGGTAGAACCACATAGCTGGATCCGTGAAAAGGAACGTATCGGTTGACTCTGATCTCCAAGTCTTTCACACTTTTTTAGTGACCATTGAGAACCGTTTTGCCTCAAACTCCTCCATCTCAACCAACATCTTAAGTTTTGCTGAGTTATAATAGTCAGACAGAGACGTTTTTCGAGTAAAGAATTTCATTTTTTGTTTTAAAGTTCATGACTTGAGTCACCTCCACATCGTTTATTATTTTCTTGTGAATTCAGCATGATAAACCATGTTTACCTTAAGATTTTTTTCTTTTACAGCTTCCTGAAGTTTGTCAACAACGAGTGGTTTGTTTGCATATCTCAAGAAACATTTTTGGATCTTTGATCCCACGTTTGTTCATAATCACATACGTTTTTCAATCTTCCCGTGAATGCCGAACTGGACTTCTGATATTTCATCAAGTATTGTCTGTGACTCCTCTGGAGTACGTACCGGAACCAGATGAGGTGTTGAAGGTGATTCTGTTTCAGACAGAAAGCTGTCTCTCTTCCATGGTAGGACTAATCGAATTCTCACTATTAATTGTACTAGTCGGTGTCTCACTAATAATCTTTTTCACACCGTAGTAATCTTTTGCGGTCTATGTCGGTTTTTTCGGATTCATCGCTTCAAGAGCTATATCGTTTGTATTGACCTTCGGTAACCTTGTTTGACTTCCCTTGGTCTGTTTTGGGTATTTCTTTACCAGCATGTTGATGTCTGGAGTGGGTGCCGGCAGTCTTGTGTCAGTCTCGTAATGGGTAATATTTCACTCCTGTATCGAGACGACCTTCATGAAGTGCTGACAAACGGATATGGCGTTTCGATTGTTTGTGACGGTTCCAGTTGGAATGACTCTATTGGTGTTTTCACAAATCCAACACATTTTTTACTTTTAGGAGCTGGTTTGATTTCCATCTTTTTCAGACGTTCGTTATATGTCATACGCCATGCTGGTTTTTGGCACATTTCTGAGATTTTTGGTGCCGAGCCATGTTGGAAACCGTTATTTCCTTACTGCATTTTGGACAACTCGTTTCTTCTGGGGTTTTATTATTGAGCACGTACATCGGTCGGACTAAGCACGTTGTATGCTGGACTCTCTGGGATATGTAAGTGGTGAATGGTATACAGGACTATATGGTATATGCAGTGAATAGTCTGACTTATCCGGAACTTCAAATGGTGGTGGACCAAGTATTGATATAATTTTCGATGAATCGGGGTGTATCCTTTTTACTGGTGGTTCAAACTTTGGAAGCGTCAGCTGTAGATGGACCAATTATAGCTCTAATTTTGGAATAAAAAAATCTGGAGTGTCTAACATAGACAAATCAAAATCAGCAATCGCGTCTTGTTCTTCAGGTCTGAGATTTGAATAGGACTCTGGCAACATAGACATATCAAAATCAGCAATCACGTTCTGGAATTGATTGTCACGTCACTCACAGCATCAGCGTAGTTTATTTTTCCAACATAGACATATCAAAATCCGGAGTTTGTCTGTCTAACGTGGACATGCATTTCTTTGTTTTTTTTTATGGCGGGACATGGAGGAGTTCCTGACTTCAACACCACACTTTGAACGTACTTGTTTCATCGAAGGAGGTTTTTCATTGAATCCGTTGGAAGAAGCATAAGCTGGTGGATTTGACGCTGACATACACTTCTTTGTTTTTTGGTGGCGGGATAGGTTAGAATGCAGTAACCTCAGCTCCACAATTTGGACATTTTCTTGACTGATGATCTCGAAGACCGTCCGTAGCATTGAGAAATGCTGTTTGTTTGCTACAGGAGAAAACGCCATTATTATAGAGCTGGCTACTCTCTTACTGTATGGGTGATTGACGATGGAAAAGGATGAGGTATGGATGCACTTCTTTGTTTTTTTTGGTGGCGGGATAGGTTAGATGCCGTAACCTCTTCTCCACAATTCGAACATTTCTTGAACTGATGATCTTCGAAGACCATCCGTAGCATTGAGAAATGCTGTTTGCTTGCTAGCAGGAGAAAACACCATTATTATAGAGCTGGCTTACTCTCTTATTGTATGGGCGATTGACGATGGAAAAGGATGAGGTATGGATGGATGAGAATAGGAAGGAGGAGTAGGAAGAGGGTGGGTGTGTGGGATGAGTGGAAGGAAGGATAGAGCATTATTAATACATTTGACTCTGAACTAGAACATAGTTTTTTTGTAACTCTTTTTCATAAAACGATCCTATTATTTCCTCACCAGACTGGTCTGCGATTTTGTAGGTAACAGGGCAAGTTTTGTTGACAGCCACAATCCCGAAAAATTTCTCTTGTCCAATTTCTGCGGTATTTATTTCCAAATACATCTTTCTTTATAGTAATTCTTACACGGTCTCCAACCGAAAGTCTGGGTCTGAATACTAGACATCGTCCCAGTGTTTGCGTACATGTTTCTTAAAGTTTGTTCATTGCTTGAATTCACTTCTGATGGGGCTCATGTTTTATAGTGCTAATGAAATTTACTGTTATATTGACGTAGAAGCTTCTGTAAATGTGACACCCATCTAAAAGAGTTTTTTTGAATTTTCAAAGTGCACTTTCATTTTTTCATTGAGAGTTCTATGGGAAACGCTCTATAAATGCACTTTTTTTCCTCATTTTCAGTATGGTATAACTTTATTTGATTTTTGTGTAAAAACTCTCTAAATTCCTTATTAACAAATTCTCGTCCTTTATCCGTGTGAAGAAGGTTCGGGGGTTTTGTGACCAACCAATTTCGCTCTTCTTAATATTTTACCAAACAATTTAGTAACCTCTTGTGAGCTTTTAGTTTTTAATGGTTTCTGACCACGCATATTTTGAAACGTATCAATTACATTAAGTATGTATCTGAATCCATCATTTTCCTTTGAAAACCTAATCATTACACACAAGGTCTGCAGCCCCACAAATCATCAATACCCAAAGTTACAATTTTTCTCTTATAGGGAATCGCTTAAAACCACAGGTTTATGAACCTCTAAAGCTCGAAGCAGGATTTCTTTCCGACTTTTCTGATTCCATTTAATACTATCCACAATACACTTACATTATACCAAACTAGTAATTTATAAGTGCGGTGTCTCGCGCGGCGCGGCTGGTGACTGGACAGTGACGAGGCGCGTACCGATTGTTTATTACTTATAGAAACAAACACGCGGTGTCTCACACGGCGCGGCTGGTGGGTGGGTGAACGGTTTCAGCAGTCGCGCGGCGGCCGCGGCGGTGACTGGACAGTGACGAGGCGCGTACCGATTGTTTGTATACTTATAGAAAACAACACGCGTGTCTCACACGGCGCGGTGGTGGTGACGGTTCAGCAGTCGCGCGGCGCGGTGATGACGAGGCGCGTGCCAATTTCTTGGCGGTGATGGTTCAGCAGTCGCGCGGCGCGGTGACTGACGAGGCGCGTGCCGATTGCTTGCATACTTACAGTAACAACGCGTGGAAGGTGTCGGTGGCGGGACAGCGATGACATGCGTGGTGATTCACGCGGTGCGCGGTTCTGACTACCCGTACTCACACTCTTAGTCCGCCTCTCTAAAAATTCTGTCCCAGATTCGGTCTCACACGGTTTGTCCCAGAACCGGTCTCGGGTGCGTTTGTCCCAGCAACGGCCAAAGTATACTACTACTAATAATAATAATAATAATAATAATAATAATATAATAATAATAATAATCTCTTTATTGCAGTATTTTTTTTAAAAACAATTTAACATTGTATCGCAATCGTCATAAACAAAAAATAAATAGTCCCCAACTATACCCTTCATACACATTCACATCTTACAATTCCCATACATTCGCTCAGGCACATTCAAACTGACTCCAGATCCAAAGCAAACATATACATACCGACTCCAGATCCAGAGCAAACACATACAAACTGATTATTTAAATACTGTGCAAATTTAGACCTCCCAGCGGCTCATCATGAATTCATCGACAGAATAAAACGCTTTTGACACCAAAAGGCATTTGAGACGAGTTTTTAATTGATTTTTTGATTGATGGAATTTTTTATACTCTCAGGGAGCTTGTTGATGAGTCTGACACCAACTTGTTGCGGGAGGTGTTGTGATAACGTCAATCTGTATTGACTAGTTCGAAAATTTGTCCCTGCCTCTTGTCCCATATTGGTGAACGTCACCGCCACGAACCAAATCACACTTTGATTTGCAGTACGTGATCACCTCAAGAATGTAGAGGCAGGGCAAAGTCAGCAACCCCAGCTCCCTGAAAGATTCCCTACACGACTCTCTATAAATTCAGCTTTGCAATGATTCTGATTGCTTTTTTTTGGAGCTTGAAAAACTCTTTCCATTTTGTTTCTGGCACAAACCTCCCCAGAGTTCTCACTCCATACGCCAAAGTGTGGGTGGATTAAGCCGAAATAGGCCATTTTTAAAACTCTGAGGGAACAAAACTTTGCTAAATGCCGCAAGGCATATATGCCTGAGGCTACTCTAAGCACATACATTTTGTCCCACATGATCAGCCCAGGTCAGTCCTCTATCTAGGAACATTCCCAAAAACTTTGTGGAATCAGTTTCCTCTAAAACGAACATCATCCACAAACACAGCAGGGTGCGCTGTGTGATCATTTTGTCGAAGGCTAAAATGTATGACATTTGTTTTAGACTGATTTGTTTTCAGGTTTATTTCAGCAAAATACTGAATGCATGCATTCAATTCTATGAAAGAATTGATTTCCAGATCTTGGGTTGATTTGTTTTTGAGACAGAGAGTAGTGGTCGTCAGCATACTGAACCAGCGTTTCCATGCTGGATCACTGATTTCAATCTACAGACGTAAACTAGAAACAATAGAGGCCCAAGGATGGAGCCCTGAGGGACACCGTGGTCATTTTTAATTTTGTTTGAAACAACGTTCGAGATCTCCACGCACTGGTTCTCGATCCTTGAGGTTAAGAAGCGAGCCACACAGTGCGAGAGCCCCGCACACGCCGCATTTCTCCAACTGGTGCAACAGTGTCTCATGATGCACAACAGTCAAAAGCTTTGGATAGGTCGAGGAATATGCTAAGCACATGTTCTCGTCCTTCCATTCCATCGACAACTTTGTCCAGGAGGTTGTTCACAGCATCCACTGTAGATCTGTTTTTTCCTAAATCAACCAAATTGTTCTGGATTCAGAATTTTGTTATTTTCTAAAAAGCTTGCAAGTCTTTCATAAAAAATCTTTTCGAAAATTTTGCTAAACACAGGCAGAATTGAGATTGGGCGATAGTTGCTTGCAAGGCAAGATCGTCCTTTTTTGAAGATCGGGATGACTTTGGCCGTCCTTCAGGAGAGACGGAAAAAGTTTCCCTTTTTCCAAAGAAAAGTTTATCAGTTTTGTGAGTGGTCTCACTATGTGCCTGAAGCAACGTTTTTGAGAAGCCACACTGACATCCCGCTGGCATCACACGTTTTTTTGAGTTCAGTCCTTGTATCACACGTGCTACCCCTCCCCCTCACACACAGGAGCCAAAAGCCATGGATGCAACTGGTTCAACAGCATCTCCGCCCGCCGAAACCGAGGTTCAGTGAACGCCGAGTTCACTGTAGCAACGGAAGAGAAGTACTTATTGAATTCGTCCTGCTACTTGAGCTTGATTTTCAACAATTTTGTCTTCAATTCTTGATTGCAATTTCTTTGGTGTTTTTGCTCAAATTTGTATCTCGAGATAAGTCGTTTATGATTTTTCCAAGTAATACTAACTTAAGTGCTCTAAATCTAATGGCATTATACTATAGCAGATAACCAGCATGAGATAGTTGTCACATGATTTGAATGTTTGAACAATCACTCAGTGTATTTTGTATGTTTCAGGTAACAGATATAATGGAAGATTTGTACCGTAAGTCTCAAACAACACTGTTATAAACTTAATTTACGCAATAATTAAAAAAATGAACTCAACGTTGATTGATAAATTAAGTAGCACCTTTTTAAAAAATATTAGGAATTTTTTTAGCCCTCTATCAATATTGACATTTTACTGATTAATTGAACATACTGAATTTCTCTACATTGTATTTTACGATATTTTCATCAAGATAACATGTCGGTAGTCAGGTGTCATGCATAAATCCTATATGTACTTTAAAAGTCACACCGTGTCGAACCGTTGTTTATAAGACACTAAATATTGATAACGTATGTATTAGTTTTAATTGAATTATTACAAATTAATATTTAAGACAATTTATAAGGGAAATTCAATTTTTTACAGTGTCAGGCTTCCATATAGAAACGCGTAGCCAAATTACTCGTACGTGGAGTGACATACACCATCATCAAATTAAGTGTGTCTTATATAGAAATTAATCTTCATGCTCAACTTAAAGTCTATGCGTCATTTTGTTTTCGATATATCGAGCGGGAAAACAGACAGATAGATGTATAGAACGACAGAAATGAATGTTTCCAGCTCCACGAGTGATAGGCTTCGCTAAAGAACAGCCGATTATCCACGGTAATGTGATGAATGAACACTATTATGGTATATGAAATATTTCCTATATCCAGGTAGTTGACTTAAACTACTCCTACATACTTATGCTAGACATGGAATATTGACATATATTTAAGAACAAAACCAAGAAACATTATTTTAATATTGTTTTTTTTTTTCTAATTATATGAGCAGTACGAAAAGACTTTAAAGCCACCCGAGAGTGCCAGATTTATTGCTTTTAAAGGTATTACAATAGGTTTACTACTGGAATAATTTCTGAAGTTTTGTCTCTTTTCTTTATTTGTATCCTTTATATATTTTCACAACCTTGTTACTCGTTACTGATTATTAATAATTCCCCGTTGTTCTTGGAACTAAATTCATGGCGGATTGTTAACCTAATTAGCATGCGTAGTAATCTTTTCTATTGAACTTGCTAGACAACAACCTCTCTACTGAGAAAGATCCCCTATCCTAGCAAGTTATATTTTGATTTAATACGTAGAAACGGTGGGTGTAAGATTTCTTGCCACTATTAAACTTGCGTGTAAACTTTTAAATTTCGTGTATTACGTACTACGACTTAATACATCTCCACTCCATGTGTATCATCCATTCGGAAAACTTTTAAGAAACCTTTTCTGGTGATAGGAAAAATATTAATTGTTTTAATTATTGATCAAGGAATGGCAGGCATTTGTACCATAATTTAGGGGTGTCGTTTAATTAAACCTAAAGGAAAAACATGTTAAAGTAAGGATGTGGATATTTAACAGTAAATACATGAAAAAGTATTGGAGGGTGTAACCTGTTTTATATTTATAACAAATTAATTTGCTAAAGAATATTTAAACCACATGTTTATGAAGTTATATTTCATTTATAAAGGTAATGTTTCCTCATACCATAGATCAATAAAACACACGTCACGTCTTAAGCTGTAACATAATATATACGTATTATAGACCCATATACATTTTAATGTTAAACGTTTATCTTTAAGTCTAAATTTGGTATGTAAACTCTTGTAATTTCTCACGGAGTGATAGCAAATAGTTTCTACCCTTTATGTATCCAGGGAAGTTGTTTTAAAGGACGAAGGTACTAAACGAATGATTTATCAACTAACAAATCTATGTGTTACAGAATTGAGTAAGAAACCGTGAGAGATACCTATTGTCCCTTTAACCTCAACCTAACAACTAGAAAAATTTAAAGGAACGTGGATAAAATGTTTACTGAAATATCATAAAATTACTTGAATCAATTTCGGATCAAAATGTTCCTTTCGTATTTCATAAAGTTTTAATTTATATAATTTCCTCCAATTTATTTAACACCTAATCGTAAATCAGATCTGAGACTCAACAATGAAATTCATGGAAACCAGTGTTTATTTACGATGAATGAGGTTGAAGAGTAAGTTAATATAATAAGTGCTGACAGCTGCTGAGGCATGAAGAAATTACCCGGCTCTGCAATGCGACTTGCAGTAATGACCCGATTGCAGGTCCTTTACTGCAGAAAATAATTTACAGAAACGGAAAGAGGATAACCACTAACATATTATAAGACTACTTCCGACCCTTAAACATTTCTCGTAGAGGTACAGAATTAATTAATCTACTTCGCATTATTAAAACCACATACAAGTATTTTGTTGTAATTTTAGTGTACAGTATACTATTTTATGCACACTGAGCACTGAATGTAAAAACTGGCGTTTTAGATGTATTAGGATGAAAACAAACATAGCTAACAGTTAAGTTAAGCTTGTTATGCATTATTGGACTATTCCACTTGTAAAAATATACATCCGATGTTTTGTTATTTGTAGAGTTTTCCATACTTGGAATATTTAGAGGAATAAATTTATATCCTGAATACAATCCAGGTAGTTTAAGTATGCTAGACAGGATATATTGATATCTTTAAGACCAAAACCAAGACAGTTTAATTTAAGATTGTATTTTTAAATTAACATAAGCAGTACGAAAATATTTAAATTACGTCATTTGACATTTTGATAAAAAGACACGAGGTTTATTGTACGTGTACACTATTACAATTACAAATTTAAAAAATGACGATACCTACTTTACGTACGATTGTGTATTACAAAAATAGTTTTATACATCTGTTAAAAACCACAAGAATACGTAGTAGGCTAAAAATAATTTTTTTTTCATAAAATGTAGAGGCTTTAAATAAATACGAAAAAAAATAAATATTCACTGATAATTTCATGGAGACTAGTTTGGAGACTAGCTTCCAATGAAACAGTCTACAAAAATATAGAACCTATTACAAGTATAATTAAAAAGAAACGAATATCATTCCTGGGGCATTTTTTGAGAACACCTGAAAATAGAATTAGCAGGAAAATAGTAGAAAAACTGTGGTATAGTAAAAGTGATATTAAATGGATCACAGAATTAAGGGAAGATATGAGAGAGTTACAAATTACAGTAGAGGATTTAAAACACAAGACAAACACATTAAATATATTAAATGACAAACACTCTACACTACAGCTGAAAAGAAACAAACAACGAATAGGAAGAGTGGTTCCGGAGGAGGAAAGGAAATTACGCTCGGAAAGGATGAAGAAATATTGGGTGGATAAAAGAAGAAAAACTAGAAAATATAAAGTGACTAAAGTGGTCCAATGTAGGCCATAAAATTATAAATAAATAAATAAATTTCATATTCCAGATGTTATAATTTTGTCCTACAAAAGGGTAGTAAATAACCAAATGTAACTCTATAACGTTCTTAGAGATGCCTTCCATAGTGATTCTCCGAGGTATTGGATAAGAGACTTTTACGTCATATTTGTGTTTGCCAAACTTTTGAAATAAGCCGTAGTATGGAAAACAGTAAATAATTACCATGAAAATAATAATTATTACTTTCATAACTTGTAACCACTTATTACATTTATATGTAAATTTCAACTTTTTCGGGACTATAAAATGTACTGAGAAGCATTAGATACTGTTAAATATTGCGTTAAATATGTTTTTTAAGTTTATGAGTGGAGATAGTGTTTTAATAACCATCAATCTTAATGAGTTAATAAATAAATAAATACTTTATTATTAGACTATTTTATTAACATAGAGTTGTCTACATCTAACAACTTAGATTTGATCAAAGTTGTGCATCAGCTAAAACTATGTTATCGATAATATAATAAATTTTCTAACTAATTTGTACATTAATAAAGAATATAAAAATACAATTAGTAAAATTTAATAGAATTCAATATTTAAAATAACAATATTCGATCAAAAGCCTGATAATGTAATATTTTACTTACTTCTGTATCAGGTGAACCGAATATATAAAATAAGTAAATAAAATATTGTAATCTTTATTATATATAAGAAGCACTACAGGCTACTACACACATCTGCACTCCAGTATTACATTAGACATCTGGTGCCTCTGCAGCAAACTGCGCTTTGTTAATATTGGAATCGTGCTATGAGAACATTCTTTTGTTTGCTTTTTTGTGAAGCAATTTTCCTGACCACCCTAGCTTGATGTATAAATGTGGACTAGAAAATGGACTAAACATTTTTTTAAAGATGTAGAACTGGATAAAATATAGAAATATGAATTATGAAAATTAATATGAAAATATGAAGTTTTACCCTTTAACCCTTTGGGTTCGATTTATTAATTAAGTAGGTTCCAATTTATGTCAGATAAGGGTTGAGATGAAGTCTATCTATCAGGGTTTCGAATACCTACTAACATGATTTACTCCCTACTTACACTTTTAAGTAATTTAGAAATTATAATTGGAACTGAATTTATCATGAGAAATATGTAATTAATATTGTGCTCTTAGAGTGTTTATGCCTTCAACTACTGCCACTTTAGGTTTAATAAATATTAAAACCAATCAAACATTTGAATTAAATAGATCATAAGTTTGGGAAGATTTTGTTAAACATTTTTTTTACTTCATTAATAACTTTAACGTTTTAAATACAATAATTTAATAATGAATTTATTAAATTTCTACGAATATTGTACATTTTACGGGAAAATGTGTATATTAGTGAAGTTAAAATACTTCTAAAGCTGGTATTTTGGTCTTTATGCACTAATATCAAAGAAAGGACTTGATACACCAATGCGCAATATTTAAATTTTCATGTTTAATTATTTAAAATGTACGAAAATGTGTTTTCCTATATGGCTTTATAGCTTCTAAATAAATTAAAATATTTTATGCATGATTTGAATTTGTAAAAATTCTAATAATATTATATTATATCCTCTATAAAATATATGTTGAAGAAAAAACATTGGGATCGTAGATCTAATAATATTTGAAATTAACTATGGATAATTTATGTAGACATGTATAAGATAGACTGATCACTTAAAAAAAAACATCTAATGCATGTTATATTTATGATAACAAACTTTGAAATATGATAACTTAGTCTTGAAATCAGTTCTAAAACAAGGTAAAAAAATAATCAGTTAAATTGTGTAACAATGTTTCTCAATCCTGATGTTAGAGTTAATCTAAAAGTATTTTTTTCTTAATTTTAATCAAAATTTTACTGATACAGCTGTTGCTTTAATGTGATTAAACTGTTATACAGAAGAAAAAAGCGAACTCCAAGCTTCAAGAAGACTGAAATTGAACTTTTAAAAATAAAAATTAATAAAATCTCTTAAATTCAAATAATTTATAATTTCACTATTACAAGCAAAAATAACTGAAATGTATACGAAACTACACTTTGAACTAGTACATAATAAATTTACTCATTTGGGTTTTAAATGTTCTAATTTACAGTTAAGAAAATGGACAAATATTCAGTTAATAATAAAATACTAACTGAATAGAATTATTATTATAAATTCTTTATGTATTAAGAGACTGAAAAAAGTTTGTTTTGAGTAAAATCAGCAGAAAAAATGTTCTATACACAATACCACCCACCAAGATCTTTAATCCAACACGCAATCTAAAGACATCACATAAAAGAGGGGTTGGAGAAAGAGCATAAAAATGGTCCCCTTAGTTTAAACACTACCACCCTATCAACCCAGGTCGCCCACATCACGTACACGTGCTTTTATTGAGCTACCTCACACTAAGTAAACCTATCTCCGAACCCTCTTTTCATTCATTGGCATGTATTGTTGAAGTTAACAGCTACTAGGATAAATTGCCTGTTTTTTTTTTTTCAAAAGTCCGATTTTTCTTAAGGGGTTTTTCCATGTCAGTGGCACTTTAATCGCTTTCATTAAATGTTTTAAAAGGAAAACTGTCCAAATATATTTGCAAAATGAATTGCCCTCCCCAAGAATTGAACCCGTGACCTGGCTAAGAGACCCACTTTTTAACTTTTACGTTTCAGCGAATGTCCATGGTTTCCAACAAGTAAAACATTTTAATTGCACAATAATAAATAATAAACATGATTTAATAATAGAAACCTAACCTATTTATTTACCATCACCAATTATATCAAGGTCTAAACTTTTCTTAAGGCATCCAGAGTTTGCTATTCCCTCCTGTATTACTAAGCAACAAACTCGTTATGTGTAACACGCCAGGTTGAAGTAGATTGCGGCGCGAGCTATGGTGAGTGCTTAACTTTAACGAGTAACATTAAGGCCCGTAATGTGACAGAACAATTTCAGCCTGCATTTAACAGTGACTTAATTATAAAGTTTGACAACTGGTTACAGCCGTACCATAATAATCACAAGTGACTTTTAATCAGATGTCTTTTACGTGGAATTTGGATTCTTAATGAATAATTAAGCTCAGATAATTCGGCTGATTAATAGCTGACACAGAGGTCGCCTAATTTACTCACGTCCAAAGATTTGTAGTCAGCTACGAGAAAAACTCTTTTCCTCTAATACAATGTTATTAGTTCCGACTGTAATTCTGAATATTTTACCGAAATAATCTTTGGCCCTAAATTAGGTAAATGTATATTACAATTTAGACCTACCTTACTAATTTAAAATTTAGAGTATAGCTGACACATAATTTGTTTTTGTTCTCTTAGGACAAGAAGCTTAGAAAATTGCACCTAGTCCTATAAGGACCTTTGCGCTGCTTCCGGAGTGACAGGATATTTGGATGCGTGAGGTTGGGGGTAGGGAAGACTCATGTTCCTTACAATTTCAAGTCTCCTGTCAAGATTCATGAGGAAAAGTTTAGGGTATTACTCTCAAGTCGTGTCCCCTGGGAAGAATGAGAAGCTAGCTCTGAACCTGCTTTTCCAGGCAGGTGATGGCACACCCATATGTCTGGGCTGGCAAAAACCTTTGATCCTTAGGGAAGAAACCCCACTTACTCGAACAGTCAATTCCCGCAGTAAACTAGACCTATCGAATTACCCTTGCGCCCCATAAAAATCGACATTTGCGGTTAATGATGTGCCGTTCCTGGACATCTATAAGGTTGCCCAGATTTAAGTGACACATCGGTTTTTGCTGCACACACTGTGGGTTCAACTGGAAGGTATAAACCAGCTAGAAGTGAACTCTTCTGGGGATGACGCATCATTGAACTAATTCTTGTAGAAATGAAGTTGAAGTCTACGTATGAAATATTTCTCAAATTATCTTGTCATATGACACATTGAAAATATTTTCATTAAATTAGGTTTTCTTCATATCGGAATGTAAACAATTAAATTGTACACATCAAGTCACTATAAAATGATCTTGTATGTTTTGAGGTAGCTAGACTGGCTACATGTGTTAATATGTCCTATGTCTGAATCTTATAGTTATATTGACTTTGTTTATAAATGTATTTATTCTGCTATTTCCTCGTTGCCATTATGCTTACTCATAAGACCAATGTAAAAATATTCGCTAACGCTCAGCCAAATCCCACAAAGTGACATGCACGAGCATTGAACTTAGTGGTTCCTCATATAGAAATGAAGGCTCATGTACAACTTAAAGTCTATAGATCAGCCTGTTTTCGAGATACCGTGCGGACAGACAGACAGAAAGAAATGCTTTTTTCCAGCCCCACTAGTGACAGGCTCCGCTAAAGGTCAACTTAAAAATTGCAGTACACAAAGTAATTCATGCGTAAATTTACAAATGAATACATATTTACATGTTTTTTTTTTTTAACTTACATTAAGACTTTTGTGATGTGTCTGAAGAAGATAGCCTCGCTATCGAAAGGCCTCACAAAACAATAAAAGTCTTAAATATTGGTTTTATGTTTTAATGTAAGTTAAAAAAGTTACCAATATAAGCTCAATCTACAGCATATTTACATGTAGTACAGATTATACAAAATATAATCATATGAAATCATATGCAATGAGTGCCATTTACACAAACACGTAACAGTGATCAAACATGGCACATTCGATAATATATGGACTATGAATTAATCCATGACCTTAATCGCTGGACCGTTTTACGAGCATAAGCATAACGATAACGAAAACATATAATTAAGTTATGGTGATTGATATGGCCGAGTATGTTTTAATATGACACATTTTGAATCAATTATCGTATATTGACAAAATAATACTATCTGAAAGGCGAATTGTAGTTGTAAGGTAAATCTGTCAAAATAATAGCCTATTACTATGTTCATAACTATAATTATTATAGTTATGGATATTTAAATTCTAATACCTAACAGGTTTTCCTGATTATTGTTTAGAAACTTCAATAAATATTTGATTTAATTGGTAAATACAAAAAACCACAATATACCCCTTTCAACGTCGGGAGTTTCAAAACTTGCTTTGATTCAAGACCTATTCTACCATTCCATTATTGGTAATGTTAGTGCAAAACAGGTCAGGCGGAATCCTCAACTGGAGGCCAATTAATTAATCAGAAGCCTCACTGACAAGAGTTCACAGATCAACAAATCTTCGAGCCTTACAACGCCACCGAGCGGAAATTCGCGATTGAGTGCACTTCTGGCTGTCTGTGAGCCTTGATTGAGATGTACACATTCCTTTATTGCAATTTAGAAAAATATAGCTGTTGCTGTTCCATTTTCTGAAATAACTTTTTAGACTTCTGTTTTCACAATATTATTTTTCTTTTCCTTTTTAATATTATAAAATCCTACAGTGACGTATTTTTATCATATACTCTATCTATTGTCTATAAATTTATATTAAAATAAAATCGATTATAAACCACAATAGTTTTGGATGATATTGGTAGGGTATTTATTGAATGGGTTAAAACTATAAAATGATTTCTTAGCTTGATACATTTAAAACCGATTATTTGGCACATAAATAATAGTTATATCTGAAGGTGTCTTAAGGTAAGTTTTAAGTATGTCAAGCTAAGAAAATTAAGATCTGACATCATTTAATATTTTGACCCATTTTGCACCCTTGCAATTCGACGTCCACCAAAACTAGCATGGCTGATGATCAAAATATTTCTGAAGGAACATTTTCTATCGATTTCAAGACCAATTTAAATTTGTGTGCTTATACAATGCTAATTGGCTCTAGGCTTCTTATAACTTTGAACAAAGGTACTCACTTTGTTAAGATAAATTATACCAAGTGAAAACAGCATAGCGTAGTCTTCTAGTGATTTATCTTGAACCGTTATGTCATATTGATTTTATGTTTGCGGTTCTCCCGGACTTTTCGTTATATTTCAGGTATAAGGTTATTTTTTTAATTAACACAAAGAGTATTTGGAAACTGAAGAAGAGAGTAGAAATCAGTTTGCGAAACGTTGTGATTCTCTTGTTTTAACATACAATGATTGCAAATACCCTTAATCTTTTCATATTTTCAAATCAATACTGAACGTTCAACAACGAAACAAAGGTGCACTTGCAACTGAAAAATATGTACATTTGAGTAGTAATTCTAATAATACTTCTCAACTGATTAGTGTTTGGTGCAAAATTTGAATAACTTTCACCATTTTTCCAACTTCAAACTATTAATATTTCATAATTATTACACTAATGTTTCAAAATAAGCTTGAAGCTAATATTTAGTAATGTTTTAGTGTGAATATGAGAGCGAAAATTACTCAGAAGAAAAATACCAAATAGCGCAAAAAGTAATTTCACAGTGAAATATAACGAAAAAACATAGGAAAATAAAACCAACATTAAAATATTTAAAAAAACTAAAAAAACTGAAATTCAATTTTTAAAATAGTAATATATTTAACGTTTTATAAGGTTTCTGATTTTTGTACTAGTAAATTGTACTAAAGGATAACAGAAAATCACATAATTATTCAATGATCAGGAGTACATTCAATAAGCTATATTGATGGACTAAACAACGTACTAAAATATTCATTCATAGCAGTTTGTTTTATTATTGTAAAATATCTTATATGACCTTACCAGTTTATTCAAACCATAATGGTTCCATTAATTGTAAACAAACAGGAAATAGGCGTAAAAATAAAGTTGTTAAAAGTTACCAAATAAAGTATTAAAAATTGTAGTAATTCAAAAAAAAAATGGAACATCTGTACATTTCAGTATAATGCCTATGAGCGTCTCTTGTATATTAGTATTTATAGAACGCTTTATAAGGTATGTTTGGAATTACAGCCTGTAATCATATAACAGTTTTTATGTTAGTCATCCACCTTGAAACTTTTCCATAAGAAGTTGAATTGAGATGAAAAAGCTGATTCCATCACTAGACCCTAGAGTCGAACGCTAGAATGATGAGGCCATCACTCCAGTGACATATCAGACATCTTCACCTCCTCGTTATCCGGCGTCAGATATCGACTGATATTTGTCACCGACGTCGATGGATATTGTGAATATATCTTGGGGTTCGATCTCTGACCAGTTTTTCTCTCACCGACCAAAACGTGCAAGTCTGTATCTCATTTCATTTTCGAGATGACCTGTGGAAAGGCAGACAGTCGGGTTATCAGATGGAAAAGAAATTTGTACTGCCCCATGCAGACAGAAGAGAAAATACTAGCCAAGTGATAGTCTTCAATGACACTCAGTCAAATCCCGTGGATAAACATGTACCTTAATTAAACTACTTGTTATGTAGAAACTAAGTTTAAAGCCAACAGTAGAAATTGAATCGTTTATTTCAGAAACCCCCTAACTAACAAAAAGTAAATTTTAGGAAAACAATAAAAAAACTCTCCTCTACAAACACATTTTTTTTCTTTATCTTAGGTTTTTTACGTTGGTTCCACCTACATTTAGAAAATTGCTTAGTTGTGTTTTTATCTCTCTACATATTACATTTTTGTAGAAAAAAAATTATTAAAAAAAATCAGTTGAAGGGTTTCTGCACCAAATGGTTGTTCCATATACACTTTTCATTGTCTTTATATTATTTATGGTATTTTTTGGTGTAGTTAAAATAAATTACACACTGAACAAGTGTCAAAAAATGATTATTTATTGCAGAGAAAACATCTATTTGCAAATAAAAAGACAGAAGTGCAACTTATTCACACCCTTGATCCACTTCCTCAGGGTTTTCAGAGTCAGTTGTAGGCCACAGTAGGATTGCATTATAAAAATGTTCATAACCTCTCGTGTACTCAGTTAATTTTCTCAAATCCTGTATCTTTTTCTTGTTAATGGGTACCTGAAACCATTCCACTTTTTATAAAAAATGCAGTTTACTGATGAGAAATAAAATAACAAAAACTTGTTTGCTAATTTTATCATTCCTTTTACATTATTCTCATGGAGTTAGTCTAAATTTTAGTGGAACAAATTTTAAGAAATAAGTTTAGGCTTACCTTTCCTTGGGGATAGGCCGGCTGATTTGGTAGTTCTGGAGGCTTATCACATTTCAGGAAGGTGAATGTAGATGAAATCATACCATCAATAAACGGTTTCACTACTACTTTTCCCTTTGTTCTTGAGCTGAAACAAAACTGCTTATATGTTGAAAGTTTGAAGGGCTCCTTGTCTTTTTTCGGAACATTCCTTCCTGAAGTTTCATCAGAAGCAGAAGTGGACTTTTTATAAGAAAAGTGGCCACCAGTCCTTGAAATTCAAGATTTCATCTGTTTTAACCACGTGAACTGAAAAGCGGCCTGTATTACTAGCCCTCAAAATAAGTTCTCTATATTCTTCAGGGGTGTAGATCCTGTCTACCTTTCTTATGAGACGCTTTTATACAACCAAAATCCCTATCACAAGGAGAGTACGAGTGCCCTCGTACTGGGAAGTTGTAAGTGATTGTCTCTAGGTTGCAGTTGTCACACAAATTCATTAAAAACCTAATTACAGTGTTGTTCTTGTTTTGGCCGAAAGGTCCATCACTGAATAAGATCAAATGTTTTACAGAATCTGGGATCTCCGTTTTTTATATAGTCAAAAATAAAAGAACAACACCTCATTGGGAGATTTGTTTCCTTCCCCTTCGTGATAGACGTACATCTTGGCCTTATTTGATTTCAAATCATGAATACAAAAATTGTTTACCCATAATTGCCTCATGTAAAATACCTCCTGTACGGGTATGTGGGGCAGGGGGAGGTTCTGCATAAAATCAAAACATATAGCAACAGTGTCATCATTTGTATCTTCACTTGCTAACTGTAAGGAATGATAAAATTTTTTTGCTCTCCTTTTGTGAAGAATTAGCTCAGCAGCAACATTACGTTTAGCATTGTCACACATAAGGGGATCCTTTTAATTTACTGGAAAAACTTTCGCACTGACAGCATACGTCAACTTGAGGACGACCAAATGAGAAATTAAAATTTTCCTTAAAGTAGCCGTAATAAAAGTTGTATTTTACAACTTTTTCTAGATCAGGATGTTTATCTATAAACATTTCATGCATTTTCTTGACAGTAAGCCGAGCATCTAAGTATTTCTTTGGCTTACCACCATAATGAGTTTCCTTTATTTCATATGACTTTATATGTTGATCAATAAGTTATACAGATATTTCCTGGTATGGCGTTTCCACTTCGGGTTTTGCCCCTCAAGTCACGTGGACTTTTCTCCTGGAGCAAAAGCTGACAAATCCTTTTCATACGATCAGCTGAAATTCCATGGACTTTTAAAAACACACTTTTGCAAACAGGTATAAGACAACCGTTAATTTTTAAATGATAAACATAAGTATGATTTCTCTTGAAACTTCTAGTGTCCTGTTCCATTAGCTCATTTGGTTCTTCACTCATTGATTCAATATTTTGTCCACATTTGGAACGCCTACCAATTTCTTTGGCCTCAACAAGTGTTTGAAGGTAGACATCTTGAGCATTTTTTGTTTCCAGGGAGTAAAAAAAGTTCCAAATGTTTTTCTTGGACTCATTGTTTATCTTACGATGACATTTGATTGGACACTTACAAACTATATCCTCGGTAAACACTTTACTTGACACCTGCTTACCTTTGTAGGAAACATAACCTGCCCCCTTTACTCTGGCATCACGTATGATATAACGTTTATAACTTTCTGGTCGTGTTGTTCCTCTTTTCTTCCTTGGTGGTTGTTGCTCCTCATCAGAACTTTCACTCATTGTGACAAACACGTATAGTTAATAAACAAAACTGTGATCACTATTCACTAACTCAGATTTCTGACAAGTTTAGGTTTAGGTTAGTTTAAATAAGCAGTATTAACAAACAAACAACAGCTGACCAGAACTGAATGAGTGGGAAAATGCTACTGGCTCAGTGTTACCAACTGTCATTTCTCATAAATTTAAATTATCCCCTATTTGTTTCAGAAACCCCTCAAGTGTTGTCACTTGAGGGGTTTCTGCACTAAACAGAATATTCACTTGCATTTTTAGTGTTGGTTATAGAGGTTACAGATAAGGGGTTTCTACACCAAACTGTGTGTTTTATACTAATACTATAGTTTTTCTAACAAAAAGTCAAATTAAAAAAAAATGTCGGGTTAGGGGGTTTCTGAAATAAACTATTCAAATTGTTCTTGATATATCCTGTAGATAGTTAGGCTACGTAAAGGCCCAACCACAAGCTCACCAAACACATGTTGCCTATGTTCAAATTTATTTACATGTGAAATTTCAAGTCTATATCTTAATATTTGTTCTTGAGGTTAGCTGGAGAAGCACAGAGAAATATTCAGATAGACAGACAAAAATATATACTGAAGAGGAATATTGTAAAAAAAACCTTTGTCATAGGTGAGCAAAATATAAAAATTTCAAGTTTATAGTTCAAT